>NC_044981.1:157064715-158414276 GCF_008728515.1 Papio anubis
TTTGTTGCCACTTATGTACTTAATGTTGCTTCTTAAATTTATGTGCAGAGACAATGGGGTTTTCTAAATATACAATCATGTCATCTGCAAACAGGGACAATTTGACTTCTTCTTTTCCTAACTGAATACCCCTGATTTCTTTCTCTTGCCTAATTGCCCTAGCCAGAACTTCCAACACTATGTTGAATAGGAGTGGTGAGAGAGGGCATCCCTGTCTTGTGCCAGTTTTCAAAGGGAATTTTTCCAGTTTTTGCCCATTCAGTATGATATTGGCTGTGGGTTTGTCATAAATAGCTCTTATTATTTTGAGGTACGTTCCATCAATACCGAATTTATTGAGCGTTTTTAGCATGAAGGGCTGTTGAATTTTGTCAAAAGCCTTTTCTGCATCTATTGAGATAATCATGTGGTTCTTGTCTTTGGTTCTGTTTATATGCTGGATTATGTTTATTGATTTGCGAATGTTGAACCAGCCTTGCATCCCAGGGATGAAGCCCACTTGATCATGGTGGATAAGCTTTTTGATGTGTTGTTGAATCCGGTTTGCCAGTATTTTATTGAGGATTTTTGCATCGATGTTCATCAGGGATATTGGTCTAAAATTCTCTTTTTTTGTTGTGTCTCTGCCAGGCTTTGGTATCAGGATGATGTTGGCCTCATAAAATGAGTTAGGGAGGATTCCCTCTTTTTCTATTGATTGGAATAGTTTCAGAAGGAATGGTACCAACTCCTCCTTATACCTCTGGTAGAATTCAGCTGTGAATCCATCTGGTCCTGGACTTTTTTTGGTTGGTAGGCTATTAATTATTGCCTCAATTTCAGAGCCTACTATTGGTCTATTCAGGGATTCAACTTCTTCCTGGTTTAGTCTTGGAAGAGTGTAAGTGTCCAGGAAATTATCCATTTCTTCTAGGTTTTCCAGTTTATTTGCGTAGAGGTGTTTATAGTATTCTCTGATGGTAGTTTGTATTTCTGTGGGGTCGGTGGTGATATCCCCTTTATCATTTTTAATTGCGTCGATTTGATTCTTCTCTCTTTTCTTCTTTATTAGTCTTGCTAGTGGTCTGTCAATTTTGTTGATCTTTTCAAAAAACCAACTCCTGGATTCATTGATTTTTTGGAGGGTTTTTTGTGTCTCTATCTCCTTCAGTTCTGCTCTGATCTTAGTTATTTCTTGCCTTCTGCTAGCTTTCGAATGTGTTTGCTCTTGCTTCTCTAGTTCTTTTAATTGCGATGTTAGAGTGTCAATTTTAGATCTTTCCTGCTTTCTCTTGTGGGCATTTAGTGCTATAAATTTCCCTCTGCACACTGCTTTAAATGTGTCCCAGAGATTCTGGTATGTTGTATCTTTGTTCTCATTGGTTTCAAAGAACATCTTTATTTCTGCCTTCATTTCGTTATGTACCCAGTAGTCATTCAGGAGCAGGTTGTTCAGTTTCCATGTAGTTGAGCGGTTTTGATTGAGTTTCTTAGTCCTGAGTTCTAGGAAAAGCTAGGTAGTACAATTCAGGACATAGGCATGGGCAAAGACTTCATGTCTAAAACACCAAAAGCAACGGCAGCAAAAGCTAAAATTGACAAATGGGATCTAATTAAACTAAAGAGCTTCTGCACAGCAAAAGAAACTACCATCAGAGTGAACAGGCAACCTACAGAATGGGAGAAAATTTTTGCAATCTACTCATCTGACAAAGGGCTAATATCCAGAACCTACAAAGAACTCCAACAAATTTACAAGAAAAAAACAAACAACCCCATCAAAAAGTGGGCAAAGGATATGAACAGACATTTCTCAAAAGAGGACATTCATACAGCCAACAGACATATGAAAAAATGCTCATCATCACTGGCCATCAGAGAAATGCAAATCAAAACCACAATGAGATACCATCTCACACCAGTTAGAATGGCGATCATTCAAAAGTCAGGAAACAACAGGTGCTGGAGAGGATGTGGAGAAATAGGAACACTTTTACACTGTTGGTGGGATTGTAAACTAGTTCAACCATTATGGAAAACAGTATGGCGATTCCTCAAGGATCTAGAACTAGATGTACCATATGACCCAGCCATCCCATTACTGGGGATATACCCAAAGGATTATAAATTATGCTGCTATAAAGACACATGCACACGTATGTTTATTGCAGCACTATTCACAATAGCAAAGACTTGGAATCAACCCAAATGTCCATCAGTGACAGATTGGATTAAGAAAATGTGGCACATATACACCATGGAATACTATGCAGCCATAAAAAAGGATGAGTTTGCGTCCTTTGTAGGGACATGGATGCAGCTGGAAACCATCATTCTTAGCAAACTATCACAAGAACAGAAAACCAAACACCGCATGTTCTCACTCATAGGTGGGAACTGAACAACGAGATCACTTGGACTCAGGAAGGGGAACATCACACACCGGGGCCTATCATGGGGAGGGGGGAGGGGGGAGGGATTGCATTGGGAGTTATACCTGATGTAAATGACGAGTTGATGGGTGCAGCAGACTAACATGGCACAAGTATACATATGTAACAAACCTGCATGTTATACACATGTACCCTACAACTTAAAGTATAATAATAATAAATAAATTAAAAAAAAAAAATTTATGTGCAAAATATATATGTTTGTATATATATAAAATATATATATAGAAAATGTATATGTATATAGAGTGTGTGTGTATACACACACACACACACAATCAAACATCTGGGAAATCATTTTCAATATGACTTAACTGAAAAAAAATCTTGGGAAAAATCATAGGACATATTAAAGAAGAAATGATTATGAAGCTGTATTAGCATTATAGGCAAGGCTAATTGATCATTTCAGTACATATTTTAATAATTGCACCAAGTTACTTGAATTATTATACTTTACTTACTGTAAGCCCCATAATGTTGAATCACTCATCTTGATTGCACAAACTGTAAAACATTTTTTTGACTTGTAATTTAAAGCTTTAAGTTTGGCCCTGAAAAAAATCTGTTTATTCATACCAGAGCTTTAGCAGTAATGTAATATTTCAGCCTTCAAACTCCTATATGCTAGTCTTTCTCCCTTTCTTCTTTTCTTCCTCCATTCCGTCCTTCCTCCAAGAAAGGCTTTTTGGGTGCCTCCGCATCAGTGTACTAAGAAATGGGGGAGGTCAGGGTGTAATGGCTCACTCCTATAATCCCAGTGCTTTGGGAGGCTGAGGTGGGAGGATTGCTTGAGCCTAGAATTCGAGACCAGCCTGGGCAACATAGCAAGACCCCATCTCTACAAGTAGAAAGTTTTAAAAACTAGCTGGGCATGGTGGCACACACCTGTTCTCTCAGCTACTTGGGAGGCTGAAGCAGGAGGATCATTTGAGCCCAGGAGTTTGAGACTGCAGTGAGCCATGATCACACCACTGCCCTCCAACCTAGGAGACAGAGCAAGATGCTGTCTCTAAAAAAGATATACAAAGAAAATGAAATGGGACAAAAATTAAAAGCTTTCGCCCTTTGGAATATTTGATATACACTTGAGGATATAACATATATTTAAAGCAACCCCTAAATAGAGAATAGCATATAAAGAAAAATATAACGATGCTTTAGCTCCAAAGACTAAGTGACTACAGAGTAACAGAAAGGTTGTTATAAAAGGAATGTTAGAGAATAATTTTTGGAAGATATGAATCTTGATTTAAGACTAGGTTGTCAACTTTGTTTTCTTCATAGCATTCAGTTTGATTTCACAGGAACCTTCTGATAAGAACTTTCTGATAAGAACTGGGTTTTGGGGCTGGGTGTGGTGGCTCATGCCTGTAATCCCAGCACTTTGGGAGGCCGAGGCAGGTGGATCACCTGAGGTCAGGAGTTCATGAGGAGCCTGGCCAACATGGTGAAACCCCATCTCTATTTAAAAAATACAAAAATTAGCAGGGTGTGATGACGAGTGCTTGTAATGCCAGCTACTTGGGAGGCTGAGGCAGGAAAATCACTTAAACCTGGGAGGCAGAGGTTGCAGTGAGCCAAGATTGCCCCACTGCACTCCAGCCTGAGCAACAAGAGCAAAATTCTGTCTAAAAAAGTACTGGGTTTTGTTGGTTGTATTGTCCCCTCCCCAGTCCCTGAAGCTTGGTCATGTATGTTTGGATTTCTGCCTTCTTCCTCTCTCTTATATTAAGTGGCAAGCAGTAGGCTCTTGTCCAAAGGTTTCAACTGAGCAGATGTCACAGGTGCAATGGTGCAAGTAGGTTAATGATATACCTTGAGGTTTACAGATCATAAAATGTGTGGTAAAGACAAAGCATGGTCTTTTTAAACCACTGTGATTCATCCATCCTTGATCCTTGTCACTCTTTGAGTGAGCGCATTTGAGCTGTGTGTTCCTTTTAGGGAAAAATAATATACACCTGTTTTCCCAGCTTGCATTCATCCATTGACTATAGTCGTCATAGCCAGGTCAAAGATCTGATCATTTGTATTCAATTTTAATCATCCAGTGAATAATCTCTGCTCTTTTCTCAGCAGTATACTGAAGATACTGCACACATAGTCCAGAGGTAAGCATGTACATTATCTACATCAAGGTTTAGATATTGATTTAAAGGTCTAAATATAGAATATAGAAAAAGGGAATATAGAAAGGAATATAGAAAAGTAGCATTATAGAAAATAAATAGGAATAAAGAAAGGAATAGATAAAAATAGGAATATAGAAAGTATTCTAGAAAAATAGGCATCTAGAAAGGAATATAGAAAAATAAGAATATAGAAAGGAATCTAGAAAGGGATATAGAAAGGAATGTAGAAAAAATAGCTGTGTGCTGGTAGCTTGTGAAATATAATGTTGGATTAACCAGGCATGTCATGTGTGATAGTGAGTCTCACTGAGAGACGAGTCTAATTCCCCGAAGCAGCTGCTGCTACATATCTCATGAGTGTACAGTTTAGCGCTGCTCCCACAGACCCACTGACCCAGCTTTATTCATGAGCACCACAGAGATCATGACAACAGGTAAGTAGTTCAATGTTCCACATGGCTGTGTTTATGAGAGATCATGAACTATGGGATCCAGTGGTTTCCAAGTCATTTTAATTTTAATATGGAAATTTCCAAACATATTCAAAAATACAAAAAATAGTTTAATGAATCTCTATGCATATCCCTCAGCTTCAACAGTTATCAACTCCTGATCAATCTTACTTTTTCTATACTCCGCCTAGTTTCCCCATCCACTGAATAGGAATCAATCCAGCCATCATAGCATTTCATCTTGTGATATTTTCCTCTGAAGTAGGAATAAATAGGTATCTCTGGAACTATGTGTGCACTATCTTCAGGACACTGCTGAATGAGGAGCAAGAACTATTCCTGTGGTTCTTAAAATTCAATACAAGTAATCACACCTTTGATCCAGTTGTGGGGACTGATTCCTATTGTGGGAGCAAAGATGGGGCAGTGGTATATAAAATATAAATATAAAACTAATATCAATGTCATTGTCCTAAGAAAAATAGCCACAATTCCTTAATATCAAGTCAGTGTTCCACCTCCTTGATTGTCCTACAATGTTTCACAGCGTCTTTGTGCATTAGACTCCTCCTGAAGTTATGGATTGTGAATTGTTGATCTCTTTGGGTTTACTTAATCCATAGGTTCCTGCTCTTTTTCATTTCATTCCAGCTTTGGGAATAAAAAAAAAAAAATCCTGGGGTTTTTCTCCTGAAGAATTTCTACAGTCTAAATTTTGTTGATTATATCTGTAGGATCCTTTAACATGTTTCTCTGTCTTTTATATTCCCTGTCAATTGGTAGTTAGATCTAGAGCTTAATCAAATTTAATATTTCTGGCAAGACTACTTCATAAGTGGCTTAGTACATTTCCATTAAGAGATACCTGGTGGCCGCTTGTCTATTCTTTTGGAACATTACTTGCCACTGATAATCACTGCCTGGATTTACTAACTAATCAGAGGTTGCCAAATGACAATATTCTCATCTTATCATTACTTCTTCATTTATTGCTGGAGTGCTTAAATAAAGACTAATTTCTCCATCAACTCTTGGTGACCCTGAGATATAGTTCATATCGAAAAGACAGGACATATGCATCATTTTTTATTTTCCAAAGAATAAATTGGCTCCCTACATCCTCCCAAAGTGATTAATGAGCTGAGTGTATTTATTTAAACATAGTTTATATGTTTCAATCCTTTGCAGTTGCATTAGTGTGTTGTCGCACTGCTATAAAGAAATGCCTGAGACTGGGTAATTTATAAAGGAAAGAGGTTTAATTGACTCACAGTTCTGCATCACTGGGGAGGCCTCAGGAAACTTACAATCATGGCAGAAAGGGAAGCAAGCATGTGTTTCCTCACATGGCGGCAGGCAGGAGAGGTGCCGAGCAAAGGGGAAAAGCCCCTTATACAACCATCAGATCCCATGAGAATTCACTCACTATCATGAGAACAACACAAGGGTAACCATCCCCATGATTCAGTTACCTCTCACCAGGTTCCTCATTTGACACATGGGGATTATGAGAATTACAACTCAAGATGATATTTGGGTGGGGACACAGCCAAATCATGTTAGCAGTTATTTTGTTGAGTATTCTTTTGGATGCTCAAATTGCTCCATCTTTGGGCAGATGGAGCTTATCCGGAGTCTGCCACCCTCTAGTAGCTTCTGAATATTTCCTTGCTCTTTAGCATGACGAGATTTTCCAGTCTCATTTTGTAAGTTCCAGTCTCACATCCAAGGGAGCTTTGGTTTTTGAAACAAATGTCTTCAAACCGAACCTACCCATCTTTAATCTTTTTAATTGTACATAAGCATAAGCAGAAAAGCAAAGTGTTATCTTCAAGAGAAAGATTTAACATTTAAGTTTAAAACACCTTGCTAAGAGCAGAATTCAGCCACATTATGGGTCACGTCATAGTTTTCCATCTCAAAGGTCCTTATATCCCCACAAGCACCATCCTGAGCAGAAAACCTCCTCGTGATGATACAGAAGCACTGGCCAGCAGGGTAGGCACTGTACTTGAGCTCCAACCCCCAAAATCAGAGCAGGATTCCATTACAGGTTTTGTGCAAGGACAAGTATAGCCAATATAAATTACTCATATTTTGGTGATTCAAATAATACTGTCCGGGTCTATGTTAGGATCGCCTTGAAACCGTGTGTTTACAGTTACTTTCACATTAGCCCATATCCCTCTCTCTGGATACAGTCTCCAGGACCTTCAGACCCACGACAGAAGTGCCCCGCAATCTCTACTTTTCACAGAACCTCTCTTCAGTAACTTCTGACTTTTAGAACAAGTTATCACTGCGTAAATGACCTCATCCTTCACGATCTCTTCAATTCCCACCTTATTCTTAGGGTGCCCATTATAGGGTGCGGAGAAGGTTAGAATGGATCTGAAAGACTATGGTTGGATTCAAAGCAGCCCCAGGAGACCTGGCAAGTCAGCACAGTTCTCTTGTGAAAAGAGCCACCTGCCAACCCCAACCTGTTCCATTGCTGACATCACTGGTCCAGGTATATTTAGGAGAACCTAAGGACCTAGCTTAAATCTACCCAAGGATGTTCCATAGTACAGATAAGCTAAATTCGCTACAAACTAAGATTACACCAATCCCCAGAGCTTTAGTAAGTGAAGGGAAAATATGAAAGGAAAACAGTATGATATATTTGATCCGACATTGAATCAGGCACATTTTGAGGGCTGTTTATCCTGCAAATCATCTCAGTTACAGTTCACATGGACATTACTCCTTTCATAGGTAGGCAAACTCTGTCTCTGTCTCACTTGTTCCTAGGCTTCCATTTGCCAAGGTTTCTGGCTGGCCTCTGGCTTTGTTGAAGAGATAGCTAGCACTAGCAGGGATAAATACAGGTGATCAGGGTCCAGGCTCTCTGAACATACAAACACTATAACTGTTATTCACTAAAAGGAAAAATCCCAAAATCAAAAACCAATGCAAAACAGCTCAGTGGCTTGAGCTCCTAGGAGGTTAGGTAGAAATTAAAGAGAATTAGTGGATGGGTAGAATTTTAAGCAGTAGGTAGTTACCCAGTGCAGGAGGATTAGCTTAGACACCTAGTCTGGTGGTTCTCAGCCTTTCAGCATTTGCATACAATAATTTTTAAGGCTTGCTTAAAAAAAAAAAAAAGCAAATTATAGGTAAGTCTACAATAATGACAGCACAGGCACACCTACAACATGACAGTGTCTCACAATGTCTTCAGGAGCATCCACAATCTTCCACTGACCCCAGAGAACATGTCAAGGAGGAGAACTGTTTTCTGCCCTGAGCACACCCTCTGTTTTGCTCATAATGCAAAGTTCTTTTACCGTGCAGTAAATGTGAAATTTTTCTTTGGTATCAGTTTGACATTATTCCTGCTTGTTACTTGTAGTGTCCTGTTTCTTGCCTTACACCTGATCACTAACCATTCACTTCAACTTTTCACTCTCATATGATAGACTAGTAACAGTACTGTGTGCAAGCATGAATAATGGATTGAGTAACAATGCTTATCTGAGCATATGGCCATTGCTCCAGGTACTGAATCGGTGTGCTTGTCAAAATAAAAAAGAATGGGCAAGTACTTCAGAGTGCCCACACATCTGGTGGTAGTAGACTTGGTCTATTGGTGAGTAATGGAGAGCTGAGATAGTTTCATGTAAGCATGAACTGCTATTGAGAGGTGACAAGGTGCTAGCAGCCCTCACTCTCAGCGCCTCCTCAGCCTCTGGCCTCAGCATCCACTCTGGCAGCCTTGAGGATCCCTTCAACCTGCCAGGGCACCATGGGAGCCCCTCTCTGGGCTGGCTGAGACCGGAGCCCCCCCACCCCCGCTGCTTGCCAGGAGGTCTGGAGGGAGAGGCACGGGCGGGAACCCGGGCAGCGCCAGCGGGAACCGGGACTGCACGCCGCACTCGCGGGCCAGTGTGAGTTCCGGTGGGCGGGGGCTCCGCAGGCCGCACACTGAGCGGAAGGCCGTCACTGCCGGCCCAGGGCAGTGAGGGACTTAGCACCAGGACCAGCAGCTGCGGAGGTTGCTACCAGGTACCCCAGCAGTGCCTGCCCACAGGCGCCACTCAAATTCTCCCGGGGCCCTAGCTGCCTCCCCGCAGGGCAGGGCTCGGTACCTGCAGCCCACCATGTTTGAGTTCCTCCCCCTGCGGTGGGCTCCCACGAGGCCTGAGCCTCCCCAATGGGCCCCACCCCCTGCTCCGTGGAGCCCAGTCTCATCGACAGCCCAAGGGCTGAAGAGTGCAGGCGCCGCTCGGGACTGGTGGGCAGCTCCGCCTGCAGCCCTGGGGCAGGATCCACTGGGTGAAGCCAGCTGGGCTCCTGAACCGGATGCGGACTTGGAGAGTTTTTATATCTAGCTGGAGGAGTGTATGTGCACCAATCAGCACTCTGTGTCTAGCTCAGGGTTTGTAAATACACCAATCAGCACTCTGTGTCTTGCTCAAGGTTTGTAAAAGGCACCAGTTGGTACTCTATCTAGCTAACTAGCTCTCTGTGACTGTGTGTCTAGCTCAAGGATTGTAAACGGGCCAATCAGCACTCTGTCAAAACGGACCAATCAGCTCTCTGTAAAATAGACCAATCAGCTCTCTGTAAAATGGACCAATCGGCAGGATGTGGGTGGGGCCAGATAAGGGAATAAAAGCAGGCTGCCCGAGCCAGCTAGTGGCAACCCGTTGGGGTCATCTTGCAGTCAGTGGAGCGTTGGGTCTTTTGCTTTTTGCAATACATCTTGTTGCTGCTCAGTGTTCGGGTCTATGCCGCGTGTATGAGCTGTAACATTCATCGGCGGGGTCTGCAGCTTCACTCCTGAAGCCAGTGAGACCAGGAATCCACTGGGATGGGAAGAACGAACAACTTCAGATGCGCTGCCTTTAAGAGCTGTAACACTCACCAGGAAGGTCTGCAGCTTCACTTCTGACAGCGAGACCACGAACCAACCAGAAGGAAAAAGCTCCAGACACATCTGAACGTCTGAAGAAACAAACTCCAGACATACCATCTTTAGAAACTGTAACACTCACCGGTCCTGGCTTCATTCTTGAAGTCAGTGAGACCAAGAACCCATCAATTCCGAACACACTGTTATCTGTGATACATTGTATTAATCCTGTCAACTATTCATTTCTCTGTAAAAGGATTTTACAGCCCGACCCCACCCATTGCCACATGACTGACAACAGTATCTCCCTGTGGGCAATATATGTCCCCACCCAGTGAAAGCTTGGCCACCTGACCTGATTGGGCCCAAGGAGTAGAAGTAGCAGAATATCAATTCAGGGCACAAGCTTTGAGAGGCGTCATGAATTGCTGATAGCCCTCTTGTTCCTTCTGTGTGCCACAAGAATAGCAGACCCCAAATCGGTGCTGTTCCTTCACAGTGGGTCTCGGAAGAAGAGGTGCAGCCTGGAGCACAGCTGCAGCAGCTGTATGGGACATGGCCAGAAAAATTTGTTTCCCCACTAAACTGCTGCTCAATGTGTCTGTATGTACTGCAGGGATTAGCGGGTATCTGTTCTTGCAACCAAAGCTAACTAATGCAATTGATCGTATTACTAGTTTAATTGCCAGAGTAGGGTTTGACACATATTTTGGTGATGCAGAAGTGAGGGATTGGGATAGATTAAATTACTGTTTGGGAAGATTCACATTTTCTCTCTCATTTCCAAGGGATGAAAATACTCCCTGGCTCTGTAGATGTTGGGCGTGGCAATGAAATTGCTTTGGCCTCATGATAGGTGCAGTGGACTTCCTGCCCTTTGATGCTGGCGTTGACCGTGATACCTGCTTTGGCCAGTGGCGGGTTGCTAGATGTGATGCAGTAGAAGCTTGAAATGTGCTTGTGTGGTTGGGCTTTATCTCCGCACCTCAGCCATCACCATGAGGAGAAATTCCCAGGCTCACCTATGGGCCCGGAAGGAGGCTGAGAGACACTCAGAATGGAGCTGACCTAGCAAACCTTCCTGGAACCTACACTAGCAGGCCCCATCCAGCCCACGAACACATGAGATAAATGAATGCTTACTATTCTATGCTGCTAAGATCGATGACTGTTATGCAGCATTATTTATCAATAGCTCTGATGGTGAAGTGTCAACTTGATTGGATTGAAGGATGCCTAGATAGCTGGGAAAGTATTGTTTCTGGGCGTGTCTAGGAGGGTGCTGCCAGAGGAGATTAACATTTGAGTCAGTGGACTGGAAGAGGAAGCCTCCCCTCAATGTAGGTGAGCACCATCCAGGTGGCTGCCAGTGTGGATAGAGCAAAGCAGGCAGAAGAAGGTGAGATAGGATGTCTTGCTGAGTCTTCTAGCTTTCATCCTTCTCCTGTGCTGGATGCTTCCTGTCCCTGGACATCAGACTCCAGGTTCTTCTTGCACTTACATGAGTGGTTTGCCAGAGGCTCTCGGGCCTTTGGCCACAGACTGAAGGCTGCACTGTTGGTTTCCCTATTTTTAAGGCTTTTGGACTCTGAGCCATTCCTGGCTTCCTACCTTCTCAGCTTGCAGACAACCTATCGTGGGACTTCACCTTGTAATCGTGTGAGCCAATTCTCCTAATAAACTCCCTTTCATATATACATAGATCCTATTAGTTTTGTCCCTCTGGAGAACCCTGATCAATACAATAGCCGATTGTGTCAACACTGAGTGAGCAGCCACTGTCACTATACTGACCTAGGTGATGCAGCTACACAGGTAGTAACTGTGGCAGCAATTTTGGTTTGCTTTTTCCTCCCAGGATCTTAAAGGCCTTTATCCTAAAGATCCCTCTCCTCTGCCCCCAGCTCCCCATACCTCTCATCTTTGTATGGGATATGCTCATGGAGAATAGTAGTTACAATTCTGGCTAACAAGTGGACTCTGTTACTATGGAACTGAATATGCCCATATTTGTTAGTGATGTTTTATCCTATACTGGCTGAATAAACCCATAAGGTTTGATTGTAGTTTGTTTGTTTTTTGGATACACAAGTATAGTTTATAGCGAATCTACTGCTTTTAAAATTAAACGTTAGATGTTATATCAATACATGTTCACACATAAACATGCTTGAGGCATTTCCCATGGTGGTATGTTCATGTGACATCAGGAACGGAATTTGAGCTTTCCAATTCCAAAGGGATTCCTTTAGCCCCATCATCAATATAAGTGATACCACTGTTTGAAATATTTCCAAAATAGAAAAGATTAAAACCTCATTAGAAAGTGTCCTGCTGGATTTTTATTACCTTAGATATCAGGGAGACTTCTAGACCTTAATAGCTACCGTCTTTTCTATCATTTGTTGAGCAGTCACACAAACACCAATATTGCTACAGAAAGGGACTTTCCAGCTTTGGGAATATCTGTTTCTGACATTTCCTTTCAAAGGGGGATTTTTATAAACATAATTTTTGTTTTTTCAAAAGGGGAACCACACTGTGATTCCAACTTGCTTGGAGCCCATCGGGGATGGTGGTATTCCAGTTTAGTTACTGCTGTCTTCGTTAATTGTTGTGTTTAGTTGATTTCAGTTCAGTTACTGCTGTCTTCGTAAATTGTTGTGTTTAGCTGATTTCAGTTCAGTTACTGCTGTCTTCGTTAATTGTGTTTAGTTGTAATCTCAGACTTCAGATTTGAAATCTCTCTTCAGGGAATTCATTTCAAAAGATCCAGAGAACATAGTTTAGGCACAGGGAGTACCTGAGGGATCTCTAAGGCAGACCAGTGTTGGAATGAGAAAGGCGTGAGTCTCAAAAACAAAGAAAGTCTCAAAAACAGTTATTGGAAAGAAAGTCACTGGGAACCCATCCAGAGCTTTCTCCCGACAGGGCTAAGTCTTCCTCCTCTCCTTTTACAGGATGAATGGTGCCAATTCTACCAGCAAAGCTCTCATCTTCAAAATGACTCATAAAAATGATAACTGTAGTATGTGTACCATCACACTCACTTTAACTTAGAATATGCCTGAATGCATAAAAATATGTTAGGACACTGGACATACTCAACACAGAATGGACCTTTGTAGCCAATAATTAATTTAATAATACTTCCTATTTAAAAAAAATAGCCTGAGTTCTAGAAATGGTGTGTATTTAAATGCATTTCTTTACTTTCCATGTCTTTAACTTTTTGAAAACAAGACTATATGGCATAAAATAAGAAAACTGTTCATGCTACAATGAAATAGCCATAAAGACTGTACCAGTGAACGGTTCCATCCATAGCATGTCAAGACCCCCAACGTCCTTTCTCAAGCATGGCGCCCAGCACTCATTTCCTTCCACAAAAGGAAACTCAGCCTGGCATCGCCGGGGTCAGTGGGCTGTCATTCAACCTGGAGAGATATTGAGGGGAGGATGTTCTCCTACAGCTTTACTTGAATTTAAATTGAATTGGAAATTCAATTTAAAGGTGCTTTAAGGAGTGAGATTGCAGCCTTGGAACAGGCTAGGCAGACTTCTGGGGTGCCTCATCAGAGAGCAGCATTGTGCACAAGGAACCGTGGTGAGTCAGGGCCTTTCCCCCTACTCACCCAAACTCATCTTCCAGATTTCCTCTGGGAAAATAAATAATTGGGTCATGCCTTTATCAAAATCTTAACTATCTCTGCTGTACAAGTTAGGGCTTGAAAACTGTTCATCGGAACTGGGAAAGGAAAGCATTCCACATTACGGTCCCATAAACTTCCTACGTTCAGTCCTCACAATCAATTCTGGTGTCTGAGGACATATTACTAAAGAGTGAGTGTATTTACAGAACCCAGGACAACAGAGGGACTCAGGCAGTGTCCAGCAGGGTGGCCAACTGTTTGCCCAGGGCTGGGGAGTTGGGAGTTTCAGAGCTAACACCAAAAGATGTCTCAGGCAAACTGGGTAGAGTTGGTTCCTCCATGACTGGGTCAGTCCTCATCTCCCCAGTTATGCTCAGAGGATGATTCCTAAGGTCTACACTTGCAGGCATCACAAGTCCTCCCTGCCCACCCCATGGGCCCTGATGCCTAGGAGAAGACACGGGATTCCCGCCCGACTGGAGGATGGGTCTGGGATCTGCCTGCCAGCTGTTCCTGGGATTGGGGGCAGGTTGCTGAGCCTATCGAGTTGCCTGCTGGGCTTCCTCTTTCTTCCCCCACCCCTTCCTCCTCAGAGCCTCATGTCTCCCCCATGAATGAGTCCTTGCCCATTCAACTGTGGTTCTGGCCCTGCTTAATTCCTGCCTGCTTCATCCTCAGAAGGCAGGTTTCTGTCCTGTCCCCACACATCCATGGCCTTAAAGCAAGATGCTGATGCTGTCTTCATGACTGGACCTGCCCTTCCTAGAGACGGCTGCTGCCAACCCATTTCCCAGACAAGTCCCCAGGCCACAGACAGCAGGGCCAGCCCACGGAAAACACAAAGCCCTTTTTTCCCTAACTAGCCTCTCCATATGGAGGAACAAGTCCTGTTGCTTGGTTAGGGAGAGCCAAAGCCCTTTCCTTTCTCACTGACTCTTCTCTCACTGCTACTGGGATCCTGGCAGTCCACACAGGAAGGTCCATGTGGCTTATGACACAGGAGTTCCAAGCTTTGCAAAGTGACATTGGGAACTGCTCAGTTATCCGTAATTAGTTATGAATCTAAATGCATGGGCTTCTCCCTTTCCCTTCTCAAAGGCTAGGCTTCCCCTTGCCCTTTAGGAACAAGAGTCTTCCCATTTCTACTCCAGCACCCCTTGGTAGGCAAAGAAGCATTTCTTTCTTTCCTGCCTACCCTGAGCCCCGGCAGTATTACAAACAAAAGTAAAACACAAGGCAAAACTCCTTGGCCACACAGCCTTGTTTTATTCTGTTAATCTTGGTTGTTCTCTTTTTCGGGAGTTGTGTAAGCATCTAATTTTATTATTTTGATTCTGTGTCCCTCTCTAACAGAAAAGAGGAGGGAGTTTGCCTGTCCTTTTTCCATTTCAAGCGTCTGCTGGGCAAGGGCCTTCTGATACCCTCTCTGGAATCCTTCCAGTCTAACAGTGTGAAGGAAGAGGCTCAGCTTCTTCACATGTTTTGCTCCTTTGCCATTTGGTCCATTCTTGTGTTTTCAGCAAAACCAGTTTCCGCAATCCAAATTACTGGGCTTCTTGACTGTGGATAAATGAGAAAATACTCCTCTCTGTGAACGTGCTCCTTTGTGGAGACAATAATGAATACAACTTACAGAGCTCTGCGCAGCCAGCAACCCTGGCAGAAGTCCCTGTGTTATTCATAACCCAGAGCTGTGTTGCCATGGCAGTACTGCTTGCTAGACCTTTGACCCACCGGGAAAATTGTCTTTCTTCATGAAATAATCCTAAGAAGAGAGACGTGGCTCGAGAAGCAGATGAAATTCATTTAAATTCCCCAGCACTAGATTGAACGTCGGTGTACACAGATGTGCCCCTTTATGTAGATGAAGCTGGAGAAAATTGTACTAAACAGTAAGTAAGTGCGAAAACACATTGTCATTTAATCTCTTGAGGTCCCATCCAGGAAGATGATAAAAAAGGTATCAGGTGCTGGATTTTCATGGAATCAATCCTCCCTTCCCTACAAAGAATTAAAATTAAGATCCATCTCATAAATGGGTGGATGAACACCTGGGTTATGTTGGTATAGCAACACGTCTTCATGTGGGGGCTGATGGTGGGACCCACCCAGTCATACAAACAGCATGAGGCCCATGCAATGCAGAGATGGCTAGATAACTTGGTTTGGAAAAAGTAACATGGGTCTGCTCTGTTTTCTTTTTTCTCTGAATTTGGTGCTATTTGAGGGAAGGAAATATAATTTCATATACAGAAAGGCAAACGGATTGAGACAAAGTCTTTGTAAGGTGTCTGAATAAAGGAGGTGTTAATTGGTGATGAAGTCCCCTTAGCCTTTGCAGAAGAACTTAGATGATGTTAGGGAAAACGGCCAGAACCAAGGATATTTTCCTGCTACAGAAATCTTTTGTGTAACAGCAAAACTTTGTCACCTTCTTTAGTGATGAACATGGAGGGTGAGCAGACAGGGAATCCTGGATGTTCTTGTTTACACATTCCTGTCTCCCAGCCACTGTAACCTCAGTCCTGGAGTTGATAAAGGAATCTGTCCCAGTGGGCCACAGATCCTAGGGACTATGGAGTTATTGCAAAGGTCCACAAACCATCAGCAACCAATACATCTGTTGAATGAACTAATAATACATCTTGGATTAGAAAAATGTACTTTCTTCAGATAAAATTAAATACAGTTATAATTAATAACCAATAATAAATTGAAAAGTGTTATTAAATCATAGTAAATTTGTGTCATTATGTGGTCTCAAAGAACAGAAGTGAAGAGCATAATTCCTGTCATGTGAGCAATCTTTAAATTTTTTTGACATTAATCAGATGTCCTCATGCTCAAAAAGGATGAGTCACTGTAAGCACAAGTAAGGTGTCTCTACCTGTTGCTGAGAGTCTTGCATACATACATATGTTTAGAATTTATGCACACATACATAAACTTCATGATAACAACTTCTAGGATCTCTTCATTTCTTTCATTCAATAAAATACTCCTGAGTTCATTATATTTTTATCTTCCACTGACCTTAGGGACAAATTCTACATGTTAAGTAGGGTGGATTGAGTGCTATGGCTCCCAGCTGCCTACTGTCTCTCAAAGGTGCATAGGATGGGTTGAGTACCACGGTTCCCAATTGCCTGTCTCTCAAAGATGAATCTTGGCCTTTTCTGGCTTACATTTCAGAGTCAACACATCACAAGTAGTTTAGATCTTGAGGAAGACTGAGGAAGGCTTATGGAATACTCAGCACAATTATTTTTATGGCACAGAGTGAAACAGAGATTGAATACTTACACACATGTTTTGATTAGTATGTGTGTTCAGCCAGGCTTACACACTTCTCTTTGAGATGTGACCTAGACACATTTTTCTAAAGACATTTCAGGTATTCCCTCTGCAGTTCATAACAGTTTATACTCTACATTGACACAGGCTGCTCTCAAGTTAGCAGGGGACAGGTTTTTGATGTCAATTGAGTGAAATATAGTATCAACTTCATGTAGGACTGCTGCCATCCCCTTTGTTTCCACAATTCTGTAAACAACTTGGTACATTTTGTTGTCTAGAAATAGCCAACCTCTAAATTTAAACAAGTTGAGTATTAATCATTGCAGTGAAAAATTTTTCACATTAAAAACTGAATCACAGAATTCTTATTTGATCACCACATGTTTTGAAAAACTATTTTAATGTCACTGACATGAGGTTGTCCCAGAAACAAAAGTGTATGGATATACACAATGTAGCAGTCATTTATCTTCATTTATTCCTCCATTTATTCAGCAGATAGTTACTGGGCGCTGCATTCAAGGCATCTGTTTTTAAAATAACCTCTGTGCAATGTTCACTTTCAAAAATGTCTCCCCACACGCATTTAAGATGCCTTCTATTTTCTCTAATCCTCTATAGTTGCTTTCCTTTTTCCTTTTTTCTTTTTGAGCTGTTTTCCATCTCTCCCTACTAATAATAGGTCTTTATTTAACTATACTTGTTTCATCATATAGATATGCACAATACAACTAAACCTGAAGTTGAAGAGTAGATTGAGTCCTATATGCAATGTCTGGAAATCACCACAGTGTGTTTTAATTTTGATTGAAGTACACATAGACATTCACATTGAAATCTAGGTAGGGTAAGGACAGTTATTAATTATGGAAACTAGTCTATATATTTGTTGGAATATGATAAATCAAGTCACAGTTCAAAGTTGAATAAATAGTGAACACAATGTAACATTAATGCAGATTTTTACCATGGCCCAGAGACCAGCCATGAGACACAACATGCTTCGCTGTCAGCAATATTCAGGACTGGAATTCCAGAGATAGCGTGTGTTACTCGCTTATGGCTGCTACGTAAGAGAATCTCAGCTATCTCTAAACGTTCTGCCTTAAGCAGCATAAAGGATGTACCAGTGAAAAATGAGTTACCATATGCAGAAAATATTCTGCAAATCAAGAACCAGAAAAGTAAGCAACCCACAAACTCCAAAACTCATTAAATGACTGTGATATTTATTTTGAGGTGCATCTACACTGATCTTCAAACTTTTCAACTATACCTGACTTTCTCTGGAATATTTCTCAGCATTTTCAGACGAAACCAAAGGTTGTCTGAGCTACATAAGGAAGGCAAAATTTGGATATTTGACAAATTGGAAGCACTGAAAATGGAGGAAATTCCAAGATGACATCTAAGGGACTCTTAGTCACTTAGACTAAGTGGTTTTGGTTCTTGTTTTCTGAGGGGTACAGAGTTGGGTTACTTAGGACTCTGTGCATGGTTCAGGCATCACTGGGCTGTGCAACACTCATCTCATGTCCTGCTTGATTTTCTTCTCCCCTTCCTCCTCTATCCCCACTCTCCCCTCGGTAGGTTTCTACTCTAATGTGTCTGATTTATGTGTTTGCTATTAATGTGTCCTTATGAAGTGGAGCGTGCTGTGTGTATTCAGGTGATACAAATGGCATCGTGCCACTCCAGATCTTGTATTTCTTACTTTTTCACTCAACTATGTGTTTTAAGTGTCTATCCAACTTGTTAGTGTGTGAGTGCATTGCTTCCAACTGTCGTGTGATTTTCAGTAGGCCACACCTGCTGTGCCTCTGGTCTCCATCTTCCTAATGATGGACACCTGGGTTGCCTTCAATAATTGTGATCGGTATTTTCATACATGTCCTCTTCTGACCTGTGTGATGTTCTCCATGGAGTTCAAGGCCTAGAAGCGGATCCCTTGGGTCCTGGTGTGCGGGCAAGCTTTGTACCCTGAATAACACCAGCTTGCTTTCTGTGTCTACCCCACTAGTGGGACCTGTGGGTCCCTATTGTCCACATCTATATTTAGTATGCTCCAGTTTCCTAACTTTTCCAGCCCCCTCAGTGAAAGCACTGAGTTGCACATCTAGTTACTGGTGAGATTCTTTGTAACTTCACTGGAGCACATGGAAAACAGAAGAAATCGAAGGGCAGTCAGGACTCTTCCAGCAGGCAGGGACCAGGTCAGAGCCAGGATGAAGACAAAGCACCCTGAGCATGCAGTGATGGAAGAGATTCTTGTGACCCGAGCTGATGGGGGAAGGTTGAGGGCAACGCAGAGACCCCACTGCCGGCTTGCCAAGAGAACATGCAGGAAAAATGCAGGAAACGAGGGAAGGCTCCATTTTCCTGAGAAAAGGGCTGGAGGAATATAGGCGGCATCAAGTCCCAGCTACTGGCTCTTTGAGAATGTAGTCGGGACTTGCCCCAGTCACCCTTTCTCTGAGCACTCAGTGACTGGGGCTGATGTCACCCTGGCTGTCCTTGACCTGTGCAGAAAGCTCTGCCAACCCAGGACAGTGTGGGGAGGGCCTTCTATGCCCAGGCCCCAGCAGGAGACACCTCCTAGGAATCTAGCGGGACAAGGTTGCAGTGATCCTGGAATCCTGCCCACACCTAACGGCTGGAACAGTTCCCTCAGCTGGCTAGTGGACAGGTGGTCTGATGAACTCATACGTTACCGATGCTGATGTTAAAGACCATGTTCCTGTTGAAATAATTCCCAAAGCATTCAGAAGACTGAGAAGAAGTGATGATAAGAATTGTTCTTGGCAGGAGTGTGTGGTTTTGATTTTTACTTGCGATAAAGCAGAGGATTTTCTTCACTCAAACTCTCTTTTTCTCTCTCTTCAAAACAACTTTGGCTGACCAGTGTCTTATAGACACTCAATTTGCCTCTACATGGAACTTAAAATTTTGTGTATCCATACATGCTACCATAGTTTCAGGCACTGGGCATTTCAAAAATGTGATATTTAGAACCTTTCTGTTTCCGTGATGACTGCTGGCATAGGTGCTGCTGGAGCTTTCGATGACATGTTGGATTCAGTCCACACAAGTTTTGATGCATATTCCCTTAATTTCTGAGCCTTTAGAGTTAGAGTTTTAGAACTGAGAGTACATTCTCTTTTTTTCTTTCTCCTCTTACATCAATAGGCTCTCCTCCCCCCCACCCACACACACAAACAAAAAATAAAAATAAAACCCTCCCAGCATTGCTTTTGAGAAATGAAGAAATGTTCCAACATGTGACCCACAGCTGCAATCCGTTAACCTTTGCCAGTACTGAGGCTGCCCTCTGGGTCCCTCCTGGGACTGCATAGATAGAGGCCCATTTGCTGTTCTGGGCAGCATGCCCAGTCATCTAGGAGGTGGGGGACTGGGGCACTCTTTCAGGCCAACTCGAGCTAATGGAATAAAATATCTTCTCCATGGAGTGTCTCAATGAAAGAGCCACGTGGGCTGCAGGTGACCAGACTCGCTCGGTGCAGCACGGTAGCTCCTAGACTCACATGCAGTTGAACACTTCAGATGTGGCAAGTCTGAACTGAGACGTGCTGTCAAGCAAACTGTACAATGGATTTCAAAGATTTAACAGAAAGTGAAGAGTATAAAACGCCTCATGAATAATTTCATATTAGTTACACCTTGAAATGATCACGTTTTGGATACATTGGATTACATGAAATGTATTATAAATTCATTTCCCCTGTTCCTCTTTATGTTTTTTAATGTGGTCACTAGAAAATGTAAATGTACGTGTGTGGCTCACATTGTATTCTTACTGGACAGCACTGGTTCAGAGGCCTGGGATTTATTTTTAACTACTTTAATAAATATCAAACATTCATGATAATTTTAATACAGAATATTTCTCCATCATAAATGCTCTTGCATGGTAAATATTTTATCTACTCTTGTTTTAAAGGATAAGCAGGTTTTCAAAACTTGCCACAGTACTACAGGTAATTTGGCAAATTCTCTTTTATGGGTACCAGATAGTGCTATTTTCCCCTAGAAGCTGGCTACAGCTCTGTAACGTGACATGCTTACTCCTGGCCATTCTGGGCTGGTCCTATTCTGACTAATGAGCTTATTATCCACTGGGCAGTGAGATGGAAGGACATGAGCACCTCAGCTGTCACTGCCGAGCTTCCTCCCAGCCCCACCAGGCCCTCTGGTTCCTGATGCTTGTCTGTAAGACCAATGGATACTTTAACTTTTGAAAGTGGTTTCTGGTTCCCCCAATCGGTAAGCCCAAAGACCTCAAATAACATTTTATTGACACAGACTTCTTAGAGATGAAAAGTTTCTAGAGAGCAGAACCTTTAGGGAACTAGTGATGACACATTCACCGAATAAATCACAGTATTAGACTCAAGAGCAGATAAGTTTTCTTTCTTATCGGTGTCATCTTTCCTTGTGAAATACAACAACTGATGAAGAAGTCTCTTATTGAGAACAACCAGACAAAATCACAAGGCTAGACAAGCAGCTACAAACACTGTCGCCTTCTCCCTGCCCATAGTAGACCCTGCTGGTAAATGTATTTCTCCCTCCTAAACCTGGGAGGACTCACATTTCTGCACCCAGAGCCCCAGTTGGAAGTAAACAATGTGAGTGAGCCGATGAGGTGGGATTGCTGTTCCTTGACTCTTAGTGCTTCTCATGCTAGCCTCCTGGGGATGTGGTTAACATGCAGATTTTCTCTCTAGATCTGGGGCAAGGCTTGTTCAGCAGGCTCCCAGGAGAGACCGACGCTGCTGACTTGTGGGTCATACTTTGAGTTGCAAGGCTCCGTACATGGTGTTTGCCGGTGTGCACATTCATGAAAAATTACCCTGCCTTAATCCTGGTAGATCCGCAGTTCCAAATCAACATTAAATACATCTGGTATACTTAAGAAAATTCAACATAAAAAGAAATCCATTTTTTTAAAAAAAGGCAGAGCAACCATTCTCTTTATCTGAGGACCTTTAAGAGCATCTCCCTTTATGTATTAAAGCATTAGCTACTAATTACTAAAGGAAAAAGTGCTGGGTGAATTATCACCTGGAAATAAAGTAACTCTCAAATGTTATAAAACACAATATTAATGTTGACAGCCTCTGTTACTGAATATGACATATTGTGTGCCAGGTGTGTGTGTGTGTGTATATATAGTTGCATATATGTATATATACACACACGTGTATGTATCTGTGTATATGTACACATATCTGTGTATCTATATAGATGGGTTACTTAAATGAATTTTCAAAACTAATAAGGTGTGATTTGATAAATGAATAATATTTGATAATAATACTGAAATAATAAAATTGAATATTATTATTCTCCTGCTACTGATGAGAAAACTAAAGCTCAAATAGTTTAAATAACATGCTAGTAAAAAGATGTTCTGAGTAGAATACCACATGTCTGGCCTGACCCTGACTGTCTTTTTTTTTTTACTCTGAGACCAATACTCCATGTGGGGAGTTCTGAACACCGTATTTATAACAGATGATTATTTATAATGTCTTTCTCTTCTTTGGCAATTTAAATTAAAATGTCAACTTGAAGAAATGTTTCACCAGCAAGCATTGCAAAGAGAGCTGAATTAATCAAAGAAAGATGAATAAAGTGTTCTTTTAATATACAGTACATCATTGTTGATGGAAAACACAGTCTTGGCAGAATTAAAAGATAATCAAAGCGATGAATAGGGCAAGTAGAAATTCAGCTCATTAAATAATTACAAGGAGACTAGCCTCTGCAGTTTAACCTTGAGCAATACCTTTTCCTATGAGTAGTGTGTTGACACTAGGCAACAAGCCTCCGAACAGCTAGTGTTACCCAGAACATCACCCTTTTCTCCCTTTGCTTCAAATCAAAACCAGCATCCCCATTTAGATGGCACAAAAGGTATGACAAAATGGGATGCCAAGTGAGACACTGTTGATTCTGTTTCTATGAAATTCTAGAAAAAGCAAAACTGTCATGATAGAAAGCAGATCTGGGTTTCCAGAGCCCAGAGTGGGTGGAGGGGACTGACTTCACTGAGACACAAGGAAAATTTTGGGGATCATGGAAAGTGTCCGTACCACAGTTGTGGTGGTGGTGTAAGACTATATATCTGTCAAAAGTCTTCAAAGCGTGCACTTAGAATTGCTGAAGTTTATTGTACATAAATTATATGTAAATATCATACAGTGCATGTAAATGGTATGTGAGGCAATAAAGCAATTTTTTTTTTTTTAAATTTTAAACCTGGCATAGCATTTTGGTTTTTTTGTGTGTCTGACTCAGACCGGGCAAAATTTAGTAACCCTTTGGCAACAGAAACTCAGCATAGATATAGAGCTAGAAGTTATTGTAAAAGAATAATAGTGGCAGCCGCCACGGCACAGGAATTGCCAAGATTTTCCTGGATGAATTCCATCCAAGATATGGTTTTAAGTCTCTCAAGGCCTTTGGATGCCTAGAAAGTGGGTCATCTTTCAGAATATCTGCGTCATTGTGGAGATGTTAGTAAATCAAAGACCAGCTGGATTTGTCCTTAAATGTAGCAAAATATGTACTTGCTTGGAAGTACTCTTAATCCTTTCATTCACTGGACAGGGAAGATTGGTTTCATGATCCTGACTCCCTTAATTCGTTATCAACACCTAGTATTTTTTTTGTTTTGTTTTTGGTAGAGGGTATATATGAGGCAGTAAACTTGTGGTCTGGAAAAGCAGAGATCATATTACCACTCTGTTTTAACTCCTAAAAGTTTGAAATTAAGACTTATACCAGGTATTTTTATGGAGTGGACTGGAGTACAGAAGCAATTATTTTAACTATTTGCTAAAAAAAAATTGCCTAAAATATTCAGTTACTAAAGCAAAAGCATTGTTCTGGATTGGATTCTTCACATAATTCTGCTTTTGGCAACAAGTAACCAGAAAACCAACTTAAATAGGTTCGGACAATAAAGACATTCACTGGCTCATGTGTCTGGAATTCTAGTAACAGCAGCATTCAGGATTGGCCAGACCAGGGTCTCAACAACCTTAGTAAACCATGGTTTTCTTCCCCTCTCTCCACTCTGCTGACAGGATAGCTTCATCTTAAGACTTCTTGTCACATCGGTGTAAGATGACTGCTAAGATGTATTTGAGCCCACAATTTCCTCATTTATTCCTTGAAGGAAGAAAGAAAAGATTTCTTCAGGAACTTCTGACTTAAGAGCAATGAAGGATTTTCCCAGAAGTCCATTTCTCATTGGCCCGAATTGGGTTGTATGCCCATTTCTCATTGGTTCAAACTGGGTCACGTGCCCAGTCACTGACATGGAGGACAGGATTTCCCTAAACTAATCAGGCCTCCCCCCTACAACTGGAAGCAGAGTCAGCACCCATAAACACCTGAATTGGTAGTGTGGGAGAGTGTAGTGGGAGTTCTGTTAGGAAACAGAAGGAAGTCAACGATTGGGTACACTGTGTCTAATTTAAGTCCATGACTTTAAAAGTGAGCTTTTTTTGCTACGAAAATAATGTAGGCTTATTTTTTTTTTTTTTTTTTTTTGAGACGGAGTCTTCCGCTGACACCCAAGCTGGAGTGCAATGGCGAGATCTCCGCTCACTGCAACTCTGCCTCCCAGGTTCAAACGATTCTCCTGCCTCAGCCTCCCGAGTAGCTGGGATTACAGACGCCCACCACCAAGCCCAGATATATTTTGTATTTTTAGTAGAGACAGGGTTTCACCATGTTGGCCAGGCTGGTCTCAAACTCCTGACCTCGTGATCTGCCCGCCTTGGCTTTCCAATGTAGGCTTAATTTTTAATTTTCAGAGAATATTTGTAGCTGAAAAGAAGAAAGTAATTAATGAAATGATATGGCATGCTTTTAAACAATAAATATTATATTCTACATACTGCAGACACATTACAGCATAATGGTTAAACATACAGACTTTGCTATCAACCTCCTGGTTCGTCTTTTTACTGTCTGTGTGTCCTCCTTGGGTAAAGTACATAGCTTTTCTCCACCTCAACTTCTTTCTCTCTGTAATGGGAACGATCTGTACAAATTGCTCCAGCACTAAGCCTCTCGTTCAGGGGTCAGCAAACTACAGCTTGGAGACCAGACATGCAGGCAACCTATTTTTGTAAATAAAGTTTTGTTGGAATCCATTTATGTATTATCTATGATTGTTTTCACACTACAATGGTAAAGTTAAGTAGTTCCAACAGAGGTCTTAGAGCTCACAAAACCAAAAACATTTAATAGATGGCCATTTGCAGAAAAGGTTTGCAACCTCTAGGTTAATACATAAGATCTTTATTTTCTTGCCAAAATCTAACATGTCATAATTCTGTGGTCATTGAGTGACTGGAGATTTGCCAGAGAAAGGCAATTATCTACAGAGCCAACATGAAAGCAAGAGATGCTTCTTTATCACTTAAAAAAAAAAATGAAAATCTGTGAATGTTGTTCTAGGTTTCGCGGCGTGCCTTAAACGTCAAAATCAGGGCTGCTAAGTGACGGCACGCCCTGCAACCCGGCTTGGGAGGCTGAGCCTGAGGACTGTCTCAAACCTGCATTCAACCCAAAGCAACACAAATATCTCGCCCCCACATGGAATTACCACCAATACCACTTACTAATACTACTACCAAGAAAGAAGAAGAAAGGAAGAAGGAGAAAGGAAGAAAAGAGAAGAAGAAGAAGAAGAAGAAGAAGAAGAAGAAGAAGAAGAAGAAGAAGAAGAAGAAGAAGAAGAAGAAGAAGGAGGGAGGAGGAGGAGGAGGAGTGGAGGAGGAGGAGGTGGAGGAGGAGGAGGAGGAGGAGGAGGAGGAGGGAGGAGGGAGAAGAGGGAGAAGAGGGGAGAAGAGGAGAGGGTGGAGGGAGGGGCGGAGGGAGAAGAAGGAGAAGGAGCAATGGAGAAGAAGAAGAAGAAGAAGCAGCAGCCAGGTTCTGTGTGGGTGGCGACTCAGGGGAAAATAGCCTAGAAGGAGGTGGGATTGCTTGAGTCAGGAGTGCTGGGCTGGGCCAGTGAGTCATGATTATACCACTACACTCCAGCCTGGGCGATAGAGAGAGACCCTATCTCAAAAACATTTTTTTAAATTTTTTTTTTTAAGTCAAACTATCTACCTGAACTGACCAGAGATCTTGAAATTTGTGACGTAGGATTTCCCTTCAACTCTGGGATGTTGGAACTGGAAACTTGAGTGAGAGTGAATTTGTTCAGACTCGTAGCTGGTGGATAGAAGTCATAGCTCTCAGCAGAAGACTGAAGAGGAAATAAAAGAGAGCCAATAATAAATTGCTGTGAATATTTCTTTTGAAAAGCAAAGAAAAAAGTATTGCCACCTGTGTGCACTGAATGGACAGTGGTGTTGATATGTAGACAAGGGATCCTGTCAGGGAATCCCTGGAGAGAGAAGAGTCTGAGACTAACACTGCCCAGCAGCCCCAAGTCTGAGTTGTGGAAAAGCCCTCAGTAAAAGGAAAAACTCATTGGAATGAGTTGGTGGTGATACTTTTGTGCAGGAACGTTGTCCTCGCAGGATGAGTGGTTTTAATCCTGAATTTAAAAATCTTTAAAATCTAAATTAGTCAAAATTTTTTCATAAAATAATGTTTTAATTAAAGATTTAGTTTTAGGTCAAGTGCACAGTGTCTTTCTTTAAAAATATTTAGATGTGACCATCAACTATCAAGAATGTTTCTAGAATGAAATATATTCAGCAGTGCCATGTGGGGATCAGGAGCACAGGCTCACCAATCAGTTGCCTGGTTTCAATTCCTGGCTACTATTCACTCCTTAAAGTCCTAAGCCTTGTTTTCCTTATTTATAGAGTAAGATTAACAAAAGTACTAACTTTATAGAACTTTGATGAGACTTAAAATAATCCATGTAAAGTGCTTAGTCCAGAATCTAATATCACACACTCCATAAACACTAGCCATTTTAATGTATTAACACATAGAAATGAATTGTAGAAAACATTTCGGCAACAAACTATACAATAATATATTTTTGTAATATATCGAGTTCTTATCTTTCAATTTTTATATTCCTGACTTGTTTTTTGAACAGCAAAGGTTAAGGTAGACACAGAAAAATCCCTCATTGGGGTCTTCAAATTTAGAAGGTTAGCTCAGGGGTCATCTTCATAGACATTATATTAGTTAAGATCCAGGTCAACTTGCTAATGAAACAAAGTCCTTGAAAATACAGTGATGAAAAAGGGAAAAGTGTTTTTATCTCTAGCACACCCACCCAGAGGTGAGCAGCCCAGCTCTAGCGAGGCAGCTGTACTCCATGAGGCCCTCCAGGGCCTGAGTTCCACTTGTCTTGCATCTCCACCATGGTCTACACAGGTTGTATGGTTGAAGCTCGCCGGCATCTTCTTGCAGCAAGTTATTACCTTTTTAAATGCTGAGACCTAGAACATGACCCCTACAACCACCTCATTGCTGAGGTCTTATCACAGTGCCACTCACAGTTGAAAAAGAGGATAGAAAAAATGACTCTTACTAGGTTGCCATATGCCCAACTAAAATTCTATGTATTCTCAAAAGTGGGAAGGGAAGAATGGACAGTGGAATCAATCAGCAGTCTTCCACGGCGATTGTCATGGCAACTATTGTTTTGTTGACTCTAGACACTATTGATTTTAAGACACATAGTCATTTTATGTGCCACTAAGTAAGGGAAACCATGTTGTTTAAACTGGGACACATTGCTCTCTTATCAGCTCAGTTGTAGGACACCTTCCAATTAAGAGATGTTAAAATGTAGAAAACCAATGTGTCTTGGTATAAAAGAAATACAGGATTGTGAAGACTTTGGAAAAGAAAGTGACCAAAGGCATTCATTTTGCAGTCTACTTTTGTGTGTGTATCTTTTCTTGGAGCAAAGATAGGCAGAAGATATCAAGCTTTGGTTGATCTATTGAATTTACTGTTTAGAATCTGTGATTGACAAGGTACTATCGGTGTGCATATGCTCTAAGTCAAATTCCTGTGATTACTGGTAGAGAGACTTTGGCTCAAAGCTTTGGAGAACATTTGCCTAGATTTTCATTCAATCTGGGCCAAATGTGGTGTTGTACAAATAGACCACAGGGACCTTGTCGTTAGTCGCCAGCATTTCTGTTTAATAGGAGCAGAGAAACCGAGGACAACACGAAGGAGTAGATATAGCCAGGGCACTTGACTTCTTGCTTCAGCACTCAGTCGTTACACAACCAGTTGTTGAACATCAGGCACTTTGCTTGGTGTGACAATGCACTCCCTGCCTCTACTCCCTGGACCTCTATCCTAGAACCTGCACAACAGCATTCCCCTGCGGGTCTGGAGGCAGAATTTGGGAGCCATCAGTTCTATCTGAGGCTAGGAAAGGCCTCCCAGGGGAGGTAAAATCAGGACTGAGGAGGTCAAAGAGCCCTCCATGCAGAGGTAAGAGACTGACAAGCGCAGGAAACTGGAGCTGTGGTCACAGCAGGGGATCGTCTTTGATGCTTCCACGTGTTAGACTGGAGGCGGGGTGTGAGGATCAGGGGGTGTCCTCTCCAGCTTCGCTTTTTTCAGTGTCTTGTACGTGGTTGGCCAATAGCAGTATTTGCTGAATTGAATTGAAAAGACCAACTTTTTGAATGGCCAGATAGAGATGAGCTGAATTTTTCTGGATCAAAAAGATACCAGATTACAATAAATGGACAAAAGCAAAATAATACATTTGGTGCTTGCTCTCAAACTTAACATTGCTCTATTTTGTTTGTGAAAGTCAGATTTGAGGATTTAGTTTATAAAGAAACCCTGAATTGGTTGGATCCCACTTGCTTCACCCACCCTGACTCTCGTTTCCCCCAATTTAATAAATGTGCATGTGTATTTTACTTTAGAACACACAGACCAGTGTAACATAAAGTACTGAAATTATCCTAAGAACAGATTCTCAGTGCAGCAATCCTATCTTTGTGAATTTGAGGTGTTCTAAATGCCAGAGCAGAAGTGTTTTAATTCTCAGGTTTTAACATATTATGAAAGCCCCTAGTCACTTCAGTAAGATCATTTGATTCTGGTTAATGACAAGTCTATGCTATGCAGGTGTTTTTTTGTTTGTTTGCTTTTGTTGTTGTTGTTGTTTTTGCTGTCTATTGCTACTGAAATCTGCTTTTCTTATATAGATCTCTGTTACAGATGAGGAAGTTAGTAATCCATCCTTTTTAGATCTGGTGAGAACTCCCCAAATGAGGAAATGCACACTTATTCTTATGTTTGCTTGGTAAGTTTGACTTTTGATGGATTTAAAAGCTTGTGTTAAATTTACAACACATCCCTTCCTTCAAATCAGCTGGAAGTTATCTCTTACTTGCTCTCTGGTGTCTTTCAATGTTGCTACAGGTTCACAAGCGCAGTGGTGTATCAAGGACTTGTCATGCGCCTGGGAATTATAGGAGGCAACCTCTATATAGACTTTTTCATCTCGGGAGTGGTGGAACTGCCAGGAGCTCTCTTGATCTTACTAACCATTGAGCGCCTTGGACGACGCCTCCCCTTTGCAGCAAGCAATATAGTGGCGGGGGTGGCATGCCTTGTCACTGCATTCTTACCAGAAGGTAATCTTACCCCACATCTGCTTTGCGGCCAAAGGACTTGAAAACACCTAAATCCACAATCAAGTATAGGGAGCCACTTGTTCTTAGGAAATGTGCAATCGAATCACAGTCTTGGCATCAGGCAAGCTTTCATGATATCCCTCCATTTTTTGCTTAATCAGTGTAAAAACTTTGGAGATAAGAGATTGATTCTGTAGATGATTCTCTTTTCTCAATCGTTAGGATCATTCATGAATGAAACAGATATTGTGCCCGATCTAGCTGATAGTGATGTGGTTTCTGTTAATCATCTTTATGTGACTTACTTTTGCGATATCTCTGATGTTGTTTAACTTACATCCTGAGCCTCTGCCATGCTGCTGGCACCATGCTAAACACTGAGGTTATACTAGAAGAAGAAAGCAGTTCTTGACTTCGAATGGTTCACAATCTATTAAGGGATACAGATACTTTAATACTGTCACAATTCTTATTGTCGTGAATTATTTGCAAGATTTAGAAACTAATTAAATTATTTACAAGATTTAGAAATATAAAAAATAGATTGGGGAGGAGTGATCAATCCAGAAGGGGATCCAAGAAAAGTTTTCCAGCAGTGGGAACTAAACATATGTGAAGACTCAAATGTGCCAGATATCAGGGGGAGAGAGGACGGATGTTTCCAAACTAGAGAAGAGTTTCTGGAAGTATGAAACACCTTTGTGCATTCGGGAACTGAGGGTTCATTGCTGTGACTGGAATCCAGGCAACGAGCCTGAGAGATGATCTGTCACCAGCATGATGGCCCTGCACGTGGTCCTGTGAGCTTTCAGAGGAGGAGTGAGCTTGGTGTAACTGCAGCAGTTTAGAGATGGCTATGAGCAAGGGAAGATGCTGAGAGCAGGAGTTACAATTGGGGCAGTCAGACCTAGATGAGAGAGGGTCATTTAATTTCAGAGATGTTGCAGAGTTAAATTTCGCAGGGCTCCATCCCGGTAGATGGGGTGCAGGCCAGAAGGAAGCAGAGGGTGCCGTGACTCCTGATGTGTGGTGAGCAGCACCCAGAAGACCCTTACCCTAGAGCACACCAGGGACTGGAAAGGAGGGCTTCACGTGCCGGGGAAAGTGTGAAGTATAGAGCACACCAGGGACTGGGAAGAGGAGGGCTTCACGTGCTGGCGAAAGTGTGAAGTATAGAGCACACCAGGGACTGGAAAGGAGGGCTTCACGTGCCGGGGAAAGTGTGAAGTATAGAGCACACCAGGGACTGGGAAGAGGAGGGCTTCACGTGCTGGCGAATGTGCGAAGTAGAGCAAGTTCATCATTTCCCTCTTGCAGGAGGGGCAAAGTGGGGATTACAGAGAAAGCTGGATTCTCCAGGCGACTTTTGTGTCTGCACAAGAAAGCTGTCTTTCTTTAAGAATCCTCTGAGGACCAGCCAAGAAATGGATAATATAGTGGGAGTCAGACTAGTCAGACATTTACAGATGAGTTTATTAATTAAATGAAGGTTTATGATTTATTGAAACACCAGGTAGACCCTATTTGAATAAAATTATGGGAATGCCAATATTCGGAACACACACACACACACACACACATACACACACACACACATACACATACACACACACACACACATACACAATGTGCAAGTCCCCTGACATGTTGGAATGTTTGATGATAAACAGCAACCACCTATTTACATCTCTCTTGTTTTTCCTGAGTGCATTCGCTTCCCAGGGCTGCTGTAGTAAGTACCACAAACTCAGCGGCTTGAAACAACAGACATTTATGCTCTCAGGGGTGTGGAGGCTGGGAGTCTAGAATCAAGGCATCCAGGGGTGCTTATGTCCAGAGGTTCTGAGGGAGGGTCTCTTCATGCCTCTCTCTGGCAATCCTTGAAGCTCCTTGGCATCACTCCTCTCTCTGCCTCCGTATTCACAGGACATTCTCTTCTCTGCTTGTGTCGCCTTGACTAATGACATCTGCAAAGACCTTATTTCCAAATGTGGTAGCCTTGAGGTTCCAGGTAGACATGAATTTTGGGAGATACTATTCAATCAGCTACATGGAGTTAACATATTCTAAGAGTTGGAGGATCTGTACAATAGCTACCTCTTAATACATGTCTATTCACTATCGACTCATTGCCAGCCACTGAACTAGGAGGGGGATGGAGAGGTGAACAAAATAGACACAATTCCTGCCCTCAAAATTGTATAATTTAAGAAGAATGAAACATCGCAAACATTGGAGATGTTACTCTTCTATTTTACTTTGGTACTTTGGATGTAACATAAAGCTGTAGCTCCCTGAGATGAAGTCTTCTGTTCTCATCGTATGTGGACTAGGAATGAATGAAATATTCGTTGTATATGAAATTAGCGATGCAGAGAGAAAGATGCATGACGTAAGTGTGTCTCATTTCATGATCTATATATACTTTACTCTAGAAGATTTCTGTGGTCCTAGATTGATTGGTATGACTTTCATGTCTGTTGCATTCAGAATGACCCCAGAAAGCATTCAAGGCTGTGTGTCCAAATCAAGATAGAAGTAACTAGTCAGATAGTCATAAAACTATTTTGTAGAGAATACTTTCATATACTGGAAAATATAGCACCAAGAAGAGACTGTTCTCCCTTGTCTAACCAGTTTTATTTTATAGATATAATTTCCTGATTGAAGCTTTAGAATTGTTCTCAGCAAGACTGAAAACGAATTGCTCTTATTCTAGACACATTTTATTTTTGCCTTCTGCAGACTTGGCTGCTTTTATAGTCCTATGTCAGTCATGACTGACTGGCAAGAATAAATTTCAAATCCCTAAACTGAGTTCCAAATATTAACAGAGGATACTCCCTTGAGTATTTCCAATCTAAAGACCCATTGGACTTGATTCCAACCACTGGGTACTTAGCACGAGAAAGGCTTTTCTGCTCAGTCATTCCTGACGTCAGCAGTAGGTCGCCAGCCCCTGGGGAGAATACAGATGAGCTTTTGGAGAAACCAGCTCTAAAATTGTCTCACAGCAAACACTTTAATCAGCTTTCCCTCCATTCAACCCAACTTTTCATGGTCTAAAGAATGGAAATCTGGAAGAAGAAATAGTATTTCTGGCTGTATTCTTATTTCAGACTCACTGCTTCTAGTCCAAATTTCTGAATGCTCATTAATGTCTGGAAAATAAAGACCTTTCTTTATCCATATCTGTCTGCCATCTTTAATTTGAGTTTATTTAGGATGGCCACAAACCTAGCATTTCGGGTAAGTCGTCTTCTTGAACTGGGAAACTTGCCTTCCACTTTTATTTTTCTTTAAGTGAAAAGTGAGTTCATGTATCTTAATTTAGACATTTCTACTAGAATTTCTCACTAAACTTTATTTCAGAACTCAGAGTAGATTATCCATTCAGAGGACATATAAAGTTTTGTTTAAGTCCTTTATCCTTTCTTCAGTAATTGAGGTATTATTCCCAATAATCTCTAGTAGCTTGACCAAATCCACATTCAGAAGAAAACATTTTCTTTGTTCTCATATAACTCTGTGGAAGACAATTTTAGTTTCAGTACTCATTTTTAAATTGCCCTGTGGTTTTTGTCATTGCTGCCAAAAGATGTCTATGGCCACCTCAAAATGAATTTAGCTTATTACTGGAATCAAGAATTTTTGTGTGCATATATATTTATTCATACTTCCTAGTAGTTTTCTTTTCATTTTTTAGTTAATGAACCATGCAATGCCTTAGCAACTTCTCTTTGGTTACATATTTCAACAAAATCTCTGTTCCAGTATAGTTTGGTACTGGACTCTACTGCTTGGAAAAGAGTTGGGAGTCTTTCAGATTAAGGTCAACGTGCAGGACAGACCACATCTCCACAAGTGGGGCAATTTGGTGTTTTCTGAATGTTTTACTGAATTGACTGGCTATTTATCTGAGTTAACCACATATGTTTATCATGGTAGGAGTGTGTGTGTGTGTGTGTGTGTGTGTGTTTTAATTTGGTCTCTTGGTTTTTGTTTGGATTTTTCCATGAAACAGACCTCGCTTCAGTTATAAACCCACATTGCCCTTGAATTTGTCAGTGGGACTCAATTTTAGAGCAATCCTGATTCAGTGAAAAGAAACCTACAATGAAAGAACCCAACCTGGATAGTGAAGCTGTTTCCTAGGTAGCAGGCGGCCTTCTCTGCAGTCTGGGAGTGGCAGGAGATGGTCCCATTGGGCTGGCACCCAGGGAATCTGAGGCTTTGTTCCTTCTTTCCCCTCCCAGTACCACATGCTCATTGAAAGATGGAGTGGAATGCATTTCCTAGTCTCCAACCCCCTTTTCTTGGCCTTCATAAAGAAGCAAAGCCTAAACAACACGTGTTGACAAACCTTCTGCTCCCAGACAGTGGCCTACCACATCAGCACAATCCTGGCCTCCTCACTGCCTGATGTAACTGTTAACATGACACCTACAAGGGTTCTCATGTGGGAAAAACATGAAGTGCACCAGGATGTCCTCGGCCAGTTCGCAGTCAAATATGCAAACTCCAGACTCCCAGAAATGGTTTGGATTCTTGAGTCATTTTTTCCTTATGCTTGCCCTCCTGGGCAATTGTTTGATTTAACAAATTTTAGCTTTTTTTTTTTTTTTTTGACCTGGCTATTCTCTAGAGAGAACACACAGAAGTCTACTGAGCTTGATTCTCTTCTTTCATCCTCCTCATTCATGCCTCTCTTTCTACTAAAAAATTATATATTCAGGAAGGTTCAATAATTCCCCTGGAAAACAAGAGGATGATTTAGTGCTAAATGAACATATGTGTGGGCATAAAGGGAAAATGAAAGGTGCATGAACACTGGACATGCTTCGTTTTGCTTGGGAGAGCGGATATGGTCTTGTTCATGCAGGGCATATGTCCTTAGTACCATATCTCCTAGGATGGGAAGACATCAATTGCACAACTTCTAGGAAAGCTGGAGCAGTGGCTTTTTAGAGAAAAAATGGTTAACTTCTCTGCCCTTAAAACATAAAAGAAAGAAAATATTCAGTAGAGAATGTTTGGCATTTCCCACTAGTTTCTAGGGAGGAAAGGAAAATTTCTTCATACAACCAAAGCAGTCCTAAAACAGTTCATTTTAAAATGGGTGAACCAATTAGCATTGATGAATGTGGCTCCTTCTGGATGGTTTCTTGAGGGAAGTAGTACAATGGGGGATGAGGAAGACAATGAGTGACATTTGCCTTAGTGGTTACACACAGAATAGATGTCCCCTTCCAAAGATCCTGGTCCTCAAAGCTTGCTCTACTCTAGAAACCAAGGTCAGCTCACGTGAGGAGCTCCCCTGGTGTGCTGGGAACGGCTATTCCTTGTGTCATCACCACAAGGTAAGCACAGAAAGGACAGCTGGGCACCAGCAGCGGGAACGTGGTGGCTCAAAGGCATGACTGGAAACTACCTCCTGGACAAAAGGCCAGTGTGCTCCATCCAGCTGTCTAGGAGGTCATTGCCTGGAACAGTGTTCCAATGTAGTGGCTGCTCATGCTCCACAAACGGCCCTTGAATTGTATTTCCTATAATCCAACCTGCTCCGAAAGGCATCTAGTGCTCTAAAATATTAGCTATCATCTAGTTTCATTGTTGTTGCAATTTGGTTACATTAGTAGAAGGTTCTATCATTTGTGCTTAAAATTGGCAAAGACTTCAGACTGGAGGCCACAAAGTCAAATACCTTTTGTTGTTCTGTAAAATGTTAATGAAATCAGACCCCTGACTCCTCCCTTCCAAACTTTCTGTGTTTGCAGGAATACCATTGTTGAGGACCACAGTGGCTACACTGGGAAGACTAGGGATAACCATGGCCTTTGAAATTGTTTATTTGGTAAATTCAGAATTGTACCCAACAACATTACGGTAATTCTACAAACATTGTGGTTTCTCCTAAGTAACTCTGTAGACCAGTGTTTTAAGTTGATTTAGTTAAAAACTATGAAATAGTTTCCTTAGCTCAGTGATACATTAGCCTGGGCTGAATCCAGCCAGTAAAGAAGATATGCTTTGAGTTATCACTGCTTTCTGCATTGCTGCCTGCTGCATTTTGTGATAGAAGTACTTTTCATATTAATATCTTCACACACTGTTACGGTTTCGAGGAAAGGCACTTGACTTGGAACCAGAAGACCTCTAGGTGCCCTTGCTTAGACTGTGGGTTAAATCTTCATCCATCAGCGTCACCTGCCACAAGACTATGGCCTTTGACTGCATTACATGCATTGGTGCAGTGGTGAGCAGCTGATTATGAAGGGCGAAAGGAAACAGTGTGCACGGATTAGTGCAAATCGACCTCCTCTGCTGGGGAAGCATTCCGTGGGCACACTTTGCCCTCATATGAGGAAACCAAAGTGGCACCAAGTGACCCAGAGCAGGCAGGGCAGTGAGTTGCCAATGGATAACACCCTCCACCCACGCTGGAGACGTCCTCACTAGCCTCACTGGGAAATGTGCAGAATGGAAATGTTTTGCTTAGAGTTCACGAGAGTAGTTGTTTCCAAAGTTAGAAAATGCAAAGTATCATCACACTTCCTTTGGTTTTTTAACATGTCTGAATATGTTATCTTGAAGTCATTTGTTGAAATAGTTTTCATTTAAAATTACTTTTCATTCAACAGAAATTTCGGAGTTTCGCTCTGTTCAGGTCTGTGTGATTTTGGGGGAATCATAGCCCCGTTTCTCCTCTTTCGGCTAGCAGCCGTGTGGCTAGAACTACCTCTGATCATCTTTGGTAAGAACTCATTTGCTATTCTTAAGAGCTTTCATCTACATTCCTTGTATTAAAAGAAACCTATAATAATTATTAGGTTCGATAATGATAACGATAGTCATTTATCTTACTATAATAACTATTTCATTGATAGTTATGATATTAATTTCATCTTATTATAACTATTTCAGTTTTGAGGAGCCAATTCAGTTATAATGAATGGTTTTAATTTACTTTATATTAAAAGGTGCTGATAAATGACATTCAATTAGCATTCTTTGGGTTCTGAGTTAAATGCTATGAAACTCTTATGGTATTAGAGAACATAACCAATAATTTTCAGGGGACTAAATTAAATATTCAATATGTTTAAAAATGAGGGCCAGGTGCAGTGGCTCACGCCTGTAAGACCAAAGTGGGAGGATTGCTTGGGCTTAGGAGTTCAAGACCAGCATGGGCAACATAGCAAGACTGCCTCGACACAAATGTAAAAATTAGCTAGGCGTGGTGATCCATGGGTGCCTGTAGTCCCAGCTACTCAAGATGCTGAGGCAGTAGGATCAAGGCTGCAGTGAGCTATGGTCACGCCATTGCACTCCAGCCTGGGCAACAGAGTGAGAACCTATCTCTAAAATAAGTAAATAATAAAAAAATAACAAAAATAAGCCTAATGACTAATTGTATTTCTGGTGTTCTCTGTCTATTGATATCATATCTCCATTGGCTTTGATGCTAAAAATCCATCCAGAGGGAGCAGGGGACATGGAATCTCAGGCACACGTTCCATCACCTCCTCTAGATTCCTTGAGTGCACCTCTCCTCCTACCTCCAGCTTCCATAGGACTTGTGAAGGGACAGAATCACAGTCTAGGAGGGAGCTTAGGGAATTCAGTGTCCCACTTCTCCAGGGCTGCTCCAACTGTCCTGCCTGGGTTTCACACACTTCCCCTGTGCCCTCCTCTGCAGTAAAGGATATGGGTTGGCCCCTTTCTCCCCCAACCCTTTCTCTACCTCCACTTCCTTACTTCCGGTAGAGAATATTTTTCATTTATTGTTCAGCAGTTGAAATTTGAATGAAAATACTGAGTCCATGCGGACAGACCTTCTGATTTATGCAAAAGTCCTTTGACAGTGTGAGGGACAGAGAGTCAGCTTCTACCACTTGACACCAGTGACCTCAATACAGGATCGCCCCAAATTATTGTATGTGAGTTGGTCATCAAGCTGAGTGTTAATTCTGTGGTCAGCATGAAAAAGCAGAAAGTGCCACTGTCCAGCAAAGACAGAGTAGTCCAGGAGACATGACACATGACCTTCAGGACTGCAGCCCAGAGCCCGGTGGCAGGCAGGCAGGGCCTGAGACTACTAGGCAGACAGCCGAATTTCTAAAAACTCAGTGACAGCAGAATGTGATAACTGCTGAGACCCTGAAAGCAGAAGCTCCTATGAGAATAGGTCACAGGGACCCTTGGCCCCTGAGAGTAGGGGAGCAGGTCAGGGAGGAAGGAAACAATGTCTAGGCCGAGAGGGGCTGGCTGTGCTCCAGGCAGTGGAAAGTTCAGAGCAAGAGGACACCGCATCCTTAAGCACCTGGTGCTAGAGGATGGATTGCAGGTGTGAGCTGGACCTTAAGAAAGGCAGCGCCAGGGCAGGGCAGGAACTGGATCTGGAAGGGCCTCAAGGACATGCCAAGGCTTTGCTCTTTATACATACAGCAGTGGGAAGTGACTGGACAGTTTCACCCTGAGGTGGACAGAGCTGGCCTTGCATTGTAGAAACAGATACATAAATGGGTTGGAAGGACCCCCAGCATCATCCCTCTGATGGTAGATATGCAAGTGGGTTGGAGAGATGATGTTGGGGGTGACAATTCAAGGACATCATCATCAGGAGATCACAGTGGCTTTTAATAAGGGGGTGGCAATGGGAATGGAGAGGATGGAAAGATTGAGTAAGTATCTTAGAAGCCAGCTGGGCAAGATGGGACCACTGATGGACACAGGGAGAGGGCATGGTGAGCTGGGAGGCCCAGGTGCCTGGGGAGACACAGGTGGCACAGGCACTGGAGCAGCAAGGTTGGGGGTCTGCAGGGTGATGGGGCTCTGTGTCAGCTGTTCACAGTTTGAGGCACCTGGAAGAGTTCAAGTGGAAACAGAAACCAGCAGGCTCAACACTGCTAAGCTCAGGAGGGAAGTATGGCCTCAGGATGAAGAGCTGGAAGCCACCTGGCAGTAGAGACTGGTTGAAGCTGAGGGAGTGGCCCAGGCCCCCCAGAAAATCAGGACAGAGCAGAGGAAAGCAGAGGCCTAGTACAGAGACCTGAGGGGTGGCAAAGTGACAGACCTAGGCAGAAGGAGAGGAGGTGGCCAAGGAAGTGGAAACCAGGTGAGAAGCCCAAGGCAGGAGGGCATGAGACCAGGTCCACCCTAAGGACTCAAAGTAGCACATGTGGATCTGGTGGCCAGCGAGAAGCAGAAGGAACCTGACTGGAGAAGAGCCAGGGAGGATATAGGCTGAGTCCAGGGGAGGGTAGGCAGAGGCAGGACCTGGAGCATGGTGCTATGCTAGTGCTGGCACCTCCCACTCATCAGGGCCAACTGCTACCATATTAGTTCATTTGCCACTGCTAGAAATAACTGCCACTACTTTTGTAATTTACAAAAGAAAGAGATTTAATTGGCTCACAGTTTCACATGGCCGGGGAGGCCTCAGGAAACTTACAATCATGGTGGAAGGGGAAGCAGGCACGTCCTACATCGCAGCAGGTGAGAGAAGAGCAAGGAAAATTATCACTTATAAATCCATCAGATCTCATGGGAACTCACTCACTATCACAAGAACAGCATGGAGGAACCTCCCCCACGATCCAGTCACCTCCCACCAGGTTCCTCCCTCAACATGTGGAGTTTACAATTCGAGATGAGATTTGGTTGGAGACACAGATTCAAACCATATCAGCTACATTTTCAAGAATTTTGTAAGTCAGTCGTCAAGCACGGATATATCAAAAAGTAAAGAATATGAAATATATGAGAAACAGAGGCAATAAATGCCCAACACTCATCAGTTCCTAATTCACCTACTACATCTTCAGTATTATTTGTGCTCCTTAGATTGTGTCTGCTGCATCTTTATGGTGGAAGCACCACTGATGGAGCTCCTGCATCTCTTCCCAGTAGCACAGTCAGGGATGTTGTGTCAGCAGCCGGAAGGGCCCACAGTGGGAGCATTTACACCATGCACATTAGCAGATGCTGCCAATCAGGGCTTGATTGCCCAAAGAAGGTTGTTAGGCATTTACCAGCACACCACTAGGATACAAAGAAGTAGAGAAAATAGGGGAGGGCGGCTTTTTTTTAATTCTACCATTTATTATTATTTAAATTTGTTTTACATTTTTGAGGTATTCTTTTAGACATTATCTAGTCTTACTTTTTTTTTTTAAATATACTTTAAGTTCTAGGGTACATGTGCACAACGTGCAGGTTTGTTACATATGTATACATGTGCCATGTTGGTATGCTGCACCCATTAACTCATCATTTACATTAGGTATATTTCTTAATGCTATCCCTCCCCCCTCCCCCCTCTGCACAATAGGCCCCGATGTGTGATGTTCCCCTTCCTGTGTCCAAGTGATCTCATTGTTCAATTCCCACCTATGAGTGAGAACATGTGATGTTTGGTTTTCTGTTCTTGCGGTAGTTTGCTGAGAATGATGGTTTCCAGCTGCATCCATGTCCCTACAAAGGACACGAACTCATCCTTTTTTATGGCTGCATAGTATTCCATGGTGTATATGTGCCACATTTTCTTAATCCAGTCTGTCACTGATGGACATTTGGGTTGATTTCAAGTCTTTGCTATTGTGAATAGTCCCGCAATAAACATAAATGTGCATGTGTCTTTATAGCAGCATGATTTATAATCCTTTGGGTATATACCATATAATGGGATGGCGGGGTCAAATGGTATTTCTAGTTCTAGATCCTTGAGGAATCGCCACACTGTTTTCCACAATGGTTGAACTAGTTTAGAGTCCCACCAACAGTGTAAAAGTGTTCCTATTTAGTTTGGCTCTAAAGAGCAGGAAAAGAAAGGATGATAATGGAAGGATGAGGCGAGATTGAGAGAAGGCTGGTCAAACAGGAAAGATCTGAATATGTTTGAAAGCTTCTCCCAATAGGTTGAAGATACTGGAGGAAGGGTTGATCCCTAGAGTGAGGAGCCCAAAAAGACAGGCCTAGGAGAAGGCTGGTCCCGGAGTAGACACCAGGACAAGTTTTCCACTGTAAGGTGATAGGAGGAATCAGAGGGAGAGGAGCAGGTTAGTGATGGTGTCAGTGAGCGGGCGCAGAGGGGACTCCCCTCCAGCACTCTGTTTCTCTGCAATGCAAGAGGGGAGGCCTTGGGTGTTGGACCCTAAGAAGGCACTCAGAAGGCATTCAGTCAATCACTGTGAGATGTGTGAGTGAACAAGTGACTGTCAGGTGTACAGGGGCCGTGGTGCTACTCAGGGTTTGAGGAAGGGAGAGAAGCTTTGAAGCTGTGATAAGGGAGAGCTGGGGCATTGATCTGGGATGCAGAGGTTGCTGTGGTTGAGAGCTACTCCAGCGAGCAACATGGTGGCTTCAGAGTGAGCAGACCCATGGGAGAGGGCCCAGCTATGTCTTCCTGGGGCGTTAACACTTTTCCCCTATTCCACAGGTATCCTGGCATCCATTTGTGGTGGCCTCGTGATGCTTTTGCCTGAAACCAAGGGCATTGCCTTGCCAGAGACAGTGGATGATGTAGAAAAACTTGGCAGGTACTGTCTAAAATTCAATGCACCCTAAATAAAAGCAACATTTCAAACCACTGGGGAAAGAATGATGTTAAGAAAATTGAATTTCCACAGGGAAAAAAATAAGAATAAATCCTCATGTCATATTGTAAGCAAAAAATTCAAAGTAGATACAAAAGGTTAATGTAAAAAAACTCTCCAAAGCTAGATAAGAATACGCATTACTTTTTAAAATGTGATTGTGAAGAGAGAAGCATTTCCATGTAAGGTGCTAAGACTCGGAAGTGATCTAAAGGCAGGAGCTGCTGATGTGGGAAAGTGGAAATCGCTGGGACGTGCAGCAGCAGGGGATTAACAGTGTGGCTTACTCTACAGAGCGAAGAGTCAGGTCTGTGTAGATGGAATGGCATAGGCAGATTTTCAAGACTGATTACAAAGTGAAATGTCACTGAACAGCATACTGTAGTATTTATAAAAAACTAAAACCAAAGGCAGTTTCTCTCTGTAGCTGGATAGGAAGACAGATGACACACAGATGATAGATAATAGGTAGATGATAGATAATAGGTAGATGGATGATAGATAGATAGATATAATAGGTGATAATCATAGATAGATAAGTGATAGTAGATAAATGATAAATAATAGATGATAGACAGATAGATGATAGGTAATGTCTGGATACATAGGTCAACAGATAAATAGATAATAGATGATATATAGGTGATAGACATTAGTGGGAAGATAGAGAAGAGAGAGAGATTGAATTTTGGAGGGGGATGTTTCAATAGGGTATAAGGAAAACTAATACCCAGACAATACATTAACATGAGGAATTATGTCAAGAAAAATTCACATTACACAAATTCTTTCTAATTGTTTGAAATTTTTTCATTAAAAAGATAGAGATATGAATATGAGAATGTATAGTAAAAGATGTAAAATAATAATATATGCCCTCTGCAAACACAAATGTGCTGGGAAGAGGGATAGGGAAGGGAGGGCCATCACTTTCTTGCCAGAGACTTCTGTACTGTTTGATTTTCTTTAAAAATTAGACCACATAGTCTTGTGTTGCTTGTGCAGTTTTAAAAAATGATATAACATCTAATTTAACAATTAAAAAGCAATCTTAATAATGACCTGGGAATTAAACACATGGAACTGTAAATACTTTTAATATACAAAAAATACTGAGGAACAGCTTTCTTTCCTTTGATTCTATTCCATTGACTGCATCTGTCTACAAAGTGAGAGGGATGCTTTCATTCTTTATCCCCAAACCAATCAGGGATCAGCTTTGCAAACTCATCAGGAAAAAATGGAAGAAAAGGGAGTCCTTTGAAATCAAGACTCTTCTACCGCTTCAGTCACATTAAAAATAAACAGCTAGGAGAGGTTTTTTCTTTTTTTGACTTGGGGAATGTGGGTGGAGGGGGGTTGTCCAAATGGTGTGCAAGGAACTAACATATAAACACGAAGGATTACACCAGCTAAAATTTAAGGTACCCAGATTCTTTCTAATTTTTTTCTGTTTATAATTTTTCATAATGAAAAGTTGGGTACATTAATTAATTATACCTAGTGTCTACACATGAAAAAAATCTAGTAGAAGTATGGTTTACAGTGCTACAAATGAAGCACATTACTTGTGATCCATGATTATTTACTCTACAAAAATTACTTAGTGCTAAATTACTAAAACTTGTTATCATTTCCCTTTTAAAATCACACTGGATTATTTTATCATTTCTGCTGGTTTTTGTTCATGTTAACAGCTCATTTCCAAACACATGTTAATTCAGTAGAAGTTCATGAAGAACTTAAATGCTATAATGCTAACAAACCCCTGTATCAGGGGAACCAGCCCCCAATATTTCAGCGTAGGTTCTTTCTATTTTCCATAAGTGTCAGCTGGCTGAGAAATAAAGAGAAAGAGTACAAAGAGAGGAATGTTACAGCAGGGCCTCCGGGGGTGACATCACATATTGGTAGGACCATGGTGGGCCTTAAAGCCAGCAAGTTTTATTAAGGGTTTCAAAAGGGGAGGGGGTGCAAGAACAGGGAGTAGGTCACACGATCACATGCTTCGAAGGGCAAAAAGGAGAACAAAGATCACAAGGCAAAGGGCAGAAACAAAGATCACAAGGCAAAGGGCAAAAGCAGAATTACTGATAAGGGTCTATGTTCAGTGGTGCATGTATTGTCTTGATAAACATCTTAAACAACAGAAAACAGGGTTCGAGAGCAGAGAACCGGTCTGACCTCAAATTTACCAGGACAGGGTTTCCCAATCCTAGTAAGCCTGAGGGTGCTGCAGGAGACCAGGGCATATTTCAGTCCTTATCTATACCACATAAGACAGACTTTCCCAGAGCAACTGTTTATAGACCTCCCCCCAGGAATGCATTCCTTTCCCTGGGTCTTGATTATTAATATTCCTTGCTAGGAAAAGAATTTAGTGATATCTTCCCTACTTGCACATCCGTTTATAGACTGTCTGCAAGAAGAAAAATATGGCTCTGTTCTGCCCAATCTTGCAGGCAGTAAGACTTTATGGTTGTCTTCTCTTGTTCCCTGAAAATCACTGTTACTCTGTTCTTTTTCAAGGTGCACTGATTTCATATTGTTCAAACACACATGTTTTACAATCAATTTGTACAGTTAACGCAATAGTGGTCCTGAGGTGACACACATCCTCAGTTTACGAAGATAACAGGATTAAGAGATTAAAGTAAGACAGGTGTAAGAAATTATAAAAGTATTAATTTGGGGAACTGATAACTATCCATATTAAAATGAAATCTTCACAATCTATGTTCAGAGATTGAAGTAAAGATAGGTGTAAGAAATTATAAAAGTATTAATTTTGGGAACTGATAAATGTCCATATTAAAATGAAATCTTCACAATTTATGTTCCTCTGCTGTGGCTCCAGCTGATCCCTCCATTTGGGGTCCCTGACTTCCTGTAACACCCCTGTCTAAGGTCTGAACACAGATAAAAAACAAGCTTGAGACAGATATGTTTTTGTTACCTTAGAGTTGGGTTTTCATGAGAAGTTGTGCATGAATGTATTTGATCAAAACCAGCTATACTATTAAATAATAACAGAAGACCCTCTTCTAACTAGTTACATAATCTTCTCTAAAGACTTTCTCCTTTGTTTTTTCAGTCCACATTCCTATAAATGTGGCAGGAATAAAACCCCAGTTTCCAGCTCTCACCTTTGAGGCCCCTGACAAAGACAGAAGGAAGGAGCTATCCAGGAGCTGATCCTCCTTGCAAAACTGTGCCTTGCGGAGATGCCCGTGTGCGTTTCAGTACAACATGCCATGCTGTTGTAATACTGTATAAAGACTTCAAACTATCCAGAGTATTTTTATATCGTGTTGGATGAGTTAGGATTTGTAATGCTGTTGAAGTTTCTGGGAACACATAATATGTAGCCAGTTTAACAAAGAACCTGTCAGGTGCACAGGCCTTCCTGGGTTTTTTTCTTGTGTTCCCTGTGGTCTCTGACCCATTAGGCTAAAGAGAGACAAGACAAGCCCCCCACCTGATTCTCATGACAGCTCCATCAAGAATGTGGGACGTGCCGACCAAGGATTTGAGAAAGTTGTACAGAAATGCTTTCATCAAATCTGATCAGTCAAGGGACTGAGCCCCTAACTGGCCATTCTGAAGACTGCATGGAGGATGACGATTTGGGAATCCTGTTAATGAGAAAGCTGAATCACAGGCACCTGGGCCATAGAGTGTGAGCATTCATGCTCTCTGCTCACCTTGGTTTCCGCATACCTTTGCAATGTGAACAGGTCAGGAGTCTCTCTCATCCACCTCCTCTGTAACATCTGGGGTTCCAGGCATGGTTTAGACCCTGTTCCAGCAATAAGAACCAATCTGCTGTACAATCTGAGGTCTTGCCTCTGTTATTTACAAAATGATGCTGTGGTTCTGAGATTATTTGGGACATGTTCGGCCCTCCTTTTGTGGACACATAGAGCCACAGATTCCCTTTTTCACTAAACAAATCCTATGGATTCTGATTTCTGGGTCTTAGGATTTTAAAAGTGAAGGGATATTTTTCTTGTATTTGTGAGTTCAGTTACGATGGTGCCCGTGGTCATAAGTGGAAAACATGAACAGTTCCCATTCAATCTTGGCACTTCGAGTTGTCTTGGGGAAGAGCTTACATTTTAATTTAAAAGAAAGGTCAATTATATCCATGCTTCACAGGATCAGCAGGAGCTTTATAAATGACTTTACAGAGACGAATAAGGGATTTGATCTTTCTTTTTTGTTATCGAGGCTTTTGAAATGTGGAACTTGTGTGTTCTGCTTGTATGTTATATTCAATATCTTTTCAGATGCAATCTGTATTTTATGCTGAGATTTTAAAATGAAATACTTTATGTGAACAGGCAAAACTGGTACCAAAGGGAAACATTAACCATGAGGAAGAACATTTCTGTAAGGAGAACAGGTGACAGTATACACATGTGCGCTAATTGTAAAATGAGCATCTTCATCCTTAAAACACATCAGAATTGAATACGAGTAATCTATTTGTTGATGAAATAAACACAGCTCTTTGAGGATTTGAGACTATATTCACCCTTTATTCACAGTCACTTGCAGTTCTGCTTTTCTCTGCATTTCTGTGCTGTAAGATGACTGTTGCATTGTTGAATTGTATTTTGAGTGGATATTTTTGTTTGGTGACAATTAAAAATTTTAAATTGTAAAGAATGTACATTTTCCCTTTCTCTTCCTTCTAAACATGTGTCACTGCCACAGTTCATCCTCCTGTGACCGTGTGTACTGCAGACTGTTTCAAAACCGGGCAGGCAATTAGCAATGGGAAACAAGTGGTCTACCCTCAATATTTGCTTGTTGTTCATTTACGTGCTCTTGGTACCAGTCCTAGACTCACATGTGCCCGAATAACATTCAGACTCTCAGCTGGTCTTGTGTTACACGTCCATGGCCCGATTCATTCCATGGTATATACGTCTCTCTGCTCTGTACTCCAGGGCTCAGGTCAAGCAGCCAGTGACAGATTTCATTCCCAATAACAGAACTAGTTCACATGACTCCCCATACATGTTGCAGCTTTGAAAACATTCATCTCAGTGTTAGAAATAAAGACAGTAAAAATGTGTGTCAAGCCCTCTTTAGCTGATGAGGTAAATGCATGGACAACTTCCTAGGACTTCTCAGCTCTCCCCTCCGTGACCTTGCAGCCTGCTCAGGGCTTTGTGCAACTGTTCCTTATCAAAAGCAGCTAAACCCCCTCAGTCTGCCCATTTAAAATTTGTGGGATGAACAAAGAGCGTGAAAATGTTGAAGACCAAAACCAAAATTTACTCAAATCAAAATAAGTACCGAGTTTATTTTTAACAAATGGCATAGCTATGTCACCTTATTGGAGAACCCAGCAGTCAGACGGGAAAAGCTTATACACAATAATACCAAAAATGCTGAGGTTTGGCATAGTTGGTAGCTGGGGACAGTGTCTTCATTTGATTACTGTCCATTATTTCCAGCGTGCTAAATCCCTACCCACATTCCAGCCTCTAGGTGAGTCAATGCTTCACTCTGTCTCTTGTTCAATTAATTATTTCTCATCACTCCCTCAATCCAAGTGACAAAGCTTGAAACACGAACATAGACACCAGGCTTATTGGGGCGTGCACAGCCAGGACCCCAAGAAGTTATTCCTCGTAAAATGTATTTGTCCTTGTCGAAGCAAACCACAGGCCCTCCACTGTCACCCTAAACAGAGGTAGGGAAAAATTCAGGTGAGGGTTAGCCTGCCAGCCTTTTATTATGGCATTCGTCTATTATCCACATGTATATTTTCCTGGTAATTGAAATCGGAAAGGAACTTATGAGCATATTACTCGAGCATCTGCACTGCTTAAGTACTTAGCAAAGTCTATTCAGTGAAACCACACCACTTAGTTTCTCCTGGGAGTAAAAAACCCCTTGTGAATCCTGCACACATCTCTCCCTATGTTGGTATTTCCTTTAGACTGGCCTAGCCTGGGCATCACTGTAAAGTGTGTGCAGTTGGTCTCTGTCCTGTACCCTCTACCTCCTTCCCTACCAGAAAAGTCACCACTTTAGTCCCTGGCCACCAGCACACCCCAGGAGGGTGAGTGACCTGAGGTAGTTATGGCACTTAAAACTCCCTTGCTACAGATCTCAAACTCAAGCCCCAAGACATCTCCTTAGATGATCTGAATACGCATTCAGGGACAGATCTAGGGAGTTTGTGAGCAACACTTAAACTGGGGTCTAACATTGGCAAATCCTTCTAGAATTTGTCACTTTGGGACTGAAGTCTAAGGGGCTGAGACCGAGATAGAAGAGCACAAGACTAGCTTTGGTCTCTTGATCTTTTCTTACCTGGCAACTGTCAGTGCCTCCGGCCAAATGCCCAGCACAGAGCTCGGTGGATTTGACTCTTCCATTCAGAAACTCGTAGCGATTACACACTGTATTCTCAATCACATGAAGCTGGGCTTCCTTGAGAAGGCCAGCCCCAAAGGTACCTGTGTTTAAAAAGATGAAAGAAATGGTTACTGCACCCAAAACATGTTTAGGAGGAAACCAGAAGAACAGAGCAGCGGCGCTGGACCTCCTGTCTGTCCGTGAGGCTGCGGAACACAAGGCAGCTCCCAGTGCCGCTCTGACCCTGGAGAGTGTAAACATCACATGTGATTCTGTGTTCCTGAGACCTGGATTTAACTATCTGGGCTTTGTCATAGTGCTTTCGGGTTGGTGGTTGTTTGTGTACTTTTTGCTTTTGTGTTGAAAGTACAAAAATGATTTTTACAATGTAAAGAGTGTCTGAGAAATGCAATTGCTATTCTTTTTATATACTTTTTTCAGATTTTTTATAGGCTTCTTTGCTACTGACATCATAATGCACAATTTTATATACTGATTTTTTCAATCAATGTTATATCACGAGTTTTTAAAATAATGCTACAATCTTCATAACTAATACTTTAATGGGGAGTGACTGCTGAACGGGCATGAGGTTTCGTTTTGAGATGAGGAAAACGTTCTGAAAATATGGCAATGGTTGCACACCATTGTGAATGTACCGAATGCCACCCAGTGGTACCCGCCAAAATAGTTAAAAGAGTAACTCTTATGTTGTGTATATTTTATCGCAATAAAAAAGAATAGCCATCATTTACTAAGAATTAACCTTTCCAGGCACGAGCTCTTAATGTGGCGTATGTCACTTCATCCTCACAACCGTCCTATGAAACAGGCACTTTCATCATTCCTGTTCTACAGTTGAGGAAACTGAGGCATAAGGAGGTTGTATAGTTCAGCCTGAGCCTGGGTCTGTGGAGTCACTGCCCTAATGCTTCCTCCCCAAGCACATTGGTCTCACTCTTGCTTCCAACCTTCCACATATTTGTTCATAAAGTTCATTCTCATTTCTTATTATTTTAAGTCTAAGTTCCCATAATTACACAGACATACTTCTGTCTCGCAGTAACTCTCCCAAATTATTTTCTAAAAGGGTGTGACGGTATAAAATGTTACTGGAAACAATTACTTCGCCTCACCCTTGTGAGTATTCAATTTTTAAAATATTAGCTAACATAGTAGGTAGAAATTGTCCTGATTCATTTTCTGATTTACACTTCCTTGACAATTAGGGAGAAGAAATACAACTAGGGGCAATTCTCCCAGTTGTAGTTTTTCTTTTGTGAAAAACTGCTTTATTTCCTTTGCCAAATTGCAGAACATCTGCTAAATTGCCAGAGGGAATGCGGTTTTTCCAGATGGACACACCCAGGGATGTCTCAGTGCTCTCACAAATAATCTAGTTTTCCAATTTTGCAAGCCCAGCTTTATTAGAATTTTGCAAAATCTTTTGCTTTGCGAGCATGACACAGGCAAGAGCTGAGGCACTCTCTCTTTCCCCCCTCAAAGTCTTGGACTGCATTTAGATCATTGTCTCAGGTTCAGAAAACTGACACTGAATCTGGAGTTTACATGAGCAGCATGGAAGAGGCTCTTCCCAGAGCCTCACTCTAGAGCCCAGCTCAGCCCTAGCCGGGAAGGAGCTGCATGGAGGAAGCTCCTCCTGACTACCAAGCACCGGGCAAGGGGTGCATGACCTGGACTGTGTAGATGTGTGAGGGAGTACCATTTTCAAAATATTTTGTTGAAAATTAAGTTAGATATCACTGCTTTTGGATCTGCTCTCAGAGCAAGGCAAACATCCTGATAAGTGGGTAAAACCACCACTAGTTGCCAGGAAACTGATGCGGTCTGTGAGTATGAGCTGCCATCCAGTGGCCAACATAGAGATGGCACCTCTGAGGGCAGGGAGGCCAGGGGTGACCTGAGGATTGAAGCCCTCCCTGACTGGGCCCTGGGGAGAGGGCCGCAGGACCAGCCCCGTCATTGCAGATGGGGCTGACATGGAAGAGCCCCTTGGCCTCAACCCCTACTCTGCATTTGGAATATCCAAGTGAAGGAAGTTCTGCAAACATGAAGGGGAGAAAGGGAGAATTTCGACCTCCCTCTAAGAAGCTGAGAACACCCATTAATCTGATGTCATCAACATATAGAAAATGGATAAACAGACCTGAGTTATGTTGTGTGACTCCTCCTGGTCTAGTTAGTGTTCTGAGAATCATTTTCTCAGTGGACATGTGGGTGAGACTAGAGGAGACAGGGAGCCAGTGCAGGATGGTGGTTAGAAATGTGTGGATGGGGGTGGGAGAGAGGAAACAGTGAGTGGGCTCTGTGGTCAACGTCCGAAATAACGGTCATGTGTCGGTTCGATCTACGACGGCGGCGACGGCGGATTTGCGGCGAGCGGATCGTGACGATTTGCGGCGGCGGATGATTATTCGAGCGCAATGACAACGGCGGATTTTAAGTGATGGTGACGTGATTTGCGGCGAACACCTATGTGATTTATGATCTGCGACGATGGTGGCGGCAATGATAACGGCGGACGGCGGTGAAACGGCGGCGATGGCGGACGGCAGCGCCAGTAACGATGACGCTGGCGATTTGACGGCGACTTTGCGGCGACGATTTGCGGTGGCAACGATTAACGGCGATTTATGCAGGAACGGCGTGATTTATGATTGGTGGCGAGCCAGGCAACGACGACGTTGGCGACGATTTATGATTGGCGATCTGCGTGATGACGGTGGCGGCAACGATTAACGGCGGATGGCGGAAATGGCGGCGATTTATGACGGCGGTGCAGCAGCGCCAGCAACAAAGACGACGCTGGCGACGATTGACGCGATCTGCGACGATTTATGGCAATGATAATGGTGATGGTGGTGCAATGCGTGATGGTGATGGTGGTGGCAGTGCTAGTAATGATGATGTTGGTGATGATGGTGATGGTGGTGATGATGTTGAGAGTGATGATATTGGCGATGGTGGTGGTGGTGGTGATGAGATGGTGGTGATGGTGGCGATGATGGTGATGGTGGTGGTGGTGGTGGTGGTGGTGGTGGTGGTGGTGATGGTGGTGGTGGTATGGTGGTGGTAGTGGTAGTGATGATGGTGGTAGTGGTAGTAGTGATGATGATGGTGTTGATGATGGTGATGGGGATGATGCTAGTGTTGGAAGGTGAGGATGAAGATGCATAATCTTCATCCTCACAATCACCTTATATGTAAGTACAGATGAGAAAGCTGAGGCTAAAAGAGATTAAATAACTGCCCAATGTCACATGGAAGATGGGAGAGCCAGAACTTGCACTCAGATCCTTATGATTTTAGCTTCATGCTTTCATCAGTTGAAGTATTGTAGAGGATCTGTTTGCTTTCTGGCTGCCCAGCAGCCTTTCACCCTACACCCCATAATCTTGGTGAGGGATACCTTTTGCTCCCTTCTGGGTATGAATGGGGTCCTGCCTCTAGTTCCAGCATGGAACAGCTGATGCAGGTCAGAGCCAATCAGTGACGGGCTCAGGGGCAGGACCATGACCCAATTTCAGTCTCTCAGAGTGGGCAGACTATTGTTCATGTAATGGGGAGAGTGGCCTTTCTTATTCTTTCTCAGCAGAGCTAGAGCCATGACAGCATCTGCAGCAATGGGGGTGTCACCTTTGTGCCCCAAATAGTGCCTACTCCATGATCAGGAGTGCCTGGGATCTGGGGCCTCATGTGAGCCTGAAGCTTTTCAGCTCACTAAGAATTTCCCTTGTTTTGCTTAATCCAATTTGAGTTGGATTTTCTGTCACTTGCAAGGAGTCATGTTAGATTCAACTCTATTCTGTATTAGTAGTAGGAGCTGCCATGATGAAGTGCTTAGAATGTGCTTGGCACTTGATGCACTTTCTTATTATTTCCCCCATAACAGCCCTGGAGCCCACATCAGCTGAGGAAACAATCAGTGAGAGCTCATGACTTTTCTAAGTCCCCACAGCTTATAGGTGGGAGTCAGAGTTCCAGTTCAGGTTTGTCACCCTGCACCTTCTCTGAACCCCAGCTTCCTCAATGGTAAAATGGAAAAAATAATACCTAACATGCAGAGGTTTCTAGTATTTAAATTTTAAAATATGCAAACACCAGGAGCAGCCTGGCACACCCATAGGTGTCCCTCAAGCCAAGTTTCCTTTTATTTGGCCTCAGTGTTCCCAGACTGCAGTGCAGAAAAAGGGAACAAGAAGTCAAGGAGGTGAGGTTTTAAATGTAATAGGAAAGGGACAGAAAAAGGAAACCCAGCTTTGAAATTAGCTAGGCCAGTGGTTTTTAACCTTTTCAAAAAACCCAAAAAATTTTTCATTAAATGAAAGTGTATACAAAAGGCTGATGTGCAAAGCACCACTTGAAAATGCTGGTTTTACAGATAAGAGATTAGAGCCAAGTGATACAAAGAGGTAACATGTCTAGTTCAGGTCTATCTGGCTAGTGGCAGAGTCAGAACGCTTTTCCAGGGCCCCAGACTCCCTATGTCCTCACCTGCACCTCTAAGAAAGTGGAACTGAGACATTAAGAGTATTAGTTTTCCTGCTGCCAGGGGAGTAAGGCTGATGGATATAATTATTGTCAGGGTATACTGCAAAGAGAAGAATCCCTAAGGTGTAGTACAGGTGCTGATACCACATCCTGCACAAGTGTTCCCTCTCTTGCTCTCACCCATCAACCAATACCACATGCCATCCTAGACTTGGGGCCATGGGGCCTGTCTGCCTCTTCCCCAGATGTAGGTCGCCTGCCTAACACCCTCCCACACACGTTAGACATGTGGGTATTTGGGAAGAAGACTAGTTTAATTATAACTTTTGTCGTTATTGTTTTGCACCATGTTTAGAAACCCAGTCTGGCTAATTTCACATGAAAAATAATCTAACATAATTAACTTGAGGGCTGGGTGAAAACCCCACTTACTTGGGAAGCAATATGAATGCTGAAATTATAATTAAGAGACTCAAAGACATCTACTGGCTTTTTGCTTGTTTTTGGTGTAAGGGAAACATACAATCATTTTTAAAAAGATGCTGAAAACAAAAAAAGAGAAAGACTCAAAGAAATGGCCTCTCTCCCCTTGCCCACATCCCTTGAAGACTGATTATGGAGACACAGACAGGTGCCCAGGCAAAGTCAGGAGGGTTGGACAATGTTCATGGATAGGAATTTTACAACGATCTCTAAAATGCTCATTTTGTAACATGCACTGTAGGTCAAAAACAATTTGTTACATGGGCAATGGAATTGATCTCACCTTGGGTTTCTCCCCAGCCAGTGATGTAACATTCAGTCCAGGCGGTGATCACGTAATTTGGAGATGGCAGACAGGCTGGGATTACTTTGTCAGTGATGATGGCAGGCCTATAAGGGAAGTATTAGCAGTTATATTTGACTACCCAGCTGGGAGCTGCAGTATCTACAACTAGGCATCCTTACCTTGAGGTCTCAGAGCCCTCTGAGCTGGTACTGCCTTGCTTCAATGACACAGAGCAACATAGAACACAGCGTTTCACCCTCACATTTGCCTGTGGTTGCCTATGGACTATACAGACACAAGGTTTCATTTGAAAGGCATCAGTGGCCCGCAAGAAGCTGAGGGTGGCGCTCGCCTTTGAAAGTAGGGATGACAAAGGTGTACTTCTCATGTATATTCTGTGCGCAACTGGAATCACATGCCAAGTGTGTCCTTTCATATTAATTGAAGAGGGCATTGATGACTGGGCAGAATGTTTGGCTGAGACATCATCAAGAGGGTATAAAATTGCAAATGTGTTGTGTGCCCAGAGCAAGTTGCTCCATCTGGATCCTTCACTTCCTCCTCAGTGAATGTTACTAAACCATGGTTGTAAAAATCCAGTAAAATGCTAGCCATCAAATGAAAGAGGATTGGAAATAAGCACCTTGCATGAACAAAATGGTATGTTTTCAAAGAACATTTATATATCTTAGAGTTCCAGGAACTCTCAAACATTAGAACTCTGGTTTTTAGACCTGATTCTACTTTAGTAAGTTCAAGCGGATAAAGGACTGGATATGAGAAATGCCCTGTTCTGACTCTGACCAAGAATCATCATTGCCACCAACTTTGAAGCAGACACACTTTCTGCTTCTGGGCACCAGACATCTGTGGTGCAGAAGTCCTCAGTCTACAGGTTCCCTGGTGGAGCACTCTAGGGGTATGGGGATGTGGGTGGAAACTCTAAACTCAAAATGTATCAGCCTATCAGAGAACTCCTCCAAAATTCAAAAGTTCCAAATTACTTGTTCAAGCCATCAGAGCACCCTACCTCTCTGAGGATCGTGAGGAGCAGAGACCTTGTATTTGCACATTTGCTGGGATGGTGGGGAGGAGACTGGGGAGCAGAAGGGAGATCAGCTACTGTTTAGGCTGAGCCAGAAAGACCCTTCTCACCTTCCTAGAGTGTCAAAGCATCCCAGAACATCACTTACCGGTTCACAGACCCAAACACGTTACCCCAAGCTTGTGGTCAGGCCCAGAAGAGCAGCTCTGGCCCCTGCCCCATGCTTTCCCATCCAGGCCAGACCATCCTTGTCTGCACCGACACCCTGCCCTCCAGAGTCGCCAGCACAGCGAGTGCCCTATGTGCCTTGTCACCTGTCCCAAACCTGCCTCTCCTACAAATAACTGTTTCTTAACTGACAGCACCGTTAGTACCTGCTTAGCTTTAGCAAGGCAATATCTGCTCCTGTGGGCTCCAAGAACAACCTAGACACTTCTATTTCTTGAACATGAGATTCGAGATTCACTTCTTGGTGTGCACCCAGGATGACCTTATAGGAGGAAGGCCTTGAGAACCTAGAAAAGATGAGGATGTCAAGAGAAAAGTACGGTCCAGCCCCTTCAGGTACCCTCTGTGCCATGACCTTGGCACAATCTTCCTGAGACCCTTGGCCATTCAGAATCAGTGACTTATGAGTGGCAAGAAACAAAATTCACAATTTGCCGGAACCTGACAGTTAAGGAATGTTCTCAGTCTGTTTTGGCAGAGACTGTGATATAGTTTGTATATTTGTCCCCACCCAAATCTCATGTTGAATTGTAGTCCCCAGTGATGGATGTATGGCCTGGTGAAAGTGTTTGGATCATAGAGGTGGATCCCTCTTGAATGACTTGGGCTACCCTTCAGGGTGATCAGTGAGCTCTCACTCTTAGTTCTTGCAAGATCTGGTCATTTAAAAGTGTTTGGCACCCCCACCACATCTCTCTCTGTTTCTTGCTCCTGCCCTGGCCATGTGACATGCCTGCTCCCACTTTACCTTCCACCATGATTGTAATCTTCCTGAGGCCCACCCAGAAGCAGAGGAGATGACAGCATCCTGCTTCCTGTAAAAGCTGCAGAGCCATCAGCCAATTAAATTTTCTTCGTAAATTTTCCGGCCTCAGTATTGCTTTAGAGCAATGCAAGAACGGCCTAATACAGACTGATGCCTCTGGTAGTGAACAGCTCTGTCCTGCAGTTTATCCAGGTCCACAAAATCACCTGCACTGTGTCTCCCCTCTGCAGGTTCTCTCTAGAAACACTTCCCTCCTCTCTCATCCAATTTCCCTGGAAATTCTGCCTCAGGATTCTGTGCGTGCATTCCCTGGTTCCTAGTGTTCCTTCCAGAAAAGGAAGGGAGGTGGGGAGGAGAAGAGGGGAAGACGAGAGGGAACAAAAGAGGGAGGAAGAGGAAGAGGAAAAAAGTCTTGACGATAAGACCACCTGTCAGTTAAACATACGTCTCCAAGCAGCGAGCAGCAGTCAGCACCCACTCTGGGGATATTAAGGTGCCTCCACAGAAGTGCTTTCCAAACCTAGAAAGAAAACATGCAAAGACTTTGTTCAAATTCGATGGTTTATTTTACTCCATTGTATGGAAAGCCAAAAAGACAGATTCACTCAAATTTGATCATGTTCATATTCCCAAAGGAAAGGGCTACCAGCCCAATGTCAGGACGGTGGTAACTTTGGTGCTGCAGGAGTGGGATTTTTCAGAAGGGCTCATCTATGCCACTTCTTCTGATGCCTGGGGGAGGTACAGACACAGCCTGTCCACAGGAGAGCAAAGCTAAGTGACTCAGCATGAAGCTCTACAGCCGTGGCTTATACCCCACAGCCCAGGACTCCAACAGAAGCGACCTGCCCAAGATCGTCCCCCGAGGTCTCTTTCATTTTTGTGACAAGATCTATACAAGGTCTGATGAATCACTCTTCAAGGAGCCAGATGTGATCCTGAGCAGCAGTGACTCATGAGGGTCTTCTGATCCTATCTGAGAACCTTTACTTTTGGGGGATGTTTCTTGAATCACTTGCTTTCTAGGACTGCGTAGGCAGGTGATAGCTCAGAATAATGGTGTGAGCCACTCGGAAACAGATTGTAATGAAGAGCACAGATAAAAAGTGCATGATGGCAGCATGTTGATAAATCCATGAGGACATCGACCACCACACAGTTTAGGAAAGAATGAATCTGAAATATGTGGAAGGTGAAAGCTCCGTAGAGCAGGGAGTTTCTAACCAATAAAGTAAGGAAAAATCAAATCAACAGCAGAGTGAAATGCAATGTGATCAGGTTTGTCGATGGCATTTCATAAACCTGTGAAAGGAAGTCTCTTTAGGGGAGAACAGCGGCCTGTTTCCTAGGAGATACCCAAGAAAACTGAACTTATGAAAGGCATGTTCCACTGAAGTGATACCCAGAAGGTCCAGGTTCTGTGGGATCGGACTAATCAATCTTAATTGATGGGGATCACGACCTATAATTTGTTCATGTGTTTGTGAATAGATGAGTAGCCTCAGCATTGAATTCAATGATTCACAAAAGTGTTTAAAAAAATCTGTGCCTGTGATAGACTGTAGATAAGTTTGCTCTTGTCCTCTCTCACTGCAAAGTGTCACATTTCTAAAAACTTCCCTTTCTTTTCATCTGACAGTGAGACAATGGATATTCACAGGAACCCTCAAAGATGACAATTTTGGCTGTTTTCAAAGCAGAGAACCTAGGATAATATAATTTTTTTATTTTTCTGTATCTTTTCCTCCTTCAGAAAACATAGAGGCAGGAACTGATGCCTCAGCTGTGTGGGTTCTGGGTAAATGTAGAAGGGTTTTGTGGGGCTTACATGGAGGGACAGTATAGATGGTTTCTGGGCCTGTTCTTACCTTGTTCTAAGACTGACTTGCCAGGGCCAGGAATGTGCGTGGGCCACACACCCGCCTACAACCCTTCCCGGACATTTCTTCGGCTCCACTTGAGGCTTCCCACAATCAAATGAAGAGGATGCTGTGGCACAAGGTGGGAAAGAATTCCCCTTTGAGTCCAAGTTAGCAATTGTGTCGTTTAATTCAGGACGAATTCCAAGCACTAGTTTTTCACATCTCAAAGGTGAAATTAAATAGTAAAATCATAAACACTTTTTAGATTTTTCTTTCCAAGTTTAAAAAGTGGTAGTAAACAACACAGGACACTCTCCTTTCAAGGAAATATAAGCACCTTCTAACTATTTTGTTGGAGAAGTGATTAAAGAAATTGGTATAGTTCGGCATTAGAAATGAGATATTTTCTGAGAAGACCTTGATTGGTACAAATAGCTATTTCTCATTGTTATTCTGACTCGATGTAATATGTTTAGAACATGATGTTATTCTTTCCATCATCTCTGTCATCATCGCCATCATCATCTAAACCATGTGAAGTTTACTGAAAGGCATGAATGATTCTTTTGCATGTGAGTCTCTGTGTGCACATGTGTGCATGTGTGTACGTGATTTTACGTAGCAAGGGTAACTGTCCTATGTTGAAATGTTGCCTTCTCTCAGCCAGCTTCAGGACAGTTCCTCTGGGGAGCCTCCCATGACTAACCGACTACTGTGGGGGTGATTTACACACATGTGCCTCTATTCTTTTCCTCCTCCCTGCCTTCTCTTTGCAGCAAGCCCGCAAGGTCTCTGGAGGTAGGGACAGTGTCCTATCTTTGGTACCACCCACCAATGTCTACAACAGTGCAGGGGCTACAAAGGGTGTTCAAAAATGTTTCTCTGTTGTCTCTAGCCCTTCAAGGTCTTCAAAATTATAAATGTTAATATAGTTAATAATTATTCATATAATTATTAATAACAACTGCAAGAGGAAATTCCTCCCCAACCAATCAGAGATTCTACACTCCAGTGAATCTGGAACCTGAGTTTTCCAAATAACTTTTCATTTGCCATAGGTTGTTTTGAGAATCTATCTACAGAAGTCTTTCGTAAAAAAGAAGCATGGCATGGAATGCAATCGTCTTCTCTAGTACTGAGCTCAATTTCTGCTAGTATGCCTTACACACAGTAGATATGTATCACTGTACTAAAAGAGTAACTACAGAAATGATGATACCCTATTCCTACTATTCAAAATAAAACTGAATGTTTCTATTTATTTTTACTTATTATTTGTGCTGAATGTGTTGGTGGAAATGAAATAGTTATTAAACTCTTTCTCCAACCAGAGGCTCTAACTTTCTCAAGCACGAGTCAAACCTGAATATCCCACCAACCACATCCTTCTGCAGGAAACTGTCCTCAGGATTTCCCAGTGTCTGATGGGAACCCTTCTCACCAGGCTTGGGGTTAACCTCACTTGTCTTACATCAAGGCAAGGTGGGGAATCTCACAGTCCATTGGGAAAAATCTTGTTCCCATTCTTGCTTCTTTCTCCAGTCTATAAGAACCTGATTCTCATACATCCTCAGTGTGGGTGAGGACACCAGAATTGCACCTGGGAAGCTACTGCACTTCCCTTCCATGGGAGTCAAAGGTACATGAGTCCCAGACACTATCGTGGATGTCTGAGGCAGGTAAGTCAGACTGGGCTTAAATTCAAGGCAGCCTGTCAACGATAGAGAGCCTGGGAAGTGAGAGTCAGCGGTGTATACCAGACTAGGCCAGAAGTGGAGAAATGGAACTGACCCCGTCAAGGGACTTTGAGGTAGAGGAGCCACCAAGATGCTTCTGCAGAACAGACAAAAGCACCCAATCGAGGAAAAAGTCAACTATCAACTCACACTAAATCCAGAGAACACTATGCCACATTACAATGATACTGGCCAAGTAGAATCTTTCCTATCATCCTAACCTCTCCTTCTTCCCTCTTGCTCTCCCCAGGAGTGGCCCAAATGTGATGACGGGCAGTGTGGCTCTCATGATCTTCATCACTGCCCTGCGCCACCTCCCTAGGCAATCTCAGGGTGCTGGTCGTCAGTGGACTTGGAGGCCAAGCTGCTTCCCCAGCTCAAGGTCCCTTCACATGTCAGACCAACCACAAGCAACCAAATTACACAAAGGAAAAGTCCAGGGTGTTCTGTAACTTGGATAGACAAGTTGATTGGTCCGCAGAAAGAAAATAGGGGACAAGTACAAGTGGCTTTTTCCCCCCATGGATTTGTTATCCCAATCATTTAAGATCTAATGTCAACTCTGCTTCCCCTGATCCAAGACTCAAAGTCCCAATAAGAGTCTCAGAGCAATGAGGAGGAACCCCAAACATACAGTCTGTAGAAAACAAAACAAAACAAAACAAACAGATGATTACAGACAGCCAGGCAGCCACATAGACCCAGGACGATACGGAATCAATGCAGTCATGACAGGTTTCTTTAGTTTGACAGATTGAGGGGCCACATTCCTCAGGAGCCACAATGTTGAAGACTGCAACAAACACTGTCTATTTTAAGAAATTACTGGAAATGCTTATTGGCTTGGAAAGAATCACACACTTGACAGCATGTTAAAATAGGAATTTGGGACACTGACATAACCCATTTTAGAACAAGGTGAGTGGTTAAGTTGAGCACCCTGGAGGTTTTGCGCCAGTCTTAAAGTCATTAGTCCCACAAGTGGTGCCAAAAGTCACAGCCCTGGCTTTCCCAGGGACGGCACTGAGGCTTCCTTGGGCATGGCAGACCCTCAACTAACACACGAGCTCCTGTGTAGCTCTAAAGGCTTCTGCATCAGTGTGGTTTTTCATGTCTTTTCATCCCATTGTCCAAGCACATAGATGTCTGGACACAGACTTCTTACCTTGTTCAGAAGGAGCCTCTAGGCTTGGAATCGGGATAACAGTCAGAGGTGTGACCACAGTCCCTTCTGTGTCTGAGCATCGCGTCAGGTTGCAGTACTCCCACCTGACGCTGGGGTCCATGGTAAAACACCAAGGGCCTGTGTCAGCATCTGGATTCCTGCAGTAGTTCATTGTCAAGCCACTGGAAATTCCAAAGTAATACAAGTTAGAGGAGGCAGAAGAATATTCAAGGACACCCAGCAGCCTCTACATTTTGTTCTAACAAAGTCTTAACAAGTGACTTTGAAATATTTCCATTAAAGGTAACATACAATTGCCACAACAGAAATGTTCCTAAACTTCCCATTTGTGCATGCCTTTCAAAGATAGATGATAATTTTTATTTTAAAATATCTAAAGTAGTGTATGCTTGTATTAGTCCATTCTCACATTGCTATGAGGAAATACCTGAGACAGACTGGGTAACTTACAAAGAACAGTGTTTTAATTGACTCAGTTCCACATTGCTGGGGAGGCCTCTGGAAACTTACAATCATGGCAGAAGGCAATGGAGAAACAGCACCTTCTTCACAGGCTGGCAGGACAGAGTAAGTGCAAGTAGGGGAAATGCCAGACATATACAAAACCATCAGATCTCAGGAGACTTACTCACTGTCATGAGAACAGCTTGGAAGAAACTGCCCCCATGATCCAATTACCTCCACCTGGTCCTGCCCTTGATACGTGGGGATTATGAGGATTATAGAGATTACAAGTCAAGATGAGATTTTGTGTGGGGACATAGCCAAACCATATCAACACTCCATATAAAAACTGAGATCATACATAAATGTGCAAAAGAAAGGAACCAGAATACCCTCCTTCTACCTTCTGCCAAGCACATACCCCTGGAGGAATTGGTACGAATTTTGACGTGTGTCTTATAGATTGTTATGCACATACAAATGCATCTATATCTGTCTAGCTCTCTTTATCTCTTTCTACAGGACTGTATAGTAACATGTGATTTGGAACTAACATATATTTCTCCAAGGAGGAAATGCCATCCAACATGATATCATTCCCAGGCCAGCCTCCCTTGCTCTCTGTACTCATCGTGTAGCTAAAAGGCTCTGCATTTACAATGACAAACAACCACGAAAATAGTATTACTGTCAATACATTTTTAGTTGGGTCAAGTGGGTTTGAGTCTACAAAACTTATAAAAGCTGTCCTGGAAAGCTAGCTCCCAGGTATGATACTCTTTGTCTAGGATTGGTTCCTGGGCAGGATCTCCTCTCCTGCTCTCAGCCCATCCTCCACTGGCCACAGCAACTCCAGGACTGAGAGAAGGGGGATGAGATGAAGGAACAGTGGGACCCAAAGCATAAAGTGAGATGGCTGGGTAGACCATGGGATCTGAAAAGGTCCATCGGCTATGGAGGGGTCAGAAAACAATTGAGTAAGAGGCACAGGCTGGGCGCAGTGGCTCAGGCCTGTAATCCCAGCACTTTGGGAGGCCAAGGTGGGTGGATCATGAAGTCAAGAGAGCAAGACCATCTTGGCCAACATGGTGAAACCCTGTCTCTACTAAAAATACAAAAATTAGCTGGGCACAGTGGCACACACCTGCAGTCCCAGCTACTCATGAAGCTGAGGCAGGAGAATCACTTGAACTTGGGAGTCGGAGGTTGCAGTGAGCCGAGATTGCACCATTGCATTGTAGGCTGGCGACAGAATGAGACTCCGTCTCAAAAAAAAAAAAAAAAAAAAGCACAGCCAGTGAGGACCCCTGGTGTGGGGGCATCTTGGAAAATGTGCTTCCCTTCATTCCTCCCAGGAATGTTGCTCCAACCTCTCAGAATCCTCACATTCATGATATGTGGCTATCTGAGAAAACTTGAAATGTATTATGTACCATGGGAATGCAACACTATCTCTGTAGAGACTCTACACATGGTAACCCAGTCTCAAGCCCAGAGTCCCCATTCCAGCAAGCTGATTCTCCAAGCAACTGGATGTGTTAGCAAATGTGGTATTCTAGGGAGATTTTTTATCTATTTTCAACTGAGATACACTTTCATGTATACTCAAATGCACAGATCTTAGATGTAGTTTGATGAATTTTGATGAACACGTACACTTGTATAACTCACATTTCAATCACGATACAGGACATTTACATCACTCCAGACACAACTTTGTTTTACTGCTCAGTCTCTGCTACTCTCTTCCCATGGCCAGAGGCAAATGATATTGGTTTCTTTCACCAGAAATTAGTTTTACCTTTCTGGAACCTTACATCAATAGACTCATACATAATGTTCATTTTTGTTATCTGGTATCTTTCCTTAACTTAGTATTTTTCAGCTTCATCTATGCTATTTGAGAGTATCAATAATGTGCTCCCTTATATTGCTGAATAGTATTCCATTGTGTGACTAGATCACAAATTACTTATTCATTTTCTTACTGATTGACATTGAAGTTGTCTACAGTTTGGGGTTATAAAAATAAAGCTGCTATGAATATTCTTGTAGATGTCTTTGTGGACTTATGTTTCCATTTCCACGGGGTAAATATTCAGGAATAGGATTGCAGGTTTGTAGGGTAAATGTGCATTTATTGAACTTTTGGAGAAAGCATCAGACTGATTTCCAAAGTGATGGTTTCATTTTGCACTTCCACCAGTATAAGAGAGAGTTGCACATCCTCACTCCACATCAGTGACACCACTGTTTGTGGTGTCTTCTTAATGATATCCATGTCCCTTGGGTGTTTGGTGACATATTATGATGATTATAATTGTTTATTTCTCACAGCTGAGATATTGGACATTTTCTTCAGGTCCTTATCGGCTATGTGTACATCAATCTGTCCCCAAGAAATGCCTATTCAATCTGTTGCCCATAAGTTGTTTGTCGTCTGTTTAGTGAGTGAGAGAAATGTTCCTATATTCTGGACACAAGCCGTTTGTCAGATATACGGACAGAGAGCATTTTTCTTCTCATATGTTACTTGCCTAATTATTTTCATAACAATGACTTTTGGTGAGCATGAGTTGTCATGAAAGCCCACATCATAATTTGTTTTCTTTTATAGTGAGAGTTTACCGACTCCTGCCTCAAAAAAGTTTGCCTTCTACAAGGTTGTGAAGATTTTATATTTTCTCATGGAACTTTCATATTTCAGGTTTAGTTTCAGCTCTGACACTTAGGTGGAAGAGATATCTCAAAATAAGTTGAGATGAAAGGCAAAAGTCAAGTTCTGCTTTTGTTTTGTGTCATGGATATCCAAATGGTTCAGAATGATTTTGTAAAATATTTTTGTCTCCATTGAATTGCTTTGCCATCTATATGGAAAATCAATTTACCATATATGTATGTGGGTCTGGTACTGGACCATCCCTTTTTAGGTTTGCATACTCTTTTGGACAGTAATACATACCCTGTTTTGTTTTTGTTTTTGTTTGAGACAGAGTCTCATTCCATCATCCAGGCTGGAATGCAGGGGCATGATCAAGGCTCACTCATGCCTAGATCTCCTGGGTCAAGCCATCCTCTCCCCTCAGCGTCCTGAGTGGCTGAAATTACAGGTGCAAGTCATCACATCCATCTAATTGTTTATTTTTTGTGGAGAGAAGGTCTCTCTCTATTCCTGAGGCTGGTCTTGAACATCTGGGCTCAAGCCATCCTCCTGCCTCAGCCTCCCAAAATGTTGGGGTTACAGGCATGAGTCAAGGGGCTTGGCCAATACCATATGTATTAATTCTTGTACTTTTATATGTCTTTATATTAAGGTATGTGAGTCCTCCATTTTTTTTTTTTCAAAAAAGGACTGCTGCAATAGTGCTTGGGTGTGGGTTTCATCCAAAGATCAATTTCACGAGAAGTGATATGGAGTTTTTTAATCTATAAGCATGGTGTATCTTTATTTAGATCTTTTAATTCTTTCCTCAACAATGTTTTCTAGTGCAAGGTCTATAGTCCTTGAGCATAGTGTGTAAAATGTATCACTAAATATTTTTTGATTTTGATACTATTATCAGTGATATTGCTTTAAGACTTTTTATTTTCCTAATGATCATAGAAAGTATACAGAAAAACCGTTTTTGTACATTGAGCATGTATATACTTTTGTTTCTTCAATTTCACCACATTCACTTATTAGTCTCTAGAGTGCCTGCATCCATTCATCACCACTCCAGCTTATTTATGATTCAGGTTTTCATCGTATATATCCTTTTTCATATTTCGATGTTTAAAGTAGATCTTTACACTTAAAGAGTATTTATTCTAGAAAGAACACACTTAGACTGTGGTTTTTATTCAACTTACAGTCTCTGCCTTTTATTTGTAATGCTTAGTCCTTTTACATTTAATATGCTTAAAATGTGGTTCAGTTTATGTCTACCATAATGCTATGTATTTTCTGTTTACATCATATCTTTTATATTCTTCATTCCTCTTTTCCTTCCTTCTTTTGGATAAAAGGACTGTTCCTCTTATTATCTATTCCTCTCAGTTTAAATTTTGGGGTTGCCCTAGGATTTATAATATCCTACCTTAAACTATCACATTCAACCATGTATTAATATTATATAACTTCATGGATAATGCAAAAAACTCATTAACAGTATGCTTCAATTTATCCTCCGCATTTTTTTTGCTACTGTCTTTTATGAATTTTACTACTACATATATTGAAACAACAATATAGCCCTATTATTTTAATTAACATCACAAATTGTCCTTTAAATAAATTTAAAAATTAGATAAATAAAAGTATTTCATATTGACATTGACATTTGCCATTTCCAGGGCTCTTCGTGACTTAGTATGGATTAAAGTTTCCATCTGGTATTATTTTTCTTCTTCCTAAATAGCTTTCCTTAACATCTTTTAATACAGAAGCCTGCTATGGATACATTCTTTTGTTTTTTTGCTTGTTTCCTCTGGAGGTGGCAGAATATATATTTACATCACGTTTATTTTAAAGGGTTTTTTTTATTTTTTTTTGTTTGTTTGTTTGTTTCTGGCTGGACATGTCGTCCTAGGTTGATCTGCTTTTATTTCTTTTTATCACTTTAAAGATGTTATCCCATTGTTTCTGAGGAGAAGGCATCAGTCATTTGCATTACTGTTCCTCTATGTAAATGATCTTGTTTTCCTCTGGTTTATAAGATTATCCTTGTTATCTTTGATGTTGGACGATTTTTCTGTGATGTACCCAAGTAAATCATAGAGTTTTGCTTTTTAAAAATACTATTTCTGATTCATTGAGCTTCTTGACTGTGAGTTTATCATTTTCTTCATATGTGTAAAGTCTTCAGCCGTCGTTGCTTTGAGTATTTTTTCTGTCCCAATATCTCTTTCCTGTCCTTCTGTGACTTGCTTTACCCATATATTAAATCTTTTGATATTTTCACTGATATCCTTGAGGTTCTGTTTATTTTTTTCAGCTTCTCTCTCTCTCTCTCTCTCTCTCTCTGTGTGTGTGTGTGTGTGTGTGTGTCTTACAGATTGTATGGCTTTCATTGAGTTATCTTCTAGTTCACTTTTTCTTCTGTGATGCATGAACTGATAGTAAGGCCATCCAATGCTTATTTTATTAAGGTTACACTTTTTTGTAGTTCTTTAATTTCCATTTGGTTGTTTTATGTGTTTGCTTTTTCTTGATATTCTGCATTTGTTTCTCTCATGTTCATGTTTTCTTCAAATCTTTGAACACAATTATCATATATACACAGTTTTAATTTCTTTGTCAATTCCATCGTTTCTACTATTTCTTGGTCTATTCATATTGACTAGTTTTTCTCCTAGTTATGGATCACACTAATTGCTTTTTTCTGCCTCACAAATTTTTAAATGTATGCCACTCATTGTGAATGCCACATTACAGAGCACCGTATCAAGTTATTTACCTCCAGTGATGGTTGAGATTTCTTCTGTCAGGCAGTTAATTTACTTGGAGATCATTTGGGTCCTTTTAGACTTGGTTTTTAAGCTTTACTAGGGTGTTTCTGGAGTAGCCTTTATTCTAAGAAGGCATAAATCCTACTCCTAAAGTATGACTTTTCTGGGGTCTCTACTGAATGCCTGAGATGTTCAATGAGATATCTCTCCTTGAGCTGATCAGAACTCCAATACCCCTCAGTGCTACATGAGCTCTGGCATCTCCCATTGAGCTCACTGTTTCCCTGAATTTGTCCTTTCCCCCATAGTGGTTCTCTGTCCTACTTTGTAGAATTTCTCCCTGTGCACATGCAGTTTATATTAGACTTGAGGAGACTTCCATGCATATTCTTTCAGCTCCTTTTCACCACAAATTCTTTCTCATTATTACCTAGCCTAGAAAATCTACATTTTCTTAGCTATTCCAAACTCTAGTCTCTTTCCTCAGTTCGGCAAAACTGCTATGGTTGGCTTTGGCTCCAACTCCTTGCCCTTCAGTTCAGGAAGGTTCTCCAGGAAGAAAGTTAGAATAGTTATGGAGCTGTGCTCATTCATTTCCTTTTCTAAATTATCTCAGTCCTATACCATCTCTTGTCCAACATGTGGAAAGTTTTTTTTAAAATATATCTTTTATAGTCATTTATGGCAGAAAGTAGTTTTTGTCCGACTTGGTTTTTTGTCCATGTACCTGCCCATTTTAATCTCCATATCTGTTTATTTCCTTACTCTCATCTACATTCTTGCTTTTGCTTTTCCTGTCCTGGCAACCCACATCCCTTCAGAAAACTGGAGCTTAGAACCCAGTGTGTTCACACAGGTTTATATATGTTATATTATATTAATATGTGTGTGTGTGTGTGCTGCAAATTGTATGGCTATACAGTCTGCAGCTGTGCAGGCTATAGGGTATTTGGTCATCAGTCAGGGACAGACATGAAAACTTTGCACATTTCCCTAGACCATATATATATATGAATACTAGTCTGTATGAACATATACACGAATACTAACCTATATGAATATATATAAAAATACTAGTCTGAATGAACACACCTGGTTCTATATATATTCATATACATATGAATTATTTACTTGTGACCCATGACAAAAATGGTGAACACAACCTTCATTTCAGGGAAGGGAAGTTAGAATGATAGAATTGCATGCGTGAAAGACTGCACTGATCTTTCATGAACACTGTAGAATGGCACTCTAACTCATCAACTCCATATAGCCTTCTGCTTCCATCAGACTATTAGAAAAGATAGCAAGCCTAAAATACCTCTTCTCTCAGACTCTTTTATCAAAAGCAAGGTTGTTTGGACATTTTGCCACACCTTCTGGGTCTAAGGGAAATTTGGTCCTAACAAGTTAGCTTGAAGCATGGCTCTTCTAAGAGAAACTTAAGTTGGCTGTTGCTCCTCTTATAACTGACACCAAAGACATACTCATTTGGGTGGTTTTCTGGGGTCCTCTTATGCTGGTGTGGTGTCATAGATGACCAAGATTGACATGTCCTTCCTGTGACAGTGGTGGAGAATGTGCCTCGATAACTCTGTCCATTACCATGGTAGCACTGCTGGACCACAGGGGTTTGCTCAGTTGGTGCTGAAAATAGACAGAATCAAGCTGAGTAATTACTAGTATGCAGAAACATGTGAAGCAATTTATGACACAAACAGGACGGTAGTTTCAGAATTATGACTGTTCTCTTTAGTATACTCGCAAGCAGAAGGACATGCTGAAGCAAAAACAATAGATTAATAGCATTCTAATATTTTAGTAAGTTCTTAGAAATGTTATATTCAAAACCTGGTAGGAAAAGGACATATCAGTGTGCTTACAATTGAAACTAAGACTCATATGCAAGCTCTTTTGTATGACTCTCTACTGGTTGTTCACGAGAACGAGGCAGCAAACCAGATGGTGATGGATTAGACCGTGCAGGCTGTAGGGTGATTGACTGTCAGTGGGAGACAGACATGAAAACCTGGCACATTTCCCTAGACCATTGCCCCTGAAAAGTCAAAGCCTTAAGCTTCTGGTGGACGGGGCAAGTCATGGTCCTGCATCTAGTACTTGCCAGCAAAGACCTATTGCTTCTTAGAGAAGGACGGAGGCTGAAATCTTATTCCCTTACAGTAGAGACAGGGAATCCTCTTGTCCTAGCATGCTGCATTGCAACAAAGCAGAAGTATACTACCCTTCCTCTCAACACACACCAAAGATTCATGTTCCAAGAGAAGGTGCAAGAACACCAAGAAATCACTGCCTTCCAAGCACAGGTGGGCAGAGCCTACCTAAGACGAGGTAAGCCAGAGAAATGGTGCATTCTGTGGTACGCACTGCCCAATAGCCCCAGGATTAGATGGAATAAATATCATCATGTTAGGTTTCTCCAGGATGACAATCTCAGCGGCCACATACCTCAGCAACTGCAATGTTGAAGATCGCAATGAACACTGCCCACTTTAAGAAATGCCTGGAAACACTCACTAGTGTGAAATTTGGCACAAATTTGGCCTGATGTTAGAATTGGAATTTTGTCTGGAACACTGAGATAACCCCTTTCATAACAAAGTGAGTGGTAAGTCAAGTGCCCTGGTGGGTTTGCAGTGTTCCTGAAGACACCACCCACACATGTTGCACCAGAAACTTCTCCATCAGAGACGATGCTGAGGCTTCTTTCCACGTGCCATCCCCTCAAGTTTCTGTGTAGCATGGAAGATTTCTGCATCAGTCAGATTTTCCATCCCTTTTCATCCCAGTGTTCAAATGTGTAGATGTCTGGCCACAGACTTCTTACCTGCTTCAGAATGAGCTTCCATGCTTGGAACCGGAACAACAGTGGGAGTCTCTAGGACATCTGATTCTGTTTCTGAGCATTGTGTCAGGTTGCAGTACTCCCACCTCACACATGGATCAGTCGTGTAACACCAGGGTTGTTTCCCAGAATCTGGATTCCTGCAGTAGTTCCTGGTCAGGACACTGCAAATTCCAAAACGACACAGGTCACAAGAGGCAGGAAAAAATTCAGGGGCACCCAGCATTGTCTAAACTTTGTTATAACAAAGTGTTAAAAAGTGACATTGTAATATTCCCATTTTAGGTACAATAATAATAATATTCTCAAAAGCAAAAATGGTCCTCAAGTTCTAAAGAACCATGTAAATTTCCAAGATAGATTATAATTTGTATTTTAAAATATCAAAATTGGTCTATGATCCATATAAATACTGAGATCATACATAAACGTATACAAGAAGAATTCAGAATATCTTCCTCCTTCCAACTGCATGCCTTCAGAATAAATGACATAGATTTTGAAGAGTGTATTTTAGATTTTTTTTTTTTTTTTTTTGAGGCGGAGTCTGGCTCTCTTGCCTAGGCTGGAGTGCAGTGGCCGGATCTCAGCTCACTGCAAGCTCCGCCTCCCGGGTTTACGCCATTCTCCTGCCTCAACCTCCCAAGTAGCTGGGACTACAGGCTCCCGCCACCACGCCTGGCTAATTTTTTGTATTTTTAGTAGAGACAGGGTTTCACCATGTTAGCCAGGATGGTCTCAATCTCCTGACCTTGTGATCCGCCTACTTCGGACTCCCAAAGTGCTGGGATTACAGGCGTGAGCCACTGCACCTGGCCTTAGATTTTTTTAATGCACATAAAAATGTATTGATATCTGTCTCGTTCTTTGTACCTCTCTCTAGGACTCTGCAGTAACATGTAAATTGGAACTAATATATATTACTTCATGGAAGAAATGACATCCAACATGACACCATTCCCAGGCCAGCCCCTTTATGTACTCACAGTGTAGCTAAAAGGCGCTGCTTTTACAGTGAAAAGCAATTATGAAAATAGTATTACTGTAAATAACAAATCAGGTAGATCAAGTGCGTTTGGGTTTACAAGACTTATGAAACCTGCCCTAAAAAACTAGCTCCCAGAGAGGATGCCATTTCTCTAGCATGGGTTCCTGGGCAGGACCTCCTCTCCTGTTCTCAGTTCATCCTCTGCTGGCCGCAGCCGCTTCAGAACTGAGGGGATGGAGGATGAGGAGAAAGAACAGTGGGACCCAAGGCATAAAGGTCGTCGGCTGGGTAGACTATGGGATCTGAAGAGGTCGAGTGGCTACAGAGAAGTCAGAAAACAATGGAGTAAGAGGCACAGAAGGCAAGGATCCCGGGGTGGAGGGATCTTAGAGAATGTACTCCCACTCATGCCTCCTAGGAACGTTGACCCAACTTGTCAGAATCCTCAGATTAATAACCTGCAGCTCTCCGAGAAAACTTGCAACCTCTTATGCGCCATGGGAAAGTTTAGAGGCTCTATGCATGTGACTTAGTCTCAAGCCTAGACTCCCATTTGAGGAAGCTGGTTCTCCAAGCAACTGGATGTGCTAAAAGGTTGAAGGTTTAAAAGAAATTTCTGCTCTTTTTACAGTTGAGGTATACTTTCCCATAGAGTGAGATGCACACATCTGTAATGTTGTTTGTTTGATGAGTTTGGATCAACACCTATACCTGTGGAACCCAAACTCCCATCACCACACAGAACATTTCTGTGACCCCAGAAACTCTCTCGAGTCCCTACCCAATTAATCTCTGCTACCCCCTTGCCACTGCCAGAGGCAAATACATTGGTTTCTTTCACCAGAAATTAGTTTTTCCTCTTTTGGAGCCTCATGTAAATGAACTCATACAGAATATACATGGCTTCTTTCCTGAGTATATTTTTGAGTTCCATCCATGCTATTTGAGAGAATCAGTGCTGAATAGTATTCATGTGTACCAGTAGGTTGCAAATTATTTTTTCATTTTGTTATTGATGAACATTGAAGTTATTTTTACAGTTTGGATTATAATAAGTAAGGCTGCTATAAATATTCATATACAACTCTTTGTGGACTTATTTTTTCATTTCCTTGGGGTAAATATTCAGGAATAGAATTGCAAGTTTGTAAGATAGATGCATATTGATGGAACTTTATAAGAAACCATCTGACTGATTTTTTAATTTGTTGTATCATTTTGATCTTCCACCAGCATATGGTAAGAGTTTTATAATCTAGCTCCACATCAGTGACACCATTTATTGTTGTGTCCTCTTAATGATATCCATATCCATTGGGTGTTTGGTGATGTCTAATGATGGTTGTAATTCTTGATTTTTGATGGCTGAGATATTGAGCACTTCTTCAGGTAATTATTGGCTATGTGTCCATTCTTCCCTGTGAAATGCCTACTCGGTCTGTTGCCCATTTTGATCAGGTTGCTTGTCCTCTGATTAGTGAGTGGGAGACATGTTTCTATACTATGGATACAAGCCATTTGTCAGATATACCGACTGAGAGGATTTTCTTCCAGTGTGTTACTTGCCTATTTACTTTCTTAACAGTGATATTGGGTGAACTTAAGATTTCATTTTATGAAATCCCAAATTATAACTGGTTTTTCTTTATAGATAGGGTTTTCTGGGTCCAGCCTCAATAATTTTGCCTTCCCCTAAGTTGTAAAGGTTAGTTCTTTTGTAGAAGTTTTTTTTTTTGTTTTTTTTTGTTTTTTGTTTTTTGTTTTAATTTCAGCTGCAGTGTTGCTCTTATATGTAGGTCTAAGAACTATTTGAAATTAATTTGAACTAGAAAGCAGAAGTCAAGGCCAGGTTTTGTTTTATTTTCTGTGTGGATAGCTACAGATAGCTAAAACCATAGTTTTGGAAATAATTTATTTCTCCATTGAATTTCTTTGCCAGGTATATTGAAAATCAATTGAACGTGTATATGTGGGTCTGCTTCTAAATCATCTTTTTTATGTTTGTATGCTTTTTTGCTAATATTATGTGTCTTTTTTCTATTTTGAGAGAGAGAGAGAAAGAGGATCTTGCTCTGTCAACCAGACTGGAGATCAGCAGCATGATCTCGGCTCACTTCAGCATCAACCTCCTGGGCTCAAGCGATCCTCCCACCCCAGCCTCCCTAATAGCTGAGACTACAGGTTCATGGCACCACACTTACTAGTTCTTTTTAAATTATTTTTTGTAGACACAGGCTCTTGCTATATTGCCCAGGCTGGTCTAGAACTCCTGGACTCAAGTGCTCCTCCTGCTTCAGACTCCCAGAGTGATGGAATTACAGGCAAGACACATGGCCTCTGGCCAATATCACATGTCTTGATTATTGTCCCTTTAGAAATCTTTAAATTGTGTTATAAAAGTTCTCCAACTTTTTTTCTTCTTTTTAAAGATTGTCTTTGTGGTTCTAACATATAAATGTTATCACTTTAAAAATACATATATATATTAGTGATGGAATTCTGATTAGATGTGGGTCGAATCCAAAGATCAATTTAACGAGAAGTGATACTGAGTCTTTTAATCTAAAAGCATGGTATATATATGTACACACACACATATATGTACACACACACACACACACACACACACACACATATATATATATTTTTTTTTTCGAGGCGGAGTTTTGCTCTTGTTGTCCAGGCTGCAGTTGCTCAATGGTGCGATCTCGGCTCACTATAACCTCCACCTCCTGGGTTCAGGTGATTCTTCTGCCTCAGCCTCCCCAGTAGCTGGGATTACAAGCATGTGCCACCACACCCAGCTAATTTTTGCATTTTTAGTAGAAACAGGGTTTCACCATGTTGGTCAGGCTGGTCTTGAACTCCTGACCTCAGGTGATCCATCCACCCCAGCCTCCCAAAGTGCTGAGATTACAGGCATGAGCCACCAGTCCCAGCCACATGGTATATCTTTATTTAGATCTTTTATTTGTTTTCCTCAACATTGTTTTGTAGTATGCAGGGTATCATTCTTGGGTATTTTGTATTACATTTACTGATAAATTTTTTGGTTTTAATACTAGTTTATGGTTTTAATACCAGTTCCTATTAGATATTATTTTTCTTCTACCCACATAGCATTCTTCAACATCTTTTATTATAGAAGTCTTATGCTGAAAGAGTCTTCTACTTTTGCAGGGTCTTTTTCTTTTGTGGGGAGATAATAGGTGCTTATATAGCATACATGTTTAAGAATTTTTTTTTTTTTTTTTTTTTTTGCAAACATAGCATACTAGGTTGATTGTGCTTTTTTCTTTTTTATTATCTTATTTTTTTCCGTAAGTTATTGGGTTACAGGTAGTATTTGGTTACACGAGTAAGTTCTTTTTTGTTTTTATTTTTTGAGATGGAGTCTTGCTCTGTCGCCCAGGCTGGTGTGCAGAGGCACGATCTCGGCTCACTGCAAGATAAGTAAGTTCTTTAGTGGAGATTTGTGAGATCTTGGTGCACCCATCACCTGAGCAGTACACACTGCACCATATTTGTTGTCTTTTATCCTTCGCACCCCTCCTACTTTTCCCCTAAGTCCTCAAAGTCCATTGAATCATCTTTATGCCTTTGCATCCTCATAACTTAGCTCCCACATATTAGTGAGAACAAACGATGTTTGGTTTTCTATTCCTGAGTTAGTTCACTTAGCTCACTTAGAATAATAGTCTCCAATCTCATCCAGGTAATTGCAAATGCTGTTAATTCATTCCTTTTTATGGATGAGTAGTATTCCATCATATATATATATATATGAGATGTAGTATTCATATATATATATGATGTAGTAGTATACATATATATGATGTAGTGGTATTCCACCATATATATATATATATATATACATATATATGATATGAGATATATATTTTATATATATATATATATATATATATATATCAGAGTTTCTTTATTCACTCGTTGATTGATGGACATTTGGGTTGATTCCATGATTTTGCAATTGTGAATTATGCTGCTATATACATGCATGTGCAAGTATCTTTTTCAAGTAATGACTTATTTTCACCCAGTAGTGAGATTGCTGAATCAAATGGTAGTCCTACTTTCAGTTCTTTAAGGAATCTCCACACTGTTTTTCATTGCGGCTGTACTAGTTATATTCCCAACAGCAGTGTAGAAGTGTTCCCTGTTTGATGCATCCATGCCAACACCTACTGTTTTTTGATTATGACCATTCATGCAGGAGTAAGGTGGTATCACATTGTGGTTTTGATTTGCATTTCCCTGGTCATTAGTGATGTTGAGCAGTTTTTCATATGTTTGTTGGCCTTTGGTATATCTTCTTTTAAGAATTGTCTATTCATATCCTTAGCTCGCTTTTTGATGGAATTGTTTGTTTTTTTCTTACTGATTTGTTTGAGTTCGTTGTAGATTCTGGATATTAGTCCTTTGTCAGATGTATAGATTGTAAAGATTTTCTGCCATTCTGTGGGTTGTCTGTTTGCTGACTGTTCCTTTTGCTGTGCAAAAGCTCTTTAGTTTAATTAGGTCCCAACTATTTATCTTTGTTTTTATTGGATTTGCTTTTGGGTTTTTGGTCATGAAATTCTTGCCTAAGCCAACGTCTAGAGGGATTTTTCCAATGATGTCTTCTAGAATTTTTATAGTTTCAGATCTTTGGTTTAAGTCCTTAATCCATCTTGAGCTGATTTTTTGTACACAATGAGAGATGAGGATCCAGTTTCATTCTCTTACATGTCACTAGCTAATTATCCCAGCACCATTTGTTGAAAAGGGTGTGTTTTCTCCACTTTAGGTTGTTGTTTGCTTTATTGAAGATGAGTTGGCTGTAAGTATTTGGGTTTACTTCTGGGTTCTCTATTCTGTTCCATTGGTCTATCTGCCTATTTTTATACCAGTACCACACTGTTTTGGTGACCATGGCTTTGTAGTATAGTTTGAAATCATGTAGCGTGATGCTTCCAGATTTGTTCTTTCTGCTTAGTCTGGCTTTGGCTATGTGGGCTCTTTGTTGATTCTATATGAATTTTAGAATTGTGTTTTTCTAACTCTGTGAAAAATGATGGTGGTATTTTTTATCAAGATTGCATTGAACTTGTAGATTGCTTTTGGCATTATGCTCATTTTCACAGTATTGATTCTACCCATCCATGAGCATGTGATGCGTCTCCATTTGTTTGTGTTGTCTATGATTTCTTTCAGCAGTGTTTTGTAGTTTTCCTTGTAGAGGTCTTTTGAGTCCTTTGTTAGGTATATTCCTAAGTTTTTTTTTTTTTATTGCAGCTATTTTAAAAGAGGTTGAGTTCTTGATTGATTTTCTACTTGATCTCTGTTGGCATATAGAAGAGCTACGATTTGTGTATGTTAATCTTGTATCCGGAAACTTTGCTGAATTCTTTTATCAGTTCTAGGAGCTTTCTGGAGGAGTCCTTAAGGTTTTCAAGGTAAACTATAATATCATCAGCAAACAGGGACAGTTTGGCTTCTTCTTTACCAATTTGGATGCCCTTTATTTCTTGCTCTTGTCTGATTGCTTTGGCTAGGACTTCCAGTACTATGTTCAAGAGGAGTGATGAGAGTGGGCATCCTTGTCTTCTTCTCATTCTCAGAGGGAATGCTTTCAACTTTTCCCCATTCAGTATTATGTTGGCTGTGGGTTTGTCATAGATGGTTTTTATTACATTAAGGTATGTCAATTGTATGCCAATTCTGCAGAAGGTTTTAATCATAAAGGGATGTTGTATTTTGTCAAATGATTTTTCTGCACCTTTTGAGATGGTCATGTGATGTTTATTTTTAATTCTGTTTATGTGGCATATCACATTTATTGACTTGCATATGTTAAACCATCCCTTCATCCCTGGTATGAAATCCACTTGATCATGGTGGATTATCTTTTTAATATGTTGTTGCATTCTGTTAGCTAGCATTTTATTGAAGATTTTAACATCTATGTTCATCAAGGATATCAGTCAGTAGTTTTCTTTTTTAGTTGTGTCCTTTTCTGGTTTTGGTATTAGGGTGATGCTGGCTTCATAGAATGAATTAGGGAAGGTTCCTTCTTTCTCCATCTTGTGGAATAGTGTCAAAAAGATTGGTACCAATCCTCTGAATGTCTGGTAGAATTCTACTGTGAATCCATCTGGTCCTGGACATTTTTTGTTGGTAATTTTTAAATTACTGTTTCAATCTTGCTGCATGTTATTGGTCTGTTCAAAGTATCTACTTCTCCCTGATTTAAGCTAGGACGGTTGTATTTTTTCAGGAATTTATCTATCTCTTCTAGGTTTTCTAGTTTATTTGCGTGTGAAGGTGTTCACAGTAGCCTCAAATGATCTTTTGTATTTCAGTGGTGTCAGTTGGAATATCTCCTGTTTTGTTTCTCAGTGAAGTCATTTGGATTTTCTATCTTCTTTACTTGGTTAATCTTGCTAATGGTCTATCAATTTTATTAATATTTTCAAAGAACCAGCTTTTGTTTGATTTATCTGTTGTATTTTTTATTTCAATTTTACTTAGTTCTACTCTAAAATCTTGATTATTTCCTTTCTTGTTTGGGGGTTGGTGTGTTCTTATTTCTTTAGTTCCTTGAGGTGCAGCCTTAGATTGTCTGTTTGTCCTCTTTCAGACTTTTTGATGTAGGCATTTAGGGCTGTGAATTGTCCTCTTAGCACCACCTTAGCTGTATCCCAGAAGTTTTGATAGATTGTGTCATTATTGTCATTCAGTTCAAATAATTTTTAAATTTCTATTTTGATTTTGTTTTTGATCCAGTGCTCATTCAGGAGTAGGTTATTTAATTTCCATGTATTTGCATGGTTTTGAAGGTTCCTTTTGGAGTTGGTTTCCAGGTTTATTCTACTGTGGTCTAAGAGAGTGCCTGATATAATTTCGATTTTCTTAAATTTATTGAGGTTCATTTTATGGCTTATCATATGGTCTATCTTGGAGAAAGTACCATGTGTTGTTGAATAGAATGTGTATTCTATGGTTATTGGGTAAAATGTTTTGTATATATCTGTTAAGTCCATTAGTTCCAAGGTATACTTTAAATCTATTGTTTCTTTGTTGACATTCTGTCTTGACGACCTGTTTAGTGCTGTCAGTGGACTATTGAAGTTCCTCACTATTATTGTGTTGCTATCTCATTTCTTAGGTCTAGTAGTAATTATTTTACATATTTGGGAGCTCCAGTGTTGGATGCATATACGTTTAGGATTGTGATATTTTTCCTGTTGGGCAAGGTCTTTTACCATTATATAATGACCCTATTTGTCTCTTTTAACCACTGTTGCTTTAAAGTTTACTTTGTCTGATACAACAATAGCTACTCCTGCTAGCTTTTGGTGTCCATTTGCATGAAATGCCTTTTTCCACCCATTTACTTTAAGTTTATGTGAGTCCTTATGTCTTAGATGAGTCTCCTGAAGGCAGCAGATGTTTGGTGAGTTCTTATTCATTCTGCAGTTCTGTATCATCTTATTATTATTATTATACTTTAAGTTCTGGGATACATGTGCAGAACGTGCGGGTTTGTTACATAGGTATACACGTGTCATGGTGGTTTGCTGCACTCATCAACCCATCATCTACATTAGGTATTTCTCCGAATCCAATCCCTCCCCTAGCCTCAACTCCCCAACAGGCCTCTGTGTGTAATGTTCCCCTCCCTGTGTCCATGTGTTCTCATTGTTCAACTCACACTTATGAGTGAGAACATATGGTGTTTGGTTTTCTGTTCTTGTGTTAGTTTGCTGAGAATGATGGTTTACAGCTTCATCCATGTCCCTGCCAAGGACAGGAACTCATCCTTTTTCATGACTGTGTAGTATTCCATGGTGTATATGTGCCACATTTTCTTTATCTAGTCTATCATTGATGGGCATTTTAGTTGGTTCCAAGTTTCTGCTATTGTGAATAGTGCTACAATAAACATATGCGTGTATGTGTCTTTATTGTAGAATGATTTATAATCCTTTGGGTATATACCCAATAATGGGATGGCTAGGTCAGATGGTATTTCTTGTTCTAGATCCTTGAGGAATCACCACACTGTCTTCCACAATGGATGAACTAATTTACACTCCCACCAACAGTGTAAAAATGTTCCTATTTCTCCATATTCTCTTCAGCATCTGTTGTTTCCTGACTTTTTAATGATCACAATTCTAACTGGCATGAGATGGTATCTCATTGTGGTTTAGATTTGTATTTCTCTAATGACTAGAGATGATGAGCTTTTTTTCATGTTTGTTGGCCACAAAAAGGTCTTCTTGTTAGAAGTGTCTGTTCATACCCTTCACCCACTTTTTGATGGGTTTTTTTCTTCTTGTACATTTGTTTAAGTTGCTTGTACATTCTAAACATTAGCCCTTTGTCAGATGGATAGATTGCAAAAATTTTCTACCATTCTGTAGGTTGCTTGTTCACTCTGATGATAGTTTTTTGCTGTGCAGAAGCTCTTTATTTTAATTAGATCTCATTTGTCAATTTTGGCTTTTGTTGCCATTGCTTTTGGTGTTTTAGTCATGAAGTCATCTCCCATGCCTATGTCCTGGATGGTATTGCCTATGTTTTCCTCTAGGTTTTTTTTGTTGTTGTTGTTGTTGTTGTTTTTTGAGATAGAGTCTCACTCTGTCACCCAGGCTGGAGTGCAGTGGTGCAATCTTGGCTTGCTGCAAGCTCCACCTCTTGGGTTCACACCATTCTCCTGCCTCAGCCTCCTGAGTAGCTGGGACTACAGGCACCCACCAATACACCCAGCTATTTTTTTTGTATTTTTAGTAGAGATGGGGTTTCACCATGTTAACCAGAATGGTCTCTATCTCCTGACCTCATGATCTGCCCACCTCGACCTCCCAAAGTGTCTTCTAGGGTTTTTATGGTTTTAGGTCTTACATTTAATTCTTTAATCTATCTTGAGTTAGTTTTTGTATAAGGTGTAAGGAAGGGGTCCAGTTTCAGTTTTCAGCATATGGTTAGCAAGTTTTCCCAACACCATTTGTGTGGTGTTATTTCTGAGGCCTCTGTTCTGTTTCATTGCTCTATATATCTGTTTTGGTACCAATACCATACCATGCTGTTTTTGTTCCTGTAACCTTGTAGTATATTTTGACATCAGGTAGCATGATGCCTCCAGCTTTGTTCTTTTTGCTTAGGATTGTCTTGGATATACAGGCACTTTTTTGATTCCATATGAAATTTAAAATAGCTTTTTCTAATTCTGTGAAGAAATCAATGGTAGCTTGATGGGGATAGTATGGAATCTATGAATTACTTTGGGCAGTATGGCCATTTTCATAATATTGATTCCTCCAGTTCATTAGCATGGAATGTTTTTCCATTTGTTTGTGTCCAGTCTTATTTCCTTGAGCAGTGGTTTGTAGTTCTCCTTGAAGAAGTCCTTTACATCCCTTGTAAGTTGTATTCCTAGGCATATTTTATTCTCTTTGTAGCAATTGTGAATGGGAGCTCATCATGATTTGGCTCTCTGTCTGTTATTGGTGTATAGGAACGCTTGTGATTTTTCCACATTGATTTTGTGTTCTGAGACTTCGCTGAAGTTGCTTATCAGCTTAAGGAGATTTTGGGCTGAGATGATAGGGTTTTCTAAATATTCAGTCATGTCATCTGCAAACAGAAACAATTTGACTTCCTCTCTTCCTATTTGAATACACTTTACTTCTTTCTCTTGCCTGATTATCCTGGACAGAACTTCCAATACTATGTTGAATAGGAGTGGTGAGAGAGGGCATTCATGTCTTGTGCTGGTTTTCAAAGGGAATGCTTCCAGCTTTTGCCTATTCGGTATGATATAGGCTAAGGGTTTGTCATAAATAGCTCTTATTATTTTGAGACATACTCCATCAATACCTAGTTTATTAAGAGTTTTTAGCATGTTTGGGTATTGAATTTTATCAAAGGCCTTTTCTGCATCTATTGAGATAATATTGTTTGGAATGCTTTCAGAAGGAATGGTGCTAGCTCTTCTTTGTACCTCTGGTAGAATTTGACTGTTAATCCCTATGGTCTGGGCTTTTTTTGGTTGGTAGGCTATTAATTACTACCTCAATTTCAAAACTTGTTATTGGTCTATTAAGGGATTTGACTTCTTCCCGGTTTAGTCTTGGGAGGGTGTATGTATCCAGGAATTTATCCATTTCTTTTAGATGTTCTATTTTATTTGCATAGAGGTGTTTAAAGTATTCTCTGATGGTAGTTTGTATTTCTGTGGCATCAGTGGTGATATCCCCTTTATTATTCTTTATTGTGCCTATTTGATTCTTCTCTATTTTCTTCTTTATTTGTCTGGCTAGTGTTCTATCTATTTTGTTAATCTTTTCAAAAAACCAGCTCCTGGATTTATTGATTTTTTAAAGGGTTTTTTTGTGTCTTTATCTCCTTCAGTTCTGCTCTGATGTTAGTTATTTCTTGTCTTCTGCTAGCTTTTGTATTTGTTTGCTCTTGCTTCTCTAGTTCTTTTAATTGTGATGTTAGGGTGTTGATTTTAGATCTTTCCCACTTTCTCCTGTGGGCATTTAGTGCTATAAATTTCCCTCTAAACAGTGATTTAAATGTGTCCCAGAGATTCTGGCACATTGTGTCTTTGTTCTTATTGGTTTCAAAGAACTTATTTATTTCTGCCTTAATTTTGTTATTTACCCAGTAGTAATTCAGGAGCAGGTTGTTCAGTTTCCATGTAGTTGTGTGGTTTTGAGTGAGTTTATTAATCCTGAGTTCTAGTTTGATTGCACTTTGGTGTGAGAGACTATTTGTTATGATTTCTATTCTTTGGCATTTGCTGAGGAGTGTTTTACTTCCAATTATGTGGTCAATTTTAGACTAAGTGTGATGTGGTGCTGAGAAGAATGTATATCCTGTTGATTTGGGGTGGTGAGTTCTGTAGATGTCTATTAGGTCAGCTTGGTCCAGAACTGAGTTCAAGTCCTGAATATCCTTGTTAATTTTCTGTCACATTGATCTAATATTGGCTGTGGGGTGTTAAAAACTCCCACTATTTTTGTGTGGAAGTCTAAGTCTCTTTGTAGGTTTCTAAGAACTTGCTTTATGAATTTGAGTGCTCCTGTATTGCGTGCATATATAATTAGGATAGTGAGATCTTCTTGTTGCACTCATCCTTTTACCATTATGCATTGCTCTTCTTTGTCTCTTTTGATCTTTGATGGTTTAAAGTCTGCTTCATCAGAGACTAGGATTGCAGCCCCTCCTTTTTATTTTCTTTCCATTTGCTTGGTAAATATTCCTTCATTTCTTTATTTTGAGCCCACACATGTCTTTTCACCTTAGATGGGTCTTCTGAATACAGCACAACAATGGGTCTTGACCCTTTATTCAATTTCCCAGTCTGTGTCTTTTAATTGGGGCATTTAGCCCATTTATACATAAGGTTAATATTGTTATGTGTGAATTTGATCCTGTCATTATGATGCTAGCAGGTTATTTTGCCCATTAGTTGATGCAGTTTCTTTATAGTGTTGATGGTGTTTACAATTTGGTGTGTTTTTGCAGTGGCTGGTACTGGCTTTTCCTTTCCATATTTAGTGCTTTCTTCAGGCAGGCCTGAAGTGCTCTTGTAAGGCAGGCCTGGTGGTAACAAAATTCCTCAGCATTTGCTTATTTGTAAAGGGTTTTACTTCTCTTTTGCTTATAAAGTTTAGTTTGGCTGGATATGAAATTCTGTGTTGAAAATTATTTTCTTGAAGAACGCTGAATATTCTACATCTTTCTTCGGTGTGGATGTTTCCTGCCTTTGAACATCAGACTCCAATTTCTTCAGTTTTGGAATTCAGACTGACTCTCTTTGCTCCTCAGCCTGCAGATAGCCTATTGTGGGATCTTGTGATCACGAGAAAGGGGAGGTTCCAAGATGGCTGAATAGGAACAGCTCCAGCCCACAGCTCCCAGCGTGAGCGACACAGAAGACGGGTGATTTCTGCATTTCCAACTAAGGTACTGGGTTCATCTCACTGGGGTTTGTCAGACAGTGGATGCAGTCCACAGAGCATGAGCTGAAGCAGGGCAGGGCATTGTCTCACCTGAGAAGCACAGGGGGTTGGGGAATTCCCTTTCCTAGCCAATAGAAGCCGTGACAGATGTACCTGGAAAATGGGGAGACTCCCACCCTAATACTGTGCCTTTCCAATGGTCTTAGCAAACAGCACACCAGGAGATTATATCCTGTGCCTGGCTTGGATGGTCCCACACCCGTGGAGCCTCACTCACTGCTAGCACAGCAGTCTGAGATTGAACTGCAAGGCAGCAGCAAGGCTTTGGGAGGGGGTCTGTCATTGCTGAGGCTTGAGTAGGTAAACAAAGTGGCCGGAAATCTCGAAATGGGTGGAGCACAACACAGCTCAAGAAGGCCTGCCTGCCTCTGTAGATTCCACCTCTGAGGGCAGGGCATAGCCAAACAAAAGGCAGCAGAAACCTCTGCACACTTAAACGTCCCTGTCTGACAGTTTGGAAGAGAGTAGTGGTTCTCCCAGCATGGAGTTTGAGATCTGAGAACAGACAGACTATCTCCTCAAGTGGGTCTCTGACCCCTGAGTAGCCTAACTGGGAGACACCTCCCAGTAGGGGCTGACTGACACCTCATACAGCCGGGTGCCCCTCTGAGATGAAGCTTCCAGAGGAAGGATCAGGCAGCAACATTTGCCATTCTGCAATATTTGCTGCTCTGCAGCCTCCACTGGTGATACCCAGGCAAACAGGGTCTGGAGTGGACCTCCAGCAAACTCCCACAGACCTGCAGCTGAGGGTCCTGACTGTTAGAAGGAAAACTAACAAATAGAAAGGACATCCACACCAAAACCCCATCTGTATGTCACCATCATCAAGAACCAATGGTAGATAAAACCACAAAGATGGGGAGAAACCAGAGCCAAAAAGCTGAAAATTCTAAATATCAGAGCACCTCTTTTCTTCCAAAGGAATGCAGCTCCTCACCAGCAACAGAACAAAGCTGGATGGAGAATGACTTTGAAGAGTTGAGAGAAGGCTTCAGACTATCGGTAATAACAAACTTCTCTGAGCTAAAGGAGGATGTTCGAACCCATCCCAAAGAAGCTAAAAACCTTGAAAAAAGACTAGACGAATGGCTAACTAGAATAAACAATGTAGAGAAGACCTTAAAGGACCTGATGGAGCTGAAAACCATGGCACTACGTGACACATGCACAAGCTTCAGTAGCTGATTCGATCAAGTGGAAGAAAGGGTATCAATGACTGAAGAGCAAATGAATGAAGTGAAGCAAGAAGAGAAGTTTAGAGAAAAAAGAGTAAAAAGAAATAAACAAATCCCCCAGGATATATGGGACTATGTGAAAAGACCAAATCTTTGTCTGACTGGTGTACCTGAAAGTGACAGGGAGAATGGAACCAAGTTGGAAAACACTCTTCAGGATATTATCCAGGAGAACTTCCCCAACCTACCAAGACAGGCCAACATTCAAATTCAGGAAATACAGAAAACGACACAAAGATACTCCTCGGGAAGAGCAACTCCAAGACACATAATTGTCAGATTTACAACAGTTGAAATGAAGGAAAAAATGTTAAGGGCAGCCAGAGAGAAAGGTTGGGTTACCCACAAAGGGAAGCCCATCAGACTAACAGCGGATCACTCAGCAGAAACTCTACAAGCCAGAAGAGAGTGGGGGCCAATATTCAACATTCTTAAAGAAAGAATTTTCAACCCAGAATTTCATATCCAGCCAAACTAACTTCATAAGTGAAGGTGAAATAAAATCCTCTACAGACAATCAAAAGCTGAAAGACTTTGTCACCACCAGGCCTGCCTTACAAAAGCTCCTGAAGGAAGCACTAAACATGGAAAGGAACAACCCGTTCCAGTCACTGCAAAAACATGCCAAATTGTAAAGACCATCAATGCTAGGAAGAAACTGCATCAATGAATGAGCAAAATAACCAGCTAACATCATAATGACAGAATCTAATTCACATATAACAATATTAACCTTAAATGTAAATGGGCTAAATGCTCCAATTAAAAGACACAGACTGGCAAATTGGATAAAGAGTCAAGACTCATCACTGTGCTATATTCAGGAGACCCGTCTCAGGTGTAGAGACACACATAGGCTCAAAATAAAGGGATGGAGGAAGTTCTACCAAGCAAATGGAAAACAAAAAAAAAATGCAGGGGTCACAATCCTATTCTCTGATAAAACACTTTAAATCAATAAAGATCAAAAGAGACAAAGAAGGCCATTAGATAATGGTAAAGGGATCAATTCAACAAGAAGAGCTAACAATCCTAAATATATATGCATCCAATACAGGAGCACCCAGATTCATAAAGCAAGTCCTTAGAGACCTACAAAGAGACTTAGATTCCCACACAATAATAATGGGAGACTTTAACACCCCACTGTCAACATTAGACAGATCAATGAGACAGAAAGTTAACAAAGATATCCCGGAATTGAACACAGTTCTGCACCAAGCAGACCTAATAGACATCTACAGAACTCTCTACCCCAAATCAATGGAATATACATTCTTCTCATCACCACATCACACTTATTCCAAAATTGACCACTTAATTGGAAATAAAGCATTCCTCAGCAAATGTAAAAGAACAGAAATTATAACAAATTGTCTCTCAGACCAAAGTGCAATCAAACTAGAACTCAGGATTAATAAACTCACTCAAAACTGCTCAAATGCATGGAAACTGAACAACCTGCTCCTGAATGTGTACTGGGTACATAACAAAATGAAGGCAGAAATAAAGATGTTTTTTGAAACCAATGAGAACAAAGATACAACATACCAGAATCTCTGGGACACATTTAAAGCAGTGGGTAGAGGGAAATTTATAGCACCAAATGCCCACAAGAGAAAGCAGGAAAGATCTAAAATTGACACCCTAACGTCACAATTAGAACTAGAGAAGCAAGGGCAAACACATTCAAAAGCTAACAGAAGGCAAGAAATAACTAAGATCAGAGCAAAACTGAAGGAGATAGAGACATAAAAAACCCTTCAAAAACTCAATGAATCCAGGAGCTGATTTTTTAAAAAAGATCAACAAAATTGACAGATCGCTAGCAAGACTAATAAAGAAGAAAAGAGAAAAGAATCAAATAGATGCAATAAAAAATGATAAAGGGATATCACCACTGATCCCACAGAAATACAAACTACCATCAGAGAATACTATAAACACCTCTATGCAAATAAACTAGAAAATCTAGAAGAAATGGATACATTCCTGGACACATACACCCTCCCAAGACTAAACCACAAAGAAGCTGAATCCTTGAATAGACCAATAACAGGCTCTGAAAGTGAGGCAATAATTAAGAGCCTACCAACCATAAAAAGTCCAGGACCGGAAAGATTCACAGCCAAATTCTACTAGAGGTACAAAGAGGAGCTGGTACCAATTCTTCTGAAACTATTCCAATCAATAGAAAAAGAGGGAATCCTCCCAAACTCATTTTATGAGGCCAGCATCATCCTGATACCAAAGCCTGGCAGATACCCAACAAAATAAGAGAATTTTAGACCAATATCCCTGATGAACATCGATACGAAAATTCTCAATAAAATACTGGCAAACCAAATCCAGCAACACATCAAAAAGCTTACCCTCCATGTTCAAATTGGCTTCATCCCTGGGATGCAAGGCTGGTTCAACATAGGCGAATCAATAAATGTAATTTATCATATAAACAGAACCAAAGACAAAAATCACATGATTATCTCAATAGATGTAGCAAAGGCCTTCAACAAAATTCAACAGCCTTCCTTGCTAAAAACTCTCAATAAACTAGGTATTGATGAGACATATCTCAAAATAATAAGAGCTATTTATGACAAACCCACCGCCAATATCATATTGAATGTGCAAAAACTGGAAGCATTCCCTTTGAAAACTGGCATGAGACAGGGATGCCTTTTCTCACCACTCCTATTCAACATAGTATTGAAAGTTCTGGCCAGGGCAATCAGGCAGGAGAAAGAAATAAAAGGTATTCAATTAGGAAAAGAGGAAGTCAAATTGTCTCTGCAGATGACATGACTGTATATTTAGAAAACCCCATTGTCTCAGCCCAAAATCTTAAGCTGAGAAGCAACTTCAGCAAAGTCTCAGGATACAAAATCAATGTGCAAAAATCACAAGCATTCCTATACACCAATAACAGATAAACAGTCAAATCATGACTAAAACACCAAAAGCAATGGCAACAAAAGCCAAAGTTGACAAATGGGATCTAATTAAACTACAGAGCTTCTGCACAGCAAAAGAAACTACCATCAGAGTGAACAGGCAACCTACAGAATGGAAGAAAATTTTTACAATGTACCCATCTGACAAAGGGTTAATATCCAGAATCTATACTCCCATTCACAATTGCTTCAAAGAGAATAAAATACCTAGGAATCCAACTTACAAGGGATGTGAAGGTCCTCTTCAAGGAGAACTACAAACCACTGCTCAACGAAATAAAAGAGGACACAAACAAATGGAAGAACATTCCATGCTCATGGATAGGAAGAAACAGTGTCATGAAAATGGTCATATTGCCCAAGGTAATTTATGGATTCAATGCCATCCCCATCAAGCTACCAATGACTTTCTTCACAGAATTGGCAAAAACTACTTTAAAGTTCATATGGAACCAAAAAAGAGTCCACATTGCCAAGACAATCCTAAGCCAAAAGAACAAAGCTGGAGGTATCACACTACCCGACTTCAAACTATACTACGAGACTACATTAACCCAAACAGCATGGTACTGGTACCAAAACAGAGATATAGATCAATGGAACAAAACAGAACCCTCAGAAATAATACCACACATCTACAACTATCTGATCTTTGACAAACCTGACAAAAACAAGAAATGGGGAAAGGATTCCCTATTTAATAAATGCTGCTGGGAAAACTGGCTAGCCATATGTAGAAAGCTGAAACTGTATTCCTTCCTTACAACTCATACAAAAATTAATTCAAGATGGATTAAAGTCTTAAATGTTAGACCGAAAACCATAAAAACCCTAGAAGAAAACCTAGGCAATACCATTCAGGACATAGGCATGGGCAAGGACTTCACATCTAAAACACCAAAAGCAATGACAACAAAAGCCAAAACTGACAAAAGGGATCTAATTAAACTAAAGAGCTTCTGCACAGCAAAAGAAACTACCATCAGAGTAAACAAGCAACCTGCAGAATGGGAGAAAAATTTTACAATCTACCCATCTGACAAAGGGCTAATATCCAGAATCTATGAAAAACATAAACAAATTTACAAGAAAAAAATCAAACAACCCCATCAAAAAGTGGGCAAAGGATATGAACAGACACTTCTCAAAAGAAGACATTTATGCAGCCAATAGACACATGAAAAAATGCTCATCATCACTGGCCATCAGAGAAATGGAAATCAAAACCACAATGTGATACCAACTCACACCAGTTAGAATGGCGATCATTAAAAAGTCAGGAAACAACAGGTGCTGGAGAGGATGTGGAGAAATAGGAACACTTTCACACTGTTGGTGGGACTGTAAACCAGTTCAACCATTGTGGAAGACAGTGTGGCAATTCCTCAAGGATCTAGAACTAGAAATACCACTTGACCCAGCCATCCCATTACTGGGTATATACCCAAAGGATTATAAATCGTGCTGCTATAAAGGCACATGCACATGAATGCCGGTTTCAGGTACCTTCAACACAAAGCAAAGACTTGGAATCAACCCAATGTCCATCAATTGTAGACTGATGCAAAGAAAATGTAAGTACATATACACCATGGAATACTATACAGCCATAAAGGATGAGTTCAAGGGTCCTTGTAGGACATGTAAGCAAGCTGGTTCATCATCTGAGCAAACCATCGCAAGGACAGAAAAACTAAATCAACTGCATGTTCCTCACCATAGGTGAATCGAACAATGGAAACACTTCTGAACACAGAGTGGGGAATATCACACACTGGGGCCTGTCATGGGGTGGGAGGAGGGGGGAGGGATAGCATTAGGAGATATAACTAATGTAAATGACGAGTTAATGATTGCAGCACACCAACATGGCACATGTATACATTTGTAACAAACCTACATCTTGTGCACATGTACCCTAGAACTACAAGTATAATAATAACAAAAAAAGGATGTTGAATATTGCCCCCCCACTCTCTTCTGGCTTGTAGGGTTTCTGCAGGAAGATCCACTGTTAGTCTTATTGCGTTCCCTTTGTGGGTAACCCAGACTTTCTCTCTGGCTGCCCTTAACATCTTTTTCCTTCATTTCAACCTTGGTGAATCTGATGATTGTGTGTCTTGAGGTTGCTGTTCTCGAGGAGTATCTTTGTGGCGTTTTCTGTATTTCCTGAATTTGAATGTTGTCCTGTCTTGCTAGGTTGGGGAAGTTCTCCTGGATAATATCCTGAAGAGTGTTTTCCAACTTGGTTCCATTCTCCTCGTCACTTTCAGGTACTGCAATCAAACATAGGTTCAGTCTTTTCACATAGTCCCGTATTTCTTGGAGGATTTGTTCGTTCCTTCTCATTCTTTATTCTCTAATCTTGTCTTCACGCTTTACTTCATTAACTTGATCTTCAATCCCTGACATCCTTTCTTCCACTTGATTGATTTTGCTATTGATACTTGTGTATGTGTCATGAAGTTTTTGTGCTGTGTTTTTCAGCTCCAAAAGGTCATTTATGTTCTTCTCTAAACTGCTTACTCTAGTTGGCAATCCTTCTAACCTTTCTTCAAGGTTCTTAGCTTCCTTGCATTGTGTTAGAACATGCTCCTTTAGCTTAGAGGAGCTTGCTATTACCTTCTGAAGCTGGGACCCACTTGAGGAAGTAGCCTGTCCCTTATCAGAGCTCTAGTGCTGTGCTGGGAGATCCACTACTCTTTTCAGAGCTGGCAGGCAGGAAACTTTAAGTCTGCTGAAGCTGCACCCACAGCCAACCCTTCCTCTAGTTGCTGTCCCAGGGAGATGGGAGCTTTGTCTATAAACTTCTGACTGGGGCTGCTGCCTTTCTTTCAGAGATGCCCTGCCCAGAGAGGAGGAATCTAGAGAGGCAGTCTTGCTACAGTGGCTTTGCCAAGCTGCAGTGCACTCTGCCCAGTTCAAACTTCCTAGTGGCTTTGCTTACACTGTGAAGGGAAAACCTCCTACTCAAACCCCAGTAATTGTGGACACCCCTCCTCCCACCAAGCTTGAGTGTCCCAGGTCAATTTCAGACTGCTGTGCTGGCAGCAAGAATTTCAAGCCGGTGGAGCCTAGCTTGCTGGGCTTCATGGGGGTGGGATCCACTGAGCAAGACCACTTATCTCCCTGGCTTCAGCCGTTTTTTCAGGGGAGTGAATGGTTCTGTCTTGCTGGCATTCCGGGGACCACTGGGGCATGAAAAAAATCTCCTGCAGCTAGCTCAGTGTCTGCCCAAACGCCAGCCCAGTTTTGGGCTTGAAATCCAGGGTCCTGGTGGTGTAGGCACCCGAGGGAATCTCCTGGTCTACGGGTTGTGAAGACCATGGGAAAAGCATAGTATTTGTGCTGGAATGCACTGGTCCTCACGGCACAGTCCCTCACAGCTTCCCTTGGCTAGGGAAGGGAGTTCCCCAACCCCTTCCACTTCCCAGGTGAGGTGAGGCCCCACCCTGCTTCAGCTCACCCTCTGTGGGCTGCACCCACTGTCTAACCAGTCCCAATGAGATGAGCCGGGTACCTTGGTTGGAAATGCAGAAATCACTCACCCTCTGTGTTGATCTCACGGGGAGCTACAGACCGGAGCTGTTCCTATTCAGCCATCTTGCCAGCCATTGACTTTTTCTGAATTTTTAAGTGGAGCATTTAGGCCATTTAGATTCAATTTTAGTATTGAAATGTGAGGTACCATTGCATTCATCATATTCTTTGTTGCCTCTATACTTTGGTTTTGTTTTTTGTTTTTGCTTTTTAACTTGTACTTTTGTTTATAGGTCTTGTGTGATTTATGCTTTAAAGAGGTTCCATTTTTATGTGTTACTAGGATTTGCTTCAAGATTTCGAGCTCCTTTTAGCAGTTCTTCTAGTGGTGACTTGGTAATGGTGAATTTTCTTAGCACTTGTTTGTCCAAAATGACTGTAACTTTTCTTCATATATGATGCTTACTTTTGCTGGATACAAAATTCTTGGCTGATAATTGTTTTGTTTGAGGAGGCTGATGATAGGGCCCCAATCCGTTATAGCTTGTAGGGTTTCTGCTGAGAAATTTGTTGTTAATCTGATAGGGCTTCCTTTATAGGTTACCTGGTGCTTCTGTCTTACAGCTCTTAAGATTCTTGCCTTCGTCTTAACTTTGCATAACCTGATGAGAATGTGCCTAGGCGAAGATCTTCTTGTGATGAATTTCCCAGGTGTTCTTTGTACTGCTTGTATTTACATGTTCTTTGTGTTTCTTGTATTTGCATGTCTAGGTGTCCAGCAAGGCCAGGTAAGTCTTCCTATTATATCCCCAAATATGTTTTCCAAGTTTTTAGTATCGTCTTCTTCCTCGGGAGCCATGATTATCCTTATATTTGGTCATTTAACATAATCCCAGACGTCTTGGAGGCTTTGTTCATATTTTCTTATCCTTTTTTCTTTGTCTTTGTTGGATTGGGTTAATTTGAAGACTTTGTCTTTGAGCTCTGAATTTATCTTTTCTACTTGTTCAATTCTATTGCTGAGACTTCCCAGAGCATTATGCATTTCCAGAAGTATGTCCAAAGTGTCCTAAATTTTTTATTGTTTTTTAAATTAAGCTATCTATTTTGTTGCATATTTCACCCTTTACTTCTTGCATCATTTTTTTTTATTTCCTTGCATTGGACTTTGCCTTTCTCTGCTCCCTCCCTGATTAGCTTCATAACTAATCTCCTGAATTATTTTTCAGGTAAATCAGGGATTTCTTCTTGGTTTGGATTAATTGCTGGTGAACTAGTGTGATTTCTAGGGGTGTGATGAGCCTTGTTTTGTCATATTACCAGGGTTGGTTTTCTGGTTCCTTCTCATTTGGGTAGACTGGTCAGAAGGAAGGTCTAGGACTGAAGGCTGTTGTTCAGATGTTTTTGTCCCACAGGATGTTCCCTTGATGTAGTACTCTGCCCCTTTTCCTGTGGATGTGGCTTCCTGTGAGCTGAACTGCAGTGATTGTTGCCTCTCTTCTGGGTCTTGCCACCTAGTGAGTCTACCCAGCTCTGGGCTGGTACTGGGGGTTATCTGCACAGAGTCCTGTGATGTGAACCATCTATGGGTCTCTCAGCTGTGGATGCCAGTACCTGTTCTGGTGGAGGTGGTGGAGGGTGCAATGGACTCCATAGGGGTTCCTAGCTTTGGTGGTTCAAAGCCCTATTTTTGTGCTGGTTGGCCTCCTGCATCAGCTATAGTAGTGTGGAGAGGGACTAGAGGTGGGTGGGCCCCAGAACTCCAAAGATTATATGCTCTTTGTCTTCTGCTACCAGGGTGGGTAGGGAAGGGCCATCAGTTGGGGGCAGGACTAGGCATATCTGAGCTCAGCACTTTCCTTGGGTGTGTCTTACTGAAGCTTCTCTTGGGGATGGGGGTGAGGTTCCTAGGTCACTGGAGTTGTGCACCTAGGAGGATTATGGCTGCCTCTGCTGAGTCATATGGGTTGTCAGGGAAGTGGAGGAAAGCTGTCTGTCACAGGCCTCACCCAGTACCCATGCAAACCGAAGGGCTGGTCTTACTCCCACCATGCCCCCCCACCCAACAGCCTCAAGTCTGTTTCCAGGCGGAGGGAAAGTCAGGCTTGAAAACTTGCCTGAGGTTTTCTACCTCCCAGCTGTGAAAGAAAAGGGCTTTAGTCCTCCCACCTGTGAAGTCTGCAAGCCAGATTCATGCCCTCCCCCAAGTTCTGGCCAGTAGGCTTCTCCCCCTGTTCGAATTGTTACAAAGTTCAGACAGAGCAGTCCTCCCTGTGGAGTTTTACCCTCTGTTCCTCTGGCCACCCTCCTGATGGATCCCTGTGGTGCCAGGCAGGAATGGGCTGCTTGGGGATCCAGCAAGCTCCCAGGTCTTCTCTGCTCCTTCTTCTACCCCTGTATTTCACTTGGCTCAGCTCTCTAATTTTACTGAACTCCAGGTAAAGTTGGGAACTTCTCCCACAAACAGACTTTCAGCTTCTCCAGTTGGGGGATGTGTTTGAGGGAGTAAGGCCCCCCTTTGCCATTTCTGCAGTTGGGGCACTCACAGTATTTGGGGTGTCTCCTGGGTCCTGCAGGAGCAGTCTGCTTCCTTCACAGGGTCTGCGGGTCCTCTCAGGATTGCTGGTCTGTTCTTACAGTCAATATCAGGCTAAAATTCACAATACAAGCCTCCACATGCTGCTCTGTCCAGAGCTGCAATCTAGTCCTGCCTTCTGTCCGCCATGATCCCTCACCTCTCTGGTTTTTCTTCTTTCTATTACTTTAAAGATTTTACTTCATTGTTTCTGACTTTAATTGTTTCTGATGAGAAGACATCAGTCATTTGTGTAACTGTTCCTCTACATAAACAATGTTTTTTCCTCTGGCTTATAAAATTTTCCTTGCTATCTTTGATTTTAGACAATTTAACCAAGATTTGCCCAAGTAAATCATACATTTTTACTTTTCAAAATCATATTTCTGATTGATTAATTTTCTTGAATCTGTGAGCTTCTTACTTTCTTCATATTTGGAAAGTTTTCAGTCATCATTGCTTCAGGCATTTTTTCTCTTCCAGTATCTCCTTCCTCTCTTGTGATATTTGATCACAAGAACAAATGATCATATGTATATTTTAAATGTTTTTGCTAATTCCATCATTTCTGTCATTTCTGGGTCTATTTGTATTGAGTGATTTTTCTCCTGGCTATGGATCACACTAAATGCTTTTTGCATGTCTAGTAAATTTTTAAATTTATGTCACATATTGTGGATACCAGACAACTGAGAAATTTGGTTTTGTTGCTTACCTATGAAGAGGTTAAGTTTTCTTCTGATGGGCAACTAATTGATGTTTAGATGATTTTGGTGTTTCTGACTTGCTTTTCAATCTTGCTAGGATTTTTGTGGAGTAGACTTTGCTCTTAAAATACATCAACTCTGTTTCCAAAGAATGGCTTTTCTGGGGTCTCTACTGAATGCCCAAGATTTGCAATGAGGTCTCTTCTCTAGCTGGTAAGAACTCAAATATCTCCCAGTGCTTTGTGAGCTCTGCCATCTCCATTGAACTCACTGTTCCCTTGTAGTTGTTCTTTCCCCAGTAGCTGTTCTTTGTCCTGCTTTCATTGTGGAATCATTCCGTGTGCATATGCAGGTTTATATTACACTGAGGCGACTTCTATGTGCATGACTGTAGCTCTTTATCTCCACAAATTCTTTCTTATTATTACCAAGCGTAGAAAATCCCAGCTGCCTTTGTAATTCCAAATTCTAGTGTCTCTCAGTTCATCAAGACTGCTGTGGTCTGCTTGGGCTCCATCTCTTTGCCCTTCAATCCATGATGAAATACAGAATACTTATGGAGTTGATCACATTTGTTTCCTGTTCTAAATTATCTCAATACACTACTGTCTGTTGTGCAACATGTGAAAACAGTATTTTCATATATTTTATAGTCATTTGCTTCCAAAAGACTGTTATGCTTACACCTGCTTTTTGTCCACATACCTGTCCCTTTTACTTTTCAGCCTTTATGTACCTTCTGACTCTCATCTGCCTTCCTGCTTTTGCTCTTCATGTCCTAGTAACACATGTCCTTTCAGACCACTGGTGCTTCAGACCCAGTGTGTTTATACAGGTATGTATGTGTGCATATATATATGGGTATATATACACACACATATATATATATTTATGTGTAAATGAATATTCAGTTACATACTTGAATATTTATATATAAATATTTAAAACGTTATATTAAAAATATGTAAAAATAGACATACTTAGTGAAACAATATAATTTTTAATACAATATTTAAAATATATAAATTTATACAAAAATTTAAATATAAAATTTGTACATAAGTATATAAATATTCAGACATATATATAAATATTCAGGTGTGTGTGTGTGTATATCTATATGTCTTAATTTTTTTTTTTACTTATTACCCGTGACAAAAATGGCAAACAAACCTTCGGGAATTGAAGTTTAGAATGACAAAATTGCATGGGTGAAAGATGACATTGATTTTTAGTGGGCATTGCAGAATGGTACTGTATTTAAGCATGTGGTCATTTGATCTTCTGAGCTTTACATGAATGTGACTTCACCACCTCCGTATATTCTGCTCCTTCCATAAAACTATTAGGAAATATACCAGGCCTAAAATTTCTCTTCTCTTAGACTCTTTGCTCAAAAGCAAAGGTCCTGAGACATTTTGCCAAAATGTGAATCTAAGAGAAATTTGTCCCTAGGAAGTGAACCTAAAGCATGGCTCTTCTAACCAATAATTGAGTTGGCTGTTGCTCCTTTTATGGTTTTAATCAAATACATACGCATTTGGGTAGTTTTCTGGGGTCCTCTGATGCCAGTGTGGTATCATAGATGACCAAGATTGACAGTTCCTTCCTGTGACAGTGGTGGAGGATGTGCCTCGATAACTCTGTCCATCACCATGGTAGCAATCCTGGACCACAGGGCTTTTCTCAGGTGGTGCTGAAATTAAAATAAAAGACATCATAGTAATTGCATGAGCAGAGAAACATGGGAGAAAATTTATGTCACAAACTGGACAGTAGCCTCTGAAAATTATTACTATTCTTTTTTCTACTAGTAGCAAAAGGATGTGAAAAGACTCAATAGAGTCATAGTATTCTAGAATTTTAATAAGTTCAAAGAAACATTATTTTTAAATCAAAAGATAAAGAACAGAGCAGAATGCTGGACACTGGAAATTACATTCATGTGCAGCTCCATCCTATGAATCTCTACTGGGTGTTCATGAGAACCACAGGGCAGAAGACCAGAATGCAATGCATTCCTTGGTGTAGGCTGTAGGAGGTAACTGGTGGTCAGTCAGGAGCAGGCCTGAGACCCTTCCACATTTCCCTAGACCATTGCTCATACCAAGGCAAAAGCCTTAACCTTCTGAATATTTGGGCAGGAAATCATCCTGCATTTAGGAGTGCAGGCAAAGACTCATTGTTTCTCAAGGAGGGTTAGAGACAAACAACTTATTCCCTTGGAGGAGAGATAGGGAGTCTTCTGGTGCCCAGAATCCTGAATTGCAACAAAGCAGAATTCTCTTCCTCTTCTTCTGTAGACTCACTGCCGACGCAAGTTTCATGAGAAGAAGAGGCAAGAACACCTAGAAATCTCTAACTTCAAAGTCATGTGAACAGAGCCTGTGAAAGACTGAGGTAGGCCAGGGAGAGAGACCATTCGTTGGTTACCTCCTGCTGCGTAGCCCCAGGACAATTAAAAATAATGCAGTCTCCTTAGGTTTCTATAGGATATCATACTCAAAGGCAACATTCTTAAGAGACTGCGAACTGTGGATTGCAATGAAAAAGGTCTATTTTAAATCACCAGAAAGGCTTATTGGCTTGGAAATCTTCACATATTTGGCAGGTTGTTAGAATATCCATTTTGGCTAGGACACTGAAATGACCCACTTAATAACCAGGGGAGTGGTAAGTACAGTGCCCTGGAGGGTCTGTGCGCTTCCTAAAGACACTGTGCCCTTCCTAAAGACACTGCCTCCTCATGGGGTGCCAAAAATCACAGCTCTGGATCCCCCAGAGGGGGCGCTGACACTTTCTTCCACATAGCAGACCCTCAACCAACCCTCCAGTGTACCACTGAAGGCGTCTGCATCAGTAAGATTTTCCATGGTTTTTCATCCCACTGTATAGATGTCTAATCACAAACGTCTTACCTTGTTCAGAAGGAGCCTCTGTGCTTGGAACCAGGACCACCGTGGGAGTTGTGAGGACACCTGATTCTGTCACTGGACATTGTGTCAGGTTGCAGTACTCCCATCTGACACTGGGATCCATGGTGTAACACCAAGGGCGAATCTCAGCATCTGGATTTCTGCAGTAGTTCCTGGTCAGGCCACTGCAAATTTCAAAACAATGCAGGTAACCGGAGATGGGAGAAGATTCAAGAGCACTTAGCGCCCTCTACGTTTTGCTGTAACAAAGTGTTAGCAAATACCTTTGAAATATTCCCATTATACATACAATAATATTGCCATAGGTACAAATGGTCTTCAACTTCAACTTATAAACAAGTGTGGACACATCACAGATTATAATTTTTATTTTAAAACCTCAAAAGTAGTATATGCTCTCTATAAAAACTGAGATAATACATGTCTGTACAAGAAAGGATCAGAATATCCTCCTTTCACCTTCTGCCAAATACTTTCCTCCAGAATAAATGACATAGATTTCGAAGTATATATATATATATATCTTAGATTTTTTTAATGCACATACAAAGGTATCTCTGTCTGTCTAGCTCTTTGTATCTCTCTCTATAGGACTATATAGTAATAGGTAAGTTGGAACTCAAATACATTTCCCCAAGGAAGAAAGGACATCCAAGATTATATAATTCCCATGCTAGCCCCCTTACTCTATTTACTCATAGTGTAGCATAAATGCTCTACATTTGCAATATAAAATAATCATGAAAATAGTATTACTATAAATACTGTATCTGGTAGAGCAAGGAGGTTTGGCTCTACAAGACTTATAAAAGCTTCCCTGGAAAACTAGCTCCCAGGCAGGATGTTGCTTCTCTAGGATTGGTTCATGGGAAGGACCTCCTCTCCTGCTCTCAGTCCATCCTCTGCTGGCTGCAGCCACTCTGGGACTGAAGGAATGAGTGATGAGTTGAAAGAACAGCGGGACCCAAGGCATAAAGGGAGATGGCTAGGTAAACTATGGGATCTGAAGGGGCCAAGTGGCTATGGAGGAGTCAGAAAACAATGCAGTAAGAGGCACAACAGGTGAAGACCCTAGACCGGGGGAATCTTGGAGAATGCATTCCCCCTTATGCCACCCAAGAACGTTGCTCCAACCTCTCAGAAGCCTCATATTATTTCTCTTCTACTTACATAGCATTCTTTCACATCTTTTATTACACAATCCTGCTGATGAAACATTCTTTTATTTGTTCTTTGTTTTTAGGATGACAGAATATGTACTTACATAACATTCATTTTCAATGAAATTGTTTGCTGCGCACAGCGTTTAAGTTTGCTGTTTTTATTTTCCTTCTTATCACTCTAAAGGTGTTATTCCATTGTTTCTGACTTGATCTTTTTTTTTCTTCTTAGTGTGTTATTTCATTATTTCTGACCTGAACTTTTCTTCTTCTTACCACTCTACAGGTGTTATTTCGTTGTTTCTGATATGATCTTGTTTTCCTTCTTACTACGCTAAATGTGATATTTTGTTGTTTCTGTTTTGGTCTTTTTTTCTTCTTACCACTCTAAAGCTGTTATTCTATTGTTTCTGATTTGTGTTGTTTCTGATGAGAAGGCATCAGTCATTTGTGTCACTGTTACTCTATGTAAAGGTATGCTTTTTCCCTCAGGCTTCAAATAAGATTTTACTTTCTATCTTTGATTATGGACAATTTAATTATGATGTGTCCAACTAAATCATACAGTTTTACTTTTTAAAATCCATATCTGATCCATGAGCTTCTTGACTATGTGAGTTTATCATATTTTCCATATTTAGAAAGTCATCAGCCATCACTGCTTCAAGTATTTTTTCTGTTCCAACATCTCTTTCCCCTCCTCTGTGACTCGCTTTAAACCTATATTAAATATTTTGATATTTTCATAAATGTCCTTGAGGCTCTGCTTATTTATCTTCTCAGGCTTTGTATGAGTGTGCTGTGGTTCGTACCACCCTAATATTTTCTAGTTAGCTTTATCATCTGTACTATCTAGTATGATTGTAAGGCCATCTAGTGATTTTCTCATTAAAGAGATGTCTCTTTTTTTAGTTCTTGACTTCCATTTGGTCCTTTCACAATTTTTCTTTCTGTTGATATTATCCATTTATGTATTTCTTGTTCATGCTTTCTTTAAATTCTTGAATACAATTATGATACATACATTTTAAATCTCCTTGCCAATTCTGTTATTTTTATCATTTTGGGGTCTATTTGTATCAACTGATTTTTCTCCTGGTTATGGATAACACTAAATGCTTTTTGTATGTTCAGCAAATTTTTTAATGTATGTAACACATTGTGGATACCATATAATTGAGAGATTTAATGTTGTTTACCTCTGAAGAGGTTATGTTTTCTTTTTTTTTTTTTTTTTTTAATTTATTTATTATTATACTGTAAGTTGTAGGGTACATGTGCATAACGTGCAGGTTTGTTACATATGTATACTTGTGCCTTGTTGGTGTGCTGCACCCATCAACTCGTCATTTACATCAGGTATAACTCCCAATGCCATCCCTCCCCCCTCCCCCCTCCCCATGATAGGCCCCGGTGTGTGATGTTCCCCTTCCTGAGTCCAAGTGATCTCATTGTTCAGTTCCCACCTATGAGTGAGAACATGCGGTGTTTGGTTTTCTGTTCTTGTGATAGTTTGCTAAGAATGATGGATTCCAGCTGCATCCATGTCCCTACAAAGGACACAAACTCATCCTTTTTTATGGCTGCATAGTATTCCATGGTGTATATGTGCCACATTTTCTTAATCCAATCTGTCACTGATGGACATTTGGGTTGATTCCAAGTCTTTGCTATTGTGAATAGTGCTGCAATAAACATACGTGTGCATGTGTCTTTATAGCAGCATAATTTATAATCCTTTGGGTATATCCCCAGTAATGGGATGGCTGGGTCATATGGTACATCTAGTTCTAGATCCTTGAGGAATCGCCCTACTGTTTTCCATAATGGTTGAACTAGTTTACAATCCCACCAACAGTGTAAAAGTGTTCCTATTTCTCCACATCCTCTCCAGCACCTGTTGTTTCCTGACTTTTGAATGATCGCCATTCTAACTGGTGTGAGATGGTATCTCATTGTGGTTTTGATTTGCATTTCTCTGATGGCCAGTGATGATGAGCATTTTTTCATGTGTTTGTTGGCTGTATGAATGTCTTCTTTTGAGAAATGTCTGTTCATATCCTTTGCCCACTTTTTGATGGGGTTGTTTGTTTTTTTCTTGTAAATTTGTTTGAGTTCTTTGTAGGTTCTGGATATTAGCCCTTTGTCAGATGAGTAGATTGCAAAAATGTTCTCCCATTCTGTAGGTTGCCTGTTCACTCTGATGGTAGTTTCTTTTGCTGTGCAGAAGCTCTTTAGTTTAATGAGATCCCATTTGTCAATTTTGGCTTTTGCTGCCGTTGCTTTTGGTGTTTTAGACATGAAGTCTTTGCCCATGCCTATGTCCTGAATGGTACTACCTAGGTTTTCCTCTAGGATTTTTATGGTATTAGGTCTAACATTTAAGTCTCTAATCCATCTTGAATTAATTTTCGTATAAGGAGTAAGGAAAGGATCCAGTTTCAGCTTTCTACTTATGGCTAGCCAATTTTCCCAGCACCATTTATTAAATAGGGAATCCTTTCCCCATTTCTTGTTTCTCTCAGGTTTGTCAAAGATCAGATGGCTGTAGATGTGTGGTATTATTTCTGAGGACTCTGTTCTGTTCCATTGGTCTATATCTCTGTTTTGGTACCAGTACCATGCTGTTTTGGTTACTGTAGCCTTGTAGTATAGTTTGAAGTCAGGTAGCGTGATGCCTCCAGCTTTATTCTTTTGACTTAGGATTGTCTTGGAGATGCGGGCTCTTTTTTGGTTCCATATGAAGTTTAAAGCAGTTTTTTCCAATTCTGTGAAGAAACTCATTGGTAGCTTGATGGGGATGGCATTGAATCTATAAATTACCTTGGGCAGTATGGCCATTTTCACGATATTGATTCTTCCTATCCATGAGCATGGTATTTTCTTCCATTTGTTTGTGTCCTCTTTTATTTCAGTGAGCAGTGGTTTGTAGTTCTCCTTGAAGAGGTCCTTTACATCCCTTGTAAGTTGGATTCCTAGGTATTTTATTCTCTTTGAAGCAATTGTGAATGGAAGTTCATTCATGATTTGGCTCTCTGTTTGTCTGTTACTGGTGTATAAGAATGCTTGTGATTTTTGCACATTAATTTTGTATCCTGAGACTTTGCTGAAGTTGCTTATCAGCTTAAGGAGATTTTGGGCCGAGACAATGGGGTTTTCTAAATATACAATCATGTCATCTGCAAAGAGGGACAATTTGACTTCTTCTTTTCCTAACTGAATACCCTTGATTTCTTTCTCTTGCCTGATTGCCCTAGCCAGAACTTCCAACACTATGTTGAATAGGAGTGGTGAGAGAGGGCATCCCTGTCTTGTGCCAGTTTTCAAAGGGAATTTTTCCAGTTTTTTCCCATTCAGTATGATATTGGCTGTGGGTTTGTCATAAATAGCTCTTATTATTTTGAGGTACGTTCCATCAATACCGAATTTATTGAGTGTTTTTAGCATGAAGGGCTGTTGAATTTTGTCAAAAGCCTTTTCTGCATCTATTGAGATAACCATGTGGTTCTTGTCTTTGGTTCTGTTTATATGCTGGATTATGTTTATTGATTTGCGAATGTTGAACCAGCCTTGCATCCCAGGGATGAAGCCCACTTGATCATGGTGGATAAGCTTTTTGATGTGTTGTTGAATCCGGTTTGCCAGTATTTTATTGAGGATTTTTGCATCGATGTTCATCAGGGATATTGGTCTAAAATTCTCTTTTTTTGTTGTATCTCTGCCAGGCTTTGGTATCAGGATGATGTTGGCCTCATAAAATGAGTTAGGGAGGATTCCCTCTTTTTCTATTGATTGGAATAGTTTCAGAAGGAATGGTACCAACTCCTCCTTGTACCTCTGGTAGAATTCAGCTGTGAATCCATCTGGTCCTGGACTTTTTTTGGTTGGTAGGCTATTAATTGTTGCCTCAATTTCAGAGCCTGCTATTGGTCTATTCAGGGATTCAACTTCTTCCTGGTTTAGTCTTGGAAGAGTGTAAGTGTCCAGGAAATTATCCATTTCTTCTAGGTTTTCCAGTTTATTTGCGTAGAGGTGTTTATAGTATTCTCTGATGGTAGTTTGTATTTCTGTGGGGTCGGTGGTGATATCCCCTTTATCATTTTTAATTGCGTCGATTTGATTCTTCTCTCTTTTCTTCTTTATTAGTCTTGCTAGTGGTCTGTCAATTTTGTTGATCTTTTCAAAAAACCAACTCCTGGATTCATTGATTTTTTGGAGGGTTTTTTGTGTCTCTATCTCCTTCAGTTCTGCTCTGATCTTAGTTATTTCTTGCCTTCTGCTAGCTTTCGAATGTGTTTGCTCTTGCTTCTCTAGTTCTTTTAATTGCGATGTTAGAGTGTCAATTTTAGATCTTTCCTGCTTTCTCTTGTGGGCATTTAGTGCTATAAATTTCCCTCTACACACTGCTTTAAATGTGTCCCAGAGATTCTGGTATGTTGTATCTTTGTTCTCATTGGTTTCAAAGAACATCTTTATTTCTGCCTTCATTTCGTTATGTACCCAGTAGTCATTCAGGAGCAGGTTGTTCAGTTTCCATGTAGTTGAGCGGTTTTGATTGAGTTTCTTAGTCCTGAGTTCTAGTTTGATTGCACTGTGGTCTGAGAGACAGTTTGTTATAATTTCTGTTCTTGTACATTTGCTGAGGAGTGCTTTACTTCCAATTATATGGTCAATTTTGGAGTAAGTACGATGTGGTGCTGAGAAGAATGTATATTCTGTTGATTTGGGGTGGAGAGTTCTATAGATGTCTATTAGGTCTGCTTGCTGCAGAGATGAGTTCAATTCCTGGACATCCTTGTTAACTTTCTGTCTCGTTGATCTGTCTAATGTTGACAGTGGAGTGTTGAAGTCTCCCATTATTATTGTATGGGAGTCTAAGTCTCTTTGTAAGTCTCTAAGGACTTGCTTTATGAATCTGGGTGCTCCTGTATTGGGTGCATATATATTTAGGATAGTTAGCTCTTCCTGTTGAATTGATCCCTTTACCATTATGTAATGGCCTTCTTTGTCTCTTTTGATTTTTGATGGTTTAAAGTCTGTTTTATCAGAGACTAGTATTGCAACCCCTGCTTTTTTTTGTTCTCCATTTGCTTGGTAAATCTTCCTCCATCCCTTTATTTTGAGCCTATGTATGTCTCTGCGTGTGAGATGGGTCTCCTGAATACAGCAGACTGATGGGTCTTGACTCTTTATCCAGTTTGCCAGTCTGTGTCTCTTAATTGGAGCATTTAGTCCATTTACATTTAAGGTTAAGATTGTTATGTGTGAACTTGATCCTGCCATTATGATATTAACTGGTTATTTTGCTCATTAGTTGATATAGTTTCTTCCTAGCCTCGATGGTCTTTACATTTTGGCATGTTTTTGAGATGGCTGGTACCGGTTGTTCCTTTCCATGTTTAGTACTTCCTTCAGGGTCTCTTGTAAGGCAGGCCTAGTGGTGACAAAATCTCTAAGCATTTGCTTATCTGTAAAGGATTTTATTTCTCCTTCACTTATGAAACTTAGTTTGGCTGGATATGAAATTCTGGGTTTAAAATTCTTTTCTTTAAGAATGTTGAATATTGGCCCCCACTCTCTTCTGGCTTGTAGAGTTTCTGCCGAGAGATCTGCTGTTAGTCTGATGGGCTTCCCTTTGTGGGTAACCCGACCTTTCTCTCTGGCTGCCCTTAAGATTTTTTCCTTCATTTCAACTTTGGTGAATCTGGCAATTATGTGTCTTGGAGTTGCTCTTCTCGAGGAATATCTTTGTGGCGTTCTCTGTATTTCCTGGATTTGAATGTTGGCCTGCCCTACTAGGTTGGGGAAGTTCTCCTGGATGATACCCTGAAGAGTGTTTTCCAACTTGGTTCCATTTTCCCCCTCACTTTCAGGCACCCCAATCAGACGGAGATTTGGTCTTTTTACATAATCCCATACTTCTTGCAGGCTTTGTTCATTTCTTTTTCTTCTTTTTTCTTTTGGTTTCTCTTCTCGCTTCATTTCATTCATTTGATCCTCAATCGCTGATACTCTTTCTTCCAGTTGATCGAGTCGGTTACTGAAGCTTGTGCATTTGTCACGTATTTCTCGTGTCATGGTTTTCATCTCTTTCATTTCGTTTATGACCTTCTCTGCATTAATTACTCTAGCCATCAATTCTTCCACTTTTTTTTCAAGATTTTTAGTTTCTTTGCGCTGGGTACGTAATTCCTCCTTTAGCTCTGAGAAATTTGATGGACTGAAGCCTTCTTCTCTCATCTCGTCAAAGTCATTCTCCGTCCAGCTTTGATCCGTTGCTGGTGATGAGCTGCGCTCCTTTGCCGGGGGAGATGCGCTCTTATTTTTTGAATTTCCAGCTTTTCTGCCCTGCTTTTTCCCCATCTTTGTGGTTTTATCTGCCTCTGGTCTTTGATGATGGTGATGTACTGATGGGGTTTTGGTGTAGGTGTCCTTCCTGTTTGATAGTTTTCCTTCTAACAGTCAGGACCCTCAGCTGTAGGTCTGTTGGAGATTGCTTGAGGTTCACTCCAGACCCTGTTTGCCTGGGTATCAGCAGCAGAGGCTGCAGAAGATAGAATATTTCTGAACAGCGAGTGTACCTGTCTGATTCTTGCTTTGGAAGCTTCCTCTCAGGGGTGTACTCCACTCTGTGAGGTGTGGGGTGTCAGACTGCCCCTAGTGGGGGATGTCTCCCAGTTAGGCTACTCAGGGGTCAGGGACCCGCTTGAGCAGGGAGTCTGTCCCTTCTCAGATCTCAACCTCCGTGTTGGGAGATCCACTGCTCTCTTCAAAGCTGTCAGACAGAGTCGTTTGCGTCTGCAGAGGTGTCTGTTGCTTTGTTATTGTTTACTGTGCCCTGCCCCCAGAGGTGGAGTCTACAGAGACAGGCAGGTTTCCTTGAGCTGCTGTGAGCTCCACCCAGTTCGAGCTTCCCAGCAGCTTTGTTTACCTACTTAAGCCTCAGCAATGGCGGGCGCCCCTCCCCCAGCCTTGCTGCTGCCTTGCCGGTAGATCACAGACTGCTGTGATAGCAATGAGGGAGGCTCCGTGGGTGTGGGACCCTCCCGGCCAGGTGTGGGATATGATCTCCTGGTGTGCCTGATTGCTCAAAGCGCAGTATTGGGGTGGGAGTTACCCGATTCTCCAGGTGTTGTGTGTCTCAGTTCCCCTGGCTAGGAAAAGGGATTCCCTTCCCCCTTGCGCTTCCCAGGTGAGGCAATGCCTCGCCCTGCTTCAGCTCTCGCTGGTCGGGCTGCAGCAGCTGACCAGTACCGATCGTCTGGCACTCCCCAGTGAGATGAACCCAGTACCTCAGTTGAAAATGCCGAAATCACCGGTCTTCTGTGTCGCTGGCGCTGGGAGTTGGAGACTGGAGCTGCTCCTATTCGGCCATCTTGCTCCGCCCCCCCTTATGTTTTCTTCTGACGGGAAATTAATTTACTTGGAGATCACCTGGATCTTTTTAGACTTGGTTTCTAAGCTTTTCTAGGGTGTTTCTGGAATAGACTTTATTTTAGGAATGCATTAATTCTACTCCTGAAGTATGGCTTTTTTGGGGTCTCTGCTGAATGCCCAAGATGTTCAATGAGGTATCTCTCCTCAGGCTGGTCAGAGCTCAAATACCTCCCAGTGCTATGTGAGCTCTGGCATCTTCATTGAGCTCACTGTTCCCCTGCAGTTATTCTTTCCCCAGTAGCTGCTCTTTATTCTCCTTTCTCTCTGGAACATCTTTCTGTGCATACACAGCTTTCTATTTAGCCAGAGACTTGAGGAGACTTCTGTGTGTATTCCTGGAGCTCCTTTTCTCCACAAATACTTTCTCATTATTACCTACCCTAGAAAATCTCAGTTTTATTAGTTACCAAAACTCCAGTCTCTCTTCCCAGTTTAGCAAGACTGCTGTGGAATGCTTTGGTTAAAACTCTTTGCCCTTAAGTGTAGGAAGAGTAATTATGGGGTTGATCTTATTTGTTTCCCTTTCTAAATTATCTCAGGTTGTACTGTCTGCTGTCCAACATGTGCAAACAGTCTTTCCATATTGTTCATACTCACTTATGGCAAGAGGCCAGTTCTTGTCAGACATGCATTTTTTGTCCATGTACCTGCCCATTTTAATCACCGCAACTGTTTACTTCCTGACTTTCATCTGCATTCCTGCTTTTACTCTTCCTGACAACCCATATCCCTTCAGAAAACTGGTGCTTAGAACCCAGTGTGTTCATACAGGTTAGTACTCATACATAAATATAGGCACTAATTACTTCTTCTTCTTCTTTTTTTTTTCTAAGATTGAGTCTTGCTCTGTCACCCAGGCTGGAGTGCAGTGGCATGCTCTCGGCTCACAGCAAACTCTGAATCCCAGGCTCAAGTGATTCTCCTGCCTCAGCCTCCCAAGTAGCTGGAATTGTAGGTACCCACCACCATGACCGGCTAATTTTTGTAGTTTTGGTAGAGATGGGGTTTTGCCATGTTGGCCAGGCTGGTCTTGAACTCCTGACCTCTGGTGATCTGCCCGCCTTGGCCTCCCAAAGTGCTGGGATTACAGGCCTGAACCATTGCACCCAGCCTGAATTTGTTACTTCTGATCCATGTCAAAAATGGCAAACACAAACTTCACTTCAGGGATGAAGGATAGAATGATAGAATTGCATGGTGGAAAGACTGCACGGATCTTTAGTGGGCATTGTGGAATGATACTGTGTCTAAGCATTTGGTCATTTGATCTCCTTAGCTTTACATTAATGAGACTTCACCACCTCCATATATCCTGCTGCTTCCATCAAACTCTTATGAAATATAACAATCCTAAAATTTCTCTTCATTCAGACTCTTTGCTCAAAAGGAAGGTTCCTGAGATGTTTTGCTACAAACTCTGAGTCTATGAGAATTTGAGACCTAGGAAGTAAGTTTGTAGCATGGGTCAGCTAAGAGAAATTTTAGTTGACTATTGTTCCTTTTATGGCTAACATGATAGACATACGCATTTGGATAGTATAATGGGATCCTCCGATGCCAATGTGGTGTCATAGACAACCAAGACTGACATGTTCTTCCCGTGATAGTGGTGGAGAATGTGCCTCGATAACTCTGTCCATCACCTTGGTAGCAGTCCTGGACCCCAGGGCTGTTTTCAGTTGGTGCTGAAATTAAAAGAGAAAATCAATCTCAGCATTGCCTAGAAAAGAGAAACATGTGAAAAAAAATTATGACACACAAAGTGGAATAATCTGAGGATTAACAATTTACACTCTTCTATATTAGTATGCAAATTGAAATGTAGAATAAAGAATACAAATAGACTCATAGGATTCTATAAATTTAATAAGTAGTCGTAAATATTTCAATTCAACCCTGGAAAACTAAAAAAGAAACAAACAAAAAACAGATCAGAGTGCCTATACTTCAAAATTACACTCATGTGATGGTCTTTTGCTTACACCTCTTCTGGGTGTTCGTGAGAACAAGGCAGGAAATCAGGGTGCCATGCATCAGGCTGTGCAGGCTGTAGGTGGTGATTAACTGTCAGTGGGGGGTATACATGAAACCCTTGCACATTTTCCTAGACCACTGCTCCTCCAAAGCAAAAGCCTTCAGATTCTGGGGTATGGAGCAGAAGATCTTGCATCTAGGACTTGCAGGTAAAGACACAATGCCTCTCAGGGAGGAGGAGTACAGGCCAAAATTTTATAGCCTAGGAGGGGAGACAGGGAATCTTGGGCCCAGGATCCCTCATGACAACAAAGCTGACATCCACTACTCTTCTTATCAAAAAACAATGGAGATACATGTTCCATGAGAAGGAGGGATGAGAACACTGAGAAATCCCTTCCCTCAAATCCTAGGTGTGCACAGCCTGCCCAAGATGAAGGTAGACTTGGGAGATAAAGAATTCGGTGGCTACGTATTGCTTCAAAGACTCGGGACAATATGGATCTAATCTAAGTTTCTCAAGAACAACAGCCTCAAAAGCGGCATTCCTCCAAAATGGTAAAGCTGAAGACTGCAATAAACACTGCCTACTTGAAGAAAGGGCTGGACAGGCTTAGGAGCTTGGTAAATCATCACAAATTTGGCAGGATGTTAGAATATCCATCTTGGCTAGGACATTAATATGATTTGTTTGACAATAGGGGAGTTGTAAGTCCAGTGCCCTAGAGGGTCTATGCCCCTTTTAAAGACACCATCCCTCACATGGCACTCAACATCACAGCTCTGGTTCCCCCAGAGGAGGCACTGAAGCTTCCTACCCATTGGCTGCCCATGACTTCACCTTTGACTTCCTGTGCAGCAGGGAAGGCTTCTGCATCACAAAGATTTTGCAACTCTTTTTATCCCAATGTCCGAAGGTATGGTTGTCTGACTGCAGACTTCTTACCTTCTTCAGAAGGAACCTCTCTGCTTGGAACTGGGACCACCATGGGAGTTGCAAGGACACTTGATTCCATCTCCACACATTGTGTCAGGTTGCAGTACTCCCATCTGACTCTGGGATCCATGGTATAACACCAAGGGCGAATCTCAGCATCTGGATTCCTGCAGTAGTTCTTGGTCAGGCCACTGCAAATTCCAAAACAATACAGGTCACCAGAGATTAGAGAAGAAACAACACTACCTGGCACCCTTTATGTTTTGTTGTAACAAAGTGTTAAGCGAATTTGAAATATTCTCACTAAAAGTCCCAAAACAAATGGTCCTCAACTTCTAAACAACTGTGAACATTTCAAAGACAGATTATTATTCTTATTGTAACACATTCAAAGTAATCTATGCTTTATAAGAAAACTGAGAGAAAACATCAATGTGTACAAGAAAGGATCAGAATACACTCCTTCCACCTTCTGCCAAATACATTCCTCTGGATTAACCGAGAGGGATTTTGAAGTGTGTCTTGTAGATTGTTTTATGCACATACAAACGTTTCTCTGTCAAGCTCTCTGTATATCTCTCTAGAAAACTGCATGATCTATTCAGTGTTTGATTTGCTGATTTGTTGTTTACCTAAGGAATCCATCCACATGATTTACATTCATGAATTTATTTACATACAGTTGATTTCAATATCTACTTCTCAGCTTTCAGACCTAGAGGATGCTAAGCAATGGTGCCTCTCTCCTGTTACTCCTGATGGTGATGGATATGCTCCCTCCTTGGTCTGTCATCTGTTTAGCCAGACTTTGGTCAATCATATGGATCTTTTCAAAGAACCTAACTTTCTGTTTCATGGATTTACTCCTTTGTTGGTCTATTTTCTTGTCCACTGAATGTCATTGGTTTGGACTATTTCCTTCCATCCACTTCCCTTGTGTCTTATTTGCTTTTCCTTGCCTAGATATGCAAGCTGGGTCTTATTTAGCTGTGGTCTTAGATCAACAGCTGTCAAAGCTTTTGTTCATAGGAACCCTGCTTTTTTCTTCTTAGCTTTGAATTGCGGCAATTTAACTATGATGTATCCCAGTAAATCACAGAGTTTTGCTCTTTAAAATTCTATACCTGAGTCATTTAGCTTCTTGACTATGAGTTTCTTGTTTTCTGGATATTCGGCATGTTGTGAGCTATCATCACTTCAAGTATAATTTCTGTCACAATATATTTTTCTTCTCCTTCTGTGACTTGCCTAAAACATATATTAAATGTGTGGATTTTTCCTAGATGCCCTTGAGGCTCTGTTGATTAATGGGTTCAGTCTTTGTGTGTGTGTGTGTGCGTGTGTGTGTGTGTGTGTTTGTGTGCCTGTCTGTTGGTCTGCCTGTCTGTCCTGTGGTCTGTGTAGCTCCTATTGAATTATTTTCTAGGTCACCTTTCCTACCGTAATATCTAAAGTGACGATAAGGTCATCCAGTGAGTTCTTCATTAGACGTGTACCTTTTCTCAGTTCTTTAATTTTCATTTGGCTTTTCAATTCTTTTCTTTTCTCCTGCTATTCTGCTTTTGTTTCTCTCATAGTCAGCTTTTGCTGACATTTTCCTGAAACACAGTTCTCAGAGGTGCATTTTAAGTGTTCTCACCAATGTCATCAATTCTATCATTTCTGGGCTTGTTTGTGGTGAGTGATTTTTCTCCCAGTTATGTATCACAGTGAAAGCTTCTTGTGTTTCTATTAAATTTTTAAATAGAAGTCATGCAATGGGAATGCCATATAACTGAGCAACTTGTATTTGTCCCTTGCCTCTAAGCAGGGGTTGAGTTTTTGTCTTGTGGAATGTAGTTAATTTACTTGGAGATCATTTGGATCCTTTTAGACTGGCTTGGAAGAAGGGTTGCTGGAGTGTTTCTGGAGTCACCTTGATTCTAGGAATAAGATGATCCCAATCCCAAAGTACAGCTTTCTTTGGTCTCTACTGAAAGCCCAAAATGTAGTGAGGCGTTTCTCCTCTGAATGGTCAGAATTCAAACATCCCCCAGTGCTATGTGAGCTCTGTCATCTCCATTGAGCTCACTGCTCCCCTGCAGTTGTTCTTTTCCAAGTAGCTTTTCTTTATTGTTCTTTCTTTGTGGAAACTCTCCCTGTGCATACTCAGCTTTGTGTTTAGCCAAAGACTTGAGGAGACTTCTGTGTGTATTCCCAGAGCCCCTTTCCACCACAAACCCCTTCTCATTCTTAGCCAGCCTAGAACATATCAGCTGCCTGAGGCATCGCAGACTCCAGTCTCTCTCCTCAGTTAAGCAAGACTACTGTGGTCAGCTGGGCTCCATCCACTTGTCCTGCAATCCAACACTGTGTCCAGGAAGGAAGACAAGTGAATGATGGGGTTGATCTCCTTTGATTCCCTTTCTTAGTTCTCTCAAGCCTACCATATCTGTTGTCCAACCTGTGAAAACAGTTTTCTCATGTATTTGATAGTCCTTCATGGAGGAAAGGCTGGCATAGCCAGACCTGGGTTTCTGTCCATCTTCCTGAATGTGTAACTCTTCAGCATCTCTACACTTCCTGACTCTTAGCTGCCATCCTACTTTTGCTCCTCATGTGCTGGCAACACATAGATTTTCAGACACCTTGTTCTCACAACCCAGTGTGTTTGTACAGGTTAGAGGAGAAAGTGATTGGAAGATCTCAATGTCAATATAGATATCCTTCACTTGTTACCCAAGACAAACATGGCAAACACAACCTCCACTCCAGGGCTTGGAGATTAGAATGACAGAATTCCCTGGTTGAACTATTGCACTGGTCTTTAGTAGGCATTGTAGAATGGTGCTATTTCTAAGCACATGGTCATATGCTCTTCTGAGCTTTCTATTCATGAGACCTCACCACCTCCAAGTATCCTCCTGCTTCTGTCAACTATGAGAAAAAACAGCTGGCCTGACATTTCTCTCCTCTCAGACCCTGTGCCCAAAGCAAGAAGCCTGAGACATTCTGTCCAACATTCTGGGTCTGAGAGAAATTTGGTCATAAGATGTTAGCTGGAAGTATGTCTCTTCCAGGAGGAATTTAAGTGGGCAGCTGTTTCTCTTGGGAGAAAACTCAAAGACATACCCATTTGGGTAGTATTCTATGGTCCTCTGATGCCAGTGTGGTGTCATAGAGGACCAAGACTGACATGTCCTTCCTGTGACAGTGGTGGAGAATGAACCTCGATAACTCTGTCCATCACCATGGTAGCAGTCCTGGACCCCGGGGCTTTGCTCCATTGGTGCTGAAATTCAAAGAGGAGAAATCAAGTTGAATAATTTCCAGGACACAGAAGCATGAGAAAAAAATATATGACAGAAACAGGACAGTCATCTCTGAAAATGACGACCATGCTCTGTTCTATATTAGGAGGTGGATGGACGTGCCAATAACAAAACTCAAAGATCTATAGCATTCTGGAACTTCAATGAGTTTTTAGAAAGATTTTCTTTAAAACCTGGGCACCAAAGGACAGATCAGAGTGCCTATCAGTCAAAATTGTACTCACGTGCATGTTCTTTGGCAAAGATCTGTTTGGGGTATTCCTGAGAACAAGGCAGGAGACCAGAGTGCCATGCATCCAGCTGTGCAGGCTGTAGGTGGTGATCATCAGTGGGGGTAGACATGAAACTGTCACACATTTCCCCAGACCACTGATCCTCCAAAGCCAAAGCCTTCAGCTGCTGGAAGATGGGGCAGGAAGCAGTCCTGCATCTAGGACTTGCAGGCAAAGACACATTGTCTCTCAGAGAGGGGTACTGGCCAAAATTTTATTCCCTTGGAGGGAAGGCAGGAAATCTTGGGCCCAGGATCCTGCATTGCAACGAAGTAGACATCCACTACTCTTCTTCACAAAAAGCAACACAGATACGTGTTCCATGAGAAGGAGGGGCAAGAACACTAAGAGATCCCTTCCAACAAAGCCTAGATGTGCAGCACTTGCCTAAGATGAAGGTAGACAGGGAGATGGAGCATTTGCTGGCTATGTGCTGCTACCTAGACCCAGGAGGATATGGAACTAAGTATATTCATATTAGGTTTCTCAAGGTTGACAGACTCAAAAACCATATTCCTCTGAAACTGCAAAGCTGAAGTTTGCAATAAATACTGCCTACTTGAAGAAATACCAGAAAAGGCTCACGATGAGCTTGGTAAATCATCACAAATTTGGCAGGATGTTAGCATATCCATTTTCACTAGGACACTGAAATGATCTGTTGAATAACCAGCGTAGTGGTAAGTTCAGTGCCCTAGAAGGTCTGCACACTTCCTAAAGACACCACCCTGTCACGGGGTGCCAAAAATCACAGCTCTGGTTCCCCCAGAGAAGGCACTGAGGCTTCCTTCCCATTGGCTGACCCCGAGTCCACATTCGAATTCTCGTGCAGCATGGAAGGCTTCTGTATCACTAAGATTTTGCAACTCTTTTCATCCCAATGTCCAAGGGTATGGTTGTCTGACCAGAGACTTCTTACTTTGTTCAGAAACAGCCATGGACGTTGCGAGGACACTTGATTCTGTCACTGGACATTGTGTCAGGTTGCAGTACTCCCACCTGACACTGGGATCCATGGTATAACACCAAGGGCGAATCTCAGCATCTGGATTCCTGCAGTAGTTCCTGGTCAGGCCACTGCAAATTATAAAACAATACAGGTCACCAGAGATGGGGGAAGATACAAGGGCACCAGGCACCCTTTACATTTTGTTGCAACAAAGTGTTAAAAAGCAACTCTGAAATATTCTTCCTAAAGGTCCCATAACAATCACAAATGGTCCTCAACTTCTAAACAACTGTGAACATTTCAAAGACAGATCATTATTCTTATTGTAACACATCCAAAGTCATCTATACTCCATTAGAAAACCAAGAGACGTACTCAAAGACGTACCCATTGATCAATGTGCATCAGTGTGTACAAGAAAGGATCAGAATACCCTCCTTCCACCTTCTGCAAAACACATTCCTTTGGATTAGCTGAGAGATTTTGAAGTGTGCCTTGTAGATTGTTGTATGCACATACAAATATTTCTCTGTCTGGCTATGTGAATGTCTTTCTGTAGGAGTACACAATCTATTCAGTGTCTGGTTTGCTGATTTACTGTTTACCTAAGGAATTCATCCACATGATCTACATTCATGAATTTATTCTCATATAGTTTTTCTCAATATCTTCTTGTCAGCTTTCAGACCTGGAGTATGGTATAGCAATGGCTCCTCTCCCCTGTTACTCCTGATGGTGATGGTTGTGCTCCCTCTTTGGTCTGTCGTCTGTTTAGCCAGACTGTGGTCAATCATAGGTTCTTTTCAAAGAACCAACTTTCTGTTTCATGGATTTACTCCCTTGTTGGTCTATTTTCTTGTTCACTGAATGTCATTGGTTTGGATTATTTCCTTCCATCCTCTTTCCTTGGGTCTTATTTGCTTTTCCTTGCCTAGATATTTAAGTTGTGGTCTTAGATCAACTGTCAATATGTTTGTTCACAGGAACCCCCTTTTTTTTCTTCTTAGCTTTGAAATCAGACAATTTAACTATGATGTACCCCAGTAAATCAGAGTTTTGCTCTTTAAAAATCTATACCTGAGTCATTGAGCTTCATGACTCTGTGAGTTTCTCGTTTTCTGTATGTTTGGAAATTTGTCAGCCATCACGGATTCAAGTATAATTTCTGTCACAACATCTTTTTCCTCTCCTTCTGTGACTAGTCTAACAAATATATTAAATGTGTGGATGTTTTCATAGATGTCCTTCAGGCTCCGTTGATTAATTGGTTCAGTCATTGTGTGTATGTGTATTTGTGTCTGTCTTGTGGTTTGTCTAGCTTTACTTGAATAATTTTATCGTTCACTTTTCCTACCACAATGTCTAAAGTGATGATAAGGCCATCCAGTGAATTCCTAATTACAGTATACCTTTTCTCAGTTTTTAAACTTCCATTTGGCTCTTCAATTCTTTTTTTTTCTGATATTATGCATTTGTTTCTCTCATGGTCAGCTTTTGCTGACATTTTCCTGAAATACAGTTCTCAGAGGTATATTTTAAATATTCTTGCCAATGCCATATTTCCTAATATTTCTGGGTCTATTTGTGTTGAGTGATTTTTCTCCCAGTTATGGATCACAGTGAAAACTTCTTTTGTGTCTAGTAAATTTTTAAATGGATATTGCACACTGGGGATGTCATATAACTGAGCAACTTGTATTCGTTCCTAATACAATAGGGTTGTTGTATTACCTCTAAGGAGGGTTGAGTTTACTTTCTTCTGGAAAGCGGTTAATTTACTTAGAAATAATTTGGATCCTTTTAGACTGGCTTGGAAGAAGAGTTGCTGGAGTGTTTCTGGAGTCACCTTGTTTCTAGGAATCTGAAGATCTTACTCCCAAAATACGGCTTTATTTGACTTCTACTGAATGCCCAAGATGTTCATTGAGGTGTCTCTCCTCTGAGTGGTCAGAACTCAAATATCTTCCAGTGCTATGTGAGCTCTGGCATCTCCATTGAGCTCACTGTTCCCTTGCAGTTTTTCTTTCCCTATTAGCTTTTCTTTATTGTTCTGTCTTTGTGAAAACTCTCCCTGTGCATACACAGCTTTGTATTTAGTCAAAGCCTTGAGAAGACTTCTGTGCGTATTCTTGGAACTCCTTTCCTCCACAAATCCCTTCTCATTCTTAGCCAGCCTAGAATGTGTCAGATGCCTGAGGCATCACAAACTCCAGTCTCTCTCCTCAATTAAGCAAGACTGCTGTGGTCAGCTGGGCTCCATCTACTTGCCCTTCAAGGGTCTCCAGGAAGGATACCAGGGACATGGTATGGTTGATCTCCTTTGATTCCCTTTCTCAATTCTCTCAGGCCTATCATGTCTGTTGTCCAACCTATGAAAACACTTTTCCCATGTATTTGTTAATCCTTCATGGCAGAAATGTTGACATGGTCAGAACTGGGTTTCTGTCCATCTTCCTGCATGTGTAACTCTTCAGAATCTTTATACTTCCTGACTCTTAGCTGCCTTCCTACATTTGCTCCTCATGTGCTGGCAACACATAGCTCTTCACATACCTTGTTCTCAGAACCCAGTGTGTTTGTACAGGTTAGAAGAGAAAGTGATAGGAAGATCTGGATGTTGACATAGATATCCTTTACTTGTTGCCCAAGATGAACATGGCTAACATAACCTTCACTTCAGGGCTTGGAGATTAGAATGACAGAAATCCCTGGTTAAACTATAGAATTGATCTTTAGTGGGCATTGTGGAATGGTGCTATTTCTAAGCACGTGACCATATGTTCTCCTGAGCTTTCTATTCATGAGACTTCACCACCTTCAAATATCTTCCTGCCTCAGTCAACTATGAGAAAAGAGAGCTAGCCTGGCCTTTCTCTCCTTTCAGACACTGTGCCTGAAGAAAGAAGCCTGAGACATTCTACCCAATATTCCAGATCTGAGATAAATTTGTCTTAAGAAGTTAGTTGGAAGCATGGCCCTTCCAAGAGAAATGTAAGGGGGCTGCTGTCTCTCTTTGAAGAAAACTCAAGGAAGTACCCATTTGGATAATATTCTGTTGTCCTCTGATGCCAGTGTGGTGTCATAGAGGACCAAGACTGACATGTCCTTCCTGTGACAGTGGTGGAGAATGAGCCTCGATAACTCTGTCCATCACCATGGTAGCAGTCCTGGACCTCGGGACTTTGCTCCGTTGGTGCTGAAATTCAAAGAGGAGAAATCAAGCTGAGTAATTTCTAGAACACAGAAGCAAGAGAAGAAATCTGTGACTGACACAGGACCATTGTCTCTGAGAAAGACTACCATGCTCTGTTCTGTACCAGCAGGTAGATGGACATACCAATAAAACCCAAAGATTCATAGCATTGTAGAACTTTAATGAGCTCTTAGAAAGATTTCCTTTAAAACATGGGCACCAAAGGAAAGATCAGAGTGCCTATCAGTCAAAACTGCACTCATATGCCTACTCTTTAGCATAGACATCTTCTGGGTGTTCCGAGAATAAGGCAGGAGACCAGACTGCTATGCATCAGGCTGTGCAGGCTGTAGGTGGTGATTGACTGTCAGTGGGGGCAAATATGAAACCGTCACACATTTCCCTAGACTGCTAATGCTCCAGAGCCAAAGCCTTCAGCTTCTTGAAGATGGGGCAGGAAGCAGTCCTGCATCTAGGACTTATAGGCGAAGACACATTGTCTCTCAGAGAGGGGTACTGGCCAAAATTTTATTCACTTGGAGGGAGGGGGTATCTTTGGCCCAGGATTCTGCATTGCAACAAAGTAGACATCCGCTACTCTTCTTCTCAAAGACCAACACAGATATATGTTCCATGAGAAGGAGGGGCAAGAACACTGAGCGATCCCTCCCATCAAAGCCTAGTTGTGTAGGACCTGCCTAAGATGGAGGTAGTCCAGAACGATGGAGCATTTGTTGGCTATGTACTTCTACCTGGACCTAGAAGTATATGGAACTAAGAAAAGTCTTATTAGGTTCCTCAAGGATGACAGACTCAAAAACCACATTCCTCTGAAACTGCAAAGCCAAAGATGCAATGAACACTGCCTACTTGAAGAAATATCAGGAAAGGTTTATCATGAGCTTGGTAAATCTTCACAAATTTGGCAAAGTGTTAGAATATCCTTTTGGCTAGGACACTAAAATGATCTGATGAATAACCAGGGGAGTGGTAAGTCTGGTGCCCTAGAGGGCCTGCACCCTTCCTAAAGACACCACCCTCTCACAGGATATTAAACATCACAGCTCTGGTTCTCCCAGAGAAGGCGCTGAGTGTTCCTTCCCAGTGGCTGACCCTGAGTCCACATTCTACTTGGAATTGTGTGAGCATAGAAGGCTTCTATATCACTAAGATTTTGCAATTCTTTTCATCCCAACGTCCTAGGGTGTGGTTGTCTGGCCACAGACTTCCTACCTTCTTCAGAAGAAGCCTGTGTGCTTGGATCTGGGACCACTGTGAGAGTTTCAAGGACACTTGATTCTGTCACCAGACATTGTGTCAGGTTGCAGTACTCCCACCTGACACTGGGATCCATGGTATAACACCAAGGGCGAATCTCAGCATCTGGATTCCTGCAGTAGTTCCTGGTCAGGCCACTGCAAATTACAAAACAATACAGGTCATCAGAGATGGGAGAAGATACAGAGGCATCCAGTACTCTCTAAGTTTTGCTATAACAAAGTATAAAAAAGCAACTTTGAAATATTTTCACTAAAGGTCCATTAATATGCACAAACGGTCCTCAACTTCTAAACAACTGTGAACATCTCAAAGACAAATTACCATTCATATTGTAACACATCCAAAGTCATCTATGCTCCATAAGAAAACTGAGAGTAAACATCAATGTGTACAAGAGAGGATCAGAATACCCTCCTTCCACCTTCTATGAAATACGTTCCTCCAGATTAACTGAGATTGATTTTGAAGTGTGTCTTGTAGATTGTTTTATGCACGTACAAATATTTCTCTGTCAGCCTCTCTGTATGTCTCTATAGGACTACACAATCTATTCAGCATCTGGTTTGCTGATTTGTTGTCTTCCTCAGGAATTGGTCCACATGATTAACGTTCCTGAATTTATTCACCTACAGTTGTTCTCAAAATCTTCTTTTCAGCTTTCAGACCTGGAAGATGCTATACCAGTGGCGCCTCTCCCCTGTTACTCCAGATGGTAATGGTTGTGCTCCCTCATTGGTCTGTCATTTGTTTAGCCAGACTGTGGTCAATCATATGGATCTTTTCAAAGTATCAACTTTCTGTTTCATGGGTTTACTCCCTTGTTGGTCTCTTTTCTTGTTCACTGAATGTCATTGGTTTGGACTACTTCTCTCCATCAGCTTTCCTTGGCTCTTATTTGCTTTTTTCTTTCTCTTTTTTTTTTTTTGGTCTAGATATTTAAGCTGTGGTCTTAGATCAACACCTGTCAAAGTCTTTGTTCGTCGGGGATTCCAGAGAGCTTTTCTTTTTCAAAACACAAGATGAATATTGTATGAGAAACCAACACTGAGAATTTTTTAACACACAAAGTCAACAACTGCCCATTTTCTTAGCCATCAGAGACATGATGCCATTACATACTATGTAACCACTAGAAAACTCCACTCTTCTTTTGTTGGAAAATGAAAGTAAAAAGGGTCAATAGCATCTTACTTTTGACATAGCAAAGTCTTTTAACATCATGGACTGTTTCCGAAGGTACTCAAAGGTCCTCAGGTTTCTCTAGACTACACTTGGAGAATTGCAGTTTGAAATCTTGATTTTTACATGTTTCTGTTTTTCCCTAAGAGCATCTAAAGTTATGTAAAAGCCTAAAGACATTCACTGCATCTCCTAAGTTTGGATAGACTGTGTTATATTCTTACTCAGTTCAAAACTTTTCTAAATTCCTTAGTGATTTCTTCTTTGTCCCAAAGAGTATTTTGAAATGTACCATATGACTCCCAAATATTTGAGAAGACAGCAAACTTTTCATTATTCTTATCTCACCCTATTCTGTTGTGTCCAGGGACACACTCTCTATGACTTTAATTCTTTCAAATCTACGGAGACTTGCTGGAAGGCCACGTGTAGAGTATACCTCAGTGAATGCTCCACGCACACTTTAACATGTATTCTGTAGTTTGGTATAGTGTTAAATAGGCCGAAGTTTTTATTGAGAACAAAGATATTATGTCTAATTTTTTGTATATTTGTTCTAGCCTGTTGTGTTTGGGAAAGATTTATAACCATAGTGAGAGAATCAAGGAAATCTCTAACTCGGAGTGTGGACTTATCTATTTCTCTCTTTAGTTGTGTCAGTTTTTCAATCATATATCACAAAAGCTCTTATTAGGGTAAAACACATTGAGCATTGCTATGTATTCCTCAATGAACACTTTTTACTTCTCTATGTTTCAATGCTTGTGTGGCTCTAAGATTCACACCTCTGTGTGTGTGTGTGTGTGTGTGTGCACATGCGCCAGTGTGTGTGTGTATGTGTGCAGCTATTTCTGTAGATTCTATTGAATTATTTTTCAGTTAATTCTTTCTCTAGAAACAACTCACCTGATGGGGAGACCACCCAGTGAATTTTTCATTTAAGATATACCTTTTAATAGTTCCTTAATTTGGGGGGGCGGAGCAAGATGGCCGAATAGGAACAGCTCCAGTCTCCAACTCCCAGCGCCAGCGACACAGAAGACCGGTGATTTCTGCATTTTCAACTGAGGTACTGGGTTCATCTCACTGGGGAGTGCCGGACGATCGGTGCTGGTCAGCTGCTGCAGCCCGACCAGCGAGAGCTGAAGCAGGGCGAGGCATCGCCTCACCTGGGAAGCGCAAGGGGGAAGGGAATCCCTTTTCCTAGCCAGGGGAACTGAGACACACAACACCTGGAAAATCGGGTAACTCCCACCCCAATATTGCGCTTTAAGCAAACAGGCACACCAGGAGATCATATCCCACACCTGGCCGGGAGGGTCCCACGCCCACGGAGCCTCCCTCATTGCTAGCACAGCAGTCTGTGATCTACCGGCAAGGCAGCAGCGAGGCTGGGGGAGGGGCGCCCGCCATTGCTGAGGCTTAAGTAGGTAAACAAAGCTGCTGGGAAGCTCCAACTGGGTGGAGCTCACAGCAGCTCAAGGAAACCTGCCTGTCTCTGTAGACTCCACCTCTGGGGACAGGGCACAGCTACACAACAACAACAACAACAACAAAGCAGCAGAAAACTCTGCAGACGCAAACGACTCTGTCTGACAGCTTTGAAGAGAGCAGTGGATCTCCCAACACGGAGGCTGAGATCTGAGAACGGACAGACTGCCTGCTCAAGTGGGTCCCTGACCCCTGAGTAGCCTAACTGGGAGACATCCCCCACTAGGGGCAGTCTGACACCCCACACCTCACAGGGTGGAGTACACCTCTGAGAGGAAGCTTCCAAAGCAAGAATCAGACAGGTACACTCGCTGTTCAGAAATATTCTATCTTCTGCAGCCTCTGCTGCTGATACCCAGGCAAACAGGGTCTGGAGTGAACCTCAAGCAATCTCCAACAGACCTACAGCTGAGGGTCCTGACTGTTAGAAGGAAAACTATCAAACAGGAAGGACACCTACACCAAAACCCCATCAGTACATCACCATCATCAAAGACCAGAGGCAGATAAAACCACAAAGATGGGGAAAAAGCAGGGCAGAAAAGCTGGAAATTCAAAAAATAAGACCACATCTCCCCCGGCAAAGGAGCGCAGCTCATCGCCAGCAACGGATCAAAGCTGGACGGAGAATGACTTTGACGAGATGAGAGAAGAAGGCTTCAGTCCATCAAATTTCTCAGAGCTAAAGGAGGAATTACGTACCCAGCGCAAAGAAACTAAAAATCTTGAAAAAAAAGTGGAAGAATTGACGGCTAGAGTAATTAATGCAGAGAAGGTCATAAACGAAATGAAAGAGATGAAAACCATGACACGAGAAATACGTGACAAATGCACAAGCTTCAGTAACCGACTTCATCAACTGGAAGAAAGAGTATCAGCGATTGAGGATCAAATGAATGAAATGAAGCGAGAAGAGAAACCAAAAGAAAAAAGAAGAAAAAGAAATGAACAAAGCCTGCAAGAAGTATGGGATTATGTAAAAAGACCAAATCTACGTCTGATTGGGGTGCCTGAAAGTGAGGGGGAAAATGGAACCAAGTTGGAAAACACTCTTCAGGATATCATCCAGGAGAACTTCCCCAACCTAGTAGGGCAGGCCAACATTCAAATCCAGGAAATACAGAGAACGCCACAAAGATACTCCTCGAGAAGAGCAACTCCAAGACACATAATTGCCAGATTCACCAAAGTTGAAATGAAGGAAAAAATCTTAAGGGCAGCCAGAGAGAAAGGTCGGGTTACCCACAAAGGGAAGCCCATCAGACTAACAGCAGATCTCTCGGCAGAAACTCTACAAGCCAGAAGAGAGTGGGGGCCAATATTCAACATTCTTAAAGAAAAGAATTTTAAACCCAGAATTTCATATCCAGCCAAACTAAGTTTCATAAGTGAAGGAGAAATAAAATCCTTTACAGATAAGCAAATGCTTAGAGATTTTGTCACCACTAGGCCTGCCTTACAAGAGACCCTGAAGGAAGCACTCAACATGGAAAGGAACAACCGGTACCAGCCATTGCAAAAACATGCCAAAATGTAAAGACCATCGAGGCTAGGAAGAAACTGCATCAACTAACGAGCAAAATAATCAGTTAATATCATAATGGCAGGATCAAGTTCACACATAACAATATTAACCTTAAATGTAAATGGACTAAATGCTCCAATTAAAAGACACAGACTGGCAAACTGGATAAAGAGTCAAGACCCATCAGTCTGCTGTATTCAGGAGACCCATCTCACACGCAGAGACATACATAGGCTCAAAATAAAGGGATGGAGGAAGATTTACCAAGCAAATGGAGAACAAAAAAAAGCGGGGGTTGCAATCCTAGTCTCTGATAAAACAGACTTTAAACCATCAAAGATCAAAAGAGACAAAGAAGGCCATTACATAATGGTAAAGGGATCAATTCAACAGGAAGAGCTACCTATCCTAAATATATATGCACCCAATACAGGAGCACCCAGATTCATAAAGCAAGTCCTTAGAGACTTACAAAGAGACTTAGACTCCCATACAATAATAATGGGAGACTTCAACACTCCACTGTCAACATTAGACAGATCAACGAGACAGAAAGTTAACAAGGATGTCCAGGAATTGAACTCATCTCTGCAGCAAGCAGACCTAATAGACATCTATAGAACTCTCCACCCCAAATCAACAGAATATACATTCTTCTCAGCACCACATCGTACTTACTCCAAAATTGACCATATAATTGGAAGTAAAGCACTCCTCAGCAAATGTACAAGAACAGAAATTATAACAAACTGTCTCTCAGACCACAGTGCAATCAAACTAGAACTCAAGACTAAGAAACTCAATCAAAACCGCTCAACTACATGGAAACTGAACAACCTGCTCCTGAATGACTACTGGGTACATAACGAAATGAAGGCAGAAATAAAGATGTTCTTTGAAACCAATGAGAACAAAGATACAACATACCAGAATCTCTGGGACACATTTAAAGCAGTGTGCAGAGGGAAATTTATAGCACTAAATGCCCACAAGAGAAAGCAGGAAAGATCAAAAATTGACACTCTAACATCGCAATTAAAAGAACTAGAGAAGCAAGAGCAAACACATTCCAAAGCTAGCAGAAGGCAAGAAATAACTAAGATCAGAGCAGAACTGAAGGAGATAGAGACACAAAAAACCCTCCAAAAAATCAGTGAATCCAGGAGTTGGTTTTTTGAAAAGATCAACAAAATTGACAGACCACTAGCAAGACTAATAAAGAAGAAAAGAGAGAAGAATCAAATCGACGCAATTAAAAATGATAAAGGGGATATCACCACCGACCCCACAGAAATACAAACTACCATCAGAGAATACTATAAACACCTCTACGCAAATAAACTGGAAAACCTAGAAGAAATGGATAATTTCCTGGACACTTACACTCTTCCAAGACTAAACCAGGAAGAAGTTGAATCCCTGAATAGACCAATAGCAGGCTCTGAAATTGAGGCAACAATTAATAGCCTACCAACCAAAAAAAGTCCAGGACCAGATGGATTCACAGCTGAATTCTACCAGAGGTATAAGGAGGAGTTGGTACCATTCCTTCTGAAACTATTCCAATCAATAGAAAAAGAGGGAATCCTCCCTAACTCATTTTATGAGGCCAACATCATCCTGATACCAAAGCCTGGCAGAGATACAACAAAAAAAGAGAATTTTAGACCAATATCCCTGATGAACATCGATGCAAAAATCCTCAATAAAATACTGGCAAACCGGATTCAACAACACATCAAAAAGCTTATCCACCATGATCAAGTGGGCTTCATCCCTGGGATGCAAGGCTGGTTCAACATTCGCAAATCAATAAACATAATCCAGCATATAAACAGAACCAAAGACAAGAACCACATGATTATCTCAATAGATGCAGAAAAGGCTTTTGACAAAATTCAACAGCCCTTCATGCTAAAAACACTCAATAAATTCGGTATTGATGGAACGTACCTCAAAATAATAAGAGCTATTTATGACAAACCCACAGCCAATATCATACTGAATGGGCAAAAACTGGAAAAATTCCCTTTGAACACTGGCACAAGACAGGGATGCCCTCTCTCACCACTCCTATTCAACATAGTGTTGGAAGTTCTGGCTAGGGCAATCAGGCAAGAGAAAGAAATCAAGGGTATTCAGTTAGGAAAAGAAGAAGTCAAATTGTCCCTCTTTGCAGATGACATGATTGTATATTTAGAAAACCCCATTGTCTCAGCCCAAAATCTCCTTAAGCTGATAAGCAACTTCAGCAAAGTCTCAGGATACAAAATTAATGTGCAAAAATCACAAGCATTCTTATACACCAATAACAGACAAACACAGAGCCAAATCATGAATGAACTTCCATTCACAATTGCTTCAAAGAGAATAAAATACCTAGGAATCCAACTTCCAAGGGATGTAAAGGACCTCTTCAAGGAGAACTACAAACCACTGCTCAGTGAAATAAAAGAGGACACAAACAAATGGAAGAACATGCCATGCTCATGGATAGGAAGAATCAATATCGTGAAAATGGCCATACTGCCCAAGGTAATTTATAGATTCAATGCCATCCCCATCAAGCTACCAATGAGTTTCTTCACAGAATTGGAAAAAACTGCTTTAAAGTTCATATGGAACCAAAAAAGAGCCCGCATCTCCAAGACAATCCTAAGTCAAAAGAATAAAGCTGGAGGCATCACGCTACCTGACTTCAAACTATACTACAAGGCTACAGTAACCAAAACAGCATGGTACTGGTACCAAAACAGAGATATAGACCAATGGAACAGAACAGAGTCCTCAGAAATAATACCACACATCTACAGCCATCTGATCTTTGACAAACCTGAGAAAAACAAGAAATGGGGAAAGGATTCCCTATTTAATAAATGGTGCTGGGAAAATTGGCTAGCCATAAGTAGAAAGCTGAAACTGGATCCTTTCCTTACTCCTTATACGAAAATTAATTCAAGATGGATTAGAGACTTAAATGTTAGACCTAACACCATAAAAATCCTAGAGGAAAACCTAGGTAGTACCATTCAGGACATAGGCATGGGCAAAGACTTCATGTCTAAAACACCAAAAGCAACGGCAGCAAAAGCCAAAATTGACAAATGGGATCTCATTAAACTAAAGAGCTTCTGCACAGCAAAAGAAACTACCATCAGAGTGAACAGGCAACCTACAGAATGGGAGAACATTTTTGCAATCTACTCATCTGACAAAGGGCTAATATCCAGAACCTACAAAGAACTCAAACAAATTTACAAGAAAAAAACAAACAACCCCATCAAAAAGTGGGCAAAGGATATGAACAGACATTTCTCAAAAGAAGACATTCATACAGCCAACAAACACATGAAAAAATGCTCATCATCACTGGCCATCAGAGAAATGCAAATCAAAACCACAATGAGATACCATCTCACACCAGTTAGAATGGCGATCATTCAAAAGTCAGGAAACAACAGGTGCTGGAGAGGATGTGGAGAAATAGGAACACTTTTACACTGTTGGTGGGATTGTAAACTAGTTCAACCATTATGGAAAACAGTATGGCGATTCCTCAAGGATCTAGAACTAGATGTACCATATGACCCAGCCATCCCATTACTGGGGATATACCCAAAGGATTATAAATTATGCTGCTATAAAGACACATGCACACGTATGTTTATTGCAGCACTATTCACAATAGCAAAGACTTGGAATCAACCCAAATGTCCATCAGTGACAGATTGGATTAAGAAAATGTGGCACATATACATCATGGAATACTATGCAGCCATAAAAAAGGATGAGTTTGCGTCCTTTGTAGGGACATGGATGCAGCTGGAAACCATCATTCTTAGCAAACTATCACAAGAACAGAAAACCAAACACCGCATGTTCTCACTCATAGGTGGGAACTGAACAACGAGATCACTTGGACTCAGGAAGGGGAACATCACACACCGGGGCCTATCATGGGGAGGGGGGAGGGGGGAGGGATTGCATTGGGAGTTATACCTGATGTAAATGACGAGTTGATGGGTGCAGCAGACTAACATGGCACAAGTATACATATGTAACAAACCTGCATGTTATGCACATGTACCCTACAACTTAAAGTATAATAATAATAAATAAATTAAAAAAAAAATAGTTCCTTAATTTGATTTCTCATTTATCCTTTTACTTTCCCTTGATATGATATCTGTTATGTTTCATATTTATGTTTTCTTAAATCCAGAAATGTAGTTATCACACCAATATGTCAAATTATCATGCCATTTAAATCATTTCTATCATTCCTGGGTCTGCTTTTATTGACTGATTATTTTCCTGGTTATGGTTCACACTAAATGCTTTTTTTATGTGTAGTAAAGTTATAAATTTAGGACTCACACTGTGGATATTGCATAGCTCAGCAACCTAACTTTGTTGTTCACCTGTAAAGAGGGATGAGTTTTCTTCTAGAGGGCAGTTAATTGACTAGGACACCATTTTTTAATGCTTGGAGATTTGCTTTTCAGCTTTGCTAGGGTTTTTCTGGAGCCACCATTATTCTAAGAATATACAAATTCTACTCATAAATTCTGACTTTTTTGAGGTCTCTACTGAATGCCCAAGGTTTTCAATGAGGTCTCTTCTCTCTGGCTGGTCAAAACTCCAATATTCCAGAATGCTATGTGAGCTCTGTCACCTTTATTAAGCTCACTGTTCCCTTGTAGTTGTTGTTCCTCAATAGATGTTTTTTGCCATATTTTCTTGTGGAAAATCTCCTATGAAGTGTTGCTTTATGTTTAGTCTAACACTTGAGGAGACTTCTATGCCTGGAGCTCCTTTCCTCCACAAATCCATTCTTACTCTTATCCATCCTAGAAAATCCTAACTACCTAAGTAATCCCAAAGTCCAATCACTCTCCTCCATTCAGCAACATGGCTACAGTTAGCTTGGGCTCCATCTCCTTGCTTTTCGGTGCAGGAAGGGTCTCCTTGAAGAAAGCCAAGGCATTGATGGGTCGATCTCATTTTCTCCCTCTTGCAATACTCTTGGTCCTCTAGCATCTACTGTTCAACATGTGGAAACCGTTTTGCCATGTCTTTGGTAGTCACTTATGGCCGAAAGACTGGCCATAGAGTGGACAGATCATAGCTTCTGTCCATCTACCTGCCCCTTTTACTTTTCAGCATCGCCCCTTTGCTGACTCTCATCTGCTTTCCTGCCTTTGTTCTTCTCCTCTGGGCAGCCCTATCCCTTCAGATCACTGGTGCTCAGAACCAAGCATGTTTGTACCCATTGAAAAAGATGTGGATAGAAAAAGATTTGCCACTCCATAGATGTGCACATATCAATTCTCTGTGACCCAAGATGCAAAAGGCCAGCACAGCATTCACTTCAGGGACTAGATCTTAGAATGATAGAATTCCAAGGTGAAAGGTTGCATTAACCCTCAGCCAGTGTTGTAGAAGGGTACTCTAACTCTGTAGTCATTTGTCATCCTGACTGTTTTATTAGTAAGATCTCCTCACCTCCATATATCCTCCTGCTTCCATAAAACTAAGAGGAAGGAGAGCCAGCTTAAATAATGTCTTCTCGGCCGGGTGTGGTGGCTCACGCCTGTAATCCCAGCACTTTGGGAGGCCAAGGCGGGTGGATCACGAGATCAGGAGATTGAGATCATCCTGGCTAGAACAGTGAAACCCTGTCTCTACTAAAACTACAAAAAATTAGCCAGGTGTGGTGGCAGGCACCTGTAGTCCCAGCTGCTAGAGAGGCTGAGGCAGGAGAACTGTGTGAACCCGGGAGGCGGAGCTTACAGTGAACCGAGATCGTGCCACTGCACTCCAGCCTGGGCAACAGAGCGAGACTCTGTCTCAAAAATAAATAAATAAATAAATAAATAAATAAATAAATAAATAAATAAAATAAGTCTTCTCTAAGAACTTTTGCTCACAAGCAATGTTCTTCTACATCTGAGCCAAGTTGAGTACTGAACGGTCACCTCAAAGCATGACTCTTCTAACAGAAACTTCCATTGGCCCTTCCTTCGCTTATGGTAAAGAACAAAGACCTACGCATTTGGATAGTTTTTTGGGGTCCGACTATGCTGGTGTGGTGTCATAGATGACCAAGCTTGGCAAGTTCTTCCTGTAACAGTGGTGGAGTATGTGCCTCGATAACTCTGTCCATAATGGTAGTAGCACTCCTGTACCCCGGGGGTTTCCTCAGTCGGTTCTGAAATTAAAACAGAAGACATCAAGCTTAGTATTTCCTAGAAGATAAAAATACACGAAGCCATTTATGACATAAACCAGAAAGGAGTCTCTGAGATTTACAGCCATTCTCTATTCTTTATTAATAGGCAAATTGACATGAGAAAACACACAAACAAACAAACAAACATGAAAGCAAGAGACGCCTACCATTCTGGAACTGTAGTAAGTTCTTAGAAATATTTCATGTAAAACTTAGTGGAAAACAAATATTAGATTGCTTCTCATTGGAAACTCCACTAACATGCAAGATCATTTCTAGGGATCTCTACAGAGTGTTCATGAGGATATGGAACAGCAGAGAAGAAAGGGTGATGCAATTGGCAAATCTGAAAAGCAAATCTGCAAGCATTAAAATGGTTTTTTGGGGAGGAGGCAAGGACACATACAAGAACCTTGCATGTCTCCCTGGATCATTGCTCAAAAAAGAAAAGCATTAAACTCCTGGTGATGGGACAGACGACAGTCCTGCAGCTAAAACTGGAGGCAACAACACTTCACTTCTCAGGAATGAGTGGAGGCCAAAAGCTTATCACCTTGGATAAGATAGGGAATCCTCTAATGCCCAGCATAATGCATTGCAATAAAGCAAAAGTCTACTACTCTTTTTCTTCAGACTCCCTGCAGGTACAAGTTCCATCAGAAAGAAGCAAAAGAACACTAAAAAATCACTCCCTTCAAAGCTAAGAACTGTACAACCTGCCTCGGACTGAAAAGGACCTGAAATATAGAGCATTGGGAGCTCACGTACTGCTCCATAGACCCAGGGACATATGGAATTAATGCAGCCCTGTTAGGTTTCTCAAGGATAACATGATCAAGAGCCACGTTTCTCAGAATCTACAATGCTGACGATTGCACTGAACACTCTCTACTTGAAGAAATGCCTGGGAAAGTTTACTGGCTTGGAAAGACACACACATCTGACAGCATATTACAATAAGAATTTTGTCTAGGACACTGAGATAGTCCCTTTTACAATGAGGGGAGTAGTGAAGTCGAGCACCCAGAATGGTTTGCGCCCATCCTAAAGACACAGTTCACACAGTTCACACAGTTCACACAGGTTGCACCAAAAATCACACCTCTGGCTCCCCTAGAGAGTGCACTAAGGCTTCCTCCCACATGGCAGACCCAGAACCAACACACGAGAACCAGTGTAGCACTGAAGGCTTGTGCATCAGTGGGGGTTTCCATGGCTTTTCATCCCAGCATCCAAGCACATAAATGTCTGGCCACAGCTTCTTACCTTGTTCAAGAAAAGCCTCTAGGCTTGGAACCGGAATAATATTTGGAGGCACGACAGCAGTCCCTTCTGCATCTGAGCATCGTGTCAGGTTGCAGTACTCCCACCTGACACTGGGATCCATTGTATAACACCAAGGGGCTGCCACAGGATCTGGATTTCGGCAGTAGTTCTTGGCCAAGCCACTGGAAATTCCAAAAGAATACACATCACAAAAAAATGGGTCAATACACAGGAACACTATATATTTTGCTACAACAAGGTCATAACTGGTGCCTTTGAAATATTCCCAATAGAGATAACATACAATTGCCTCAAGGACAAATGGCTCTCAATCTCTAATCCTCTCTGCACATTTCTCAAACTTAATAGATTATCACTTTTTTTAAAGAAAAAAAAAATCTAATGTAGCACACACTTACTAGAAACACTGAGATAATACATACATGTGACCAAAAAGGGATCACAGTATCCTCCTTCTGCCTTCTGCCCAATCCATCTCTCTGGAATAACTGGTATGGATTTTGACATGTGTATTGTGGAATTGGTTATGCACATACAAAAGTATCTCTATCTGTCTATCTCTCTGTATCTCTCTATGTAGGACTTCATATGGTGATGTGTGAGTTGGAACTAACATATAGTTCTCCAGAGAAAAAATGGCATCCAGGATGATATCCTTCCCAGGCCAGTCGTCTCACTATATGTACTCAAAATGTAGCCAAAAGGCTCTACCTTTAGCATGTCAAACCATTGCAAAAAAAGTATTACTGTCTGTCGATACTGTATCAGGTGGGTCAAGTCGGTTTGTTTCTGCAAGACTTCTCAAAGCTTCCCTGGAAACCTAGCTTTCAGGAAGGATGCAGTATCTCTAGGATGGCTTCCTGGTCAGGACTTCCTCTTCTGCTCTCAGTCCATCCTCTGCTGGCCACAGCAATTCCGGGACTGAGGGAATAGGGCATGAGTTGAAAGAACAGTGGGACTCATGGCATAAAGGGAGACAGCTGAGTAGACTATGAGGTCTGAAGAGGTCGGGCAGCTGTGGAGGACTTGGGGTCGGGGAAATCTCAGAGCATTCACTCCCCCTTATGCCTCCTAGGAACATTGCTCCAACCTCTCAGAATCCTCTCATTCGTGACCTGTGGTTGCCTGGGAAAACGGGAAATGTGTTATGGGTCATGAGGATCCAACACTGTCTCTCTAGAGACTCCATATGTGACCTAGTCTTAATCCCAGACCCTCCATTCCAGGAAGCTGGTTCAATGAGCAACAGGATGGGCTCAGAGTTTGAGCACTTGAAAGACTTCTTTTTCTTCCTTGGCTTCCCTCTTTTGGATACATGGAAAATTCTTATTATACAATATCCTTCAGAATTCAACATTTTGTGGTTGCTTTAGGATTTACAATATCCCTTTGGGCCCACAAATTCAACCTTTCATTAATATTACATACCATCATGGATAAAGTAAGAAACTTACAATGGTACACTTCCAATTATTCCCTAAATGATTTATGCTGTATGTTCAAATTTTTACCTCTACATTTGCTAAAGTTAAATATATTGCTATCATCTTGCTTCAAGGAGTCAACTCTCATTTTAAAAGATACAGAAGTTTGATCAAGAAAATATTTTGCATTTACATCTACATTTGCCATTTGCTGGGTTCTTCATTACATGGGCTACAGAAAGCTCCCTTCTTGTACTATTCTTCTTCTAGCTAATTTTCTTCGGGTAACATCTCCTGTTACACGAGCCTGCTGATTCCAAATTATTAGTTTTTGGTTTATTTATTTGGGGCAGCGCACAATATGCATTCATCCAACACAGATGATCTTCCAGGCATTTTATTGCTGGATATAGCATTCTTGGTTGATCTCTTCTTTTTCTAGTTTATCATTTTAATGACATTCCCTGTTATCTGGGTTCCAATGTTTCTGATGAGAACATGTTAGCAATTTGTATCACTGTTCTTCTATCAAGACACCGCTCCTTTTCCTCTGGTTTCTCATGAGATGTTTCTTGTTATTACATCTTTGCCTTCTACCTTTGAACTGTGATGTACAAAAGTGCATTATAGTTTTTTTAACTCCCTATCTGATTCATTCAGCTTCTTGAATCTGTGATTTTTAAATATTCTTCATATTTGAAAAGTTTTTAGCTATCCTTGCTTCCAGTATTTGTTTCTGTTGCAATCTCTCCTTCCTCTCCTTCTGTGACGTCCTACCCACATGCAGGAAATCTTTTTATATTTTCCCACACATCTGTTAGGATCAGTTGATTTCATTTTCAGTATTTGTGGAGGCACATGTGTGTATGTGTGTGTGTGCATGTTTCTAAGCCTGTGCATGTGTGGGTATGTGTGTATGTGTGTGTGTGTGTGTGTGTGTCGTGTGTGTATGTGTAGCTGGTTCTGTAGGTGGTATAAAATTGTTTTTCAGTTAGTTTTTACTTCTGAAATATCTCACTTGATTGGGAATTCATCCAATAATTTTTTCATTTAAGACATAACTTCTTATACTAGTTCTTTAATTTGATTTGGCTCTTCTATACTGTTACTGTCTCTTGATATGATATCTGCTTCATTCCATATTCATGCTTTCTTTGATCCTAAAATTCAGTTATCGTATTGATATGTCAACTTTTTTGCCATTCTAATCATTTCTGTCATTTCTAGGTCTATTTCTATTGGCTGATTTTTCTCCTGGTCATGGTTCACACTAAAAGCTTCTCTATGTGTAGTCAAGTTTTAAATTTAGGACTCACACTGTGAACACCACATAGCAGAGCTACTTGACTTTGTTGTTTACCTGTTAACAGGATTGAGTTTTCCTCTCCCAGCAGTTAATTGACTTGGAAACCGTTTTAATGCTTGGAGACTTGCTTTTCAGCTTTGCTAGCATTTGTCTAGAGCTGCCTTTGTTCTAGGAATTTACTAATTCTACTTCTAAAGTATGACTTTTCTGGAGTCTCTACTGTATTCTCAAGAGGTTCAGTGAGGTCTCTCCTCCAGCTGGTCAGAACTCTAATATCCCAGAATGCTATGAGAGCTCTGTCCTCTTCATTGAGCTCACTGTTCAATTGCAGTTGCTGTTCCTCAGGATATATTCTTTTCTCAACTTTCTTGTGGAACCTTTTTCTGTGTACATGCAGCATCATGTTTAGCCAAAGATTTGAGGAGACTACTATGTGTGCTCCTGGAGCTCCTTTCATCCACAAATCCATTCTCATTATCAGTAGGCCTATAAAATCCTAGCTACGACAGTAGGCCCAAATTCCAATCTCTCTCCTACATTCAGGAAGATGGCTACAGTCCATCTGGGCTCCATCATCTTGCTCTTCAGTGCAACAAGAGCCTCCAGAAAGAAAGCCATTGCATTTATGGAGTTGATTTCATTGTTCCCCCTCTCACTATTCTTTTGGTGCACTACCGTCTGTTTTCCAACATGTAGAAACCATTTGTCCATGTCTTTGCTAGTCACTTATGGCCAAAAGACTGGCCATGGGTTGGTCAGACCTGGGCTTCTGTCAATCTATCCACCACTTTTATTTTCCGGCATCTCTCTCTTTGCTGACTCTCATCTACCTTCCTGCCATTTCTATTCTCTTTTTAACAACCAGTATCACTTCAGATCACTGGTGGTCAGAACCGACTCTGTTTCTACATATTGGGGAAGACATAGATATAGAAAGAGATAGATTCATCTCTCCATAGATATACATATATACTTTCCTTGTAAGTCAAAACAGAAAATCCCAACAGAACTTTCACTCCAGTAATTGCAGGTGTGTTTAACAGAATTCCCATGATAAAAGGCTGCATAGAACCTTAGTGGGTGTTGTGGAAGGTTACCCTAAGAGTTTCATGGATGGCATCTTGACTATTTCTAAATGTAATATCTTCGTCTCCAGAAAACTTTCTGCTCTTCTAAACTAGGAAGAATGAGACCAGATTAACAGTTGTCTTCTCCTAGACCCTGGGCTCAAAGACAATATTCCAGAGATATTTTCCTAAGCACTATTCATCTGAGAAAATTTCAGTCCAGAACACGAAGCTTGAAGTATGACACTTCTAATAGAAATTACCATTGGTCCTTCATAACTTACGGTAAAGAACAAAGACATACCCATTTGGGTAGTTTTCTGGGGTCCGACTATGAGAGTGCGGTGTCATAGATGACCAAGCTTGGCAGGTTCTTCCTGTCACAGTGGTGAAGTATGTGCCTCGATAACTCTGTCCATTACCGTGGTAGCACTCCTGCACCCCAGGCCTTTGCTCAGTCGGTGCTGAAAGGAAAACAGAAGAAATCAAGCTGAGTATCTCTGAGAACAGAGAAACATGTGAAGCCACTGATGACACAACCAGGAAGGAGTCTATGAGAATTACGACCGTACTCTTTTCCTTATCCGTAGGCCGAGGGATGTGAGAAAACCAACCAACAAACCAACACCAAAGCAACAGATTCCTACCATTCTAGAACCGTAGTCAGTTCTTGGAAATATTTCACCTGCAACCTTAGAGAAACAGAACAGATCAGACTGCTTCTCATTGGAAAGTGCGCTCACGAGCAAGCACCTTTCTGGGAAACTCTACTGAATGTTCATGAGGAAGATGGGGCAAGATCGAGCAAAAGGCACTGCATTTGGCAATGTGGGCTGCAGGGGGTAATCGGCTGTCAGGGACAGAGGCGGGGACAGACATGGAAATCTTGCATGTTTCCCTAGACCGTTGATCATGAAAGCCAAGGCCTTTGGCTTCCGGGCCATGGGGCAGAAAACGGTCCTCTATATCTGACTGAAGGCAAAGACACTTTGTTTCTCAGGGATGTGTGCAGGCCAAAAACTTATTCCTCTGGAGGAGAGAGGGAATCCTCTCGTGCCCCGCATCCTGAATTGCAATAAAGGAGAAGTCTACTACTCTTTTCTCTCTCAAGACCCTCCTGGTGCGCCGCGCCATCACAAAGAGTAGTTTAAGAACACCGAGAAATCACTCCCTTAAAAGCCTAGGGCTGCAGAGTCAGGAGCTACTGGGAGCTCAAGGCACTGCCCACAGACCCAGGGTTTATATGGAATAAAGGAAGCCCTGTTAGGTTTCTCGAGGGCGACAGGCTCCAGAGTCATATTTCTCGGAATCTGCAATGCTGAAGATTGCACCGAATGCTGTCTACTTGAAGCAATCCCTGAAATGCTTCCTGGCTTGGAAAGAGTCACACACCTCAGAGCATGTCACAATAAAAATGTTGGCTAAGACACTGAGATAGTCCGTTTTACAACGAGGTGACTCTGCATGTATCACTCCTGAGGGTTTGGGGCCTCACCCCAAAGACACAGCCCACCCACGATATACCAGAAATCACTCACGACTTCTTGTGAGAGTGCACGCAGGCTTCCTCCTACATGGCAGAACTCAGTCAACACTTGTTATCCGCGGGATTCATTGAAAGCTGCCGCGACCACTGGGAATTTCCAGGCTTTCATCCCAGCTTCTGCTGTAGATACCACACAGGCTCCTTACCTTGTTCGGAAGGAGCCTCTAGGCTTGGAACCGGGGTGACATTCGGAGGTGCGACGGCAGTCCCTTCTGCGTCTGAGCATTGTGTCAGGTTGCAGTACTCCCACCTGACATTGGGATCCATCGTATAACAATAAGGGGCTGCCACAGGATCTGGATTCCTGCAGGTAGTTCCCTCGACTGCCACTGGAAATTCCAAAACGACATACATAAGCCACAAGAGGTGGGACACTACGCGACGGCACTCCCACACCGCCTTCCTTTGTGTGGCAACAAGGTCGCCCGCCTTTCTATACCCATTAAAAAGTACCATGATTGCCGCCACCTAATGGCCTCAATCACTAATCCTCTCTGCACATTTCTCATACTTAATAGATTATTACTACTTTTGTAAATCTAAAGGAGCAAACCCTTCCTAGAGACACTGAGATAATGCATACACGTGGCCAAAACATGATCAGACTATTCTCCTTCTACCTTCTGCCCAATCCATCTCTCTGGAATAACTGGTACGCATTTTGACGCCTGTATTGTGCCATTGTTGATTCGCACACAAGAGTATCTGTATCTGTCTAGTTCTGCGTATCTCTCTCGGTAGGGCTTCATATTTTAAAGTGGGAGTTGCGACTAACATGTAGTTCTTCCGAGAAAACATGGCATCCAGAAGGACAGCCTTCCAGGCCGTAACCTTCCATACCATGTACTCAAACGCAGTGAAAAGGTTTCATGCTTCACATGGAAACACGCCAGCAAAATACTATTACTGGGGTTCGTCATTCTCATAATAATGGGTCAAGTAGGTTTCTTTTTCCAAGACGATTTTCAAAGCTGCCCTGGAAAATTTGCTCCCAGGCAGCATGCAGTAATTCTAGAATGGGTTCCTGGCAGGACCTTCTCTGTTTCTAATCTATCCTTCTGTCAATGCAGCCACCCGACTGAGGGAAAGTGGATGAGTTGAAAGAACAGTGGGACCCATGGCATAAAGGAAGAAGGCAGGGTGGACTAAGAGATCTGAAGAGGTCGGACAGCTACGGAGGAGCAGAAAGCAATGAAGAAGGGGGCAAAGCAGGGGAGGAGTTTGGGCTGCGGGGATCTTGAAGCATTCGCTCTTCCTTATGCCTCCCAAGAACCTTGCTCCAACCTCTCAGTATCCTCAAATTCATGACCTGTGGCTGCCTGAGAAAATGGGAATGTATTATGGGCCATGGGGATCCAACACTCTCTCTCTCGAGACTCTACACGAGACTCTACAGTTGTGACCTAGTCTCAACCTCAGACCCTCCATTCCAGGAAGCTGGTTCAATCAGCAACTGGATGTATAAGAGCCCGAGCTCTTGAAAGACTTCTTTTTCTTCCTTGGCTTCCCTCTTTGGAATGCATGGAATATTCTTATTATACCATAAACCTCAGAGTTCAAAACTGTGTGATTGCTCTAGGATTTGCAATATCCCTTTGAACCCACACAGTAACCTTTTATTAATATTACATACCATCGTGCATGAGGTAAGAAACTTACAATGGTACACTTCCAATTATTACCTGCATGATTTATGCTACATGTTCAAATTGTTACCTCTACATATGCTAAACTTAAACATAGTGCTATCATTCTGCTTCAAGTAGTCAACTCTCATTGAAAAAGATATAGAAATTTGATCAAGAAAATATTTTGCATTTACATCTATCTGCATTTGCCAATTGCTGGATTCTACATTACGTGGGCTGCAGAAAGTTCCCTTCTTCTTCTATTCTTCTTCTATCTAATTCCTTCGGGTCACGTCTCTTGTTACATAAGCCTGCTGATTCCAAAGTCTGGCAGTTTCTGGTTTCTTTGTTTGGGGCAGTGCACAATATGCATTTATCCAACACAGATCATCTTCAAGGCATTTTATTGCTGGATTCAGCATTCTCGGTTGATCTCTTCTGGTTCCAGATTATCATTTTAATAATATTCCCTGGTATGCGGCTTCCAGTGTTTCTGAGGTGAACGCATTAGCAATTTGTATCACTGTACTTCTAGGAAGACACAGCTCTTTTTCCTCCACTTTCTCCTGAGATGTTTCTTCGTATTATACCTTTGCCTTGTTACCTTCAAACTGTGGGTACAAAAGTACAGCACACAGGTTTTCTGGGTTTTTTTCCCAATTTCCCTAATTGTTCCATAGAGTTTCATGAAACTGTGATTTTTTCAATGTTCTTCATAATTGAAAAGTTATCAACCATCCTTGATTCCGGTACTTGCTTCTACTCCAAACTCCCTTGCTCTTTTCTGTGACTTGCTTCCCACATGCAGGAAATCTTTTCATATTTTCCTACATGTCTGTGAGGCTTTGTTGATTTTATATTTCACTATTTCTTCAGGGGTGTTCTTGTGTGTGTGAGAGAACTTGTGAGTTTTTGCGTGCATGCGTGTATGGGTGTGTTTTGAATTTGGGTGTGTGTGTGTAACTAGTTCTGCAGGTTCTGTAGAATTGTTTTTTGGTTAATTTTTTCTTCTGAAATGTCTAACTTGAGCAGGCGGCCATACAGTAATTTTCTCATTTAAGACATACTTTTTTTATACTAGTCCTTTAATTTGATTTCGCTATTCTATACTGTTAATTTCTCTTGATATGATATCTGGTTTGTTGCATATTCTTTTTTTAAACATTTGAAATCCGTTATCATACCGATATGTCAAATTTTCATGCAATTCTAATCATTTCTGTCATTTCTGAGCTTGCTTGTACTTCCCTTAGTGGGTGTTGCGGAAGGGTAATCTAAGTGTTTGGTCATTTGCCATTCTGACTTTCTTCATCATGTGATGTCCTCGCCTCCAGATGACCCTTCTGCTCCATAAAACTAGGAGGAAGGAGAGGCAGCTTAACAGTTCTCTTCTCTCAGACCCTTAGCTCCAAGGCAATCATCCTGAGACATTTTGCTACGCCATCTGCGTCTGACACAAGTTGAGTTCGGAGAACTCAGCTTGAAGCACGTCTCTTCTAACAGAAACTTCAGTTGACCCTTTCTTCTCTTACGGTAAAGAACAAAGACATACCCATTTGGGTAGTTTTCCGGAGTCCGACTATGAGAGTGCGGTGTCATAGATGACCAAGCAGGGGAGTTCTTCCTGTCACAGTGGTGAAATATGTGCCTCGATAACTCTGTCCATTACGTGGTAGCACTCCCGCAGGCCTTTGGCTCAGTCCGGTGCTGAAGAGAGCAAGAAGAAATCAAGCTGAGTATCTCTGAGAACAGAGAAACACGTGAATCACTGATTGAGCACAACCAGGAAGGAGTCTATGAGAATTACGACCGTATTCTTTTCCTTATCCCTAGGCCTGAGGGATGTGAAAACCAACCAACACAAAGCAACAGATTCCTACCATTCTAGAACTGTAGTCAGTTCTTGGAAATATTTCACATGAAACTTTAGAGAAACAGAACAGATCAGACTGCTCCTCATTGGAAAGTGTGCTCACGGGCAAGCACCTTTCTGGGAAACTCTACTGAATGTTCATGAGGAGGATGGGGCAGGATCGGGCAAGGAGCACTGCGGCAGCAATGTGGGCTGCAGGGGTAATCGGCTGTCAAGGGGGCAGAGGCAGGAACATCCAGCAGAATTTTTCATGTTTCCCTAGACCGTTGTTCATGAAAGCCAAGACGCTGGCTTCGGGCCATGGGGCAGAAAGCAGGTCTTCTGTGAGGGGCAAGGAACACTTCTTCTCCACCGGATGTGTGCGGTCAAAAACTTATTCCTCTGGAGGAGGAGGAATCCTCTCTGGCGGCATCCTGGTGCAATAAAGGAGAAGTCTACTACTCTTTCTCTCCAGACCCCTCCAGGTACAAGTGCCATCACAAAAAGAGGTTTAAGAACACTGAAATCACTCCCTTCAAAGCCTAGGGCTGCAGAGCCTTAGAGCATTGGGAGCTCATGTACTGCTCCACAGACCCAGGGCGATATGGAATTAAGGAAGCCCTGTTAGGTTTCTCGAGGGCGACAGGCTCAGGAGTCATATTTCTCGGAATCTGCCATGCGAGGAAGAGTGCACCCAATGCTGTCTACTTGAAGCAATCCCTGGAAATGCTTCCTGGCTTGGAAAGAGTGCCACACACCTCAGAGCATGTCACAATAAAAATGTTGGCTAAGACACTGAGATAGTCCGATTTACAACGAGGTGACTCGTGCAGGCGATCACCCTGGAGGGTTTGGGCCCATCCTAAAGACACAGCCCACCCACGTTGTACCAGAAATCACTCCGCTGGCTCCCCCAGAGAGTGCACGCAAGCTTCCTCCTACATGGCAGAACTCAGTCAACACTCGAGCATCCGTGGACCATTGAAAGCTGCCGCTGCACCACTGGGAATTTCCAGGGCTTTTCATCCCAGCGTCTAAGCGTGTAGATGTCTGGCCACAGGCTCCTTACCTTGTTCGGAAGGAGCCTCTGGAAATGGAGACGGGGGAATTTGACGATTGGTCGCGACAGCAGTCCCTTCACCAATGTCTGAGCATTGTGTCCAGAGTTGCAGTACTCCCTTTGTTGGGATCCATCGTATAACAATAAGGGGCTGCCACAGGATCTGGATTCCTGCAGTAGTTCCTGATCAAGCCACTGGAAATTCCAAAACGATACATGTCACAAGAGGTGGGACACTATGCAGGGGCACCCCACACCGTCTCCTTTGTGCTGCAACAAGGTCATTACCGGTGCCTTTCTAATATACCCATTAAAAGTACCATATGATTGCCACAAGCACAAATGGCTCTCAATCGCTAATTCTCTCTGCACATTTCTCATACTTAATAGATTATTACGATTTTTTTAAAATCTAAAGTAGCAAACGCTTCTTAGAGACACTGAGATAATGCATCCACGTGGCCAAAAAATGATCAGACTATTCTCCTTCTGCCTTCTGCCCAATCCATCTCTCTGGAATAACTGGTATGGATTTTGACGTCTGTATTGTGCCATTGTTTATTCACATACAAAAGTATCTGTATCTGTCTAGTTCTCAGTATCTCTCTCGGTAGGACTTCACATTCTAATGTGGGAGTTGCAACTAACATGTAGTTCTTCAGAGAAAACATGGCATCCAGAAGGATAGCCTTTCCAGGTCAACCTTCACACACTATGTACTCAAAACATAGTGAAAAGGCTCTACGTTTCACATGGAAATGCATTGTGCAAATACTATTACTGTCTGTCATTCCCATATCACGTGGGTCAAGTAGGTTTATTTCTGCACGACTTCTCAAAGCTGCCCTGGAAAATTTGCTCCCAGGCAGCATGCAGTATCTCTAGAATGGGTTCCTGGGCAGGACCTTCTCTCTTGCTCTCAATCTATCCTCTGCTGGCCGCAGCCACTCCGGGACTGAGGGAAAGGGGATGAGTTGAAAGAACAGTGGGACCCATGGCATAAAGGAAGACGGCAGGGTAGACTAAGAGATCTGAAGAGGTCGGACAGCTACGGAGGAGCAGAAAACAATGAAGAAGGGGGCAAAGCAGGGGAGGAGTTTGGGCTGCTGGGATCTTGAAGCATTCGCTCTTCCTTATGCCTCAGGAGTACGTTGCTCCAATCTCTCAGTATCCTCACATTCATGACCTGTGACTGCCTGAGGAATTAGGAAATGTGTTATGGTCCATGGGGATCCAACACTCTCTCTCTCGAGACTCTACAGTTGTGACCTAGTCTCAACCCCAGACCCTCCATTCCAGGAAGCTGGTTCAATCAGCAACTGGATGTATAAGAGCCTGAACTCTTGAAAGGCTTCCTTTTCTTCCTTGGCTTCGCTCTTTGGAACGCATGGAATATTCTCATTACACCTGAAACCTCAGATTTCCAAACTTTGTGATTGTTCTAGGATTTGCCATATCCCTTTGAACCCACATAGTAACCTTTTATTAATATAACATACCCTCGTGCATGAGGAAGGAACTTACAGTGCTACACTTCCCATTATTCCCTACATGATTTATGTTACCTGTTCAAATTTTTACTTCTACATATGCTAAAGTTAAATATATTTGTATCATTTTGCTTCAAGTAGTCAATTCTCATTTAAAAAGTTATAGAAATTTGATCAAGAACACATTCAGCATTTTCCTCTACATTTGTGAATTTCTAGGTTCTTCATTAGGTGGGCTGCAGAAAATTCCGTTGTTTTACTATTCTTCTACATAATCCCTTCAGGTCACCTCTCTTGTTACATGAGCCTGCTGATTTCGAATTCTTACAGTTTCTGGGTTCTTTCTTTTTTTTTTTTTTTTTTTTTTTGAGCCGGAGTCTCGCTCTGTCGCCCAGGCTGGAGTGCAGTGGCCGGATCTCAGCTCACTGCAAGCTCCGCCTCCCGGGTTTACGCCATTCTCCTGCCTCTGCCTTCCCGAGTAGCTGGGACTACAAGCGCCCGCCACCGCGCCCGGCTAGTTTTTTGTATTTTTTAGTAGAGACGGGGTTTCACCGTGTTCGCCAGGATGGTCTCGATCTCCTGACCTCGTGATCCGCCCGTCTCGGCCTCCCAAAGTGCTGGGATTACAGGCTTGAGCCACCGCGCCCGGCCTCTGGGTTCTTTCTTTAGGGGAGTGCACAATATGCATTTATCCAACATGTATGATCTTTAAGGCATTTTATTTCTGGATGTAGTCTTCTCAGTTGAGCTCTTCCTTCTTATGTTTATTATTTTAATGTTATTATCTTGTTCCTGGGTTGCAGTGTTTCTGATGTGGTCACATTAATCATTTGTATCACTGTTCCCCTAGCAAGACACAGATTTTTGTTTTTCCTGTTCCTTATGAGATTTTTCTGTGTATTATGTCTTTGCCCTCTGACAGTTGAACTGCCTTATACCCAGTGGCATCTTATAATTTTCATTTTAGAAATTATTTTTCTGATCCATTGAGCTTCTCGAGTCTGTGATTTTTAAATGTTCTTTATATTTGGAAAGTGTTCAATCATTCTTGCTTTTGGTATATATTTCTGTTCCAATCTCCTTCCCCCTTTCTGTGACTTGCTTCCCACATGTAGGAAATCTTTTTATGTTTTCCTTCACGTCTGTGTGGCTCGGTTGATTTCATTTTTCAGCATTTGTGGATGTGTGTGTGTTTGTAAGCTTATACATGTTTGAGTGTGTGTGCATGCGTGTGTTTTGTGTGTGTATCTGGTTCTGTAGGTTCTATGCAATTATTTTTCATTTACTTTTTTCTTCTGAAATATCTATCTCGATGGGGAGGCCATCCAGTAATTTTTTCCTTTAAGACATATCTCTTAGTCATTCTTTTTTTGATTTGGCTCTTTATATTGTTTCTGTCTCTGGATAAGGTATCTGTTTCACTCCATATTCTAAACATTTCTGTCTCTTCTGGATCTGTTTGTATTGACTGATTTTTCTCCTGCTCCTGGGTCACACTAAAAGGTTTCTATGTGTACTCAAGTTTTATATTTAGGCTTCGCATTGTGGATACTGCATAACTGAGCCACTTGACTTTGATGTTTACCTCTGATGGTTGAGTTTTCCTCTCACAGGCAATTCATTGACTTGGACATCATTCTGATGCTTGGAGACTTGCTTTTCACCTTTGCTATTGTTTGTCTGGAGCTGCCTTTATTGTAAGAATATACTAATTCTACTCCTGAAGTATGGCTTTTCCTGGGTCTCTACTGAATGCCCAAGATGTTCAGTGAAGTCTCTCTCCTCTGTCTGGTCCGAATTCCAATATCCCTTATTGCTATTTGAGCTCTGTCATATTTATTGAGCTCACTGTTTTATTGTAGTTGCTATTCTTCCACAGATGTTATTTGCCCTACTTTCTTGTGGACCTATTTTCTGTGTACATGCAGCTTCATGTTTAGCCAACGACTCGAGGAGACTTCTATGCATATTCCTAGAGCTCCTTTCCTCCACAAATCTGTTCTCATTCTTAGCAGGCCTAGAAAATCCTAGCCACCTGAATAATCCCAAACTATAATGTCTCTCCTCTCTTCAGCAAGATGGCTACAGTTCTTTTGGGCTCCATCTCTTGCTCTTTGGTGCAGGAAGGGTATCCAGGAAGAAAACCAGTGCATCTGTTGAGTTGATCTCATTGTTCTCTCTCTCGCAATATTCTTGGTCCTCTACTGTCTATTGTACAACATGTGGATATCATTTTTTCTTGTCTTTGGTAGTCACTTATGTGTGAAAGACTGGCCATGGTGTGGTCAGAACCCAGCTTCTATCTTCCCACACTTTTTAGTTTTTCACATCTGTGTCATTGCTTACTTTCATCTGCCTTCTTGTCTTTGCTTTTCTCTTCCTGGCAACTCATATTCCTTCAGACCACCGCTGCTCAGGACCTGGGGTGTTTCTACCCATTGGAATAGACACAGATACAGAAAAATACCGTTTCTCCATAGAGATGCACATATAATTTCCTTGTTAGCCAAGACAGAAAAGGCCAACATAACCTTCAATTCAAGAATTGGAGATTAGAATGATAGAATTTCAAGAGGTAAAGATCACATTGACCTTTAGTGAGTGTTGTTGAAGCTGACTCTGTCTAAACATTCCGATTTTCCATTATTGTGACCTCACCACCTCCAGATATTCTCCTGATTTTATCAAACTCTTAGGAAAGAGAGCCAGCTTAACATTTCTCTTCTGTCAGACTCTTTGCTCAAAGTAATGTTCCTCACACATTTTGCCATGCATTCTGTGCGTGAGAAAAATTTAGTTGTAAGAAGTTAGCTTGATGTACACCTTTTCTAAGACAAATTTTACTTGGACCTTGTTTTGCTTACTGTAAGATTAATGACATACGCATTTGGGTAGTTTTCTGTGGTTCTATTATGCTGATGTGGTTCCATAGATGACCAAGCTTGGCAGGTCCTTCCTGTGACAGTGGTGGAGGATGTGCCTTGATAACTCTGTCCATCACCATGGTAGCAATCCTGGACCACATGGCTTTGCTCAGGTAGTGCTAAAATTAAAACAGAAAAAATCAAGCTGAATAGTTCTTAGAACAGAAAAACATGTGAAGTCATTTATGACACAAACAGGAAAAAGTCTTTGAGAATTACGACCATTCTCTTTTCTTGATTAGCAGGCAGATAGATGTGCAAAAAGCCCAAGGAATAGATTCATAGCATTCTAGAACTTCATTTAGTTCTTAGAAATATTTCATTTAAAGGTTTAGAGGAAGTTAACATATCAGAATTCTTCTCACCAGAAACTATGCTCACGTGCAAGCTCTTTTTTAGAAATCTCTTCTTAATGTTCATGAGGAACACAGGACAGGAGAGACTAGAGAGATACATTTGGCACTGCAAGCTGTAGGTGGTGATTGGCTGTCAGGGTCAAATGTGAAAACCTTCCACGATTCCCTAGACCATTACTCAGAAAAGCCAAAGCCTTAAGCTTCTGGGCAATGGGGGAGAAAATGGTTCCGCATCTAGAACTGCAGGCAAAGCCCTTCACTTCTCAGGGATAGGTAGATGATCAAATCTTATTTCCTTAGAGGAGAGACAGGAAATTTTCTTGTGCCCAGCATCCTGCATTGCAACGTAGCAGACATCTGCTACTCTTTCTCTCCAAACCTACCACAGGTTCAAGTTCCATCCGAATAAGGCACAAGAACACTGAGAATGCATTCCCTTCAAAGCCTAGGTGTGCACAACTTGACTAAGACTGAAGTGGCTCCAGGAGATACAGCATTGGTTTATTTCCACCAAAGATTGAGCATTCATTAACGAGAAACAGCAGTTTCAATGGGGTTAGATTATGTGTATGAAGATATCCCATCTGTAGTGCAGGGATGCAGCGACTGCTAAAATCTAAGAATAGACAGGAACACTGAGAAAATTCTTCCACACCCCAGGCCCCACTCTTAAGCAAAAGATAGCAGCAGCCCATCACTGGAGGAATTTAAACCTGTGGTGCATTTAAGATAAAAGCAACAAGCACAAATGCCAAATTCAGTTCAACTAGTGACTAGATTGACTCAATTGACCACAAAACATATTTTCAAGAGAAGATGGGTGCCCATTTCAAAGCATAAATAATATTTACTGCAATCTCTACTCTTCTTCTATTTATGATACCCAGTGGTTGATTAAATAATTATAAGACACACCAAAAACTCAAGAGGGAAGATAAGCCACTGTTAAATAATAAAGCAATCAAGACAGACAGACTCAGAAAAGACACCATCTGGAAACTATCAGTTTGGGTTTGTCTGATACCTATGTTAATATGTTAAAGAATATTTTGGTAAAGGTGGACAATATCCATGGATAGGCGGAGAATTTCAGCAAAGAGATGGAAACTATAGAAAAGAGTAACATGAAAGTGCTAGGAAGAGATTTATAATATCAGAGATGAAGAATTCTCTGAAGGCAATGAGGAGCCAACTAGACACAACTAACAAAACAATCCATAAACTTGAACATAGTTTACTAGAACTTATCCAAACCAACACAGATACAAAAAAAAAAAAAAATTCCTGACCAAAAAAAGCAGAACAAGCATATAAGGTTTATGAAACTACATGAATGATCTAACATTTGAATACTTACAGTCCCAAAAGAAGAATACAGAGAGAGAGAAGTGGAAAAAAAAAAACAAAACAGCAGAACAGATAATGGCTATGAATTTTATAAAAACAATAAAAATCAACAATCTGCAAATCCAAGGAGCTCAGGAAACCTCAAGCAGAATAAATATGAAAAATTAATAATAAATAAATCATAGTCAAACTGTTGAAAAACAATGAGAGTATCTTAAAGGCAGTCAGAGAAAAAGGAACTATTGAATACAAAGAAACAAAGATCAGATTTCTAGTCAGAAACTATTCAAAACAGATAATGGAACATCATTGTTAAAGTGATACAAGGAATGAAACTCTCAACCCAGTATCCATACTCAGCAAAATAACTTTTAAAAACTGAACGCAAAATTAAGACTTCTTCAGAAAAAGAAAAGCTGAAAGACAGCAGCAGCAGCAGTCCCGTGCTATAAGAAATGCTAAAGGTTGTTTTTCACAGAAAGAATGTGACTCCAGATGGAAATTGGGATTCACCATAAAAGATAAGGAGCACCAGAAATGGTAAAATAAAGAAATTATTCAAAATATTTGTAGTCATAATCACTTTAAAACAAAACCAATTATTCATGGTAAAAATAGTGTCAATGTATTGTGAGAGCTATCACATAGTAGAAGCAAGCCTCTATTACAAAGAGCAATAGCACAACATTTTGGGAGGGAGGAAGGAGAAGTGCAATGACGTAAGGTTTCTATATATCCAGTAGAATTCTTTCATTTGAAGGTGGAATGTGAAAAAATCAAAGGGTATATTATAAACATTGTGGAAAATAATAAAACTATTAAAAATTAATTTAATAAGTAAGTAGTGGAGATAAACTCAATCTAAATGAAGGCAGAAAAATATGAAAAAAGGAAGAAAGTTTAAATGGGACAAGGAGAAATAACCAACTTGATGGTAGATTTAAATTCAATCCTATTAACAATTACTTTAATGCAAATGGTCTGAACATCTCAATTTAAAAACTGAGAAAAATATATACAAATACTAGTGAAAATAGAGTTGTGAAGGCTGTATTCACATCAGTACAAATAGACTTCCGAACAAGGAATGCTTCCAGAGATAAGAAGAGACATTACATAATGATAAAGGGGTCATTTCATCAAGAAGACCTAACAATCCAAAATACACATGTGCCTAATAACAGGGCTTCAAAATATATAAAACAGAGTTGCAATCTAAAAGAGAAATAGACTAATCTAGAGTTAAAGTTGGACCATTAATCCTCAGCAGTCAATAAAAAAGAGAGAAAGACAAGGAGTAAGGATACAAAAGAACACCAGGAGCCAACTTCACCTAATGACCTTGAGAGAACACCCCACCCAACAACAGAAGAAGATACAGTCTTTTGAAGAGTACATGAAAGTGAGTTTTAGAACTCAGTAATGAGTTCTGAAGTTGAATCAGTACTAAAAAACCTACACCAGAAAAACCCCTGGACCAGAGAGATTCCTAGCCAAATTATACCAGTCATATAAAGAAGAGCTGACATCAAGCCTACTGAAACAATTCCAAAAGATCAAAGAGGAGAGACTAACTCATTCTATGAGGTCGTCACCATTCTGATATGGAACAACAAAAAAAGAAAACTTCAAGCCAATATCCTTGATGAATACAGATGCAAAAATTCTCAATAAAATACTAATAATTGAATCCAAGAGTATATCAAAAAGCTAATCCACCACAATCAAGTAGGTTTTATTTCTGGGATGTAAGGTTGGTTCAATGTACACAAATCAATAAATTAGATCAATGACATAAGTTGTATTATTCAGGGTTCTCTAGAGGGACAGAACTAATAGGATATATATATATATATATATAAAGGGGAGCTTATTAAGTAGTATTAACTCAGCGGATCACAAGGTTCCACAACAGGCCCTTTGCAAGCTGAGAAGCAAGAAAGCCACTCCAACCCCCAACGCTGAAGAACTTGAAGTCTGATGTTCAAGGGCAGGAAGCATTCAGCACAGGAGAAAGATGTAGGCTGGGAAGCTAATTCAGTCAAGCCTTTTCACATTTTTCTGCCTACTTTACAATCTGGCCACACTGGCACCTGATTAGATGGTTTGCACCCAGATTAAGGGTAGGTCTGCCTTCCCAGCCCACTGACTCAAATGTTAATCTCCTTTGGCCACACCCTCACAGACATACCCGAGATTAATACTTTGCATCCTTCAATCCAATCAAGTTGACAGTATTAACCATCACAAGTCCACTCCTTGTCAACTTGAACCCATACACACATCCTGAAATCATACATAATCTTCAAATAAAGACAATAATAAGGTCATAATTATACCTAACATAATACAACTATCCTCATACAACCAGAAACGCATCAATCCCCAAACCAAATGCTATTACATAAGGTTAACAATACTTAAATGCTGATACGAACAACACTTAAATGCTTAAATGCTGATGTGAAGTCCATAAATCTAAGGTCACATGATAAAGGAAAAACAAAGGAAATAAAATAAAGATATTTTCTTAGCACAAGTATACACATGCACTTAGAAAGGGGATGTAGTGCTGCAGCTGTCCACTGTCGGGTGGTGCCTGCATATCGTGCAGAACCATCTGTGAACCAGTCCTTAGTCTTCCCTGTCTCTGTCAACTGATCATAGGGAACTCCCCATGAGGCCTTTCGTGCAGGCTTGGGGGCGGGGCAGGGAAGGCAGGGTGGCACAAGTGGAGAACATGGGCATTTGAGCCACTTCCTTAAGTAACTTACTTGTGCCTTCAGGACCTGCTCAAGCCCTATCACATATATACCACTTCAATTTGATGATGAAATGCCACTGTGCCGACCCACCTTATGGCTAGATGGGTCAGAAAGCACCCAGTTCATGACAGGCAGTTCAGGTAGCATGGTGACTTTATGACCCATAGTCAAATTTCAGTTTCCACCAAAGCCGAGTAACAGACCAAGAGCTGTCTCTCAAAAGGAGAGTAGTTATCTGCAGAAGTAGCAGGGCCTTGCTCCAAAATCCTAGAAGTCGCCACTGTGATTCACCCATGGGGGCCTGCCAAAGGCTCCAAACAGCATCCTGATCTGCCACTGACACCTCAAGCACCATTGGATCTGAGAGGTCATGTGACCCAAGTGGCAAAGCAGCTTGCAAAGCAGCCTGGACCTGTTGCAGAGCCTTCTTTCATTCTAGACTGCACTTAAGTCTGGCAGCATTTCAGGTCACTCCATAAACAGGCCAGAGTAACACACCCAAATGAGGAATGTGTTGCCTCCAAAATCCAAATAGGCCCATTAGGCATTGTGCCTCTTTCTTGGTTGTAACAGGGGCCAAATGCAGCAACTTATGTTTCACCTTAGAAGGAATATCTCCATAGGTCTCATACCACTGGAACCCTAGAAATTTTACTGAGGTAGAAAGTCCCTAAATTTTAGTTGGATGTATTTCCCAACCTCTGGCATACAAATGTCTCACCAATAAGTCCAGTGCGTTTGCTACTTCTTGCTCACTGTATCCAATTATCATAATGTCATGAATGTAATAGACCAGTGTTATATCTTGTGGAAGTGAAAAGCGAGCAAGGTCCCTCCAAATAAGATTATGACACAGAGCTGGAGAGTTGATATACTCCTGAGGTAGGATGGTAAAGGTATATTGCTGGCCTTGTCAGCTGAAGGCAAATTGCTTCTGGTGGGTCTTATGGACAGGAATGGAGAAAAAGCCATTTGCCAAGCCAATGGCTGCATACCAGGCACCAGAAGATGTGTTAATTTACTCAACCAACGAAACCACATCTGGTACAGCAGCTGCAATTGGAGTCGCCACTTGGTTAAGCTTAAAATAATCCACCATCATTTTCCAAGATCCATCTGTCCTCAGCACAGGTCAAATGGGAGAGTTGAACAGGGATGTGATCGGAATCACCACCCCTGCGTCTTTCAAGTCCTTGATGGTGACACTAATCACTTCAGTCCCTCTGGGGATAGGATATTGTTTTTGATTTTTTATTTTTCTAGGTAAAGACAGCTCTAATGGCTTCCATTTGACCTTTCCCACTATAATAGCCCTCACCCTACCAGTCAGGGAGCCAATGTGGCATTTCTGCCAGCTGATAAGTACATCTATGCAAATTATGCATTTTGGCACTGGGAAAATGACCACAGGATAAGTCCAGGGACCCACTGGAACCACTGTAAGTCAGACATGAGCTAAAACTCCGTTAATTACCTGACCTTCACAAGCCCCTGCTTTAACTGGGGGACCACAATAACGTTTTGGATACCCCGGAATCAATGTCAGCAGAGCCAGTGTCCAGTACTTTCTGAAATGTCTCATTAGTTCCCTTTCCCCAGTGCACAGTTACCCTGGTAAAAGGCCAGAAGTCTCCTTGGGGAAGGATTGGAGAAAGATTAACAGCATAAACTGTCAGTAGCCTAGTGGGGTCCTTCCTCAAGGGGATCCAGCCTCCCCTTCATTCAGTGGGTTCTGGAACTGTAACAGGTTCAAGTCTGGAAATTGATTGAGGGGCCATGATTCTCTGTTTTTATAATTCAGATTAGTCTTTTGTCCATTCTACCTGGCAGTTTTCTGTTTATATAATCAAGTAGGAATGCAGTAGGTTTCCTGTCAATTTCACTTCTAGGAACACTGTGATTAATTAGCCAATGCCAGAGCTCTACATGACTCAGACTATTCTGATTGCTGCTTTGCCTCTGCTGTCCATTATGGTAGCTATGCCCACCTTGCCTTTGATGGTTCAGTGCTGACACTTGGCCCCTACCACCTCAGGATCCAATTATTCCCATTGTATTTAAATTTTGTAGTTGAGTGACTGTGGTTCCTACTGTTAGATCTGACATACAGAGAAGACCAATTACAGGGCTCTTCAAAAACACAGGTGCAGCTCTCACAAATCTATTTCACAAAGCATTGGCCAAGGGTATATCTTCTGGACCCTCCCAGCTGGGATGTGTAGGTCTAAAGTGACTAATCCACTCCACCATCCTAATCTCCCTAAGCCTTTGGATCACTTCCTCTACATTAAACCAAGGGAGATCAGGCATTTCCAGCTCACTCACATTGGACCATCTTTTAATCCGTATAATCCGTATTTCAGCTAACTATTATAGCCCTTTTTTTTTTTTTTGGAGATTGAGTCTTGCTCTGTTATCAGGCTGGAGTGCAGTGGGGCGAACTTGGTTCACTGCAATCTCTGCCTCACAGGTTCCAGCAATTCTCCTGCCTCAGCCTCCCTCCCAAGTAGCTGGGATTATAGTTACACATCACTACACTCAGCTAATTTTTGTATTTTTAGCAGAGACAGGGTTTCACCATTTTAGCCAGGATCGTCTCAATCTCCTGACCCTGTGATCTGCCCTCCCCCGCCTCTCAAAGTGCTGGGATTACAGCCGTGCGCCACTGCTTCCAGCCCTATCAGAACTTTTTGTAAGTCCCTGAGCTGCAACATTAAATGCAGAATCCCTACTTAGTAGGGCCAAATCAATAAATTCAGCTTGATCCAACTCTATGTCCCTTCCACCATGATCCCATACCCTTAATATCCATTCCCATGCCTATTCTCCAGATTTCTGCTAATATAAATTAGAAAACTTAAGCAGTTCTTTTAGAGTGTAATGCACCTCCTCATGGATCACACTCTGAACCTCACCTCTGGGGCCCGCAAGGACTTTAGTCTAGTTATAAGTCTAGAAGCATTCAGGGGCATTAGGGGTGCCTCCTGAGGAGAATCAACATTATCTTGCCTGGCAACTGCCTCAGGGGAGGCCATCACTGTTGCCTCAGGTAGTGCAGGGTTTATATCCTCAGACAAAGGTGGAAAGGCTAATGGCAGCACAGGTCAGGGAGAGGATGTTACCACTACTGGGGATGGGGAAACTGTTTCTTCTGGCAAAAAAGTTTCATCAGAATTCACAAACTCCGTGTCCTCAGCTTCATTAGGGTCCTCCCACACATTCCCACTTCAAGTTCCAGGGTCCCATTTTTTTCCAGTCAAAGCCCTCACTTTAACAGTAAACACCTGGCAAGGCTGTGGATGCACCTCTTGTTGCAGGTCAGCTACTCGCATGATAACAGCTTGTCTCTGTTTTTCCACAATTTCAACTCTTTCTCTACAGGAGTTAAGACTCTCATTCAGGGCAATCTTAGCAGATTTGTGGCTCAGTATCTGCTTCTGAAGCCGGGAGACAAGATTCCCTGAGATCATGATTTTCTTTCATTACTTTCTCCAGTGAACTTAGGAGTAACCAACCAACTTCATTATGTTCCTTGGTTCTCCACATATAGTCAAAGGTATTATGTATAGAGTCACTAAACTCCTTGCCTCTCATAAGAGATGAATCAGTAGTGTCACATGCATTTATTTTGCATAACTCTCTAAACTGTTCAGGCCAAGTAGTATCAGTGTTCTCCATACTATTAGAAGTAGAGTCCTTAGCATTTTTTGGTCTAATCATATTAATCAGCCAACACCAGAAGTCCCAAAACCAATGAAAGAACTCCATCCTTAATATTCTGTTCCTCTAGAACCACTCCTGGTATGAAAATCTGTATTAGTTGGGGTTCTCTAGAGGGACAGAACTAATAGGAGATATATCTGTATCTATATCAGATATAGATATATTATATGTATGTCTATATCTATGCTTCAATGGTAGGAAGTATCCAGCACAGGAGAAAAATGTAGGCTGGGAAGCTAAGCTAGTCTAGCCTTTTTACATTTTTCTGCCAGCTCTATATTCTGGCTGTACTAGCAGCTGATTAGATGATGCCCACCCAGATTAAGGGTGGGTCTGCCTTCCCAGCCCACTGACTCAGATGTTAATCTCCTTTTGTTAACACCCTCACAGACACACAAAGGATGAATACTTTGTATCCTTCAATCCAATCAAGTTGATGTTCTTAACTATCACATAAACAAAACTAATATCCTCAAATATGTATCTTAAGGATGGTTGCCCTTTATACCACATCATTGAGGTTCTTTGAATTTCCTGAGTTTGTATGTCAAACTCTCTAGTGAGATTGGAGAAATTTTCATGGATAAGATCCTCAAATATATTTTCCAAGTTGCTTACTCTCTCTCCCTTTCAGGGGTACCAATGAGTCATAGATTTGGTCTCTTTACATAACCCCATATTTCTTAGAGGCTTTATTCATTTTTTAAAATCCTTTTTTCTTTATTTTTGTCTGATTAGGTAAATTTGAAGAAACAGTATTCAAGCTCTGATATTCTTTCCTCAGCTACTTCTATTTTGCTGTTAATACTTCTGATCATGATGACATTCAATAGTGAATTTTGTAGCTCTACCAGAGAGGCTTGGTTCTTTTTTCAAATGGGTTGTCTTTCATCTCTTCAATCCGTTTTACTGCATTCCTTAGATTCCTTGAAAGAGGTTTCAATTCTCTCCTGAATCTCAATGCTCTTTGTTGCCATCCAGATTCTGAATTCTATGTCTGTGATTTCAGTCATTTCCTTCTGGTTAGGAACCATTGCTGGAGAACTAGTGTGATCATTTGGAGATAAGGAAACAGTTTGACTTTGACAGTTGCTAGAATTCTTGTGCTGGTTCTTTCTGTACTGATGTTCCTTTAACTGTGATATAATTTGAGTATTGTCAGTTGGCTTCACTTCTCGGTATTTTCAGAGGGCCAAGGTGGTGTACAAGATCTTTATTTGTGACTGAATTCTTGTTCATGGTTTTACAGGGGCATATATTACCAAAGTATTTTTGATATTGAAGTTTGGGCTGCAAACTGACAGATGGGTCTTACATGTAATAACCAATAAGTAGGGTCTTGCTCAGCCACATGGCTCCTCTGTATTTCTTCATAATTGCTTCTCTCCCACTTGAGTGCTGGCTGCAGATCTCAGCTTAGCACTCTTCCTCTGTGTACCACAGACCTGGGGCAAGCTCAGGCTTCCTGTTCACTCCATAGCTTGGGGGCAGCAGGGTCAGGGGCCTCAGGGTGCTTGCAGGGATGACACACTGGCCTCTTTTCCATAGGGTGACTGGGGCACACTGGGGTATGAGTAAAGCACTCAGGATCATTTTTCCTTCCCTAGTCCAAGTACAGCAAAGGGCAGTACAACTGCAGTGGCAGTGGCAGAAAGACTTTCAGTCACCTCTGGGAGCTCCACCCCACAAAAACACAGAGTGCAGCCAGTGGAAATGTTCAGCTGAGTGTGAGGTGTCTGCACTGTGGGCCCAAGCCAGGAGCCCTGCCTGGTGAAGAGTAGCAGGTAAAAGCTCACAAGAAAGAGAAACTGGAATTAACCCCTGCTGTGTGCTGGAGGTGTCAGGGAAGTGGCCAGGTCCCCTTTTTCTTTCTCAAGCCCAAGGGCATTAAGGGCAGTACTGCTGCAGTTGCAATAGCAGAGGGGCTGCAGGTTGTCTCTGGGATTTTCTCCCAGAGAAGCACAGAGCCAACACTGACTAAAATGTTCAGGCAGGGCCAGGGTGGCTGTGCTCTGCCCAGTGAGGAGTAGCAGGCGCAGGGGCCAGAACAGAAAACAGTGTGGCCACTTTTCCATAAGGCAGGTACACTGTGCTGGAGGTCCGTGAGAGTCCTGAAGCTCTTCGCTCCATCCTGAGCCTGCACTTTAATCTCAAGAGTTTGAGATGAACAGTGGTAAGGAAGAAAGCACAACAGATATGGCTAATGAAACCCAGGAAGACAAGTCAATGCATAGAAGTAATTCCAACCTAAAGAAATACTTTTTAAAATCATATTTATAGAGGTTTGCAATGATACTAAAAACAATATTGCAAGTCATTATTAAGAATACAAGAAGTACAATGTTTCTTGTCTTCTTTAACACCTGTGATGCAGGTGTTTGATATGAATTCTACCTAATGGCTGCATTGCCCCTTGCCACCACCCAAAGAAGGTTGTAAAGCACTCAGATCTATATTAACTGCAACTGTGTAACCCTTAGGACTTTTTCCTTTGCCCTCTTCCCTCCCTATCAGTATGTATCTAGCAGCATTCTGAAAAGTTAACTGTACAATGAGGGACTGCTGGGCGTCTTAAGGGGCATTTCTTTCTGCCTACGTATTCCCCCTCCTCCGCTCATATCTAGCATGTAGGACTTGGGTAATCTCTGGGGTTTCAGATTTTCCAGACCTCCACTTTCTCAGAGGCTTCCACCTCCTGCTTATATCTAGCTATCTGCCTACTCTAACCATAAAACCTTAAATAAGAATAAATCGTATGTTTGCTCTTGATTGCCACGTCATGATAAAAAGTAGGACACCATCAGTGGCACCAATATTGATGTTGATCTGTTAATCCCTGTGTAGAAATGAACCTTGGAGGCCACTGTTTGATTTCTTACAATATATGCTTTGGTTGTAACACTGTCACTTTGACAGTTGATAAGCATCCTTCTGAATGGTCCCTCCTTTAGTTACAAAAATGTTGGTGCATGGATGATGTTGGGAATAAATAAAAAGTGAACTAAATTATGTTCTCATCTTGGGCAAAAACTAAGCAAAAAAAAAAAAAAAAAAAAAAGGAGGGTATGCAGCTCCTCCATAAAGAAGGCCATTTTTGTACTAGGCTTACTACAGTGACACACCACTATTAGTTGGGGAGAATTCAGTTTTTCCAAGGTGTTGACAGGCATCTGGATTTCAGAGGAAACTGTAAAGAAGCAGAACCTGGGACCAATACTGCGCATGATTTTTCTTTGAGATCAAATCTAAGGCAATAAATCTGTTCAAAAGCTGCTTTCTGCCTGGTCATGGCAGAGGGTGGCCAAGGAGGGCTCAGCTGTGCTCCCATTGCAAGGCTACAGAATGTCCCTTGTCCTGAGGCTCCTCAGGACACCTGGCCGAGCTTCAGTGACCCTCTTCCAAGCCTGGAGATGCCAGCTCCGTCTCTGGCACAGAATGCTAGTGATTTCCACAGGGTGAGAGGCCAAAAGAGGCTAGTAAAATGAAGATAGCCAAGCTTCCATGGAATTAGGCAACAGGACAACCTTGACCACTTTGAGGGGTGTGGTGGGGGCCACATGCAGATGGAGTGGGTTAAAGAGTGACTAGGAGAGCAGTGGGGGTGGCAGCAGGAGACAAGCCTGGCTCTGAAGGCAGCCAGCCTTCTAGGGAATACGGGGTCAGGGGTAAGTTCTGAAAGATGACACACTGCATAGAGTGTGTGTTTGTATGCCGATGACAAGTATCCAGTAGGAAGGCAGACGAACAGATTCTCATTCTCAGAAAGGCCCATCCTGACCTCCTGAGGGTACACAGAGCACAAGGGGAGGACAGGGAGGGGGATGCACCCTCATCGATTTATGCAAAGTCCTCAGCTAAAGTCCACCTGCTCCCCATCTCTGCGCCTCTGTCCTTCCTCAATTTAAGATGCTCTAGGCTGGAAAACTGGATTATTGACCAGGCATTGGCTGATGCATTCTAAACCTAATCCACTAAAAAGCGCTTGAGAGATATATCAAAAGATCATCAAGAAATAGGTATTTTAGGTCCATATCCGTGTCTTCACTCTGCACTGTCTTCTTATTTGAACTCCCTTTTCCAGGAAGAGTTGTGCTTTGGCAAATTCTATAGCTCACAGTGTGACTTCAAAACACACAACAAATTCAAAAGGTGTTTCCTCCAGAGAGTTAAGTTAAACATTCTGAAGAGTGTTTTTGAAATGTAGCACAGTAGGCTACAAATGATATTCCAAAAGAGGAAACTTCCATTTCCCCCTTTAACCAAGTTACCTGTAACTGTGTCATGTTATTATGCTTCATAGCACATCACTGCATAGCATATCCCTCCCCAGCTCATGTCACTAAGAAATACCGAAAACAGAATCAATTTTTTCTTTTTTTAATCTGATAATTTTTCCACAACACTTTCATTTCTCCGATTCACCTCCAGGGCTGATATGGCAATGGAGGTTTTAATAGGGTTTATTTGTTGGTGAAGAAACATTAAACAAATCTTGTAATAGGAAAATAGGAAAAAAATACTTTTATATTATAGGCAAAATGTAGATGTATGTTGCTACTGAAGTAAATGTATCTGATTAATGCTGTGAGAATTTCTTCCTCACTGTGGTGTGTGAATGTGTGTGCATATTTGCATGTGTAAAAGACTTAGCAATTTGTGAATGGAAGATGTTTCTCCACTTCTCACTAAGCATGGCTGTAAAAGAAACTTTTTCCTCTCCCTGGGCATTCCAGCACACTGGGAAGATAACACGTCCACAGAAAGTCTTGCTTTCCAAAAGAGCTTATGAGAAAATGTGCCCCTCAGGTTGGTTAAAACATACGTTAATCCTGTGGCAGGGAAATTTGTTCTAGCCTCTGGGGTGTAGCCTGCTGAATAAGTTCACAGTGATCTACATCCCAGTTTCTCGGGACTGAAATAGAATATTCATACCCCTGCACTCCCTACACACACAGACATAGACACCAATTTCCCCAAAAAAAATCGCTTTGCTTAATCTTCTCCTGCTCTGTATTTTCTTTGATATTTTTCTTGAATGGCTTCCACTAAACTCAAATGCGTTGACTCTAAAATCAACTTGTAAAATTTTATCTGGTAATTTATAGATTATATTGCAAGCATCTACCTCCCCTTCATCAGACCTTCTGTACAGGGCAAGTTCATCTAACTATGTGCTTCAAGATGGAACACCTGGGTTCACAGTTGACTTATAAACCAAAGCATGCCCACTACAAAACTCTCACCCTCCGGAGACTTGCCTCAAGGGACAACACTCTGCTCACAAGGGCACCTGCAGTCACCAGCTCAACAACCTGGCAGATAAGGTGCCCAAGCTAGCATGGACCCAGGCATCTTTGTTTGCTTCCTCCCCTGCCTTATGAATGTGCCACTGATGGCTCCAGAAGTGCAGTGGTACACTAGGACTCCTGCATTTCTTCCCCTAAGCTAACTTTGGAAGTAAATCACTCTCTTTATAGCAGACTTCTGTCTTCTTAATTGGATTCTGCAAGTGGCAAACAACTAACCTGCTCTTCAGTTACACTGGGATGTGTTTAGATTTATTTTTTCACATGTTGGAACAAAGCTGAAAAAGTAAGAAGAGTCCTAGGTTTTTTCTTGGAAATCTGGCTTAAATCCAGGTTTCGTTATTTCCTTGATTTGGGAATTTGGTCATTGGGCAAATAACATGATTTTCCTAAGTCTAGATTTCTTTGTTTATAAAATGGGGATGCATATGCTACCCTACCTATACCATGAGCTAAATAAGCTAGTATTTATAAAGAACACACACTCACACTGACATCCACACACAGATATGTATGTATGTATACAAATGTGGGGACCTAATCCAAGCACTAAGTAGTTGTTGAATCATTATCTGAATACAGCATCCGGCAAATGGATGCGTGTGATTTCTCCAGGGATACTGAGGAAAGACAGAGACCCTCTCATATTGTTTTATATTGTTTTATACTCAGTACCTGTTTTAAGAAAAAACAAGGAAGTAAAACCAAAGACAGGCAGCCCAGTGCCAGGCCCAAAACCAGGCCTGGGCCTGCCTGGCCTAAACCCACTAGTTAAAAATCAACTCATAACTTAGAAACCAATGTTATTCATAGATTCCAGACATTGTATAGAAGAACATTGTGAAACTCCCTGCCCTGTTCTGTTTCATCCTGACCACTGGTGCATGCAGCCCCCGTCACGTACCCCCTGCTTGCTCAAATCAATCATGACCCTTTCATGTAAAATCTTTAGTGTTGTGAGTCCTTAAAAGGGACAGAAATTGTGCACTGAGAGAGCTTGGATTTTAAGGCAGTAGCTTGCTGATATTCCCAGCTGAATAAAGCCCTTCCTTCTACAACTCGGTGTCTGAGAGTTTTGTCTGCGGCTTGTCCTGCTACATTTCTTGTTTCCCTGACCAGGAAGCAAGGTAACTGACGGACGGACGCTGAGGCAGCCCCTTAGGTGGCTTAGGCCTGCCCTGTGGAGCATCCCTGCGGGGGACTCCGGCCAGCCTGAGTGACGCGATCCAAAGAGCGCTCCCGGGTAGGCAGTTGCCCTGGTGGAACTCCTGGCCAAAGCAGCGCCTAGCAGGCCCCCGCGGAGGATTAACACAGTGGCTGAACACGGGGAAGGAACTGGCACTTGGTGTCCAGACATCTGAAACTTGGTAAGACTGGTCTTTGGAACTGGCCCACTCCATTTGAGTGGAAGCGTGGCCTCATCACCCATAGTGTGCCTTTAGTGGCACTTTGGTGGACTGGTCTTGGGAACTTGCCTACTCCATTTGAGTAGAAGCATGGCCTGATCACCCATGGCGTACCTGTACCGGCACTTTGGTTTTTGTTTTTGAGTTGACTTACATTGCTTGATACTTTGGTTTTGGTTTTGACCTGGCTTGGATTTCTGGATACTCTGATTTTGGTTTTGATTTTGGTTTGGTGTAAACTGCAAAAGTGTGTGTGTGCCCTTTTTACCTGTTTTTTGTTTTGTGGTGTGCGTGTGGTGTGAGCGTGGTGTTTTGTCTTGAAGAAACATGGGTCAGGCACAAATAAGCCCACCCTACTAGGAACTACGTTGAAAAATTTCAAGAAAGGAAAAAAAAGGGGGGAGACAGAATTTATATAAAAAGAATGTTATATGGTAAATTCTTGTCCTGAAATAAATTAACTGGTTATTTTTAAAAAAAAAAAGTTTGTGATAAGTCAGAAAGTCAAAAAATTGTCTGAGAAAGTTGTGAAAAAAAGTTATAAAAAAATTTTTTATGCAAAAAATTATATAATTTAAAAGTAATAAGGCCTCCTGAGTACTATTTTAAAAAAGTTTATGTGCAAGGTATATAAAAAAAGTAAAATATATACCTTTAGTAAAAAGATTATAAGGAGGCATAAGAATGTGGATTTTTACCAACATTAAAAGGTTAAAAAATTATTATTTTAAAAGTTTAAGCAAATTTTAAAACGTTAATTGTAAAGAAAATTCTGTGTATACACATATTAGCTAAAGTTAAAAAGGTATCATCCGGTTTTTCTGTGAATTGGACATTAAAGTAAAAATGCAACAGGTTTTTCTTAAAGCATCAACCTGCTCTTTAACAAAAATTATAAAAGGTTAAAAAGAGTCTATAAAATCTTACCTTATGGTCCAACATAAAAAATTAGATAAATATGTCTACAAGGTTTTATTAAAATTAAGTTTAACATTAATAACACACTAATATAAAGGTAAAATTTAGCTTATCTGATATAAAAATCATACACAAAGCATTATTAAATATAAAATGATGTTTAGCTTTTTTTGGTCTAAAAACTAATAAAAATAGGTGCTAAAGGAAACATACATTTTACTAGAGGATTATAGAAGTTAAAGACTTAAAACAAACTTTGGCAATTAAGACAGCATACCAGGATGCAAATGCCTGGTTAAAATGGATCAAATATTCCATCTGCAAGTTAAACAAAAGCAATTGTTATGCTTGTGCACATGGCAGGCCAGAGGCCCTGATTGTCCCCCTTCCACTAAGGTGGTCCTCCAGTCGACCAGGCGTGGGCTGCATGGTAGCTCTTTTCCAGAACTCTACAGCCTGGAGTAATAAGTCATGCCAACTCTCTCTGCTATACCCCAAAGTCCCTGTAGGTCAGCCCCCGAGGGCCATCCAGCTTCCATCTCCCAACACTAAGTTCACTTCGTGTCTCTCACAGCAGGGTGGAAACTTAGCATTCCTTGGAGACCTGAAGGGATGCAGTGAGCTTAAGAATTTTCAAGAGCTTATCAATCAGTCAGCCCTTGTTCATCCCCGAGCAGATGTGTGGTGGTATTGCGGTGGACCTTTACTGGGCACTCTGCCAAATAACTAGAGTGGCACTTGTGCTTTAGTCCTTTTGGCTATCCCTTTCACCCTGGCATTCCATCAACCAGAGGAAGAAAAAAAAGAAAAGAAAAGAAAAGAAAAGAAAAGAAAAGAAAAGAAAAGAAAAGAAAAGAAAAGAAAGGAAGGAAGGAAGAGAAAGAAAGAAAGAAAGAAAGAAAGAAAGAAAGAAAGAAAGAAAGAGAGAAAGAAGAAGAGGAAGAAGAGGAAAGAAGAAAGAAGAAGAAGAAGAAGAGGAGGAGGAGGAAGAAGGCAACGGAGGAGGAGGAGGAGGGAGGAAGAAGAAGAAGAAGAAGACAACGATGATGACGACAACGATGATATCATAAAGCGAGAGAAGTCCCTTATAGGTCTTCCAACTCTCACATCTATTTAAATGCAATTGGAGCTCTGCAAGAAATATCAGATTTATTTAAAGCTTGAAATCAAATAGTTATAAGATTTAAGTCAATATTTTGGTAGATGACAGTCAATAAAAATGTAGATTAAATAAACTACCTCTATTACAACCAACAGCAATAAGCTTTTCATGAGTTAAAAAGAAAAGCTCATGTAGGCCCCAGCCCTGAGGCTACCTGACCTGACAAAACTCTTTACACTCTATCTGTCAAAAAAAATGGCAGTTGGAGTTTTAACTCAGACTGTAGGGCCCTGGCCAAGGCCAGTGGCCTATCTCTCAAAACAACTAGATGGGGTTTCCAAAGGCTGGGCCCCATGTCCAAGGGCCCTGGCAGCAATGGCCCCATTAGCACAAGAAGCAGATAAGCTAACTCTTAGGCAAAACCTAAACATAAAGTCCCCCCATGCTGTGGTGATTTTAGTAAATACCAAAGGACACCATTAGCTAATACATGCTTGACTAACTAGATACCAAAGCTTGCTCTGTGAAAATCTCCGCATAACCACTGAAGTTGGCAACACTCTAAACCCTGCCACCTTGCTCCTGGTATCAGAGGGCCCAGTTAAAACATAACTGTGTAAAAGTATTGGACTCAGTTTATTCTAGTGGGCACAATCTCCGAGACCATCCTTAAACATCAGTAGACTGGGAGCTGTACGTGGATGGGAGCAGCTTCACCAACCCCTGCAAAGCAACTCTGAAAAAGACGACAAGCCCTGCTCCAGTGACACCCAGAAGCTGACTGGTCCACGCACAGCCGAAGCATGAGGAAACTCATCACGGGACTCATTTTCCTTAAAATTTGGACTTGTATGGTAAGGACTTCAACTGACCTTCCTCAGACTGAGGGCCGTTCCCAGTATATGCATCAAGTCACTGAGGTAGGACAAAAGATTGCTACAGTCCTATTATGTTATGGTTATTAAGTGTACCAGGACTCTAAAAGAAACTTGTTTGTATAATGACACCTAGTACAAAGTATGTAATCCAGGAAGTGACCAGCCGGATGTGTGCTATGACCCCTCTGAACCTCCCATGATCACAGTTTTTAAAATAAAATTAAGGACTGGTCCTTTTCTAAGTGACACAAGTAAAGTAATAGCTAGAACAAAAAAAAGAGGGGTCCCCAAAAATGTAACCTTAAAATTTGACGCCTTTGCCGTTATTAATAGTAAACAGCATGGGATGGGATGCGGTTCTCTAAATTGGGAAAAAAGTTACACAGCAGAAAATAAGTATATCTGTCAAGAATCATATTTATGTGAGATGTGTCAATACTGGTCTTGTGTCTTTTGGGCTACTTGAAAAAACAAAAATAAAAAAGATCCTGTTTGGTTCCAAAAAGGAACAGTCAGCCCCTCCCGCACGAGTGGGAACTGCAACCCTTCAGAATTGGTAATCGCAAACCCCTCAGACCCAAAATGAAATTAAAAAAAAAATACATAACATTAGAAAAAAGGACTAGATCCTAGCATAAGCATCCTAATAAAAGGAGAGGTTCAAAGAGACTCTCCAGAGCCAGTATTTCAGACTTTCTATGATGAACTAAATGTGCCAATACCTGAAATTTCAGGAAAAACTAAAAATTTGCTTTTGCAATTAGCCGAACATGTAGCCCAGTCTCTAAAAGTCACTTCATGTTATGTTTGTGGAGGAACCATAAGAGGAGATCAACGGCCATGGGAAGCCCGAGAATTAGTTCCTACAGACCCAGTTCCTGATGTTTCCCAGCCCAAAAGAACCACCCTGACAATTTTTGGGTTCTAAAAGTCTGCATTATTAGACAGTATTGCATAGCTAGAGAAGGAAAAGGATTCACTCATCCATAGGGTGGCTTAGTTGTCTTGGGCAAAAGCTGTATAATAGTACCGCAAGAACAGTTATATGGTGGAGTTCCAATTATACAGAAAGAAATCCATTCAGTAAATTTCCAAGGTTACAGACTGTCTGGGCCCACTCAGAATTCCACCAGGACTAGACGGCCCCCACCGGGTTATACTGGACATGTGGACATAGAGCCTACGCTAAGCTGCCTGACCAGTGGACAGGCGGTTGTGTTATTGGCACTATTAAACCATCTTTCTTCTTACTGCCCATAAAAACAGGTGAACTTCTGGACTTCCCAGTCTATGCCTACCGCGAAAAATGAAGCATAGCCATAGATAATTAGAAAGATGATGAATGGCCCCCTGAAAGAATCATACAATACTATGGACCCACCACTTGTGCACACGATGGCTCATGGGGATGTCGGACCCCCATCTACATGCACAACCGAATCATACGGTTACAAGCTGTTTTAGAAATTATTGCTAATATTAGAATAATAATTAGAATATTAGAATAATTAGAAATTATTACTAATAATTTCTAATAATAAAACTGGTCAAGCCTTGACTATTCTGGCCCAGCAAGAAACTCAGATAAGATATGATATCTATCAAAATAGATTGGCTCTCGACTACTTACTAGCAGCTAAAAGAAAGATCTATAAGAAATTTAACCTTACTAATTACTGTCTACACATAGATAATCAAAGGCAAGTAGTTAAAGAGATAGTTAAAAACATAACAAAACTGGCACATGTACCTGTGCAAGTGTGGCTCAGACTTAATACAGGAGCCATGTTTGAAAATTAGTTCCCAGCACTAAGACGATTTAAAACTCTTATAATAAAAGTTATAATAGTAATAAGAACCTGCTTACTTCCCTCTTGTTTGCTACCTGTACTCCTTCAAATGATAAAAACCTTCATTGCTACCTTAGTTCACCAAAATGCTTCAGCACAAGTGTACTATATAAATCACTATCAATCTATTGCACAAAAAGACATAAGTAGCAAAAATAAGAGTGAGAACTCCCACTAATAAAAAGTGAGAGTCTCAAAGGGGGGAAATGAGGAAAGAGAGAGACCCTCTCATTTGTTTTGTATTGTTTTATACTCAGTACCTGTTTTAAGAAAAAACAAGGAAGTAAAACCAAAGACAGGCAGCCCAGTGCCAGGCCCAAAACCAGGCCTGGGCCTGCCTGGCCTAAACTCACTAGTTAAAAATCGACTCATAACTTAGAAACCAATGTTATTCATAGATACCAGACATTGTATAGAAGAACATTGTGAAACTCCCTGCCCTGTTCTGTTTCACTCTGACCACTGGTGCATGCAGCCCCTGTCACGTACCCCCTGCTTGCTCAAATCAATCACGACCCTTTCATGTAAAATCTTTAGTGTTGTGAGTCCTTAAAAGGGACACAAATTGTGCACTCAGAGAGCTTGGATTTTAAGGCAGTAGCTTGCTATGTTCCCAGCTGAATAAAGCCCTTCCTTCTACAACTCGGTGTCTGAGAGGTTTTGTCTGCAGCTTGTCCTGCTACAATATGAGGCAAATGTACACCAATGGAAAGCCTTCCTCAGGCCATAACAAAGAGAGAAATGCTGGGTCCCACTCCATGAACAGGTCAAAGAACCAAATATATTCAAAGAGCTATTTCATTGTTTCAACTTGCAAGTGAGGGGAGCATGGCACCCGAACAGAGATGATATAAATTAATAAAACTGAGTACCAGGTGAAGTGCTTGGCCATCCTTTGCATAGTGAGCTACAATGGCTTTTTTTTTTTTTCGACTAGACTGTCCATCACGTAGGTACACTCTTTTAGATTAGAAAAATCACCCATTATTTTCTCTGCCCATTCATTCCAGCATCCTGACAGTCTTCACAGGGAAATTAAACTTATTTTTTAAAAAATTTTTCAATCTTACACAAGATTTTGAACTGGGAGTTTCATGAATCAAAAATTAAATAAAACAAATTGCACATAAAGCCATGGCATATGTATTTTTACTACACTGTGGTAGAAAAAATAATTGTTATACCAAAAAAAACTATGTCTTACCTGATTTCAGAAATAAAAGAAGTAGAAGAACCACTTCCTTATGTTCCATTATGGGACTGGCCAGCAGTGCCCAGAAAGTGTGTCCCCATCCCAGAATGTTGTTGACTTACATGAGAGTAAACGCATCCACAAACCAGATGGTCAAATTAAGTTAATTATTCTCTCAGAGACCCATGCCACTGCCTCAGCAGGGTTCAAACATTACCTTGAATACAGAGTCTTACAAAATATTTGAGAGTGGAATGTCAATAGATGCTGGGAAGTGGTGAAAGCCATCTCCCCCCTCAGCTGCTCCATGCTGCCTTCATTTCTGCTTACTCCTTCCCTCACCCCCAGATCTTCATCTTTCCTGATTAGTCTTGTTCCCTCCTCTCTTATTCCCTTCATTTTGGATAAAATAAAATCATAAAAGTAGCTCACATTTGCTGGTACCTTCCATGACCAGACCCTCTGCCAAGTGCTGCCATCCATAGCCTCCCTCAAGCTTCCCAACAGGCAGTGCTGTTCTCATTCCTGCTGTACAAGGAGGGGGCTGAGGCCTTCCCAAGCTTGTGTGGCTACTCAGGGGTGCAGCTAATAGACACAACCCATTCAGGTCTTAGTTTATGAACAAGCTAGGTGTAAATGTTAAAATCTCCACATTCTATACCAAACTGTCGAAATTACAACATAAGTGAAAATCTTTTATTACCTTCAAAATTTCTTTATTCCTAGTGAACTCACATGTTTTCTGTAACTATAAATTATGTTATAAGATATCAGTCCTTCCAGGAGGGGGCGGTGGCTCATGCCTATAATCCCAGCATTTGGGGAGGCCAAGGCAGATGGATCACCTGAGGCTGGGAGTTTGAGACAAGCCTGGGCAACATGGCAAAACCCTGTCTCTATGAAAAATACAAAAATTAGCTGGGTGTGGAAGCACATGCTGGTCATCCTAGCTATTCAGTAGGCTGAGGCACTAGAATCGCTTGAACCTGGGAGGTAGAGGTTGCAGTGAGCCACAAATGTGCCACTGCACTCCAGCCTGGGTGACAGAGCAAGACTGTCTCAGAAAAGAAAAATAAATAAATAAATACTAAATAAAATGAATAAAATATCAATCTTTCCCATTCCAGTAGGTGAGGCCTAAATAAATAAATATTTTTAAAACTAAAATAAAGCACAGGGCCAGGTGCAGTGGCTCAACTCTGTAATCCCAGCACTTTGGGAGGCCAAGACTGGTGGATCACGAGGTGAGGAGTTCGAGGTGAAACCCCATCTCTACTAAAAATACAAAAATTAGCCAGGCATGGTGGTGGGTACCTGTAGTCCCAGCTACTAGGGAGGCTGAGGCCGTAGTATCGCTTGAACCCGGGAGGCAGAGGTTGCAGTGAGCCAAAATCACACCAGTGCACTCCAACCAGGGTGACAGAGCGAGACTCTGTCTCAAAAAAATAAAATAAAATAAAATAAAAGCATAGTATCAATCTTTCCCCAAATGAATTCATGGTGCAATCTTACATTTTCATTCTCATGAAGTAAAGCAAGAGTGGTAGAATTAAGTGGAAAGAGTCTATCTCTAGTGTAGTCACATCAGTGGTTGTATCAAGATGATTAGGAGGCACCTCCCAAGTTTAAAACAGTATCCAAGCCGCAACTGTAAATCAACTGGGGAGACACGCCAACTCTTATCATCAGCAATATCTGAGCTCCAGTCTCCACTCTAGCAAAACGTCCTTTCACAAAGATGAGGACTGAAAAATGCTCACTGAATTTAGCAAAGAAGGAGTCACTACAGGGGTGGGAAGAGAAGCCTCTCCATATGTCTCAGTCTGTTTGTGTTGCTGTAACAAAATGTCACAGGTTGGGTAATCTATAGAGGACAAAAATGGATTGTCTCACAGTTCTGGCAGCTGTGAGGCCCCCAGTCAAGGGACCTGCATCTGGTGACCCCTTATTACTGTGTCCTCATGTGGCATCAGAGGCCATGAGGAAAGCAGAGGAAATGCCAATATGAGGTTGCAGTGAGGAGTTGGGCCACCAGAGGCCATGATGAAATTTCCATGATGGGACTCATGCCTCAATAAGAAAAAGATGAGACCCATCTCTACGCGTGCGTGCACACACACACACACACACACACACACACAGAGTCCCTTTCCCTTCTTGCAGAAGCAGAGGAGATGCCATGTGAGGGTGCAGTGAGGAGTCAGGCCATCTAAAAGTCACAGGGAGAGATTTCACCAGACACTGCATCTGCTGACACCTTGATCTTGGACTTCCAGCCTCCAAAACAATGAAAATTAAAGGTATTTAAACCAACCCCCGAGTGTGTGGTATTTTGTGATGGCAGCCCAAGCTGACTAAGGCACCTGGTTAGACCCAAATAAGCAGGTGAGAAGAACTGGGGGAGGGGTGAGAGAGGAAACTAGACTGGGCCAGATGACAGGGGAGGGGAGACTGCCTTGCTAAATATTGTGGATTTTAACACAAAGACCTTGATGAGCTACTGAAGGCAGGGTGTGCCACAAACTTGGGGAGCTCCAGGCCCCTTGGAAAAGAATGTCATTTCTGTAGAAAAGGAGGCGTCCCCTTTTCTAAGATTATTTGACCTTTGTAAAAGAATAGGTCCTCTGGTTCGTGGTGTTAGAGCACAGTAAGAAAAGGTAATTCTCTGAATTTTTAAAAGCCCTTTTCTGAATCCAGCCATCCCTCAGTCCCCTAAGAGTGGCCAGAGAAGAAGGAATCCACCGAGCTGATATTCCAGTTCAGTAAGTTGTAGGGACATTGTTTTTAAAGAATCTGTAGGTAGGGGAGCACCAACTCATAACTCACCGCAAGCCTGCGGGGTTCTCCAGCCCAATCCCTTTTAGAACCCTTCTCTGTCTATGACCAGTGATGGATTATTCCAAATGTTTTTCAGTTTCATTTGACCTACTTTGAAAACGAAGTTCCAAAAACGAATAACTCTGGGAGCTAAGCCTGCTGCATTAGGTCCCTCTAAGTAGCCTTTCCACCTACCCAGGCCACAATCAGCAGTAATCACCATTGAACATCCTTGAGGTAATTCTTCCAAAATTACTTTGCATCAAAGACTGCACAAGAACTGCTCTAAGTAGAAGGACTGATGTCAGCAATCAAGGTCCCACCAAGGGCTGCAGACAGCCCTCGACCTTCATGTGGGAAGGTGTCACTGAGTTCTGACACTCTGGAAATCCTTTAGGACTCAAACCTTCCAATAAGCAAATATATGGAAAAGTGAAATCAGATAAAGACATTATTACCTCAGGGGACAATTAAGCATTGGTGGCTAGTCTAAACATACTCTTTTAGAATCTTTATTATACTACTAGCCACCATTTATTGTAGCTTTATCAATCTGTGCCAGGCACAAGCAACACTATGAATTGCCCACACCATGCTATAATTGCCGGATTTTTCTCTGTTATTCCCATTACCATTCTATATATCAGGACACTGAAACTTGCTTGCTCATAGTTATATCAGTGGACACTGGGAGAGCCAGGTTCCAACTCAGATATCTGGGTCTCAAGTGATTACCTTTTTTTTTTTTTTTTTTTTTTAGACAGTCTTGCTCTATTGCCTAGGCTGGAGTGTAGTGGTGCAATCTTGGCTCGCTGCAACCTCTGCCTCCGGGGTTCAAGCCATTCTCCTGCTTCAGCTCCCTAAGTAGCTGGGATTACAGGTGTGCCCGACTAATTTTTTGTATTTTTCAGAGAGACAGGGTTTCACCATGTTGGCCAAGCTGGTCTCGAATTCCTGACTTCAAGGGATCTGCTCACCTTGACCTCTCAAAGTGTGGGGATTACAGACATGAGCCACTGTGTCTGGCCTCAAGTGATTACTTTCAATCACTGCACTGCAATTTGCTACTGGGTGGAAAGAATAATAATATCAGTAATGCTATAATATATTGATTAATGGCTATATGCTTGACACTGTACTCCTTTTTGAAGTTCTAATTTATTTATAACTGACACATAGTAATTATATATATCTATGGGGTACAGTGTGATGTTTCAATGCATGGATACATTGTTTAAGGATCAAATCAGGTGATTAGCATACCCCTCACTTCTAACATTTTTTCTTTCTTTGTGGTGAGAAGATTTAAAATTCTCTCTTCTAGTTATCTTGAACTATACAACACATAATTATTAGCTATAGTCACCCTAGTGTGTAATAGAACACTAGAACTTATCTTTCTATCTAACTCGAAATTTGTACTCATGGACCAATCTCTCTCCATTCTCCTCTCCCTGACTACCCTCCTCACCCTCTGGTAACCACTATTCTACTGTCTAATTCTATGAGATCAAAATTTTACAAAATTTTATTGATAAATAATAATTGCACATGTTCATGGAGTACATAGAGATATTTCAATACATATAATGTATAGAGATCGAAGAGGGGTAGTTAGCATATCTGTCAATCACCTCAAATGTTTATCACTCATTTGTGTTGGAAACATTCAATATCTTCTTTCTAGTTGCTTGAAACTATACAATATATTATTGTTAGCCATATTCATCCTACAGTGGCATAGAACACTACAACATATTCCTGCTATCTAGCTGTAATTTTGTAGCCTTTAATAAATCTCTCCCTATTCCCCCTTTCCCCACCCTTCCAGGCCTCTAGCATCCTCTGTTCTAATTTTTACTTCGAGATCAGCTTTTCTTAGGGGCCACATATTGATACCAGCAGCAAATCCATATGGATCTGTAGCAACCTCAATTCTTGCTTCCTCAGAAGAAAGAATTTGACTGAGGGGCATAAGGCAGAAAGCAAGATTGTGGAAAGTTTTTAGAGCAGTAGTGAAAGTTTATTTAAAAGCTTTAGAGCAGGAGAAAAAAGGAGGAAAGCACACTCGGAATAGGGCCAAGTGGGTGACTTGACCTTTGGACTTGGGGGTTTTATACGTTGGCATGCTTCCAGGGTCTTGTGTTCCTTCTCCCCACTCACCCAACTCCTGAGATCTTATTGGGAAGCTGCTGTTTCAGTTGTTTTCGATCTATTGGGAGACGGCTTTCCCTGATGCCAGCTGTGACCAATTATTACTTTAGAAAGACAGTTAACAACCACCTGACCATCACCTAATGGTTGGCAATACTCCCATTGTGTGTTTGGGGTAGTGGTAAGGGGAAGCCCTCTTCTGCCCTACTCATACCTTACTAACTACCTACTGTAACGTTATGAGTGAGAACATTCACTGTTTACCTTTCTGTTCCTGGCTTACTTAACATACTGTCCTCTAGTTCCATCCAGGTTGCTGCAAATGATAGGATATTCATTATTTTTCCCACCAACTGTGTAGAAAAGTTCCCTTTTTTCAGCATCCTCACCAGCATGTATTATTTTTTGTCTTTTTGATAATAGCCATCCTAACTGGGGTGAGATAATAACTCATTGTGGTTTAGATTTGCATTTTCCTGAGGATTAGTGGTGTTGAGCATGTTTTCATACATTTTTGGCCATTTCTATGTCTTCTTTTAAGAAATGCCTGTTCAGATCATTTGCCCTTTTTTTTTTACTTGCATTGGTTTTTCGCTCTTGAGATGTTTGAGTTCCTTGTATATTCTGGATACTAGTACCCTGTGCAATGAGTAGTTTACACATATACGAGGCACCACATGAAGTTCTTTACACAGGTTAGTTCACTCACTCCTCACTCCAACCCCACGAGGGAGGTGCTGTTACTACTACTCTTATTTTACCCAGAGAGAGTTCAGTAGAGTTTCATAACTTCCCAAAAGTCACACAGCTAATGTGGCAGATGCAGCATGGATAGATGCTACAGCCAGGCCTTCCAAGCCACGCCTCGCTGCTGCCGGAGCCTGCTCATCTGCAGTCACTGCCACAGGCATCAGTGGCAGTACCCAGAATAAGCATTTATGGAGCACCTACTGTATTCACAGAACTCTGATCAGTCTGAAAGCCTGAGCAATTAAGCAAACAAACCCAAGGAACGGTAGAAATCGCAGAGTTCAAACCAGAGTCCAGGGCCTGAAGTGCACTGCATGGGTCAGGTTAAACTGAATGAAACATTCCTGTTTTGATCCTTTCCATTATTTATTGTTCATACCCATAAATACCTTTAATGTGGTCAGTTTTAGTTTTTCCAAAGTCAACAACAAATACGCTACAAATCAGCTCTTCCAACATTTTCTTCTGAAGCAGGCCCATTGAAAGCCCTGTTTTACAGAAACTTGCTCCTTTAACATGAATAATACGTCACAGGAGACCTGGTAGATCATGCTACATACTTAATGTGGAAAGGTTGCTTCATCCAAGAGCCTGGAGTTTTCAGAGACACTGTCCTGAAACTTCCTGCCTAGGGTAATGCCAGCACCTGCAGGCAATAGCGCTGACGCAATTAAGGCTTAAATACAACCCACCAGCCTCCCAGTGCTGGTTAGGCTGGGAAAACCTTCTGCTAAACATAAGATCGAGCTTTTTTTTCTTTTTTTTTTTTTTTTTCTGGAATTAGTAAACAGCATTTATTCTCAGTCTTACCTTCCAAAAGTTCCACTTGGAACATTGCTGGGCAGCGTGGAAACAGAAGTAAACGTCAGCCAGGCCGCCAGGGGGAGGCAGACCCCACACTTCTTCGCACGCCCTTCCCTCCTGTGAGGGAAGCGAGTTTCCAGCTGCCAAAACCTGTCGCGGGTTTTGTCCCAAGCGACTTCAGCCAGCAGATGGTTCATGTCCTTCTGAGGCCGCAAAATTCGAGGTGAAAGGAGTGGAGCGTGCGGCTGAGAGTGGGGAGAGCAATCCAGGGGCGCCAGTGTGGGAGCTGCAGCGGGTCTGCAGTCGCCTGGAGGACACCGATGCTTCTGGAGCGCGCGAGGGGTGCGGCTTCCACTCAGTGGGGTGGAAACTTCAGTTCTCCATCCCTGAAGACTTTTCAGCTCAATAAGAATTCCCCCTTTTTTGCTTAATCCAACTTTAGTTGGATTTTCTGTCACTTGCAAGAAAGAGTCGTGTTAGATACAACTCTATTCTATATTATTATCAGGAGCTGCCATGATGGAGTGCTTAACATGTGCTTGACACTTGATGCACTTTCTTATTGTTTCTCCCCCAACAACCCTGCAGCCCCTGTTTCATATGAGAAAACAATCAACGAGAGCTCATGACTTTTCTAAGTCCCAGCAGCCAGTAAGTGGGAACCAGGGTTCTAATTCAGGTCTGCCTGTGCCATTCTGCACCGTCTCTGAGCCTCAGGTTCCTCATTTGTAAAATAGGAACAATAATATCTAAGTCTTAGAAGTTTGTAGTATTTAAATTTTTATAAATGCAAAACACTGGGAGCAGCCTGGCACACCCAAAGGTATTCCTCATTTGCCAAGTGTCCTTTTAGTTGGCCTCAGTGTTCCCAGACTCAGGAGTGCAGAAAGGGGGATCAAGAAACCAGGGAGGATGAGGTTTTAAAAATAGTAGGAAAAGCACAGAAAAAGGAAAGCAAACTTTGCAATTATCTAGACCAGTGGTTTTTAACCTTTTTGTTAAACAAAAAACAAACCAACAAACAAAAACCTTTCTTCAAATGACAGCTTATGCAAAAGGCTTGAACATGCTGGTTTTACAAATGAGGGGTTGGAGTCAAGTGGTACAAAGAGGTAACATGCCTAGTCCAGGTCTGTTTGGCTAGTGGCAGAGTCAGAACGTTTTTCTAGGGCTCCAGACTCCTAATGTCCTCACCAGCACCTCTGAGAAAGTCAGGCAGAGATCCCAAGACAGTCTCAGTGTTCCACTGGCCAAGGGGGTAAGTCTGATGGATATAATTATTGTTAGGGCATACTGCAAAATGAAGAAGGAATTCCTAAGATGTCGTACAGGTGCTGATACCACATCCTACACAGATGTTCCCTCTCTTGTTCTCACCCATCAACCAATACCAAATACTATCCTAGATTTGGGGCCATGGGGCCTGTCTGTCTCTTCCTTAGCTGCAGATTCCCTGCCTAACACCCTCCAACACACATTAGACATGTGGTTATTTGGTAAGAAGATGAGTTTAGTTATAACTTTTGTCATTATTGTTTCACATCATGTTTAGAAACCCAATCTGGCTAATTTCACGTGAAAAATAATCTAACACCCTTAAGGGCTGGGTGAAAACCCCACTTACCCGAGGAAGCAATATGAATGCTGAAGTTATGGATTCAGAGACTCAAAGACCTTTACTCATTTTCTGCTTGTTTTAGGCGTAAAGAAAATACACACTCATTAAAATAAAAAATGGATCACACCCTAAAACTTCAACAGCAAAAATACTTTGCTAACATGCCCCACTATTAAACCAAAAACAAGTCAGCTACAAAGACCCTGTACAAGGCCTTGGCCCTATGAAAACCTCCAAAGAAGAAGTCTATTTGCTGTACTCAATCTACACTGCAGTTAAAGAAACACCCACACAGAGACATGAGAAGGAACCAATGCAAGAACTCCAATAAATCAAATGACCAGGTCATATGTCCTCCAAACAACTGCACCAGTTCTCCAACAAGGGTTCTTAACAAAACTGAGCTAACTGAAATGACAGAAATATAATTCAGACTATGGATACAAATGAAGATCATCAAGATTTAGCACAATGGCAAAATCCAATCCAAGGAAATTTAAAATCCCAATAAAATAATACAGAAGCTGAAAGATTAACTTGCTGGTATAAAAAAAGACCTAATGGATCTGACAGAGCTGAGAGCTGAGAAACAAACTATAAGAATTTCACAAAGCAATCCAAGTATTAATAGCAGAATAGACCAAGCTGAGGAAAGGATCTCAGAAATGGAAGACTAGCTCTCTGAAATCAGATAGTTGACAAAAATGAAGAAAAAAGAATGAAAAGGAATGAAAAAAACCTACAAGAAATATGGGATTATGAAAAAGGCCAAATCTACAAATCATTGGCATCTCTGAATGGGATGGGGAGAAAGCTAACAATTTGGAAAACAATTTAGGATACCATCCATGAAAACTTCCCCAATCTTGCTAGAGAGGCCAATAGTCAAATTCAGAAAATACAGAGAATCCCTGCCAGATTCTGCATAAGAAGATCATCCCAAGACACATAATCATCAGCTTTTCCAAGGTCAAAATGAAAGACAGAATGTTAAAGGCAACTAGAGAGAAAGGGCAGGTCATCTACAAAGGGAACCCCATCAACCAAACAGCATACCTCTCAGCTGAACCCCTACAAGCCAGAAGAGATTGTGGACCTATATTCAACATTTTAAAATATATATATATTCAGTCAAGAATTTCATATCTAACCAGACTAAGCTTCCTAAGCAACAGAGAAATAAGATCCCTTTTAGATAAGCAAATGTTGAGGGAGTTTGTTACCACCAGACCTGCCTTACAAGAGATCTTGAAAAGAGCACTAACTATAGAAAGGAAAGATGGCTATTCGCCAGTACAAAAATACACTTAAATTCACAAACCACTGACACTATAAAGCCACCACACAAACAAGCCAGCATAAAAACACAATGAGAGCATCAAATTCACACATACCAATAATAGCCTTGAATGTAAATGGGCTAAATGCCCAACTTAAGAGGCACAGAGTGCAAGCTTGATAAAAAAAAAAAAGCAAGACCCAATTAATTATATGCTGTCTTCAAGAGACCCATCTCACATCTACTGACACCCAAAGGTTCAAAATAAAGGGCAAGCAAATGGAAATCAGAAAAAAAGCAGGGATTGCAATCCTAATTTCAGACAAAACAGACTTTAAACCAACAAAGACCAAAAAAGACAAGAAAATTACATAATGGTAAATTCAATTCAACAAAAAGACCAACTATCCTAAATATATATGCACCCAACACAGGAGCACCCAGCTTCATAAAGAAAGTTCTTAGAGACCTACAAAGAGACTTAGATGTCCACACAATAATAGTGGGAGACTTCAGCAGTCCACTGACTGTATTAGACAGATCATCAAGGCAGAAAATGTACAAAGATATTCGGGACCTGAACTCAACATTGGACCAAATGGATCTGATAGACCTCCACAGAACTCTCTATCAACAGTAGAATATATATTATTCTCATAATCATATAGCACATTCTCTAAAAATCAACCACATAATTGGACATAAAACAATCCTCAGCAAATGCAAAAGAACCAAAATTATACCAAAAACATCTCAGATCACGCTCAATAAAAATAGAAGCCAAGACTAAGCAAATTGCTCAAAACCATACAATTACATGGGAATTAAACAACATGCTCCTGAATGACTTTGGCGTAAATAATAAAATCAAGGCAGAAATCAGGAAGTTCTTTGAAACTAAAGAGAATTAAGAAATAACATACTGGAATCTCTGGGACATAGCTAAGGTAGTGTTAAGAGGGAAATTCATAGCACTAAACACTCACATCAAAAAGAAAGATCCCAAAGTAAGAACCTAACGTCACAACTTGAAGAATTAGAGAAACAAGACCAAATCAACCTCAAAACTAGCAGCAGGCAAGGAAAACCAAAATCACAGTTGAATTGAAGAAAGTCAAGACATGAAAAAACATTCAAAAGATCAGCAAATCCAGGAGTTGGTTTTTAGAAAACATTAATAAGATAGATAGGCTGCTACCTGGCTAACAAAGAAGAAAAGAGAGAGAAGACCCAAATTAACTCAATTACAGATGACAAGGGGGATGTTAGCACTGACCCTACAAAAATAAAAATAACCATCAGAAACTACTACAGACAGCTCTATGCACACAAACTAGAAAACCTAGAAGAGATGGATAACTTGCTGGACACATACACCCTCCCAAGAATGAACCAGGAAGAAATTGATTCTTTAAACAGACCAATAATGAGCTCCAAAACTGAATCAGTAATGAATAGCCTACTAAGAAACAAAAGGCCAGGACGGGATAGATTCACAACTGAATTCTACCAGATGTGCAAAGAAGAGTGAGTACCATTCTTACTGAAACGTCAAAAAAAAAAAAATTGAGGAGGAGGGACTGCTTCCCATTTTATTCTATGAGGCCAGCATCATCCCGATACCAAAACCTGGCAGAGACACAACAATAATAAAAACTTCAGGTCAATATCCTCGATGAACATTGATGCAAAAATCCTCAACAAAATACTTGCAAACCTAATCCAGCAGCACATCAAAAAGCTAATCCATCATGATCAATTAGGCTTCATCCCTGGGATGCAAGATTGGTTCAACATATGTAAATCAAAAAATGTGATTCATCACATAAATGTGACTAAAGACAAAACCCACATTATTATCTCAATAGATGCAGAAAAGGCTTTTGATAAAATGTACCACCCTTCATGTTGAAAACTCTCAATAAACTAGGTATTGAAGGAATATGTCTCAAAATAATAAGAGACATCTATGACAAGCCCACAGCCAACAATATACCAAATGGGCAAAAGCTGGAAGCATTCCCCTTGAAAACCGGCACAAGGTAAGGATGCCCTCTCTCACCAGTCCTGTTCAACGTAGTATTGGAAGTCCTGGTCAGAGCAATCAATCAAGGGAAAGAAATAAAGAGCATCCACACAGGAAGAGAGGAAATCAAACTATCCCTGTTTGCAGATGACATGATTCTATATCTAGAAAACCCCAAAGTCTCAGCCCAAAAGCTCCTTCTCTGATAATCAACTTCAGCAAAGTTTCAGGATACAAAATCAAAATATAAAAATCACTGGCATCCCTATACACCAACAGCCAAGCTGAGAGCCAAATCAGGAACACAATCCTATTCACAATTGCCACAAAAAATAAAATACCTAAGAATACAGCCAACCAGGGTGGTGATAGATGATAGATCTCTACAATAAGAATTACAAAACACTGCTCAAAGAAACAAGCGAATGGAAAAACATCCCATGCTGATGGATTGGAAGAATCAATATAAATAAAATGGCCATACTGCCCAAAGTAATTTACAGATTAATTGCTATTCCTATCCAACTGCCAATGACATTCTTCACAGCACTATTAAAAAACTATTTTAAAATTTATATAGAATGAAAAAGGGGCCAGAATAGCCAAGGCAATCTTAACAAAAAGAAGAAAGGTGGAGGCATCACATTACCTGTCTTCAAACTACACATCAGGGCTATAGTAACCAAAACAGCATGGTACTGATAAAAAAATAAAAATAATTTAAAAAAATTTTAAAAAACAGACACATAGACCAATGGGACAGAATAGAGAGCCCAGAAATAAGGCCAAACCTACAACCATTTGATCTTTGACAAAGCTGACAAAAATCAAGGTCTAATATCCAGCATCGATAAGAAACTTAAACAAATTTACAAGAAATAAACCAACTCCATTAAAAAGTAGACAAGAGACATGAACAAACACTTTTCTAAAGAAAACATACAGGCAGCCAACAAGCATATGAAAAATGCTCAATATCACCGATAGTTAGAGAAATGCAAATCAAAACCACAACGAGAAACCATCTCATGCCAGCCAGAATGGTTGTAGAGAAAAGGGAACACTTATACACTGTGGGTGGGACTGTAAATTAGTCCAACCATTGTAGAAAGCAGTCCAGTGATTCCTCAAAAAGCTAAAAACAGACCTAACGTTCAACCCAGCAATCCTATTACCAGGTATATACCCAGAGGAATATAAATTACCCTACCATAAAGTCACATGAATGTGAATGTTTATTGCAGCACTAATCATAATAGCAAAGACTTGGAATCACCTATATGCCTATCAATGACAGATTGGATAAAGAAAATGTAGTACATATACACCATGAAATACTATGTAGTCATAAAAAACAATGAGATAATGTCTTTTACAGGAACATGAATGGAGCTAGAGGCCATTATCCTTAGAAAAGTAACACAGGAACAGAAAAGTAAATACTACATGTTCACACTTATAAGTGGGAGCTAAATGATGAGAACTCATGGACACAAAAAGAGGAGCAACAGACACTGGGGCCTACTTGAGGGAAAAGAGTGGGAGGAGGGAGAGGAGCAGGAAATACTAAGTATTGGGTACTAGGCTTAGTACCTAGGTGACAAAATAATCTGTACAACTAACCCCTGAGACACAACTTTACTTATGCAAAAAACCTGCACATGTAACCCTGAACTAAAAAAAAAAAAGTTAAAATAATAATTAAAATAGAAAGAAAAGGTTCTGAAAAAAAAAAGAGAGAGAGAGACTCAAAGAAACAGTCTTCCACCCCTTGACCATGTGCCTTGAAGACCCATTATGCAGAAATAGACAGGTGCCCAGACAAAATCAGGAGTGAGTGGACCACATTCATGGATAGGAATTTGCACAGCTTTCTCTGAAATGATCATTTTGTCACATGGACTGTAGGTCAAAACCAATTCGTTATGTGGGCAATGGAATTTATCTCACCTTGGGTTTCTCCCCAGCCAGTGACATAACATTCAGTCTGGTTGGCGACCACATAATTTGGGGATGGCAGACAAGCTGGGATGACTTTGTCAGCGATGATGGCAGAACTGAAAGAAAAGCATCAGCAGTTATGTTTGACTGCTCTGCTGGAAGTTGCAACACCCACAACCAGGCATCCCTTCCTTGAGGCCCCAGAGCCCTCTGAGCTGGCACTGCCTTGCTTCACTGACACAGAGCAACGTAGAACACAGCGTTTCACCCTCACATTTGCCTGTGGTTGCCTATGGACTACACAGATATAAGGTTTCATTTGAAAGGCATCAGTTGCATACAAGAAACTGCTGGTGGCCTTCACCTTTGAAAGTAGGGATGACAAAGGCACACTTCTCAAGTATATTCTGTGCACAACTTGAATCTCATGCCGAGTGCATCCTTTTACATTAACTGAATAGGGCATTGATCAGTGCACAGAATGTCTGACTGAGACGCCACCAAGAGGCTGTAAAATTGCAAACCTGTTGTGTGCCCAGAGCAACTTGCTCCATCCTTGGATCCTCCACTTCCTCCTCAGTGAATGTTACTACACCACGGTTGTAAGAATCCAGTAAAACACTTGATACCAAATGAAAGTGTGAACATTGAGATGAATGTTTTCAAAGCTGCAACATGTATGGGGAGTCATGCAAACTGGTTCTGTTATTGGGAATGAAGTCTGTCACTGACTGCTTGACTTGAGCCCAGCCCAGGGGACACGGAGCAGAGAGGTGTATATCATGGAGTGAACTGGGCCATGGACGTGTAACAGAAGGCCAGCTGAGAGTCTGAATGTTATTCTGGGGCACATGTGAGTCTAGGACTGGTGCCAAGAGCATGTAAATAAACCACAAGCAAATATTGAAGGTGGACCACTTGTTTTTCATTGCTAATTGGCTGCCCAATTTTTAAACAGTCTACAGCACACACTGTCACATGGGAATGATGTTTTACAGTGACACGTAATTAGAAGGGAGAGAAAGGATAAATATACATTTTTTACAATTTAAAATTTTCACTATTACCAAACAAAAATATCCACTCAAAATACAACTCAACAATGCAGCAGTCATCTAACAGCAAAGAAATGCAGAGAAAAGCAAAACCGCAGGTGACTATGAATAAAGGGTGAATGTAGTCTCAAATCCTCAAAGAGCTGTGTTTATTTCATTGATTCAACGAATGAATAATTCATTCAGTGAATGAAATGAATAAATACTCGTATTCAATTCTGATGTGCTTTAAGGATGAATATGCTCATTTTACACTTAGCACAGACTTTTGTGTATATTGTCCCTTGTCCTCTTTATAGAAAGTTTCTTCCTCACTGTTAAAGTTTCCCTTCGGTACCAATTTTCCCTGTCCACATAAAGTATTTCATTTAAAAAATCTCAGCATAAAATATACACTGAAAAGAGTCTGAAAGTGCTATGTGAGCTCTGGCATCTCCATTGAGCTCACTGTTCCTCTGCAGTTGTTCTTTCCCCAGTAGCTGTTTCTTATTCTTCTTTCTTTGTGGAACCTCTCCCTGTGCATACACAGCTTTGTATTTAGCCAGAGACTTGAGGACTACTTTTTTTTTTTTTTTCCTGAGATGAAGTCTCGCTCTTGTCGCCCAGGCTGGAGTGCAGTGGCACAATCTTGGCTCACTGCAACCTTCACCTCCCAGATTCAAGCGATTCTCCTGCCTCAGGCAAACTGCCCACCTTGGCCTCCCAAAGTGCTGGGATTACAGGACTGAGCCACCGCACCAGGCCTAGTGCTTCTTTAAATAAGGGACAAGAAATTTAAAGAGAAAATAGGAAGTACCTTCCCTCTAATGGTAGGAAGTACCTTCTTACTTATGAAGTAAGAAGCTAATTGATCATGTGGTAAAAAGGAAACAAATAAAAACGGTGTCTCAAAATATTAGGAGCACTGCTTCAGTGAAATCAGTTAAAGTAAATGCCCATATTAGTCATCCATTGATACACATACTTATTTTCCTAAGTGAATTCTCCACAATTCTGAAAATCAGTGAAAAGATCATCTCATATTACTTCTACACAAAACCAAGCAGCGCATGTGACTCTCCATGTTTCATGTTTCAGGGCATACACATCCCTTTCCACCGGGGATCAATGTGCCCTATGGAAAGTAACTTCTTGCCTTTTAAACTAAATTCAGTAAACAAAAATTGTTTTGTATAGCTGACATAGGATCACATCAATTGCACGGAAAACATCAGTCTGTGGAAGGAACTTACAAGGCTGAATGAGGCACGTTAAGAAGGCGTAACCCATCACATTGGCTTTTCTGCTGTTCGAATTTTTTTTCTGGTCAAAAATACAGGTGCTAAGACTCCCTGAGTCCAGCAGATGTCAGAACAGAGGAAGGCAGAGGGCAGCCTCCTGCAAAACATCTCCTACTCCTGCCAGTTTCTAATCCAGGGTCCAGGAGCTGGAGCATCCGGGCTCCCCGTGCCTGCTCTTGGAAACGGAAATGCCCTCCCTCAAACCCCACTTCTCTCAGGGGCTCCCACCCACCTACCTGAGGGTCAGTCCGGGAGCCAGCGTCTGGACAGAGCGGGGTCGCGCCCTGGAACACAGGGCGGGCAAGGAAGGAGAAGAGCCCAGCTGGCAGCGCAGGGGCGAGCGTCCTCCCTTTCCCAGCGGCCTTGGCCTGACCACCCCAGCCCTGCGGGAGGGAGTCCGCCCACCCGCGCCCCGTCCATGTCTCCGCCCCGTTCCCGCGCCCCGCGTCGGCGCCCCCGCCTGCTGTCCCTTGCCACCGCCTCGTGTCCCTCAGACCGCGCCTCCGCGGAGCGCAGGCGGCCTCGGTCCGGCCCCGCCTTGGACCCTCGCGCGCGCTCCAGAAGCATCAGTGTCCTCCGGGCGGTCACGGGCCTGCTGCGGCTCCCACCCTGGCGCCCCTGTGTTGCTCTCCCCACTCTCAGCCTCACGCCCCCCACTACTACCACCTCGTATTTTGCAGCCTCAGGACATGAACCGTCTGCTGGTTGAAGTCTCTTGGGATAAAGCCCGAGGCAGGTTTCTGGAGCCGGACACTCCCTCCCACCTGAGGCATGGACAAAGTGTGGGGTCTGCTGCCCCCTGCCGCCCCGGCTGACGTTCGCTCCTATTTGCACGCTGCCCAGCAATGTTCCAACTGGAACATTTCAAAGGCAAGGCTGAGAATAAATGCTGTTTACAAATTCCAGAAAAGAAAAAAAAAAAAAAAACAATGTTGCTCTTCTGCTTAGCAATAGGTTTTCCCAGCCAAGCCAGCACTTCTGTGGGTTGTATTTAAGTCTTAAGTGCGTCAGAGCTGTTGCCTGCAGGTGCTGGTATTGTCCAATGGGGGAAGTTTGAGGACAGTGTCTCTGAAAACTCCAGGCTTTTGGATGAAGCAACCTTTCCACATTAGGTATGTAACATAAGGACCTAGCAGAGGTCTCCTACGATTTACCCATCATGCAAAAGGACTGAGTCTCTGCAAAACAGGACTTTCAAAGAACCTTTTTCAGGAGAAGAGAATGTTGCAAGAGCTGATTCCTTGCCTATTTGTTTTTGACTTCGCATCTAAACTGATAAAGGTATTTATGGGTATGGACAACAAATAATGAAAGGGATCAAAATAGGAATGTTTCATTCAGTTTAACCTGGCCCATGCAGTGCACTTCAGGTCCTAGACTCTGGTTTGAACTCTGCGATTTCTACCATTCCTTGGCTTTGTTTGTTTCATTGCTTGGACTTTCAGACTGATCAGAGTTCTGAATACAGTAGGTGCTCGATAAGTGCTTATTCTGGGTACTACCATTGATGCCTGTGGCAGCGACTGCAGATGAGCAGGCTCCTGCAGCAGTGAGGCGTAGGGCTGGAGGGCCTGGCTCTGGCATCCAACCCTGCTCCATCTGCCACAGAAGCTGTGTGACTTTGGGGAAGCTATGAACCTCTGCTGAACTCTCTATTAGTAAGATGAGAGTGTTAGTAATAGCACCTCCCTCATAGAGTCCGAGTGAGGAGTAAATCAAATAACCTGTGTAAAAGACCTACTTTGGTGCCTTGTATATGTGAAAACTACTCATGGGACAGGGGACTAGTATCCAGAATATACAAAGAAGTCAAACATCTCAACAGCAAAAAACCAACCCAATTAAAATATGGGCAAATGACCTGAGTAGACATGTCTCAAAGAAGACATACAGATGTCCAGTAAATGAATGAAAATGTGCTCAACATCACTAATCCTCAGAGAAATGCAAACCTAAACCACAATGAGCTACTATATCACCCCAGTAAGGATGGCTGTTATCAAAAAGACAAAAAAATAGCATGCTCGTGAGGATGCAGAAAAAAAGGGAAATTTCCTACACAGCAGGAATTTAAACTAGCGCAATCACTCTGGAGAACAGTATGGAGGTTCCTTAAAAAACTACAAATAGAAGTACCATATGATCCAGCAATCTCACTACTGGGCTTTTTTTTTTTTTTTTTTTTTTTTTGAGACGGAGTCTCGCTCTGTCGCCCAGGCTGGAGTGCAGTGGCCGGATCTCAGCTCACTGCAAGCTCCGCCTCCCGGGTTTACGCCATTCTCCTGCCTCAGCCTCCCGAGTAGCTGGGACTACAGGCGCCCGCCACCTCGCCCGGCTAGTTTTTTGTATTTTTAGTAGAGACGGGGTTTCACCGTGTTAGCCAGGATGGTCTCGATCTCCTGACCTCGTGATCCGCCCGTCTCGGCCTCCCAAAGTGCTGGGATTACAGGCTTGAGCCACCGCGCCCGGCTCTACTGGGCATTTATCCAACAGAATGTAAATCATTATATCAAAGAGTCATCTGAAGCCCCAGGTTTATTGCAGCTCTGTTCACAATAACCAAGACATGGAATCAACCTAGTTGTCTGACCACCAATGAATGGATAAAGAAAATGTGGTACACACATATCATGGAATACTATTCAGCCATAAAAAATAATGGAATCTTGTCATTCACAGTAACATGGGTGAAGTTAGAGGACATTATGTTAAATAAGCCAGGAACAGAAAGTTTAGCACTGCATGTTCTCACTCATATATGGCAGCTAAAAGAAGTTGAACACAGGAAGTAAAAAGTAGGACAGAAGATACTAGAGGCTGAGAAGGATCCAGGGCAGGGAGGGATAGGAAGAGAGTTGTTAAAGGCTAGAAAATTACAGCTTGATAGGAGGAATATGTCCTAGTGTTCTATACCACCATAGGATACCAACAATAATATAGTGAATAGTTTCAAATACCTAAAAGGGGGATGTTGAATGTTCCCAACACAAATGTATAAAAAATGATAAACGTTTGAGATGATGGATATGTTAATTACCCTGATTTGATCACTATACATTATATGTATTGAAAATCTCTATGTACACCATGAATATGTACAATTATTTGTCAATTAAAACTTTTTAAAAAAAAACTTAATCTCATAGAATTAGAAAGTAGAATAATGATTATCAGAAGCTGAGAAGGGTAGTTGGGGAGAGGACAGTGGAGAGACGTTGGTCAATGGGTCCAAAGTTCCAGTTAGAAATAATAAGTTCTGGTTGTTCTATTACACACTAGGGTGACTACAGCTAATAATAATGTATTGTATATTTGAATAACTAGAAGAGAGGATTTTAAATCTTCTCACCACAGAGAAAGGATAAATGTTTAAGGTGATGGATATGCTGATTACCCTAATTGATCATTCTACCATGTATCCATGAATTAAAACATCAACAGTATCCCATAAATATGTACAAATGCTATGTGTCAATTATAAATGAAATGAAACATTCAAAAAAGAGCTTAAAAATAAAAAAGAGCTTAGTATGGTGCCTAGACACTTTAGGCATTAATCAATCAAATAATATCAATCAAGATATTATTATTATTATTATTATTCCTCCTCCCAGCAGTAAATGGCAGTGCAGTGGTTAAAAGTAATCAATTGAGACCCAGATATTTGGGTTAGAATCTGGCTCTGCCAATTTCTGTCGGCATAACCTTAGGCAAATAAGTTTCAATGTCCTGATCTATAAAATGGTAATAATAACAGAGAAGAACTCTGGTGATTGGAGCATGGTATAGGTAAGTCATAGTGCTGTTTGTGCCTGGCACAGATGGACAAGGCTACAATAAATCATAGCTAGTAGTAAAATAAAAATCATAAAAAGGGTATGTTTAGATTAGCCACCAATGCTTAATTGTACTCTAAGGTAATAATGTATTTGTCTAATTTCACCTTTCCACTTACTTGCTTATCGGAAGGTTGATAGCTAGGGATTGCCAGAGTGTCTGAACTCAGAGGCAACTTCCCACGTGAAGATCAAGGGCTATCTGCAGCCCCTGATGGAAGCCTGGTTGCCAACATCAGTCCTTCCACTTGGAGCAATTCTTGTGCAGTCATTGATGCAAAGTAATATTGAAATAATTGCCTCAAGGATGTTCAATGGTTATTACTATTGACTGTGGCCTGATAGGTGGAAAGGTTGCTCAGAGGGACCAAATGCAGCGACCTTAGCTCCCACAGTTATTTGTATATTGGAACTTGGTTTTGCAAAGTAGATCAAATGAAACTGAACAACATTTGCAATAATCCATCACTGCTGGCCAGACAGGGAAGGGTTTTGGACTAAGAACTGGGCTAAGGAACCCTGCAGGTTTGAGGTGAGTTATGAGTTGGTGCTCCCTTGCCTACAGATTATTTCAAAACAATGTCCCTACAACTTACTGAACTGGAATGTCAACTCAGTGGATTCTTCTCTGGCCACTCTTAAGGGATTCAGAAGAGGGCTTTTAAAAATTCAGGGAACCACCTTTGAAAAGGGGGACCTTCTTTTCTCCACAAATGACATTCTTTTCTTTTCCAAGGCGCTTAGGGCTCCCCAAATTTGTGGCACACCTTGCCTTCAGCGGCTTGCCATGGTCTTTGGGTTAAAATGCACAATATTTAGCAAGACAGTCTCCCCAGTCATCTGGCCCAGTCTGGTTTCCTCTCTCACCCCTCCCCCAGTACTCCTCACCTGCTTATTCCGGTTTAACCAGGTGCCTTAGTCAGCTGGGGCTGCCATCACAAAATACCGCACACAGGAGGCAGGGTGGTAGGGTTGGGGGTTAGACACAGACATTTATTTCTCGCGGTTTTGGAGGCTGGATGTCCAAGATCAAGGTGTTAGCAGATGCAGTGTCTGATGAAATCTCTTTCCTTGCTTTTAGATAGCGCCACTTCTGGCTGCACCCTTACATGGCATCTCCTCAGCTTGCTCGAGGAGGGAAAGGAACGGTGTGTGTGTGTGTGTGTGTGTAGATTGGTGTGTTCCTCTTCCTATATGGGCACTAATCCCATCATGGGAACCACACCCTCATGACTTGATCTAACCCTCATCACCTCCAAAGGTCCTGCTTCCAAATACTAGCACATCGTGAGTCAGGGCTTCAGCATATGAATTTTGTGGGGACACAAACGTTCAGCCCATCACATCAGGGATTGCAAACTCAGTCAGCTTCAGGCGCCAGGCAGGTACAATGAATTCTTGGTGAGAGAAGGAAATTTAATATTTCAAATACAGTCCTTTGTCACTGACACTCCAGCCAGCCACACAAAACCAAGTTCACCGTCCCTCTCTCCTCTAAGTGCCCTCTCCTCCCCGTACCCAGATTCAGCCCAGGGCAGCTCACACACTCCATCCCCAGCCAGGTGGGGCCAGGGCCCCTCCAACATCCCCAAGCTGGGGGTGCTTCCGGCAGGATGACGGGCCTGGAAGCCGAGTAACTGGCCGGCCCCGAGGACAAGGTGCCCATCACGAATGACAACACGAGCAAACCAGGCCACAGCTGATCCTCCTGAGGCTGCAGGGGTCCTGTGTTCCCACCCGTTCCCTCTGTGCGTCTCCTCATCGGGTGCAAAACCTCGACTCCCTCAGGTCTCCTGCCCCACCCCGCACCCTTCATGCTCTGAAGATGGAGGCGCCTTGTACTTCCGGGAGGCAAAGAGCCCTGAGGGAACCTCCTTCCGTTTCCTGCTGTGAGGACAGCGGACCCCCTGTCGCCGCCCAACTCCTTTGTCCTTTCCCCGCAGGGACCACCTTTCCTCGAGTGACAGCCCCACTCTCCTCAGGAACTCACGCTTTGTAACCCCTTCTCGCTTCTCGCCATCTATGGACGCTCTCCTGTGAGCACTGAAATGCCGTCTGCACTCCCTGGACCTCCGACTCCTTCTCTTTTGGCTTCATCGCAGACATATTTCTTCAGAGTCATCCTAATATGCTGTTTCCATTTTGTTTCCCACTGACTCTTCAGCAGTGATGCTGTGGTCTGAATGTGTCCCTCAAAATTCACCTCTTACAAACTGGTTTTTGTTTTTTGTGTTTTTTTTTTTTTTGTTTTTGAGACCAGGTCTCACTCTGTCGTCCAGGCTGGAGTGCAGTGGTGCAATCTCAACTCACTGCAGTCTCGCCCTCCTGGTCTCAGGTGATCCTCCCACTTCAGCCTCCTAAATAGCTGGGACTACAGGTGTGTGCTACCACACTTGGCTAATTTTTTATTTTTGGTAGAGACAGGGTTTCTCCATGTCGCCTGCACTGGTCTCAAATTCCTGAGCTCAAGGGATCCACTGCTTTGGCCTCCCAAAGTGCTGGGATTACAGGTATGAGCTGCTGCCCTCAGCCCAACATGTTGCAAACTTAATCCCCCATAGTGTTCGGAGACGGGGACTTTTGGGAATTTAGGCCAATTAATGCTGTTTTAAAGGGAGCTTGTGGGAGTGAGTTCAGGCTCTTTCACTGTCCTGCTGTGTGAAGACACAATGTTCATCCTCTTACCCTCTGCCTTCTGCCACGTGAGGACACTGTAATAATTGGCACCTTGATCAGGGGCTTTGAAGCCTTCAGAACTGTGAGATGATACATTTCTGTCCTATATGGGTTACCCAGGCTGTCATCTGGGTAATCCATAAAGGACTGTGACTCTTTGTTACAGCAGCACAAACGGGCTGAGACATATGGCATGATTTGTCTTCCCACCCCTCTACTGACTCTCATCGCCAAACTCAGTGAGCATTTTTAGTCTTTATCTTTCTAAAAGGACATCTTGGTAGAGTGGGGACTGGAGCTCTGACAGTGCTGGTGATTAGGGTTGGCGTGTCTCCCCAGTTGATTTACAGTTGGGGCTTGGACACTGTTTAAAACTTGGGAGGAGCTTCCTAACCATCTAAACACAACCTTTATTCACCTGGTGGGCCAGAGCAGTCTGCCTGGAAGAAAAATACTGAGATGCCAGCACTCTAATGACTATTGAGGTGCAGGGATATAAAATCTTGTACAAATTGGGATGGCTCTGGGCCAAGATCAATCTGTTAGAAACAGCCAGGCTTCCTGAGAGAATGTTCCATTAAGAGAAAAAGGAGGTTGGCTGGGCTTGACCAAGCAGTTCTCTCCCTGGGGGTCTCTCATGAGGTTACTGTCAGATGGTGGTAAGCCACAGAAGTGGCTCCATACCACATGGCTGGCTGTGCCAAGCACTCAGAGGTCTCCCCCAACACCATGATGTCAGGTTGGAGGGACTATTTGTTTGAGATAGAAAGTGGGACGAATGCCAAAAATCCATTTTAACCCTGCCACCACAGCACCAAAAAGCACATCCTTCAGCATGCTTTGTGGAAGAAGGATTGCATGTTTATGGCAATTAAAGATTGCAACACTTTTGATTCCCATAAAACTGTATGTGTTTACACCTCTGACTGAACACAAGGGGGGGCTATCCTCTGAAATAGCAGAAACCTAACTTTCTGCATGCAATGGCAGCCGGAGCTTATTCCCCAGGTACCACCTGCCATATACAAGTCCCTTTACCTAACAAAGACACAGTGATATTGGGGGTTCGTGCCACCACTAGTGGAGGGGGAGGAGACTAACCTCTGGCTCAACCTTCAGTGGAGGCAGATGTGCTTGAAGCTATTTGGGCAACAGAGTTCAAGGATTTGACCTGTGTCAACGTGGGAGAGAGAAGGATTATAGAGAGACACTTTTGGCAAGCTCTGGAAGGAGATGAATTATGGAACATGCATAAATAGAGACGGATGCACAGGGAAGCTAATAACATTCAGGCTCAGGGTTCCTTCATTGCATGAGTCCCATGGCAGATTGTATTTTCCAAGATGGCAGCCACAAGACTCCAACCACATGTACTCTTCTTACATTGTGAGGCCGATAGTCCTCCCATGGAAAGGTGGGGTCTATATGTCCTTCCCTAGAATCTGGGGAGACTTGTGACTCTCATGCAGATGATGCTGGAGTATTTCCAGGCTAGACTGTAAAGGAGAAATAACTTCTGCCTGATTCTCTTGGAAGTTAGTTGCATGCTTCTAGGAAGCCCAGACACATGGAGAAGTTCTGAGTATTTTGGCCGATAGTCCCAGATGAGGTTCCAGCAACAGCTGAGATCACCCATGGGATGTGAGTGAGGAAGGCTTTGAGATGGTTTCAGCCCTAACCACCACTGACCTCATAAGAGACCAAGCCCAGCAGACCCTCAGAATTCAGAAATAAAATAATTCACCTTATTTTAAGCCACTATGTTTTGGGTTGATTTATCCCATAGCAAAAGACCACTTCAACAGGCCTCTTCTGAGGCTCTGGAGGGGCCCTGGCAATGTATCCATTTGGTCATTTGCTTTTGTCAAGTTCGCAGAAGCAGACATTTTAGCTGTAATTGGCTAAAATTCTGATCTCTTTCTGCCCTCCTGTTGGGTAGTGGTGGAGAGAATGTGGGCATTTTGAGGATCCAGTAAAAGAAGAATTGAGTTGAGTCATTGAGTTTGGGTTCCTTGGGATTTATTTATGTGGTATGGAGTCACTTCTATGTATGTTATTGCTAGCTGTCCCTGTGTAAAACAGATTTTAGAATAGTCTTAACCTCCCTTGTGCCGACTTACCTGGTGGTGTAACGTAAATATGCAAGACCATAGATTACATCACGATTGTGTCATATGACATGTGCATTTGCAGGAACATGGATAGAGCTGGAGGCCATTATTCTTAGCAGACTAACACAGGAACAGAAAACCAAATAGCGCATGTTCTCACTTATAAGTGGGAGCTAAATGATGAGAACACATGGACACATCGAGGGGAACAACACACACTGGGGCCTATCAGAGGTTGGAGGATGGGAAGAGAGAGAGCCTCAGGAAAAATAACTAATGAGTACTAGGCTTAATACCTGGGTGATGAAATAATCTGCACAAGAAACCCCCAGGACACATGTTGACCTATGTAACAACCCTGCACTTTTATCCCTGAACTTAAAATAAAAGTTGAATAAGAAAAATAGAAATGTACAAAGCTAGAAAAGAGTCTAGCTCATCCCATCTGGGAATTATTCCAAATCTTACCGCTCATACATAAAAATAGTTTGATAAAGGTTTTCCTAAGTGTGCCAAGAATCCTGAAAACTTATCTTCCATTATCAATCATGAGCTATGAAGCCAGAAGAAAAATTTAAATCTATCGACAATAAAATACTAGAGCCAAAATAGTTTATTATTCTCTTCTCTCATAGAATATGATATCACAACATTATTGAAGAGGCAATCAAAGAGTACGCAGGCAAAAATGTTGGGAAGGGAGTATTACAGAGATAGGTCAGGAATTTATTTAATTAAAATTGCTATTTTACTGAGTTTTACTATATTTAGTGGTAGCAGTAGCCAGAGTAGACTGCTGGGAGCCTGGGCCATTGAGATTGGTATTATTCAGGTTATGTTGGGCTCATTTGCTCTCACCTTCTGGCACACACAGGATACATCTCACTTGATTTCTCACAAGTCTTTGGTACCCATGACCACTCCCACCTTTTTACAATTTACACTTTCACTGGTTTCTCTGGACTCACACCGTCAATTCTCCCCTGTGGCTAATTGTTCTCAGTCATCTCTAGAGAATTCTCTTCTTCTGGGTCCTTGTGTTGTTGAGGGCTTTACCCCAAGCCTTCTTTTTCTCTCTCTGAGCAAGCTTGTCCGCCCCCATTGCTTCAATCCCACCTATGTGCTGACAACTGCTAATTCCACATCTCCAGCTCAGACCTCTTTCCTAGGCTGTACACCAGGAATTGGCAAACTTTTTCTGTAAAGCGACAATAACAAATATTTTATTGGCTTGCTGGTCATTGTACTGTCTCTGTCCCATCTGCTCAACTCTGCTAAGGTAGTGCAAATATAGCCACAGACAATAGTAAAAGAATGGGTGTGGCCGTGTTCCAATAAAACTTGACTTATAAAAATAGGGTTGCTTCATGGGCTATAGTTTGTGAACTCCTGTTCTAGACCAGAATATCCAACTCCCTTCTGGAAATTTCCACTTGGGTTTTCTCAAGTTCCTAAACATAACATTGTCCCCAGGCAATTTCATCTTATTCCCTCCTGTATGTTCCTTCTTAATGAATGATACCACTATCCACTAGAAAGCCAGAAATTCAGGCAGCATACTTGATTTCATTCCCCACATTCAATCAGTCACAAAATCATGTCAATTCTACTTTCTCAACATCCCCCTAATCCATTCTTTTTTCTCTTTCTCCACTGCCTTCTTTCACTCCCTCTTATCTCTCACCTCCTATGACCTCCTCACTATGCTGCAATCAGAGAGATCAAGCCACCCTTGGATTTTAAAAGCCTTCAGTAACAGTACTCCCTGCCTTTCTTTGGCTGAAGTCTAAACTTCTTGAAACAGAGTGAGAAGCCTGCACAATTGGACCATTTCCCCATGTTAGCCAAATTCCTCTCATCTGCCTGCTCCTCTTGCCTCTGGGATCCTGCACATATATTTCTTCTGCTTAAATAATGTGTAGCAGGTGAAGCAACTATCTGAGGCCAGTATCTGATGAGCAGTAAGAATTTACCAAGACAGTTGTAGATAAAGAAAGGCAGATTAAAGAAAGTATGAAAATATGTTGCAAGGGAGCAACAGGCAGGCCAGCAAGAGAGGAACTGAAGGCCAAGAGACAAAGGCTTGCTGGGGGTTTTATAGGATGTTGCTTGTGTTGCGTGCTGAAGAGGGCTTTGTGCAGTATTGATAATGCCAAGGTTGCAGTGGGATAACCTGCATCTTTCTATCAGCTGAAGGTCTGGTGATAGCTGGGCACAGGAAGATTGTGAGTTATTTGTACAGGAGGGCTATGGTCCTGGACCATGAAGAAAGGCAAACTTATAGCTTATTTGCTTTCTCTTTCTTTTTCTCTCAGTGCCACCAGCCTGATTCCTTTTGCCTAATTAGGACTCCACAGAATTCTTCTCCTTTCTCATCCTTCCAGCTGTCTTCTTTTGAGATAGAGTCTGGCTCTGTCACCCAGGCTGGAGTGCAGTGGCCGGATCTCAGCTCACTGCAAGCTCCGCCTCCCAGGTTTACACCATTCTCCTGCCTCAGGCTCCCGAGTAGCTGGGACTACAGACACCCATCACCATGCCCGGCCTGTTTTTTTTTTTTTTTTTGTATTTTTTAGTAGAGACGGGGTTTCACCGTGTTAGCCAGGATGGTCTCGATCTCCTGACCTAGTGATCTGCCCGTCTCGGCCTAACAAAGTGCTGGGATTACAGGCTTGAGCCACCGTGCCCGGCCTTCCAGCTGTCTTCTAAGTCTCAACTTGGATGTCACTTCCTCTGGGAAGTGTCTCCTCACCTCTCAAGACTGTTTCTCTGTGCACCACTACAACAAATGGGACCTGGGCCACTTCACTTTTACAATTCCAGTTTACAGACCTGCATTGCCCCAACTCCATTAGACCGAAGACTCCTTGAGGGCAAAGATGGCCTCTTATTTACTCTTGATTCCCCAGCACCTAGCACAGCACTAAACACTGTACCCACTGAAAGAACATCTGAAGGATAAGTGTCTATAGCAAAAGTGGTTTCCACTGACATTCCCTTCTCTCTTCCCCAACTTTGGATTGAGGAACCCAGGAGCTGGTCAGGTGGCAGGATGAGATGAGATAAGGAGAAGTCATTACTTGGGGCCTCTGTTTTGCTGGTGTTTTGCTGGTGTGTGGAGATGGTGGGTTTCCCTTGAATACCTGGGAGGCAGGAGCAGGCATGAATTACTCCAGCCTCTAGGTTCTGGACCCACATAGGGGGCTGCTGCTCTCTAGCACCCATCAGTCCTTAACCATCTGGTCTCCAGCCAGGGAGGGAACGTGGTGGTGGTGAAGCCTCTCTGTCCCACCCACTCATCCTAGGAGCTCATGAGAATCAGCCAGAATCCAAGTTCTACACCCTGAGTTAGGAACTCTATAACTTTAGACTTTCCCTGAACTTTGGGAATTCTCTTAACTAGTATGAAAGCAGTTACATCATCCTAGGTTCTCCTAAAATAGACACATGTCTCCAAATATAGGCACATGTATATGCAAACATATACATGGATACATAAATATATACATATAATTTTTGTTTTGAAATAAGTATAAACACAATGAGTTATAGATATAGTACTGAGAGGTTCTTGTGCCTATGGCCCCACCTCCCTCAGGCAGTATCTTACATAACTATAGTTCATGATTACAACCGGAAAGTTGCCATTGGCACAATATCAGAAACTAGTCAGCAGACCTTGCTCAGATTTCACCAGCTTTTTTTGTGCGCTCATTTGCTTTCCTGAAAAGATTTTAATGTTTTTCTACATGACTTATCTCCCTGACATACTGTGAGATAAGATTTTTTTTTTTTTTCTGTATGAGCTTAGAGAACAACGAATGTGAGAGATGGGAAGGATGATTCGGTGCATCTCTGTTTTATCCATGGTGAGTCTGGACCTCAGGGCAGAATGACCCTCCACTGTCCTCTGGGGAGTCCTGGTGCTGCATTAATGCCAGCTACTAAGTTATCTGGGACTGACTGTCTTCTTCTCTGCTAATATTTGTCTTAAGCATGTAACACGGCCATGCTTATTAATAATGAGGAGATGGCCAATGGAAATTAATTTTTTCAAAGATGAATAGATACCTAGATTTTTTCAAGCACAATTCAATTTTAAAAAATCACCTCACTGAGCCCCGAATGAGTTAGATCTCACTTAGAAAGTGTCCCCTAGTGCCAGGCAAGTGCCTCATATTTGTAATCCCAGCACTTCTGGAGACTGAGATAGGAGGATCCCATGAGCCCAGGAGTTCAAGACCAGCCTGGGTAACATGGCAAAACCCCGTCTCTACAGAAAATACAAAAAAAAAAAAAAAATAGCTGGGCATGGTGGCGTGTGCCTGTGGTCCCAGCTACTCTGGAGTCTCAAGTGGGAGGATCACTTGAATCCAGGAGGTTAAGGCTACAGTGAGCTGTGTTTGCACCACTGTACTCCAGCCTGGGTGACAGAACCAGCCTCTGTTTCAAAAAAGAAAAGAAAAGAAAAGAAAAGAGAAGAGAAGAGAAGAGAAGAGAAGAGAAGAGAAGAGAAGAGAAGAGAAGAGAAGAGAGGAGAGGGAGAAAATGTCCCCTAGTGGATTACATTTTAACCACTGTGCTAACTGAGAGATAGCCTGCTATCTCTTTACGGGACATGAGGGCTGATAAGCATCTCATTGCATGGTCCTGGGGATGAACAAAGGCTAACATGTGGAAAAGGGCAACTAAAGAAAGAAGAGCCACCTCCAGGTTAATTAGTACAAGTCTCCTCACTGATATGCCCTAATACACTAAAATAGCAGTAAAAACAATCTGCACATTGGCGTGGAGGGCACAGATAAACTTTCTGAGGACCCTTACCATGACAGAGGGATGCTTTACATGAGTCCTTAGTACATTAAGTTCTTGCTATTTCCATTTGGAAATGATACTGTCCTCTTGGGGCTATGCAGAGATGTTCATTTTGATGAAATGAGTTGTCCTAGAATGGCAGTTCCCAGGCAGCAGAGTCTGGACTGTAGGAAGGTGGAAAGTAGAGGTGGCGAGGAGCTGGCAGGTGCAAATGTCAGGCCAGCAATGCAGTCCAGCTTGCATGGACATGCATCACCTAGGAAGTTGTGACTTGGCTGCAGTTTCCACTTAAGGTGAAACAGAAGGGTGAACTCTACCTCACCTCCTGATGAGGTTGACGTTTCCTGGTGTTTATAACTTTCTTTGTAAATACTTGCAAGGAATTTACCATTTTAATGCTGTAAGAGACGTCTATTCTTTCATAAGAGGACCTGAGTGGATCTTGATTGCAGGCCTTGTGCAGGGCAGAGCTAAGGAAATTCAATTTGTCTCCAATCTTATTTGAATGTTCTTTTCTCTTTTTTTGAGACACAGTCTTGCTGTCTCGCCCAGGCTGGAGTGCAATGGCACGACCTCGGCTCACTGCAACCTCCGCCTGCTGGGTTCAACAATTCTCCTGCCTCAGCCTCCCCAGTATCTGAGACTACAGGAGCACGCCACCATGACCGACTAATTTTTTGTATTTTAAGTACAGATGGGGTTTCACCATGCTGGCCAGGCTGGTCTCGAACTCCTGACCTCATGATCCACCCACCTTGGCCTCCCAAAGTGCTGGGATCACAGTCGTGAGCCACCGCAGCCAGCCTATTTGAATGTTCTTATGCCTGCTACAAGTGCAGCAGCAGAATCTCCACACATCTTGCGTTTCAAAGTTTCCTGTAGTTCCTTTAGCATACAGAGGCTGGGGAAGGTTAGAGACTGATTTGTACTTTTTAGACATATAGTTGATCATTGAACAACACATGTCTGAACTGTTACACACAGATTTTTTTCAATAAATGTGTTAGAAAGTGTTTTGGAATTTTTGCAACAATTTGAAAAAAACTCAAAGACAAACCATGTAGCTAGAAATACCAAAATAAAGTAGAAAAAGTTAAGTATGTCATGAATGCATAAAATATATGTAGATACCTATTCTATTTTATTATTTACTACCATAAAATATATACAAAACTATTGCAAAAGTTAAAATTTAGTAAAACTTATGTACACAAACACTCACAGATCGTATATGGTGCTATTCTCAGTTGAGAAAAGTGTACACAAACATACAGATGCAGTATTAAATTGTAACTGCATAAATTTAACCGTAGTGCATACCACACTATTGTAATAATTTTGTAGCCTCCTCCTGTTGCTGTTGCAACGAGCTCAGGTTTTGTGAGTATCCACTTAAAACGTGCTGTGATGCTCAACATCCCGGCATGAGCAGTTCATCCCCAGTGAATTGTGTATCACAGTAAAAAGTGCCCTCTCCCTGTTCGCATGTATTTTTCTTCCTGTTTCATGCTGTACTGTAAACCTTGAATAACACTGTGGGATCCATATGAAGTGGCACTAGTGATGCTGGCAGTGCTCCCAAGAAGCAGAGAAAAGTCATGACATTTGACATTACAAGAAAAACTTCATCTGCTTGATATGTAACAGAGACTGAGGTCTGCAGCTGGGGTTGCTTCCATTTCAGACAGACGATTCATCTTGTAAACAGACAGTGTAAACTTATTGTACGGATAAATACAGAACAGTACTGTAGATGTATTTTCTCTTCCTTATGATTTTCTTACAAGTGTTCCCTTTTCCCTAGCTTACTTTATTGTAACAATACAGTATATCATACATATAACATACAAATACATGTTATTAACTGTTGCTGGCCAACAACAGGCTATTAGTAGTTAAGTTTGGGGGAGTCAGAGTTATACCTGGATTTTCTACTGTGTATGGTCAGGGTGCCAAGCCCCCAAGTTGATCAAGGGTCAACTGTAATCCTAAAAGAATCTAATATAATATTGTACACAGTAAGTGGTCAATAAATAATGAATTGAACTAAATAAGAATACACAAATCTCAGAATATGTGCAACCTGATCGTAGTACACAGAACTCTCTCTATATGTATCTTTTCTCAGTTCATGCCATTCTTTCAGGTAGAAAGCGCCTTATTTTGAATCAGATGTCTTTAGAGCAAAAATCCCTCTAAGAGTGCAGTGCAGATTCCTGTGTACAATCTGGAATAGTCCATTGCTTCATGCCTACCCTGGACATGAAGGGCCGTGCCACAGCAGAAGTGTCTATGCACCCACCCCTGTCTATACCTGAGCAACGCATTCATTCCTCTTTGTTCCTCTCTTACAGGCTACAGAGTGTGGTGGCTCCAGCACAGAGCTCTGCTCAACATCCCTCTGTGCTTTCACGATGCTGATGGATTATGGAGGTAGGGAAGAATGTACAGCCAGGAGGCTACTACGAGAGCAACTGATTTACAAAATCCATTTGTAGAATTGAGTGCATCCAACAACTACCAGGGGAAAGTTGGGCAAGAGCTATACCAACACCACCCAAGTCAAAACCAAAACAACAGGAAAAGAAAATTATGTGGATATAGAATTTCTGACAACATCATTCCCAAGGTGCCTTATCCAAGAGGAACTGCTAAAATAATATTTTAAGTGGAAGTAAATACACGCTGGAAGCATTATATATTAGTAGAGTCTATTTTTTTTCCCAAAGTACTTTCTAAAGCACACCAACATAAGCCCCCTAAGAGACATTTCACATTAAAAATAAAACGTGTGTTCACTGCTGGTTTCTCAACTTACCTCCATCTTCTGTCCCCTTTAATGAACTGGGCCATGAGGTGAGTCAGAGAGGATAAAGGGAGTGGTAAGAATTTGAGGAGAGAGGAGAGTGAGGCTAAAATAGGAAATCAGGAAATGTGATTAGGTGCCCCCTGTCCCTCACATGTGGCCGCCCTCTTATTGCCCAACGTGGTTTCTTCTCGAGGGTTTTGCATGGTTCCTCAATCCCAGGGAATTCCGCAGGACGTTCCACCCAAGACCACTGGGCTCCCACCTCTACTCTTTTCCCAGTTAATGAATAAGAAGGAATTTCACTGCCTGGAAAGAGGAATGATGCTTTCTGGTCCTTATTTCACATCTAAAATAGAGAGGTCAATTGAATTATTCCTAAATATCTTTGAACACTAAAGTAGAAGTTTTAAAGCATATGTACTACCTGGTCGCTCTAACCTTAAGTCAAGGAAAAGTACAGATTCAACATTTAAAATTGACATAGATGCTTTTCACTGAATGCTACCACTCTTGCTTTATTTCATGAGAATGAGAATATAATAATATGCCATATGTTCATTTGGGTGAAAGATTGATGTCTTATAGTTTATAATTACAGAAAACATGTGAATTCACTGGGAATAAAGAAATTTTGAAGATAATAAAATATTTTCACTTATGTTGTAATTTCTATGTCATCTGGTGTAGGATGTGGAGATATTAATGTTTACACCTAACTTAAGCCTGTCATCTAAGACCTGAAAGGGTTGCGTCTATCAGCTGCACCCCTGGGTAGCCACACAACCTCGGGGGAAGGCCTCAGCCCCATGCCTGGAACAGCAGGTATGAGAACAGGACTGCCTGTTGGGAAGCTTGAGGGAGGCTATGAAGGTGCAGTGCTTGGCAGAGGGTCTCGTCGTGGAAGGTACCAGCAATTGTGAGATACTTTTATGATTTTATTTTCTCCAAAAGAAGGGGAATAAAAGAAGAGGGGAGGAAACAAGACTAATTGCGAGAGCTAAAGTACAAGGGGTGAGGGAAGGAGCAAGGAGACAGGAGGGCAGCATGGAAAAGCCGAGGGGGGAGATGGCTTTCACCACTTCCCAGCATCTATTGCAGATTCCACCCTCAAACATTTTGTAAGGACCTTTTATTCAAGGTAATGTTTGAACCCTGCTGAGGCAGTGGCATGGGTCTCTGAGAGAATAATTAACTTAATTTGACTATCTGGTTTGTGGATGCGTTTACTCTCATGTAAGTCAACAACATCCTAGGATTGGGACACACTTTCTGGGCACTGCTGGCCAGTCCCAAAATGGAACATAAGGAAGTGGTTCTTCTACTTCTTTTATTTCTGAAATCAGGTAAGACATAGTTTTTTTTTAATTATAATAATTATTTTTTCTCCCACAGTGTAGTAAAAATACATATGCCATGGCTTTATGTGCAATTCGTTTAATTTTTGATTCATGAAACTCCCAGTTGAAAATCTTGTATAAGATTGAGGAATTCTTCAAGAAATAAGTTTAATTTTCCTGTGAAGATTGTCAGGGTGCTGGAATGAATGGGCAGAGAAAATAATGGGTGATTTTTCAAATCTAAATGAGTGCCCCCACATAACGGCTGGTCTAATTGAAAAACAGCCAATGTAGCTAACTATGCAAAGGATGGCTAAGCTCTTCGCCTGGTTCTCAGTTTGATTAATTTATATCATCTCTGTTACGGTGTCATGCTCCCCTCACTTGTAAGTTAAAACAATGAAATATCTCTTTGAATATATTCTGTTCCCTCACCAGTTCATGGTGGCAGTGGGGTCGGGGACTCAGCATTTCTCTCTTTGTTATGGCCTGAATAAGGCCTTCCATAGGTATACGTTTGCTTCTTATCCCTGGAGAAATTACACGCATCCATTTGCCAGATGCCGTATGCAGATAGTGATTCAACAAATACTCACTTAGTGCTTGGGTTAGGTCCCCACATTTTTATACATACATACATACCTGTGTGTAAATGTCAGTGTGAGTGTGCGTTCTTTACAAACCGTAGCTTATTTAGCTCGTGGTATAGGTAGGGTGGCATATTCATCCTCATTTTATAAACAAAGAAATCTAGACTTAGGAAAATCATGTTATTTGCTCAGTGACAAAATTCTCAAATCAGGAAAATAAAGAAACATGGATTTAAGCCAGGTTTCCCAGAAGGAATCTAGGGCTCTTCTCACTTTTCAGCTTTGTTTAAGCCTTTGAAAGAATATTCTAAACATGTTCTAGTAGTTCTTTTTCTTTTTTTAAAAAAAAAGTTTTATTGAGATATAATTAACATATAGAATTCACCCATTTAAGGCATACAATCCAATGGATTTCAATATATTGAGAGTTGTGCAGCCACCATCAGAATAAATTTTTAAACTATTCATACCCCCAAAAAGGCACTCCATTCTCCTTAGCTGTTACCCCCAATCTGCAGCTTCTGGCAACCACTAATCTACTTTCTGTATTTATATCTTTGCCATTTTGAACATTTCGTACAAACGGAATCATACGATTTGCTAGTAGTTCTTCATGTAAATAATGTATACATACTTGAAATTCAATCTATAAATTACCAGATAAAATTTTACAAGTTGCACTTTAGAGCCAAATACATTTGAATTTAGTGGAAGCCATTCAAGGAACTATCAAAGAAAATACAGAGCAGGAGAAAATTAAACAAACAAATTTTTGTAAGAAATTGATGTGTGTTGAGGGGTATGAATATTATATTTCAGCCCATGGAAACTAGAACATAGATCACTATGAACTTAATCAGCGGGCTACACCAAAAGGCTAGATCAAACTTCTCTGCCACAGGATTAGCCTATGTTTTAACCAACCTAGGGGGCACATTCTCTCATTTTTGGAAAGCAAGGCTTTCTGTGGATATATCATCTTTCCAGTGTGTTGGAATGCCAAGGGAGAGGAAAAAGTTTCTTTTACAGCCATGCTTAGTGGGAAGTGGAGAAACATGTTCCATTTCATGAATTACTAAGTCTTTAACACATGCAAATATGCATACACATTCACACACCACAGTGAGGAAGAAATTCTCACAGCATTAATAAAATACATTTGCATCAGTAGCAATATACATCTGCATTTTACCTATAATATAAATGTATTTTTCCACTAAAAGATTTGTTTGATGTTTCCTTGCCAGCAAATAAGCCCTATCAAATCCTATTGCCACATGAGTCCTAGGGGTGAATAAGAGAAAAACAAATGGGGAAAAATTATTTCAAATTAAAAAGAAAAATGTTTGATTATGATTTGGGATATTTCCTAGGAACAGGAGCTGGGGAGGGGACCTCAGCAACGATGTGCTATGAAGCATAATAACACGACACAGAGGTAACTTAATTGAAGGGAGAAATAAATGGAAGTTTTCTTTTTTTTTGAACATCAGTTGTAGCCTGCTCTGCTATACTTTAAAAAAACTCTTCAGAAAGTTTAACTTAACTCACTGTAGGGCACACTTTGTGGATTTATGGTGTGTTTTGAAGTCACACTCTGAGCTGTAGAAGTAACCAAAACACAACTCTTCTTGGAAATGAGAGCTTAAGTTGACAGAAAGTGCAGGGTGAAGACATGGATACGGGCCTAAAGCATCTATTTCTTTGTGATCTTTTGACACATCTCTCAAGTGCTTTTTGGTGGATTGGGTTTAGAATGCATCAGCCAACTCCTGCTCAATAATCCATTTTTCCAGCCTGAAGCATCTTAAATTGAGGAAGGACAAAGTCCCAGAGGTGGGGAGCAGGGGAACTTTGGCCTAGGACTTTGCGTGAATCGATGAGGGTGCATCCCCCTCCCTGTCCTGCCCCTCGTTCTCTGTGTACCCTCAGGAGGTCAGGACCGGCCTTTCTGAGAGTGAGAATCTGTTCATTTGCCTTCCTACTGGATACCTGTCACCAGCATACAAACCAATGCGCTCTGACGTGTGCCATCTTTCAGAACCTCCCCTGACCGCACGTTCCCTGGAGGGCTCGCTGTCTTCAGAGTCAGGCTTGTCTCCTGCTGCCGCCTCCACTGCTCTCCCAGTCACTCTGTAACCCACTCCCTCTGCCTGCGGCCCCCACCACACCTCTCAAAGTGGTCAAGGTTGTCCTGTTGTCTAATTCCATGGAAGCTTGGCTACCTTCATTTTATTAGCCTCTTTTGGCCTCTCACCCCTGTGAAAATCACTAGCATTCTGTGCCAAGGATGGAACTGGCATCTCCAGGCTAGGAATAGAGCTGCCAAAGCTCAGCCAGATGTCCGGAAGAGCCTCAGGACAGGGGACACTCTGTAGCCTCGTGGTCGGAGCACAGCTGAGGCCCCCTTGGCCACCCTCTGCCACAACCGGGCAGAAAGCAGCTTTCGGACAGATTCATTGTCTCAGATTTGATCTCAAAGAAAAACCAAGACCAGTATTTGTACCAGGTTCTGCTTTTTTACAATTTCCTCCAAAATTCATATACCTGTCAACACCTTGGAAAAATGGATTTCTCCCCAATTAGTAGTGTTGTGTGACTGTAGGAAGGCCAGTACAAAAATGGCCTTCTTTGCTGGGGAGCTTCTTACCCTCCAGTGTTTGGCCCAATTTTTGTCCGAGGTGGCAACATAATTTAGTTCCGTTCTCATTTATTTCCAACATCATCCATGCACCAAAATTTATGTATCTCAAGGAGGGACCATTCAGAGGATGCCCCCCACCAGTTAAAGTGACAGTGTCAGAACCAAAGCGCATATTGTAAGAAATCAAACAATGGCCTCCATGTTCCATTTCTACCCAGGGATGAACAAATCAACGTCAATCTTGGTAACACAACTGCCACTGGTGGTGCCTTACTCTTCTCTCATGACATGGCACAATCGATAGCAAACATAGAATTTGTTCTTATTTAAGGATTTATCTCTATTAATGTGGTAACATAGTGGTTCCATAGTTCTAACCTGTTTATCAACCAGTTAATCTTTTACTATCTTGCAATCTGTTAATGAAACTGTTTTTCTTTGTTTTATAATTTCAACTTTTAGAGTCGGGGTACATGTGCAGGTTTGTTACATAACTAAATCGCGTGACACCGAGCTTTAGGGTACAAATGATCCCATCACCAAAGTAGTGAGCTAAATACCTACTAAATAGGTAGTTTTTCAGCCCTTGCCTCCCTCCCTCTCTCCCTTCTCTGGCAGTCCCCAGTGTCTTTTGTTGCCATCTTTATTTATATCCACAGGCCCGACTCTGTTCTTAACTAAACATTTGATTCATAGCTACCCATTCTACTTCCAGTAAACAGCAAGTTTTATTTGGTTAATGCTAACCAAATAGCTTCAAAGGAAGTCATGACAATTAGACATTGGCATTGATTTCCTGACCATTTGTTCCACTTGGATCTCCCACCTGTAGGTCAAGGAGAGCCTCTGGATGACTATGTGAATACCAAGGGGGCTTCACTGTTCAGCATCACTAAGAAGCAGCTGAGGGCAGGAAGCATAGAAGAATGTGCAGCAAAATGTGAGGAGGAGGAAGAATTCACCTGCAGGTATTTCCACTGTCGTTGCACCTACCCAGAAATCTGTAATTCAGATGGCAAGTAATTTACTCACAAATTTATTGACGATTTAAGAGGAAAGAGAAATTGATGGAATCAGAGTTTGGAACTGTATTTGCTCAAAGTATGTGAAGCCATACTAACAGCTTCTTGTTAAGGTTTATTGGAGTCTTTGTTAGAAAAATACCCTAAAAGGAAGTTATTTGTTTCTACACCGGACATAAATATTAGGAGCTATTGTTCTGAGCTCCAGTTTTTAACATGATCATCAGTAAATGTTTGTTGAGGATCATGTGAATGAAAGTGTCCTAAATAGATCTGAGCAATGACTTATAGTTACAAGATCCAGTGCCTACCCTTTAGTATTTAAGGTGTAGTCAAAGAAACTGGATATAATGTTTAAAAAAAAAAAAAAAAAAAAAGCCCAAAGGAGGTACTGCAATAACGGAAAAAAAAAAAAAAAAAAAAAGACAGCCCAAGTGAGGTACAGGCATAATCAATGCATGCTCTACCCAGATCCAGAGGAAAGAACAGTGCCTACGGTTGAGGCAGCTAGAGAAGGCTCAGGGAGGAGGTGGGAACTGAGCTGGGTTTGGAGTTGAGAGAGCTCTTGACAAGCACCAGGAAGGCGGGGGAAGATGCGGCCCTGCACCTTCTCAGGGGGACCATTAAGAGATCAAGTTGACTAAAGTAGAGACTTTATGTAGGTGATGGGCCTGGGAAGGTAGCTATGGATGCCAGACTGAGCACCCACGGCAGGACCACAGGATGGAGATGGGAGGGGTCAGGGGCCAGGGTGGGGTGGAATGTGGAGCAGAGGTTCAGGGGAACTGATCAGAGTTGGGAGGTCACGGAGATGGAATATCTTGGGGAATGGGTTCAAAGCAACCAGAGTTGCTTCTTTCCAACCCAAAAACAAAAATTAAGAGGATGAGTAAAGAAGAAGTAAAGCAGTTGAAACAAAAAGAAAGAGAAAATTATGAGGGACGGAAGGTAGGGGCAGGAGACAACAAGATTTACTGCCACGTTGGTGTATTTTGTTCAGTACTTCATTGATGCCATGCCCAAATAACTGAGACGCAGCAGTTCTGAACTCCCTGGTCCATCAAGAGATTCAATGATCTTTAGCATGTATCACATCACTTATTAATAAACATTTGTTTTCTTTAAATAAAGAAAAATACTTATTGGATTTCCTGCTTTTTTCTGCAGGTCATTCCAATATCACAGTAAAGAGCAACAATGTGTGATAATGGCTGAAAACAGGAAGTCCTCCATAGTCTTTAGGATGAGAGATGTCATTTTATTTGAAAAGAAAGGTGAGTACATTTTCTTCCTCCTCCTCCTTCTGTCCTCCCCATCCTCCCACTCTTCCTCCTTGTCTATTCTATCTTTAATTTATGAGACCGGAGGAGGAAGGCACTATGGGGTCGTAAAATTGAATTCTGAGTTAGGACAGGATTTGATTACTAACTAGCCATGTCAGCTTGAGTATATTACTTCACCTCTTGGGTTTAATTTTTTTGTTGTTCAAAACATGAAACGACTGGATTTACAAAATCACTTCTACCTCTATGACCCTGAAAATAAGATTTTTAAAATATTATTTTATATTTAACAAGGAGATGGGAAGTCTAAGCATTCCTTTTGATCTTGGCTTCTTATTCTGCAGGGTGACCATGGTCCTTGGGCCCTATTGTCTGGATGAAGTCTTGTAAAATAGAAATACTGAGGTGTTTTAATCCTCAGAAACATTTGGATTGGGACACAAATCTTATTTTTATTCTTACTCACATTTTGGGAGACATGGTCTATATTTTTCTCAGATTTCTTAAATGTTGTCTTTTAAAAATGTGCAAAAGTTACAGTTCCTTTTCTATAGTTTATTTTAAAATGTGGGTCAATAGTCCCACTGTTTAGAATAAGAGGCAGATGGGATTTCAATAGAAATTGCATGCCTTTTTAGATGTGCAAATGTTTCATTAAGCGTATGAAGATTTGAAGGGATGTATGACACTTTAAAAACTGTTTCCTACACTGTGTTGGTGGCCAGGTATTAAGACCGTTAATAATAACAATTTAGCTCTCCAAATATTCTGCATCACAGGTGTTAAAGAGGACTGGAAACACCTTAGTTCTTGTAGTCTTGAGGATGATTTGCCATATTGTGTCTAGTATCATGGCAAAACTCCAAGTCGCATTTTAAACAGTATTTATTTGGGTTGGAATTATTTCTATGCATTAACTCATCTTCCTCGGTTTCATTAGCTGTAGGCATTGTACTTTCTTCCTTACCACTGTTTATCTCTAATTCTTGAGATTAAAGTACAGATTAAATCTAAACTTTATCTGGTGAAGTTATTAGTTCTTACAAGTAGCAAGCAAGCAGTAAAGTAAATAGGATCACCTAATTGTACCAGATTAAAAAAAAAAAAAAAACCTGATTCTGTCTACAAAATGCTAACATTTAAATATGTCATTTGTAAATTGTTAACCAGAAGGAACATGGGAATGACTGTAGGTTGAGTTTGAAGTCTGAAGTTTGAAGGCTTAGTTTGCTTGTTTTCAAAGTGACAGAAGGGAGCAAAAGGTTATACAAACTCTGGTGGGTACATACAAACAAAAGAGAAGCGAAAAGTCAAAAGTCAGTCATTTTTTTTGGTCTTTGTTTCTTTGCTGTGGGATATTGACCTGCTGCTAACTTACCTGCCAGGGTTTTGCCAGGAACAGTATTAGATCACATTTACTTCTGCCACTTGCCACTAGCCACACTGCCTTCACCGAGTCCAAGACCCTATCACCACTGGTTGGGGCTACTTGTAGCTGTACACATGATCTCTTAGAAATGTAACTGCCCTGTTTAAAGCCCTTCCCAGAGCCCTTAAAATAAGACCCAAAGACTTTCCAAATGTGCTAGGGCCCGGCATTATTTAAGTAACCCCCGGCTGCTGTTTGCTTGGCTTGCTAAACTTTTCTACACTGGCCTTACATCTGTTCCTTCACCACTCCAAGCACACGCCCTCCTGCCTGGGACCCTCTTCACCTTTGTCCTGCTGTGCCAGCTCCTTCTCGTCTCCTAGGTGTCAGCCCAATCATCACCTCCTTTGCAAATCTTCCTTGACCCCTAGACCTCCCTTTCACAAAGTACCTTGAGTTTACACTTTTGATGAGTATCTTATGTCTACTGTAATACTAGGTCCCAATGAAGATGTACTTGCAATCATAACACATAGCATTGCGTTCCCAATGAAGATGTACTTGCAATCATAATACGTAGTATTGGGTTAAAAGCATTAGTTTGCTGTAGGTATGTTAGGAGTACTTTCCCCAAGTGATGGATCAGTGAATTAAAAAACGGCTAAAGTAGGTAACATTAAATGATGGTTCAAATATATCTTAAACATTTTATATTTTCATTGAAAACACAAGTGTACCTGACACCTTTTGAGGTAGAGCAGAGGCTTTTTTTCTTTGAATTTGGGGTCACCAGTAGAAGGTCTCTGGTGCATTTCCTGCATAAACTATGCTCTAGTGCAACATCTACAATCATCACTTTCCTTATTTTTGAAGTGGACCATATCTCGACATTTATTAATCAATCTGAATGTGTAAAACCTTTAGATTTTTTATGAGTTCCTCCTCAAGCTTTATAGTCAACTATATGAGTGGGCTGCCCTCCATGGATTTGATAGCAATTTTTTAAATGATTCATGTTTCAACTCCTTAAAAACATTTAATTTAGTTAAAAAACCAAACAAAAAAGAGCTTTGTTTCTTTTCACGTTCATTTCTCAGTTTAGATCATCTTTAATTAAATATAACTGTAAAAAAGTTGGAAAATGCCAAGAAATGACTTGTTGTAAGCACATAACTCCTGTGGGGGGAACAGACACGGGTGGGCACACTAGCAAACACCTGCCAGCTGCATGTGGGCCCAGGTGGGCACCAGACTGTTTTAAAGGCAAGAGAGGGCCCATTGGCTAACTGGTGAGTTGGTTGAGTGGAAGCTGGTTGAGAACTTTTACTGCAAACCATTTACAGTAGACCACAGTTTTATAGCCCTGTGTGGCACTTTTTCATATCACTGGGTGCCTGAAAATATAGAAGTGGGTTGGATCTCTTTCAGTCTCTGAAAAGCCTGCCGTTCCCCCATCTAAAAAGCCCTTTCCCCATTCTCTCACTCTGTCTCATCATGTATGTAACATGCATCATCATGAAGTGATCTCATTTCATATTGTTTCCTTGAATATTTCCTGTAACCCCCCTGCCTAATTCCACTAGAACGTGAGCTCCATGATGGCCAAGCCTCTGGCTGCACTGTGCCCCATGTGTCCCCAGCATCCTGGTGGGGCTGGATACACAGAGAGCTCATAAGTAGCATTTGAATATATGAATCAAAGTATGGAATGGCTCGGTTTACTGCAGCCTTTTTGCAGATACAAAAGATGATCTTTTAGAAAGCAGAAACAAGGGGTCTGGTGCATGAGATCTTTCTCTCAACGTGACTGTGCTGTGCAGACCTTCATGTGGTGTCTTGTGAAAGACTCTGACCACTGTGTGGACTTCCCTTCAGTGTATCTTTCAGAGTGCAAGACTGGGAATGGAAAGAATTACAGAGGGACGATGTCCAAAACAAAAACCGGCATCACCTGTCAAAAATGGAGTTCCACTTCTCCCCACAGACCTAGGTAAGACTTTCCCTTTCATCTTTGTGTTCATCTACTGTACAGTTGTCCCTCTGTGTCTGTGGGGGATTGATTCCAGGACCCTTGTGGCTACCAAAATCCATGCTTCCCAAGTCCCTTATATAAAATGCTGCAGTATTTGCATATAACCTACATACATTCTCTTGTATAATATCTAATATAATGTAAATGCTATGTAATCATTGTTGTATTGTTTTTATTTGTATTGTGTTTTATTGTCATATTGTTATTTTATCTCATCTTTTTCAAGTCTTTTCCATCCACAGTTGGTTGAATTTGTGGATGTGGAACCCATGGATACAGAGGGCCAACTGTATTTAGGATAATTTCATCACTTTTAATTCAAACCAGAATATGTGAATAAGCAGAAAGAAATCTTTTTGATGTCGATGTTCAATTATTTATAGCACCATAGTAGAACATGGTTACTTTCTATTTTTCCTTGGGTATGGAGGTTTCTCGAAGACCTAGGACATAGAAGAATGCCTAGTTAAAAAAAAAAAAATCAATGAAACTATGAGTTTTAGGCCAAATCTGAGAAAAGACCAAAGATGACTATGTTTGGGACTGACGTAAACATATCGAGTTAGAACTCTCATCACATGTTTGACTCAAATTGTGGAGCAAAAGAGTAAATAAAATATAAAAATGAAAATGAAGATACGTGAAATTCAAATCTCGCAACTTGCCTATTATTTATTTTAGTGCATTTTTTGTACTTTTCCCAGTTTGGTGTTAGGTGGCATTAAGTTCTCAGTAATGATGCTTATCAAATAGGAAATTAGTGCCTGTTACTCACCTTTATCCATTCCCACAACACTCAAGAAATTGCCTTTGCTATATCCCTATGAGATGAGCAGATCGAATATTCCCCATGAGATAATGAAAATTGATTCAACCAAATGGCGAAGTCAGGGACTATCGAGGGCCATGGAGACACTCTGGGCCATTTTTACGAGGTAGTCTAGGCTCATCTTTATGAGGGAACTGAGGTCTTGGGGGGTGGGGTTACCCCAAATAGGTTCACAGAAGAACCAGAAATAAAATCTGCCTTTATAGACTGTAAGTCTTGTGACTTTCATATAAATGGTTGTCTCTATACAGCAACTCATCTCTAGAACTGAAATAAGCTTAACTCCCTCCTCCATCCCCCATTAATTCAAGCTGCATTTCAGAGAAAACTAGGATTTTGGAATCAGACAGATCAACTTTGAATTCTTGATCTGCTTCTTCATAGCTATTTACGCTTAGGCACGTTTTGTTTTGTTTTGTTTTACGTTGCCACTCAGTCTTCTCTTCTGTAAAACAGGGATAATAACACCTTCCTCAAATGGTTTTTGTTATTAGGACGAAAAGAGAGAATGTGTAGAAAGATGTCAGTGGAATTCCTGGCACATAGTTCACATGGACAAAACGGTATTAACTACGAGAATTTTTACAGGGAGAAAGGTAACTGACAAAAGCAGGTGTTTGGAATGAATTAAGACCATGGCAGGCTTTTGAGGCCTTTATATTTCTCCTGACTGTGCAATAAAAATACCTTGACTCTCTGTCTAAGCCTTGGCTGTCACAGTAGCAATGGTAATATGAGCTACTGTACCAGAAGCAGCCTATCAATAGAGAAATTGAAAATCTGGCCACGCAAATGCTGCAGCACCCAGCTGAAATGCATTTGGATGACAATCTCAGATGGGAATCAAGAGTGTCTCCTTCTGCCTTGCTAATAGCAAGCTGATTTTTAGAACATAGTCTAAGTGCTTCTTTTCCATCCTCCCCAGATTCTCACCTGCTACACACCCTTCAGAGGGACTGGAGGAGAACTACTGCAGGAACCCAGACAACGATGAGCAGGGGCCCTGGTGCTACACTACTGATCCAGAACACAGATTTGACTACTGCGACATTCCCGAGTGTGAAGGTCAGGAGTGGCTCTAGAAAATGTTTTCATTTCTGCCCTTCACCCTGTAAAATAATTTGTTGCCAAGTCCCTTCCCACAAGGATATTATTAATAATTGAGTAACGTATTCACCTCTCGGAAAGGAGCTAAACTTTGTTCAGACCCCCAGAATTAACCTGAATTTTTTTTTTTTCTGAGACAGAGTTTTGCTCTTGTTGCCCAGGCTGGAGTGCAATGGTGCGATCTCGGCTCACCACAACCTCCGCCTCCAGGTTCAAGCGATTCTCTTACCTCAGCCTCCCAAGTAGCTGGGATTACAGGCATGTGCCACCAAGTCTGGCTAATTTTGTATTTTTAGTAGAGACAGGGCTTCTCCGTGTTGGTCAGGCTGGTCTTGAACTCTCGACCTCAGGTGATCTGCCTGCCTCAGCATCCCAAAATGCTGGGATTACAGGCGTGAGCCACCATGCCCAGTCAACCTGAATTATTTTTATTAAAATACTGTATCAACATGTACAAATATAAAACTAAATCTAAACTCTAAGTACAAACTTCTTATGCTTAAAACTCTTACACACTGTTAACCCCAAGACAGATTTGCAATTAAGTAGTTAAAATAAAACAACAAAATCAATAAAAATCAAATGAACAATACACATTTGATGGGGTAAACTTTGCTGTTTTGCTGAAGCTAAACAAGGAACCAGTTTTCAAATCAGCAATCCATTATTTTCATGGACTGACCAATTTAATAGTGCACCTCAAAGGTCAATGCTAAAAAAATTTTTTTAAAATCCTACTGAAAAAACTGTCTTCATTTCACATTTCTGGCTACATTTGTTAGTGCAAAAGGAAATGAATAAAGGTGAGGTTTGTGTGACAGTGTGGATGTGGTGCTGTGTGACAACTCAGTTCCAACATCACTTCCACCTATTTGAATCACGGGGGTCCTTTATTTGTACACCATGTTATAGGTACTTGCCCTTAAGTGCCACCAATGCATCACTTTTATATTAAGTCTGCCCCTGTTTTCCTTAGTACTCCATAAAATTTAAGTCACATATTACTCTGCCTCACCATGTTACTTCAATAATTCTGAATCAAAGTTTAAGTTTGCAAATAATTTTGCAAAAAAGAGCCAATCATGCTTCTCAACAATATAAAAAGAGAAGCGCTGTCACTTCAGGTAAATATTGTTCTCCATGAGGTCATGAGCATAAACAAAAACCCCAGACTAAAACCCTGAGAAGGTGCCAGCTCATTCAGCAGTCAACGGAATGATCAGAATAATTTCATACCAAGTTGTAAAGATCATTATTGAAATGAAAATGTCAAATATTGAAAACTCCTAATGGAGAATGTGGACTCCTGAGAATATATGCACCCCTGGCTCCCCACTGGCCTGCGCATCCTGGTTTAAGGACATGGCATCATGGAAATTCTGCATTTGGTCACGACTACAATAGTTGAGGGGGTATTGACTAAAATATGTGAATGCTACGGTTTAAAAGGAAAATGACATTTGGATTATGTTAGAAAATCCTGAATCCTTATTGCCAATTTTATTGCCAAGTGCCTGTTGTGAATTACATCGGAATGAGGGGCAAGTCGCACTTAAGTGAGTAGGATTCTGGTTTTTACTGTCTATTTTGCTTCATCCATTTCAGTTTTCTTCTTCCTCTCTGTCCTTCCTTCCCACTCTGTCCAGATGAATGTATGCATTGCAGTGGAGAAAATTATTATGGCAAAATTTCCAAGACCATGTCTGGACTGGAATGCCAGGCCTGGGACTCTCAGAGCCCACACGCTCACGGATACATTCCTTCCAAGTAAGTCTCACTGGGAAAAACATTCCACGTTTAAGTCTCTGCAGCTCTATCAGACATTTGCTGTTATTTAGATATTTTAGCATTCCTCAAGAAGTGAACGCCTGATGTTTTTAATTTCAAAGCTAACATCCTCCCACAAGACTGCAAGTGAAATACGCATTCTTGCTGCTCAAAATGTGGTCCATGGGTCAGCAGCAGGGATGTTTTCTGAGAATTTGTTGGAAATCCAGAATGTCACACCCTCTGAATCTGATTTGCTTAATAACCAGATCCTCAGCTGATGCACACACACTAATGTGGGTATGAATACATTAACATCTGTCTTGAGAAATACACACACACATGTTGCTGGTGTATTTCCCAAATATTTTTCTTTTCTCTTTACTCCTTGTCTTTCTTTTCCCTTCGTACCAATGAGATTCAAGTCTCCTAACCTTTGACCTATGAGCAGATATCATGGATTTGTGAATCCCTGATGTTTTATGTGTATTTACATCAGTGCATTTTTCTGGAATGAGGATTCATAACTTCCATCAGATTCTCTAAGGGGACCATGAATTTAGAATGACAATAAGCTTCTTGCTCTAGAAAGTCATGATGGTTCCAAGAATAAGGTTGTGTGAGTATTCTATTTCACATTTATTGTGCTGGAAAACACCTCCCATTCCACAGTCGCTTCTGGTCTTTCTCTTCCTTCTATAATGACTACAGGGCCATACCAGGGCTTTCAAGAAAGCAGAAATGAGGTTAAGCCACAGATTCCACTGCGGAAAGCAGCTCTACTGAATTTGTACACCTCCCACTCCAAATCACTAGCTTAAAACACAGCAACTGCCATTTTCCTTCAAAGGAGAAATACAGGAAAGGCCTAAGGGTCCAAAACTGGGTAAAGTCACTTCCAGGAAACCAGAAGGAGAAGAGGATTGCTTAAGCCACTGCTGGCTCCTCTTTCCATCCTAGTAAGCATTTACAATCTCAGAGAGGGAATGAATAAGTGCAGAGGGCCACCAGGCATGGAGTGCATCCAACAGCCCTAGCCACTGGGCCCCACTGAGGAAGGATCCAGCCCATACTGCATGGTGAGACCCTTGCAGGAGCACAGCTTCTCCTCTTGGTTTTTCTAAGCTTCAAGGCTGGTGGGAGCAGAGCCTGGTAGATCAGAAGGACCATTCCTTTAAGCTATGAAGATGCCCATTTCTTGGCTCTATTAGGTACTAGATGAGTATTTTTAGTCAGGGAGCACTTTGCATTTTAAAGACTGCTATTATTTGTGGTTGAATAACTGGAGTTTGCTTACATCAGTTTTCCAGATAGCCAAAATGATAAAGTCACGGATTCTGTTGAGTGATTTTTACACATGTAAACTGTTAGCAAAACAGTGCTTGGCAGCTGGGCGTGGTGGCACATGCCTGTAGTCCTAGTTACTTAAAGGGCAGAAGCGGGAGGATTGCTTGAGTTAGTTCAAGGAGTTCAAGGCAAGCCTGGGCAATAAGTGGGACCTTGTCTCTAAAAACAAAACAGAAAAAGAAAGTCCTTAGAATACGGGGCCAGCCTTGTTTCCTAGTTGCCATCTCTGAACACAGCCTTCATCCAATTACCTCCTCCGTGCCCGACTGTGCCTAGCACACAGCAGGTGCTCAATGTTTGCTCTTGAAAAAGAGTCTCATCCATGAACGTAAATGTTCCATGCTACTAAAACATTTCTTGTCCATTCAGATTTCCAAACAAGAACCTGAAGAAGAATTACTGTCGTAACCCCGATGGGGAGCCACGGCCTTGGTGTTTCACCACCGACCCCAACAAGCGCTGGGAACTTTGTGACATCCCCCGCTGCAGTGAGTATGGTGCACACCCAGATTCCAGGATTCTGACCTGCCCTGTTCTTGAAATCAGAAGAAAACACGTGTCAGTGCCTGAGTGCAGCCTCTGAAAAGTGACCTACGAGTCCTATGGGATGTTATTGGTCTTTATTTTATTGCTGGTTTAAAACAGTTATGGTTATTGGTTACTGTAGGTGATTGATCAGAGTGTCCATTTATCATATTTTTCTTTCTTTGCATCTGAAACTTCCACCTCAGAAGTTCACTGAAATGTAGGCTTTGGGTGTTGTTCGTCCTATTCTACTTTTCTCTGTGCTAAAAGGAAATCAGACCCATGCTCTCTGACACATGAATTTCATTTTAACCAGAGTTCTAATAGTTGTTTTGTAAACAAAGAGTGTCTTTGTTTACAATGTTCAGGTCTGTGGGTGTCTAGTTTTTCCAACTTGGGGAGCAGAGGGTGAGGGGTGGGGGTGGGGAAGAGTTCAGGAGGAGAAGATGAAATGGCAGACCTAGTAGAAATGATGTGGAGTAAACAATTTTATCATATTTTCCTCTCTGAGAATTTGAAGCAAAGGATTACACACTAAGACAAAGACAGGCATGAAAGGTTAAAAAGGGTTCAGTGAGGGTTGGCCTCCCCTCCTTTCCTCTGACACGTGTCCTTCGAAAGCGGAAGTTCCTCAGGCATTCTCCCTTTGTGTGAATATCAATTTCTCTTTTTTTCAGTTTCTCTTTTTGTCATCTTCTTTTTTTCCTCAAGAATGTCTTGATTTCTGGATGCACACACTTTTCCTTGGAGGTGTTTTTTGCCTTCTTTCCATGGACTCTTTCCCTGTTGTTTGGCTTTTATGGAATGTTGGGTGCCATTCAGTCATGTCTACTCAGTGAATAGTTTATTCTTCAGGAAATAGAGTGGACCTTTGGTGTATGTGAGAATTCAGGGTGGAAGGTGACATGTGTTGATACTTACCAGGTAGGAAGAACTGAGCAAAGAGAACATAGAAAGAAGCATCTACCCAAGTGTCTTTCCCTGAAGGAGTTCCTCATGAAAGGGTCTCACAGGCATAGATGCTACTAAATTTATTTCTTCTGAAAACATGAAACAATTTTCAAGTGCCAAATTCCAAGAGAGGCTGAGGAGAAGACAAGCAGGCCAGAGCACCCTGCAGCCATCCTCCTTAACATCCATCTGTGCGTTCTCTATTTTAAAATTATTCATTGTAGGGCTGGGCATGGTGGCTCATGCCTGTAATCCCAGCACTTTGGGAGGCAGAGGCAGGCAGATCACGAGGTCAGGAGTTCAAGACCAGCTTGGCCAATATGGTGAAACCCCACCTCTACTAAAAATACAAAAAAATTAGCCAGGCATGGTGACACTCTCCTATAGTCTGAGCTACTTGGGAGTCTGAGGCAGGAGAAAGACTTGAACCTGGAAGGTGGAGTTTGCAGTGAGCTGAGATCGTGCCACTGACTCCAGTCTGGGCAACAGAGTGAGAGTCTGTCTCAAAAAGAAAAAAATTATTCATTGTAATTTATTTTTCCCATTCAAGCAACACCTCCACCATCTTCTGGTCCCACCTACCAGTGTCTGAAGGGAACAGGTGAAAACTATCGTGGGGATGTGGCTGTTACCGTGTCTGGGCACACCTGTCAGCGCTGGAGTGCACAGACCCCTCACATACATAACAGGACACCAGAAAACTTTCCCTGCAAGTAAGTCCCCTCCAGTCTCATTCTGCTGCTATGGAATGTGAAATCCCATTGACTTTGCCTTAGTTTTAGTTACTATAGGAATGCAGGATAAAGTATTCTCGAAGAAAAACTGATCTAGTCATAAGTAAAGGAAATGAACTTTAGCACGTTTTTTCCCATAACAGTTGTTCTCAAAGTGTGGTTCCCCAGACTTTTTTTTTTTTTTTTTGGAAAGCTAAACTCACAACCACTTCTTTTTCAGAAATTTGGATGAAAACTACTGCCGCAATCCTGATGGAGAAAAGGCCCCATGGTGCTATACAACCGACAGCCAAGTGCGGTGGGAGTACTGTAAGATACCGTCCTGTGAGTCCTCCCCAGTATCCACGGAACCATTGGATCCCACAGGTAAGCAAGGGTATGAGAGCTTACCGAGGGCCCAAGTGCTCTCCTTATTTTTGTACACCAGTGGCGTCATCACAATATACAGTAGCTTTGTTAGTTTAATGCTATTGTGGTCAGAGAGCGTGCCCTATATGATTTCAGTTATTTTAGATTTGTTGAGGTTTGTCTTACGGTTCAGGATATAGTCATCTCGGTGAATGTTTCATGTGCTCTTGAAAAGAATGTGTCTTCTGTGGTTGTTGGGTGGGATGTTCCCTCAAGGTCATTTAGGTGAAGTTGGTTGCTGGTGTTCTTCTGTATCCTTACTGATTGTCTCCTCCTTCATTGACTACTGAGGATGAATGGTGATGTGTCCAACTTTAACTGTAAATTAGTCTATTTCTCTTTTAGATCGTAACTCTGTTTTCTATATTTTGAAGCTCTGTTGTTAGGCACATATTTATTTAGGATTGTTATGTCTTCTTGATGAAAGGACTCCTTTATCATTATGTAATGTTTCTTCTTATCTCTGGGAATATTCCTTCTTCTGAAGTTCTGAACTCTCTTTATGGTGATATAAATACAGTCTTACAGCTCTATTTTCACTAGTATTTGTATGATATATCTTTTAAATTTGTATCTCTTTTAAATTTATCTCAGCTTTTAAATTGAGATGTTCAAACCATTTGCATTAATGCAATTGTTAATAGAGTTGAATTTATATCTACCATCAAGTAAGTTATTTCTTTTTGTCCCATTTAAACTTTGTTCCTTTTTTCATCTTTTTCTGCCTTCATTCAGATTGAGTTTATCTCCACTACTTACTTATTACATTAATTTTTAATGGTTTTAGTATTTTCTACAATGTAATATACATTTTTGACTTTTCACATTCCACCTTCAAATGATATAATTCTACTTGACATACAAAAACCTTACATCATTGCAATTCTACTTCCACCCTCCCAAAATGCTACACTATCACTCTTTGTAATAGAAGCTTACTTCTACTATGTCATAGATCTCACAATACATTAACACTATTTTTGCCCTAATAGTTGTGTTTTAAAGTGATTAAGAATAAAACTATTTTAAATATTTTCTTTCTTTATTTATTTTACATTTCTGGTGCTTCTCATCTTTTGGGGTAGATCTCAATTTCCATCTGGTGTCAGATTCTTTCTGTGAAAAACAACCTTTAGCATTTTTTGTAGCACAGGTCTGCTACTGTTGAAGTCTTTCAGATTTTCAGTGTCTGAAAAAGTATTTTGCCTTCAGTTTTTAAAAGTAATTTTGCTGAACATAGATACTGAGTTGAGAGTTTCATTCCTTGCAACGCTTTAATGATGATGTTCCATTATCTTCTGTTTTAAATAGTTTGACTGGAAATCTGATCTTTGTTCCCATGTTTTCAATAGGTCATTTTTCTCTGACTACCTTTAAGATTTACTCATCTTTGTTATTCAACAGTTTGACTATGATGTGTTTATTATTAATTTCTTTGTGTTTAATCTGCTTGAGATATTCTGAGTTCCTAGATTTATAAATTGTTGATTTTTTTCTTTTCTTTTCTTTTTTTTTTTTTTTTTTTTTTTTTTTTCACTCTGTCACCCAGGCTGGAGTGCAGTGGCGCAATCTCGGCTCACTGCAACCTCCACCTCCCAGGTTCAAGTGATTCTCCTGCTTCAGCCTCCTGAGTAGCTGGGACTACAGGCATGTGCCACCAGGCCCAGCTAATTTTTGTATTTTTGGTAGAGACAGAGTTTTGCCAGGTTGGCCGGGCTGGTCTCAAACTCTGACCTCAGACGATCCATCACCTTGGCCTCCCAAAGTGCTGACAGTACAGGTGTGAGCAACTGTGCCCAGCCTAGATTGTCAATTTTCATTGTCCTTGTAAAATTCATAGCCATTATATGTTCAAATGTTTCTTTTTTCACTTTTCTCTCTCTGTATTTTCCTTTTGGGACTCTAAGTACCCACATGTTAGAACATTCATGTTGTTTCATAAATCTTGTAAGCTTGTTCTCCTTTTTTTTTTCAGTAACTCTTTTTCTCTCTTTGTGTGTTGGTTTGGATAAGTTCTAGTAACTATTTCCAAGTTTATGGATTATTTTGTCAGTTGTGTCTAGTCATCTCCTCAGCCCACTGAGAGAATTCTTCATCTCTGATGTTGTGACTTTTTTTTCTAGCATTTTCATGTTACTCTTTTCTATAGTTTCCATCTCTTTGCTGAAAATCTCTACCTATCCATGCATATTGTCCACCATTACGACAAGATCGTTTAACATATTAACGTAGGTATCACACAATCCCAATCTGATAGCTTCCAGATGGCATCTTCTGTAAGTCTGACTTCTCTGGATTGCTTTATTATTCAACAGTGGCTTTTTCCCCCCTTGGGTTTTTGGTGTGTCTTGTAATTCTTTAATCAAACACCAGACATTATAAATAGAAGAACAGTAGAGGTTACAGTAAATATTATTTATACTTTGAAACGGACACCCTTCTCTTGCAAATATATGTTGTGGATAATTGAGTCAATGTAGTCACTAGTTTAACCGAATTTGGGATTTGGGATTGCTAGCTTTACCTTAAGTGCAAAACAGATACAAATTCCTCCAGTGATGTGCTGCTTCTATCTTTTGCTTAGAGTGGGGCCTGGGGTGCTGAAGAGTTTTCTCCAGATTTCAGCAGTCACTGCATGCCTGCACTACAGAGGAGATATCTTCATACACATAATCTAACCCCACTGACACTGGGCTGTTTCTTGTTACTGAGTGCTCACTTTTTGGTGGACATAGGAGAATACTTATCTCCCTGGCCTACCTCCCTCTTAGACCAGTTGAGCACAGCTTGGCTTTGAAAGCAGTGATTTTTCAGTGTTCTTTTGCCTCCTTCTGATGAAACTTGTACCTGTGGTGGGTTTGGAAAGAAAGAGTAGTAGGCTTCTGTTTCATTGCAATGCAGGATGTTGGGCACAAGAGGATTCCCTGTAACTTCTCCAAGGGAATAAGATTTTTGGCTCCACCACTCTCTGAGAAGCTGTGGATCTTTGCCTGCAGTCCTAGATGCAGGGCCATCTCCTGCCCTATCACCCAGAAGCTTTGGTCTTTGGCTTTGTTTGGGGAAGGATCTAGAGAAATGTGCAAAGGTTTCATGTCTGCCCCCGACTGACAGCCACTCACCATTCACAGTCTGCACTGCCTAATGCATCCTCCTCTCATCTGCCCTCGTGTTCTCATGAACACTCAGTAGAGATCCATAAAAAAGAGCTTGCACATAAGTGCAGTTTCCAATTTTAAGTACTCTATCTGTTCTTTCCCACCCAGGTTTTAAATGAAATATTACTAAGAACTTATTAATGTTCTAAAATGCTATAAATCTATTTTTTATGTTAATCTGTCTGCTAATACAGAAAAGAGAACAGTCATAATTCTCAGAGGCTACTGTACTGTTTTTGTCATAAATTGCTTCACGCTTCTTTTTTTCTCAGTAATTGTTAAGCTTGATTTCTTTTATTTTAATTTTAGCACCACCTGAGCTTACCCCTGTGGTCCAGGAGTGCTACTATGGTGATGGGCAGAGCTACCGAGGCACATCCTCCATCACTGTCACAGGAAAGAAGTGTCAGTCTTGGTCATCTATGACACCACACTGGCATCAGAGGACCCCAGAAAACTACCCAAATGCGTATGTCTTTGATTTTTACTGTAAGAGGGGCTTCAGCCAAATGAAATTTCTGTTAAAAGAGCCATGCTTCACGCTTCAAGCCAACTTCCTAGGACCAAATTTCTCTTAGAGCCAGAATGTGTAGAAAAATGTCTCAAGAACCTTGCTTTTGAAGAAAGGGCCTGAGAGAAGAGAAATTTTAGGCTGGCTATATTTCCTGAGTAGTTTTATGGAAGCAGGAGGATATCTGCAGGTGATGAGGTCACATTAATTGAAAACTCAGGAGTGCATATTAGCAAATGCTTAGAAACAGTACCATTCCACAATGCCCACTAAATATCAGTGCAATATTTCTACCATAGAAATCTATCATTTTAACCCCCAACCCCTGAAATGAAGGTTGAATTTGCTATTTTTGTCTTGGGTCACAAGTATGTATACTTTATATACTTTATATAAGTATGAATATATGTACACATATACATGTATACATATGTGTGCATATACACACATAGATGTATATCATATACTTGTATATACTTGTATATGTATACTTGTATATACTTATGATATACTTGTATATCATATATGTGTGTATATATGTACACATATATGTGTGTGTATATTAGAATATATATAGCATAAAAAAATATATATATATATATATATATATACACACACACACACACTGATCTGTATAAACACAGTGGGTCCTGAGCACCCAGTAGTCTGAAAGGATATGGGTTGCTGGGAGATGAAGAACAAAAGCAGGATATACAGATGCTGAAAAGCAAAAGAGGCTGTTAGATGAACAGAAAACCAGGTCTAACAAGGACAGCCTTTCTTCCATAAATGAGTATACAATATATCGAAAAAACTGTTTTTACATATTGGAGAACAGATAAACTGAGATAATTTAGAAAGGGAATCAAATGAAATCAACCCCATAATACCCTCAGCTTTGTTCCTGGAGACCCCTCCTGGGCTGAAGAACAAGGAGATGAAGCCCAAGCCGACCACCGCAGTCTTGCTGAACTGAGGAGGGAGACTGGAGTTTGGGATTACTAAAACAACTGAGATTTTCTAAGCTAAGTAATAACATGAAAGGATTTGTGGAGGAAAGGAGCTCCAGGAATGTCCATAGAAAAGTCCTCAAGTCTTTGGCTACATAGAAAGCTGCATATGCACAGGGAGAGGTTCCAGAGAGAAAGTAGGATAAAGAACAGCTGCTGGGGAAAGAAAAACCGCAGGGGAACAGTGAGTTCAATGGAGATGCCAGAGCTCACAGAGCACTGGGGATATCTGAGTTCTGACCAGTCAGAGGACAGACCTCGCTGAATATCTTGGGCATTCGGTAGTCACCACATAAAGCCATAGTTTGGAAGTAGGATTAAGTGTATTCCTATAATAAAGTCCACTCCAGAAAGAGTATAGTAAAGCTGAAAAGCAAGTCTAAAAAAATCAGCATGATCTCCAAGTAAGTTAATTGATTGCCAGAAGAAAATTCAACCCTCTTTAGAGGCAAACAACAAAATCAAGTTGCTCAGTTATGTGGCATCCACAATGTGTGACCTAAATTTATAACTTTACCAGACAGTGTGGTCCATAACCAGGAGAAAAAGCACTCAATACAAACAGACCCAGAAATGAAGACATTGGCAAGAAGATTTGAAATATACATATCATAATTGTGTTCAAGGATTTAAAGAAAACATGAACATGCAAGAAACAAATGGATAATATCAACAGAGGAAAATTATAAAATAGCCAAAAGGCAATTGAATAACTAAAAAATGTACATGTTTAGTGAAAAATTTACTGGATAGACTTACCATCAGGTTAGACATTACAGAAGAAAAAGTTAACTAGAAAATAATTCAATAGAAGTGATACAAACTGCAGTACACACATACAAAGATTGAAAAAATAAAGAAACAGAGCCTCAAGAGTACCTGTGAAAATATCAAAAATATCAAAAGATTTCATATATGTGTAAAGCAAGTCACAAGAGAGAAAAGAGATATTAGGACAGAAAAAACACTTGAAGCAACAAGAAAAATCTTATTAGAAGCCAGAAGAAGAACACATATGTTTACACAGAAGAATAGTGGTAAAAATGACTGATGCCTTCTTGTCAGAAACTATGCTGGTCAGAAGCAATCAGATAACAACTTTAAAGTGATAGAAAAAAAAAATAAAAAGGATTAACATAGAATGTTATATTCAGCAAAAATATCCCTTGAAAATGAATGTTATATAAATACATATTCTGCCTCCCCCCAGCAAAAAAAAAAAAAAAACACTAAGAGAATATTTCATTACTAGGCTTATATAATAAAAGATGTTCTAGCAATCTATTTTGGTAGAAGAAAAGTAGTGCCTGATGGGAACTTTATACTAAGCAATGAAGAACCCTGGAAATGGCAAATGTAAAATATTTATATTTAATGCCTTAATTTATTTAAAAGATAATTGATGGGAGGCTGATTTGGGCAGATCATGAGGTCAGGAGTTCAAGACCAGCCTGACCAACATGGTAAGACCCCATCTCTACTAAAAATAAAAAATTAGCCGGGCATGGTGGTGCATGCCTGTAATCCCAGCTACTCAGGAGGCTGAGGCAGAAGAATCGCTTGAACCCAGGAGGCAGATGTTGCAGTGAGCTGAGATCGTGCCATTGCACTCCAGCCTGGGCGACAGAGCGAGACTCAAAACAAACAAACAAACAAAAAGATAATAACAGACTACTTGAAGTAAAATGATAGCAATGTATTGCTATTTTAACATATGTAAAAGTAAAAAATTTTTAAATAGTCACATAAATAATGTAGGAGATAAATGGAAGTATACTGTTCTAAGTTTATTACATTATCCATGAAGTTACATAATATAAACAAATGGTAGAAGGTGGTAAGTTAAAAAGGGTTATTGTAAATCCTAGAGCAACTAAAAAAATTTAAACTTAGAGGAATAGATAATAATAAGAATATTCCATTTATCCAAAAGGACAGAAAGAAAGAAAAAAGAATGAAGAAGATATGGCAAAGAGAGAAAATATATAGCATTATGGTAGACTTAAACTGAACTGAAAGTATATTTAATATACTCCTAACTATATGAAATATAAAGGGATTAAACATTGCACATAAAAGGCAGAGATTGTTAAGTGGAATAAAATTCAAAGCCCAATTATGTTCTTTTTACCATACATGCTCTTTAATTGTAAAGAGCTAGCTCAAAAAACAGTGTGGAAAATGATGTATCATGAAAATAAGAATCAGAAGAAAGCTGGAGTGGAATGTTAATCCCAAAGTAATCTACAAGAAATAATACCAAGATGAAAAAGTTATTTCTTAAGTAAAAAAAGGTTTATTCCTTAAGACTTATAGGTTGTACTCTCATAGGAGTCCTTCTGATATATGAAGCAAAAACTGGCAGCACTAAAGAGATGAACAGATAAGCCCACAATTAGAGTTTGAGATATCCTAATGTCTCTCTCCGTATGATTATACATCTTCTCAAACAAAATATAATAGAAAAAATACACAAAAAATCAGAAAGAATATATATGTTTTAAAGGAAATTGTCAACCTATTTAACACTACGCCAAACTGCAGAATACACGTTCAAGTATGCATGGAGGATTCATCAACATATACCATATGTGTGGCCTTATAGCAAGTCTCAATAGATTTAAAAGAATTAAAATGATAGAGTCTGTTTTCTGAGCAAAACAGAATTAAATGAGATATAAATAACAAAAAAATTGGGAAATTATCAAATATTTGAAAATGAAACCACACATTTCCAAATACTTCATAATTCAAAGAAGAAATCACCAAGGAATTTAGAAAAGTTTTGAACTGAATAATAGTAGAAATACAATATATCAAACCTTGCATGATGCAGCAAATGTTTTTAGGGTTTTATAACTTTAAATGCTTTGAGTAGAAAATAGGAACATGTAAAAATCAATGACTTAAGGTAGCATTTCTCAAAGTATGGTCTGGAGAAACCTGCAGAAGTCTCTTGAGATCCCTTCAGAAACAGTCTATGAGGTTAAAACACTTTAAAATTTAAAGAAAAAAAGATTTTATTTACCATTTCACTTTCATTTCCTGATAAGTGTACAGTAGAGTTTCCCAGAGGCTACATAATGTTTGATCACATTATCTCTCTGATGGCTAATAAAATGTGTGATTGTCTATTATGTTTAAAAGCATTTTTAGTTTCAGATGCAATAAATATTCATAGTATATATTACGAAATGAAAGCTCTTTAGAATTCCCAATACTTTTTAAGAGTTAAAGGGGTCCTAAGACCAAAAACTTTGAGAACTGTTGATTTAAGAAAATTAAAAAATCTAGAAAAGCAGAAGCAAGTGAGATCCAAGGTAAGTGGAAGAAAAGAAAGAATGAAAATCAGTGAAATCCAGTGTATACGAATATAGACAAACAATTGAGTAAATCTGTGAAGCAGAAAGTTGGTTCTTTTCAAAGGTCCATGTGATTGATAAAACTCTGCCTAAACTGATGACAAACAAAGGAGGGAGCACCACCATCAACATCAGGAGTGAAAAAGGGGAAGAGTCATTGCTATAGGATCCTTTACATATTAAAGCTAATAAACAAATATCGAGAGCAACTTTATGTTGACAAATTCAATAACCTAGATAATATGGACTAATTCCTTAGAAAGACAAATAAGCAAATTGGACACTGAATAAACTGAATTTCTAACCAACCTGATATCTATTAAAGGCAACATGTGTATATAATCTTTAACAGATTAATATATATTAATAAATCAATAAACTTCCCACAGAAAACACTCTAAGCCCAGATGGCATCATTAGAAATTTTATTATTTAAAAAAATCCAATTCTTCACAATCTGTTACAGAAAATAGAGGAGAAGGGAACACTTCTCAACTCAATTTGTGAGAAAAAAAAACTAGTTGTAAAAAAGTAGACAAGGATATTGTGAGAAACTATAGCACATTATGTGTTGTAAACATAAACATAAAAAGATGTAACAAAATTTTAATCATTAACATGATGAACATCCCAAACAAGTGACGCTTCTCTTCAAGAATCCAAGGCTGGCTTAACATTTACAAAACAATCCATGTAATCCAACACGTTAACAGAATAAAAGTGATAAATCATATGATTATGTCAATAGATGCAGAAGAAAAATGTGGCAAAATTTAACACTCATCCATGATAAAATGTCTCAGCAAACTATGAATAGACTGGAACTTCTTTAACTTGATCAAGGGCATCTACAAAAGACCTCTAGATAACATCAACTTAATGGCAAAAGATGAATGTTTTCTCTCTAAGATTGGGAATAAGAAAAATATGTTTGCTCTCAATACTTCTAATCAGCATTTTACTACATTGGTCACAACCATTGCCGTAAGACCTGAAAACAAAACAAAAAGAGAGAAAAAAAGGAAGGAAAGAAAGGGCCTAAAGTTTGGAAAGGAAGAAGTAAAACAGCCTATATTCACGGAAAGCTTAATTAATGAATGCAGAGAGTCCTGAAGACTAATAATTAAATTTTGCAAGATTGGAGAACACATAAGTATATACATGGTCAATATATTAAAAGTAGTTGTATTTTTATACATTGCCAATAATCAACTGGAAAATAAAAATGTCAGAGCAATATCACTGACAATAGTATCAAAACCACAAAATATTTAGTGATACATTTAACATAATATGCACAAGAACTATATACTGCATACTAAAAAATATTGTTAAGGAAGAAATCAAAAGATCTAAATAAAGATATATCATGCTTATATATTAAAAGAGTCAATATCACTTCTCACCAAATTCATCTTTGAATTCAGCCCATTCCCAATTGTTAAGGAAGAAACTAAAAGATCTAAATAAAGATATATCATGCTTATATGTTAAGAGAGTCAATATCACTTCTCACCAAATTCATCTTTGGATTCAGCCCATACCCAGGAAGATTCTCAGCAGTGTTTTTTTTTTTTTTTAATGTGACAACGTATATGCTAGAATCACCAGGACAATATTTAAAGAGAAGAAAAAAGTTGGAGGACTTACTTACCCAAAGGTAAAGACTTATAAAGGCACAGTAAACAAGATATGTGGTACTGGAAAAAAAAAGTATACAGATATAGAAATGGATGGTCCAACAACAGATCCACATATACATGATAAATTTAGTTTCTGTGTAGGTGACAAGGCAATTCAATAGGGAAAAACATCTTTTCCAAAATCATTGTGAAACAACTGGATATCCATCTAGAAAACAAAAATAAAAACAAATTTTGACTTCTACTTTCCACCCCAAATTAATGTGCAAAAGCTCGTAGATCTAAATGTAAGAGCTAAAACTTAAGCTGAAATAAAACAATTCCAGGAAAATATATAATATTTTCACAAACTTAAGGAAGGCAAAATTTTTTTCAGGCAGGACCCGGAAAACACTAGAGCTAAAAGAAAATAAATTGTAATTTGGGCTTTCATAAAATGAAAATTATGTTCATTAAAAGTCATTGTTAAAAAATTAATAGGTAAGTAGCAGACTGGAAGAAAAATCCTCTCCATCCATATATCTGACAAATGATTTGTACCTAGAGTACAAACGTTTCTCCCACTCAGAGGACAAACAACCTAATTAAAATGGGCAACAGAATTGAATAGGAAATTTCCCTGGGGATGATGGACAGATGGACAATAAGCATCCGAAAAAATGCTCAACATCTTAGCCATCAAAGAAATAAGAATTATAACCATCACGAGATGTCACCAACACTTAATGGGCATGGGTATCATTAAGAAGACACAACAATAAGTGCTGTCACTGATGTGGAGTGAGGATGAGCAGCTCTCTCACATGCTGGTTAAAGTACAAAATGGTACAACCACTTTGGAAATCAGTCTGCTGGTTTTTTGTAAAGTTAAATAAATATGAGTCTACCCCACAAAACTGCAATTCTATTCCTGAATATTTACCCCATGGAAATGAAAACAGAAGTCCACAAAGAGATCTACAAGAATATTCACAGCAGCTCTAGTTCTTATAACCCCACACTGTAAACAACTACAATGTCAATCAATGAGAAAATGAATCAATAATTTGTGATCTATTCATATAATGGAATATTATTAAGCAATTAAAATGAAGAAGTGACTGACCCTCTCAAATAGGATGGATGGAACTCAAAAATATTGTATTAAGGAAAGAAGGCAGATACAAAATTGTATATTCTGTGTCAGTCCATTTATATCAGGTTTGAGGAGAGGCAAAACGAATTTTTGGTGAAAGAAACCAATAGTATTTCCCTCTGGCAGTTGAAAGAGGGTAGCAGGAATTGAATGAGCCTTGACATAGGGTGTTTCTAGAGTACTGGAAGTGTTCTGTATCATATGGGAGTGTGGGTTACACAAGTATAGGTGATCATCAAAACTCACCAAACGACATTTAAGATCCGTGCATTTCCACATATGTTTATTGCGGCACTATTCACAATAGCAAAGACTTGGAATCAACCCAAATGTCCATCAATGACAGACTGAATTAAGAAGATATGGCACATATACACCACGGAATACTATGCAGCCATAAAAAAGGATGAGTTCATGTCCTTTGTAGGGACATGGATGCAGCTGGAAACCATCATTCTCAGCAAACTATCACAAGAACAGAAAGCCAAACACCACATGTTCTCACTCATAGGTGGAAATTGAACAATGAGAACACTCGGACAAAGGAAGGGGAACATCACACACCGGGGCCTGTTGTGGAGTGGGGGGAGGGGGGAGGGATAGCATTAGGAGATATACCTAATGTAAATAACGAGTTAATGGGTGCAGCACACCAACATGGCACATATATACATATGTAACAAACCTGCACTTTGTGCACATGTACCCTAGAACATAAAGTATAATAATAATAATAATAATCTGTGCATTTCACACTATGTAAAAGTATACTTCAATTGAAAAGAGTGGAAATCTGTTTCAAGTGCTCAGCCTTTTAACACATTCAGTTGCTTGGACTACGAGCTTCCTCAAATGGGGTGTCTGGGCTTGAGACTAGATCACATGTGCAGAGTCTCTAGAGAAACAATGTTACATTCCCATGGTACATAATACATTTCCCGTTTTCTCAGACAGTCACAGGTCATGAATGTGAGGATACTGAGAGGTTGGAGCAACATTCTTGGGAGGCATGAAGGGGAGCACATCCTCCAAGATCCTCCCAGCCCGGCGTCCTCGCCTGCTTTGCCTCTTACTCCCTTGTTTTCGGACTCCTCCGTAGCTGCCCAACCTCTTCAGATCCCATAGTCTACCCAGCAGTCTCCCTTTATGTCTTGAGTCCCACTGTTCTGTCAACTCATCACCCATTCCCTCAGACCTGGAGTGACTGTGGCCAGCAGAGGATGGACTGAGAGCAGGAGAGGATGTCCTGCCCAGGAACCCACCCTAAAGAAATGGCATCCTGCCTGGGAGCTAGTTTCCCAGGGCGGCTTTGATAAGTCTTGCAGAAACAAACCCACTTGACACACCTGACACGGTATTGACAGTAACACTATTTTCATGGTTGTTTTTCATAGTAAAAGTAGAGCCCTTTAGTTACACTATGAGTACTTAGAGTAAGGTGACTGGCCCGGGAATGATACCATCTTGGATGTCATTTCCTCCTTGGAGAAATATATTTTAGTTCCAATGCACATGTCACAATATAGTCCTACAGAGAGAAATAAAGAGAGCTAAACAGTTAGAGATACATTTTTATGTGCATAAAAATATAAAATATACACTTTAAAATCTGTACCTGTTATTCCTGAGAAATGTATTTGGCAGAAGGTGGGAGGAGGATATTCTGATCCTGTTATTTACAGATTTACGTATGATCTGAGTTTTTAATATGGAGCATATCCTACTTTTGATTTTTTAAATAAAAATTAAAATCTGTCTTTGAAATGTACACAGTTGTTCAGAAGTTGAGGACCATTTGTGCTTGGTACAACATTATTGCACCTATTTCAGAGCCACTTGTTAACACTTTGTTAGAACAAAACGTAAAGGGTGCTGGGTGCCCCTGAATATTCTCCCACCTCTTGTGACCTCTATTGTTTTGGAATTTCCAGTGGCCTGACAATGAACTACTGCAGGAATCCAGATGCCGATAAAGGTCCCTGGTGTTTTACCACGGACCCCAGCGTCAGGTGGGAGTACTGCAACCTGAAAAAATGCTCAGGAACAGAAGGGAGTGTTGCAGCACCTCCGCCTGTTGCCCAACTTCCAGATGCAGAGACTCCTTCCGAGGAAGGTAAGAAATCTGTGGCTAGACATCTACACACTTGGACGCTGGGATGAAAAACCATGGAAAATCCCACTGATGCAGAAGCCTTCCATGCTACATGGGAAATCAAATGTTTTTAGAGGGTCTGGCCATGTGGAAGGAAGCCTCAGTGCACTCTCTCGAGGAGGCAGAGGTGTGACTTTTGGCACAACGTGAGTGGGCTGTGCCTTTAGGACAGGTGCAAACCCTCCAGGGTGCTCAACTTAACCACTCACCTTGTTCTAAAATGGGTTATCTCAGTGTCCCAGTCCAAATTCCTATTCTATTATGCTGCCATATGTGTGATTCTTTCCAAGCCAATAAGCATCCCAGTAATTTCTTAAGGTGGGCAGTGTTCATTGCAGTCTTCAGCACTGCAGTTTCTGAGGAATGTGGCCCCGGATTCTGTCATCCTAGAGAAATCTGACATGACTGTATTGATTCCATATCATCCTGGGTCTATGCGGCTGTTCATAAGCATCCATTTTTTCCCCCTGTACAGACTGTATGTTTGGGAATGGGAAAAGATACCGAGGCAAAAAGGCAACCACTGTTACTGGGACACCATGCCAGGAATGGGCTGCCAAGGAGCCCCACAGCCACCTCATTTTCACTCCAGAGACATATCCACGGGCAGGTCTGGAAAAAAACGTAAGCCACTTTGACTTGGACTCTTTTGCCTCTTGCTCACCAATCTTTGCAAACAGAATTGGTTCTGCATTACAGAAAATCTGCCTGGACTGCTCTTTTTTGTAAGCTGGGAGAGGGGGCAGAAGAAAATATTGGAAAGGCATCAGGGGGCTAAGATAGAATATAATAGGCCTTAGTATGGAAAGTACAAGCAGCACAGGCCAGGAAACCTCCACGCATGTGAGGGTTCTCAGGCCTCTTCCCTTTAGTGACATTTCTTTAAAGTTTCCATTATTGGGCACTGTTTCTAGTTTCTAGTGTTTGTATGCTAGGCTCCGGTAATCAAAGTTGCCCTTTATGAAGTTTAAGTCAGATTTTTCTAGAAAAGATTTGGATGGGCCATCAGGTCACCATGGGACTTCCCTTAGCCTCGTGCATTCCCTGCGATGGTTTACTTTGGGGCCTGTGTAGAGGGAAGACTGAGATATAAGGAAAACCAAAGTGTCTATGTTCCCCCACTGTCACACCCACGCAACATAACACTTCTCACACCAGATGGGTGTGATTTCTCCTCACGCCCCAAACAAGTCTCCAGCAGATACCCGCTGGGTGTCCTACAATGTAACTCAGTCCTGACACTGTATCTGGAGACAGTGTCAGATCCCGTAAGTTAAGGCTCAGTCCCACAGGACTGCCCCACTGCAGATGCCAGTCCCAAGTTCCAGGCTGTGACCTGTACTTCTGCCCAACTGGATAAAAATCTGTTTTTCTACATGACCCTCCTTGGGTTTGATTACTTTGCTGGAGTGGCTCAGAGAACTCAGGGGAACACGTTACTTTTTTTTACCCATTTATTATAAAAGATATTACAAAGGGGCCGGGCGTGGTGGCTCAAGCCTGTAATCCCAGCACTTTGGGAGGCCGAGACGGGCGGATCACGAGGTCAGGAGATCGAGACCATCCTGGCTAACAAGGTGAAACCCCGTCTCTACTAAAAAATACAAAAAACTAGCCGGGCGAAGTGGCAGGCGCCTGTGGTCCCAGCTACTCGGGAGGCTGAGGCAGGAGAATGGCGTGAACCCGGGAGGCGGAGCTTGCAGTGAGCTGAGATCCGGCCACCGCACTCCAGCCTGGGCGACAGAGCCAGACCCCGCCTCAAAAAAAAAAAAAAAAAGATATTACAAAGGATCCCAGTGAACAGCCACACAGAAGAGATGCACGGGGCAAGGCATGTGAGAAGGGGCTCAGAGCTTCCATGCCCTCTTCAGTGCACAAGCCCCTGGTACCCCAAGTGTTCAGCAACCCAGAAGCTCTCCAAGTGCAGTCTTGCTGGGATTTTATGGAGGCTTCATTACAGAGGCACAGTTGAATACATCATTGGCCATTGGAGACCAGCTCACCTTCAGCTCCTCTCCCTCCCTGGAGGATGGACGTAGGGGGCTGAACAGTTCCAACCCTCCGATCACATGGTTGGTTCCCTTGGCAACCAGCCCCATCCTAAGACTATCCAGGAACCCACCAAGAGTTGCTTCATTTGAACAAAAGATGTTCCCTTCACTCAGGAACTCCCAAGGGATTTAGGAGCTCTGTGTCAGGAACTGGGAGGGCAGAGACCAAATACACATTTCTTATTCTATCACAGTATCATATGAAGGGAAGGACAACACTGCCTTTCTGTGTCTTGCCCCATAGAGGGTGCACAATGCATGGAAATAAATGTTTCTGAATCAACAGCAAACAGGCTTCATCGGGCAGGAGAGCACAGTGCCCTCCAGGGACAATGCACATCAATGATGTCCCACTGTCCTTCGGCTCTAAGACCTCCACTGGGTCAGGCTCCTGAAGGGGAGACCCAGCCCCCAAAGACCCCTCAGGGTCACCACTCCCTGTCCAGGGGTGTGGCCTCATGACTCCTTTTGAACAGGGGCACAGGACGGACGGCTTTAGAGCATTCAAAAAATAACTTTGCCAAAAAAATACAATAACAATAATAATAATAATAGGAAGGAAGAAGAGGCCGGACGTGGTGGTTCACACCTGTAATCCCTACACTTTGGGAGGCTGAGGCGAGTGTAACACCTGAGGTCAGGAGTTCGAGACTAGCCTGGCCAAAATGATGAAACCTCGTCTCTACTAAATATACACACACACACAAAAATTAGCCAGCCATGGTGGTGCGCACTTGCAGTTACAGCTACTCAGGAGGCTGAAGCAGAAGAATCGCTTGAACCCAGGAGGTGGAGGTTGCAGTGAGCTGAGATTGTGCCACTGAGCACTCCAGCCTGGATTACAAGAGCGAGACTCCATCTCAAAAAAAAAAAAAAAGAAAAGAAAAAGAAAAAAGGAAGGAAGGGAAAAAAAACACTCCCTTATGTCTTCTAAGGATAGACATGAAATGTACGAGCCTCAGAACACCTTCTCCCTCTCCTGCCCCATGTGAGCTGGAGCTTACATGCCTTCTTGTTTTCAGTACTGCCGTAACCCTGATGGTGATGTAGGTGGTCCCTGGTGCTACACGACAAATCCAAGAAAACTTTACGACTACTGTGATGTCCCTCAGTGTGGTAGGTTGCCTTCTTTTTGGTAAGGAAACTGCTTCCTTAACATGGATTTGCAACAAAAAAGGAAAAGGGCTTCTGAGCGGAGTGGTTCTCGGGAGGAGATGGCTGCCCTCTCTACCAGACCCCACTCTTCAGCACGGGTATCTTGAACCTGCCCTACTACTGCCCACGTTTGTTAGTGGAACACCTGCCCATCACCCCAGACACACATAAATAAAATAAATGTAAAATTCCCAAAGAGCAAGCTTAGAGGTAATTAGTCAGCCTCAGGATGGTCCCACTGAGTGCTGCCATGTCTAGCGTGGGATGCATGAAACATTTAGAGTCATTCGGATGAAAAAGTTTCCCCTTCCAGCCGGGCGCGGTGGCTCACGCCTGTAATCCCAGCACTTTGGGAGGCCGAGGTGGGCGGATCATGAGGTCAGGAGATCAAGACCATCCTGGCTAACACAGTGAAACCCCGTCTCTACCAAAAATACAAAAAATTAGCCAGGTGTAGTGGCGGGTGCCTGTAGTTCCAGCTACTCGGGAGGCTGAGGCAGGAGAATGGCCTGAACTCAGGAGGCAGAGCTTGCAGTGAGCCGAGATCGCACCAGTGCACTCCAGCCTGGGCCACAGAGTGAGATTCTGTCTCAAAAAAAAGTACCCCTTCCACGGAGAAGTAAGAAAGAAAATACAAACAGCAGGAAACAGGTAAGCATGTAATGCGCATTGTAAACCTCAGATGGCCATCCTAGGAATTAGTGAAAGGTAGTGCAGCTCTTTAGCCCCAGATGGCCTTTCTCATAAGTTTACTACTCACAGGTCACATTAGTGACATAGCTTACAGACTGCTTGTTGGGCTCCTTCCTCATTGCTCTGAGACTTTTGTTGGGAGTATGAGGCTTGGATCAGGGGAAAGGGAGTTGACATTAGTTCTTAAACAATTAGAATAACAAATCCATGGGTATTTCTGAAAAAAAAAAAAAAGGAAGCTACTTGGAATTGTCCCACATTTAACATTCTGCTGACCAATTTGTCCTAGTTACAGAAAGCCACCCTGGACTTCTCCTATGCATAACTTGGTTGCTTGTGGTTGGGTCTGCCATGTGGAGGGACCTTGAGCTGGGGGAAGGAGCTTGGCCTCCAAGTCCACTGAAGACCAGCATCCCAAGATTGCCTGGGGAGGTGGTACAGGGCAGTGATGAAGACCATGAGAGCCACACTGCCCATCATCACATTTGGGCCACTCCTAGGGAGAGCAAGAGGGAGGAAGGAGGGGTTAGGATGATAGGAAAGATTCTACTTGGCCAGTATTATTGTAATGTGGCATTGTGTTCTCTGGATTTACTGTGAGTTAATAGCTGACTTTTTCCTCGAGTGGGTGCTTTTGTCTGTTCTGCAGAAGCATCTTGGTGGCACCTCTACCTCAAAGTCCCTCCATGTGGTCAGTTCCAGTTCTCCACTTCTGGCCCCATCTGGTACATGCCACTGCCTCTCACTGCCCGGGCTCTCCATCCTTGACAGGCTGCCTTGAAGTTGAGCCCAGACTGACTTTCTTGCCTCAGACCCCACTACCGTGCCTGGGACTCGTGCACCTTTGACTCCCATGGAAGGGAAGTGCTGTAGCTTCCCAGGTGCAATTCTGGTGTCCTCACCCACACTGAGGATGTACAAGAATCAGGTTCTTAGAGACTGGAGAAAGAAGGAAGAATGGGAACAATAAAGGACGAGTTGATGGGTGCTGACCAGTTGATGGGTGCAGCACACCAACATGGCACAAGTATACATATGTAACAAACCTGCACGTTATGCACATGTACCCTAGAACTTAAAGTATAATAATAATTTAAAAAAAAAGAATGGGAACAAGATTTTTCCCAAAGGACTGTGAGGTCCCCCACCTTACCTTGATGTGAGACAAGTGAGGTTAACCCCAAGCCTGGTGAGAAGGGTTCCCACCAGACACTTGGAAATCCTGAGGACTGTTTCACACAGAAGGATGTGGTTTATTCAGACATGACTCACACTTGAGAAAGCTAGAACCTCTGGTGGTGAATGATTTTAATAACTATTTCCTTTCCACCAACATATACAGTACAAATAATAAATAAGTAAAAATAAACAGAAACGTTCAGTTTTATTTTGAATAGTAGGAGCAGGGTACCATTATTTCTGTAGTTACTCTTTTAGTACAATGATGCATGTCTACTGTATGTAAGGCATACTAGCAGAAATTGAGCTCAGCACTAGAGAAGACGATTGCATTCTACGCCTTGTTTCTTTTTTTAAAAAGTCTTCCACAGACAGATTCTCAGAACAGCCCATGGCAAATGTAAAGTTATTTGGAAAATCCAGGTTCCAGATTCACTAGAGCATAGAATCTCTGGTTGGTTGGGAAGGAATTTCCTCTTACAGTTGTTATTAATAATTTATGAATAATTATTAATAATATTAACATTTATATTTTTGAAGACCTTGAAGGGCTGGAGACAACAGAGAAGCATTTTTGAACACCCTCTGTAGCCCCTGCACTGTTGTAGGCATTGGTGGGTGATACCAAAGATGGGACACTGTCCCTACCTCCAGAGACCTTGTGGGCTGGCTGCAGAGAGAAGGCAGGGAAGAGGAAAAGAAGAATAAAGGCACATGTGTTTAAGTCACCCCCACGGCCATCAGTTAGTCATGGGAGGCTCCCCAGAGGAGCTGTCCTGAAGCTGGCTGAGAGAAGGCAACATTTCAACTTAGGACAGTAATCCTTGCTACATACAATCACATACACACACGCACACACATGCACACACAGAGACTCACATGGAAAAAGAAAACTTTCTGCCTTTCAGCAGTGATGACAATTATGGTTTTTAGTAAACTTTACATGGTTTAGATGGTGATGGTGATGATGATGATTATGGGAAGGATGACATCGTGTTCTAAACGTACTGCATGGAGTCAGAATAACAATGACAAATAACCATTTGTCCCAATCAAGGTCTTCTCAGAAAAGATCTCATTCTGATGCTAAACTATACCAATTTGTTTGATCACTTCTCCAACAAAGTAATTATAAAGTGCTTTTATTTTCTTGAAAAGACAGGGTCCTGTGTTGTCTACTACCACTTTTGAAACTTAGAGAAAATATTCCAAAAGATGCTTATGATTTTACTATTTAGTTTGGCCTTTGAGATGTCAAAAACTCAGGGCTTGGAATTTGTCTCGATTTACACCACAAAATGGCTACCTTGTCTCAAAGGGGATTTCTTTCCCACCTTGTGCCACAGCATCCTCTTCATTTGATTGTGGGAAGCCTCAAGTGGAGCCGAAGAAATGTCCGGGAAGGGTTGTAGGCGGGTGTGTGGCCCACGCACATTCCTGGCCCTGGCAAGTCAGTCTTAGAACAAGGTAAGAACAGGCCCAGAAACCATCTATACTGTCCTTCCACATAGGCCCCACAAAACCCTTCTACATTTACCCAGAACCCACACAGCTAAGGCATCAGTACCTGCCTCTAAGTTTTCTGCAGGGGGAAAAAAGCTACAAAAATTGAAATATATATCTATATTTATATATATTATATATATTATCTATAAATTAAATATAAAGATATATATTAAAATACATATATTTTTATAGGTTCTCTACTGTGAAAATGGCCAAAATTGCTGTCTTTTTCTTGATCTGGGCAGCTCCATCAAAATCTGTAGGCACAGTGATTTACACCAAGTTCCAATATTGCTGGAAAATATTGAAGATGCTTCGAGGATTTCTATGGATATCCACTGTCTCATTGTCAGATGAAAAGAGAGGGAAGTTTTTAGAAATGTGACACTTTCTGGGTTGGGAGAGCAAGGACAAAATTATCTACAGTCTATCACAGGCACAGATTTTTTTTCTTTGGACACTTTTGTGAATCATTGAATTCAATTCACAGGCTACTCATCCATTCACAAACATAAAAAAATTCTAGATCATGATCCCCATAAATTAAGAGTGATCAGTCCAATCCCAGGGAACTGGGACATTTTGGGTATTGTTTCAGTGGAACATGCCTTTCATAAGTTCTGTTTTTTTGGGTATCTCTTAGGAAGCATGCGTAGGAAACAGGCCCATCTGCCTGCCTGTTTTGCTTCCTCATCTCATTTCTACACCAGGACACCTGTGCTCAATTGCTGTTCTCCCATAAAGAGACTCCTTTCCATAAGTTTGTGAAATGCCATCGACAAACCTGATCGCATTGCATTTCACTCTGCTGTTGAGTTGATTTTTATCGTTTACTAACTCCCTGCTCTACAGAGCTTTCACATTCCACATAGCTCAGATTCATTCCTTCCTAAACTGTGTGGTGGTCTACATCCTCACTGACTTATCAACATGCTGTCATCATGCACTTCCTGTCTCTATTCCTCTTCATTACAATCTGGTTCCACGTGGCTCACACCAGTATTCTGAGCTATTACCTGCCCACACAGTCCTAGAAAGTAAGTGATTCAGGAAACATTCCTCAAAAGTAAAGTTCCTCAGGTTAGATCAGAAGACCCCCATGAGTCACTGTTGTTCAGAATCACATCTGGCTCCTTGAAGAGTGATTCATCAGACTTTGCATAGATCTTGTCGTAAAAATGAAAGAGACCTTGGGGGAAGGTCTTGGGCTGGTCGCTTCTGTTGGAGTCCTGGGCTGTGGGGTGGAAGTCACTACTGTAGAGCTTCATGCTGAGTCACTTAGCTTTGCTCTCCTGTAGACAGGCTGTGTCTGTACCTCCCCAAAGCATCAGAAAAAGTGGCATAGATGGGCCCTTTTGAAAAATCCCACTCCTGGAGCACTGGTCAAAGTTACTACCGTCCTGATGCTGGGCTTACAGTCCTTTCCTTTGGGAATATGAACATGGTCAAAATTAAGTGAACGTGTCAGAAAGACACGTTTTCTGTATGTTTTCTGTACAATGGAGCAGAACAAAGTATCAATTTGACTAAAATTTGAACTAAATCCTCTTTCTAGGTTTGGAATGCACTTCTGTGGAGGCACCTTGATATCCCCAGAGTGGGTGCTGACTGCTGCCCACTGCTTGGAGAAGTATGTTTAGGGGACAATTGACATGAGGTTTTGTCTTAAATACTTTTTCCTTCCCTCTTTTCCCTCCTTTCCTTTCTCTCTCTTCCTCCCTTCCTTTTCTGGCTGTGACACTAGGGACCAGGCCAGGGCAATCAGATAAGGGAGAAAGGAAGGGTTTCTAGAGAGAAACTGCAGAGGAAAGACACAGTACAGATGATTTTGTGGGCGTGAATAAACTGCAGAATAGAACTGTTCACTACCATAGGCATCAGTCTCCACCCAAACAGCCTGAGAACATTCCTTAACTGCCTGTTTCGAGCAAATAATGAATTTTGCTTCTTGCCACTCAGAAGTCACTAATTCTAAGTAGCCAAGGGTGTCAGGGAGACAGCATCAAGTTCACGGCACAGAGGTTACCTGAAGGGGCTGGACCGTATTTTGCTCTTGACATCCTCATCTTTTCTAGGTCCCCAAGGCCTTCATTCTACAAGGTCATCCTGGGTGCACACCAAGAAGTGCGTCTCGAACCACATGTTCAGGAAATAGAAGTATCTAAGATGTTCTCGGAGCCCGCAGGAGCAGATATTGCCTTGCTAAAGCTAAGCAGGTACTCGCTCACCTGTGGTCTTCACCCTATGCTGGTGAAGATAGTTGCTTTATGTCTGGGTTTTATGGGTCATGGTCACTGCATGGCAGTGGGGAGGGGCTGTCTATCACATGAAAGGCTCAAAGGCTTTGGGGACAGCATCAGTCTTCAACCCCGGCCCTGCCACATGCTAGCTGTGCTCTTGAGAAAGGCAGCAGGACTCAGTTTTCTCATGTGGAAAAAGTTGAAATATGAGGTACTCTGTTACCCCTAAAACTCACTTAATGTTCACCAGTTCATCCACATTCATGATGAGAGAACGATGCAGTTATTCCAGGATGACAATTCTCCTTTCATCATAATATGTTTAAGAGAATCAAATAAGACTGTACTTATTTCAAAGCACTTGAAAAACCACAACATCGAGCTGGGTGTCTGGTGTGGGTGCCTGTAATCCCAGTTACTTGGGAGGCTGAGGCAAGAGGATCACATGAGTCCCAGAGTTTGAGGCTACAGTGAGTTATGATCATGTCACTGCATTCCAGCCTGGGAGACAGAGTAAGACCCTGTACCAAAACAAAAACAAAAACAAAACAAAACAAACAAAAAACTTCACAATGTCAAAAAAATCACAAATACAATTTATAAGTGCAAATTACATTATTATTGTCTTCTTTGATTTGATTTTCTCTTTCCTGTTGAAATGTTGTTTCATTAAGCCTGACAAAGTGATACGTTTGCTTATGTCACTTATTAAGTTAGTGCTGTTTGGAGCCAGATACTAGCTGAGTCAGCTAAGAAACAGCTATTTGTAGGAGAAGCAGATTTGGGACAGGTGACAAGGCATGCAGGGTGCTCGCTGTGCTAGCAACTCTGGAAGACAGAGTGTTGGCATGGACAGGGATGAGCATGGCCTGGATGGGAAGGCACGGGGCAGGAGCCTGAGCTGCTCTCCTGGACCTGGCCACAATCGCGGGGCAACTTCTCTGGGTCTGTGAACTGAGGGGTGATGTCCTGGGATGCTCTGACACTCCAGAAGGAGAGAAGAGCCTTTCCAGCTCAGCCTTTATAAACAGTAGCTGATCTCCTTTGTGCTCTCCAGTGTCCTCCCCACCCAGCAAATGTGCAAGTAGAAGGTTCCTCATGGTCCTCAGAGAGCTGTGGTGTTCTGATGGTTTGAACAAGTAATTTGGAAATTTTGGGTTTTGGAGTTCTCTGATAGGCTGATACATTTCAAGTCTAGAGTTCCCACCCCACATCCCCACTCTCCAAGAGCCTAGGGCATTTAGTGTTCCACCAGGGAACCCGTAGAGTGAGGACGTCTGCACGACAGGCTGGGCCTTCTGATGATGCTCAAAAGCAGAAAGTGTGCCTGCTTCAAAGTTGGTGACAATGATGATTCTTGATCAGAATAGGGCATTTCTCATTTCCAATCCTTTATCCCCTTGAACTTACTAAAGTAGAATCAGGTCTAAAAACCAGAGCTCTAATGTTTGAAAGTCCCTGGGACTCTAAAGTATATGAATGTTCTTTGAACACAATACCATTTTGTTCAAGCAAGAGGCTTATTTCCAATCTTCTTTCATTTGGTATCAAGTATTTTACTGTATTCTTACAACTATGGTGTAGCAACTTTCACTGGGGAGGAAGTGGAGGATCCAAGGATGGAGCAAGTTGCTCTGGGCACACAATGCATTTGCAATTTTACAGCCTCTTGGTGGCATCTCAGACACTCCATGGATGGATCAATGCCCTACTTGGTTAATATGAAAGGACGCACTCGGCATGAGATTCCAGTTGTGCACAGAATATGCATGAGAAGTGCACCTTTGTCATCCCTACTTTCAAAGGTGAAGGCCACCAGCAGTATCTTGCATGCAACTGATGCCTTTCAAATGAAACCTTATGTCTGTGTAGTCCTTAGGCAAACATAGGCAAATGTGAGGGTGAAACGCTGTGTTCTACGTTGCTCTGTGTCAGTGAAGCAAGGCAGTGCCAGCTCAGAGGGCTCCGGGGCCTCAAGGCAGGGATGGCTGGTTGTGGATGTTGCAGCTGCCAGCAGAGCAGTCAAACATAACTGCTGATGCTTTTCTTTCAGTCCTGCCATCATCACTGACAAAGTAATCCCAGCTTGTCTGCCATCCCCAAATTATGTGGTCGCTGACCGGACCGAATGTTTCATCACTGGCTGGGGAGAAACCCAAGGTGAGATAAATTCCATTGCCCACATAATGAACAGGTTTTGACCTACAGTCCATGTGACAAAATGAGCATTTAGGAGCAAGCTGTGCAAATTCCTATCCACGAATGTGGTCCACCCACTCCTGATTTTGCCTGGGTACCTATGTCTTAATCAGTCTTCAAGGTACATAGTCAAGGGGAGGAAAATGGTGTCTTTGAGTCTCTCTCTCTTTTTGTTTTCAGAACATTTTTATTTTAATTAATTAATTTTTAACTTTTATTTTAGGTTCAGGGGTACATGTGCAAGTTTCTGGTATATGTAAACAGTGATTTGTCGTACAGATTATTTTGTCACCTAGATACTAACCCAACACTTAGTATTTCCTGCTCCTCTCCCTCCTCCCACTCTTCTCCCTCAAGTAGACCCCAGTATCTGTTGCTCTCTTCTTGGTGTCCATGAGTTCTCATCATTTAGCTCCCACTTGAAAGTGTGAACATGTGGTATTTGGCTTTCTGTTCCTGTGTTAATTTTCTAAGAATAATGGCCTGAGCTCCATTCATGTTCCTGTAAAAGACATTACCTCATTCTTTTTTATGGCTATACAGTATTCCGTGGTGTACATGTACCACATTTTCTTTATCCAATGTGTCACTGATGGGCATATAGGTGATTCCATGTCTTTGCTACTGTGAATAGTGCTGCAATGAACATTTATGTGCATGTGTCTTTAGGGTAGAATGATTTATATTCCTCTGGGTATATCACCAGTAATAGGATTGCTGGGTTGAATGTTAGTTCTGTTTTTAGCTCTTTGAGAATCACCATACTGCTTTCTACAGTTGTTGAACTAATTTACAGTCCCACCAACTATAAGTGTTCTCTTTTCTCTGCAACCTTGCCAGCATCTGTTATTTTCTGACTTTTTAGAAATAGCCATTCTGGCTGGTGTGAGATGATTTTTCATTGTGGTTTTGATTTGCATTTCTCTAACCATCAGTGATACTGAGCTTTTTTCACATGCTTGTTGGCCGCAGGCATGTCTTCTTTAGAAAAGTGTTTGTTAGTGTCCCTTGTCCACTTTTTAATGGTTTTTATTTCTTGTAAATTTGTTTTAAGTTCCTCATAGATGCTGGATATTAGACCTTTTTCAGGTGTATAGTTTGCAAATATTTTCTCCCATTCTCTAGGTTTTCCATTTACTCCCTCGATAGTTTCTTTTTCTGTCCAGAAGCTCTTAAGTTTAATTAGATCCCATTTGTCAATTTTTGCCTTTGCTGAGATTGCTTTTGGCGTCTTCATGAAATCTTTGCCCGTTCCTATGTCCAGGATGGTGTTGCCTAGGTTGTCTTCCAGGATTTTTATACTTTTGGATTTTACATTTAAGTCTTTAACCCATCTTTAGTTGATTTTTGTATATGGTGTAAGGAAAGGGGTCTAGTTTCCATCTTCTACCTACGGCTAGCCAGTTACCCCAGCACCATTTATTGAATAGGGAGTTATTTTCCCATTGCTTGTTTTGTCAGCTTTGTCAAAAATCAGATGTCTGTAGGTGTGTGGCCTTATTTCTGGGCTCTCTATTCTGTTCTATTGGTCTATGAGTCTTTTTTGTTTGTTTGTTTTTGTTGTTGTTTTTACCAGTACCATGCTGTTTTTGTTACTGTAGCCCTGAAGCATAGTTTGAAGAGAGGTAATGTGATGTCTCCAGCTTTGTTCTTTTTGTTTAGGATTGCCTTGGCTATTCTGGCTCCTTTTTGGTTCTATATAAATTTTCAAAATAGTTTTTCTTTTAATAGTGCTGTGAGGAATGTCACTGGCAGTGTGATAGGAATAGCAATGAATCTGTAAATTACTTTGGGCAGTATGGCCATTTTAATGATATTGATTCTTCCAATCCATGAGCATGGGATGTTTTTCCATTCATTTGTGTCATCTCTGATTTCTTTGAGCAGTGTTTTATAATTCTCATTGTAGATATCTTTACCTCTCTGGTTAGCCGTATTCTTACGTATTTTATTCTTTTTGTGACATTTGTGAATGGGACTGTGTTCCTGATTTGCCTCTGGGCTTGGCTTCTGTTGGTGTATAGGGATGCTAGTGATTTTTGTACATTGATTTCATATCCTGAAACTTTGCTGAAGTTGATTATCAGCTGAAGGAGCTTTTGGGCTGAGACTATGGGGTTTTCTAGATATAGAATCATGTCATCTGCAAACAGGGATAGTTTGATTTCCTCTTTTCCTATTTGGATGCCTTTTATTTCTTTCTCTTGCCCTCAACATTTGCTTATCTGAAAAGGATCTTATTTCTCTGTTGCTTAGGAAGCTTAGTTTGGCTGGATATGAAATTCTTGGTTGGATATTTTTTAAGAATATTGAATATAGGCCCTAATCTTTTCTAGCTTGTAGGGGTTCAGCTGAGAAGCATGCTGTTAGCTTGATAGGGTTCCCTTTGTAGATGACCTGTCCTTTCTCTCTAGCTGCCTTTAACATTCTGTCTTTCATTTTGACCTTGGAAAATCTGATGATTGTGTGTCTTGAGGATGATCTTCTTGTGTAGAATCTTGCAGGTGTTCTCTGTATTTTCTAAATTGACTATTGGCCTCTCTAGCAAGGTTGAAGAAGTTTTCATGGACAATATCCTGAAATGTTTTCTATATTGTTTACTTTCTCCCTGTCCCTTTTGGAAATGCCAGTGATTTGTAGATTTGACCTTTTTACATAATCCCATGTTTTTTAGAGGCTTTGTTCATTCCTTTTCATTCATTTTTCTTAAGTTTTGTCAACTGTCTTATTTCAGAAAGCCAGTCTTCCATTTCTGAGATTCTTTCCTCAGCTTGGTCTATTTTGCTATTAATACTTGGATTGCTTTGTGAAATTCTTATAATTTGTTTCTTAGCTCTCAGCTCTGTCAGATCCATTAGGTTCTTTTTTACACCAGTGATTTTGTCTTTCAGCTTCTATATCATTTTATTGTGATCCTTAATTTCCTTAGATTGGATTTTGTCATCCTTCTGGATCTTGATGATCTTCACTCCTATCCAAAATCTGAATTCCCGTTCTTTCATTTCAGCCAGCTCACCCTTGTTAAGAACCCCTGATAGAGAACTGGTGTGGTTGTTTGGAGGATATATGGCACTCCGGCCTTTATGTTCCTTTAACTGCAGTGTAGGTTGAATACAGCCAATAGACTTGTTCTTTGGATGTTTTTACAGGACCAAAGCCTTGTGCAGGGTCTTTATTTGTAGTTAATTTCTTGTCTTTGGTTTCATAGTGGGGTATGTTAGCAAGGTATTTTTGGTGTTGAAGCTTTGGGGTGTGATCCATTTTTTATTTGTATATTTCCCTTACACCTAAAGCAAGCAAAAAACCAGTAAAGGTCTCTGAGTCTCTTAACCCATAATTTCAGCATTCATATTGCTTCCCTAGGTAAGTGGGGTTTTCACTCAGCCGTCAAGTTAAGAGTGTTAGGTTATTTTTCATGTGAAATTAGCCAGACTGGGTTTCTAAACATGGTGCAAAACATTAACAACAAAAGTTACAATTAAACTACTCTTCTTCCAAAATACCCATATGTCTAATATGTATGGGATGGTGTTAAACAGGGGGCTTACAGCTCGGGGAGAGGTAGACAGGTCCCACGGCCCCAAGTCTAGGATGACATTTGGTATTGGTTGATGGGTGTGGGTGAGAACAAGAGAGGGAACATTTGTGCAGGATGTGGTATCAGCACCTGTAATACATTTTAGGGAGTCCTTCTTCTCTTTGCAGTATGCCCTGACAATAATTATATCCATCAGCCTAGCCCCCTCGGCCGTTGAAACACTAAGACTGTCTTAGGATCCCTGCTTCAGTTTCTCAGAGGTGTTGGTGAGGGCATTAGGAGTCTGAAGACCTGGAAATGCGTTCTGACTCTGCCACTAGCCAGACAGACCTGAACTAGGCATGTTACCTCTTTGTACCACTCGGCTCTAACCCCTCATTCAAAAACCCAGAATTTTCAACTGGTGTTTTTCACATCACTCTTTGCATAAGTTTTCATTTGAAGAAAGGTTGTTTTGGTTTTGGTTTTGGTTTTGGTTTAACCAAACGTTTAAAAATGAATGGTCTAGATGATTTCAAAGTTGGCTTTCCTTTTTCTGTGCTTTTCCTACTATTTAAAAACTTCACCTCCTTGATTTCTTGATCTCTCTTTCTGCACTGCTGGGTCTGGGAGCATTGAGGTCAAGTAAAAGGAACCTTGGCAAATGAGGAGCACCTATGGGTGTGCCAGGCTGCTCCCAGTGTTTTGCATTTTTAAAAATTTAAATGCTGCAAACCTCTATGAATTAGATATTATTGTTCCTAGTTTACAAATGAGGAACCTAAAGCTCAGAGAAGATGTGGGATGGTACAGACAAACCTGAATTGGAAACCTGGCTCCCACTTACTGGCTGTCAGGACTTAGAAAACTCATAAAGCATGGTGTCTTAAGCCTGTAATCCCAGCACTTTGGGAGGCCAAGGCGGAAAGATCATGAGGTCAGGAGCTCGAGACCAGCCTGACCAACATGGTGAAACCCCGCCTCTACTAAAAGTACAAAAATTGGCCGGGTGTGGTGGCGCACCCCTGTAATCCCAGCTACTCAGGAGGCTGAGGCATGAGAATTGCATGAGCCTGGGAGGTGGAGGCTGGCTGCAGTGAGCCGAGATCGCCACCTGACCCAGGCTGGGACAGAATGAGACTCCATCAGTAAAAAAAAAGAAAGAAAGGAAAGAAAAAGAAAGAAAGAAAGAAAGAAAGAAAAGAAAGAAAAGAAAGAAAGAAAGAAAGAAGAAAGAAAGAAAGAAAGAAAGAAAGAAAGAAAGAAAGAGAAAGAAAGAGAGAGAGAGAGAGGGCTGAAGGAAGGAAGGAAGGAAGGAAGGGCTGGGCTGGGAAGGAAGGTGTTGAAGCTGGCTGAAGGAAGAAGGAAGGAAGGAAGGAAAAGGAAGGAGAAAAAGAAAAGGAAGGGAGGGAGGGAGGGAGGGAGGGAGGGAAGGGAGAGGAGAGGAGAGGAGAGGAGAGGAGGAAGAGAAGAGAGAAAGAAAGAAAAGTCATGAGCTCTTGCTGATTGCTTCCTCAGCTGAAATGGGGGCTGCAGGGCTGTTGGGGGAGAAACAATAAGAAAGTGAATAAGGAATGAAAGGCAGAATGGACAGGAAATGGATACAGGGAAAGAAGTGGAGGAATGGATATGGAATGGACCCTGCAGGCTCACATCATGGCTCCAGGCCCTGTCCAGCCATGGAGTAGGCATTATTCTTGGGCACAAAGGTGATATTCTCGCTGCAGATGCTGTGGTGGCTCTGGCTCTGCCAGGAAAGAAATAAGGAAAGCCACTCTCCCCATTACACAAACAATAGTTTTCTAGCTCTGAGAGGTCGAACTTGTGTCACCAGCCAGGCCCTAAACCCATCACTGATTAACTCCAACTTACATCAGCTGTTCCATGCTGGAGGTGGACACAGGACCACACTCATACCAAGATGGGAGCAAAGGGTAGTTCCCTCAACAGGATTATAGGATAGAGTGTGATAGGCTGCTGGGCAGCCAAAAAGCAAACAGATCCTCTACAATGCCTCAACTGATGAAAGCACGAAACTAAAATCATAAAGATCTGTATGTGAGTTCTGGCTCTCCCATCTTCCTTGTGAGATTGAGCAGTTAGTTAATCTCTTTTAGCTTCAGTTTTCTCACCTGTACCAACATATAAGGTCATTGTGAGGATTAAGATTATGCCTTATCATCATCACCATCATCATCATCCATATTGCAACCACAACTACCATCATCGTCCCCTCAAACATCATCACCACCACCACCACCATCACAATTATCATTACCACCACCATCACCATTGTCACCCTCAACATCATCACCATCATCACTATCATCACCACCACCATCATCACTACCTCTACCATCACTGTCATCATTCCACCACCATCACCATTAACATCACCATCACCATCACCACCACCACCACCACCACCATCATTACTGCCATCAGCATCACCATCACCATCATTACCACCATCACCATCATTATTATCAACCATCATCACCACCATTCCACCACCATCACCACCATCATCACCACCACTGCCACCTCTATGATCATCACCACCCACCACCATCACCATCACCATCATTTCACCACCAGCACAATTATCATTACCACCACCATCACTACCACCCTCATCATAACCCTCATCATCACCACCATTCCACCACCACCACCACCATCACTATCATTATCAACAGACATCACATAACCAGTTTGTAGCTGGGTCTTGAGTGCAGAGCCCACTCACTGTTTCTTCAGTCCCACCACCAACCACCAGGATGAGTCACAAAACGTAACTCAGGCCTGTTCATCAATTTTCTCCATGTCAATAATGACAATGAATCAGTGGGTGTTCTCAGCTTCTCAGAGGGAGGTTAAAGTTCTCCTGCTCTTCCCTTCACGTTTCCAGATGTTCCCTGACTTGGATGTTCCAAACGCAGAGTTTGGAGGTGTTGAGGCCAAGGGGTTTTTCCAGGTCAGCCGTCATCTGCAATCATTGAGCTGATCCTGATGCTGGACTTTCCCTGTTGCCCTCTCCCCAAGGCCCCATCAGGGAGGGCTTCAATCCTCAGGTCACCTGTGGCCTTCCGGCCCTCAGAGGTGCCATCTCTACATCTACCACTCTACCACTGGAAGGCAGCACAACCACAGACTGCATCAATTTCCCTGCAACTCATGGTGGGGTTTCCCCCTTATCAGGGTGTTTGCCTTACTCAGAGAGCAGATCCCAGAGCAGTGACACCTAACTTAATTTTTAGCAAAATATTTTGAGAAGGGTGCTCCCTCACACATCTACACAGTCCAGGTGATGCACCCACTGCCCAGTGCTTGGTAGTCAAGAGGAGCTTCCTCCCTGCAGCTCTGCCCAGATAGGGCTGAGCTGGGCTCTGGAGCGAGGCGCTGGGACGAGCCTCTTCCATGCAGCTCATGTAAACTCCAGAATCAGTGTCAGTTTTCTGAACCCGAGACAATGATCTAAACGCAGTCAAAGGCTTTGGGGAAAGAAAGAGAGAGTGCCTCGGTTCTTGCCTGTGTCATGCTCGCAAAGCAAAGAGTTTTGCAAAATTTCAATGAAACGTGGGCTTGCAAAATTGGAAAATTGGATTATTTGTGAGAACACTGAGACATCCCTGGGCATGTCTATCTGGAAAAACGACATTTTCTCTGGCAATTTTGCAGACATTCTATTTCAATTTGGCAAAGAAAATAAAGCAGTTTTTCACAAAGGCAGAAATACAACTAGAATGTCCACTCTCCCTAATTGTTAAAGAAGTGTAAATTGGAAAATGAATTGGGACAATTTCAACCTATTTGATTAGCTAATATTTTAAAAACTGAACACTCATACAAGTGAGGTGAAGTGATTGCTTTCTAGTGACACGGTACACCGTCATACCCTTTTACAAATAATTTGGCAACGTCATTGAGAGACAGAAATACGTCTATGTAATTTATGGGAACTTAGGCTCAGAAAATATTAAGGAATAAGAATGAACTTTATGAACAAACATGTGGAAGGTTGGAAGCAAGAGTGGGGCCTTGGGGAGGAAGCATTAGGGCAGTGACTCCACAGACCCAGACTCAAGCTGAACTACACAACCTCCTTATGCCTCAGTTTCCTCAACTGTAGAACAGGAATGATAAAAGTGCCTGTTTCACAGGACTGTTGCGAGGATTAAGTGAGATACAACATATTATAAGCTTGTGCCTGGAAAGGTTAATTCTTGGTAAATGATGACTATTCTTTTTATTACAATAAAATATACAAAACATAAGGTTTACTATTTTAACCCTTTTGGAAGGTACCATTGAGTGGCATTTAGTACATTCACAATGGTGTGCAACCATCATCATATTCCCAGAACATTTTCCTCATCCCCAAAGGAAACCTCATGCTCATTAAGCAGTAGCTCCCCATTAACATATTAGTTATGAAGATTGTAGAACTATACGAAACTCATGATACAACGTTGAGTGAAAAAATCAATATGTAAAATTTTGTGTTATCATGTAATTAGTAAAACAGGCATATTAAAAGGTCTGAAAAAAGAATATATAAAATAGCAATTGCATTTTTTGGACTCTACATTTTAAACATTATTCTTTATAGTTGTAAAAGCAAAAAGTAGAGAAACAACAATCAACTCCAAACCACCACGACAAAGCCCAGATTGTTAAATCCAGGTCTCAGGAACAGAGAATCATATGTGATGTTTACACTCTGCAGGGTCAGAGACCTCAGCGGCATTGGTTGCTGCCTTGTGCTCTGCAGCCTCACAAACAGACAGGAGGTCCAGCGCCGCTGCTCTGTTCTTCTGGAATTTCCTCCTGAACATGTTTTGGGTGCAGTAACCATTTCTTTCATCTTTTTAAAAACAGGTACCTATGGGGCTGGCCTTCTCAAGGAAGCCCGGCTCCCCGTGATTGAGAATAAAGTGTGCAATCGCTATGAGTTTCTGAATGGAAGAGTCAAATCCACCGAGCTCTGTGCTGGGCATTTGGCCGGAGGCACTGACAGTTGCCAGGTAAGAAAAGATCAAGAGACCAAAGTTAGTCTTGTGCTCTCCCGTCTCGGTCTCAGCCCCTTAGACTTCATTCCCCAGGTGGCAAATTCAAGGATTTTCCACCGAAGACTCCTAAATGTTGCTCAGAAACTCCCTAGATCTGTCCCTGAATGCGTATTCAGATCATCTAAGGGGATGTCTTGGGGCTTGAGTTCCAGATCTGTAGCAAGGGAGTTTTAAGTGCCATAACTACCTCAGGTTACTCACCCTCCTGGGGTGTGCTGGTGGCCAGGGACTAAAGTGGTGACTCTTCTGGTAGGGAAGGAGGTAGAGGGTACAGGACAGAGACCAACTGCACACACTTTACAGTGATGCCCAGGCTAGGCCAGTCTAAAGGAAACACCAACATAGGAAGGGATGTGTGCAGGATTCACAAGGGGTTTCTTACCCCCAGGAGAAACTAAGTGGTGTGGTTTTGCTGAACAGATTTTGCTAAGTACTTAAGCACTGCAGATGCTTGAGTAATATGCTCACAGTCCTTTTCTGATTTCAATTACTGGGAAAATGTACATATGGATAATAGAAGGATGGCATCCCATAATAAAAGACTGGCAGCCTAACCCTCACATGGATTTTTCTCCCTCTGTATAGGGTGACAGTGGAGGGCCTCTGGTTTGCTTCGAGAAGGACAAATACATTTTACAAGGAGTTACTTCTTGGGGTCTTGGCTGTGCGCGTCCCAATAAGCCAGGTGTCTACGTTCGTGTTTCAAGGTTTGTCACTTGGATCGAGGGAGTGATGAGAAATAATTAATTGGACGGGATTACAGAGTGAAGCATTGACTCACCTAGAGGCTGGAACATGGGTAGGGATTTAGCATGCTGGAAATAACTGACAGTAAACAAACGAGGACATTGTCCCCAGCTACCAGGGAAGCCAAACCTCAGCATTTTTTGTATTACTTTCTGACTGCTGGATTCTGTAATAAGGTGACATAGCTATGACATTTGTTAAAAATAAACTCTGTACTTAACTTTGATTTGAGTTAATTTTGGTTTTGGTCTTCAACATTTTCATGCACTTTGTTCATCCCACCAATTTTAAATGGGCAGACGGGGGGATATAGCTGCTTTTGATAAGGAACAGCTGCACAAAGGACTGGGCAGGCTACAAGGTCACAGAGGGGAGAGCCAAGAAGTCCTAAGAAGTTGTCCATGCGTTTACCTCATCAGCTAACGAGGGCTTGACACACATTTTTACTCTCTTTATTTCTAACACTGAGATGAATGTTTTCAAAGCTGCAACATGTATGGGCAGTCATGCGAACTGGTTCTGTTATTGGGAATGAAATCTGTCACTGACTGCTTGACTTGAGCCCAGCCCAGGGGACATGGAGCAGAGTGCTGTATACCATGGAGTGAATCGGGCCATGGACGTGTAACACAAGACCAGCTGAGAGTCTGAATGCTATTCTGGGGCACATGTGAGTCTAGGACTGGTGCCAAGAGCACATAAATGAACAACAAGCAAATATTGAAGGTAGACTACTTACTTCCCATTGTTAATTGCCTGCCCGGTTTTGAAACAGTCTGTAGTACACACGGTCACAGGAGAATGACCTGTGGGAGAGACACATGTTTAGAAGGAAGAGAAGGGACAAATGCACATTTTTTACCATTTAAAATGTTGTTACCAAACAAAAATATCCACTCAAAATACAATTTAACAATGCAACAGTCATCTTATACCAGAGAAATGCAGAGAAAAGCAAAACTGCAAGTGACTGTGAATAAAGGGTGAAAGTCTCAAATCCTCAAAGAGCTGTGTTTATTTCCTTGACAAATAGATTATTTGTATTCAATTCCGATGTGCTTTAAGGATGAAGATGCTCATTTTACAATTAGCACACACTTCGTGTATATTGTCGCCTGTTCTCCTTACAGAAATGTTGTTCCCCATTGTGAAGGATTCCCTTTGGTACCAGTTTTGCCTGTCCACATAAAGTATTTCATTTTAAAATCTCAGCATAAAATACAGATTGCATCTGAAAACATATTGAATATAACATACAAGCAGAACACACAAGTTCCACATTTCAAAAGCCTCGATAACAAAAAAGAAAGATCAAATCCCTTATTCGTCTCTGTAAAGTCATTTATAAAGCTCCTGCTGATCCTGTGAAGCATGGATATAATTGACCTTTCTTTTAAATTAAAACGTAAGCTCCTCCCCAAGACAACTCAAAGTGTCAAGATTGAGTGGGAACTGTTCATGCTTTTAACTCTTGGCCACAGGCACCCACGGAACTGAACTTAACAAATATATGAAAAATATCCCTTCACTTTTAAAATCCTAAGACCCAGAAATCATAATCCATGGGATTTGTTGAGTAAAGAAGAGAATCTGTGGCTCTAGGTGTCCACTAAAGGAGAGCCAAAAATGTCCTGAATAATCTCAGGACCACAGCATTATTTTATGAATAACAGAACCAAGACCTCAGATTGTACAGCAGATTGGCCCTTATTGCTAGAATGGGGCCTAAACCATGCCTGGAACCCCAGATGCTACAGAGAAGGTAGAGGGGAGAGACTCCTGACCTGTTCATGCTGCAAAGGCATGCGGAAACCAAGGTGAGCAAAGGACACGAACGCTCACATTCTGTGGCCCAGGAACCTGTGATTCAGTCTCCTCATTAACAGGATTCCCAAATTTTCATCCTCCCTGCAATTTTTCGAATGTTCACTTATGGGCTTAGTCCCTTGACTGATAAGATTTGATGAACATTTCTGCACAAATTTCCGAAATCCTTGGTTTTCAAATCCTGCATTCTTGATGGAGCTGTTATGAGAATCAGGTGAGGGACTTCTCTCATCTCTCTTTAGCCTAATGAGTCAGAGACCACTGCTCCAGTGCAAGGAAACAGAGCCGTGCACCTGAGAGGCTCTTTTTTAAGCCAGCTACATATTATGTGTTCCCAGAAACTTCAACAGTACCACAAATAGTCCTAACTCATCCAACATTACATAAAAATACTCTGGATAGATTGAAGTCTTTATACAATATTACAACAGCATAGCATAATGTAGCTGAAACGCACACATGCATCTCTGCAAGGACAGCTTTGCAAGGAGGATCAGCTCCTGGATAGCTCCTTCCACCTTTGGCAGGGGCCTCAAAGGTGAGAGCTGGAAACTGGGGTTTTTTTATTCCTGCCACACTTAAAAGAATGTGGACTGAAAAAACAAAGGAGAAAGTCCTTATGAAAGATTATGCAAATAGTTAGAGGAAGGTCTTCTGTTATTATTTAATAGCATAGCTGGTTTTGATCAAATACACATACCTAACTTCTGATGAAAACCCAACTCAAAGGTAACAGAAATCACTTCAGGCTCCTTTTTTGACTTGCTTTCAGACCCTAAACAGAGGTTAGTTAGCATTACAGCATTTAAGCTCTTCATGAATTTCTCTACTGAATTAACATATGTTTGGAAATGAGCTGCTGATATGAACAAAACCCAGCAGAAATGATAGAATAATCCAATGCAGTTTTAGAAGGGAATACACTAACAGGTTTCAGTAATTTAGCATGAAGTTGTTTTTTTAGAGTAAATAATCATGGATCACAATCAACGTGCTTAATTTGTAGTACTGTAAACCATACTCCTAGATTTTTTTCAAGTGTGGGGACTAGGTATAATTAATCTATCCAACTTTTCATTATGAAAATTCATAAACAGAAAAAAAATGAGAATTTGTGTAATTTAAATTTTTGTTGGTATAATTCCCCATGTTTATATATTAGTTGGATATCAGTTTTCCTTGCTCCCCTTTGGGACAATCCTGCACCACCCCACCACACTTCACCAGCCACAGACAATCTCTCCCAGTTGTTTAACTTTAATGCGGCTGATGTGGTAGAAGAGTCCTGGTCTCAAAGGACTCCCTCTTCCTCCATTTCTTCCTGATCAGTTTGCAGATCTCACCCCTGATTGAATCAAGAATGAATGCACCATTCTCAGTGTGTACACAGGCAGCAGTCAGTGGAGTACAATCAAAGGGAAGAAAGATTTTCCTCAGGATTTTTGAAATATTAAAAAACATTAGAGTTCCGTATCCTTAATTTCCAATTCATTATCAAGATTGCCTTTTATTTTTTAAGTTAGCTGTTAAATCATTTTTAAAGATTACACAGAAAACACAAGACTATGTGTCATAATTTTAAAAAAAAAATCAAACAGTACGGAAGTCTCTGACAGGAAAGAGATGGCCCTCCATTCCCTACCCATCTCCCCAGCTCATTTGTGTCCCCAGAGGACATATACTACATCTTTTAGTATACATTCTCATATTCATATTCTCTATCTTTTTTCATGAAAAATTTAAAACAGAAACTTAGAAAGAATTTCAGTAATGTTAATTTTTGTTGATATAACTCTTCATGTTTGTATATTGGCTGGATATTAGCTTTCCTTGTACACTATTTAAACACCTGCCTCCAAAACTCAGTCTCTCTTTCTTTTCTCTGCCTACTTATCTCTATTACCTATTTATCATCTATTATCTATTTATCTATTCATCAATCCATCTATCCATTATCTTTCATCTCCATCTATCTATCTATCATCTATCATCCATCTACTTATTATCTGCCTAGCTACCATCTGTGTGTCATCTGTCTTCCATCCAGCTACAGAGAGAAACTGCCTTTGGTTTTAGTTTTTTATGAATACTGTAACACATACTTCAGTGACGTTTCACTTTGTAATCAGTCTTGAAAATCTGCCTATGCCATTCCATCTACACAGACCTGACTCCTCGCTCTGTAGAGTAAGCCACACTGTTAATCCCCTGCTGCTGCACGTCCCAGCGATTTCCACTTTCCCACATCAGCAGCTCCTGCCTTTAGATCACTTCCGAGTCTTAGCACCTCACATGGAAATGCTTCTCTCTTCACAACCATGTTTAAAAAATAATGCATATTCTTATCTAGATTGGGTGGGTTTTTTTTTACATTAATGTTTTATGTTTACTTTGAATTTTTTGCTTACAATATAAGATGAGGATTTATTCTTATTTTTTCCCTAGGCATATTCAATTTTCTCAACATCTTCCTTTCTCCACTGGTTTGAAATGCTGCTTTTCTTTGGGGTGCATTGAATTTTGGACAATGCCTACCAAGTTTTTCTACATCATCCACTGTTTCTGGCAAGGCAATACCCTTGGTTTCAGGCAAAAGCATCACAAGGCCACCACAGATGGATGCCAGGATACCTATGGACTAGGGAAAGGTGTTACTGCCCCCAGGAAGACACAGCTGGGCCTTCCCCCACAGGCCTCCTCACTGTGAAGCCACTGTGTTACTCACTGGAGTAGCTCTCAACCACAGCAACCTCTGCATCCCACATCACTGCCTTGGCTCTCCTTTGTCATGATTTCAAATGTTCTCTCCTTTCCTCAAACGCTGAGTTATGGCCCCTGCACACCTGGCAGCCATGGGTTCACTCACACATCTCACAGTGATTGACTGAGTGCCTTCTCGGGGTCCAACACCCAAGGCCTCCCCTCCTACATCATAGGGAAACAGAAGCGCTGGAGGGGAGTCCCCTCTGCACCCAGTTACTGACACTCTCACCTGTTCCTCTCCCTCCCATTCCTCCTGTCATCTTACACTGGAAGAACTGTCTTGGTGTCTACCCCAGGGCCAGCACTCACTTAGACTTGCCTTTTTGGGTGCCTCACTGTAGTGATTAACCCTTTCTCCAGTATCTTTAACCTATTGGGAGAAGCTTTCAAACATATTCAGATCTTTCTTGTTTGACCAGCCTTATCTCATTCTCACCTCATCCTTCCATTACCATCCTTTCTTTTACTGTTCTCTAGAGCCAAAGTTCTTGAAAGCCACCCTCTCCTATTTTCTCCACTTATTTGTATCCAAGTGGTGTGCTAGTAAATGTCTAACAACTGGCTTTGGGCAATCAAGCCCTGACTGGCAGCATCTGCCAATGTGCATTGTGTAAACGCTCCCACTGTGGGCCCTTCAGTCTACTGACACAACATCCCTGACTGTGCCACTGGGAAGAGATGCAGGAGCCCCATCAATGGGGCTTCCACCATAAAGATGTAGCAGACACAATCTCAGGAGCACAGGTAATACTGAAGATGTAGTAGATGAATTAGAAACTGATGACTGTTGAGACTAAAATCAGTTCCTACTTTAAATGCATAGACATTAATATAAGACAACAAGAAATATGAAAAAACAAGGAGGTAAAATAAAACACCACCAAAGGACACAATAATTTCCCAGTAGCTGGGCCCATAGAAATAAAGATATATTAACAACCTGACAAAGATTTCAAAATAATTATTTGAAGAAAGCTTGGTAAACTTCAAGAAAATACAGAGAATTCAATAAAATCAGAAAAATAATAAAAGATCAAAATGAGAAATGTAATGGAGAGATTAAAACTGTTTAAAAAGTAAAACAGAATTTCTGAAACTGGAAAAATAATAAAGTGAAAAATGCAATAGACAGCATCAAAAGCAGAATTCATCATGTAGAATAAATAATCTGTGAACTTGAAGACAGGTTATTTGTGAATACAGAATTGAGGGACAAAAAATAGTGAAAAAAAAAGCTTACAGGACTTATGAGGCAGCATGAAAAGAGCAAATATTTTAGTTATAAGAGTTCACAAAGGAGAAAAAGGGGGTAGAAAGCTTATTTTAAAAATAACAGAAAACTTTCTAAGTCTAGGGAAAGATACCAACATCCAGGTCCAAGATGGTCAAAAGTCTCTAACTAAATTCAGTTCAAACATAACTACATCAAGACAAAGTTAGACTGTCAAAAATCAAAGACAAAGAGAAAATCATAAAAGCAGAGAGAAGAAGCAAATCACATATAACAGAGTTCCAGTAAGGCTAGCAGCAAAGTTCTCAACAGGTTCCATACAGGCCAGGAAAGAGTAGGTTAATATATTATAAGTGCTGAAGAAAAAAACTACACACCAAGGATACTGCATTCACCAAAGCTGTGCTTCAGAAATGGAGAGATCAAGTTTTTACTAAACAAACAAAAGCTAAGGAAGTTCATTAATCCCAGACCTGTCTTACAAGAAATGCTAAAGGGAGTCTGCAAGATAAAAAAAAGATGCTAATTAGTAACAAAAAAAGAAACCATAAAACTCACTGGCTAAATTAAGTACACAGTCAAATTCATAATATTCAAACACTTTAATGGTGGCCACATATATCTGTAATATGAAAGTATGAATCTCTTATATCTTTAGCATGAAGGTTAAAAGACAAAACTATTTAAAATAATAGCTACAATAATTTGTTAAGGGATATATGCTATAAAAAGATATACATTGTGACATAAAAAAATTTTAAATGCAGGGAGATGTGGAGTAAAAGTGCAGAACTTTTATGCAATCAAAGTTAAGCTGTTATCAGCATAAAATAGCCTGATATAACTATAAGACTTTTTTGTAAGCATCATGGTAACCACAAAGCAAAAGCATAAGGTAGATATACAAAAGATAAAAAGGAATCAAAGCATCCCACTAGAGAAAATCACTTAATCACATAGAAAGATAGTAAGAGAGGAAGAAAGGAACAAAGAGTCTACAAAACAACCAGAAAGCAATTACCAAAATGGTAATGGCAGACTCTTACCTATCAATAATTATCTTGAATGAAAATGGATTAAATTCTCCAATAAAAAGATATACAGTGGTTGAATAATTAAAAAATAAGATCCAACTACATGCTGTGTACAGGACACTCACTTCACCTATAAGGACACAAATAATGTCCTTAAAGTAATGGGATGGAAAAAATATTCCAGCAAATGGAAACCAAAAGAGAGCAGGTATAGTTATACAGATTGAGTACCCCTAATCCAAAAGTCTGAAATCTGAAATACTCCAAAATTAATAAAATTTTAAGTGCTGACATGATGTTCAAAGGAATTGCTCATTGGAGCATTTTGGATTTTGGTGTTTAGGGATGCTAAAACAGTGAATATATAATGTGTATTAGTCCATTCTCAGACTACTATAAAGAATACTACCTGAGACTGGATAACTATGAAGAGGTTTAATTGACTCAGTTCCACAGGCTTAACAGGAAGCATGACTAGGAGGCCTCAGGAAATGTAACCATGCCAGAAGGTTAAGGGGAAGCAGGCACCTTCCATCAGATTTCATGAGAACTCACTCACTTTCATGAGAACAGCAGGAAGGAAACTGCTCCCATGATCCAATCACCTCCCACTGGGTCCCTCCCTTGACATGTTGCTATTATGGGGATTACAATTTAAGATGAGATTTGGGTGGGGACACAGCCAAACCATATCATAATGCAAATATTCCAAAATAAAAACAAATTTCAAAATTCTAAAAAACTAAATCATATTGTACTTCAAATATTCCAAAAAAATTCAAAATTGAAAACATTTCTGGTTTTAGGAATTTTGGATAAGGGAAACTCAATCTACATGAGGTAAAACAGACTTTAAGTCAAAAACTGTAAAAAGAGACAAAGAAGATCATAATATAATGATAAAGAGATCAATTTGTTATAACAATTATAAATACTTATTAATATATATACCCAAACTTCTAATACATACATATAACAGCTAAAAAAATTAATAGATCTCACAGGAGAGCTAGACTGTAATACAATCATAGTAGCAGACTTCAATAGCTCCACTTAGCTCCATAGTAGCAGACTTCAACAGCTTCAGACAGAGAATCATTATGGAAACATGAGACTTAAACTACACTTTAGGCCAAATGAACCTAATAGAAATATACAGAACATTCTGTCCAATGGCAGTAGAATACATTATGTTCAAGTGCACATAAAACATTCTCCACAACAGATCATATGTTAGATCACAAAACAAGTAAACAAATTTAAGAAGATTAGAATCATACCACATATTCCTTTCAGATTATAATTGTATGAAACTAGAAATCAATGACAAGAGAATATTAGAAAATCCACAAATACATAGAAATTAATCAACATGCTCCTGAACAATCAATGAGTCAAAGAAGATATTAAAAGATAAATTTTTAAAAACTCAAAACTAATGAAAATGGGCACACTAACATAACAATAACTTACAGTATGCAGCAAAAGTGGTTCTAAGAAGGAAACTTTTAGCAATAAATACTTACATCAATAAAGAAGAAAGATATCAAATAAGCAACCTCAAAGGTATTTATACCTCAAAAAAACAGACAAAGAAGAAAAGAAAAACTAATCCAACAGTTAGTAGAAGGAAAGAAATAATAAAGATCACAGCAGAAATAGTGAAGTAGAGACTAGAAAAATGATAGAAAAAAGAAATAAAACTAATATTGGTTTTTAAAAAGATAAAAAATGACCAACTTTTAACTAGATTAAGAAAACCAAAGAAAACTCAAATAAAATCAGAAAGAAGAGACATTACAATAGATATTACAGATGTACAAACAATCATAAGAGACTACTGTGAACAATTATATGTCAACAAATTAGATAACTTAGAAGAAATTAATGAATTCCTAGAAGTGAAAAACCTACCAAGACTGACTCAGAAAGAAATAGAAAATCTGAACAGAGCAATAATAAGTATAAGATTGAATCAGTAATAACAAGTCTTCCATCAACAAAAAGCCCAGGACCTAATCATACCCGAATCACTGCTGAATCACACCAAACATTAAAAGGACTAACACCAATCCTCCTCAAACTCTTCCAAAAAGTTAAAGAAAAGGAAATGCTTTCAAGTTCATTTTATGAGGACAGCATTATGCTGATATGAAACACAAAAAAGATTACTGTAAGGAAAGAAAATTACAGGCAATACCCCTGATGAACATATGTGCAAAACTCTTCAACAAAATACTAGGAAATGGAATCCAACAGAACATTAAAAGGATGATTCACCATGATCAAGTGGGAATTGTCCCAGGAATGCAAGGATAGTTCAACATACACAAATAAATAAATGAAAGGATAAATGGATGATAAAAATGTGTGTATACATATGTGTGTGCGTCTGTGTGCTATATACACATTGTTATATGTATATATATACACACACACACATATACACATTGTGTATGTGTCTGTATATAAGACACAGCCTTAATATTTTCAGCCTTAATAAAGAAGGAAATCCTGCCTTTGCATCAACATGGATGAACCTGCAGGACATTATGATAAGTGAAATAAGCCGGACGCAGGAAGGAAAATACTGTGTAATTCTCACTTACATGTGGAATCTAAGAAAGTTGAACTCTTAGAAACGGAGTAGAATGGTGATTACCAGGGCTGGGGAAGGGGGAAATGGAGGGATATTGGTCAAAAAATATAAATGTGCAGTTTTGCAAGATAAATAGGTTCTAGAAATCTAATGTACAGAATAGTGACTACAGTTAACAATACTGTATTGCATACTTGAAATTTGCTAAAGGAGTTGATCCTAAGTGTTCTTACCATGTATACAAAAGTATGTGAGATGATGGCTATTTTAATTAGCTTGATTATGGTAATAATTGCACAATGTATATTTCTATTAAAACATTACATTGTATATCTTAAATATATATAATTTTTGTCAAGTGTATCTCAATAAAACTGGAAAACATAATTGAAGAGTAATGAAAAAAATTAAAAGCTATTATGTGTCAAAGGACATTATCAGCAAAGTGAAAAACAACCTACTGATGAAGCAAACCTATTAACAAAGTCCTGGTATCCAGAATATATTAAAATCTCTAGGCTAGGCTCAGTGCCTGACATCTGTAATCCCAGCACTTTGGGAGCCCAAGGTGGGAGGATCACTTGAACCCAGGAGTTCAAGGCTGCAGTGAGCTATGATTGGGTCACTGCACTCCAGCCTGGGTGACAGGGTGAGACCACCATCACTTAACCCATTTCTTGTTTAGAAAAAAAAAGTGCAGCAGTGCAGCTCACTGCCAGCACAGTATTCTTTGAGCAAAGAAGAAGAGAAATGGGGGGGAAAAAAAAACTCTCATAATTCAACAACAAAAAGAAAAACAAGAGTGTAAAGAGACATTTTTCCAAAAAAGATATACAAATAGCCAACAAGTGAAATGATGGTTAACATCATTAGTCATTAAGAAAATGCCAATAAAATCATAATGAAATAAGACTTCATACACATTAGGATGTCTATAATTTAAAAAATAGAGAATAACAAGTGGTGGTGAAGATGTAAAGAAATTAGAATCCTGTCCATTATTGGTGGGAATGTAAAATGGTTCAGCCACAGTGGAAAACAATTTGACAGCTCCTTAAAATGGTAAACATAGAATTACCATATGATCTAACACTTCTACTCTTAGGTATATAGACAAAAAATTGAAAACAAGTACCCAGCTACCTTGCATGAGAAGGTTCATAGCAGCACTATTACAAAAGCCACAAGTTGGAAACAACCCAAATGCCAATCGATAGAAGAGGGGATAAACAAATTGTGGTTTATAGAGCCACAAAACGGAATGAAGCACTGGTATATGCTGCATGGCTAAACCTTGAGAGCAAGGGCTGGGATAGGGGCATGGGAAGTAATAGCTTACCGGGTACCGCATTGTATTTTGGGGCAATGAAAATGTTTTGGAACTGGATGGAGGTGGTGGTTGTCATGTACTACATAAAACTAATTGTTCACTTTAAGACGGCTAATTTTCTTATGAGAATTTCTCAGTTATAAAATACCTTTCATGTATTCTTTCTAAGGATGACACTAGATTTCATTGAGTATCAGATACAGAGATTTGCTCTGGCAAAATGAAGAAGTAATTTTTTTGAAAAAGGACGATGTGGGATTCAAGATATGGGGGATCAAATGTCAGAGAAGCAAGGGGATCTTCTGGATGACAGTCCATGGAGATCCCATGACAGCTGGACAGCAGGCCGGCCGTGTACCCAGGACCGGCTAGAGCAGGGATGATGGCTCCCGAGAAGCTCTAAGAACATCGCTAGATGGCCTAATGGGTCTGCGGGCATATTGAAAAGGTTTATAAAACTGAGAACTTGGAGTAGAATTAGAAAAATGACATAAAAGCTTACAGAAAAGAAAATAATGAATTCTAGGGAGAAATATAAAAGTATACTACATGCCTCAGTTATAAACAGCATTTTCATAGTCATGAAGAAATATGAACACTGAATATTTACTTAATCAAAATTACAATATAATTACATAATTAGGTACATATAGCAAAAGGATGTGTGTGTATATGTAGTATGTATGGTGTTTGTGGTGTGTGTGTGGTATGTGCATGGTGTGTATGATGTGTGTATGGTGTGAGGTGTGTGCAGTGTGTGTGGCATTTATTGTGTGTATGTGTGTGTACAGTGTGGTATGTAGGTGGTTATGTGGTGCATATGGTGTGTCTGTGAGAGTGTGTTGTGAGTGTATAGTACGTGTGTGAGGTGTGTGGTGTACGTGGTGTATGTGTGCATAGTATCTATATGGGGTGTGTGGTGCGTAAGGTCCTTGTGGTGTGGTGTGTGTGAATCTGTGTTGTGTATAGTGTGTTGTATGGTATATGTGTATGCATCATGTCTGTGGTGTTATGTGGTATGTCTGTGCATAGTATATATGGGATGTGTGTGCATGTGGCATGTGTGCAGTGTGTGGTATGATGTTGATGGTGCATTAAACGGAGTTAAATCCTAATATTCCCAGGTGGGAAGTCTATAGGTGTGTTAGTCCGTTCTCACATTGCTATAATACCTGAGACTGGATAATTTATCAAGAAAACAGGTTTAATTGGCTCACAGTTCTGCAGGCTGTACAGGAAGCACAGGCTTCTACTTCTGGGGAGGCTCTGGGAACCTTCCAATCATGGCGGAAGACAAAGTGTGAGTAAGACGCAGATGGTGGCCGGGCGCGGTGGCTCACGCCTGGAATCCCAGCACTTTGGGAGGCCGAGGTGGGCGGATCACGAGGTCAGGAGATTGAGATCATCCTGGCTAACACGGTGAAACCCTGTCTCTACTAAAAATACAAAAAATTAGCTGGACATTGTGGCGGACGCCTGTAGGGAGGCTCAGGCAGAACGGCGTGAACCCGGGAGGCGGAGCTTGCAGTGAGCGGAGATCGCACTGCTGCACTCCAGCCTGGGTGACAGAGTGAGACTCCGTCTAAAAAAAAAAGAGAGAGAGAAAAAAGAAGATTCAGATGGTGGGAGCAGGAGCAAGGTTGGAGGCGGTACCACACACACGTAAACCACCAGATCTCCTGAGAACTCACTATCAGGAGAACAGCACGAGCGGATGGTGCCAAACCATTCATGAGTGACTGCCCTGTGAGCCAATCACCTCCCATCAGACCCCGCCTCCACAGTAGGGATTACAAATTGACATGAGATTTGGGCGTGGACACAGATCCAATTCGTATCAATAGGTAATGATTAAAACTGAAAAAAGAAGCACCACGGTCAGAAAGTTATTTAAAGAGTTGAAGGTAAATGCCAATAGGATCAGTTTAAAGAGTCGGAAGTGTTTGCTTCAGAAGAGGACATTCAAGCTTTTTTATACAGCTTTTTGACTCTTTAAACTATGCACATACATAAAGTTGATTTTAGAAAACTAAAAATGTTAAAACGTTCCAAAACAGATTGGATGAGTACACACTTCATCATGATTGTGGCTGAGGGAGATTGGGTTAGAGAAGAGAGGATGAGACCAGGAAGTTCCAGGGACTGAGGAAAAGTTGAAATGACGAAATGTTCATAATTGTTAATGGCAGGTTGTGGGAAAGTTGGTAAGTTGCTTCAGTGTTTGTTCACTCTGTACTTTTTCATACATTTAACATTTCTTAAATTAGTATAATAATGAACTATGTAATCAGCTACAGAGTTGAGGGTGTGGAGCTCACCCAGGACAGCTGAGCTACCGGTGTAAAATGAACGGTATTTTAAAAAATGACTATTCGAGGAATTAACAGAACTAGGACACCCTAGTCAAGGGTTGATAAGGACGGACCCCAGGGCTCTGTCTCAGCTCTCCTGGCCACACTTGGAGGACATGGGCTTCTCCAAGGTCACACTTTCAGTAGGTATTGATGAAGGATATGGAGACACCTGAAGCTCTGGGCGCTGCATGATCTGAGAAGAGAAGCTCCGGGAACGTGGGAGCTGAGTTTCAGATACCTGAGGGCTGTCATCCAGCAGAGGGAGTAGGTGACGACTGGACTAGGGAGAGACCCTTATCAAGGCTACATTCATTGATGGCCTTCTTTGTGTGAGGTGCTGCTATGACATTAAATTTCCACTTACCTAAATCCAATTTTGTGCACTTGTTTTCTACTCTTGTAGGAAGGACAACAGCGACAACCTCAAACCAGTAATCTAGTCAAAAGAGCAATTCCCAAGGCACGACATGTAGGGAATGCAGATTCATCAGCACCCACAGAGACTACAGTGATTGCCGATAATGCCAACTTAATGCCTGGCCAGCAGCGTGGATCGTGACCTCCACTTTTATGTTTACAGAACCACAAAAAAGTCCATTGTTTTCATTCTTGTTGCTTGTTTCACAGGTCTACATAATCTACTTTTTAAAGTCAAAAACGGACTTAGTACTGGACAATAAAAGTATAAACTCAGTATAGTGCATAGCATTTTTTTCATATACATATGAATATATATACGCTTTTACACATGTATGCATATGTATCATATGGGTCAAAACACTAGATGGAATGGAATTTTTTAATTGAAATAATTTCCGGTTATTAAGCATATCAGCTACCTTTAAAGTATTCATTTTACTGTATTTATATTAATTATTGACGCTTGAACTTCAGAATAGTGGAGAATAAAAGTTAAACATCGCAAGAAGATTTCTCCTTTATTACTTTTTTAAATCAGAGAAAAGATATTTAAAGAGAAAATAGGAAGTATCTTCCCCACTCCACATAATTTATGAAGTAAATTATCATACCATAAAGAGACACCAAATAAAATCTGTGGGTCTCAAAACATTAGGAGCACTGCTTCCGTGCAATCAGTTAAAGCACACACCCATATTGGTCATCCATTGAAACATATTATTTTCCTGAGTAAATTCTCCACAATTCTGAAAATCGGTGAAAAGATCATCTCATGTTACTTCTACACAAAACCAAGCAGCGCATGTGGCTCTCCACGTTTCAGGGCATACACATCCCTTTCCACCGGGCAACAATGTGCCCTACGGGAAGCAACTTCTTGCCTTTTAAACCAGATTCAGTAAACAAAAACTGTTTTGTATAGCTGACACAGGATCACATCGATTGCACGAAAAAGGTCAGTCTGTGGAAGGAAAGTTACAAAGGCAAACAGGGCACGTTAAGGAGGCGTAACCAATCACATTGGATTTTCTGCTGTTGGAATTTTTTTCGGGTCAAAAATACAGGTACTAGGACTCCCTGAATCCAGCAGGTGTTAGAGGAAGGCAGAGGGCGGCCTCCTGCAAAACATCTACCTTTGCCAGTTTCTAATCCAGGGTCCAGAAGCTGCAGCATCCGTGCTCCCCGTGTTTGCGCTTGGAAGCAGAAACGCCCTCAACCCTCACTTCTCACAAGGCCTCCGACCCACCTACCTGGGGCTCAGTCCGGGAGCCAGCGGCTGGACGGAGCGGGGTTGCGCCCTGGAACACCGGGCAGGCGAGGAAGGAGAAAAGCCCAGCTGGCGGCTTAGAGGCGAGGGTCGTGCCTTTCCCAGCGGCCTCGCCCTGGCCATCCTGACCCTGAGGGAAGGGGTCAGCCCAACCGCGCCCCGTCCGCCTCTCCGCCTCCCGCCCCCGCACCGCGCCGCGCCCAAGTCCCCGCCCAGTGCCCGCGACTCCGTGGAGCGCAGGCGACCTTGGTCCAGTCCCGCGGGGCCCCTCGTGCGCTCCAGAAGCATCAGTGGTCTCCGGGAGGCCACGGGCCCGCTGCGGCTCCCACCCTGACGACCCTGGATTGCTCTCCCCATTCTCAGCCTCACCCCCCATACTCCGTCCACCCCATATTTTGCAGCCTCTAAGGACACGAACCATCTGCGGCTGAAGTCGCTTGGACTGAACCCCGCCGAAGATTTTGGCAGCTGCACACTCCCTCCCAGGGAGGTGAGGGCGCCCGGCGAAGTGTGGGGTCTGCCGCCCCCTGCCGGCCTGGCTGACGTTCGCTTCTGTTTCCACGGGGCCCAGCAATGTTCCAAGTGCAACGTTTGGAAGGTAAGGTTGAGAATAAATGCTGTTTACAAATTCCAGAAAAGAAAAAAAAAAAATGTTGCTCTTCTGTTTAGCAAAAGGTTTTCCCAGAGAAGCCAGAACTTCTGTGGGTTGTGTTTAAATCTTAAGTGCATCCGAGCTGTTGCCTGCAGGCGCTGGTATTACCCAGGGGGGTAGTTTCAAGACAGTGTCTGAACACTCCAGGCTCTTGGATGAAGCAACCTTTCCACATTAAGTATGTAACATGATGTACTAGGTCCTACGATTTACCCGTCATGCAAAAGGAGCAAGTCTGCAAAACAGGGCTTTTAAAGAGTCTTTTCAGAAGGAAAAAAAAATGTTGGAATAGCTGATTCGTTGCCTATTTGTTGTTGACTTTACATCAAAACTGATCCCCTGAAAGGTATTTATAGGTATTAACGATAAATAATGAAAAGGATCAAAATAGGAATGTTTCATTCAGTTTAACCTGGCTCATGCAGTGCACTTCAGGCCCTAGACTCTGGTTTGAACTCTGCGATTTCTACCATTCCTTGGCTTTGTTTGCTTCAGACTGATCAGAGTTCTGATCAGAGTTCTGTGAATACAGTAGGTGCTCGATAAATGCTTATTCTGGTTACTGCTATTGATGCCTGTGGCAGTAACTGCAGACCAGCAGGCTCCCACAGCAATGAGGCGTGGGGCTGGAGGGCCTGGCTCTGGCATCCAACCCTGCTCCATCTGCCACACTAGCCGTGTGACTTTGGGGAAGCTATGAACCTCTGCTGAACTCTCTATTAATAATGTGAGAGTGGTAGTAATAGCACCTCCCTTATAGGGTTGGAGTGAGGAATAAATGAAATAACCTGTGTAAAGGACCTAGTGTGGTACCTTGTGTTGTGTAAACTACTCATGGGACAGGGGACTAGTATCCAGAATATACAAGGAACTCAAACATCTCCACAGCAAAAAATATATATATATATATTAAAATATGGGCAAATGATATGAATTATCAAAAGAAGACATTACAAATGTGCAACAAGTGTATGAAAATGTGCTCAACATCACTAATCCTCAGGGAAATACAAATCTAAACCACAATGAGCTATTATCTCATCCCAATAGGATGACTATTGTCAGACAAAAAATAACACATGCTGGTGAGGATGCAGAAAAAAACAGGAACTTTTCTACACAGTTGGTGGGAATTTAAACTACTACTGTAATTCTGGAGAACAGTATGGAGGTTCCTCAAAAAACTACAAATATAAGTACCTTATGATCCAGCAATCTCACTACTGGGCATTTATCCAATGGAATGGAAATCATTGCATCAAAGAGTCATCTGCAGCCCCAGGTTTATTGCAGCACTAGCCACAATAGCCAAGATACGAATCAACCTAGTTGTGTGACTACACATGAATGGACAAAGAAAATAAGGTATATACATACAATGGAATACTATTCAGCCATAAAAATTAATGGAATCCTATCGTTTGCAGCAACATGGATGAAACTAGAGGACAGTATGTTAAGTAAGCCAAGAACACAAAGGTAAACACTCACAAAGGTTCTCACTCATAATGTTGCCATAGGTGGCTATTAAGGTATGAGCAGGGCAGAAGAGGGCTTCCCCCACCACTGCCCCAAACACACACCAGGAGTGTTGCCAACCATCAGGTGATGGTCAGGATGGTTATTAACGGTCTCGCTAAAGTAATAATTGGTCACAGCTGGCACCAGTGAAAAGCAGTCTCCCAAGAGATAGAAAACACCTATCATCAGCAGCTTCCTGATAAGATCTCAGGAAGTGGGCAAGTGGGGAGAAGGGACCTGAGACCTCGGAAGCATACCAATGTATAAAACCCCCAAGTCCAAAGGTCAAGGTGCACACTTGCCTTTCAAGTCACCCGCTTGGCCCTATTCCAAGTGGACTTTCCTTCCTTTCATTCCTGCTCTAAAGCTTTTTAATACACTTTCACTCCTGCTCTAAACACTTGCCTCAGTCTCTCCTTCTGCCCCATGCCCCTCAGTCAAATTCATGCTTCTGAGGAAGCAAGAATTGAGGTTGCTGTAGACCCGTATGGATTTGCCGCTGGTAACAATATGTGGCAGCTAAAAAAGTTTATCTCAAAGAAGTAAAAAGTAGAACAGAGGACAGTAGAGGCCTGGAAGGGTGGGGAAAGGGGGAATAGGGAGAGCTCGGTTAAAGGCTACGAAATTACAGCTGGATAGCAGTAATATGTTCTAGTGTTCTATACCACTGTAGGATAAATATGGCTAACTTTATATATTATGAAGTTTCAAGCAACTAGAAAGAGCATATTGAATGTTTCCAACACAAATGAGTGATACACTTTGAGATGATTGGTGGATATGCTAACTACCCCTCTTCGATCTCTATACATTGTATGTATTGAAATATCTCTGTGTACTCCATGAACATGTGCAATTATTATTTGTCAATAATTTTTTTTATTTTGATCTCATAGAATTAGAGAGTAGAATGGTGGTTACCAGAGGATGAGGAGGGTAGTCAGGGAGAGGAGAATGGAGAGAGGTTTGTCAATGGGTACAAAGATCCAATTAGATAGAAAGAATAAGTTCTGCTATTCTGTTACACACTAGGGTGACTATAGTTAATAATTATGTGTTGTATGTTTCAAGATAACTAGAAGAGAGGATTTGGAATCTTCTAAGAAGAAAGGATAAATGTTTAAAGTAAGGGGTATGCTAATCACCCTGATTTGATCCTTATACAATGTATCCATGCACTGAAACATCACACTGTACCCCATAAATATGTACAATTATATGTGCCAATCATAAATAGAACTTCTAAAAGGAGTTTAGTACAGTGCCTAGCATATAGTGATTAACCAATCAAGTATAGCCATTATTATTATTATTCCTTCCTCCCAGTAGTAAATTACAGTGCAGTGGTTAAAAATAATCACTTGAGACCCAGATATTTGCATTGGAACCTGGCTCTCCCAATTTCCACTGATGTAACTATGGGCAAGCAAGTTTCAATGCTCTGATCTATAAAATGGTAATGACAATAACAGAGAAAAATCTGGTGATTATATCATGGTATGGATAATTCGTAGTGCTGTTGGTGCCTGGCACAGATCCACAAACCTACAATAAGTTATACCTAGTAGTAAAATAAAAATTCTAAGCAAGTATATTTAGATTAACCACCAATACTTCATTGTCCCCTGTGGTAATAATGTCTTTATCTAATTTCACCTTTCCATTTATTTGCTTACTGGAAGATTGATTCCTAGAGGAAGGCTGAGTCCAGAGTGTCTGAACTCAGTGACAGCTTCCCACGTGAAGGTCAAGTGTTGTCTGCAGCCCCTGGTGGAATCCTGGTTGCCAACGTCCGTCCTTCCACTTAGAGCAGTTCTTGTGCAGTCTTTGATGCAAGGTAATTTTGGAAGAATTGCCTCAAGGGCATTCAATGGTGATGACTACTGATTGTGGTCTGGGTAGGTGGAAAGGATACTCATAGGGACCAAATGCAGTGACCTTAGCTCCTATAGTTATTCATTATTGGAACATGGTTTTCAAAGTAAGTCAAATGAAACTGAACAATGTTTGCAATAATCCATTACTGCCTGTGGGACAGGGAAGGGTTCTGGAAGGGACTGGGCTGGAGAACCCCGCAGGCTTGAGATAAGTTATGGGTTGGTGCTCCCTTGCCTACGGATTCTTTCAAAACAATGTCCCTGCAGTTTACTAAATTAGATGTCAGCTGGGTGGATTCTTTCTTCTCTGGCCACTGTTAAGGGACTCACGTACTGCTGGATTCAGAAAAGGGCTTCTACAAATTCAGGGAACCACCTTCCCTTACTGAGCTCTAACACTAAGAACCAGAGGACCAATGCTTTTATGAAGGTCAAATGACCTTTGAAAAGGGGAAACCTTCTTTTCTCCACAAATGACATTCCTTTCTTTTCCCAGGGGCGTGGGGCTCCCCAAGCTTGTGGCACACCCTGCCTTCAGTGGCTCGTCATGGCCTTTGTGTTAAAATCCACAATATTTAGCAAGGCAGACTCCCCTCCCCCAGTCATCTGGCCCAGTCTAATTTCCTCTCTCACCCTTCCCCCAGTGCGCCTCACCAGCTTATTTAGGTTTAATCAAGTGTCTTAGTCAGTTTGGGCTGTCATCACAAAATACCATACTTGGGGTTTAGACACAGACATTTATTTCTCACAGGTCTGGAGGCTGGAAGTCCAAGATCAAGGTGTGGGGAGATGCAGTGTCTGGTGAAATCTCTCCCCATGGTTTTTAGATGGCCCGACTCCTCGCTGCACCCTCACATGGCATCTCCTCTGCTTCTGTGAGGAGGGAAAGGGATGGTGTGTGTGTGTGTGTAGAGATGGCTTTCCTTATTGAGGCATGAATCCCATCATGGGAATTTCATCATGGCCTTCTGCCACATGAGGACACAGTAATAAGGGGTCACCAGATGCTGGCACCTTGACTGGGGACCTCACAGCCACCAGAACTGTGACACAGTCCATTTTTGTCCTCTATAGATTACCCAACCTGTGACATTTTGTTACAGCAACACAAATAGACTGAGACATATGGAGAGGCTTCTCTTCCCACCCCTGTAGTGACTCCTTCTTTGCTAAATTCAGTGAGCATTTTTCAGTCCTCATCTTTGTGAAAGGACATTTTGCTGCAGTGGAGACTGAAGCTCAGATATTGCTGCTGATCAGAGTTGGCGTGTCTCCCCAATTGATTTACAGTTGGGGGTTGGATACTGTTTTAAACCTGGGAGGAGCCTCCTAACCATCTCGACACAACCACTGATGTGACTACACTAGAGACAGACTCTTTTCACTTAATTCTACCACTCTTGCTTTACTTCATGAGGATGAAAATATAATAATGCACCATGAATTCATTTGGGGAAGGATTGATATTTTATTTTATTTTTTAAAATATTTATTTATTTAAGTTACACCTACTGGAATGGGAAGGACTGATATTTTATTTTACTTTATTTTGTTTTTATTTATTTATTTGTTTGTTTTGAGACAGAGTCTTGCTCTATTGCCCAGGCTGGAGTGCAGTGGCACAGTCTTGGCTCACCACAACCTCCACCTCCTGGGTTCAAGCAATTCTTGTGCTTCAGCCTCCTGAGTAACTGGGATGACAGGCGTACGCCATCACGCGTGGCTAATTTTTGTACTTTTAGTAGAGACGGGGTTTTGACATGTTGGGCAGCCTAGTCTCGAACTCCTGTACTCAAGTAATCCATCCGCCTCATCCTTCCAAATTCTAGGGATTACAGATGTGAGCCACTGCACCCAGCTGGAAGGATTGATATTTTATAATATAATTTATAATTACAGAAAACATGTGAGTCCACTAGAAATGAATAAATTTTGAAGATAATAAAATAGTTTCACTTATGGGGATGGACACGGTGGCTCACGCCTGTACTCCCAGCACTTTAGGAGGCTGAGGTAGGCGTATCACAAGGTCAGGAGATCGAGAGCATCCTGGCTAACATGGTGAAATCCTGTTTCTACTAAAAATACAAAAAAAAAAATTAGCCAGGCATGGTGGCGGGTGCCTGTCATCCCAACTACTCAGGAGGCTGAGGCAGGAGAATGGTGTGAACCCGGGAGGCAGAGCTTGCAGTGAGCTGGGATCACACCACAGCACTCCAGCCTGGGCGACAGAGCGAGACTCCGTCTCAAAAAAAAAAAAAAATAGTTTCACTTATGTTGTAATTTTGACATGGTTTGTAAAGATGTTAACACCACCACCCAGCTTAATTTTGTCATCTAAGACCTGAAAGGGTTGTGTCTATCAGCTGCACCCCTAGGTAGCCACGTAACCTCGGGAAGGCCTCCGCCCCACTCCTCATACAGCAGGTATGAGAACAGCACTGCCTGTTGGGAAGCTTGACGGAGGCTATGGAGGTGCAGTGCTTGGCAGTGGGTCTCGTCCTGGAAGGTACCAGCAAATGTGAGATACTTTTATGATTTTATTTTCTCCAAAAGAACGGGAATGAAAGGAGAGAGGAGGAAACAAGACTAATCAGGAGACATGAAGGTGTAGTGGTGAGGGGAGGAGTAAACAGGAATAAAGGCAGCATGGAGCACCCGAGGGGGGAGATGGCTTTCACCACTTCCCAGCACCTATTGCAGTTTCCACCCTCAAACATTTTGTAAGGACCCTTTATTCAAGGTAATGTTTGAACCTTGCTGAACCAGTGGCATGGGTCTCTGAGAGAATAATTAACTTGACTGGTTTGTGGATGCGTTTATTCTCATGTAAATCAACAACATCCTGGGATTGGGACACACTTTCTGGGTACTGCTGGCCAGTCCCCAAATGGAACATAAGGAAGTGGTTCTTCTACTTCTTTTATTTTTGAAATCAGGTAGAACAAAGATTTTTTGTATAATAATAATTTTTTCTCCCACAATGTAGTAAAAATACATATGCCATGACTTTATGTGCAATTCATTTAATTTTTGATTGATGAAATTCCTAGTTCAAAATCTTATATAAGATTGAAGAATTCTTCCAGAAATATGTTTAATTTCCTTGTGAAGACTGTCAGTGTGCTGGAATGAATGGGCAGAGAAAATAATGGGTGATTTTTCAAATCTAAATGAGTGGGCCCACATGATGGCCAGTCTAGTTGAAAAAAAAAAAATAGCCATTGTAGCCAACTATGCAATGGATGTTGCCCAGACCGTTTATTCCCCGAAGAAGACCACCAGAGTCCAGAGTCAAAGCTAAGCAGCAAGGATCTTTATTACAGGTTCGAACCTGGAACTCTCACTCGCTCGCGAAACGAGACTGGCAGGAGAGCTCCCCCACTGAGCTCCGAGCAGTGTTATATAGTCTAAGAAAAGTGGGCATAGAGTTATTATACGAATCAGATATATGATTGGCTAGTGTTTGAACAAGGCGATTTGGCTAACTATGATTGGTTCCCGCCATTTCTGATATTTCGGTTCAACCTTTGAGGCGGGAGAGCAGGTTTATGGCAGCAAGAGTTTATCTTACTTAAACACGTCTTGTGACCTTGCCTCAGAACTTACAAAATCTCTGGTATGTGCAAAGATTAGAGAGCAGAACAAAGGTGTAGTGGGGCGGGGGCGGGTACACATCTATCTTTGTGTCCTTTCATAGTCCCAGCTACTTGGGAGGCTGAGGCAGGAGAATGGTGTGAACCTGGGAGGCAGAGCTTGCAGTGAGCCAAGATCGTGCCACTGCACTCCAGCCTGGGCAACAGAGCGAGACTCTGTCTCAAAAAAAAAAAAAAAAAAAAGAAGATGGAATTTTACCTACATTAAAGGTTAAAAAAAATTTTGTTTTAAAGGTTTAAGCAAGTTTTAAAATGTTAATTGTAAAGGAAATTGTGTATGTAAACATATTGGCTAAAGTTAAATGGGTATCATCCAGTTTTTCTGTGAACTGGACATTAAAATAAAAGTACAATATATTTTTCTTAAAGTACTAAACTGCTCTTTAACAAAAATTATAAAAAGTTAAAAAAGTCTATAAAGGTTTTACCTTATAGTCAAACATTAAAATTGGATAACGTCTATAAGATTTTATTATAATTAAGTTTAACATTAATAATACATTATTATAAAGGTAAAGTTTCACTTATCTGGTATAAAATCATACAGAAAACATTGTTAAATATAAAATGTGTTTAGCTTTCTTAAGGCCCGAAGGCAGTCAGGTAAGTCACAAGGCTCCTCATCCCCAAAACCACAGTGCACAGGGGCGGTGAAGGCCACAAGAAGGCCAAGACATTAAGAGGAGGCAGGGCCACAGAGTCCCCTGGGTGGCGCTGAGCAGGAATGAAGCAGGAGGCATCACCATGAGGCCTCAAGCCCCAGGATATGTAGCAGAAATTATATATTTAATTTATCTTCCACTTTCCCTTCCCTCAAAACTAAAAGTCTTTTAGCACAGGTACCACCCCTAGAATTTCCAGTACATTAGCACCAGCCTGAAAACCACGTCCTCATCAAAAGCTAGAAAGACAAAACTCAAGCCAGCTTAGGAAGAACCCTATTTTATGCTGTTAACCACTGAGACTGCCATCCGCACAGCTGAGAAAAAAAAATGGACCCACCATACTCAAGTCAAGAAAACATCTTCCTCTCAGAATCATGGGTTACTGTACTAAGATCAAGCCCTACTAAGTTAAAGTTAAAGAAAGCTTAATTTTCATATACCTTCTATATTTCTTCCTTTCCTTGCCTTATTCTGTTACTAGCTCCTTTATTATTAATGTAACTAAGTCTGACTTACCTCAGACTATTGCCTTTAATACCTGCGTGGTCATATCTTCAGGAAATGTAAAAGATCAACAACAACTAGCCTTTTCACACAAATATTTATGCCCCAGCCCTCTAATTGACACAGTTACCCCTAGCACTTGTTGTAATGACCTGCAGCTAAGATGCTGATTTTCTGCTTCTACCACCTGGCAACCTTGTAGTAAGTGGGACTACATCCCTTAAACCACCCAGGAGCAAAGTTGGACTTCCACAGAAAGGTTTGTGCAGATCTAAAACCCCTCATCTGTTTCACTAAAAGGGCTACCCCTTCTAACTGTCAGCCTTATCAATATAACCTTCTCCTTCTCTTTATCACCATCTCCACCTTAACTAACTCTAGACCTGCCCTTAGTCGCTTCCATGGTATAAGAATTGACATAAATAGAAAAGACCCCCCGCCCAGGTATTTTTAAAATATGCATTATTCCCCCATATTCCCCTTCTTCAGTAACCTCAGATCTAGATCCCACACCGGTTGCTCCTACATCTAATAAAATTAAGGTGTCTATTGTAAAAAATAAGAGATCTGAAACAGACCTTAGCCATCAAGACAAAATATCAAGATGCAAATGCCTGGCTGAAATGGACTAAATAATCCATTCGCACTTTAAATAAAAGCAATTATTACACTTACACCCACGGTAGGCCAGAGGCCCAGATTATTCCCTTTCCACTCAGATGGTCTCCTCGTGGACCAGATATGGACCGTATGGTGGCTGTGTTTCAGTATGTTGGAATAACCCAACATACTGAGCTCTCTCTGCTATTTCCTGAAATTCAACACCCTGCGGGTCATCCCCCGAGGGCAATACAGCTTCCACTTCTGAATGCCAAGTTTACTTCACGCCTCTCACGGCAGGGGTAATGGAAGCATAAAAGGATGCAAGGACCTTAAGCCTTTCCAAGAGCTTGTCCATCAGTCCATGCCTAACCGTCCCCAAACAAATGTATGGTGGTACTGTGGAGGACCTTTACTGGACACTCTGCCAAACAATTGGAGCAGTACTTGTGCTCCAATCCAATTGGCTATCCCCTTCACCCTGGCATTTCATCAATCTAAAAAGGTAAAAACAAAACACTGCAGGCCAAGAAAAACTCTTTATAAGTCCTTTAATCCTCAGGTTTACATAAATGCTATTAAGGTCCTGTGAGAAGTGCCAAATAAGTTTAAAGCACAAAATCAAATAGCTGCAGAATGTAAATCCACATTATTCTGGTAAGTATAAAAAAAAGTAGACTAAATAAACTATATCTATTACAATCAGCAACGATTCATAAATTACACTGAAGACGCCATCAAAGAGAAAGCTAAACAATTAGGATCTACTAGCCAGATGGCCTAGAAAAATAAATACATAAATAAATAAATAAAATAGCTTTAAATGTAATATTAGCAGAAAAAGGAGACGTTTGAGTCATAATTAAAACTCAATATTCTCAATATTGGAATCTCTGCAGAAAAAATTGATTCCTCAGCAGTGTCATGAAAGCAAACCAGTTAATAAAGCTACAAAATTAATGGCTCAATTGTAACATAGTGGTGACGCATCTAATTCTGCACAAAGACCAATAAATTAAATGTTTTATACAAAACTCAATATGTTACCTTTGTTCCTAATAATACTGCCCCTGATGGAACTATAGCAAAAGCACTACAAAGATTAACAGCCCTATCCAATAAACTTGCCTCAGGAGGCCCTGACGACATGTGCCCAAGTTGGTTTTCTACATTTCAGGGAGACATGAGATATCAATAAACATATGTAAGATGACCATTGGTTAGGTCTGGAAAGCCCGGAGGGGGCTTCCAGGTCATATGCAGATAAGAAACAGGTGGTTGCATTCCTTTGCGTTTCTGATTAGCCTCTACAAAGGAGGCAATCAGATATGCATTTATCTCAGCTTTGGAGTGACTTTGAATAGAATGGGAGGCAGGTTTGGCCTAAGCAGTTCCCAGCTTGACATTTCCCTTTAATTTAGTAATTTTGGGGCCCCAAGATTTATTTTCCTTTCACAATGCATAAGTATTAGACCTCAGAAGCAGCAAAGTCTTACAGAAATTGTGAAATCTTACTAAAGATAAGTTACCATGGAAGGTTCAAATAAACAACACTGCACGGAAGAAATGCATTTGAAAGTGAGGGCTCCCGAATTAGTCTCATCTAGGGATGCCTGTTGACATTCAGAAGCTTCTAGAAAGATTTCAATATTTTTATTTAAAGATTTTATGAAAGGCAAATAAAAAGCTTAAGAAACTAATTGATAAGAAAAATGAAATCTGTTAATCTCTGCTTAGTTACTATTCCACGCTAAAGGTGGAAAGAAAGCTATCCTAGATAAGGTATTTATAAAAGTTAGGCCCTCAGGTAAAACAGGCTTGCTTCTTGTTCAGACCTATCCATGCAGGCGGCCAGGCATAGAGGATGCTTTCTCGGCTCTGTTCCCTAATGAGTTCCCCCTTGAACTCAGTAATTTTAACCAAGAAACCGTGGCTACATTAAAAAGAACACCCTATTGAAATAAAATACAACTTTCTGGAATTTAATTGGCTACCTTGAAACTCTTGTAAAAGAAATTTACCTCTCTAAAAGAAATCTCAATTTTTAAGGATGTCTGCCTACATACAAAAGAAACTCTAACCATTCTTTTAAATTTAAATAATAAGTAATGCCTGCCGGGCGCGGTGGCTCAAGCCTGTAATCCCAGCACTTTGGGAGGCCGAGAGGGGCGGATCATGAGGTCAGGAGACCGAGACCATCCTGACTACCACGGTGAAACCCCGTCTCTATTAAAAATACAAAAAAAATTAGCCGGGTGTGCTGGCGGGCGTCTGTAGTCCCAGCTACTCGGGAGGCTGAGGCAGGAGAATGGCGTAAACCCGGGAGGCGGAGCTTGCAGTGAGCTGAGATCTGGCCACTGCACTCCAGCCTGGGGGACAGAGCGAGACTCCGTCTCAAATAAATAAATAAATAAATAAATAAATAAATAAATAAATAAATAATGCCTTTATTTAAGGTGCTTTTCCGTCTTTCTTAAGTGAACTTTTACTTGAGCAGTTTTTTTCTCCTTGATTTGAGCAAATAATGAATCAATACTTAGGCCAAGAATCTTAGCTCTCTGCTTATGAAATATACATTTTTTTTTGTTTCACCTAAGAGTTGTCCCTTTAGAAATGCCAATTTGTTGCCTAGTTAACAATTGCTTAGGGAAATGAAACAAGTAATAGAAAGATGATACACCAAATGGAGAAAAGAAAAACTACTTTAAAACTGGCAAAAGCTATAAGATCCGCTTCTGTTTGTTTGTATGTCTATATGTGTTATGTGTATGTGATATCTGGTAAATAAAGCTAGTTTTTAATTTGTTGGTACAATAGAAATGGCTTCAAAATTATCAGTTAAATAAAATTAGATACTCTCTTGATTTGACTGTGAGCTTATGTCTTTGGTTTAGAGTCTCTGGATTCAGGGGTTGAATAGGTGGCCATGATGACATCTGGAGACACGTTCTTAGTGCCTAGACCACCAGCTACAAACCCAGTATGGCCCCTTCTTCCTCTACTTTCCCTGTTTTGCCTCCTGGCTATTGTGGGAGGGGTTGGATCCTCCAAGTATAGTCTTCACAGCTCTGGCTTCTGTCCTGATGGACTCAGACAGGCCCTGACCTTCATAGTCCTCATGGGTGGCACACAGCTTCTTGGGACCCAGAATGACCGGGAAGAGACAGTAGGGAGGCTGCCTGTGTCATAGCTTCAAAATTCTTTTCAGTAATTTAAAATCCTAGAGTCATGTTATGTTTAATTAAGTAATCAAAAAAAATCACAAAATGAGTCATGTTCAAATTAAGATACTGAAATAGTCATTATTAAACATGCATTTAAGTCTACATCCGTGGCTCCACCTGGACCCACCAACTCTGCTCTCGTGGCCCCACCTAGAAGCGATTCAGCCCACAGAAGGACAGCTTTGACCCACTATGATTTCATCTCTGCCCTAACCAACGAGTAGCAAGTCTAGCCACCCCCACCCCTTCCCCCAAACTGACTTTGAAAAATACCTAACCTAAGAGCTTTGGAAAAGATGATTTGAGCACTAGCTCCATCTCCCACGTGGCTTGACCAGCCTTATGTTTATTAAACTCTTTCCTACTGCAGTGCCATGATCTTTATTTTACATACAGCGGGCAAGAAGAACCCCTTGGGTGGTTACATTCTTTGTTTGAAAAATATCATTTTTGTTACTTAATAGAGAAGAAGGCAAAATCAAAATAATTTATGGATGAATCAGATTGTGGATGAATCTTGTTTTATAATGGGAAGGGGGAATTGTTGGTCTGAAGGTTGTAAACCAAAAATAATATCTGAAGCCCTCCCACTTGCCCTGCAACCATCTAAATGGACCCATCCTGGACCAGGGCCCTCCAAATTTAACGTGAAAGATGGGTTCAGGCCGTGACAGGAAAAGGGGACATGCCTCATTATGCTGTCTTCCCTTTTGTAATTCAGGAATAGCAGACCAGCAATTTGACATCAACACAGCCTTTAAGTCAAATAAGAAGCATTTACATTCTATTCTCTCTGAAGCTAGCTACCTGGAGGCTTCATCTGCAGGATAAAACTTTGATCTCCCCAACATCTTATCATAACCCAGATATTCCTTTCTATTTCTGATAACTTTTTCAACCAATTGCCAGTCAGAGAATTTTAAAATTTAACTATAACCTGGAATGCCTACTTCAAGTTGTCCCACTTTTCCGGACTGAACCAATGTATAGCTTAAGTGTATTTGATTGATGCCTCATGTCTCCCTAAAACATATAAAACCCAATGGTAGCCTAACCACCTTGGGCACAAGTTGTCCAGACCGCCTGAGGATACATCACAGGCCATGGTCACTTATATCCAGCTCAGAATAAATATTTTCAAATATTTCACAGAGTTTGACTCTTTTTGTCAACAAGGTGTTTGGGAGAAGTTTAGCACATAAATTATGCCACCTTCCTTTTCCAAACTCTTATATCCCAAAACTATTTCATTGCCTTTCCTGGTTGGATAAAGGCGTAGTTTTTTTAATTCCACAATATAGAATCCATAGAAAGAATAGCTGACCCTAAACAGCTGACCCTAAATGACCCAGGAATTTTAGCTGTAGGCATTAAAGGTCACTTTTAACAAAAAGTAATGGACATGATGACATGTCCATCATGTCTTTGATGACAAGTGATGACATGATGGACATGTCACAGCAGAAAGAGAACCTGGGCCTGATGGCTGTTTAGAGTCACCAGTCCAACCTCATAGTTATCTGTCTTGAGTCCTCAATATGAGAAGAAAATAAAAGAACATCTCCATGGTTGAAACCTCTGGTAGTTGGTTTTGTGTTACTCATATTTGTAAACATTACTAACAGATATGTCTTTCTCTACTATTTGATCTTTTAGCCATGTGCACCCAATACTTTATTAAAATTTTAAATATTAAAGTGTAAATGAGTTAATTCAGGAATCTGCAGAGTCTCTGCCTGTGGAAAGTTTATAAGCTAAATAAGATCAAAAGCCCCTTTTTCAGTTACTTAGGGCCAAAAGATACCACGGAGTATCCAGAGAAAAGTTTATTATAAGATCCAAACATGGTTAGTACAACGTAGAAAGTATTTTGTCATTGTCTTTACATTCAGTGATATCAGCTTATGGAAAGTAATTCTACTTAATTATATTCACTGCTGAAGACAAGATGTATATTATTTGAAAACACATTATGATACATTAATTTGGTAAAAACACCCTCCAATTATAGTGTGGAAGGAACAGAGATGAAAAGACATGGCAGCATTATTGCCATTAAGGTGGATAAATTCGAGGTAAAGAGGTGGTTTCTGGAGAATTTAGTTTCCTTTGTCACTGAATGTCCTTTTAAAGGATAGTTGATAAATCAGTGAATATTTAGGCATTATTGATTATCCATGGTTAAGATACTTCCCTCTTGGGAGTACTTCTGTGGGATATGTAGAAAATGCTTTTAATTTAAATACACTCTCTAAGAGTAAATCTTATGACATATAAACTCCAGGCCTAATTGGGATATATCAAAATTTCATCTCTTTTTCTAATTTTTTCAAATAATATCACAGAGGTGGCCGAATACTACGACCATACGTGAGAACTAAGTGTCAGGGACAAGTGTAGAAGATCTGAAGTAGAAGAGCTGAAGGAATCTGGAATATAGCAGTTAAAAGGCTGTTATAAACATAGCATGTGATTTGAAAATTCAAGCAGCAAAGAAAAACTATAAACTTCACATGAAATCTGACTTGCTTCTGGACTCAGCAGCCAATTATAATGCTTGTCAGCTCTATTTAAATAGCTCCTCTCCAGTTGACTTTTAGGCTTAAGTGTTGATAGTGAAGATTTCTGACGTGAAGCAAAAACAAAACTGGTGTTACTGATATCCAACTGTGTCATCTGTAAAGGTGAAGAAAATAGTATACTTTCCTCCTTTCTCTTGCTTTCATTTTTTTTCTAAAATAACCTCCCCTCCCACCATGAATCACTTACTTTTTCAGTTGACAAAATCTACAGTTCTGCTTCCCACTTTGGGATTGATATTTGAATTCCTTCTTGCATCTCAACCCTGTGAATTGTTTCAAGAATGATTTCCATGTCTTTGTTATATATTCTTTCAGAGAAAATGAATCACAACACAGTAGCTGATAACAAATAATTGTACAATATTTGAAATGCTCTTCATTTCAAAGGAGGGCAGAGTGCTTGGCAAAGACTATTATGCAAATAATTGCCTCTTCTCTGAAAAATATCACCTTCTGCACACTAGCATCCATCACACCATGACAAAAAGCAGAGCCTCTTTTCTCATCACCAGCATGGCTGAAGCATGAAGTTTAAAACACAGAAATTACTGAAAGCAGAGATTTAAAACACGTTGAAGTTTCACAGCACTTTAGATAATTAATGGCCACCTACACTTACTCTGCTTGTTTAGTATATGGCTAAGAAATGTAGTAATTCTCAGAAAACTGCCTTTGTATACATACTAAGAATCATCAGAGTGTATATATATATCTAAGTGCTGATCCCACAAAGAGTAAAGCAAATATTACATTATGGATTTTTGTGAGGACGATGACTCAGTTGGGTGCTTTTACTTAATAAGATGGCTCATGAAAACCACCTATTGTAGAAGTGCCCTGGTCTCAGAAGCAGGAACCTGCAGTCCCACAGGGCAGCTTTTCAGGAGCTCAGAGGCTATGCCCTGAAGGAGTTGTGCAATATGGAGGTGTGTGGTTTGGTTAAAGGAATGCTACAAATCAGTGATTCAAAGTCACTTCACCTCTTTGGGTTTCATTTCACTCCTCTCTAAAATGGAAGATTTGCCTTTGGCTATCTTTAAAGAATTTTCTGAGTATATAAATCCATGGTTTTCAAAAATCATTCTCAGATGATTAGTCTCTGAGTCAAAAAACCGACCTGTTCTGAATCACGCAAATATTTATTTAAAAGCCATAGTATATAACCAAGAATCTCATGAAGCAAAAATAATAAGGTATTGAAGAAGGTATTTGTCTTTCTGAAAAAAAAAAGAAGAGATAATATGCATATAATATCGTAAAACAGGATTTAACCAACAATTTTTGCTACCTCCACAGATTAGGCAAACAAGATAAGTTTTCCACTCTTTCCCTTAAAAACTGCTTGCATTTAATTATATTCTATTCATGAAAGAAAAGTAATCTCATATGCTATGAGGTGACAGTTGTTTATTCTCCTGTGGATTAACCCTCATTTCATTCCTGAAAAAAGAAAAATGGGTTCCTACTTTCTGAATATAAAGGTGGATTTTTAACCAAATGAGATTAAAATATGAAAAGCGATTTATCTTTGTTCTTCTCATTCATGTTAGAATAGCCTGCCACTTTGTCACCTTGAGTCAACCTGTTAAATTTAGTTGCTGGCCTTATTTTATCTTTAGCTACTGTCTGTCCAGTGAGACAAACACCTTTTAATTTCCTTAGATGGCCTTAAGTATAAGTTTAATCTCCTCTCTTTCTCTCTTCTGCCATCACAGTTGTCATCTCTGAGTTATTCTTTGCCAGATAAATGTTTTTCAAAAATGAAAACTAATTTTTATTTTTATCACTGGACCACTTGCCCCTCTCAATGGCTTTTTAGTATTTAGACTGAGGATCTATAAGGTTTTGCATAATCTAGACCTCTCTTGACGATTATGGCTCAATGCTAAGCTCTAGCGACACTGGCTTTCTTTCAGGTCCTTGATAAAAACCATGCTTTCTCACCAAGAAGTCAGTTCCATTGGTCTGGGATGACACACCTACTCTCTTTTAATCTTATTAAAACCTATTCTACTTTTATACTTTAACACCACACCATGTCCTCAGGAATATGTTCCTGGACAACCTAACTCAATGCTATATCTGCCTTCTCCATAAACAAAAGTATACACTTACGTAATACCAACTGCTTATTCTGAAAAGCACTTACCAATTGTAATTTTATATGTATAGTCAGTTCTCATTATCCACGGTAGTTATGGTCTATGAAGCTGCCACCAACACTGAGTTAGTGAATACTGCATAATTGTTCCTGAGAGAAATACAGGGTTAGTTTCCTGGGAGCCTCTGCTTACATTTTTGTCAATTGATCAATACATAACCTTGTTTTGTGTGTGTTTCTGGATAACACCACCTTATTTAATATGTACTGGTGATTAATTGACATTGAGCTCATATTGGTACTGATAACTCATGCCTGAACAAAGCTTACCCAACATATGAATTTTCTCCCTAAGGTACAACATGGCCTTCTCGTGCTACACTAGACAGGATCTCAGCCCTAGGGTTGGGCACCGTTTTAAACAACAAAATCACACACAAAAAAAGCACAAAATGCAAAAAAAAAAAAAAATGTAGCAAACAATAGGCCACAAAAAGAACATTGGTTTACACAGGGCTGAAACAAGATGCTTACTCAGAATGTCACCTTGTTTGACATCAGTCTAGAGTGTGCACAGCAGTCATCAACATTTTTGCCCCTCTGTACATGTCCATGAAAAATTGCAAAAGTGCAGTGAGTATTAATCTTGGGATTATAAATAAATCTTAGCACTCAGGCAAATTTGCAAACACAGAATCTGCAAATAATGAGGATCGACTGTATTTACATAAGCAAGTGGTTAAGGTCTATTTCTCCACTCTACTGTAAGCTCCATGTAAGCAAGAATCATTTCTCACCACTGTGTTCCCAGCATCTGAATGACACACATAGATATACACACACACACACACAAAACACCTGATACATATTTTCATTAATAAAGCGGTCCTAGATGTCACTATCAAAACAGTGCTTCCCATCCTGAACATCTTTCACTTGCTTTTTATTCCCCTTCCATTGAAAATTCAAGTAGTTCGTGTTTTGACCCAAATCCTTCAAACAACCTTTATTCTATTAAAGAATAATACAGCACAACCTAAAAGTCCAATGAGTTGGGAAAGATATGAGAAGACAGTCATAAGGTCATCACTACTACAAAATAAAAAATATTTCAGAAACTTTATGTTCCGTCTAGAAAAAGGCTCAGAACAAACTACTTTTCACCTCGAGTTAATATAAACAACCTTGAATCCAACATCTTGTCTTCCAAACCATATCTGTTGTCTACATCAGAAACCTGTGAGGCAACACCGGCTCTTTCCTACCTAAAACTTGATAATTGGTTGATCATAAAGAATAATCTACTTATAGATTATTCTGACTTCCCCTACCTACTAAGCATCTCTAAAACAATGCTACTAATTTTCATTTTGTTAACCACTCTTCCAATAGACAATGACTCATTAATCAACAAAACATCCCTTGATTCAGCCCCTCCCTCCATTCTGCCATCCACGCCACCTCCAGCACTGCACAACTGCTGAGTGTTCGCACTAGGAAATGTGTTCTCAAATACAGATGTCTGTATCAGACGTGTTGGATGAATTATAACTTTAGTTTTTATGTAGTACATATATTTTCAAGATACGTTAGCTAATTAGAGGCTCTGGAAATTATTAATAGCGAAGTTATATTTTTGGGCTCCCTGACGTTTCACATAGAATGCTAGTTTCAAGCTATACTAACAAATTAGTGCTGTACAATTTATATCATAAATATCTATAAGTTTTTCTTATGAATTTAGGTTTAATAAATATTTGGAAGCTATTTTTACATGATTTCTTTTTCTTAATTTGGTCTGTGGGAGATGTAATTTTCATATACCTGTAATGTAAAATTATAATTCCTAGTGCTATTTTGTGATATTAATTCATCTGATACATAGAAATAATAACACCTAACTATTGAGGTAAGTTTTTTGTCATATATATGTGACAAAATCATATATAAGTTTTTTGTATATATATATAATTAATGAAGTGATACTTGGAAAATCTGGAATATTATCTATACCACCTCTCATTAAGTAACATTACTAACAATCACTTTTTAAAATATTTTGAGTATATTAATTTGATATTCCACTACTTTTATTAGAAATAGTACCTGTCAGTAAAACTAGCCAAATTTAAGATAAATGTTAATATTCAACAGAATATTTCAGATGTATTTTTACTATAATTAACAATAAAATAATTTCCTTTTATAACTCACCATGTATGTAGTTTTTATTTATTGTGGAATAATTAAAGTCTCTGCCTACTCACTGGAAATTAGACTTTGAAATACAGTTTTAAAAGTTGGAAATAGTGACCTGAGCTTTGTGCATTATGTTATTTTCTTGTATTTCAGAAAGATCACTCTCAATATAACTCTGTGAATGCTTGCAGCTGCACACTTTTGAAAAATCACATAAATGTACATTTGAATGTGTAATCACTCATGCATATGTCAGTATTTTACTTGAAATCTCAACCAAGAAAGGATAAAGCCTTGATAAACACATAGCATGAGAGAGAAAACCATATATTTCTACCATGCATCATATCATAAAGAGAATGGGTGTGGATTGAATGCTAATGATATTGGGACTTCTTTTGAAAATTCGTAACAGATCAACCAGGTTCTATAAGTTCTTCTGTAGGAGAACTCCATTTCTAGATAAATACTTCTCCTAGTATTTAACATTGGAGAAGTATTTAACATAGACATAAACAGTACGTCTATGTTAAAAACTTTGTATCCATTCATCTGTTGATGAATAACAGGTTGATTCCATATCTTGGCTATTGTGAATAGTACTGAAATGAACATGGGAGTACAGATGTGACTTCAACAAACTGACTTCAAGTGGTATATACAGGCCGTGAAATACTATTCAGCCTTAAAGAAGGATATTTTGTCATTTGCAACAACACGAATGGAACTGGAGAACCTTAGGCTAAGTGAAATAAGCCAGATACAGAAAAATAAATAACACATGTTCTCACTTAATATATGGAATCTAAAATGATTCAAGTCATAGTAACAGAGAGTGGAGTAACTGTTACAGACGACGGAGGATTTGAGCGGGGCGGGCAGGGGGGTGATGGTTGATGAATACAAAATTTCAGACAGGAGGAATACATATATGTATATATATAGTTCTATTGCACAGCATGGTGAATATAGGTTAATAATAGAGTATTAAATAGGTTTCAAAATTGTTAGGAAAGTAAATTTCAAATGTTCTCATCACAAATATCAAATATTTAAGGTGATGAATATGTTAACTAGTTTGATTTAATTACTCTACATTTTATTTATAAATCAAAACATCACTTTGTACATCATACATTTATATGAAGTGTCAGTTTATAATTCAACAGAAAATTTTCTAACAATAGGCTGAATACCAAAATAAACTAAAATTAAATAAAAACATACTTCTTAAAATGTCTAAAAGTAGAAAAAGTGTAATAGTTTTTAAAGTAAAACAAAAATAAGTTGTTAACACGTGAGCAAATTCTTAACTAGGTTCTTGTGTACAATCTTTTTTTAATTATACTAAATGATTAGAGAATAGACAACTTTGACTTGGAAAATATAGCCAATTTTTTATAAACATTGTAAACATTCCATATTTTCTGGGGCTGAATGAGATAATACATTTTTAGTATCAATAATTGATGTCACAGATATTAACAAAATAGCTCAGTAATAATGGCTTTCTGTAAAGCCATGTGCACATTTTCACTTCATATTCTAGGTACAGTGTTTTTACTCAGTATTATTATATTGCTCTATGCCTATATTTTTTATTAATAAATATAGTAGCATTTGTATAATATTGATTATTGTTCTTATTTGTACAATTAAATAGCTCAGTCTACAGAGTTTCTTAAATTGTTGCATTTCTCAAAAACTTTCAAGTAATTTAGGATATTTTCCCCAACTGCCATTCATTTTACAGGTAGGCAAAATTAACTGTATATACATCCACATGCTAAAATTTGTCATTTTAGTGACTATATGTTATTACACATAGTCTATCATCTTACTTACAAAATGCATAATTTTTAAAATGTGATATTTGTTAATATTATTACTTTCAACTACCCAAAGTGATACTAATTTTTCTTTTTTCCCACAAAATTAAAGCAATATGCCTCCACATTATTTGTTAGTTAATGTTTTTCCTATCAGAACTCCATAGCTAATGTTCTACTTGATGTTTTTGGCCCTGAACTTTAAAAAGAACAAGTCTTCTTCTGTAATTATTTTTATTTTAAAAAACATTTCAGCTCATGGTGTTAAACCACATACATCAATACTTATTTTACAATTCCTAATGATAATATCAGTTGCTTATATGGGCTAGAAATTGGTTTTATATTTTACTTTTGATTATTATTTGTCAGCACTTAGTAGCAACATTTATCAGTATGTTGGCAGTTCATTGTCATGACTATTTGTTAATAACATCTTTTATATTTTCTATTTTCTTTACATTTAAAATATTCTAAGCCAGGCGCGGTGGCTCATGCCTGTAATCCCAGCACTTTGGGAGGCCGAGGTGGGTGGATCACAAGGTCAGGAGTTTGAGACCAGCCTGACCAACATGGTGAAACGCCATTCCGTCTCTACTAAAAATACAGAAAAAATTAGCCTGGCGTGGTGGTGCACACCTGTAATCCCAGCTACTCAGGAGGCTGAGGCAAGAGAATTGTTTGAACCCGGGAGGTGGAGGTTGCAGTGAGCCGAGATCATGCCACTGCACCCCAGCCTGGGCAACAGAGCGAGACTCCAAAAAAAAAAATTATAAATTCCCTTCTCCCATCACAGACCTGACATTTGTAATGCTAATCCCATTCCTTACTGCTTTAATGGAAATTATTTTACTATGTTAATAGTAAAATCGAGTTACTATGTTAACTCTACTTTTCTCCAATTTTATTCAAGTGGCTATTTATTTTTGTGGTTCATATTCAAGTGGTCTCATTTCATAACTTTTTTTTCCACAGTATCTATGCTTTTTTAAGAGAAGAAAATATTTGTGTCAAGCTAGCTTCTCTCATTTCTAGGAGATCTCATAAAGAATTATACTTTTCTGTGTCAATATTAGTTTCCATTTTGGTTTATGTTGCAAATTTTTATGGGCCACACTTTAGCTTTGTGTTCTGATTGGGGTGGTAGATTACATGGGGCCCTAGGTATAATGTCAAGTTCTGTGCCTCTACTATACAAGTTTTAGTCATAATGCTATCTGTTATTCCATGAAAATAAAAAGGAAATTTTAGAAAGTTCCTTCCTAAATGGACAGGATATCCTGTACAAGAACATGAAGGTCTATCTTTATAATTCTTCCTGAGCTAATCTCTAATTTATTAATTTCTCAATGAAGGTATCAAGAGGTTGACTCTAAATTATATATGGGAAACATAAGGCGTTGAGAATATTTTTGAAAATTAAGAGTAATGTGGAGGTACCAGCTCAATCAGATACTATAACAAACAAAAACTGTAATAATTGAAATAGGGTTTGCCAGTTATCTATTAGGATCTTGCCTTAAGTCTCTAAAACCTACATAGCCTATGAAGAATGATTCCTTTTTAAGTCTGAGCTGTGTGGACATAGTGACACTTTTTATTGAGGAAGATTTAAAAGGAGAAAATTTGGGGTAGAAACTAGGAACCTGCATTTGGCCATAGCAAATTTGAAATGGTAATTGACTTGATATTTATATTTCATTATATTGCATATATTTTTATATTAATCACTTGATGTTTGTTTCATTGAGCTTTAATGTCCTCAAGAGAAGGACTTGTCTTTTTAAAATTTGTACTCATCTTTTTAAAATTTGATGAGTTGTAGTCAGAGCAATAACCTACTTGTTCCCAATTTTGGAATTTTTCACATTTTCTTTTTGACACAACATAGGCACATTCCCTTATTGTCTAACATTAGCATTTCTATATCAGCTTACCTACAATACAAACCTACCTACACATACATATTTATATATATATTTAAATTCTCAAAAATGATATCTTAGTAATATATAATGCTCTGAAATTTTATTTCCATTTAGTGATATGTCTGAGATATCAATCCAAATTAGCACATTTTGTTTTCAAAGGTTGCAAATATTCTATCATGTGAATGTACTATAATATTTTATCCTCTGAAGGCACTGTAGTTACTATGTGTTTTAATTTATTGTGCTAGTATTTATACAGAAATGGAAGTACTCATTCAAATATATTGGTGGACTCTATAAAAAGGACCCATAGGATAAATCCATTGCAGAACTGGCATTAATCAAAAGGAATACACGTTTTTAATTTTAATAGTTCTTATCAAATCCCTCTCCAGAAAAGCTATAGCAACTTAAGTTTTCATTTCTGATGTTCAAAATGCTGGGCTTCCTAAACACTGGATAGTTCTGCTTATCATAAAATGTTTTAGTATTTACCAGTCTAACTGGAAAACCTATCTTATTTTGCTATCATTTTTATGTGTTTAATTTATGAATAATTGCACTTTTTTGCAAAGTTACTGGTCATTTACCTTTTTGTTTCCTAATAACAATCTGCTTTTGGTAATTTTTCTACAATAAATAATTTATAATTATCATACTAATTTTATAATTAGCACAAAAGAAAATAAGATATCAACACTTCCTTCTCTTTTGCACCACACACTTCAGCCTCCTGCCTCTCTCCCCTGACCCACCCAAACACCAAGTCAGCAATCTGTTTCTTTCTAAGGGCCGTTGGTTGAAAGTTCTTTGGGATGTTCTTAGGAAAGTCTTGCTTCTGATGCATTGGAAGTCGTCCAAAATTTCTGAAATGCCAAGCATTTTGGTTTTAAATTTATTTTCATGTTTTAATTTTCTGGTTTATTTTTAATTTACATTTTCATCAAATACTATGTAAATATTCCTACAATAAATGCAAATATTTCTTATAGAATAACCATAGAGTCTTCAGAGAGTAAAATATTATAGTGCATTCCCATTTCTAACTCATGCCACCTATATGTAACTACTTTATGATGTTTAACTATTTCTGGGTTTTCATTTATCTCAATATTTCCAAGTAAAATACTTTACATTTATTACTTAATAAAAAAACACATTTAGACATTATTCATTGACTTCATCCTACAGAAAAGAAGTATTTGAAATTCTTACACTGCTCTTTACCCCAAAACAGACACACACACATACACACACACAGATACACACATCAAGCCCTTATTTCATTCTCCCAATATAAAATTAGGTCAGTTATGTGATAAATTAATATTAATTTTATATAATTATGACTTTAGTGATATCATTTATAGCTGAAAGAGGTAGTATGCATGTACTTTTACAGAACATTTTTGTTTCCCCAGCAGTTACTAATCACTTTAGTTTTGTTTACTTATTCTAAGCACCTAGTCTTCATTACTTCCCCATGTCCCTCAATATGCAAAATACATTGGATATTCTCTCAGCCTCAGTCTTTTTGTCCTTAGAAGCGCCTCTTCTGAATGGGTAAATCCGCAGGCTCACTGCACAGTATCTTCCGGGGCGACTCTTCACCTTCTTCCTGGGAAGCTTTACCTCCTATTTTCTGGTTTGGATCCTCAGTTTCCTAAATTCCTCATCTTTTTCCTTACTTGACTTCCTATTTTAAGTGAAGTATATTATTTTTAGTTGGACCTCTTGAGAACTAAAAATATGCACACATTGTAGATCTGAAAACCATTTTTTTCTGCCTTTCTCTCGTTACTTTGAGGGCAGTAATCTTACGTTTTGGAGTTTTTTCAAAAGTTTAACATGCTCCTCTTCTTTGTATTTCCTCTGAATTCTCTCCCCACCTTCCAATCCCCAACTAACTTTGGTCTCTCGCTGTGAAGTTAGAGAATTTCTTAACATATATGGTTATGCTTCACTCTCCACTTATAGTGAAAAATAAAAAACCAAAAACTGTGGTTTGAAATTCCATGTATTCATTGTGAGTGGCTTTCCAGTGAGTAACTTGATTGCATTGTGATCGAGCAGAGACCTGGCTGATTTAAGAACTCTCTCTCTTGGAGTCTGTATTCTTTTTCCTAGAGTCAGTTAGTCAGTGACAGTCAGTGGAAGTGGGCTGGCCACCCACATTTTTAGAGCAGAATAGGGAAAAAGACCTTGTTAGCTTTGTTTTGTGAGTAGCCTTTTACTTAATTTCTCCTCTGTAGTATTGCACCACGTCCCTGGGCTCTGTGTACTGCTCAAGAATGGAATGGGCTGTTACACAGGATAAAAGAGAGAATTCAGGAGTTTAACTGTTTGCTCATAAAGCTTTCAACTAGTTCTCTGATTTTCAGTCTCACCATGGTCCCACCCTCAGGAGTGCCTGATGAGTACAGTGCCTGTCTTTTGAGTGTTCAGCTTGTTTAGTGGCTTCCGCTCTGCTACCAACTTAGTTTGGTGGTTCTAGTCTGTTGAGTAATCTACTTATTTATTCTATCGTTTCCTCTCTCATGCTCTTTGTTCCCTTTGATCATAATTTTAATAGGTTTTAGAAAAAATAGAAAACCATGTACTACATTGGTCATATTTAACAGGAGTACCTATAAATTATCTTTAAATTAAAATGATGCCATTTTGTCTAATGTACTGTAAATAATTTTTCTAGGTGCTTGAATGTCTTTGGAATGTATGCCTTCATAAATTTTACATTTTAATATAACACCTGTATCTGTTTTTCCTGTAACTGCTTCTCAATCTTGTGTCATGTTTAGAAAAGCCTCCCCATTTCAAGATACACAAATATTCACTCTCATTCTCTTCTAGAAAGCGATGGTTTTATTTCATAAATGAGTTACCTGATAAATTTTTAAATGGCATAATTTCTTTTCTACCATTGATTAGAAATGCTATTTATATTGAAATAAATTCATATAGATAAGTACATATATTTATATATAAGGTATACACATGCATATGACTCATATATGTGAGTCATAGTCTCCCTCAGTGGAAGGTGTTTGATTTAACACCCCAGAACATATTTTAATACCTTGTTTTAATGTATTTTCTCAAACTCATAGTTTTTTTCTTTCTTCCAACTTTTATCCTCTATATATAGTAAAACAAAAGTTTTATTTTTGTTTTATATGAGACCTTATAGAATTTACATATGAATTTAGAGTTACCATCTTAAAACATTGAGACTTTCTACCCAAGAACATGCCAAGCAATTGAAAGCATTTAATATCTTTCTTAAGTCCTTCATTATAATTTTGTGATTTTCTTTTGTTATGCATTTATAACAGTTTATTCCTAGGTATTTTATCTTTTGGGTTACTATTGTAAATAAGATACTTTTCTTCAGTTTATTTTCTTTTCTTTTTTTTTTTTTTTTTTTTTTTTTTTTTTTGAGACGGAGTCTTGCTCTGTCGCCAGTGGAGTGCAGTGGCGGGATCACTGGCTCACTGCAGCTCCGCTCCCGGGTTCACGCCATTCTCCTGCCCCAGCCTCCCGAGTAGCTGGGGCTACAGGCCTCGCCACCTCGCCCAGCTAGTTTTTTGTATTTTTTTGAAGTAGAAGCGGGGTTTCGTATTAGCCAGGATGGTCTTGATCTCCTGACCTCGTGATCCGCCCGTCTCGGCCTCCCAGAGTGCTGGGATTACAGGCTTGAGCCACCGTGCCCGGCCCAGTTTATTTTCTAAATGGCATTTATTTCTTATTGGAAATCTATATATTTCTCATGTTAGTTTTTCAGTAGACCACAATATAAAATTATTTTATTTCTAATAGGTTTTTAAAGAAATTTAATTTTACTATATTTATAATCATATCGTCTATAAACCACAATAATTGTGTTTCTTCCTATCCAATCTATACTTCCTCATTTTTTGACTTGTTCATATACTTAATTACTTTCAAGAGCCTACATTAATAGCAGGTATTATTGATTGTAATGCAAAATGCTTTTAGTATGTCAACATAAAGCTAAATAAAAACTATTTTTTATCTGGTTTAACATTTTCTGTTTTAAATTCCACCTTGATATATCAAGTCTGTAGTTCCAGCCTTGTTCTTATCAGGATCTCTCCAGTAAGTTTTTCTATTATATATTTTGTAATTCTTCTAAGTCAAATTGTTATAATGAACCTCTTAACCTAGAATTGGTCTGTTTTAGTTTGATTTTTAAGGTAATTTAGTAGATGTTAATAACCAAACCAATATATCTTTTATGCGTTTATAATATTTTTGTTTTCTGTTTTGAAATATGAATTGTGTTTTCTTTATTTTGTGAATTGGTGATGTGATTTATTTCTTATAATTCTGAAATCCTTTGTTTTGATCCTCTATTAGTTATACTTTTAAAGGTGCATAATCTACTTAGGTTTGTACTTCTTGAAACATACAATAAAATCAATCAGACCAATATTTTCTGTTAATAGTACATTTCTGGTTTTTGTAGCACACTCTTTACTTCATACGATGGAATTCATAATGTATCCTACCTACACACCTAATATTAAAAATTAGCCAATATAATTCCCTAACTCTAATATAAACAACATAAAAGACCACTAATTTATAAGACCACTATTTCTATACAAAAATACTAAAGAATAACGGAACTAGAAGATACACTGAAGTGGTTAGCTGTTTGCACCCATACACAGAATTGCTGTGGGTTTGGCAGCCATAAATAAGGACTGATAATAGTCGTTTCCTAATAGACATTGAAGTAAGATGATGTATTTTTTTCAATATGGTTAACAAATTCTAAGAAATTTCTGAATGAAAAATAGATTTATTTCTTTAACATAAAAGATTCATTCCTGCTATAGTCAATGGTTATTAAAATTGTGTAAAAATATTTTGTGCCAATATGTGATATGAAATTCAGATCTAGGCTTAGATATTTATATATTTTTTATATATAAAAAAGATATTTATATATCTTATATGTAAATATCTAAGGCTTAGGTTTTATATACACATTAACGTATGCTGCAACTTTTAGAAATTGTGCAATCCATGAAAAACATTTTCTTTGCCTGAACTATTCTGTGCATTGAAAGATTATAACATTCATCATTCATTACCCACATGCTAAATGTCAACTGTTCCAGTCAATTATTCTGAATATTGACAATGACTCTAGAAATTGCCAAGGTGCCTCCAGAAGACAAAAGAGTCTCCCTGAAAATCACTGAGCTAAAATAAATTTCTCCAATTTACCAAAAGCACTTATCGCCTTTCACCTAACCATGTATTAGTATGTCAAGCATTTTGTCAGCATAATTAATAAATTCAAATAAATGGTAATATATATGTGTACATTGGTACTCAGTACTAAGATAAATGGCTATCCCATTGAAAGCTTTTCAGTGAGAAGTACATCAATTTTGATAAAATATCAATTTTGATGAAAATTATAGTGGCCTACACATTTTATTGAAAACTTGAAAATATTTTGTAAAGAAATTTTCCTTGAGAAATTAAATTGGACTAAAATACTTTATGAATGTATTGCTAACTGCATTATTAAACATATAAATTTTAAAATATACTTAAATTTGAATTTCATCATTCAAATGATGAATAATATGATAAAAGTAAAAAGCAGCAGCCTACTGGGTAAAAATCTGTAAGTTGAAAATATGATCTAATGTTAACATATTATAATTATTAGTTTTTTATTACTTACATTTTTAATGAAAAAATTTTCTAGGAATAGAAAAAATGAAATGTATTGCTTTACTTATTATCCTGAGTCCTAAAGTTATGACCCAAATGCCTTATAAACTGTGGATGCTCCATTGATGTTGCTTTAATATTGTCAACAAATGCATTTTAAACTTGAACAAGCTATGCTCAAGACAAAGGTCATCTTTTTAAATATTCTGCACAAAAGGCTGCATGAAATTCCAAGTCTTAGAAGAGAATTTGAATAGCAAGGCAAAAAGATTATACCTACAAAAACTATTTAAATATAAATGAAAATAAAAATCTGCTTCAGGTGGTACAAAATTATATAACATGCATAAAAACATTTTATTTGAGATATGAAATTAAAGTACGAAAAGTCATAAAATCTGAAGCTATAATATGGTCAAACTTTTAAGTACACAACATATGCATTTGGGAAAAATGTATGAAAGATAATTATGTATAGATGAGCTAAGTTTAAACCCATATGAGAGTTGAAAGTTTATTATCCCAAAGCGCTTCATTTAATGAAGCTTATCATAATAATTTTGGTATGTGTATGGATAATACAATGATATGTACTCTAGAATTGCTTAAAGGAATGATTTCTGTATCATTTTACTATAAGGATTTAAGAAGCATGATTATTTGGTTTTCTGAGGCATAATAAAGAGAGAAAATATGTCAGTGCATGTAATTGCCTTAGACAAAAAGATTTAGACACTCTATCCAGTGGTATCAAGACTGGCCCAAACCCAAAAATATATTCAATATGACACTTTCATATGTAGTTCTATATCCTTTTTGTTTTGAAGTTAAAATGTAAGCATATAAAACTTTTACTTGAAGGCAGAAAAGTTTGCATAATATAGCACAAATAAATAAATAAACCTAAAACAAACTATTCTACTTGTTAATAAAATCACTGACATCATGGCAGAAATTACAACAGTCTTAGAATAAATAACTATTAGACTTCTTGGATAAGAAGTCTAATAATCATTTAGACTTTAAGACACTCCTGGTAAAATTATACTATATTTTTGTGGCAAATTCACATAAAGTTCTATTTATACAAGTCTACTGACTCTATAGAAATAGTTTTTGAAAGTATACCTGATTTTCTCATGAACTTTTAGATTTTACACTTTGAAATAGAACTTTTGCTTATAACTGAAAAATATGTTTTGGTTAAATTTAACATTACACAGAAAATGTGAATCTCCTAAAATAGCCTGTAAAGGAAACAGGTTTAATTTAAAACTTCCAGAAAGAAAGCCAGAAGACACATAATCAAGCAACTTGTATATTCAGAAAATGAAAAAATAATTACTTTAGTACTTTAAAAATGTGTTCACTTTCTAAATGAAATAGAACAACTATGGAGTGTGTTCTGAAGAGTGTATAATGTTATCTATGTATAGTACACTACCTGAGGACAAGTATCATGTGTCATTGTCATAACATTTTGAACAATGTCTTCCAATTATAGGATATTCAAAATAATAAATGTACAAATGAATATATTTTATTCTGTTATAATATGTCTGGTAGCAAGTAGGGATTGGTGACTTAGACATAAATTTGAGGCTTCGAAAAGAGGTGGGATTCATGAACACTTCACAGTCTGGGCCTGGTATTAAGAAATTATCATCCCATACTTAGCAAATCTTTCCTGGACTTAAGTAACAATATGGCTGGTGTAAAATTTTTTTTTTTTTTGATCATTAAACATTTTATAAATTCCCAGAAATTTTTTTGAACATTTCAGGGCAAAAAAATGTGGTAATAGGCAGACCTGTGTGAAATACATCATTTATATTATGAATTTTAATCTGCACCCATTTAAAATACACTTTAAAATAAAAATGTTTACACATTATTCATTAACTTTGTGTCTGTTAACATCATCACCATTATTAGTGTCTATTATTATAATACTATCATTATTTTGCTTTATAAATTGACTTTAGTTGGAAAATTTCTCCATCCTCAAATCACAAGGATATTTTTCTACATGTCTTTCATTTATATCATCATTTTATCTTTTACTTTTAGATCCCTATACACATTTAGAGTCTCCTTCTATATAAAGTATAAGGATGTAAGCCAGTTTCATTTAGGGTCTTATAATGAGCCATTTCCTCAATGCCATTTACTAAAGAACCCTGTATGTTCAAATGAAATTATAGCCAAATTTCTCATATATCAAGATCCATATATACCTGGGTTGTTGTCAGAGCTCTCTGTTGACCCGTTATTCTTTTTTCCTTTAAAGGCACCCATATGGGTTTTGTAGTCTGTCATACCATATGGTTCATGAAGTCCCAACCCATTAGTCTTCCCTTACAAATATGACTTCATAATTTAGAAAATATTATTTATAAATATATATAACATAGTTTCTAAAATAACCTGTAATATTTTTATTATTGCACTAAATGTGTGAATTAATTTGGGAAGAATTCATATCTTAGCTAATTTAAGGCCTAATATTTAAGTCCATGCGTTATCTTTCCATTTATTCAGAGTATATATAATTTTCTCTTTTTCATTGAGCTTAGTGGCGTATAGAGGATCTTTTTAACAGATAATTAGAGCATCTTTTGTTAATTCTAAGATTTTGCATATATTTTGACATTATAACAGGTAGTATCACATATATAATTTCTAGATGTTGCAACTGATATAGAGAAACTTAATTTTATATAAAATACTTGTATTTACAAAATTTATCAGTCTCCATTGTTAGTATTAATTATGAGAAAATATCAAGAACTCATTAAAGTGTTGATCATTTCAATTGCAAAAATGCCAAGATTCTCTGGATGTCAAAAAACTATGGCAAACAAAGGAGAATCACAAAATCAGAAAAAAAGGAAATTACATCACAAAATGAAGGATAATTTTCTTAATAAATAAAAAACTTTCTGAAAATCATTGTTTCATTAAACAAGTATTTGTTGAGCACTACTATATGTATCTTTTGTGACGTGACTTCTTTTCCTTTTCAAAACATTTTCGATGTTCATCCATATTGAAGTAATTCATTTTTGTTTGTTGCTAAATGACATTTCATTGTATGAATATAATAAATTTTACATATCCATTCATCAGTCCATGGGCATTTGAGTTGCTTCAACTTTTTGACTCTTTCAAACAAAACTGTGCAAACATTCACTTACAAATTTTTGTATGAACATATATGTTCATTTTTTTGAGTATATACTAGAAGCAGAATTGCTGGATCATATGGAAAGTCTATGATTAGACTATACAAGTGGGTGTAAACTGTTATCTCATTGTTTTGATTTGCCATTCCAGTCTTTCAGTCTTTCACCATTAAGTATAATATTAGTTATATTTCTTTGTTCTTCTTATTTTTTTTTTAATTTCCCTTATCAGATTGTGGAAGTTTCCTTGTAGTCTTCATTTGTTGAGTGCTTTTGTCATAAAGAGTTGTGATATTCCGTAACATGCTTTTTTTCCTGCAACTATTTACATTATCATGCATTTTCTTTTTTATTTATTCTATTGATACAGTAAATTACATTAGTGGATTTTAAGATATTAAACCAACCTTATATTCTTATAATAAATCCCACCTGGTCATGCTATATAAACCTTTCTATATGCTGCTGAATTTAGTGTGATATCATTGTGTTGAAGGTTCTTGTGTTTAGATTGAAAACATAGATTTGCCTATAGTTTTCTTGTGATTTGTCTAGTGGTGGTATTGTTGTATTAATGGCCTCCTAAAATTAGTTGGGAAATGTTCCCTGCTCTTGCATTTCTGGAAGAGGTGGTGAATAACTACTCTTACTTTTGCTTTAAATATTTGTTACATTGCCCCAGTGAAGTCATCTAGGCTTGAGCATTTCATAGTGTTAATTTTCGTTAGTTTAATTACTAATTCAATCTTTTTACTTGTTACAGGTTAGATTTTCTATTTCTTCTTGAATCAATTACAGTAGTTGGTATTTTTCTATTTCCCATTTTATCAAAGTTAACTAAATTTTTAAATTTACAGTTGTTCATAGCGTTTCTTTGTAATTTCAGGAATATTTTAACTCTTATTCCTGATTTTAGTATTTTTTTTGTTAATGTTTAAAACAAATGAACTTTTGGGTTTTTTTGATAGTCTTTATTGTTTATATTTTGTTTTATTAATTTTACTCTTCATTTTATGATTTCCTTCTTTCTACTTATTTTATTTAGGTTTAGTTTCCTCTCTTGTTCATTGTGTTGAGGTGGAAGTTTAGGCTATTGAGGTATTTACAGCTATAATTTTTTTTTTTCCAAGCACTGCATCACCCACATCCCATTAGTTTTGGTATCTATTTTCAATAATCTCAAAGTCTTTTCTAATTTCTCTTGTAATTTCATTTTGATCCACTGTTTAATATAGAATGTGTTATTTAACTTCTATATATGTAAATATGTAAATTTGTATGTTTTTTTATGTAAATGTAAATTTACCAAGTTGTTTTTGATGTTTAATCTCATTCAATTTTAGTCAGATAATGTCCTTTTTATTATTTCAATTTTTTGAAATATATTACAGCTTCTTTTATAGCATAGGGTAGCATATGGTCTACCCTGAAAAATGTGCCATGTTGCTGGGTAATGTGTTTTAGAGCTGTCTGCTGTTTCTAGATGATCCACAGTGTTGCTCAAAGGCCAAGTGTGTCAGCGCCGCCTGCGGTGTGTAGCAGCTGCGCGCCCCTTCCCTGTGGCAGAGCTGGCTGGATCCACTGCCTGAAGAAACTCGGCTCTGTCCTCGGCTCCGGCGAGGAGAATGTGGCCAGTGGATGCTGAGTTCCTTCTGTTGCCTTCCGCAGCCAACAGCTAAGTCACTCTGAAGAGCACCTTGCAGGCCTGCGCTTCTGTTTCTGGTTGCCTTTTAGGCGATTCTGACCGTGACACCCCTTTGCTCCTCCGCTTGTGCCCTCCGATCCTACATTAAGAGAAATGGGGGGTCCTGTTTGGAAACAAAATGAGAAAGAATCATAACCTTCAACTTCAAAACACTTCCAGTCTCCTGAAGATTTTTCACATTCAGAGATCTCCACCCATTTTCCCAGAGTCCTTGAAATGTTTCCTGGAGCCGCGCCTCTTCCGGTGCCCTGGCTGGAGACAGCAGCCGGGGCTGTCTTCCTCTGCGCTCGTGAGCACCCAGTTTGGAGTGGAAGAGTCAAAAAGAAAACCCAGGAACGCCCCACTCTATCGTTCTCAGGGTCCCCCGGCTCCCCCGGGCTTCCTCTCTCCGCCCCTCCTCTTCCTGCGTTTGTTTGATTGGCACTGCCGGAGGTTTCCAGTTGCACCTGCGGGAAGGAGGAAAACGCACGCCTGTTCCATCTTCTTAAGAGCGGAAGTCCGAGGCTTTTTGAATGATCACCAGGTATCACCTTAATTCTCCTTCACTTTCAGCAGTTTTATCTGCCCCACTTCAGGAAGACTGTCTGTGTTCTTTCCTCCATAGCCTGGGCACCGAAGGCACATGCCGTGCATATAAGCTTCCTGTCTCGTTTGAGACTGTAGGTGAGCTCATTATTACTTCAATTTAATCTGCGCACGTTTCACCCTAGCAGAGACACTGCCCAGATGTGGCAGCTTTTTCTGACAGATGGCCTGAGGCTTTTCTTGCCAGAAAACTCCCAATGCTCACATAAAACCATCCTTCGTGACAACACAGGCTTTCCCATTTCTAGGAGGTTGACCTTTACACCTGAAGAGTCATTGAAACCCAGCTGCTGCTAAAGAAGTGAAGATTTAAAAAATGGAGGGAGAATAGAATCTGGTCTCTCGCTTTCATGTGATTCCAGTTGCTTGATTTAGTCTCACTGGAATGTCTGAGTATTTGTGGATAAAGCCCTTTAACTCGGATTTACAAACCCTAAAGTGGAGCTGAACTGACGCTAAAATTGGAACAGCCTTGAGGTAATTTGCATTCTTCTGCGCCCTTAAATCTTTCCTGGAACAGGGTTGAGATCATAAATGGTAAATGTATGAAACAGGCAATGAACAAAGTGTTCATTCCAGCCTCATGTCTAAAACCCCTTGGAACATGTTTTTCTCTCTTTTTTTTCTGAACTCCATGCAATAGCCATAGGCCTTTTCTTTTCCTTTTTGTTTTGTTTTTGTTTTGTTTTGTTTTTTGAGACGGAGTCTGCTCTGTCACCCAGGCTGGAGTGCAGTGGTCGATCTCATCACCGTAAGCCTCGGGCCCCAGGTTTACGCCTTATTCTCCTCTGTCTCAGCCTCCCAGGCTAATTGTATGCTCAAGCACTGGCCCGGCTAGTTTTTTGTATTTTTAGTAGAGACGGGGTTTCACCGCATAGCCAGGATGGTCTCGACCTCCTGATCTCGTGATCCTCCTGGCCTCGGCCTCCCAAAGTGCTGGGATTACAGGCTTGAGCCACAGCCTGGCTTTTTTTTTTTTAAGACACATTCTCACTTGTCTCCCAGGCTGAGTGCACTAAGGCCGACCTCTGCTCACTGCAACCTCCACCTCCCAGGGTCAGTGATTCTCCTGCCTCAGCCTCCCGTGAAGGGATTACAGGCACACACCACCACACCCAGCTCAGATCATAGGCTTTGTCACCTGTACGCACACCCTCCATGTGCACCCAGCCACGGTTAGAGGTTACTGTCTTGACCCTGACACTGACCCTTGCTCTTTGCCATTGTGCCACCCACTCTGCATCCTTGTTTGCAGCAGCTTAGTCTTGCCTCTTTCAAAAGAATTTTAACCCTAATTGTATATATTTATTAGGTACAATGTGAAGTTTTGATATGTGTTTTCGTTGTGGAATGATAGAATCAAGCTAAATAACTTATTGCACAGACATTTTTTTGTGAAGAAAACATTGAAAATATGTTATTTTAGCAATTTCAAAATATACAATACATTATTATTGACTGTCGTCACCATGCTATGCAATAGATCACCAGAACTTCTTTTAAAAAAACACACACACATTTAACTTTATTTCTTCGTTTTTCACTTAAAGCTTGATTTTATAAAACATAAGTTTTTTCAAGAGTTCTGCATCACAAGACATTAAACCGCAGAAATATCCATTGCTTCATAAGTTCAAGTTATATAAACTAAATCTGTAAATTTATTCAATATGGAAAACTAGATGATGATATAAATGTCAAAAGGACACAGTAGAGCAATATTGCATTGCTTATGGATTATTAGTTACTTATAGGATCTAAACCAAGATTCTAAATATTTAGCCTTCTTTCATTGTATTTTATATTTAAATATCTCCCTACCTGTACTAAGTCAAACTACTGGACCAAAATGTCTAATTTAAGGAAGCATTCCATTTTATAGCAAAAGTTTTTCCATTTGCAGTTACCATCCACAAAGAAATGTACATTATGGTGCTGACAAGAAACCTCCTGGTTCCTTTTGAACAATGTGCAATAAATTCATCATGTCAACCCCATGGTAAGTCAAACAGGTATCCAAAAAATCAGAGTAATTACACAAAGTTCAGTAAAGTACAATATTGGTTTTTCCCATGTAAATATTAACCAATGAAATAAAAACATATCAGCTATAGTTGACTTGGTGTCAGGAAAACCACATTTGAAAATTACGTTATCTTCCTGATGTCATCCTCGGTCATTGACAAAATTTTTTGGGCCACCATGCTGTGAGCTGTGTGGATGTAGCAGTGAATGAATGAATGCAAACTTCCTCAGAATAGTCATGAACTGTGGTCCCCACTCTTCCCATCTTCCAGGTACAACCAGATCTTTGCATAAATCAAAGATCAAATGAACAAGAAACTTCCACCAGTGGCAGGAATGTCACTAACTGTGGGGCATCTGATCGCAGGATGGATTTTGTCCTGGATCGTTTTCTGAGGCTTTTCTCGGGGTGCACTGTCTTTTTCTCTGGGTTCACTGTTCCCTTTTCTCTGAGTGAACTATCGTCTTTTCTGTGAGTTCAACATCATCTTTTCTCAGAGTTCACCGCTGACATTTCTCTAGGTTCACTGTCATCTTTTCTCTAGGTTCACTGTCATCATTTTTCTAGGTTCAATGTCATATTTTCTTTGAGTTCATCATCATCTTTTCTCTGGGTTCACCATCGTCATTTTTCTGGGTTCACTGTCATATTCTCTGGGTGTACCATCGTCATTTCTCTGGGTTCACTGTCATCTTTTCTCGAGTTCACTGTCAAATTTTTTCTATGTTGACCATTGTCTTTTCTATGGGTTCACTGTCATCTTTTCTCTGGGTTCACCATTGTCTTTTCCATGGGTTCACTGTCTGTTCTCTCAGTTCACTGTCATCTTTATTCAGGGTTCACCGCCGTCTTTCCCCTGGGTTCATCGTCATCTTTTCTCTGGGTTCACCATCGGCTTTTCTCTGGCTTCACTGTCGTCTTTTCTCTGGGTTCACTCTCTGTTCTCTGAGTTCACTGCCATCTTTTCTCTGGGTGCACCATCTTCATTAATCTGGGTTCACTGTCGTTTTTCTGGGTTCACTGTCATATTCTCTGGGTGCACCATCATCATTTCTCTGGGTTCACTGTCATCTTTTCTCTGGGTTCACTGTTGAATTTTCTCTATGTTCACTGTCGTCTTTTCTAGGGGTTCACCGTCACCTTTTCTCTGGGTTCACCATTGTCTTTTCTATGGGTTCACTGTCTGTTCTGTGGGTTCACTGTCATCTTTTCTCTGGGTTCACTGTCGTCTTCTCTCAGGGTTCACTGTCATCTTTACTCTGGGTTCACTGTTGTATTTTCTCTGGGTGCAAAATCGTCTTTCCTCTGGGTTCTATCATCTTTTCTCTGGGTGCACAGTCATCTTTTCTCTGAGTTCACCATCATTGTTTTTATGGGTTCCCTGTCATATTTTTTCTGGGTTCACTGTCAAATTTTATCTACATTGACCATCATCTTTTCTCTGGGTTCACCATCGTCTTTTCTCTGAGTTCACTTTTGTCTTTTCTCTAGGTTCACTGTCGTCTTTTCTCTGAGTTCACTTTTGTCTTTTCTCTAGGTTCACTGTCGTCTTTTCTCTGGGTTCACCATTGTCTTTCCTCTGGATTCACTGTCATCTTTCGTCTGGGTTCACTGTCGTCTTTTGTCTGGATTCACCATCATCTTTTCTCTGGGTTCACTGTCTGTTCTCTGAGTTCACTGTTATATTTTCTCTGGGTGCACCATCTTCATTTCTCTGGGTTCACTGTCATCTTTTCTCTGGGTTCACTGTTGTATTTTCTCTGGATGCAAGGTCGTCTTTTCTCTGGGTTCACTGTCGTCTTTTCTCTGGGTGCACCATGATATTTTCTCCGGGTTCATCTTTGTTTTCTTCGTGGGTTCACTGTCATATTTTCTCTGGGTGTGCCATCATCATTTCTCTGGGTTCACTGTCATCCTTTCTGTGGGCTCCTGTCGAATTTTCTCTATGTTCACCATCATCTTTTTCTCTGGGTGCACTGTCATCTTTTCTCTGGGTTCACTGTTGTATTTTCTCTTGGTTCAGTGTTGTCTTTTCTCTGGGTTCACCATTAAGTTTTCTGTGGTTTCACCATCTTCTTTTCTCTGGGTTCACTTCATATGTTCTATGGGTTCACCACTGTCAATTCTCTGGGTGCACCCTCGTCTCTTTTCTGGGTTCACCATTGTTGATTCTCTGTGTTCACTATCGTATATTCTCCGGGTGCACTGTCATCATGTCTCTGGATTCACTGTCCAAATTTCTCTAGATTCACCATTGTCTTTTCTCTGGTTGCCCTGTCACCTTTTCTCTGGGTTCACTGTCGACTTTTCCCTGGGTTCACTGTCATCTTTTCCCTAGGTTCACCGTTGTCTTTGCTCTGGGTTCACAGTCATCTTTTCTTTAGGTTCACTGTCATCTTTCCTCTGGGTTCACTGTCGACTTTGCTCTGGGTTCATCATCATCTTTTCTCTGGGTGCACCATCATCTTTTCTCTGGGTGCACCATCGTCTTCTCTCTGGGTTGGTTCATTGTCTTATTGTCTTTGGGTTCACTGTTGTATTTTTTCTGGGTTCACTGTCATATTCTCTGTAGGTGCACTGTTGTATTTTCTCTGATTTCACCATCCTCTTTTTTCTGGGTTTACCATCAACTTTACTCTGGGTGCACGGTCTTCTTTTCTCTGGGTTCATCGTCATCTTTTTTCTGGGTTCACCATCGTCTTTTCTCTGGGTGAACCGTTGTCTTTTCTCTGGGTTCACTGTCAACTTTTCTCTGGGTTCATTGTCACCTTTTCTCTGGGTTCACTGTTGCCTTTTCTCTGGGTTCACCATCATCTTTTTTCTGGGTTCATCATGATCTTTTCTCTGGGTGAACTGTCGTCTTTTCTGTTGGTTCACCATCGTCTTTTCTCTAGTTTCACTGTCTGTTCTCTGGGTTCACCATTGTCTTTTCTCTGGATGTACCATCATCTTTTTTCTCGGTTCACCATCATTGTTTTTCTTGGTTCACTGTCATATTTTCTCTGGGTGCACTGTCATCTTTCCTTTGGGTTCACTGTAGAATTTTCTCTACCAGCACTGTTGTCTTTTCTGTGGGTGCACTCTCATCTTTTCTCTGGGTTCACTGTCGTATTTTCTCTGGGTTCACTCTTGTATTTTCTCTTGGTTCACCGTCATCTTATCTCTGAGTTCACTGTCTTCTTTTCTCTGGGTTTACTCTCTGTTCTCTTGGTTCACTGTCATCTTTTCTCTGGGTTCACTGTCGTATTTTCTCTGGGTTCACAATAGTATTTTCTCTGGGTTCACCGTCGCCTTTTCTCTGTTTTCACCATCATCTTTTCTCTGTGTTCATCGTCATCTTTTCTCTGAGTGCACCGTGTTCTCTTCTCTGGGTGCACTGTCGTCTTTTCTCTGGGTTCACTGTTGTATTTTCTCTGGGTTCACTATCGTCTTTTCTTTGGTTCACTGTTGTATTTTCTCTGGGTGCACTGTCATCTTTTCTCTGGGCACACTGCCATCTTTTCTCAGGGTCCACTGTCATCTGTTCTCTGGGTTCACAGTGACGAGAGTGAACCATGAGAACAGACAGTGAACCCAAAGAAAGATGACGATTAACCTAGAGAAGACATGACACTGAACCCAGAGACAGGGAAAATACAGCAGTGAACCCAGAGAAAAGACGACGGTTCACTCAGAGCAAAGATGACGGTGAACCCAGAGAATAGACGATGGTGAACTCAGAGAAATTCGACAGTGAACCCAGAGAACAGACAGTGAACCCAGAAAAAAGACGACAGTGAACCCAGAGAAAAGACGATGGTCAATCCAGAAAAAAGATGATAGTGCACCCCAAGAAAAGGCGATGGTGAACCCAGAGAAAAGATGACAGTGAACCCAAAGAAAAATATGATGGTCAATCCAGAGAAAAGACAATAGTGCACCCAGAAAAAGACAATAGTGAACCCAGAGAAAAGATGACAGTGAAACCAGAGAAAAGACGATGGTGAACACAGAGAAAATACATCAATGAAAATTGAGAAAATAAGATCTTGAACTCAGAGAAAAGAGACACTGCACCCAAAGAAAAGACAACAGTGAACCCAGAAAAATGATGACAGTGAACCCAGAAAAAAGATCACAGTGAGTCCAGAGAAAAGACAACAGTGAACCCAGAAAAAAGATGATGGTGCACCCAGAGAAAAGACAATAGTACAACTAGAGAAAATGCAACATTGAACCCAGAGAATAGATGACGATGAACCCAAAGAAAATACAACAGTGAACCCAGAGAAAAAAAGACATTGCACCCAGAAAAAAGATGATGGTGCACCCAAAGAAAACCCTAAATATACCAAGAAAAAATGACAACAGTGCACCCAGAGAAAAGACAATGGTGAACCCAGAGAAAATACAACAGTGCACCCAGAGAAAATATGACAGTGAACCAAGAGAAAATATGACTGAACCCAGGTAAAAAACGACAGCAAACCCAAAGAAAAGACTACCATGCACCTAAAGAAAAGATGACGGTGAACCCAAAGGAAAGACGACAGTGAACCCAGAGAAAAGACGATGGTGAACCAAGAGAGAAGACAACAGTGAACCCAGAAAAAAGATGACAATGAACCCAGAGAAAAGACAACAGTGAACCAAGAGAAAATACAACAGTGAACCCAGAGAAAATATGACAACCCAGAGAAAAGACAGTGCGCCCAGAGAAAAGATGATGGTGAACCCAGAGAAAATATGACAGTGAACCCAGAGAATCAACAAAGGTGAACCCATAGAAAAGATGATGGTGCACCCAGATAATATACAACAGTGAACCCAGAGAAAAGATGACAGTGAACCCAGAAAAAAGATGATGGTGCACCCAGAGAAAATACAACAGTGGACCCAGAGAGAATACAACAGTGAAACCAGAAAGAAGATGACAGTTTACCCCAAGAAAAGACAACAGTGCACCAGGAGACAAGGTGACAGTACACTGAAAGAAATAAAGATGGTGCATTCAGAGAAAATTCAGCCGTGAACCTAGAGAAAATATGTCAGTGAACCCAGATAAAAGACGGGGGTGCACCAATAGAAAATATGACAGTGAACCTGGAGAATCGACAACGGTGAACCTAGAGAAAAGATGATGGTGCATTCAGAGAAAAGACGACATTGAACCCAGAGAAAATATGACAGTGAACCCAAGAAAAGATGACAGTGAACCCAGAGAAAATACAACAGTGTACCCAAAAAAAGATGACATGAATCCAGGAAAAATATGATGGTAAACCCAGAGAAAAAACGACAGTGCACCAGAAAATACACAACAGTGAAACCAGAGAAAAGATGACAGTGAACCTAGAGAAAAGATAACAGTGAACTCAGAAAAAAAGAGATGGTGCACCCAGAGAAAGTACAACAGTGAAACGAGAGAAAAGATGACAGTTACTCAGAGAAAACATGACAGTGCACCAAGAAAAAAGATGACAGGGTACCCAGAGAAACGATAATGGAGCACCTAGAGAAAAGATGACAGTGAAACCAGAGAAAAGACAATGGTGAAACAAGGAAAAATATGATGGTGAACACGGAGAAAAAGCGACCGTGCACTCAGGAAAAAGAAGACAGCGAACACAGAGAGAAAACAACAGTGAATCCAGAGAAAATACAACAAGGTACACAGAGAAAAAATGACAGTGAACCCAGAGAAAAGACTAATGTGCACCCAGAGAAAAGATGATAATGCACCCAGAGAAAAGACGACAGTGAACCCAGAGAAAAGATGACAGTGAACCTAGGGAAAATACAACAGTAAACTCAGAGAAAATATGACAGTGAACCCAGAGAAAAGACAGCAGTGCACCCAGAGAAAATACAACAGTGAACCCAAAGAATCGACAATGATGAACCCAGAAAACATACGACAGTGAATCCAGAGAAGAGATTACAATGAACCCAAAGAAAACACAACGGTGCACCCAGAGAAAATACCACAATGAACCCAAAGAAAAGATGATGATGAACCCAGAGAAGAGACCACAGTGAAGCTAGGGAAAAGACAATAGTCACCAGGAGAACAGTGAAATGAGAGAAAAAATGATGGTGAACCCAGAGAAAAGATGACTGTGAAACCAGAGATAAGCCAAAAGTGAACCCAGAGAAAATACAATGAGGAACCAAGGAAAAGACGACAGTGAACCCATGGAAAAGATCATGGTCCACCCAGAGAAAAGACAACAGTGAACCCAGAGAAAAGATGACAGTAAACCCAGAAAAAGGACGACAGTGAACCCAGAGAACAGAGAGTGAACCCAGAGAAAAAACGACAGTGAACCCAGAGAAAATATGATGAACCCAGAGAAAAGAAGACAGTGAACCCAGAGAAAAGACAACAGTGAACCCAGAGAAAAGACAACAGTGAACCCAGAGAAAAGATGACAGTGAACCCAGAGAACAGACAGTGAACCCAGACAAAAGATGATGGTGAACTGAGAGAAAAGACCGCAGTGCTTTCAGAAAAGAGATGAGTGTCAACCCACAGAAAATATGACAGTGAAACCAGAGAAAATATGAAAGTAAACCTAGAGAAAACACGACAGTTAATCCAGAGAAATTACCACAGTAAACCCATAGAAAAGAAGACAGTACACCCAGAGAAAGAGGAAAGTTAATCCAGAGAAAATACAACAGGGAACCCAGAGAAAAGACGACAAAGAACCCAAAGAAAAGATGGCAGTGTACCCAGAGATAAGACGACAATGAATCCAGAGAAAATACAACAGTGAGCCCAGAGAAGAGATGACAGTGAACCCAGAGAATAGATGAGAGTGCACCCAGAGAAAAGGCAACAGTTAACCCAGAGAAAAGACAACGGTGGACCCAGAGAAAAGGCGACAGTTAACGCAGAGAAAATATGTGGGTGAACCCAGAGAAAAGACAATGGTGAACCAAGAGAAAAGACAATGGTGGACCCAGAGAAAAGACGATGGTGAATCCAGAGAAAAGATGACAGTGAACCAAAAAAAAGACAATGGTGAAACCAGAGAAAAGATGATGGTGCACCAAGAGAGAAGACGATGGGGAATCTAGAGAAAAGACAACAGTGAACCCAGAGAAAAGACGATGGAGAGGCCAGAGAGAAGACGACAATGAACACAGAGAAAAGACAATGGTGAACACAGAGACATCACAGCGGTGAACCCAAAGTAAAGATGACACTGAACCCACAGAAAAGACGACGTGAACATAGAGAAAAGACGATAGTGCACCCATAGAAAATATGACGATGAACCCAGAGAAAACATGACAGTGAATCCAAAGAAAAGATGATGGTGAACTCAGAGAAAACACAGTGAACCCAGAGAAAAGACGATGGTGAACCCAGAGAATGGACAACGGTCAACCAGGAGAAAAGATGACAGTTAACCCAGAGAAAATACAAGAGTGAACACACAGAAAAGAAGACGGTGAACCCAGAGAATAGATGATGGTGAACACAGAGAAAAGACAAGAGTTGACCCAGAGAACAGACAGTGAACCGAGAGAAAAAATGACAGTGAACCCAGAGAAAAGACAACAGTGCACCGTTATGTCGTCTTTTCTCTGGGTGCACTGTCGTATTTTCTCTGGGTTCACTGTCATCTTTTCTCTTGGTTCACTGTCATCTTTTCTGTGGGTGCACTGTCGTCTTATCGCTGGGTTCACTGTCATCTTTTCTCTGGGTTCACTGTTTTCTCTGGGTCCACTTTTGTATTTTCTCTGGGTGCATCATCATCTTTTCTCTGGTTTTACTGTCATCTTTTTGGGGGGTTCACCATCGAATTTTCTCTGGGTTCACCATCCTTTATTTTCTGGGTTCACCATTGAATTTTCTCTGGGTTCACCATCCTCTTTTTTCTGGGTGCACTGTCGTCTTTTCTCTGGATTCACTGTCCTATTTTTTCTGGGTTCACTATTGTACTTTTTCTTGGTTCATTGTTGTCTTTTCTCTGGGTTCACCATCATCTCTTCTCTGGGTTCACTTTTGTATTTTCTCTGCGTGCACCGTCATCTTTTCTCTGGTTTCACTGTCGTATTTCTTCTGTGTTCACCGACATCTTTTCTCTGGGTTCACTGTCTCTTTTCTCTGGGTTCTCTGTCGCCTTTACTCTGGGTTTGCTGTCGTCTTTTCTCTGGGTTCCCTGTCATCTTTTCTCTGGGTTCACTGTTGTCTTTTTTCTGGGTTCACTGTCATCTTTTCTTTGGATTCACCATTGTGTTTTCTCTGAGTGCACCATCATCTTTTCTGTTGGTTCACCGTCGTATTTTCTTTGGGTTCATCATTGTATTTTCTCTGGTTTCACTGTTGTATTTTCTCTGGGTTCACCATCGTCTTTTTTTCTAGGTTCACCATCATCTCTTCTCTGGGTGCACTGTCATCTTTTCTTTGGATTCACCATCGTCTTTTCTCTGGGTTCACTGTCGTCCTCTCTCTGGGTTCACTGTTGTGAACTGGGCATCTGTTTGAAGTAAAGGTAACCGTATATCCAAGAGGCATCCACACCCCATGGTACTGCAGCACAATCACAATGGCAAAGTTATGGAATCTACCCAGGGGTCCCTCCAGGGACAAATGGATACAGGAAATGTAGTATCTACTCTATTATATTGAATTTAGCCTAACGCTGCCTCTGTAAGTTGGATCTAAAGGTTTCTTCATACACAGTGAGTTTTTAGCTAACGGGAGGGTAAACAGACTGTAACCCACTCTTGTACTAATCACCAAGTAGTGATTAGTGACCGGTCACAGGCAGCCAACTGCTCAAATTGTGTTCAAAAAAGTCAAACACCATGCTGTAACAACCAGGCGGTTCTGTACCTCACTTCCATTTTTCATGCATCACTTTCCTTTTTTTCTCCATGAATTCTTGCTGCCCCCCCACCCCCACCAGCGAGAGTATGGGGTCTTTGAACCTTTTCTGGTTTGGGGACTGCCAAATTCATGAATACTTCTTGCTTAGTTAAACTCTGTTAAATTTAATTTATCTAAGGTTTTTCTTTTAACAATGGAATACTATTGTTAAAAGAAAAACTTCAGCCAAATTAAATTTAAAGGAGTTTAGTTGAGCAACGAATGATTCACGAATCACACAGCCCCCAGAATCACAGCAGATTCGGAGAGACTCCAGGGGTGCTCCATCGTCAGAACAAATTTATAGACATAAAAACTAAAGTGACGTAGAAATCGGGAGTGAGGTACAGAAACAGCTGGGTTGGTTACAGGTTGGTGTTTGCCTTATTTGAACACAGTTTAAACACTCCGCGGTGTATGAGTGGTTGAAGTACAGCTTCTGGGATTGGCCAAGACTCAACGATTGTTACAGGTGCAGACTCCTAATTTGGGGTTTCAATCTTGTCTACCTATTAAGTTGGGTTATGGTTCATCCACAAGGACTCAAATACCAAAGTACGGAGCCCTTCTCAGGTCATATTTGCTTCACGTTATCACTATTCAGCCATGAAACAGAATGAAATCCTGTCATTCATGGCATCATGGACAGAACGAGAGAACATTATGTAAAGTGAAACAAGCCAAGAACAGGAAGTTAAACACCACATGTTCTTACTCATATGTGGAAGCTAAAAATACAGTGAATCTAATTGAAGTAACAAGCACAACAGAGGATACTAGAGGCTGGGAAGTTTAGTAGGAGGGGGCATAGGGAGATATTTGATAAAGCACACAAAGTCACAGCCACACAGGAGGAAGAAGTCCTAGTGTTCTATGTAGCTTCAGGGTGACCACAGTTAACAGTATAATATATAATATTTTCAAATAGCTGGAAAGAGGATATTGAACATCCCCACCACAGGGAATGATAAATATTTGAGACAATGGATATGCTAATTACTCTGATCTAAGGGTTATACATTATATATAATAAAACTTCACTGGGTACCCGATTAATATATACAATTTAATATTTGTCAATAAAATAAAATAATGAAAATAAAGAGAAAATGACACTCATTTGTACTGAGTAGCTCTTGGAAAACAAACTTCTACAGGAACAGGAAGGGCACTAGTGCACAACAGCCACACCCTATGTTCTCTCAATACCCCCAAGGAGTGGCTGGGTCTGGCTGATGATGAGCTGAGCTGCAGGCTTTGCCCTGTTGGGGGCTGTCGAGCCCGTGCTTCAGTGTTACGCACTGCAGAAGGGATCATGGGAACACCTGCGCTGCCCTCCTAGGTCTCTGGCTGAGCCTCCATCCCAAACACACTCCCTCAATGGCCCTTTTTGGTCCTGGGGCCTGTGTGATTTGGGAAATGTCCCATTGGCCGCCTTGCAGGCTGAAATACAAGGCCAGGGCTGTCTTTTTAATCTGCATTCCTGGACATAGTGCCCTCATGTTTGTGGAATAAATGAATGAACCAACACACCAAAGTGCAGGGAGGGAGGGGCACAAGGGTCTACATCTTTTCCTTTACATTAATGAAATAAAATATTTTGTATATTGTTTTCTGTGTGTGTGTGTGTGTGTGTGTGTGTGTGTGTGAGAGAGAGAGAGAGAGAGAGAGACATGGATTTTTGCTCTTGTCCCCCAGGTTGGAGTGCAAAGGTGCACCTGGCTTACTGCAACCTCCCCCTCCCTAGTTCAAGCGATTCTCCTGCCTCTGCCTCCCAAGTAGCTTGGATTACAGTGCGCATCACCATGCACGGCTAATTTTTTTTTTTTTTTAAGTAGAGACGGGGTTTCACCATGTCAGCCAGGCTGGTCTCAAACTCCTGACCTCAGGTGATCCACCTGTTTCGACCTCCCAAAGTGCTAGGATTACAGACGTTATCCACCTTGCCCAGCCAGTACATTGTTTTCATTTCAGAAAAACCATACTGAATACAAGAAATATAGAAACACGATTCCCATTCCATTACTCATTTCTGCCTAAAATTCTTCCTCCATTTTTATAACATCTGTTATCTAGGTCAGAAGCCAGGAGATTTATGGCTAACTTAACCCTCTTGGCCGTGAACCCAAAACTCAATGGAACATCTAATCCCAGTGAAAACGAACATCACAAAACCTGACATTTTACCAAATACAGTGAGTCCTACACATTTACCCTCAGTGCTTAAATCAGTGTGTGCATGTGTGCATGTACATGTGTGCCTATCACATCTGAGTATGTGTATATATATATACACACACACATACATATAAAATATGCCTTTGGATATTTTGACTTCTAGCTTGTAATACATCAGATGTGCTGGTGGGAAATTGGTGAGATGGTGCTAGAACCACACAAGAATGACTGGTAGCGTAATAAAATTCATGAAAGATACAAATAACACATAAAGCCACAGTGGTCTGGGGCACTTGATTGCAGAGGCTGGATCCTGGCTAGGCCCTGAAGGCATCCAGTGTCCTTCTCATGGGCAGCTGGTTCCAAGGGTGGCTTCTGTGGGTCTCTGTGCAGCAGCTGCAGCGTCCAGCTGAAATGCATGGGAGGCTGGAGGGAGCGTTGGTTGCCTGATGATGCAGGGCCTGCTCTCCTCACAAAGGGGAGGCCAGTCATGGACACAGGCCGGGGCCCAGAGCATCAGGACCCCTTAGGGACAGGGACCCAGCTTTCACCAAGGCTTATAATCAGTAGTTTAAGTTCAGTCGAGAGAAGATTAAATGAGGTTCACAGTACTCAGATGAAAAAGGCAAAGGAGCATGTAGTATGATACAAATGATACAAATGTACTATACAAATATACAAATGTATTACAACAAAAATATAACGTGGAATTATCAATTACTTAACAATATTTGCCACTTATTTGGGGCAGAATGTGGGACACCTGTCAATTTAACCAACCCAGTCTTGAACCTGAGCATAGATGGAACAGCCCAATTAAAAGACCTCTTACAGCCTACATGCGTTATCTGAAAAGAAGTCATTTAACATTCTCTCAAAATTTTGAAAAATTTATTTGGGTTTTCAGGGCCTAAGTGAGGGTTTTCAGCCTCACTGGGAAGTCACACTGTTGAGTCATGATTGTCTCTGAAGTGGGTAAAAGTGTAATTTTGCTAATAATATGTAAACTACCAAGAAACTTTCTGATTGTATCAGCGAGGTCATGATCTCCACCTTGCACTGTCAAAAGCTTCCTGAGGTGGCAGCCTGTGTTTCAGGTGTGGCCCGTGGGTGGGGTTCTGTGAGCAGCTCCTTAATGACATTGGGGGCCAAAGAGAGAGGGATGAGCCCTTTAAACTGCAGACACTGAAAGTGCTCTTTTGTCAATGAGACCTAGTACATAAAGAGTCTGCGGCTGGGCATCCCAGGAGAGTGTGGTCAGACCTTCACATAGAAGCTGCCAGAAGGAAACTAGAGCACATCCGGGCTATTCCCCCAAACAGTGTCCAGGAAGGGAGGTGGGAGTGCATGCCCAGACAGTGGAGACCCTTGTGCCTGTTTTGGTGATTTCTTCCATCCAAGACAGACTCTGCAAAAATAACTGGGAGTCCACTCTTTCTGTTCACATTTTACCTTTTTAGCACATCAAATGCTTAGAGGACAGACAGCCCAGCGTAAATGTCCACTCCTCCTCAAAGCCCTTCCTTTCCCCCACTGGGGGGATTTCCTTTTCTCCCCTGTGGGGTCCATACCACTTCATACTTACCCTGTGAAAAAAATTATGCTTGCCCCTAAATTACAGTCATGTGTGTTTCATAGATGATCCAGTTCAGTCTCATAACCTTAGCACCTATCACCGTTCCCAGAACACAGCAGCCATTCAATCGGTTTTGGTTGAATTCAGTTGAATTTCCTGTACCCTCTATGGGATGCATTTAACTTACACTCCCCTCCTTTGGTAACTTCAGTCTCAGGATTGGGTCTACTTCGTGCCCTCTTATATAACTGGCACCTCAGCCCGCAGGAGGCACTGGACACCACAGGAACTTTTTGGATTGAAAAGTACATGACTTCGTACAACCCTGGGCTGCTTTTCCTTTGAAGGAGTATGAAGGGCTGGCTACCAATTGCCCCCCAGCGTCCCAAAGCACACTCACTGCTCCTAGTGACCCCAGCCCCTGTGCTCTCGGGAAGGTGCTGGTCCTGCGACCGAGGCGTGAGTGGGGCCACCCTCCCATCCTGCCTGTCGCCTCCTACGCTTACCCCTGGTTCCAAGGGTGACTTCTATGGGTCTCTGTGCAGCAGCCGCTGCACCCAGCTGAAATGCGCGGAGGCCGGAGGGAGCGCTGGTTGCTGATGATGCAGGGCCTGCTCTCCTCACAAAGGGGAGGTCAGTCATGGACTCCCAGGGCAGGGCCCAGAGCGTCAGGACCCCTTAGGTACAGGGACCCAGGCTTCGTCACACCTTCCTCCCCGCAAGCTCCAGAGTTCTCTCTCCGCCCTAGCGGGCCTCCTGCCAGTCCCCACGCCCGAGGCCTCAGAGGCCAGGGCTCAGGAGGCAGCCCGGGTGGGCTGCCTGGCAGGGAGGCGCCTGTTCTTCCAGGAGTCTCCTGTCGCTTTACCCTCATGGAATCTTAAAATATTTTATTTCTACACAAAAACAGTAGAGTTTCAAAAATGAATGTGTACCTTTTTGTTTAATCCACGTTTGCGCCAGAGATCCCAATTGGCCCCTCTTTCCAGCTCCTGCCATGTCCTCCCTAATCTAACGGCCTGTGCCCGCCACCCCTGCGGTTCAGGACCACAGGAACTGGAGAGGCCTTGCCAGGCATCCTAGAGCTGTAGACTCTACGCTCAGCCCGTGTCCGCTGCCTCAGTGGACGACAGTTGAACGCTTTATTGCCATCTATTCGATTACAGGCATCGCCGTCATCTTCCAGGAACAATCAGTTGCTTCACGTAACTCTGTAAAAACTGCACAACAAGCCGCTGAAGAGGTTGCCTCAGTTCTGTCAAGCACAGGAAAACATGGCTAATTTCCTAATCCGCAAACCAAGAACAAAAGTCATTCGTATTACGTAATCTGAAAGACATTTTCCTTTTTCCATTTGACATGTTCATGCATTGTTAATTAATTATTGTTTTCCTCCCAGCACATGTGGGGGTAAATTTTGTAAAAATGAGGTGAAATTAGGTTCTTCCACCAGGACTGTCTTCCGGAGCATACAAGGAAGGGTGGATGGGTGGGGTTATTTTATCTGGGCTTCGTGCACTGCAGAGGAAAGCAATCCAGCACAAGCAAGAGCACCTGGGCCCAGATCACCCGGCGCAGCGATTTGTAAATCCTGCATTTACTCAGCCATGTTTCATTTGTCTCTTCCACTGGAGATGTTACACCTGCGCCTCCGAGACTTCGCGCTAACTCTCCGCTTGGGAATCTGGCAGAAGAACGGCAAAGCTGTCAAGGTGAGAGGAGATTGCTAAGGGCACTTAGGCAAGAAAAATATGAGGTGTGCATTTCTTATAAAAATGTATTTTTTTAGGCCGGGCGCGGTGGCTCAAGCCTGTAATCCCAGCACTTTGGGAGGCTGAGACTGGCGGATCACGAGGTCAGGAGATCCAGACCATCCTGGTTAACCCGGTGAAACCCCGTGTCTACTAAAAAAATACCAAAAAAAACCAGCCGGGCGAGGTGGCGGGCGCCTGTAGTCCCAGCTACTCGGGAGGCTGAGGCAGGAGAATGGGGGGTAAACCCGGGAGGTGGAGCTTGCAGTGAGCCAAGATCCGGCCACTGCACTCCAGCCTGAGCGGCAGAGCGAGACTCCGCGTCAAAAAAAAAAAAAAAAAAAAAAAAAAAGTATTTTTTTCCCAAAGTGAGCACTAGGAGCAAACACATTTCCCCAAACCATCTGTTGTCCCCTTTTATTGTTTCCGTGATTTCACATGGGGCTCAGTTCTCTCCTTGCCTTGAGTTCTCCATAGACTCCTGGTTACCAGACATAGAAAGGCTTGGAGATGGGCTTTGCACCTCCTGGTGACTGACCACCCAGATTCTGGACTTGGAGGTCAGAGACCCATCCCGGAGGAGCCCTGGATCCCACTACAGTGTTGGTCCAGCGTCTCCTCCCGCCCTGGCTTCCTGCTGCAGTCAACGTGCTTGGGGGCTCTCTACATTCTGTTGTGTGGACCTCACAAATGCCCACTACTATGGCATAAATCTGTCCCTGGCTTCCCACTGTGGGCACCAGAACACACTTGTTTTATGTGCCCTCCTGATGGGATCAACAGGAGGTTAGATTCACTACGATGTTTACATCTATAATTTTGGCAAAGTGCAAGAGAACTCTGTACCCATACGTAGAATTTTCTGTTTTATGACACCCCTATCCTATCCCTCCAGTGAGCACCAAGACTCGCATCCCAGGTGGCTGATGCAAGAAAAACTCCATTTACTCTCTACCGAGCCTGAGGGAGAAAGACTAAAAAACAGCATGGCTTAAGGGAACTCGGGAGGGTCTTCCGTGCCTCCCAAAGATCTTCCCAACCGGGTGGCCAAACCCTAGATATTTTTCCAGTTAGCATTCCCCAAAAAACCCCACAAGGAGCACGGTACCTGATTCGTTGGGGGAGATGGTAAATATTAATTGAAAATGGACTTTTATTACCATGATTACTTCAGTACTGTTTGAAGGACTATAATGAACATGATACTTTCATAATAAATGTTAATGAAGACAGAGATACATCGAATTAAGTGCATAAACCGAGCCTCCAGTTTTGGAAGCTGTTGCCTTGGGGGAAGTGATGGCAATGGGTCTCCAGGGTCTTGGTGCTGGTGGTGGTGCATGACTTGGTCTGGGTGCTGGTTACATAAGAGTGTAAAGTGCTTCCATCTCTACATGTGCACAGTAGTGCCCCCAATTCATGGTTTTGCTTTCTGTGGTCTGAATAGAGGTGAGTGCAGCAGAACAAGATATTGTAAGAGCAAGAGAGCCCACAGTCACATAACTCTTACCACAGTACATTGTTAGAATTGTTCCATTTTATTATTAGTTTTATTGTTAACCTCTTACTGTGCCTAGTTTTTTATTTTTTATTTTTTTATTTTACTTTAAGTTCTGGGATACGTGTGCTGAACATGCAGGTTTGTTACATAGCTATACATGTGCCATGGTGGTTTGTGCACCTATCATCAGTCATCGAGGTTTTAAGCCCTGCATGGATTAGGTATTTGTTCTAATCCTCTTCCTCCTCTTTTCCACAAGTCCTAGACAGGCCCCCATGTGTGATGTTCCCCTCCCTATGCCAATGTGTTCTCATTGTTCAACTCCAACTTATGAGTGAGACCATGTGGTAGTTAGTTAGTTTGCTGAGGATGATGGTTTCCAGCTTCATCCATGTCCCTGGAAAGAACATGAACTCATTCTTTTTTTATGGCTGCATAGTATTCCATGGTGTATATGTGCCACATTTTCTTTGTCCAGTCTATCATTGATGGGCATTTGGGTTGGTTCCAAGTCTTTGCTACTGTAAACAGTGCTGCAATAAACATTAAGGACTGACTACTAAGTACCCCCAGGGGTCTCCAGGCTTGCCACTGCTCTAACAACCCCGGCCCCTGTGCTCTCCAGAAAGGCCTTGCCTGGGATGGAGGCGTGCACAGGGCCACCCTCCCATCCTTGACTTGAGTTCTCCATGCAACCCTGGGTTATCAGACATAGAAAGGCTTGGCAATGGGACTTTGTATGCATATGTGCACGTGTCTTTATAGTAGAATGATTTATAATCCTTTGGATATATACCCAGTAACCCATTGCTGGGTCAAATGGTATTTCTGGTTCTAGATCCTTGAGGAATTGCCACACTGTCTTCCACGATGGTTGAACTAATTTACACTCCCACCAAAAATGTAAGTGTTCCTACTTCTCGGCATCCTTGCCAGCATCTGTGGTTTCCAGACTTTTTAATGATCGCCATTCTAACTGGCGTGAGATGGTATCTCATTGTGGTTTTGATTTACATTTCTCTAATGACCAGTGATGATGAGCTTTTTTTCATATGTCTTTTGGCAGCATAAATGTCTTCTTTTGAGAAGTGTCTGTTCATATCCTTTGCCCACTTTTTGATGGGGTTGTTTGTTTTTGTCTTGTAAATTTGTTTAAGTTCCTTGTAGATTCTGGATATTAGCCCTTTGTCAGATAAATAGATTGCAAAAATTTTCTCCCATTCTGTAGGTTGTCTGTTCACTCTGATGATAGTTTCTTTTGCTGTGCAGAAGCTCTTTAGTTTCATTAGATCCCATTTGTCAATTTTGGCTTTTGTTGAGATTGTTTCTGGTGTTTTAGTCATGAAGTCCTTGCCCATGCCTATGCCCTGAATGGTATTGCCTAGGTTTTTTTCCTGGGTTTTTATGGTTTGGGGTTTTACATTTAACTCTTTAATCCATTTTGAGTTAATTTTTGTATAAGGTGTAAGAAAGGGGTCCAGTTTCAGTTTTCTGCATATGGCTAGCCAGTTTTCCTAACACCATTTATTAAATAGAGAATCCTTTCCCCATTGCTTGTTTTTGTCAGGTTTGTCAAAGATCAGATGGTTGTAGATGTGTGGTGTTATTTCTGAGGTCTCTGTTCTGTTCCATTGGTCTATATATCTGTTTTGGTACCAGTACCATGCTATTTTTGTTACTGTAGCCTTGTAGGATAGTTTGAAGTCAGGTAGCGTGATGCCTCCAGCTGTGTTCTTTTTTCTTAGGATCGTCTTGGCAATGTGGGCTCTGTTTTGGTTCCATATGAAATTTAAAGTAGTTGTTTCTAGTTCTATGAAGAAAGTCAATGGCAGCTTGATGGGAATAGCATTGAATCTATAAATTACTCTGGGCACTATGGCCATTTTCACGATATTGATTCTACCTATCCATGAGCACGGAATTTCTTTTCCATTTGTTTTTGTCCTGTCTTATTTCTTTGATTAGTGGTTTGTAGTTCTCCTTGAAGAGGTCCTTCACTTCCCTTGTAAATTGTATTCCTAGGTATTTTATTTTCGTTGTAGCGATTGTGAATGGGAGTTTACTCATGATTTGGCTCCCTGCCTCTCTGTTATTGGTGTATAGGAATGCTTGTGATTTTTGCACATTGATTTTGTATCCTGAGATTGAAGTTGCTGAAGTTGTTTATCAGCTTGAGGATTTCTGGGCTGAGAAGATGGGGTTTTCTAAATATACAATCATGTTGTCTGAAAACAGAGACAATTTGACTTCCTCTCTTCTTATTTGAATACCTTTTATTTCTCTCTCTTGCCTGATTGCTCTGGCCAGAACTTCCAATACTATGTTAAATGTGAGTGGTGAGAGAGGGCATCCTTGTCTTGTGCCGGTTTTCAAAGGGAATGCTTCCAGCTTTTGTCCATTCAATATGACATTGGCTGTGGGTTTGTCATAAATAGCTCTTATTATTTTGAGATATGTTCCATTAATAATACTAGTTTATTAAGAGTTTTTAGCATGAAGCAGTGTTGAATTTTATCAAAGGCCTTTTCTGCATCTATTGAGATAGTCGTGTGGTTTTTGTCATTGGTTCGGTTTATGTGATGGATTACATTTATTGATTTGCATATGTTGAATCAGCCTTGTATCCTAGCGATGAAGCCAACTTGATCATAGTGGATAAGCTTTTTGATATAGTACTGGATTTGGTTTGCCAGTATTTTATTAAGGAGTTTTGCATCAATGTTCATCAGGGATATTGGCCTGAAATTTTCTTTTTTTGTTGTGTCTATGCCAGCTTTTGGAATCAGGATGATGCTGGCCTCATGAAATGAGTTAGGGAGGAGTCCCTCTTTTTCTATTGTTTGTAATAGTTTGAGAAGGAATTTTACTAACTCCTCTTTGGACCTCTGGTAGAATTTGGCAATGAATCTGTCTGGTTCTGAGCTTTTTTTTTGGTTAGTAGGCTATTAATTACTGCCTCAATTTCAGAACTTGTTGTTGGTCTATTCGAGGATTCAAATCCTTACTGGTTTACCCTTGGAGGGTGTATGTGTCCAGGAATTTATCCATTTCTTCTAGATTTTCTAGTTTATTTGTGAAGAGGTGTTTATAGTATTCTCTGATGGTGAATATCAATTTCAATAAAAATTTATCACTTTTTATAGTGTCTATTTGATTCTTCTCTCTTTTATTCTCTATCAGTCTGGCTAGCTGTCTGTCTATTTTGTCAATCTTTTCAAAAAACCACCTCCTGGATTCACTCATTTTTTTGAAGGGTTTTTCATGTCTCTATCTCCTTCAGTTCTGCTCTGATCTTAGTTATTTCTTTTCTTCTGCTAGCTTTTGAATTTGTTTGCTCTTTTTTCTCTAGTTCTTTTATTGTGATGTTAGGGTGCCAATTTTAGATTTTTCCCGCTTTCTGATGTTGGCATTTTAGTGCTATAAATTTCCCTCTAAACGCTGCTTTAGCTATGTCCCAGAGATTCTGGTACGTTGTCTCTTTGTTCTCATTGGTTTCAAAGAACTTCATTATTTCTGCCTTACTTTCGTTATTTACCCAGTAGTCTTTCAGGAGCAGGTTGTTCAGTTTCCATGTCGTTGTAGGGTTTTGTGTGAGTTTCTTAATCCTGAGTGTACCTATTTGCACCATGGTCTGAGGGGCTGTTTGTTATGATTTCCATTCTTTTGCATTTGCTGAAGAGTGTTTTACTTTTTATTTATTTATTTATTTATTTATTTATTTGTTTGTTTGTTTGTTTTTGATGCAGTCTCACTCTGTCACCAGGCTGGAGTACAGTGGCGCGATCTCGGCTCACTGCAACCTCCACCTCCTGGGTTCAAGCAATTCTCCTGCCTCAGTCTCCCAAGTAGCTGGCACTACATGCACGCACCAACACACCCAGCTAATTTTTGGTATTTTTGGTAGAGACAGGGTGTCACCATGTTGGCCAGGATGGTCTCAATCTCTTGGTCTTGTGATCTGCTTGCCTTGGCCTCCCAAAGTGCTGGAACTACAGGTGTGAGCCACCATGCCTGGCCGAGTGTTTTACTTTCAATGATGTGGTCCATTTTAGAATAAGTGCTATATGGTGCTGAGAAGAATGTATATTCTGCTGATTTGGGGTGGAGAGTTCTGTAGATGTCTATTAGGTCCACTTGGTCCAGAGCTGAGTTCAAGTCCTGAATATCCTTGTTAATTTTCTGTCTCGTTGATCTAATATTGACAATGGGGTGTTAAAGTCTCCCATTATTATTGTGAGGGAGTCTAAATCTCTTTGTAGGTCTCTAAGAACTTGTTTCATGAAACTGGGTGCTCCTGTATTGAGTGCATATATATTTAAGATAGTTAGCTCTTCTTGTTGCATTGATCCCTTTACCATTATGTAAAGGCCTTCTTTGTCTTTTTTGATCTCTGTTGGTTTGAAGTCTGTTTTATCAGAGACTAGGATTGCAGTCCTGCTGTTTTTTTGCTTTCCATTTGCTTGGTAAATCTTCCTCCATCCCTTTATTTTGAGCATATGTGTGTCTTTGCACTTGGGTCTTGACTCTTTATCCAGTTTGCCAGTCTGTGTCTTTAATTGGGGCATTTAGCCCATTTACATTTAGGTTAATATGGTTATGTGTGAATTTGATCCTGTCATCATGATGCTAGCTGGTTATTTTGCACATTAGTTGATGCAATTTCTTCTTAGTGTCATTGGTCTTTATATTTTGGTGTTTTTGCAGTGGCTAGTAATGGTTTTGCCTTTCCATATTTAGTGCTTCCTTCAAGAGCTCTCGTAAGGTAGGCTTGGTGGTGACAAAATCCCTCAGCATTTTCTTGTCTGTAAAGGATTTTATTCAGTTATGAAACTTAGTTTGAGTGGATATGAACTGACTTGAAAATTCTTTTCTTCAAGAATGTTGAATATTGGCCCTCACTCTTTTCTGGCTTGTAGGGTTTCTGCAGACATATCCACTGTTAGTCTGATGGGCTTTCCTTTGGAGGTAACCTGACTTTTCTCTCTGGATGCCCTTAACATTTTTTCCTTTGTTTCAAATTTGGAGAATCTGACAATTATATGTCTTGGGGTTGCTCTTCTCAAGGAGTATCTTAGTGATACTCTCTGTATTTTCTGAATTTGAATGTTGGCCTCTCTTGCTAGGTTGGGGAAGTTCTCCTGAATACTCATTTTGTTTGATAGTTTTGAAGTGAAAAGTGAATACAAGAGGTGAAAGCAGTACAATAACTCAGCTTAGAAACATGAAGGCGAATATTAAAGGATATTTTGCAAAGATTGCACAAGGAAGTACAGTTTTTAAAACTAAATGTATATTCTATTCAAATAGTAGAGCCATTGTTTTTGAAAGGTTATAGATATGGATCCATGTTTGTAGATAATGTACAAGCTTACTGAATAAATGTGGAAAATTTCCCCCCAAATAGTAGATAGTACAGTGTGAAAAATCCAATAAATAGGTAAACATTCACCAATATGAGTTTTTATATAGGATATACCACTTTCTGGATGTAGTAGGTGATAATTAAGCATAAAGATAAAATTTTTGTAAGCATGACATACTGAGAAAAAAGGTGAGCCATCACATTCAATATTGTATGGCAGTGGTATTGAATGCTAGCTATCACTCAGTATCTGTTCTTTTATTATTTTTTTCAGCTTTTGGTGTAGCACATGGTTGCTTAGAATAAGAAGTGCCTATCCCAATCTCCTTTGCAGCTAGGTACAACCAGGATAATATAAATACACAATATAGAAAGGCTCGCATTTTACAGAGAACTAATATGTTGGCTTTCTGTTATAATCTATAATTTATGATTCCCAGTTTGATATTGTTGCTGTTATTTTTCCTCTACTCTTCTGGATTCTTAAGTAAACTTGGGGCTCATGTATGGATAGGTGAAAGGGAAGCAAGTATCAATGCATTGAATCAGAAAAGTACTTGAAATGATCAGGAAACAACATAGAAGTCAATGTGATTAGAGCATAATGAGGTAAGAGAGAGTGACATAAAACTGAGACTTGAACACTAAACAGGCCCTTTAAGACTGTCATTAAGAACTGTTGTATTGGCCGGGCGCGGTGGCTCAAGCCTGTAATCCCAGCACTTTGGGAGGCCGAGGCGGGTGGATCACGAGGTCAGGAGATCGAGACCATCCGGGCTAACATGGTGAAACCCCGTCTCTACTAAAAATACAAAAAAAACTAGCCGGGCGTGGTGGCGGGCGCCTGTAGTCCCAGCTACTCGGAGGCTGAGGCAGGAGAATGGCGTGAACCTGGGAGGCGGAGCTTGCAGTGAGCCGAGATCGCGCCACTGCACTCCAGCCTGGGTGACACAGCGCGAGACTCCGTCTCAAAAAAAAAAAAAAAAAAAAAAAAAGAACTGTTGTATTTCATCCTAAGATGAAAAGCTACCACTAGAGAGCTCCAAATAAAAAAATGAACTGTTCTCAATTACTTCCTTCTTTTCTTTCCTTTTTTTTTTTTTTTTTTTTTTTTTACAGAAAATAAGATTTAGTTGAGAAGTATAATAGAATTTCTAGTTATCTGACTAATTTTATTAATTTTTTAAAATTTTTAGCTTTGGCAACATATACACATAACCATCTTAACTTTTTGAAGTGTATACTTCAATAGTATTAAGTATATTCACATTGTTTTTTAACCAATCTTCAGAACATTTTCATCCTGCAAAATTAAACCTTCTTATTCCCCTCCCCTTCCCCTCTTCCCCCAGCCCCCTATTTTACTTTCTGTTTCTGTGAGTTTGACTACAGTAGATACCTCATATTAGTAGAATTGCATAGTTGAAAGAAAATAATACATACTCTTCTATGTAAAAATTTACTCTGATGCATTAAATTTTATTCAGTTCATTGTAATTTACTCTGATGCATTAAATTTTATTCAGTTCATTGTAATTTACTCTGATGCATTAAATTTTATTCAGTTCATTGATTTTAAAAAGAATTAGAAGTTATTTGTTGACCTACAAATGAATATATTATTGTAAAAAATACTGTTCAGTTTTTGGGAGCAACCAGTTCGGCATGGCATTTAAGATGATCAACTCTGGATGCAGACGGCCAGTCTTTGAATCTGAGCTCCTTCACTTGCAAACTGCGTGTCCTTCTGCAGGTTATTTAAATTTGCCATGCATCTGCTTCCTCATCTGAAAGCAGACAAAATAATAGTACCTACTTAGAGAGTTTTAATTAATACATAAAATCATTTAGAAGATTATTTGTTACATAGTAAAAGCATATGTAGTGGTTATTTTCCCATTATTTTTATTAATAATGAACATTATGCTTTACCTTTAGAGAAGAGTTTGGAAACTTAAATGCTGGTAGAGGAAACACAATGATCATAAACCATGAGAAGTGTAGTGTGTGTATGATAATAAGATGCTGGTATTGTGATCTTAATTACAATGCATTCTGAAATACTGGGCTAAGCCAAACAACACAGCAAAACAAAATATGTCTAGGAATCATTATTACCAGCAGATATCAACTGATTATTCTTAGTGTGAAATACAATCATTAATTTAGGACAGCAAATAAACCAACCTAACAAATGTAGCTCTGAGGCTTGGATATCAGAATTTTAAATCCCATTAATTAAACACTTATGACATGTCCACATTAAAATTAATGTTATCTGAAATCCCATTATTAAAATGTAAGACAAGTCAGCAATGGAGCGTGTGTATATAACGATATATATAATAAAAAATTAACCTACACACATATACACACAGTGCGCACACACACACACACAGTTGAACATCTATAATCATCCTTCCATATCTTTGGGTTCCACATCCATGGATTCAACAAACCACAGATCAAAAATATTTTTTAACACAATGAATGTTTGGGACGGTTGCATCTGTACTGACCATGTACAGATTTTTTCTTGTCATTATTTCCTAAATAATACAGTATAACAACTATTTACATCGCATTTAAATTACATTAGGTATTATAAGTAACCTAGAGATAATTTAACGTATACTGGAGGATGCGTGTAGGATATACACAAATACTTATGCCATTTTCTATAAAGGGTTTGAGCATCCATAGATTTTTGGTATCCATGGGGTTCCTGAAACCAATGTCCTGTGAATACCAAGAGATGGTTTGGTATTGTTTTATATACACACATGCATATAAAACATGATATATATACATACACACATATATAAAACAATCTTTGCAGTTTCATTAATTTATACAATAATCAGCAGTGCTTCTTTTCTTCAAAAGATTGATGATAATCTACTACATTTCCTAATTTAAAGAAAGATTAGTGCCTGATAGGAAATCTTAATATCTGATTAACTGATACGTTTTAGGTATAAAATGTTTTGTCTTGTCACACTGTTTTCTACTCAAGAGATAGTTGATACATTAGAAGCTTTCCAAAAGATTGTTAATGAATAGACAATTCTATTGAAATTTTTTGACCTGCAATTTGGCAGACAAACTTACAAACACTTTTGGAATTAATTTAGTAACAAAATGATTTTAACTTGCTTTCACTATAATGACTGTCATTCAATCTCTATTTGCTTAAAGTGTCTTGCATTTTATAATGACTATTTTCTGTTTCTTATGCAAAAGATATAGCAATTTTTAACAATAATAAACACTAATTATTTTTATAACATTTTATATTGTTATATTACAGCAACTTTGGTTTTTATTTGGAGTAAGGCAGCGGCTAGTAAATACTATTGAAAAAGAAAAGTAATGAGAGTTGTAATTACTTTTCCTTATGCCAACTTGTTTAAACTGCAGTCCCCAGTCATTCATTCAGACATTAATGTATTCAATGAGGTAAAAGTATTTTTTTAAGGAGATGAAAGTACATAATCAATTCTCTTTACGTAAGGGAGATTATCCCAGATAAGCGATTCTAGGTAATCTGAGTGGGACTGATTGAATTAGTTGAAAGGCTTTCAGAACACAGCCTAGGATTCCTGATGAAGTTGTTCTCCCCGTGAATAACAGCTCAACATTGCCAGCCTGCTCTTCCTAATGGCTTGCTTTGTATGTTTTAGACCTGCCTACCTAACCTGTGTAATCACATTAACCAATTCCTTGAAATAAATAAATATATATATATTTCTTGGATCTTACTCTCTGGTTGTGCCTTAACTGTTAACTGACACAGGGTTAATTGTTAATTGCCTTATCAGATATGAAGGCATATTTTGAAGTTAAAATTATCAAAATGTTGTGATACCAGTATACAGATCAACAAATGGATCAATGGAAGATGGTAAATGATATCTATATGCAAGTCATAAAAAGTAGAGTTCTGAGTCAGTAGAACTTGTAAGGAAATACAACAAAATTCTGACTATCTTCTATAGGTTGACAGTGTTAAAACATGCTATAAAATAATGTAAATTGTACAAAAAGAAAAGAATAAAATAATGGCAATGAGAAAAACATTCTCAATTTTACTATTAAAAATTTAGTAATAGAAAACTTTATTCACAGAAATTCATGTAGAAAATCATGAATAATAGATAAAGTTCAGCTGTGTTTATCAACTGTCAAAACCCACCACCTCCCGGGTGGACCCTGAGGACACGGTGCATGATAAAATCAAATCGAATCTTGAGCAATCAGTGAAAAGCAGGTGTATGGTAATAAAGCTGTATTGCCTGTCCTTTACATCTTCACTTTAATTAGATATTTGCATTTGGCCCTTAAGAAAATATAGGCAAATGTTTTTCTCAGGCCGGCCTGGTGGTTCACGCCTGTAATCCCAGCACTTTGGGAGGCCGAGGCGGGTGGATCATGAGGTCAGGAGATCGAGAACATCCTGGCTAACATGGTGAAACCCCGTCTCTACTAAAAATACAAAATAATTAGCCAAGCATGGTGGCAGGCACCTGGAGTCCCAGCTACTCAGGAGGCTGAGGCAGGAGAATGGCGTGAACCTGGGAGGCGGAGCTTGCAGTGAGCCGAGATCGCACCACTGCACTCCAGCCTGGGCGACAGAGCGAGACTCCATTTCAAAATAAATAAATAAATAAAATTTAAAAAATTAAAAATTAAATGTTTTTCTCATATTTTCCTTCATGAAAAATGTTGAGATATTCATTCGACTTCTTTCTTTCTCATTATTCCCTTTATTTCATTTAAGATGTATATTAAGATCTTGTATCGAGCTCAGCTCTCTGAACTCTTCCTCTTAATAAACAAACCTTCCACTTCTTTTAGTTCATTAAATCTAACTATTTCAATCTTTCCTTAACAGTGATTTTATAAACAACGGTTGTTTATCAGAGAAAATAATATCTGGACTAGAAGAAGTGTCAACAAAATTAGTTTTGCAAACTATCAAGTCAGTTACCTGTTGCTAAGTGCTGCTCAAATATTAGGAATTTACTAATCCTACAGAAATATCGTGTTGTCCACCTTTAGAAAAAATTATTCCAAATAATTATGTCATTTGTTTTCATCTGAAGAATACATAATTCAGACAGTTAAGCTCATGGAAGCTGACAATTCAGAATGAGCAGTGTGATAATGTTAAGACTGATTTTACAAATATTTTAAAGTTTCTATTAAATATTTAAAAATTATACATCAACTGGGTCTTAAGATGGCCAACTCAGTGCAGCTAGGAAGTGCTGCTCCCATGGAGAGAGGCCAAGATTTTGACTAAATCAACATAATTTGAGCAGATCTTTGTACAGAAAACGTCAAATGTGGATGCAGAGAAGATGCAAGCATTGAGGCTGAAGAGGAAGCTGGAAACTCTGTGTTGGGTAACTGAAGGCTGGGGCTGCTTCCTGGCCCCAAACGGTGTCTGAGGAAGGGGTAAGTGAAGGGACTTGGAGACTGGAGACCTCACATGTGCCACGGACATTTGAGCTGGAAGGTGGATGTCTTCAGAGATTAGACAGAGACAGAGCTGCCGCAAGCATGGCACCAGGAGCCTTTGTGCTAAGGACAACTTTGGCAGAGCCTAACCCACCAAGGCCTGCCTATCTCCCTGTGACAGGCTTTGGTCCTAGGTAACCACTGGGGAGAAAGCAGGGCCACCTTCCCTGTGGGACTGGGGCACATCTGTCCCACAGGCCATCTCTGCCAGCCAGCCCCTCCCAGGGCTCCTGCTTGGCCACCCTGCAGAAGCCTGTACACAACATAACTCCACTGCCCAGCCTGGGTGCTTTGCACCACCTAAGTGCATTTTGGAAGCCTGCAAGCCCTTCAGATCCAATAGCACACCTGGGACTCAGTCCCAAGGGTCTGAAGGAGGGAGCTGCAAGCAGGTCCTGGTATCCCAGGGCCCTGGCCCATGGCTCAGGATCACCTAGCCAGAATCTGTGCCCTGTACTCAAGTCAGGGAGGACCCCACACTCTCAGAAAACTGAGAAGGGTGAATTGCAGAGGTTCACAGGTTGGCCTAGGACCTAGATATGCCGTATTCCGCAGGGCACGTCCAATAAGGATGTGGCCTATTTTCCTACCGGACTTCTGTCCAAGGGAGCCCTGAGGCTGAAAAATCAAATTAAAAGTAAATAAATAAATAAATGGAATTGCTGGCAAAGTGTCAGTGATCAGAGGTGGCGCCCTCAAACTCCAGGAGTGGACCTGGTGAGGGGGTCACCTGTCTCCCCCTTGCATTGCAGAGCGTAGCTGCAAATCCAAGGATACGCAAAGGAGTCATGCTGCACATAAGAGCCTGTCTACCAGCCATTGCTGTCAAGCACTATCTACCGGATCGCAGCCCAAACTACAACAACAACAACAAGTCACTCTGCTAATTCTCCCTGATGATAAACCATGGGCAAGAATTCAACAACGAAGACCCTGTACAGAGCTTTAGCCCTCTGAAACCTTCCAGAAACAAAGTCAACTGACTATACTAGATTTCCATCACAATTAAAGGAACACCAGCCTTCTCAGATGGGAAAAAACCAGCATAAGAACTCTGGCAATTCAAAAAGCCAGGGTGTCCCCTTACCTCCAAACAGGCCCACTGGGTCCCCAGCAATGGTTAATCAGTCTGAAATGTCTGAAATGACAGACGTGGAATTCAGAATCTGGATGGCTAGGAAGCTTATCAAGACCAGGAGAAAGTTGAAACTCAACCCAAGGAAGCAAAGCAATTCAGTAAAATGATTCAAGAGTTGAAAGACTAAGAAGCCCTTTTAAGAAAAACTCAAATTGAACTTCTTGAGCTGAAAAATTCGCTATGAGAATTTCAAAACACAATCAGAAGTATTAACAGCAGAATAGACCAAACAGAAAAGAATCTAAGAGCTTGAAGATAGGTAATTGAGTCAACTCAGTCAGGCAAAAATAAAGAGAAAAGAATATAGAAAAATGAACAAAACCTCTGAGAAATACGCAATTATGCAAAGAGACCAAATCTATGACTCATTGGCATTCTTGAGAGAGAAAGAGAAATAATAAGCAACTTGGAAAATATATTTGAGGACATAGTCCATGAAAATTTCCCTAATCTCACTAGACAAATTGACCTGCAAACCCAAGAAATATAGAGGACCCTACACAGATACTGTAAAAGACAACCATCCCCAAGGCACATGGTCATCAGATTCACTAAAGTCAATACAAAAGAAAAAAATCAAAAGTAGACACGTGGGACTTAAACTAAAGAGCTTCTGCATAGCAAAAGAAACTTAGAGCAAACAAACAACCTGCAGAATAGCAGAAGCTATTCACAAACCATCCATTCAACAAAAGTCTAATATCCAGCATTAATATGGCTTAGCTCTGTGTCCCCACCTATATGTTATAAACCCCATATGTTGAGGGAAGGACTTGGTGGGAGGTGATTGGATCACAGGGGCAGCTCCCCCATGTCTGTTCTTGTGATAGTGAGTGAGTTCTCATGAGATATGACAGTTTAGAAGTGTATGGCTGGCCAGGCGCAGTGGCTTACACCATGCCTGTAATCCTAGCACTTTGGGAGGCCAAGGCAAGCGGATCACCTGAGGTCAGGAGTTCAAGACCAGCCTGGCCAATATGGTGAAACCCTGTCTCTACAAAAATACAAAAATTAGCCAGGTGTGATGGCAGGTGCCTGTAATCCCAGTCACTCAGGAGGCTGAGGTGGGAGAATTGATTGAACCCAGGAGATAGAGGTTGCAGTGAGGCAAGATTGCACCATTGCACTTCAGCCTGGGTGATAGAGCAAGAATCCATCTAAAAAAAAAAAAATGTGTGTGGCTTTATTTTTCCTCTCTCTCTCTTTCTCTCTCTCCCTCTCTCTCTCCTGCCACTTTGTGAAGAAGGTGCTTACTTCCCCTTCAACTTCCACCATGATTGTAAGTTTCCTGAAGCCTCCCCAGCAATGCAGAACTGTAAGTCAATTAAACCCTTTTTCTTTATAAATTACCCAGTCTCAGGGAGTTCTTTATAGCAGCGTGAGAATGGGCTAATACAAGCATCTATAGAGAATTTAAACAAATCAACAAGCAAAAACCATTTACCCTGTTAAAAATGTGCAAATCACAGGAACAGATACTTCTCAAAAGAAGATATAAAAGCAGCCATTGAGCATATGAAAAAATGCTCATCATTACTAATCATCAGAGAAATGCAAATACAACAGTGATATACCATCTCACATCAGTCAGAATGGCTAGTACTGAAAAGTCAAGAAATAATGGATGCTGTTGATGCTTCAGAGAAAAGGAAATACTATATACTGTTGATGAGAATGTAAATTAGTCCAGGCACTGTGGAAAGCAGTCTGGAGATTTCACAAGGAACTTAAAGACACCTACTATTTGACCCAGCAATCTCACTACTGGGTATGTACCCAAAGGAAAATAAATCATTCTACCAAAAAGACACATGTACTCATGTTCATTGCTGCACTATTCACAATAGCTAAGACATGAAATCAACCTACGTGCCCATCAGCATAGATTGGATAAAGAAAATGGGGAACATAGACACTGTGGAATAGTATACAGCCATAACAAAAATGAAACCATGTCCTTTGCAGCAACATGGATATAGTTGTAGGCCATAATCCTAAGTGAATTAACTTAGGAATAGAAAAACCAAATACTACATGTTCTCACGTATCTATGGGAACTAAACATTGAGCATACGTGGACATTAATACAAGAATAAACGCTTTCCGCTTCCAGTGTCCCCTACCGGAAGCGTGGACATTAATACAAGAATAAACGCTTTCCACTTCCGCTGTCACCTACAGTCATGGCTGCCGCCATCGCTACTGCCGGTGCCGGGGAACCCCAGTCCCCGGACGAATTGCTCCCGAAAGGCGACACAGAGAATCCTGAGGAGGAGCTGGAGGAGGACGACGATGAGGAGCCAGTTGAGACCCTGCCGGAGAGCCTATGGGGCCTGACGGAGATGTTTCCAGAGAGGGTCCGGTCTGCGGCCGGAGTCACTTTTGATCTTTCCTTCTTTGTGGCTCAAAAAATGTACAGGTTTTCCAGGGCAGCCTTGTGGACTGGGACCACTTCCTTTATGATCCTGGTTCTTCCCGTTGTCTTTGAGACTGAGAAGTTGCAAATGGAGCAACAGCAGCAACTGCAGCAGCCGCAGATACTTCTAGGGCCTAACACAGGGCTCTCAGGAGGAATGCCAGGGGCTCTACCCCCGCTTCCTGGAAAGATCTAGATTGTTATTGCTGTTTGAGCTGTCTCAGTGGGATAAGTTTGAAATTCAGTGTTTGAACTGCTGATTATTTGGATTTTTTTTGTTTTTTTTCAACTTTGGCACGTTGATCTATCTAAACCTGGTGGGGAGAATTCTCCCCACATTGTCTCATGGAAAGACTCAACTTGCAACCGTGCCCTCCACACTATCCTTACTTCTGTCTTCACTCTGATACCAGAGTGCAGCCATGCAGACGGTTATTCCAGCTCTGGCCACCCCACTCCTTTCACCAAATTGCTCCTAACTGGAAGATCTCACTTTCCCCTTGTGGGGTGGGCACCGATGCCAGTGGGAGAGATGTGCCCCTGACCATTAACGACTGCCTTTTTTTTTTTTTTTTTTTTTTTAAAGAATGGAGCTGTTGGGGAGCGACATGCAGGCAATGTGAAAGACAAAATGCATTACACCTGTAGTGTAAAGTGGCCACTATGAATCCCTATGTATGAGAGGAGGGAGGCTGGCTGCAGCTTCAGTCACAGAATGGGGACTGTGGAAGACAGATCAGGAGTCCATTTCCTCTGCACAGTTTGGCTGTTAGACCTGTGTGTGTGTTTTAAAAAAAACAGAAGTCAGTGCTCACTTTTTAAATTTAAATATTAAAAATGATTCCAACTGAAAAAATAAATAAATAAAAGACACTGCAGAACACTAGACAGAGAAAGCGGGATTGGATCATGGGTTGAAAAACCACCTATCTGATACTATGCTCACTGTGTGAGTGATGGGGTCTGTATTAGTCCATTTTCACACTGTGATAAATAACTACCTGACACTGGATAATTTATAAAGGGAAGAGGTCTAATCGACTTACGGTTCCACAGTGCTGGGGAGACTTCAGGAAATGTAGAATCAAGGTGGAAGGTGAAGGGGAAACAAGCACCTTCTTCACAAGGAGGCAGGACAGAGAGAGAGAGATTGAAAGCAAAAGAAACCACACACTTTTAAACCATCATAACTCATGAGAACTCACTCACTATCATGAGAACAGCATGGGGGAGTCCACCCCTATGATCCAATCACCTCCCACCAGCTCCCTCCCTCCACATGTGGGGATTACAATTGAGATGAGATTTTATTGGGAACACAGAGCCAAACCATATCAGGATATGTACCCCAAACCTCAGCATTACACGATATCCCCATGTAACAAACCTATACGTGTATCCCCGTATCTAAAATAAAAGTTAAAATTAAAAAATATATATATATCAAAAAGAATGTATGTACATATGTAAAGCTTCATAAAATACTTTTATATCTGATAATTTTTAATGTTAAATCTAATAATTGAATATTAAATGTGGTTAATGTTTACCACATAATTTCTTGTCAGAAATTTTCTTTATATATTAGTATGTACTTTCTTAAGAGAAGCATAAGATATGTGAGGCAACCATGTCTTTTTATTAAACGCCTTAAAATTTTGCATGTTTAGGAATCCATCTTTTCCTGAAAATTGTTTTAATCAACGTTAAAATAGTTTGAATTAATAAATCAGACTTAACTCACTAACAATATTTTTAAAAGTTTTCTCTGACGTTACTAAACTTGATCACTAAGACCACTGTTGTCAAGGTTACTAATAGGCTATTTTCTTTTGCTAAATAAAAAGTAAATAAGAAAAATCACAATCTTATTTTACTTCTCAGCAGAATTTTACCTTGCTGATGGTTCTTATACCATTTTAAAAATTACAATATTAACATCAAAATTGAAAAGCATTCAAATAATGTTAAGGTGTCTGAACCAGCAATTGGGAAACATCATCTTATTCTTCCCACTCAGCAGATATAACTATAGCAAGCAGTGCACATGGACATAGTCTATATACTTTGAGATATGTGTTTATGCACGTTCAAAGGCACCAAGTCAACAGAAATGTTAAAAATGTCCAAAATAAGTTAATGAAGACATAGCCTTTATAAAAAATAAAAGAACAATGGGAAATCATCTTAATGGACAAGCTAATTTGCTGACATTTCCTAAAATACGAACTGTGTTTATTTTACTCTATCATTCCTGACTCATTTTTGCTTTCACGAACTACTCCAACATCTGGAAGTTCAGCCCTCCCTTCCAGCTCAGCTGAGCTGCTGGCAAATGCTAATTTAAGGTTAAGGCACAAACCTGCTTGTAAGGCAAGGAAAGCCACCAAGGACGTGCAGGCATTCTTCTCCTCTGGCCCCAGGGAAAAGAACAGAATCAGTTCTGCCGCAGATGGTAAAAACCAAGGAACAGCCAACAAATGTTTGAAGAAAACAGCAGAATAAAAGAAAAATAAACACCATCACATGGAAGAATTTACACAAAAAAAAATTATTAAAAAGAGAAATTGACATTAAGATCCATGTAGTTAATATTCTCAGAAATATACTTAGGTATATAAGAAAATGTCCTGGGCAAATAAATTCCACAAGAAAGGAAAGTAGGGGCTGAGAAACTGAGAGACAAAGTTAAGATGTATACAAGCTGTCAACATGTATTTGATGAGGATTCTTGCAGGAGAAAACAGGAAATAATGGAATTGATAATACATCAAATAATTGAATTAATAATACAATATTTTGATAAAGTACAAACTTACATTTTTTTTTTCATGGACCAGGCCTTCTGTGAGTTATCTAAAAAATCTTCACCTAATCCAGAGAAGTGAAAATTTAAGGGTAAGACCATACATGCTTGGGTCTATTTATGGACTTTATTCTGTTTGCTTCTCTGTATTCTGTTTGTTGCTCTGTTACTATGCCAATACTAAATTGCCGTGATTACAACAGAAAACTATTTTTATGTTTATATGCTGATTATTTCTCCACATTCTTCCATATGGTTCTTGGCTCTTTGTATTTCCTTTTTGGTTGTTTTTTTAAAAAGATTTTATCTGTATTATTTTGGATAACTCATGTTTTTCTTCTTAATGTGTAAGAACATTATCCTTTTCTCTATATTTTTATGTTTGTAATTGCACTTAATTTTGTTTCTGGTCTTTTATTGTTAATTTCAAAGGTTTAGAAACATTATCTGCATTTTCCTTTGTGATTGTTTTTCTCATAACTGCAATGCTTAGATAGTTCCAGAAGTCATGAACTTGCTCATTTTGCATCTACATTTTTCTTGATAAATATTTCTAGTAAAATACTTTCAATTTTTAAAATTTTGACTAAAAACTTAAAAATAGAGAATGAGATATAACAATTTTTTTAAAAAAATCTTAATATTGTTTGCATATGCCCTCAGATGTGACCATCAAAGATTTTTCCTGAGATTTTTTTCCAAAGTGAACTATAAAGTGATTTATTTTTCCCCTTGGATCCCAGTGGTATAGAATTGTTATCCCAGAGGTTGCAATAGTTTTTTCTCACCACATGGAAAAAAAAAAAATCCATGCAAGAAGGGTGCAGATGGTAGCTCTGACTTTCATAGTCCTGTAATCCTGACTGCAAATTACTGCTTGTAATGAGTCACATTCAGATTGTGAAAGGAAAATATCCCGGGCCCTTTCAGGTTGGGAACTGCTCAGAGCAAATCTGCCTCCCGTTCTATTCAAAGTTATTCCTCTGCTCACTGAGATAGACGCATATCTGATTGCCTCCTGTGGAAAGGCTAATCAGAAACTCAAAAGAATGCAATGGTTCATTGTCTCTCACCTACCTGTGACCTGGAATCCCCCTCCCATTTCCAGTCTTCCAGCCTTTGCTTCAAGTTGTCCCACCTTTCCAGACTGAACCAATGTACTTCTTACATATATTGATTGATGTCTTGTGTCTCCCTAAAATGTATAAAACTAAGCTGCTCTCCGACCTCCTTGGCACGTGTCGTCAGGACTACCTGCAGCTGTGTCACAGGCGTGCATCCTTGACATTGACTAAATAAACTTTCTAAATTAACTGAGACCTGTCTCAGATTTTGGAGGTTCACATTTTGGTAACCACAGGGGGATTCTGAGTGAAGATGGCCCTGACCTTTCACAACTCTTCTATCAGTGCTTGCTCCCCACATCAGCTAACTTTATGGCTCAAACCAATAGGACAATTTGCTGAGGTCTGTGAGCACCTCCTCCAGATCTCTCAAAATTTGGTCAAGATCTAAAGGTTTTTTGTTTTGTTTTGTTTTGTTTTTTTGGAGTTTTACTTGCTCCCAAAAAGGAAGGCAAGTCTTCCTACTTCCATGACAATGGAAGGCAGGGAACCCCTTTACGGAGTTGGAGCTTGCTTCCAACGGGGAAGAGGAGTTCTATTTTTCCCTCCTGCTAGGATGGGAGAGCGAAGTCTACAGCGTCAGACCCATCACAAGGTAAGAAGCTGGTTTGGGATTCTGTCTTGTAAATTCTTTTTAAACAACTAAAGTTAGCATTAACAAGCAGCTGGTGTGAATTTCTGCTTACACTTAGAGCACTCAGAAATCACGTCATTTGTGTGATCATTGTTAGTTTTCCTTAACTGTTCTGTTGTTTGTTTCTGGTCTTGTTGGGTTTGTGTGTGTGAGTGTGTTTCAGTGCTTTCCCTTATCAGATTTGACCAACTCCAAAACTTCTAGCTCATTAATGTGGAAGCTTCCACTTCAAAGAAATAAGAGCACCTTGTTCCCCTCAGCCTTTCGTGGCATTCTCAGGCGACTGAGAATCATGTGAGGGTGTCTGGGAGAAACATACCCTAAGACAAGCAGTGGCTCTAAATAGGTTCCCCCTCAGAAGAATATACTTCGGGTTTAATCTCAACTGTCAGGTACATATAAGGAGCTGACCTTTCCCTCACTTTGAGAGCCTGACACACTGTTGAAGTGTCAGCTGGCTGAGACATGGGTGGACAGAACAGGTTCAGGGGGTCATGACCGCGAAAAGCTACGTCTGCAAGCAGCACATTTTGGGTCTGACACACGTCCTAGCTTGGTCAAATCCGAAGAGTGACTCTAAATTATGGGGAACAAGGCCTTTGAAGTTGGGGGAAAATGGCCAGCAAAAGGGAAAAAGAAAAAGAGAAAAGAGAAAAGATTTTTGGTTTCGACTACTAAAGGGGCTTTATTTACATAACAAGGCCACCTTTTTGCCAGTCAAACCAAACTGAAAGAGGAATGGCTGTACTTCTGAAATAGCAGCATTTTGTCCTAACCGACATACAGTAATGACATTTTAAACTTTTTTAAAGAAGTTTACTGGTTAAAAGTCAGCTTAATTAGAAGGATAACATCCAAGATGTGCCTGTGTATGTATGCATGTGTGCATATTTGTATTTAAAAGGCCTTCATTGGTTTTGGTTTTTTTGTTTGTTTTTCTCTCCTAAGACCTTGTCTTTTGTTGGGCAAGTTTTTTGTTGTTGTTGTTATCAGTTGACTGACTGCTCTTTTCACCTGATTTATTGCCTAAAATAGTTATTACAACAGAGGCTACATTTGGGTTTTTAAGGGAGAACGTAGCTTAGACATTCAGAAATGTATTTGTTTAAAAAAAGTTTTTTTAAGTGCACTGTAAAAGCATCTCCCTCTAGTACCACCAGACTTCTTCTCTCTGTGCCTTATGATGGAAATTTTGCTATTTAATTTTCACCTACGTTGTTTCCTTTAATATGCAAATTTAAGGTTATTTAGCTATCAACTGCCTCAGGTTGTAAAACAGGTTATCAAGGATCTAAAAGTCTAAGATAGAAAAAAAAAATGGTCTTTATGACTCTGTAAATGTACTTCCATCAACATGCCCAATACATCTATGTATTTATGTATTGTGTATACAATGTTCCACTACTCAAAATATATAAAAGGCTCTAATTAATTGGCTTAAATAAAAATGAAAGCATTTAAATCAAATACTTTATCACGAAAAAAGAAAAGACTAGTCAAATGCTTTTTCAAGTTTATGTAACTTAAGTAAATTCTTTAATAGATAAGCCAGCTTTAAAATTATTAGTAGAGTAATATCAGAAATGTCTGAGGAATTGCCAGCATTTTTTTTTTTGCATTTATTAATCAATTTCATATTTATCCCTGTCAAATAGTATAAGGTATCAAAATTTGGCATAGGGTTTATAAAACTATAAACCCAGTCCAAAACAGAGTGATCTTTGTGTGTGTGATTTTCAGTAAATAAGACATTGATATTGGTTTAAGGAAAACAGCTGCACCTTAAATTTAGTAAGATTACCATAATTTCTAATCTTGTGGCTTTAGGGAGTCTAGTCCGCAGGCAGTAAGGAGGTTTGTTTTGGGAAAGGACTGTTACTGTCTTTGTTTCAAAGCTAAACTTCAAAGTCCAGGAATGAAGGACAGCTTGGAGGGGAGAAGCAAGATGGAGTCAGTTAGGTCATATCATTTTCACTGCCTCAGTTATATTTTTGCAATGGTGATCTATAACTTTAAATCATAACTATCACAGTTTCCATAAATAATCTAGGTAAACAAAATAAAATAATTAAGATAAATACTTGTAGGCAAATGTCATAATTTATAATCTAAAGTTATATTAAATTAAATAACAGACATTTCATTATTTGGGTATTTTTCCAATCTACATTTTAGGAGAATACTCTTGCAAAAAAAAAAAAAAAGGTGAACAAGTTTTATCTAATTCAAAGCTTATTTAAAGGTTACATAGAAAACAGGGCAAAAGGAACCAGGAAATAAAAAAGAGATGTAAAGAAAGTTATAAAAATAAAGAGATTTTGTGTGTACTTGGTAAGAAAGCTTATAGAGACACAATTTTATATGAGAAAGAATCTTACATGGCAGATTTAGTCTTAGATAAAATGACTGGTTGTTTCAGAAGGAGGAATATTCAGGACAAACCAGAAAGTCCCAAGCATGTTATGAACAGTTGGTGTAAGTCACAATAAGAGGATTTATTTTGAGGAAAAAACCAAAAACTTGTATATGATCAATTTGTCATATTATGAGTAAGTTTTGGTTTGCTTAGGCAAAAAAAAAAAAACTGATGTATCTTCCTATATGTGCTTTTAAAGTTTTTGTGACATTGAGTTACAGGACTTTGACTCCTGGGTCTAAAAAAGACACCAAGTCCTGCTAAATCTTAAACACTGGCAACAATTAAAGCCTCATCTTCAGGCCCTGTAGAAGATGCCAATCAAAATAAACTATATTCCTGAGACACAGGGCCAGAAATTAAAACCATTCAACTTCTCAAGGCCCAGGTACTATCACAGAAGAGGTGGGCACGTAAGATTGTAAGGGCTGATTTGGAAAGATAAAATAAGTTCAGTTTCTGTATAAATTAATCATTAATGTCAAAGACACACTGATGCAAGACCAGCATATGAACCACCGTGTCAGATTAGCAAGGTTTTCTTGAAGCATTAACCAACTCCTTAATAAAGGTTATAAAAGTTATAAAAGGTTTATGGAACTTATATTTTATGATCAAGATTAAATTTTATAGATTGGTTGCAAAATTTGGGAAAACAAATTTAATTGGCTTCATGCTATTTTTATTAGGACTTCTTATTTGGAAAATTAAGTCTCCCCTCTCAAAGAATGAAGGTTTTTACTTTTTTGAAATGCTTGAGTTACCACTTTGGTTACATGAATGACTTCACAATGACCTGTAATCCTATTTTGTAATATCAAGTGTTTTAAACCTTTTGTATTTGACAAGCTTTCCAAAGTCAAACTACAAATTATGTCTTTTTCTCACCTAATTAATCCTTTAAGATATTCGTTTCCTTAAAGTCCAAAAATGACATAATTTGGCTTATTTGGTATAAAAATCATACCAGAATAATTGTCAAATATTAAATGGTACTTTTATTTTTTTGGGCTGTATTTGTATAAATATGTTATTGGTATGTGTTCCAAAATTATGGAAAACTCCTGTTATTTTGATACGACTTAGTGTACATTATTAATAATAATAATTATGTTAAAGTTATTGTGGGCCAGGCGCGGTGGCTCAAGCCTGTAATCCCAGCACTTTGGGAGGCCAAGACGGGCGGATCACAAGGTCAGGAGATCGAGACCATCCTGGCTAACCCAGTGAAACCCTGTCTCTACTTAAAAAAAATGCAAAAAACTAGCTGGGCGAGGTGGTGGGCGCCTGTAGTCCCAGCTACTCAGGAGGCTGAGGCAGGAGAATGGCGTAAACCCGGAAGGCGGAGCTTGCAGTGAGCTGAGATCCGGCCACTGCACTCCAGCCTGGGTGACAGAGCGAGACTCCCTCTCAAAAAAAAAAAAAAAGGTTATTGTGTGCCACAGAGGTAATACATTTCTTTGTCAATTGTGTTTTTGACTGTGGGGTGCCCTAAAATCTTTTTTCATCCATGGACAATTGTCTTGTTTTGGTCCTCTGTAGAAGTTGGTTTTATAATCAGCTATAAAACTTCAACAGGTGCTCTTGAATGCAAGATTCTGATAACTTCGAAGATTGTAACATCAGAATAGAGAAAAAGACATTCAGGACTCATGGAGAGTTAAAATGTTTATGACTATCAAGCAGAACAGCAATTAACTGCACACACTGAACTGTTCTTTCTAACGTTTTGCTTAAAATGTTTACTGATCCTTTGTTTTGTTTTTCAGAGTCTTAAAACTTTTCTTTTGAGCTATTGACAGCTTTAAAAATTTTAGTACACTCCTATGAACAAAATTTGGAGCATATTTGTTTCTCTCTATCTGATTTCTCCAGAATTTGGAACTGTTTGTGAGTATTCTTTTTTTTTTTTTTTTTTTTTTTTTTGAGACAGAGTCTCGCTGTGTGGCCCAGGCTGGAGTGCAGTGGCGCAATCTCGGCTCACTGCAAGCTCCACCTCCCAGGTTCACGCCATTCTCCCGCCTCAGCCTCTGAGTAGCTGGGACTACAGGCGCCCGCCACCACGCCCGGCTAGTTTTTTGTATTTTTAGCAGAGACGGAGTTTCACCGTGTTAGCCAGGATGGTCTCGATCTCCTGACCTCGTGATCCACCCGCCTCAGCCTCCCAAAGTGCTGCGATTACAAGCTTGAGCCACTGCGCCCGGCCGAGTATTCTTAACTTATGGTAATATAGTTATTTGCATAAGTGCAATAAGAAACTGTTTTTAGACCAGGAGTGGTGACTAATGCCTGTAATCCCAGCACTTTGGGAGGCCAAGGCAGGTGGGTCATCTGAGACCAACCTGGCCAACATGGTGAAACCCCATCTCTACTAAAATACCAAAATTAGCTGGGTGTGGTGGTGGGCACCTGTAATCCCAGCTACTTAGGAGGCTGAGGCAGGAGAATTGCTTAAACACAGAGGGCAGAGGTTGCAGTGAGCCAAGATCATGCCATTGCTCTCCAACCTGGGTGACAGGAGTGAAATTGCATCTCAAAAAAGACAAAAAAAAAAAAAAAGAATCTGTTTTCATTTATAACAGGACACAATTAGAGAAACTGGTTATTTTACCAAGACTTTAACTGGAATGGTGTGCTCTCCTTTAAGGAATCAAATGAGTTACAGAGTCAATAAAGCCCTTGGAAAAACTGGCTTCATATTCTGTGTATGCAGTGCCTATACAGGGTTTTTGATCTGTGCTAAGTAAAGAATGTCACTTTCTGACAGGCCCAGAAGCCCCAGGTTTATCTTGGAACCTCAAGAGGAGAGGAAATATACCGAACTCATAGATATTTGATGGCACAAATCCATAGCGGGGCTCAGCTTTTAAAAAGTCTTATCTGAGATTCCTTCTATGGAACAGAGTTCCATTAAAGCCAATTTAAAAGCCTATGTAAAAATAATTATTCTTGCTGCAATGCACACAAATAATTAGGCCAAGTATAGTAAAGAAAACCAGTCCTACCATGATTTGCCTTTAGTAAAATGGGAAACTGGAGAGAGAAAAACTACTATGTTTCAAAAACTACAGTACACCTATTGTTAGGATCTAGTCTTGCCTAATGTTTTTCAAGTCTTCAGAATAACGTTTTCTTTTCTTTCCTTCTTTTTTTCCATTTTTCCTAATTGGGAGTCACTGAAAACTAAGTTGTGCTTTCTTAAAGCCCTGCAAACTCAAACCAGACAAATTAAACTTCAGAAGAAAATAACAGCAACCTATTTACATACATAAGCCACTTTCATACCTGCCTACTGATGTATGGGCTTCAGAGTAATGTGGCCTATATCAATTTTCCAGGATTGTTCTTTTGTTTGTTGTTGTTTTTCTCCCCTCATCTCATCTCCCTAATTTCTCTTCATAGGATGTGAGACTTCACAACTTGCTAAAAATGAACTTTTCGGACCTACCCATCTGGGAATAAACCATCCTAGCCTAGCTGTAAGAGATCAGGTGTAAGAGATCAGAGACCAGAGACTCATTTTCTTCTAAAATGCTTTCTCCAAAAGATTTTTAAGAAGAAAAGGGGGAAAATGTGGAAGGAAAATATCTTGGGCCCTTTCAAGCTGGGAATTGCTCAGGGCAAATCTGCCTCCCATTCTATTCAAAGGTATCCTTCTGCTGCTCATTGAGATAGAAGCATATCTGATTGCCTCCTTTGGAAAGGCTAATCAGAAACTCAACTGTTTGTTGTCTCTCACCTATCTGTGACCTGGAAGCCCCTTCCCCGTTTCCAGTCTTCCTGCTTTTGCTTCAAGTTGTCCTGCCTTTCCACACCATACCAATGTACTTCTTACATATATTGAGTGATGTCTCATGTCTCTCTAAAATGTATAAAACTAGGCTTTGCCCCGACCACCTTGGTCACATGTCGTCAGGGCTTCCTGAGGCCGTGTCATGGGCTCACATCCTCGACCTTGGCAAAATAAACTTTTTAAATTAACTGATACATGTCTCAGATTTGGGGGGTGGACAATATCCATAAGTACATCTATAAAAAGTTTTTTATGTTTTCTTTGAAATTACAATATCCACTGTATAGACCACCATAGACATAAGTAACTACATTTTAGAAAAAGACCTCATCTTATACTTTAAATGGCATCATCTCAGTGGGACCAGATGTTTGTCTAATCAATTGAGCCTATACTCAACAAGACTGAGGTGTAAGATAGCCCTCATCATAGGATGCAAGGATGGTACGAAGAACAGGACTTCATCAGTTCAACACAGTCATCTCATTAGACACTGTCCTGCGGTCACTCTTGGGCAGCACCCAGCATCTGCTGCTAAAGGCTCTGCCCAAATCAAGAACTTTCCCTTGCAAGACTTTGACAAGTGCCTGGATTAGTCCAAGACACTCTCCTTGTCCGTTTTGCTATCCTTGGACTGGTTCATTAACATCTTTCCCTATACTACACAGTTTTCTCTCGATGTTAAATGTCACTCTGATGTGGAAATTTTAACCTATCACTTGCATATATTAATTATACAACTATGTATGGTTTACCATATTGACTAACTTGTAGATCAGCTTGAGCCTGTGTGCTCTTGGCTGTAACTGCCAGGTAAAGAGATAATACTTAGGAGAGTTGCCTTCTTGGGAACTCCCTGTAGCTTGTGGCTTTTATGAATAAATAAGCATCAATGAAAGCCTGACCTTATAAAAAGATACAGACATGTCTGGATCTGATTATGTCTGACCTTGTACGTCTCATGACATCCACAGTCAATGAACATGTCTATTTTAGTCTCTGAATAGGCCTGGAAAGGAAAGGTATACACAAATACTTGATAAGTGGAAAAAATAAATGTCTGCAATTTGGGTACACACCAATACCTTCCTTCTGTTTATTAATTGTTTAAGTTTTGCTTTTGTCATATGCAACTAAAACATGCTTATGGTATGCCCGTCTTCTGTTTTTTTTTGCAATTATTTGGCATAGATACAATGGTTTTATTTTTATTTTGTTTGTTTTAGTCTACTATTCCTCAGATAATGAGAGCTCTATCTAAATATGCAGTCTTTCAGGAGACAAAGTAAAGTATTATTCATGTCTGCGGCTTTTGAACTTCAGAGAGATGGTTACTTTCTGGCATCTGATAGATCTCTCCATTGTCATTCTACTGAAATAAATCGCTTCTGTCTTTAATCATGAGTCTGTATCTGAACCATTGGAGTCTACAACAAACAGTAATTTCCACATGTGTTGTTTTCAAGGATTTTCTTTGCTCTGCCCTACTTCAGCAAGAACTTTGTTATTTATGGACCATATTTTCTAAAATATAAAGCCATATAACTTTATTCACTTCTCCCTTGTCCCCTTTCTTGCCTTTTAGTTTCCTGATAATTTTAAACCATAAATTGATGTTAAGAGAGGTTTACTAGGAGGGTCAAGACACATGAGCAGAGTGCTCACTAAGTAGAAGGAAAGTCAGAATCTTCCCCGGGGTTCTCAGTGGCAAGGTATGGCCAAGGGTTAGTTAAGCTAAGGTGGACCAATGTCAGAAAGTTCCAGTTATACTGTATTGCAGTGAGGACAGAAGAGCTCTCACTTGTCAGCAGTTGTTTCTGGCTGCTTTTTCCAACTTCCTATAATACAAAATGTTCCAGGCATGCCATGAAAAACAGAAAGAAAACAACTCCATGTGGAAGCCTTCCAAACATTCGGGGCCTAATGACTAAGACGTTAGGAGAGAGGTGAGAGACTTGGGTCAAGAAAAGAAAAAGAAACAATATTCCCAAAAAAAGAAAGCATCTAGGGTGGAAAATCATGGGATAAAACCACACTATTGTGTGAGCTACAGGAGGCTGTCTGCTGATCTCTGAGGGCCACGCATACTTTGGGACAGAGGGGAAGGGACGTACCTTTATTTATAATTCCTTCTAAATTTTCTAAAACTAAATCTATTGATGTAATATTTTCTGTTCTATCCTTGTTTTTACTGTAAAAATGTTAATGTGAGGATTTTGCAGGATATGTGATTTATAATCTTATTCACAGTCCAGGAAATGGCAAGATACTTCCTTGAAATGATTAAATATTTCTCATAGTTAAATGCTCTAAAAATGAAACTCCATAGAATGAAAGTTCTTGTATTAAATCATAAAACATCACAATGATAGTTAATTTCCCTGTGTTCAAAACAGTAATTTGTTAGTAGTTACATAAATCAAATGATCACACACCACTCTTGACATAGTTTTAATTGTAATATTATTTTGTCTTTTGGATTCCCACAATAACTTACAGAATTGATTGCTTCCTTAAAGGCAAGAGTTTATGTAACAGAACCATTTTTATTCTAACATGTACATTTCAAAGGCAAATCAAGAAAAAAATTGTTTTATTTCTATTACTGTTATTACTATATTTTTAAAGCTTTTTAAACTTCATTCAGAAATTCTCTATTTCTGATGAGCAGAAAAAAAATCTGATGTAGAATGTCCTTTTCACTAGACTACATCTTTTTTATTTTTTTTATCTTGATTTTCAAGAATTTAAGGACAAAGATCCTACCCCTTCCTCAGAATTGGCCCTAACTTTAGCCCTTTCTTTTATGAAAGAGGCATGAAAAGTAGATTTTATAGTCTTTACTTCCATTCTTATTCAACATTCAGAAAACCAAAATTCCTTGAATGACTACAGGATTGCATTAAACATGTAACCTACCCTGTCTAATGTGTTAATAAATATAACAATAAATTGCTACAGAGGTTATCAGAGTGGTTGTTAGATCCCTCACTCCTCAATCCACTGATATCTGACTTTCACTCCACCCACTGCATATGAGCTCATGTATTGATATCAAATATTTTACAATTATAATCTGGTGGTATCTTCTTAATCTTCTACTTTTGTGGGTTTCCTATAGCACTTGACAAGTAGTAACAATAATGTTTAGCATTTAAGAGAAGCAGCATTGATTAAAATTTTTATCTCTTTAAAATTCTCTCCTAAAAAAGATCGCTGTAATAGTAAGACTTAGTTTTCCAGAACTAAACCAGATTATTCACACCTCCATCATTTCTGCCTCATGTGTCCTGTGGCCTGTTTGTCCCCTGATTGTTCAGAATGTGGCTCCTGCTCCTAATTTTCAGTCTGGAATGTGAATTTCCATATTTGGTTATTCTTTTTTAGTGTCTGTGCTGTTGTATTTACTTGCATGCTGTTGACACAAATGTCCCCATGTCTTTCTGGGCAATCTCATTGGGTGACTTAAAGATTCATCTTAAGTGACTCCTAGACCTACATCTCTTGTCATAGGTTCTTTCTTTTGTACAGTCTAAATATGTATTTCCAACTGTCTGTAATTTGTTTCATCCTGAAGGGGTTTACAGTTATTTCAATATTGAATCAAATATTAAAGGTACTACTTCTACATGTACAAATTCATAATGCATTCCATTCTGTGGATTTGAGAAAGTTAATTAAACTTCTTCCCCTGGTTATCTCATCACCAGTTGTTGAATTTTAGAAAACATAAATATCTTCACACTCTGGTCTTTTTTTTTTTTTTTTTTTGAGATAGAGTCTCACATTGTTGCCAAGGCTGAAGGATAATTGCATGATCTAGGCTCACTGCAACCTCCACCTCCCAGGTTCAAGTGATTCTCCTGCCTCAGCCTCCCGAGTAGCTGGGATTACAGGCGCCCACCACCACACCCAACTAATTTTTTGTATTTTTAGTACAGATGGGGTTTCACCATGTTGGCCAGGCTGGTCTCAAACTCCTGACTTCATGATTTGCCCGCCTTGGCCTCCCAAAGTGCTGGAATTACAGGCTCTGGCCATCCTTAAAGGTCCATTCACTTATGGCTCCCTCAGACTCAATTTTCCCCAGTCTCCCCTTCCTTTTTGTTTCTGGTCTGTCTCCTATAACAGTAGGCAGGATGCGGAAGAGTGAAGAACAGAACTGAAGACATTTACATTTTTCTCCTGCCCAGGACTTTCAGTTTAATACCTGTTTGTTATACCTCATTTTAAATGGGAATATATAACACAACTAAAACAGAATCTTGATTAGAGATTCGAAGTCTTCCTTCATCTGCAATAGAGCTTTAATAGAAAAGTTTCTTGAATGATATACTCCATTCTGTTGAATACATGTTTTTCTAACTTAAAGGTAATAAGGAGTAAGAAAGCCACATAAGTACAATGTGGAGATATTGATAGGCTGTTCCCAATCTGCAGTAGTGAATACAGGGTAAATACCACAGGTTTTCTAGAAAACTGACTGCTAAAAGTCAAAGAAACTTTAAAAAATAAAAATGGTTTTTTATTCCATCAGTCAAATGGGAAACACTCTGATATATTTATTATTTGTTTATTTAAAAGCAGTATTTGTATAAGTGCTATATTTCAGGGATATAGAATATCTATAACTAACAGACAAGTTATTTTTAGGGAAAAACTAATCAAATGCTTTATTAATAAGCTATTGTTGAGAACTCTTGTACTGAAATTTAACCTCAACCCTCACCCCTTTAACTGCCTTTTCTATATTTGGGACACAAAGAAAAATCATAAGCCAGAAAGAATAACAGAAGACAAACTAGGAGTTTCCTCCTTAGGGTTAGCAGATACACACAGAGGACTAAACATCACACATTTAACTAGGAGGGAGCTGACTAGAAACTCACTCTTAGCTTAAACTCTGAAAACAAGAATTCCAGAGCAATCATTATAACAGCAGGGCACACCAACAGGAATTCATTTTGAAAAACAGAAGAATGTTCTAGAAGTAAAATAGTTTGTGTTCTCAGTCCAAATTATGGGAAAATAAAAATGAGAAATAAATTCAAAAGTTAAGAGAATATATTTTAAAAAGGAAAGCATAAATGAATCATTAAAAAGGAAAGCTATATTTGAGGGCTTAAAGCTCTGTTATGAGAAAAAAAAAATGAACTGGGCTATAAAAAATTGAATCAATGATGTGGAGGAAATAGTAAGTCCACTCAGGATGCAGGTTAAAATGTGACCAATGCTGAGATAACAGAGAGCAAAAAGAAAGAGAATAAAAAGTCCACATAAATACACTTGAGTTTGCTTAAGAAGAAAACAGAAGCAATGGTTTAGAAGCAATAATCAAAGAAATAATAGAAGAGTGTTTTTCTGAGATGGAGAAAAATCAGGAAATTTACATAATGGTAAATTCACATAAAACGGTCTTTTAAATCAGGTCTTTACATAATAAAGGACTATATTGTACAAATGGAAAACAAAAATATTCAAAACTTCTGTTGCAGTATGTAGCTATAGCTATTGCTTCAAAATATACAGTCCACAAATACCAGCAGCATACAACAATAAGAATTTTTTTCTCACAGATCTGCACATCTACCAGTAAAGCTCTGTGATCTCAGCTGGGTTCACTCACATGTCTGGGAGTCATCTGGATTTAGCAGGGTAACTCTGCTTCACTCCACAGGCCTGGCTTTCTCAGGTGTGCTCCACCTCTCATTCTGAGACCCAGGCTGAAGGGCAGCAGCCTCCTGGGACAGAAAGGGGTCAAAACAAGCAAGCATACAAGTCCCTGCTTGCACCCCACTTCTTAACATTCTACCCACATGGCTGAACTCCTTCAAGGACATTTTATATATGTATCGGCACTACCCAGTGAAGTCAATGAGAGCTGCCATTTCTCATAGGAACTCTAGTTTAAAAAAAAAAAAAATTGAGCCTTATTCGTAACTAGAAGAGAATGCCTATGTTCTTTGACAAAATTAAAAAAAAAACAAAACACTAATCCATGTATTCATATATGCATTTAAAAACTCTATCAAGTTAATACTTATGGTTTCTATTATCCTATTTCTAAATCAAATGTAATGCATAAATAAAGTTATTTGCAAAGGAGATAGTTTGAATTTTGTCCTCACTGAACAAAGAGGTAAATCTTAGTTCTGTTCTTTCTTTTCCCAATGTATTATCTCTCCTTTTCCTCCACATTTTTTTTTTTTTTTTTGAGACAGAGTCTCGCTCTGTTGCCCAGGCTGGAGTGCAGTGGCCAGATCTCAGCTCACTGCAAGCTCCGCCTCCCGGGTTCACGCCATTCTCCTGCCTCAGCCTCCCAAGTAGCTGGGACTACAGGCGCTCGCCACCTCGCCCGGCTAGTTTTTTGTATTTTTAGTAGAGACGGGGTTTCACCGTGTTAGCCAGGATGGTCTCGATCTCCTGACCTCGTGATCCGCCCGTCTCGGCCTCCCAGAGTGCTGGGATTACAGGCTTGAGCCACCGCGCCCGGCTTCCTCCACATTTATCTGTAAGTATAAAAGTATGCATTTTTACTTTAGTACGATTTAGAATTATATCACCTCTGTGACTCACCACTCATGTCTAGCAGAAGATACGCAATTTTGGTTAAATCACTCCCAAAGTAATAAGCCTAAAGTCTTTTCTGGCTTTCAGGAAGCCTAGAGATCAATGACCTGCTAATGAAATGCCATTTGTGTAACAATCCCTGGGTCTCTTATGAGTGTTTCCAATAAATGAAATTCAACGACATTGCAAAATGAAAAGTGGTATCACAAGAAAGGATGTTGGGAATTCCAGATGATGTGTGTGCGTGTGCATGCGTGTGTACTGCATTTGCTTAGATAATTATTGGAGTTTGATAGACAGTTTGACATCTTTTAAAAAGTAATAATGTATAGAAAGTACAAGTCAGAAGAGGAGATGAAGGAACATAGACACTTTCCTGTACTGTTATGTTAGTAGACATTTCAATGGATGCAAACATTCTAGGGAAAAATATGACAATGCTTAGTGAACATTAGTATGAATTGGTTTTACCTGATGAGGTTTAAAAATTTAAAACTACATGAAGTTTGCAGAAGGTTGAATTTTACTGGCCAGTTTAAAATGCATTATATCAAGTAAGCAAAATTATTATATTCTAAAATAAGAATACTATTCCCAATAGCTCCAGTTACAATAGATACTCTTTATATATATAATGCTATAGTAGGAATAGGTGTATGCAGGTAAAATAAATAACACTGGAAGCCAAGAAAGAGATTCTCTTATAGACTCTGAACTGGAAACAGTATTAAGGTAGAAAATAAGATTGTGGGCAACAGGGCTTGGACATTAAATCAAGGTAATTTATTGACCTTGAATGTACAAAAGCACTTTGAACGTGATACATTCTAGTCAAGGTCAAAATTCTCATTGATCTATATTGCCTCACCTGTTCTGCTAGACACTTTGAAATAATTACGAACACATTTTTACATGTGCCAAGCTGATTACAGATAAGTGAAACTGAAGTGGATGCTATTACAAGAACGTAGTCCCTTTTCAAAGATACAGCTGCTACTCAGAAATAGTGTTTTTGTTGCCATAAAGGAGTAAAGACCCAGTGGGCTAGGTTTTGGGTTTTTCAAGAAAATATAGAAGAAACAAAGTTTGCCTTGAATTTCCTAATTTTTAAATGTATTTGGTTTTACTTGGGAATTCAGGAACACAAACTCAATTTAGTAATATTACTCAGTATATGATGAACAATTCTAATCCATTCTGTGAGACCTAGTTCTTATTTATAAATTTCATGTTTATATTTTATTAGATTTTATTTTAATACAATTTAAGTATTGCATTTTATTTTTCCCTTCATCATCTTCTGGGTACATACACCTTTCTATTCCTTAGGTACCTCTCTAATGTTTTGGATATATAGTCGTGGTATATATTGTTATAAAATACATGGATATTTACCAAATAGGCATTGTACTTTTGTCTATTTTTTCAAATTTACTTTAAATGGTAATAAGCTATTAATAATCTTTAGCAAAATTAACATTTTATTTTTAATCTACGTTAGGACCCCTTTGAAGAATCCTATATGTCTAAACCACTTTTATTTCTACTGGTACTGTCATGGACAGTTGCTTCTTTCCAACCCCAAAACAAAAATTAAGAAAACGAGTAAGAAGAAGTAAAGCAGTTGAAACAGAAAGAAAGAAGGAGAAAACTATGAGGGAGGGGAAGTAGGGGCACGAGAGAACGAGAGTTACTGCCACGTTGGTGTATTTTGTTCAGTACTTCGTCGATGCCACGCCCAAATAACTGAAAGAGGCGGCCGTTGTGAGCTCCCTGGTCCATCAAGAGATTCAGTGCTCTTTAGCGTGTCTCACTTGTTAATAAACATTTGTTTTCTTTAAATAAAGAAAAATACTTATTTGGTTTCCTGATTTCTTCCGCAGGTCATTTCAATATCAGAGTAAAGAGCAATAATGTGTGATAATGGCTGAAAGCAGGAAGTCCTCCACAGTCATAAGGATGAGAGGTCAGTTTATTTGAAAAGAAAGGTGAGTACATTTTCTTCTTCCTCCTCCTTCTCCACTCCTCCCCCTCCTCTCACTCCACCTCCTCCTGTTTTCCGTCTTTAATTTATGAGACCAGAGAAGGAAGGCACTATGGCGTAGTGACATTGAATTCTGAATTAGGACAGGATTTGATTACTAATTAGCCACGTCAACTTGAGTATATTATTTCACCTCTTAGGTTTCATTTTTTGTAGTTGTTCAAAAAATGAAGAGATTGGATTTACAAAATCACATCTACCCCTATGACCCTGAAAATGGGATATTTGAAATATTATTTTATATTTAAGGAAGAGATGGGAAGTCTAAGCAATCCTTATGATCTTGGCTTCTTATTCTGCAGGGTGACCATGGCCCAGGTCTCTAATTTCTGGACTGAAGCCTTGTAAAATAGAAATACTGTGGCTTTTTAATCCTCAGTAACAGTCGAATAGGAACAAAAAAATCCTTATTTTATTTTTTTATGTTTTTGAGAAAGAGTCTCACTGTGCCATCCAGATTGGAGTTCAGTGGTGCGATCTCAGCTCACTCCAACCAACCTCTGCCTCCTAGGTTTGAGCAATTCTAGTGCCTCAGCCTCCCAAGTAGCTGGGACTACAATTGTGCACCACCATGCCCAGCTAATTTTTGTAAAAAATTATTAGCTTTATTCTTAAATTTTCCATGTTTGGGGGGACATGGTCTATATTTTCCTCAGACTCTGAAAATTTTTTTTAATGTGCAAAAGTTACAGTTCCTTTTCTACGGTTTCTTTTAAAATGTGGATCAATAGTCTCATTGTTTAGAAAGAGAGGTGGCCTGGATTTCAATGGAAATTACGTGTCTTTTTAGATATGCAAAAGTTCCACTAAGTATATGAAGATTTAAAGGGATGTATGACAGTTTAAAAACTGTTTCCTGTGCTGTGTTGGTGGCTAGGTATTAAGAGGTTAATAATAACAATTTAGCTCTCCAAAGATTCTGATCACAAGTGTTAAACGGGAAGGGAAACAAACACCCTAGTTATTGTATTCTTGATGATTTGCAATATTGTTTTTAGTATCACTGCAAACCTCTATAAATATGATTTTAAAAAGTATTTCTTTAGGTTGGAATTACTTCTGTGCATTGACTTATCTTCCTGGGTTTCATTAGCCATACATGTTATACTTTCTTCCTTACCAGTGTTTATCTCAAACTCTTGAGATTAAAGTGCAGCCTCAGGAGGGAGCGAGGAGCTTCAGGACTCTCGCTGACCTCCAGCACAGCGGAGCTGCCTTATGGAAAAGTGGCCACACTGTTTTCTACACTGGTCCCTGCCCCTGCTACTCCTCACTGGGCAGAGCACAGGCCCCCTGGCCCTGCCTGAACATATTAGTCAGTGTTGGCTCTGTACTTCTCTGGGGAGGAAATCCTAAAGACAACCCGCAGCCCCTCTGCCATTGCAGCTGCAGCAGGACCGCCCTTACTGGCTTGGACTGGAGAAGGAACAAAGGGACCCGGTCACTTCCCTGACACCTCCAGCACACAGCAGAGGTTATATGGAAAGAATTCCAGTCTCACTTCCCTGTGAGCTCCCACCTGCTACTCTTCACCAGGCAGGGCTCCTGGCTTGGGCCCACAGTGCAGGCACCTCACACTCAGCTGAACATTTCCACTGGCAGCAGCTCCTTGTTTTTGTGCGACGGAGCTCCCAGAGGCAACTGGAAGCCCATCTGCCACAGTCACTGCAGTCGTACTGTCCTTGCTGTCTGTGGACTGGGGAAGGAACAAAGATCCTGAGCGCTTTATTCACACCCCAGCAGGCCCCAGCCACCCTATGGAAAACAGGCCAGTGTGTCTTCCCGGCGTGACCCTGATGCCCTACTCCTCACCAGGCAGGGCCCTCTGGCTTGGGCTCACAATGCAGCCACCACACCCTGGCTGATTCTTCCGATTGGCAGTAGCTCTAAGTTTCTCTGGAGTGGAGCCCCAAGGGACAGGCAAAAAGTCCACTCCCATGGCCACTGACAAGGTTCCTGCCCCTGCCGCCCCCAAGCTGTGGAGTGAACATAAAGCCTGAGCTTGCCCCAGGGCTGCGGTGCACAGCCCAGGAGTGCTAAGCTGAGATCTGCAGCCAGCACTCAAGTGGGAGAGGAGCTGGCATCCTCAGGGTACTGAGAGGGAGCGTGGCTCCAAATGCGAGGAAATGCAGAGGAGCCACGTGACTGAGCCAGAGCCCACTCCCAGGCCATTTATGAGCCATCTGTGAGTTTGCAGCTCAAACTTTAAAATCAAAAATACTTTGTTAGTATACTCCCCTGTAAAACTATGGATGGAAATTTAGCCACAAATAAGGACCTTGCACACCACTTTGGCCCTCTGAAAACATCCAGAAATGAAATCCACTGACTGTACTCAAATTACATCACAGTTAAAGGAACATCAGCCCACACAAATGAGAAAGAACCAGCACAAGAATTCTGGCAACGCTAAAAGCCAAACTGTCTCCGTATCTCCAAATGATCACACTAGCTCCTAGCTCCCCAGCAATGGTTCCTAACCAGAAAGAAATGGCTGAAGTGACAGAATTCAGAATCTGGATGGCAGCAAAGAGCAGTGAGTGAAATTAAGGAGAAAGTTGAAACCCATCCCAAGGAATCTAAGGAGTGAGTAAAATGATTCAAGAGATGACAGACAAAAAAGCCATTTGAAGAAGAACCAAGCCTATCTGGTAGAGCTAAAAAATCTCACTGTAAGAATTTCATAGTACAATCAGAAGTTTTAACAGCAGAATAGACCCAGCTGAGGAAAGAATCTCGGAGCTTGAATACCATTTTTCAAATTAACGTTGTCAGACAAAAATAAAGAACAAAGAAGTGACCGGGCGTGGGGGCTCACACCTGTAATCAAAGCACTTTGGGAGGCCAAGGTGGGTGGATCACGAGGTCAAGAGATCGAGATAATCCTGGCCAACATGGTGAAACCCCATCTCTACTAAAAATACAAAAATTAGCTGGGCATGGTGGCACGTGCCTGCAGTCCCAGCTACTTGGGAGGCTGAGGCAGGAGAATTACTTGAACCTGGGAGGTGGAGGTTGCAGTTAGCTGAGATCATGCCACTGCACTCTAGCCTGGTGACAGAGCAAGACTCCGTCTCAAAAAAAAAAAAAAAAAAAAAAAGAAAGAAACAAAAAACAGGAAAAAGAAATGTAAAAAATGAACAAAGCCTCTGAGAAACATGGGGTTATATAAGGAGACCAAATCTGTGACTCATTGTTGTCTCTGAAGGGGAGAGAAAGTGAGCAACTTGGAAAACATATTTGAGGATATTGTCATGAAAATTTCCCCAATATCACTAAAGAGGTCGACATACAAACACAGGAAATTCAGAGAACCTCAATGAGATAGTATAAAAGACAACTGTCCTTAAGATACATATTTGAGGATCTTAGTTTCATTTATGTCATGAATCTCATTTATTGATTTGTGTATGTTGAACCAACCTTGAATCCCAGGAATAAAGCCTACTTGATTGCGGTGGATTCGCTTTTTGATGTACTACTGAATTCAGTTTGCTAGTATTTTATTGAGGATTTTTGCATCTGTGTTCATCAAGGATATTGGCTTGAAGTTTCCTTTAGTGTTGTTGTGTCTCTGCCAAGCTTTAGCATCAGAATGATGCTGGTGGCCTCATAAAATGTGTTAGTTCTTCCTCTTCAGTTTTTTGGAATTGTTTCAGCAGTCTTGGTCCAAGCACTTCTTTATATGACTGGTAGAATTTAGATGTGAATTTGTCTGGTCCAAGGCTTTTTCTGGTTGGTCGGTTTTTTATTACTGATTCTGAAACTCAGTTCTTTTTTTTTTTTTTTCAGATGGAGTCTTGTTCTGTCACCCAGGCTGGAGTGCAGTGGCATAGTCTTGGCTCACTGAAAATTCCACCTCCCAGGTTCAAGCGATTCTCCTGCCTCAGCCTCCCACGTAGCTGAAATTACAGATGTGCACCACCACATCCAGCTAATTTTTTGTGTTTTTGGTAGAGACGAGGTTCACCATGTTGGCCAAGCTGGTCTGAAACTCAGTTTCATGTGCTCTTGAAAAGAATGTGTCTTCTACAGTTGTTGGGTGGGATGTTCTCTCAAGATCATTTAGGTGAAGTTGCTTTCTGGTATTCTTCTGTATCCTTACTGATTGTGTCTCCTTTATTGACTCCCAAGGCTGAATGGTGATGTGTCCAACTTCAACTGTAGATTAGTCTGTTTCTTTTTTAGATCGTAACTCTTGTTTTGTATATTTTGAACCCTATTGTTAGGCACATGTGTATTTAGGATTGTTATGTCTTCTTGATGAAAGGACCCCTTTGTCATTATGTAACGTTTCTTCTTATCTCTGGGAACATTCCTTGTTCTGAAGTTCTGAACTCTATTTGTGGTGATATGAATACAGCCTTCACAGCTCTATTTTCACTAGTATTTGTTTGATATATCTTTTTCTCAGCTTTTACATTGAGATGTACAGACCATTTGCATTAAAGTAATTGTTAATAGGGTTGAATTTACACCTACCATCAAGTTACTTATTTCTCTTTGTCCCATTTAAACTTTGTTCCTTTTTTCATCTTTTTCTGCCTTCATTTGGGTTAAGTGTTTTTATGATTGCCTTTTATTTCCACCATTTACTTATGAGTTTAGTTAATTTTTAACGGTTTTAGTATTTTCCTCAATGTTTACAATTATACATCTTTGATGTTTCACATTCCACCTTGAAATGATACTATTCTACCTTGAAAGGATACTATTCTATAAGAACCTTATATCCTTGTGCTTCTAGTTCCTCCCTCAAAATGTTGTGCTATTGCTCTCTCTAACAGATATCTATAACATCCACTCTGTTATAGATCTCACAATACATTAACTGCATGACCATTAACGGAATGGGCAGTTGCGTTTTAAAGTGATTATGAATAAACATATTTTAAATATTTCCTTCTTAATTTATTTTACCATTTCTGGTGCTCCTCATCTTTTGGGGTAGATCTCAATTTCAGTCTGTTGTCAGATTCTTTCTGTGAAAAACAATCTTTAGCATTTCTTGTAGCACAGATCTACTGCTGAAGTCTTTCAGATTTTGCGTGTCAGAAGAAGTCTTTATTTTGCCTTCAGTTTTTAAAATAATTTTGCCAAGTATAGATACTAGGTTGAGAGTTTCATGCCTTGCTTTAATGATGATATTCCATTATCTTCTGTTTTAAATGGTTTCTGACCAGAAATCTGGCACTTCTTCCTGTGTATTCAATAGTTCCTTTTTCTCTGCCTGCCTTTAAGATTTTCTTATCTTTGATTTTCAACAATTTGACTATGATGTGCTTATTACTAATTTTTTGTTTTTATTCCACTTGAGGTTTACTGAGCTCATTGGATTTGTAGATTGTTGATTTTCATTGTCTTTGTAAAATTCATAGCCATTATCTGTTCAAATAGTTCTTTTTTCACTTCTCTCTGTATTTTCCTTTTTGGACTCTAAGTACCCCAGTGTTAGAACAATGTTGTTTCATAAATCCTATAAGCTTGTTCTGCTTTTTTCTTTTTTCAGTAACTATTTTTCTTTCTTTTTGTGTTAGTTTTGATAAGTTCTATTAACATATGTCCAAGTTTATGGATTATTTTGTCAGTTGTGTCTAGTTGACTTCTCAGCCCATTGAGTGAATTCTTCATCTCTGATATTACGATTTTCTTCCTAGCATTTTCATGTTACTCTTTTCTGTAGTTTCCATCTCTTTGCTGAAATTCTCCACCTATCCATGCATACTGTCCACTATTACCACAAAATCCTTTAACATATTAATGTAAGTATTGTACAGTTCAAATCTGATAGTTGTCAGATGGAGTCTTCTCTGAGTCTGGCTCTCTTGATTGCTTTATTATTCAATAGTGTCTTTTTCCCCCCTTGGATTTTTGGTGTGCCCTGTCATTCTTTAATCAAAACTAGACATTATAAATGGAAGAACAGTAGAGATTGCAGTAAGTATTATTTATACTTTGAAATGGTCACCCTCCTTCTCTTGCAAATAAATGTTGTGGGTAACTGACTCAATGTAGTCACTAGTTGAGCTGAATTTGGGATTTTGTGATTGCTACTTTTACCTTAAGTGCACTAAGGGTTTAAATTCCTCCAGTGATGGGCTACTATTAATATCTTTTGCTTAGAGTGGGGCCTGGGAGGTTGAAGAGTTTTCTCAGTGTTCCTAATCGATTCTGAGATTTCAGCAGTCACTGCATGCCTGCACTACAGAGGAGATAGCTTCATGCACACAAACTAACCCCACAGATACTCTGCTGTTTCTTATTACTGAATGCTCAGCTTTTGGTGAATGAAGGCAAATGCACTATCTCTGGGAACAACTTCAGTCTTAGGCAAGCTGTGTACAACTAGACGTTGAAAGGAGAGATTTCTCAGTGTTCTTGCCCCTGCTTCTCATGGAACTTGTATCTGTGGGGGGTTTAAAGAGGAAGAGTAGTAGACTGCTGCTTTGTTGCAATGCAAAATGCTGGGCACTAGAAAAGTCCCCATCTCTCCACCAAGAGAATAAGATCTGGGCCCCTACCCATTCTTGAGAAGTGAAGGGTGGTTGCCTACAGTCTTAGAGGCAGGACCGTTTCCTGACCTGTCCTCCAGAAGCTGAAAGAATTTGGTCTTGTAGGAACAGTGATATAGAAAAATTTCCCAGGTTTCATGTCTGCCCCCCAAGACAGCCAATCACCACCTACAGCATGCACAGCCTGATACATGGCACTCTGGTCTCCTGCCTTGTTCTCATGAACACCCAGAAGAGGTCTATGCAAAAGAGTATGTGCGTGAGAACCATTACGACTGATAGGCACTCTCATCTGTTCTGTGGTGTCCAGGTTTTAAAGAAAATCACTCTAAGAACTCCTTAAGGTTCTAGAATGCTACGAATCTATTGTTGTTTTATTTTCTTTTGGCATTTCCCTCTGCCTGCTAATATAGAAAAGAGCATAGTTAGCATTCTCAGAGAACTCTGTCCTGTGTCTGTCACAGATTTCTTTCCATGCTTCTCTGTTCTAGAAATTACTCAACTTGAATTCTTCTCTTTGAATTTCAGCACCGACGGAGCAAAGCCCTGGGGTCCAGGACTGCTACCATGGTGATGGACAGAGTTACTGAGCCTCATTCTCCACCACTGTCACAGGAAGGACATGTCAGTCTTGGTCCTCTGTGACACCACACCAGCATCAGAGGACCACAGAATACTACCCAAATGGGTATATCTTTGAGTTTTACCCTAAAAGAAACAGCAGCCCACTTAAATTTCTCTTGGAAGAGCCATGCTTTCAGCTAACATTTTAAGACCAAATTTCTCTCTGACCCGGGATGTTGGGTAGAATGTCTCAAGCTTCTTTCTTTTTTTTTTTTTTTTTTTTCTGAAACAGTGTCTCGCTCTGTCACTCAGGTTGGAGTGCAGTAGCGCGATCTTGGCTCACTGCAAGCTCTGCCTCCCGGGTTCATGCTATTCTCCTGCCTCAGCCTCCCGAGTAGCTGGGACTACAGGCACCCACCACCATGCCTGGCTAATTTTTTAGTAGAGACAAGGTTTCACCATGTTAGCCAGGATGATCTAGATCTCCTGACCTTGTGATCTGCCTGCTTCAGCCTCCCAAAGTGCTGGGATTACAGGCGTGAGCCACCACACCTGGCCTCAGGCTTCTTTCTTTGGGCACAGGGTCTGAGAGGAGAGAAATCTCAGGCTGGCTTTCTTTCCTAATAGTTTACAGAAGCAGGAGGCTGGTGAGGTCCCATGAACAGAAAGCTCGGGAGACCACATGACCACGTGCTTAGAAACAGTACCATTCCACAACGCCCACTAAACACCAATGTGGTTGTTTAACAAGGGAATTCTGTCATTCTAGTCTTCAAGCCCTGAAGTGAAGGTTGTGTTTGCCATTCTCACCTTGGGTCCCAAGTAAAGGATATCTATATCGACATCCAGATCTTCCAATTAGTTTCTCCTCTAACCTGTACAAACACACTGGGTCCCGAGCACAAGGTGTCTGAAGAGCTATGTGTTGCCAGCACTTGAGGAGCAAAAGTAGGAAGGCAGCTGAGAGTTAGGAAATATAGAGATTCTGAAGAGTTACACATGCAGGAAGATGGACAGAAACCCAGTTCTGACCATGCCAGCCTTTCTGCCATGAAGGATTAACAAATACATGGGAAAAGTGTTTTCACAGGTTAGACAATAGACATGATAGGCCTAAGAGAATTGAGAAAGGGAATCAAAGGAGATCAACCCCATCATTAGCCTGGCATCCTTCTGGAGACCCTTGTTGGACTAAAGGGCAAGGAGATGGAGCCAAAGCCGACCATGGCAGTCTCGCTGAACTGAGGAGAGAGACTGAAGTTTGCGATGCTTCAGGCAGCTGAGGTGTTCCAGGTTAGCTAAGAATGAGAAGGGATTTGTGGAGAAAGGAGCTCCAGGAACACGCATAGAAGCCTCCTCAAGACTTTGGCTAAACAGAAAGCTGCGTATGCACAGGGAGAGGTTCCACAAAGAAAGGAGGATAAAGGACAGCTACTGGGAAAAGAACAACTGCAGGGGAACCGTGAGCTTAATGGAGATGCCAGAGCTCACATAGCACTGGGGGATATTTGGGTTCTGACCACTGTGAGGGAGACACCTCAGTGAACATCTTGGGCATTCATTAGAAACCAAAGAAAACCATATTTTAGGAGTAGGATCATTATATTCCTAGGGTAAAGGCAACTCCAGAAACACTCAAGCAAACCTTTTTCCAAGCAAGTCTAAAGGATCCAAATGATCTCCAAGTAAATTAACTGCCTTCCAGAAGAAAACTCAACCCTCCTTAGAGTTAAGGAACAGTCTAGTTGCTCATTTATATGGCTTTTCTACAATGTGTGACTTCAATTAAAAATTTACTAGACACACAAGAAGCATTTGGTGTGATCCATAACCAGGAGAAAAATCACTCAACACAAACGGACCCAGCAATGATAGAAATGATGGCATTGGCAAAAATATTTAAAATGCACCTGTGAGAACTATGTTCAGGGATATAAGGAAAACCTGACCATGAGAGAAACAATTGTAGAATATCAAGAGAAAGAAAAAGAATTAAAGAGCCAAATAGAAATTAAAGAACTGAGAAAAGGCAGTCTCTAATGAAGAATTCACTGCATGGCCTTATCATCACTTTAGACATTACAATAGGAAAAGTGAACTAGAAAATAATTAAATAGAAACTAGACAAACCACAGGAAAGATACACACACTCACACACACATACACACAAAGACTGAACCAACTAATCAGCAGAGCCTCAAGGACATCTATAAAAACATCCAAACATTTCATTTACATGTTAAGCACATCACAGAAGGAGAGCAAAGAGATATTGTGACAGAAATTATACTTGAAGCCATGATGGCTGACAACTTTCCAAATATCCAGAAAACAAGAAACTTACAGAGTCAAGAAGCTCAGTGACTCAGATATACAATTCTAAAGAGCAAAACTCTGTGCTCTACTGGGGGACATCATAGTTAAATTGTCCCAGTTCAGAGCTAAGAAGAAAAACCATTTCCAGAAGCCAGAGGAAGGAAAGATCCTTTAACATAGAGGAGCTACGACCAAAAAAAAAAAAAAAAAAAAGGCTGATGCCATCTCGTCAGCAACAATGCAAGCCAGAAACCATGGAATAACATCTTTAAAGTGACGAAATAGAAACAAAAGATCAACCTAGAACACTATATCCAGAAAAAAAAAATCCCTTGAAAATGAATTTATACAAAGGAATATTCTGTACCTCCCCAAAACAAACAAAAATCTAAAAGCCTGTCTGATTGGCAGTTTCCCATAAGAAAAGGTGTTAAGGACCAGGCATATTGGCTCACACCTGTAATCCTAGCATTTTGGGAGGTCAAGGTGGGTGGATCCCTTGAGATCAGGTGTTCAAGACGAGCCTGGCTAACAGTGTGAAACCCCATCTCTACTAAAAATACAAAAAAAAAAAAAAAAAATAGCTGGGTGTAGTGGCGCATGCAGGTAATCCCAGCTACTCTGGAGGGTGAGGCAGGAGAATCACTTGAACCCTGGAGGCAGAGGTTGCAGTGAGCCAAGATCGCCAAGGTTGCACCACTGCACTCCAGCATGGGCAACAAAGCAAGATTCCCTCTCAACAGAAAAAGAAAGAAAAGGTGTTAAAGTTAGGCACAGTAGCTCACGCCTGTAATCCTAGCATTTTGAGAGGTCTAGGTGGGCGGATCAGCTGAGATCAGGAGTTCGAGACCAGCCTGTCCAGCATGGTGGAACCCCATCCCTACTAAAAATACAAAAAATTAGGCGGTCGTGGTGACACATGCCTGTAATCCCAGCTACCCAAGAGGCCAAGGCAGGAGTATCGCTGGAACCTGGGAGGCGGAGACTGCAGTGAGCTGAGATCACGGCACTGCACTCCAGCCTGGGTGACAGAGTGAGACTCTGTCTCAAAAAAAAAAAGAAAAAGAAAAGATGTTAAAGAAAGCTATTTAGGTAGAAGGAATATAATACCAGGTAAAAACCTTAATCCATACTATGTAATGAAGAAGCCTGGAAATCGCAAATGTCAAGTTCAATGTAAAAGATTGTATTCATCTAATTTATTACTGTCTTTGACAGATCGACTCATTGAAGCAAAATGATAGCAATGCATTTTTTTAACATATGTAAAGGTAAAAGTTTGAAAGCAGTAGCATCAATAATGTAGGGCATCTGTGGAAGTACACAGTTTGTGATGTCATCCATGATGTTAGGTAATATAAATGTGGGGTTATGTGGTTGAATGCAGTAGGTCCAAGAGGGATATTGTGAGTCCTAGAGCCACCACCATCATTAAAACATAGAGGAATAGATAATAATTAGACTATTCCATTATCCAAAAGAATAAAGGAAAGGAAGAGTACAAAATAAAGAAGATGAGGTCCAGGCAGAAAATGCATAGCATCCTGACCGACTGAAACTCAGCCCCCTCCTAAGTGAATTCCATGAAACAGGATGATACATTGGTCATGAAAGGCAGAGACGGTTAAGTTGAGTAAAAACCAAAGCCCAGTGAGGTTCTTTTACAATCAGTGCCCTTTAAATGGAAAAACTGAATGGAAAACCAAAGTATGGAAACGCTATACCTGGAACACGTGAAGCAGAGGAAAGCTGGAGTGGCAATGTCAAGATCAGACAAAGGAGATTTCAGGACAAGAAATAAGACCAAGATCAGAAGGACATTTCATGAGTGAAAAGGGTTCATCCATGAAGACGTACCAAGGCTAAATGTGTTGTACCCTAATAAGAGCCCTTCTGATATATGAAGCAATGACTGAAAGAACTCAAGAGAGAAGTAGATAAGCCAATAACCAGAGTTAGAGGTTTCCTTGCTTCTCTCTCACTATGGTTATAAATCTTCCCCAAACACAATATACTAGAACAAATATGCAAAAAATCAGGCAAAATTCTATTATCTCTGCAAAATGTTGACCTACTAAACACTATGCCAAACTGCAGAATACACATTCAAGTGTGCATGAAGCATTTGCCAAGGTATACCCTACATGTGGCCTTTCAGCAAGTCTCCATAGATTTAAACGAAATAAAGAGTGTGTTTTCTGAACACAACAGAATGAAGTAATGTATGAATAAGGAAAAGTTTGCCGACTTCTCAAAGATTTGGACATGAAAAGGCACGTTTCAAAATATTCCTTGAGACATAGAAGAAATCACCAAGGAATTTAGAAAAGTTGTGAACTGGATAAGAAAAGAACACAATCTATCCAAACTTGTGAGATGCAATGAATGTTTTTAGGGTTTTCTCTAATGTTTGATGCTCTTAGGAGAAAACAGACATGTAAAAATCAATGATTTCAGACTGCAGTTCTCAAAGTGTGGTCTGGAGAAACCTGAGGACCCTTGACATACATTCAGAGAGTCAATAAGGCTAAAACACTTTGCATTGAGAAAACGAAGATTTTATTGGCCCTTTTGAGACAGAGTCTCACTCTGTTGCCCAGGCTGGAGTGCAGTGGCATGATCTCGGCTCCATGTAGCCTCCGCCTTCCCAGTTCAATCGATTTTCCTGCCTCAGCTTCCTGAGTAGCTGGGACTACAGGCATTTGCCACCATGCCTGGCTAATTTTTTGTATTTTCAGTAAAGATGGGGTTTCACTGTGTTAGCCAGGATAGTCTCGATCTCCTGACCTCATGATCCGCCTGCCTCAGCCTCCCAAAGTGCTGGGATTACAGGCATGAGCCACCACGACCAGCCCAGTTTTGGTTTCTAATGCAATAAATACTCATCATGTATACTGAAAAATGAAAGCTCCTTAAGATCCCCAATACTTTGTAAGAGTCTCAAGGGCCCTATGAGCAAACACTTGATAGTTGTTGATCTAAGATCACAACTTAAATATCTAGACAAGGAAAAGCAAGTCAGATTCAAGGAAAGTGAATGGAAGGAAATAAGCCAAACTAATTACATCCAGTGGACAAGAAAATAGGCCATCAAGGGAGTAAATCCATGAAACAGAAAGTTGGTTCTTTGAAAAGATCCATATGATTGACCAAAGTCTGGCTAAACAGAAGACAGACCAAGGAGGGAGCATATCCATCACCATCAGGAGTAACAGTGGAGAGGCGCCATTGCTACAGCATCTTCCAGGTCTTAAAGCTGCGAAGATATTGAGAACAACGATATGTTATCAATTCAAGAACATAGATAATGTGGATCGATTCCTTAGGAGAACAACAAATCAGCAAACCAGACGCCAAATAGATCACATAGTCCTATGGAGAGAGATGCAGAGAGCCAGAAGGAGGTGAATTTGTATATGCATAAAACAATCTACAGGACACACCTCAAAGTCTTTCTCGGTTAATCTGGAGGAATGTATTTGGCAGAAGGTGGAAGGAGGGTATTTGGATCCTCTCTTGTACACACTGATGTTTTCTCTCAGTTTTCTTCTGGAGCATAGACAACTTTGGATGTGTTATAATAAGAATGATAATCTGTCTTTGAAATGTTCAGAGTTGTTTCAAAGTTAAGGACTGTTTGTGCATGTTATGGGACCATTAGTGTGAATATTTCAAAGTCGCTTGTTAACATTTTGTTACAGCAAAACATAGAGGGTGCCGGATGCCCTTGTATCTTCTCCCATCTCTTGTGACCTGTATTGTTTTGGAATTTGCAGCAGCCTGACCAGGACCTGTGAGAATCCAGATGCTGAGATTCGCCCTTGGTGTTCCACCACGGGTCCCAGTGTCAGGTGTAAGTACTGCAGCCTGACGCAATGCCTGGTGACAGAATCAAGTGTCCTCATGACTCCCACTGTGATCTTGATTCCAAGCACAGGGACTCCTTTTGAACAAGGTAAGAAGTATGTGGCCAGACAACCACACCCTCGGACGTTGGGGTGAAAAGAGTTGCAAAATCTTAGTGATACAGAAGCCTTCCATGCCGCACGGGAAGTCGAATGCGTACTCAGCGTCAGCCAATGGAACGGAAGCCTCAGCACCTTCTCTGGGGGAACCAGAGCAGTGATGTTTGGCACCCCGTGAGAGGGTGGAGGCATTAGGATGGGTGCAGACCCTCTAGGGCTTTGGGTTTACCATTCCCCTGGTTATTCAACAGATCATTTCAGTATCCTAGTCAAAATGGGTATTCTAACCTCCTGACAAATTTGTGATTAACCAAGCCCATCATAAGCCGTTCCTGGCATTTCTTCAACTAGGCAGCGTTCATTGCAATCTTCAGCTTTGCCGATTCGGAGAAATGCAGTTTCTGAGTCTGTCATCCTTGAGAAACCTAACACGACCTCGTTAGTTCCTCATCGTCATGGGTCTATGTAGCAGTACATAACCAGCAAATGCTCCATCTTCTCAGCCTACCTCCATCTTAGGCAGGCCCTGCACACCTAGGCTTTGAGGGGAGGAATTTCTCAGTGTCCTTGCCCCTCCTTCTCACAGAACTTGTATCTGTGTCGGTGTTTGAGAAGAAGAGTAGTGGACGTCTGCTTTGTTGCAATGCAGCATCCTGGGTCCAAGATTCCCTGTCTCCCCTCTAAGGGAATAAAATTTGGGCCTGTACCTCTCACTGAGAGACAATGTGTCTTTGCCTGCAAGTCCTAGATGTAGGACTGCTTCGTGACCCATCCCCCAGAAGCTGAAGGCTTTGGCTTTGGAGGAACAGAGGTCTAGGGAAGTGGGCCAGGGTTTCATGTCTGCCTCCGCTGACAGCCAGTCACCACCTACAGCCCGTACAGCCTGATGCATGCCACACCGGTCTCCTGCCTTGTTCTCATGAACACCCAGAAGAGGTCTATGCAAAAGAGCATGCACATGACTGCAATTTTGAATTATAGGTACTCTGATATGTTTTTCATTCCTTGATTTTAATTGAAATATTTATGACAACTTACTAAGTTTCTAGAATCATTTGAATCTACTGTTTTTTTAATTTTACATTTTGATTTCTGTGCTAATACAGAAGTGTGAAAAGTGCTAATCCTCAGATTATTCTGCTTCGTGTGTCAAATTTTTTCACATTTATATTTTGTAGACAATACTGAGCTTGATTTCTTCTTTTTAAATTTCAGCACCCGCTGAGCAAAGCCCTTCAGTCCAGGAGTGCTACCAAGGTGACAGACAGAGTTATTGAGGCACATTTTTCACTCTATCACAGGAAGAACGTGTCAGTCTTGGTCATCTATGACCCCACACTGGCATCAGTGGATTTTATCATACTATCCAAATGCGTATGTCTGTCATGTTAGCCATAAGGGGAACAATAGTCAACTAAAATTTCTCTTAACTGACCCATTCATCAAGCTAACTTCTTAGGTTTAAATTTCCCATAGACCCAAAATTTGTAGCAAAATGTCTCAGGAAACTTTTTCTTCGGGCAAAGGGTCTGAGTGAAGAGAAATGTTAGGCTTGCCATCTTTCACAATAGTTTGGAAGAAGCAGTAGGATATACTGAAGTGGCGAGGTCTCACTAATGTAAAGCTCAGGAGATCAAATGATCAGATGCTTAGACCCAGTCATTCTGCAGTGCCCACTAAAGATCCCTGCAGTTTTCAACCATGCAGTTCTAGCACTCCCACCTCTCTTCCCTGGAGTGGTTAGTGTTTACCATTTTTGACATGGGTCAGGAGCAACGAATTCATATGTATCTATATGTGAACACTAACCTGTGTGAACACGCTGGGTTCTAAGCACCAGTTTTCTGAAGGGGTATGGGTTGTCGGGATAGGAAAAGTAAAAGCAGAAATGCAGATGAGAGTCGGGAAGTAAACAGATGTGGAGATTAAAATGGGCAGGTACATGGACCAAAAAAAAAAAAAAACAGGTCTGACAAAAACTGGTCTCTGGCCATAAGTGAGTATGAACGATATGGAAAAACTGTTTGCACATGTTGGACAGCAGGCAGTACAACCTGAGATAATTTAGAAAGAGAAACAAATGAGATCAACCCCGTAATGACCCTGACTTTCTTTCTAGAGGCCCTTCCTAGACTTAAAGGCAAGCAGTTTTAACCAAAGCAGATCGCAGCACTCTCGCTAAACTGGGGAGAGAGACTGGAGGTTTGTTATCTAAGAAAACTGAGATTTTTCTAGGCTAGGTAATAATGGAAAGGCTTTGGGGGGAAATGGAGCTCCAGGAATATGCATAAACGTCTCCTTGAATCTAATATGCATATGCACAGGGAGAGATTCTACAGGCAAAGTAGGGCAAAGAACAGCTACGGGGGAAAGAACAACTGCAACAGAACAGTGAGTTCAATGAAGATGCCAGAGCTCACATAGCACTGGGAGGTGTTTGAGTTCTGATCAGCTCGAGGAGAGACACCTCACTGAACATCTTGGGCATCTAGTAGAAACCCCCAAAAAACCATACTTTAGGAGTAGGATTAATGCATTCCTAAAGGCTACTCCAGAAACACCCTAGCAAAGCTGAAAAACCAAGTCTAGAAGGATCCAAGTGATCTCAAAATACATTAGTTTCCCGCCAGAAGACAACTTAACCTGTTTGTAGGTAAACAACAAAATCAAATTGCTCAGTTATGAGGTATCCACAAAAAAATTAACAATTTACTAGGCATACAAAAAGCATTTAGTGTGATCCATAACCAGGAGAAAAACCAGTCCACACCAACAGACCCAGAAATGATAAAAAACAATGGAATTGGCAAGGAGATTTAAAATGCATGTATCATAATTGTGTTCAAGGATTTAAAGCAAACATGAACAAGAAATGAATAAATGAATAATATCAAGAAAAGAATATATAAAAGGGCCAAATCAAAAGTAAAAAACTAAAAAAAGGCATCTCTGTAATGAGAAAAATCACCAGATGGCCTTAAAGATAAAGCTAGCTAGCAAACATTACGTTTGTGCAAACCACAGCACACACACAGAAAGCCTGAGAAGGTAAATAAACAGAGCCTTAAGGACACCCATGAAAATATGAAAACATTTAATATATGTTTAAAGCAAGTCACAGGGGAGAGGAAAGAGATAATAGAACAGAAAAAGTACTTGAAGCAGTGATGGCTGAGGACTTTCTAACCATGGAGAGAATGATAAACTCACACAGTCAGGAAGCTCAATGAATCAGATAAAGAACTTTTAAAAGTAGAACTATGATTTATTTGGATACATCATAGTTGAATTGTCCATAATCAAAGATAAAAAGTAGAATTTGATTTGAAGCCTGAGGGATAAAACATACCTTTATATAGAGTAACAGTGACACAAGTGACTGATGCTACCTTTGTTTGTTGTTTCAAACACTTCCCAACAGGCAGTGCTGTTCTCATCCCTAGTGTATGAGGGGGGCACTGAGGCTTTCCCAAGATTGTGTGCCTAACCAGGGGTGCAGCTTATAGACACAACCCATTCAGGTCTTAGGTTGCAAACTTAAGCTAGGTGTACCCGTTAACATATCCACCTCCTATACCAAACTGGGTCAAAATTACAACATAAGTGAAAATATTTTATTATCTTCAAAATGTCTTTATTCCCAGAAAACTCACATTTTCTGTAATTATAGATTGTTATAAAATATCAATCTTTCCTCCAAATGAATTTATGGTGCATTATCATATTCTCAGTCTCATGAAGTAAAGCAAGAGTGGTAGCATTAAGTGGAAAGCGTCTATCTCAATTTTAAATGTTGAATCTGTACTTTTCCCTGGCTTAAGGCTACAGCAAAAAGGTAGTATATTTGCTTTAAAACTTCTATTTTAGTGTGCAAAGGTATTTAGGAATAATCCAATTGACCTCTCTGTTTTAGATGTGAAATAAGGACCAGAAAGCATCGTTCCTCTTTCCTTCCAGGCAGTGAAATTCCTTCTTATTCATTAACTGGCAAAAGAGTAGAGATGGGAGCCCAGTGGTCTTGGGTGGAACGTCCTGCGGAATTCCCTGGGATTGAGGAACCATGCAGAACCCTCAAGAAGAAACCATGCTGGGCAATAAGAGGGTGGCCCCATGTGAGGGACAGGGGAAACCTAATCGCATTTCCTGATTTCCTATTATAGCCTCACTCTCCTCTCTCCTCAAATTCTTACCACTCCCTTTACCCTCTCTGACTCACCTCACGGCCCAGTTCATTAAAGGGGAGAGAAGGTGGAAGCAAGTTGAGAAACCAGCAGTGGGCAGACGTTTTATTTTTAATGTGAAATGTCTCTTAGGGGGCTAAGGTTGATCTGTTTGAGAAAGTGCTTTGGGGAAAAAAACAGACTCAACTAACATATAACGTTTCTAGTATGTGTTCATTTCGACTTAAAATATGATTTCAGCAGTTTCTCCTGGATAAGGTGCCTCAGGAATGATGTTACCAGAAATCCTATATCCACATTATTTTCCTTTTTTTTTTTTTTTTTTTTTTTTGTCATTTTGTTTTTGACTTGGTGGTGTTGGTATAGCTTTTGCCCAACTTTCCCCTGGTGGTTGTTGGATGCACTCAATTCTGTAAATGTGATTTTGTAAATTAGTTGCCCTCCTAATAGCCTCCTGGCTGTACATTCTTCCCTACCTTCATCATCCATCAGCATCGTGAAAGCACAGAGGGATGTTGAGCAGAGCTCTGTGCTGGAGCCACTGTACTCTGTAGCCTGTAAAAGCAAAGCAAAGAGGAATGCGTTGCTCGGGTATAGACGGGGACGGGTGCATAGACACTTCTGCTGTGGCACGGCTCTTCATGTCCAGGGTGGGCATGAAGCAATGGACTATTCCAGATTGTACATAGGAATCCGCACGCACTCTTCAAGGGATTTTTGCTGTGAAGACAACTAATTCAAAATAAGGTGCTTTCTACCTGAAAGAATGGCATGAACTGAGAAAAGATATATATAGAGAGAGATCTCTGTGTACTACGATCAAGTTGCACATACTCTAAGATTTATGTATTATTTAGTTCAATTCATTATTTATTGACCACTTACTGTTTGCAATATTGTATTAGATTCTTTTAGGATTACAGTTGACCCTTGATCAACTTGGGAGCTTGGCACACTGACCATACACAGTAGAAAATCCAGGTATAACTCTGACTCTCCCAAACTTAACTACTAATAGCCTGCTGTTGGCCAGCAACAGTTAATAACATGCATCTCATATGTTATATGTATGACATACTGTATTCTTACAATAAAGTAAGCTAGGGAAAAGGGAACTTTGTAAGAAAATCATAAGGAAGAGAAAATATACCTACAGTACTGTTCTGTATTTATCCGTACAGTAAGTTTACACCACCTGTTTACAAGATGAATCATCTGTCTGAAATGCAAGCAACCCCAGCTACAGACCTGCCTCCAGTATGTATCAAGCAATTCAACTTTTTCTTGTAATGTCATGACTTTTCTCTGCTTCTTGGGAGCACTTCAAGCATCACTAGTGCCACTTCATATGGATCCCACGGTGTTGTTCAAGGTTTACAGTACAGCACGAAACAGGAGGGAAAATACATGCAAACAGGGAGAGGGCACTTTTTACTGTGATGCACAATTCACTGGGGATGAACTACTCGTGCCGGGACGTTGAGCATCACAGAACGTTTTAAGTGGATACTCGCAACACCTGAGTTCATTGCAACAGCACCAGGAGGAAGTTACGAAATTATTACAGAGATGCAGTATGCAGTACAGTTAAGTTTATGCAGTTACAATTTTTTTTTTGAAACAGAGTCCAGCTCTCTCACCCAGGCTGGAGTGTAGTGGCGCAATCTCAGCTCACTGCAACCTCTGCCTCCTGGGTTCAAGCGATTCTCCTGCCTCAACCTCCGGAGTAGTGTAGGGAAAAGAAAGAGAGATCAGACTGTTACTGTGCCTATGTAGAAAAGGAAGACATAAGCAACTCCATTTTGACCTGTACCCTGAACAACTGTTTTGCCTTGAGATGCTGTTAATCTATAACTTTGCCCCAACCTTGAGCTCACAGAAACATGTCTTGTGTGGAATCAAGGTTTAAGGGATCTAGGGCAGTGCAGGATGTGCTTTGTGTTTGCAGGCAGTATGCCTGATAAAAGTGATCGCCGTTCTCCATTCTTTAGTAACCAGGGGCACAGTGCACTGCAGAAAGCCACAGAGACCCCTGCCCTGGAAAGCCGGGTATTGTCCAAGGTTTCTCCCCATGTGATAGCCTGAGACATGGCCTCGTGGGATGGGAGAGACCTGACCGTCCCCCAGCCCGACACCCGTGAAGGGTCTGCGCTGAGGAGGATCAGTAAAAGAAGAAGGCCTCTTGCAGTTGAGATAAGAGGAAGGCCTCTGTCTCCTGCCTGCCCCTGGGAACTGAATGTGTCGGTATAAAACCTGATTGTACATTTGTTCTATTCTGAGATAGGAGGAAAACTGCCCTGTGGTGGGAGGCAAGCCACGTTGGCAGCAATGCTGCTTTGTTACTCTTTACTCCACTGAGATGCTTGGGTGGAGAGAAGCATAAATCTGGCCTACGTGCACATCCAGGCATAGTACCTTCCCTTGAACTTATTTTGTGACACAGATTCCTTTGCTCACATATTTTCTTGCTGACCTTCTCCCCACTATCACCCTGTTTTCCTGCCGCATTCCCTTTGCTGAGATAGTGAAAATGGTAATCAATAAATACTGAGGGAACTCAGAGACCGATGCCGGTGCAGGTCCTCCGTATGCTCAGTGATGGTCCCCTGGGCCCACTTTTCTTTCTCTATACTTTGTCTCGGTGTCTTATTTCTTTTCTCAGTCTCTTGTCCCGACTGATGAGAAATACCCACAGATGTGGAGGGGCTGGCCCCCTTCAGGTAGCTGGAATTACAAGCACTTACCATCATGCCCAGCAAATTTTTGTATTTTTAGTAGAGATGGGGTTTCACCACATTGGCTAGGCTGGTCTCAAGCACCTGACTTCAAGTGATCCACCGGTCTCGGCCCCTCAAAGTGCTGGGATTACAGGCATGAGCCACCACACCTGGCCAATGCAGTTACAATTTAATCCTGCATCTTTATGTTTGTTTACACTTCTCTTGAATGAGAATAGCACAACATATGATCTGTGAGTGTGTGCATAAGTTTTGATTACTTTTAACTTTTTGTAATAGTTTTGTGTATATTTAATGGTTTTAAATGATAAAATAGACTAAGTATCCACATACATTTTATGCATTCATGACATACTTAACTTTTTCTTTATTTTTTTGACATTTCTAGCTACATGGTTTGTCTTTGAGTATCTTTCACATTGTTGCAACAAAACTCCAAAACATTTCAAACCTTTGTTGTTCAAGGATCAACTACACATCTAAAAAGTATAAATCAGTCTCTACTCTTCCCCAGCCTCTCTACCCTAAAGAAGCTACAGGAAACTTTCATGCACCAGATTCGTGGAGATTCTGCTGCTGCACTTGTAGGAGGCATAAGAACATTCAAATAAGATTGGAAACAAACTGAATTTCCTTAATTCTGCCCAGCATGAGGCCTGCAATCAAGATTCACTCAGGTCCTCTTATGAAGGAATGGATGTCTCTTCCAGCATTAAAATGGTAAACTCCTTGCAAGTATTCACAAAAAAAGTCATAAACCCTGCCAGGCATGGTGGCTCATGCCTGTAATGCCAGCACTTCGGAAGGCTGAGACAGGCGGATCACCTCAGGTCAGGAGCTCGAGACCAGCCTAGCCAACATGACGAAACCCCATCTCTACTAAAAATACAAAAATTAGCCAGGTATGGTGGCACACACCTGTAAACCCAGCTACTCAGGAGGCTAAGCTGGTGAATCACTTGAACCCAGGAGATGGAGGCAGTGAGCCCAAACTCATGCCACTGCACTCCATAGGCCTGAGTGATGAGCAAGATCTGAAACAAAAGAAAGGAAGGAAAGAAGGTGAGGAAGGAAGGAAGGAGGGTGGAGGAGGGAGGGAGGAAGGAAGGAAGGAAGGAAGGAAGGAAGGAAGGAAGGAAGGAAGGACGGAAGGAAGGAAGGAGAGAGAAAGAAGAGAGAAAGAGAGAAAGAAAGAAAGAGAAAGAACGAAAGAACGAAAGAAGAACGAAAGAAAGAAAGAAAGAAAGAAAGAAAGAAAGAAAGAAAGAAAGAAAGAAAGAAAGAAAGAAAAGTCATAAATGCAAGGAAAGGTCAACCTCACCAGGAGGTGAGGTGGAGTTCACCCTTCTGTCGCACCTGAAGTGGAAACTGCAGCCAGGACACAACTTCCTAGGTGACGCACGTACATGCAGGCTGGACTGCATTGCTGGCCTGATATTTGCACCTGCCAGCTCCTTGCCACACCCACGTTCCACCTTCCTCAAGCCCAGGCTCTGCCACCTGGGAACTGCCATTCCAGGCAAGCTTGTTTCGTCACCATGAACATCTCTGAATAGCCCCAAGACGACAGTATCATTTCCAAGTGAAAACAGCAAGAACTTAATTAATCTGTTAAGGACTCATACAAAGCATCCTTCTTACATCATAAGGGACCTCAGCAAGTTTATCTGTGCCTTCGATGCCAATGTGCAGATTGTTTTTACTGCTGTTTTAGTGTATTAGGATATATCGGTGAGGAGACTTGTACTAATTAACCTGGAGGTGGCTCTTCTTTCTTTAGTTGCCCTTTTCCACATGTTAGCCTTTGTTCATCAGTCCCTGGGATCATGCAATGAAATGTGTATCAGCCCTCATGTCAGGTAAAGAGATAGCTGGCTCAGTTGGCACAGTGGTTAAAATGTAATCCACTAGGAGACACTTTCTTTTTCTTTTTTCTTTTTTTTTGGAGATGGGCTGGCATTGTCACCCAGGCTGTCTTTGTCACCCATGCTGGAGTGCAGTGGTGCAAACACAGCTCACTGCAGCCTTAAACTCCTGGGCTCAAGCGATCCTCCTAACTCAGACTCCAGAGTAGCTGGGACCACAGGCGCATGTCACCACTCCCAGCTATGTGAGTGTGCGTGTGTGTGTGTGTATGTGTGTGTATTTTCTGTAGAGACAGGGTTTTCCCATGTTACCCAAGCTGGTCTTGAACTCCCAGGCTCGAGGTATCCTCCCACCTCAGCCTTCCAAAGTGCTGGGATTCCAGGTGTGAGGCAATTTGCCTGGCACTAGGTGACACTTTTTAAGTGAGCCCTGACTAATTTGAGGCTCAGTGAGGTGATATATTCTTAATCGAGTTGTGCTTGAAAAAGTCTAGATATCTATTCATCTTTGAAAAAATTAATTTTCATTGGCCATCTCCTCATCAGACGTGTTACATGCTGAAGACAAATATTAGCAGAGAAGAAGACAGTCAGTCCCAGATAACTTAGTAGCCTGCACTGAGGCGGCACCAGGACTCACCAGAGGAGAAACCAGGATCCTTCTGCCCTAAGTTCCAGACCCACCATGGATAAAACAGAGATGCACCGAATCATCCTTCCCATCTCTCACATTCACTGGTCTCTAAACTCATTCAGAAAAAAATCCCATCTCACGGTGTGTGGGGGAGACCAATCATGCAGAAAACATTTAAATATTTTCAGAAAAGCAAATGAGTGCACACAAAAAAATGGTGAAATCTGAGCAAGGTCTGCGGACTAGTTTCTGACATTGTGCCAATGGCAACTTCCTGGTTTTAATCATGAACCCTAGTTACGTAAGATATTGCCTGGGGGAGGTGGGGTCACAGGTACAGGGACCTCTCAGTACCGTATTTGTAACTCCTTGTGTTTATAATTATTTCAAAACAAAAATTATATATTTGGACATATGTGTATATATATGTATTTGCATTTATATGTGCCTATATTTACATACATGTGCCTATTTTTGGAGGACCTAGGATGATGTAACTGCTTCCATACTAGTTAAGAGAATTCCCAACATCCAGGGAGAGTCCAGAGTAATAGAACTTCTAACTCAGGGTGTGGAACTCAGCCTTTGGCTGATTCTCATGAGCTCAGAGGACGCATGGGTAGGACAGAGAGGCCTCTCCACCACCACACTCCCTCCTTGGCTGGAGACCAGATGGTTAAGGAGTGATGGGTGCCAGAGAGCAGCAGCCCCCCCATTGTGAGTCCAGAACCCAGAGACTAGAGGAGTCCATGCCTGCTCCTGCCTCCCAGGTATTCAAGGGAGACCCACCATCTCCACGCACCAGAAAAACGCCAGCAAAACAGAGGTCCGGAGTAATGACTGCTCCTTTCTCCTCTCCTTCTGCAGCCTGATCAGCTCCTGGGCTCTGCAATCCAAAGTTGGGGAGGAGAGAAGGGAATGTCAGTGGAAACCACTTTTGCTATAAACTATCATCCTTCAGATGTTCTTTCAGTTGGTACCATGTTCAGGGCTGTGCTAGGTGCTGGGGAATCAAGAGTAAATAAGGGGCCACCTCTGCCCTCAGGGAGTTTTTGGTCTCGTGGGTTTGGGGCAATGCAGGTCTGTAAACCGGAACTGTAAAAGTGAAGTGGCCCAGGTTCCATTTGTTGTAGTGGTGCACAGAGAGACAGTCTTGAGAGGTGAGGAGACACTTCCCAGAGAAAGTGACATCCCAAGTTGAGACCTAGAAGACAGTCAGAGGGATGAGAAAGGAGAAGAATTCCACGGAGTCCTAATTAGGCAAAAGGAGTCAGGCTGGCGGGACTGAGGGAAAACAGAAAGAGTAAGCAGATCAGCTGTAAGTCTGCCTTTCTTCATGGTGCAGGACCATAGCCCTCCTGTACAAATAACTCACAATCTTCTTGTGCCCAGCTATCCCCAGGCCCTCAGCTGATAGAAAGATGCAGGTTAGTCCACTGCAACCTTGGCATTATCAGTACTGCACAAAGCCCTCTTCAGCACGCAGTACAAGCAACATCCTATAAAATCCCCAGCAAGCCTTTGTCTCTTGGCAGTCAGCTCCTCTCTTGCTGGCCTGCCCATTGCTCCCTTGCAACATATTTTTATACTTTCTTTAACAAATCTGCCTTTCTTTATCTACAACTGTCTTGGTAAATGCTTCTTACTGCCCATGGGATACTGGCCTCAGATAGTTACTGATCACCAGCTACACATTCCCTAAGCAGAAGAAATATATGTGCAGGGTCCCAGAGGCAGGAGGTAAAGGCAGATGAGAGGAATTTGGCTAACATGGGAAAATGGTCCAGTTGTCCAGGCTTCTCACTCTGTTTCGAGAAGCTTAGACTTCAGCCAAAGAAAGGCAGGGAGTACTGTTACTGAAGGCTTTTAAAATCCAAGAGTGGCCTGATCCCTCTGATTGTAGCATGGTGAGAAGATTGTAAGAAGCTGAGATTGTAAGAGAGATGAGACGGGCTGAGGAAGGCAGTGGAGAAAGAAAAGGGAATGGATTAGGGGGTGTTGAGAAAGTAGAATTGACATGATTTTGTGACTGATTGAATGTGGGGAATGAAATCAAGGATGCTGCCTGAATTTCTGGCTTGGACATCTGGTGGATAGCAGCATCATTCATTAAGAAGGAACACATAGGAGCAAATAAGATGAATTTATCTGGGTACAATGTTATGTTTGGGAACTTGTGAAATCCCAAGTGGAAATTTCCATAAGGGAGTTATATATCCTGATGTAGAGGAGGGGATGGCAAACTATAGCCCATGGGGCAGCCCCTATTTAAAAAGATAAGGTTGTATTTACAGCCACACCCATTCTTTTACTATTGTCTGTAGCTACATTTGCCCTACCTTAGCAGGTGTGACAGAGATGGTACAATGACGATAAAATATTTGCTACCTTTTGCTTTACAGGAAAAGTTTGCGAATTCCTGGTCTAGAGCCTGGGAAAGAGGTCTGAGCTGGAGATGTGGAATCAGCAGTTGTCAGCAGGTAGGTGGGGTTGAAGCAATGGGGATAGAGGAGCTTGCCCAGAGAGAGAAAAAGAAGCCCTGGGGTAAAGGCCTCAACAACACAAGGACCCAGAAGAAGAGAATTCTGTAGAGATGACTAAGAACGGTTAGCCAGAGGGGAAAATTGACAGTATAAGTCCAGAGAAGTCAGTGAAAGTGAAAACTGTAAAAAGGTGGGAGTGGTCATGGGTACCAAAGATTTGTGAGAAATGAAGTGAGATATACCCTGTGTGTGCCAGAAGGTAAGAGCAAATGAGCCCAACACAACTTTAATAATACCAATCTAATGGCTCAGGCTCCCAGCAAAGTCTACTCTGGCTACTGCTACCACCAAATATATACAAAACTCAGTAAAATTGCATATTTTAATTAAACAAATTCCTGACCTATCTCTGTAATACTCTTTTCCCAACATTTTTGGCCATGTATTCTTTGGTTACCTTTTCAATAATATTGTAATATCATATTCTATGAGAGAAGAATAATAATCCATTTTGCCTCTAGTATTTTATTATTGATGGATTTAAATTTTTCTTTCAGCTTCATAACTCATGATTGATAACAAAAGATAAGTTTTCAGGATTCTTGGCAAATTTAGGAAAACCTCCACCAAACTATTTTTGTACAAGAGCTGTAAGATTTGGAATAATTCCCAGATGGGAGGAGCTAGACTTTTTTCTAGCTCTGTACATTTCTATTGTTCTTATTTAACTTTTATTTTAAGTTCAGTGGTAGAAGCTCAGGTTTGTTACATACGTAAACTTTTGACATGGGGGTTTGTTGTACAGATTATTTCATCACCCAGGTGTTAAGCCTAGTCCTCTTTAGTTATTTTTCCTGATGCTCTCCCTCCTGCCATACTCTACCCTCCAATAGGCCCCAGTGTGTGTTGTTCCCTTCTATGTGACCATGTGTTCTCATCATTTTGCTTCCACTTATAAGTGAGAACATGCGATATTTGGTTTTTTGTTCCTGTGTTAGTTTGCTAGGGATAATGGCCTCCAGCTCTATCCATGTTCCTGCAAATCCACATGTCATATGACACAATCATGCATATTTACATTACACCACCACGTAAGTCAGCACAAGGGAGGCTAAGACTATTCTGAAAGCCATTTTACAAACGTACACAGAAATGACTCCATACCACATAAATAAATCCGATGGAACCCAAACTCAATGACTCAATTCTTCTTTCCCTGGATCCCAAAAATGCCCACATCCACTCTATCACCCAACACGAAGAGGTGGAGAACAAGTCAGGGCAGAAAGGGATCAGAATTTTACCCAATTACAGTTAAAATATGTGCTTTTCACCAACATGGCACAAGTATACATATGTAAAAAACCTGCACATTGTGCACATGTACCCTAGAACTTAAAGTATATAAAAAAAAAAGAATCAGTGCAAAAATAAATAAATAAAATAAAATAAAATAAAATAAAATAAAATACAATGTGTGCTTTTGCAAACTTGACCAAAGTAAATGACCAAACGGACACACTGCCAGGGCCCCTCCAGAGCCTCAGAAGCGGCCTGTTGAAGTTGCCTATTGCTACCCTGTTGAAGGTGCTATGAATATATTGCTATGGGATGAATCACCCCAAAACATAGTGGCTTAAAATAAGAATTGTTTTATTTCTCTCACAATTCTGGTCTGCTGGGCTTGGCCACGTGACTCTCTTCCTTGAAGTCTATCATGAGGTTACAGTTAGATGGTGGCTAGGGCTGAAACCATCTGAAAGCCTTCCTCATTCACATCTCATGCGTGAACCCAGCTATCGCTGGAGCCTCATCTGGGACTATTGGCCAAAATACTCAGAGCTTCTCCATGTGTCTTGGCTTCCTAGCAGAATGGCAGTTGGTTTCCAAGACAATTGGGCTGAAGCTAATTCTCCTTTACAGTCTAGCCTGGAAATCCTCAAGCATCATCTGCATCAGAGTCACAAGCCTGCCCATATTCTACAGAAGAACACATAGACCCCACCTTTCCATAAGAGGCGTATGGACCTCACCCTATAAGAAGAGTACATATGACTGGGGTCTTTTGGCTGCCATCTTGAAAAATACAATCTGCCATTGGATTCATGCAAGGAAGGGGCCCTGAGCCTGAGCATTACTAGCTTCCCTGTACATTGGTCTCTGTTTACTCATGTTCTATAATTCTTCCCCTTCCAGAGCTTGCCAAAAGTGCCCCCTTAAAATCCCTCCCTCTCCCACATTGACACAGGTGAAATCCTTGAACTTTGTTGCCCAAATAGCTTCAAGAACATCTGCTTCTACTGGAGGTTGAGCCAGTGGAGTCAGTGGTGGCACGAATTCCCAATATCACTGTGTCTGTGTTAGGTAAAGGGACTTGTATATCTACGGCAGGTGGCACCAGACGAATAAGCTCTGGCTGCCATTGCACACAGAAAGTTAGGCTTCTGCTAATTCAGAGGATAGCCCCACATCACGTTCATTCGGGGGGTGTAATCACACATAGATTTTTGGGGACTCAAAAGTGTTGCAATCTTTAACTGCCATAAACATGCAATCCTTCCACAAAGCATGCTGAAGGATGTGCTTTCTGGCACTGTGGTTGCAGGGTTAAAATGGATTTCTGGCATTCGTACCACCTTCCATCTCAAACCAGTAGTCCCTCCAACCTGACAACATGGTGTTGGGGGAGACCTCTGAATGCTTGGCACAGCCAGCCATGTGGTATGGAGCCACTTCTGTGGCTGTACCACCATCTCACTGTAACCTCATGAGAGACCCCAAGGGAGAGAACTACCTGGTCATGCACAGCCAACCTCCTTTTCCCCTAAATGGAACATTCTCTCAGGAAGCCTGGCTGTTTTTAACAAATTGATCTTGGCCCAGAGCCATCTCAATTTTATATCCCTGCACCTCAATAGTCATTAGAGTGCTCTCAGTATTTTTCTCCCAGGCAGACTGCTCTGGCCCACCAGGTGAATCAGTGGCTGTGTTTAGATGGTTAGGAGGTTCCTCCCAAGTTTAAAACAGTATCTAAGCCTCAACTGTAAATCAATTGGAGAGACACCCCAACCCTAGTAACCAGCACTGTCTCAGCTCCAGTCCCCACTCTACCAAGATGTCCTTTTAGAAAGATAAGGACGAAAAAATGCTCACTGAGTTTGCGATGAGAGTCAGTAGAGGAGTTGAAAGAGAAGCCACTTCCCACTCAGCCTGTCTGTGCTGCTGTAACAAAGAGTCACAGTCCTTTATGGATAGAGACCAAGGTACAGGGAAGCTAGTAATGCTCAGGCTCAGGGCCCCTTCCTTGCATGAATACAATGGCAGATTGTATTTGGCAGATGACAGCTTGGGTAACCCGTACAGGACAGAAATGTATCCTCTCACAGTTCTGGAGGCTTCAAAGCCCCTGATCAAGGTGCCAATTATTACAGTGTCTTCATGTGGCAGAAGGTGGAGAGTAAGAGGATGAACATTGTGTCTTCACATAGCAGGACAGTGAAAGAGCCTGAACCCACTCCCACAATCTCCCTTTAAAACAGCATTAATCGGTCTAAATTCCCAAAAGTCCCCCTCTCCCAATACTGTTGCATGAAGGATTAAATCTGTACCATGTCTGGCAGGGTGCACTGTAATCCCGTACATTGGGAGGCTGAGACAGTGGATCTCTCGAGCTCAGGAATTTGAGACCAGCCCGGGCAACATGGGGAAACCCTGTCTCTACCAAAAATACAAAAATTAGCCAAGTGTGGCAGCACACACCTGTAGTCCTAGCTGTCTGGGAGGCTGAGGTGGGAGGATCACCTGAGACCAGGAGGTCAAGGCTGCAGTGAGTCGAGATTGCACCACTGCACTCCAGCCTGGGCGATAGAGTGAGACCCGGTCTCAAAAAAAAAAAAAAAAAAAAGAAAAGTTTGTAAGACGGGAATTTTGAGGGACACATTCAGACCACAGCATCACAGCTGAAGAGTCAGTGGGAAACAAAATGGAAACAGCATATTAGGGTAACTCTGAAGAAATGTGTCTGCGATGAAGCCAAGAGAGAAGGAGCTGGAGGCCCCGGGAGTGCAGACGGCATTTCAGGGCTCACAGGAGAGCGTCCATAGATGGCGAGAAGCGAGAAGGGGTTACAAAGCGTGAGTTCCTGAGGAGAGTGGGGCTGTCACTCGAGGAAAGGTGGTCCCTGCGGGGAAAGGACAAAGGAGTTGGGCGGCGACAGGGGGTCCGCTGTCCTCACAGCAGGAAACGGAAGGAGGTTCCCTCAAGGCTCTTTGCCTCCCGGAAGTACAAGGCGCCTCCATCTTCAGAGCACGAAGGGTGCGGGGTGGGGCAGGAGACCTGAGGGAGTCGAGGTTTTGCACCCGATGAGGAGACGCACAGAGGGAACGGGTGGGAAGACAGGGCCCCTGCAGCCTCAGGAGGATCAGCTGCGGCCTGGTTTGCTCGTGTTGTCATTCGTCGTGGGCACCTTGTCTTTGGGGCCGGCCAGTTACTCGGCTTCCAGGCCCGTCATCCTGCCGGAAGCACCCCCAGCTTGGGGATGTTGGAGGGGCCCTGGCCCCACCTGGCTGGTGATGGAGTGTGTGAGCTGCCCTGGGCTGAATCTGGGTACGGGGAGGAGAGGGGACTTATAGGAGAGAGGGACGGTGAACTTGGTTTTGTGTGGCTGTCTGGAGTGACAGTGACAAAGGACTGTATTTGAAATATTAAATTTCCTTCTCTCGCCAAGAATTCATTGTACCTGCCTGGCCCCTGAAGCTGACTGAGTTTGCAATCGCTGATGTGATGGGCTGAACGTTTGTGTCCCCCCAAAATTCATATGCTGAAGCCCTGACTCACGATGTGCTAGTATTTGGAAGCAGGGCCTTTGGAGGTGATAAGGGTTAGATCAGGTCATGAGGGTGTGGTTCCCATGATGGGATTAGTGCCCATATAGGAAGAGGAAGACAGCAATCTACACACACACACCGTCCCTTTCCCTCCTTGCACAAGCCAAGGAGATGCCATGTGAAGGTGCAGGGAGGAGTCAGGCCGTCTAAAAGCAAAGAAAGAGATTTCATCAGACACTGCATCTGCCGACACCTTGATCTTGGACTTCCAGCCTCCAAAACCGTGAGAAATAAGGGTCTGTGTCTAACCTCCAACCCTACCACCCCACCTCCCCTGTGTGGTATTTCGTGACGGCAGCCCCAGCTGACTGAGACACCTGGTTAGACCGGAATAAGCTAGTGAGGAGTACTGGGGGAGGCATGAGAGAAGAAACTAACCTGGGCCAGATGGCTGGGGGAGGGGAGTCTGCCTTGCTAAATATTGTGCATTTTAACCCAAAGGCCATAACAAGCCACTGAAGGCAGGGTGTGCCACAAACTTGGGGAGCCCCAGAGCCCTTGGAAAAGAAAAGAATGTCATTTGTGGAGAAAAGGGGGCCCCCCACTTTTCAAAGATCATCTGACCTTTATAAAAGAATAGGTCCTTTGGTTCTTAGTGTTAGAGCTCAGTAAGCGAAGGTGGTTCCTTGAATTCGTAAAAGCCCTTTTCTGAATCCAGCAGTACCTGAGTCCCTTAAGAGTGGCCAAAGAAGAAAGAATCTACTGAGTTGACATTCCAGTTCAGTAAGTTGTAGGGACATTGTTTTGAAATAATCTGTAGGCAAGGGAGCACCAACTCATAACTCACCTCAAACCCAGTCCCTTCCAGAACCTTTGCCTGTCCGCGAGCAGTGATGGATTGATTATTGCAAATGTTGTTTAGTTTCATTTGACCTACTTTGCAAAATCAAGTTTCAATATATGGGTAACTGTGGGAGCTAAGGCCACTGCATTTGGTCTCTCTGAATATCCTTTCTACCTACCAGGTTGCAATTGGTAGTAATCACCATTGAATATACTTGAAGCAATTCTTCCAGAATTACTTTGCATCAAAGACTGCACAAGAACTGCTCTAAGTGGGAGGACTGATGTTGGCAACCAGCGTTCCACTAGGGGCTGCAGACAGCCCTTGACCTTCAGGTGGGAAGGTGTCACTGAGTTCAGACACTCTGGCAATCCCTAGCAATCAACATACTGTTAAGAAATAAGCGGAAAGGTGAAATTAGACAAAGACATTATTACCTTAGAGAACAATTAAGCATTGGTGGCTAATCTAAATATACCCTTACAATTTTTGTTTTGCTACTAGCTATGATTTATTGTAGGCTTGTCCATCTGTGCCAGGCACTAACAGCACTATGAATTGCCTATACCGTGCTACAATCACCAGATTTTTCTCTATTCTTATTACCACTTATAGATCAGGACATTGAAACTCATTTGCCCAAAGTATGCCAATGGAAATTGGCAGAGCCAGGTTCTAACCCAAATATCTAGGTCTTAAGTGATTACTTTTAACCACTGCACTGCAATTTACAATGGGGAGGAGGAATAATAATAATAATATCTATACCTGATTGATTGATGCCTATATACTAGGCACTTTACTAAGTTATTTTTTAAATGTTTCATTTCATTTGTAATTGACACATAGCAATTGTATATATTTATGGGGTTCAGTGTGATGTTTCAGTGCATGGATACATTGTATAATGATCAATTAGCGTAATCAGCGTATCTATCACTTTAAACATTCATCCTTTCTTTGTGGTGAGAAAATAAAAATCCTCTCTTCTGGTTATTTTGAAATATACAATATATTATTATTAGCTATAGTCACCCTAGTTCGTAATAGAACACCAGAACTTAATCTTTCTGTCCAGCTGGAATTTTGAAACCATGGACCAACCTCTCTTCTCTCCCCACCTACCTTCCTTAGCCTCTGGTAACCACTATTCTACTCTAATTATATGAGATCAAGCTTTCAAAAAAAATTTTAATCAACAAATAATAATTGTGCATCTTCATAAGGTACATAAGATGTTTCAAAACATATAATGTATAGTGATCAAATCAGGGTAATTAGCATATATGTCATTTCAACTGTTTATCGTTTATTATATATTTGTGTTGGGAACATTGAACGTCCTCCTTTTAGCTATTTGAAACTATTCACTACATTATTGTTGACATCCTACAGTGGTATAGAATGCTAGAACATATTCCTTTTTACAAACTGTAATTTTGTAGCCTTTAACAACTCTCTCCCTATCCCTCCCTTCCTGGGACCCTTCTCAGCCTCTAGTATCCTGTTTACTTTTTACTTCTTGAGATCAACTTCTTTTAGCTGCCACCAATGAATGAGAACATGCAGTGTTAACCTTTCTGTTCCTGGCTTATTTAACGTAATGTACTCTAGCTTCATCCATGTTGCTGTGAATAATAGGATTTCATTATTTTTTATAGCTGAATAGTATTCCATGGTATGTGTATACCACATTTTCTTTATCCATTCATGGGTGGTCAGACAACTAGGTTGATTCCATGTCTTGGTTATTGTGAACAGAGCTGCAATAAACCTGGGGCTGCGGATGACTCTTTGATATGATTTCCATTCTGTTGGATAAACGCCCAGTAGTGAGATTGCTGGATCATATGGTACTTCTATTTGTAGTTTTTTGAGGAACCTCCATATTGTTCTCCAGAGAGATTGTACTAGTTTAAATTCCCACCAACTGTGTAGAAAAGTTCCCCTTTCCTCTGCATCCTCACCAGCATGTGTTATTTTTTGTCTTTCTGATAATAGCCATCCTAACTGGGGTGAACTAACACCTCATAGTGGTTTTGATTTCCGTTTCCCTGAGGGTTAGTGATATTGAGCACATTTTCATATATTTGTTGGGCATTTGTATGCCCTCTTTTGAGAAATGTCTGCTCAGATCATTTGCCCATATTTTAATTGCATTGGTTTTTTGCTGTTGAGATGTTTGACTTCCTTGTATATTCTGGGTACTAGTCCCCTGTCCAATTAGTAGTTTACATAACACTAGGCACCATACCAGGTTCTTTACACAAGTTATTTCATTTACTCCTCACTCCAGCCCTATGAGGGAGGTGCTATTACTACCATTCTCAACTTACTAATGGAGAGTTCAGCAGAGGTTCATAACTTCCCCACAGTCACACAGCTAGTGTGACAGATGGAGCAGGGTTGGATGCCAGAGCCAGGCCCTCCAGCCCCATGCTTCACTGCTGCCGGAGCCCACTCATCTGCAGTCACTACCACAGGCATCAATGGTAGTACCCAGAATAAGCATGTATGGAGCACCTACTGTATTCACAGAACTCTGATAACTCTGAAAGTCCAAGCAATGAAGCAAACAAAGCCAAGGAATGGTAGAAATCGCAGAGTTCAAACCAGAGTCTAGGACCTGAAGTGCACTGCATGGGCCAGGTTAAACTGAATGAAACATTCCTATTTTGATCCCTTTCATTATTTATCATTCATACCCATAAATACTTTTAACGAGATTAGTTTTAGTTGCAAAGTGAACAAATAGGCAACAAATCAGCTCTTCCAACATTTTCTTCTCCTGAAAAGGCTCTTTGAAAGCCCTGTTTTGCAGAGACTTGCTCCTTTTACATGACGGGTAAATCGTAGGAGACCTGGTAGATTATCGTACATACTTAATGTGGAAAGGTTGCTTCATCCAAGAGCCTGGAGTTTTCATAGACACTGTCCTGATACTTCCCCTTGGGCAATACCACGCCTGCAGGCAACAGCTCTGACGCACTCAAGACCTAAATACTACCCACAGAAGTGCTGGCTTGGCTGGCAAAACCTTTTGCTAAACAGAAGAACAACATTTTTTTTTTCTTTTCTGGAATTTGCAAACAGCATTTATTCTCAGCCTTGCCTTCCAAACGTTCCAATTGAACATTGCTGGGCAGCGTGGAAACAAGAGGCCAGGCCGGCAGGGGGCGGCAGACCCCACACTTCCCTGTGCGCCCTCGCCTCCCTGGGAGGGAGTGTCCAGCTCCCAAAACCTGTCGCGGGTTTTGTCCCAAGTGACTTCAGCCAGCAGAGGTTCAAGTCCTGAGGCTGCACAATTCGGGGTGGAAGGAGTGGGGCGTAAGGCTGAGAGTGGGGACAGCAATCCAGGGGCGCCAGGGTGGGAGCCGCAGCGGGCCCGTGGCGGCCCGGAGGACACTGATGCTTCTGGAGCGCGCGAGGGGTGCCCCGCGCGACAGGACCAAGGCCGCCTGCGCTCCGCGGAGGCGCGGGCACGGGGCGGGGGCGCGGGTGGGCGGCCCCCCTCCGGCAGGCCCATGATGGCCAGGCAAAGGCCGCTGGGAAAGGCAGGACGCTCACCCATGCGCTGCGAACTGGGCTTTTCTCTTTCGCCCGCCCTGTGTTCCAGGGCGCGGCCCTGTTTGGTCCCACCGCTGGCTCCGGGGCTGAGCCCCAGGTAGGTGGGTCGGAGGCCCTGAGAGAACTGGGGGTTGAGGGCATTTCTGCTTCCAAGCACGAGCGCGGGTAGCCCTGATGCTCCAGCCCATGGTCACTGGATTGGAAACTGGCAAGGGTAGGGGATGTTTTGCAGGAGGCCGCCCTCTGTCTTCCTCTGTTCTAACACCTACTGGACTCAGGGAATCCTGATACCTGCATTTTTTACCAGAAAAAAATTCTAACAGCAGAAAAGTCCACGTGATGGGTTACGCCTCCTTAACGTGCCCCATTTGACCTTGTAAGCTTCCTTCCGCAGACTGACCTTGTTTTGTGCAATCAGTGTGATCTTATGTCAGCTATGCAAAACAATTTTTGTTTACTGAATCTGGTTTAAAAGGCAAGAAGTTGCTTCCCATAGGGCACTTTGATCCTTAGTGGAAAGGGATGTGTATGCCTTGAAACATGGACAGTCACATGCAATGCTTGGTTTTGTGTAGAACTAACATGAGATAATCTTTTGACTGGTTTTCGGAATTGAGGAGAATTCACTTAGGAAAATAAGCATGTGTATCAATGGATGACTAATACGGACGTGTACTTTAACTGATTTCACAGAAGCAGTGCTCCTGATATTTTGAGACACAAATTTTATTTGGTTCTTCTTTACCTTATGATCAATTAGCTGCTTACTTCATAAGTTACAGAGGGAGAAGGTACTTCCTGTTTTCTCTTTAAATCTCTTGTGCCTTATTTAAAGAAGCAGTAGGGCACATGCAGTGCCTCACTCCTGTAATCCCAGCACTTTGGGAGGCCAAGACAGGAGAATTGCTTCAGCACAGGAGTTCAAGACCAGTCTGGGCAACATGGCAAGACCTCATCTCTACAAAATATACCAGAAAAAGTATCCGGGTGTGGTGGCGCACGCCTGTATCCCCAGCTACTCGGGAGGCTGAGGTAGGAGGATGATTGAGCCCAGGAAGTCAAGGCTGCAGTGAGCCAGGATTGCACCACTGCACTACAGCCTGGCAACAGAGCAAGACCTTGTGCCAAAAAATAAATGTTTTTAAAAAAAGGGAGTAATAAAGGAGAAATCTTTTTGCTACATTTAACTTATCCTCCACTATTCTAAACTGTAAGCTTCAATAATTTATAAGAACAGTAAAATTAATACTTTAAAATTAGCTGATATGCTTAGTAACTGGAAAATATTTCAATTTTAAAAAATTGTAGGTGGGGCACGGTGGCTGACACCTGTAATCCCAGCACTTTGGAAGGCCAAGGCGGGTGAATCACTAGGTCAGGAGTTCAAGACCAGTGTGACTAACATGGTGAAACCCCATCTCTACTAAAAATACAAAAATTAGCTGGGTGTGGTGACATGAACCTGTAATCCCAGCTACTCAGGAGGTTGAGGCAGGGGAATCGCTCAAACCTGGAAGGCGGAGGTTTTAGTGAGCTGAGATCACGCCACTGCACTCCAGCCTGGGTGACAGAGCAAGACTCAGTCTCAAAAAAGAAAAAAAAATTCTATTCCATCTAGTAATTGACCCATATGATACATATGCATACATGTATAAAAGTGTATGTATATTCATTTGTATATATTATACATTATACTCAGTTTATACTTTTATTGTGCATCACTAAGACCTTTTTTGACTTTAAAAGTGGGTTATACAGACCTTTTAAAGGTCAAGCAACAAAAATGAAAACACTGCAAACACTGCACTTTTGTGTGGTTCTGTAAACACACAAGAATAGTGGAGGTCAGGATCCATGTTGCCGGCCAGGCATTAAGTTGGCATTATCGGCAATCACTGTAGTCTCTGTGGGTGCTGATGAATCTGCATTCCCTACATGTCGTGCCTTGGGAATTGCTCCTTTGACTAGATTACTGGTTTGAGGTTGTCACTGTTGTGTTTCTTACAAGAGTAGAAAACAAGGGCACAAAAAATGGATTTAGGTAAGTGGAAATTTAATGCAGTCACAGCAGCGCCTCACACAAAGAAAGTGATCAACAAATGTAGCCTTGATAAGGGTCCCTCCCTAGGCCAGTCGTCACCTACTTCCTCTGCTGGATGACAGCCCTCTTATATCTGCAGTCAGCGCCCACGTTCCCAGAGCTTCTCTTCTCAGACACGCAGCACCCAGGTCTCTCCATATCCTTCATCAACGCCTCCTGAAAATGTGAGACCTTGGAGAAGCCCATGTCCTCCAGGTGTGGCTGGGAGAGCTGAGACAGAGCCCTGGGGTCCTTTCTTATCATCCCTCGTTCGGGTGTTCTATTTCTGTTAATCCTACAAATAGTCATTTAAAAAAAATACCATTCATTTTAAACCAGTAGCTTAGCTGTCCCGTGTAAGCTCCACACCCTCAGCTCTGTAGCTGATTACATAGTTCATTATTAAGCTAATTTAAGAAAAGTTAAATCTATGAAAAAGTACAGAGGAAACAAAGTTTGAAGCAACTTACCAATTTTCCCACAACCTGCAGTTAACAATTGTGAACATTTTGTCCTTTTAACTTTTCCCCAGTCCCTGGAACTTTCTAGCTCATCCTCTCTTCTCTAACCCAATCTCCCTCAGCCACAATCATGATGAAGTGTGTACTCATCCAACCTGCTTTGGAACATTTAAAAATTATTTTAATTAGTTTTTAAAAATCAACTTTATATGTGCTTATACTTTAAAAAGTCAAAAAGTTCTATAAAAAAGCTTGAATTTCCTTTTACCCAGAGGCAAACACTTCGACTCTTTAAACTGATCCTATTGAAATTTACCTTCAAATCTCTAAATAACCTTCTGCCCCTGGTACTTCTTTTTTCTGTTTTAGTCATTACCTATGGACTTACCACCCTGCAATATTAGGATTTAATTCTCTTTATTGTACCATCAACAATATAACACACACACACACACACACACCATACATACACTATGTGCATATATACCACACACACCACATACCTCACACACACACCACACACCCACAACACACCATACACCATGTACACACACAGATCACCCACCACATGCTGCACACACACACCATACATACATTATGCACGCACTCCATACTTACACCATGCACACACACCATATATACCACACACCTCCCACACACCACAAATCCATAACACACATACACACACAAACACACCATGCACACCATACAGGATGCACACACACATACCACACCCACACACCGTGCACACCCTACTCTTCATTGTTTGAGGAACCTCCATTCTATTTTCCATAATGGCCACAATTTACATTCCCCCCAAGAGTGTGCCAAGCTTCCCTTTTCTCCACATCCTCACCAACACGAGTCATCTTTTGCCTTTTTGATAACAGTTATTCTAATAGGTTTAAGGTGATACTACAATGTAGGTTTTCCTTTTGTTTTGTTTTTTATTTTTAGAAATAAGTCTTACTCTGTCACCCAGGCTGGAGTACAGAGGTGCAATCATAGCTCACTGTAACTTCAAATTCCTGGGTTCAAGCAATCTTTCTGCCTCAGCCTCCCAAGTAGCTAGAACTACAGGTACACAATACCATGCCCAGCTACTTCTTTATTTCTTTGTAGGGACAGGGTCTCACTATGTGGCTCAGGCTGGTCTCAAAACTCCTGGCCTCAAGCAATTCTCTCTTTCTTAGCCTCCCAAAGTGCTGCGATTACAGGCGTGAGCCACCATGCCCATCCCATATGTTTCTTTGATTTGCATTTTTCTGATGAGTAGTGAATTTGAGCACCTTTTTATATACCTGTCTTCCATTTGTCTGTCTTTTGTTGATAAATGTCTATTCAGCTCCTTTGCCCATTTAAAAACTTGGGTTATTTGGGTTTTCTTTTTGCTATTGAGTTTGAGCTTCTTATGTATTTTTGAAATTAACCCCAATCAGATGTATGGTTTGCAAATATTTTCTCCCATTCCTTATGTTACTTTTTCATTCTGTTGATTGTTTCCTTTGCTGTGCAGAAATGTGATGCAATCCCATTTGTCTATTTGGTTTTTGTTACCTTTCCTTTGGGGTCATATACAACAAATCAATGCCCAACCCAATGTCAAGAAGCTTTTCTTCTATGTTTTCTTCCAGTAATTTCACAGTTTTAGATCTTACGTTTAAGTTTTTAATCTATTTTGAGTTATTTTTTATAGGTGGTATGAGATAAAGATCCAATTTTACTCTTCTCTATGTGAATATTTAGTTTTCCCAGTACCATTTATGGAGGAGACAATCCATTTCCCATTTTGTGTTCTTGGCACCTTTGTCAAATATCAGTTACATGAGGATTTATTTCTGAATTCTCTATTTGGTTTCATTGATCTTTGTGTCTGTTTTCATGCCAGTACCATACTGTTTTGATTACTGTTGCTTTGTAATATATATCAGAGAATATAATGCTTCCAGCTGTGTTCTCTGCTCAAGATTGTTTTGGCTATTCAGGTACTTTTGTGGTTCCATATGAATTTTAGGATTGTTTTTCTTTTTTTGTAAAAAATTATATTGGAATTTTCATAGGAATTGCATTAAATCCGTAGATCACTTCAGATGGTATAGACATTTTAATGATATTAATTCTTTCAATCCATGAACACGGGCTGTCCTTCCACTTATATGTGTCTTCTTTAATTTCCTTCATCAGTGTTTTATAATATTCAGTGTACATGTCTTTCACTTCTTTGGTTAAGTTTATTCCTTAGTATTTTATTCTTTTTGGTTCTATTGTAAATGACATTGTTTTCTTGATTTTCTTTTAAAAATAGTTGTGTATAGAAAGGATATTGACTTTTATATGTTGATTCTGTATCCTGCAATGTTACTGAATTCATTTTATTAATTCCAACAGTTATTTTGTTGAGGCCCTAGAGTTTTCTACATATATGATCATGTCATCTGCAAACAGAGTAATTTTACTTCTCCCTTTCTGATTTGCATGCCTTTGCTTCTTTTTCTTGTTTAATTACTCCAGCTTGGATTTACAGGACTATGTTGAATAGAAGTGGTGAGAGTGAACATCGTTGCCTTGTACCAGGAAATCTTTCCATTTTCCCCTCTTTGATTATGATGTTAACTGTGGGCTTTTCATATTTACCTTTATTGTGTTGAGATAAGTTCTTTCCAAGCCTATTTTATTGAGTGTTTTAATAATGAATGCATGTTGAACTTGTCAAATGTTTTTTCTCTATTGAGATGATTGTGTTGTTGCTTTCTTTTATTTTGTTAATGTGGCGTATCACATTGACTGATTTGTGTATGTTGAACCATTCTTTTAATGTGCTGTAGGATTGGGTTTTCTAGCATTTTATTGGGGAATTTCACATCTGTGTTCTTCAGGGATATTGGCCTGTAGTTTTCCTTTCTTGTGGTATCTTTATCTGGCTTTGGTATTAAGGCGATGCTAGACTCATAAAATGAGTTTGGAAGTTTTCCTTCTTCTGTTTTTTGGAAAAATTCAAGAAAAGTTGCAATTAATTTTTCTTTGCACGTTTAATAAAATTTACCCATTAAGTCATCTAGACCTGGGCTTTTCTTTTTAGGAATGGGAGTGGGGTTGATGACTGATTCAACTTCCTTTTGTTATTGGTCTATTCAGGCTTTCTATTTCTTCTTGATTCAGTTTTGGTAGGTTGTATATTTTTAGGAATTGATCCATTCCTTCTAGATTATCCAATTTGTTGCTGTATAATCGTTCATAATAGCTCCTTATAATACTTTTATTTCTGAGGCATCCATTGTAATACCTTTTTTCATTTCTAGTTTTATTTATTTACATTTCTCTCTTCTTTTCTTAGTCAAGCTAAGAGTTCGTTGATATTGTTTTCTTTTTCAAAAAGCCAAGTCTTAGTTTTGTTGTTTTTTCCAAGGGGAATGGGGTTCTCTTATCTATTTGATTTACTCTGATCTTTATTATTTCCTTTTTTTCTGCTAACTTTGCTTGGTTTGTTCTTCTTTTTCTACTTCTTTGAGGTGTAAAGTTAGGTTGTTTATCTGATATCTTTATTTTTTTGATGAAGGCATTTTTTGTTATAAACTTCCCTGTTAATACTTCTTTTGCTGCATCCCATAAGTTTTGAGATATTTTGTTTTCATTTTCATATTTTTAAAACATTCTTTGACCTCCTCTTTGACCTAATGGTTGTTCAGGAGCATGTTGATTGGTTTCCGTGTATTTGTGATTTTTTTTACTGTTATTGATTACTAGTTTAATTCCTTTGAGATTAGAAAAGATATTGAAATGAATTTGCTCTTCTTGACTATTTTAAGATTTGTTTTGTGACCTAGTATGTGATATATCTGATGCTGTGTGCACTTGAGAAAATGTGTGTTCATTTGCTGTTGGTTGGAGCAGTCTGTGTATGTCTGTTAGGTCCATTTTGTCTTTAGTGTTGTTAGTTCTGCTGTTACTGCTTTTCTGTCTGGATGATCTATCCATTGGAAAGAGTACAGTATTGAAGTCACCTACTATTATTGTATTGCTGTCTGTTTCTCCCTTCAGGTCTGTCAATGTTTGCTTTATATATTTAGATGCACTTGGATGTTGGGTGAATATATACTTATAATTGGTATATCTTCCTGATGAATTGACCATTTTATCATTGTAATAATGACCATCTTTGTCTCTTGTAACAGTTTTTAAAAGTCTATTTTGTCTGATGTAATTATAGCCACTCCTGCTTTCTTTTTGTTGTCATTTGCACAGAATATCTTTTTCTATCTTTTCATTTTCAGCCAAGATGTGTCCTTAAAGTTGAAGTGAGTCTCTTGTAGGCAGCATGGGTTTGATCCTAGTTTTTATCCTATTCAACTACTGTATGTCTTTTGATTGGAGAATTTAATCCATTTACATTAAAGTAATTATTGATAGGAAAGAATTTGCTTTTGTCATTTTGTTAATTGGTTTTCTGACTTATGCCTAATTCCTTTGTTCCTTTCTTCCTGTCTTTCTGTGGTCTTTTGTTAAAAAAAAAATTGATAAGTTTTGGAGTGGTATTCTTTGGTTCCTTTCTTTTTATCTTTTGTGTATCAACTAGAGTTTTTTTTTTCTTTTGGTTATCAGGAGGCTTACAATAAACATTTTATAGTTGTAACAATCTATTTTAAGTTGGTAACATTTTAACTTAGATTGCAAACAAAAACTACACTTTTACTTCTCCTTCATTGCATTTTGTTATTGATGTCACAATTTACATATCTTTATACTGTGTGTCCATTAATACATTATACCTATATTTATTTTTAATACTTTTGTCTTTTATACTAAAGTTAAAAGTGAAATATATACCATCATTACACTATTAGACTATTTTGAATTTGACCATATACTTACATTTGCCAGTGATCTTTATATTTGCATATACTTAAATTTTACTAATTAGCATCCTTTTGTTTCAACTTGATGAATTCCTTTTAGCATTTCTTTTAAGGGAGGTAATTCTAGCAGTGATGAACACCCCCAGCTCTTGTTTGTCTGAGAAAATCTTTATCTCTCCATTTCTACAGACTTTTTTGTGTAGAATTATTGGCTAACAATTTTATTCCTTCAGCACTTTGAATGTAACACCCCATTCTCTCCAGTTCTGCAAGGTTAATGCAGAAAAATTTGCAGACAGCTTATGAGGAGGGGAGCAGCTCGTATGTGATGGTCACTTTTCTTTTGCTGGTTTCTAAATTTACTCTTTATCTTTGACTTTTGCCAATTTAATTATAATGTGTTTTGGTGTAATTTTATTTGCATTGATCCTCTTTGGGGATTTTTGAGTTTGACGTTCCTGATGTCCATATTCCTTGCAAGGTTTTGGAAGTTTTCAGGCATGATTTATTTAAATAAGGTTTCTGTTTTCCTCTCTCTTTCTTTCTAGGAAAATAATATATATATATATCCATAATATATATATTGTTTCCCTTTATAATGTCACATAAATCCTGTTGGCTTTCTTACTTTTTTCCATTTTTATTCTTTTTATCATCTGACTGGATAATTTCGTTGACCTGTCTTCAAGTTCACAAATTCTTTCTGATTTGATAGAGCATGCTGCAGAAGCTCTGTTGCATTTTTTTTCCATTTCATTCATTGCATCCTGCAGCTCCAGAATTTCTGTTTAGTTCTTTTTTTATGATTCCTAACCTTTTGTTGAAATTCTAATTTTGTCTTTGAATTGATTTATCTATTCTTGTTCTCTTGTAGCTCACTGAATTTCCTTAAAAATGGTTATTCTGAATTATTTGTCATACAATTCATATATCTCCTTTTCTTTGGGGTCAGTTACTGGAACTTTATTCGTTTCTTTTGGTGGTGCCATGTTTGCCTGCTTCTTCATGATCCATATAGCCTTGTGTTGATGTCTGTTTATTTGAAGGAGCAAACACTTCTTCCTGTCTTTACTTGCTGATTTCTGCAGGTAAACACCCCCTGCCATGTCTTCAGACTGATGAGACTGCCTCCAGGACTGTAATTGAGTGAGACTGGAGTCAGGTCACATGGATGCTGCAAGGTCTTCAGTTGGATCCACTTGTTACTGGAGGGTGCAGGCAGGCAGGCAGGGTTACTGCTGGATCCCCAGGTGCATGGGACTGACTCGGGCCATGATCAAGTAAGGCTGGAGCCAAGCTACAAAGACGCTTCTTGGTCTGCACTTGAGTGCACAGATGGTAGGCCTATTATCAGGGTAGACAGGTATAGCTCCTGCTGAGTCTCTGAGTGGGCTTACACATGGATGGGTGCCTCTGGAACTGTGGAAGAGCAGAGGTGGAGCTGAGTCACAAAGCTGCTTCATGGTATGCAGTCAGGACCAAGGTCAGCAGTCTTGTTACCAGAAGTGCTGATGGGTATAGGGTGCTCTCACGGTCCCTAGGCAGCCAGGCCTGCCTCCAGACCACCATTGAATGGATCTGGAGCTGGACCACAGGGCTGCATCAGGATCCACAGTCAGGACTGAAGTCAGCAGGACTACTACCAGGGGCACAGACAGGTGTCACTGCATTCCTGAGCAGGCAAGACTGACTCAGGACGATGGTAGAGTGGGGCTGGGGCTGGGCCACAAGCCTGCTTCAGGATCCACGTTCAGGATAGGGGCAGCAGGTCTGTCACTGGGGGCATAGACAGGCGTGGGTTATTCTGGGTTCCTTACCAGATGGAGCTGGCTGCAGGCTGCAGCCAAGTGGGGCTGGAGCCAACTCGGTAGGAGGATGGGGCTGCTTTGGTGTACAGCTAGGACCACGTTCAGCAAGCCTACTACAGGGGTTCAGGTCTGCTCTCTTAAAGTACCTCTCCTCAGTCTTGGGCTTTAGTGGTGTTTCATAACCTCCTACCTGGATCCTAGAGCTCCCACAGAGGCGCTTTTGTCCATGAATGGCTGCCAGATTGTTGTTTGTGTTGAGGAGATGGAGAATGCAAGCTGGAGACCTCCTGTTCCACCCTATGAATCATATCACTCCAATTTTTCTTTTGTTGCATGTGCTTTGGGTATCATGTCCAAGAATCCTTTGTCAAATTCAAGGTCATGAAAATGAACCCTATATTTTCTTCTAAAAGCATGATGGTTTTAGCTCTTATATTTATGTTCTTTTGCATGTGGCTATCCATTTGTCCCACTGCCATTTGTTGAAAAGACTGTTTATCTCCATTGGCACCCCTGTTGAATATCAATTGACTCAGTAATCTTAATATCTTGTATGTCTATAAATGTCTTAACTCTACCTTTATACCTGATTAACAGTTTGGCTGGGTAAATAGCTCATTTTTACTCAGAACTATTTTTTAGTTTCTGTTGTGCTATTAAGATGTCTTATGCCATTCTCATTCTTTTTTTTTGTTTTGTTTTGTTTTGTTTTGTTTTTGAGATGGAGTCTTGCTCTGTCGCCCAGGCTGGAGTGCAGTGGCGCGATCTCGGCGCACTGCAAGCTCCGCCTCCCGGGTTCACGCCATTCTCCTGCCTCAGCCTCCCGAGTAGCTGGGACTACAGGCGCCGCCACCTCGCCCGGCTAATTTTTTTGTATTTTTTTAGTAAAGACGGGGTTTCACCGTGTTAGCCAGGATGGTCTCGATCTCCTGACCTCGTGATCCACCCATCTCGGCCTCCCAAAGTGCTGGGATTACAGGCTTGAGCCACCCCCCCCCAGCCGCCATTCTCATTCCTTATGCTTTGCATGCAACATATATTTTCTCTGTAATAATTTATAGGACTTTTTTAATGCTAGTACTCTAATACTTCATTATGATATACACTCATGTGGGTTTGTTTTCTGCGTGGGCCATTTAATTACGCAAATTCACGTCCTTTAGTTCTAGAGATTTTTCTTCATCTTCATTATAAACACACATATACACACATACATATGCATACATGTGTTTCACTTTTACATTGTTCATATATATAAATACACAGACATCATGACATCTCAGTGATATATACGCACACATTTTGAGATTTTACCCAAGAAAATATGGATATTCTTTTACATAACCATGATACTCTTTCAACATACTTTGAAAAATTAAAAATAATTCCGTAACATTATTTAATACCCTGTTTATATTCTAGTATCTCTAATTGTCCTCAAAATGCCTGTTGTAGTCATCATTGTTCTTTGAGTCAGGATCCAGTCAATGATCACGTATTTCATAAGATTGTTGTGTCTCAATTCTTTCTTAATCTAGACTAGCCCTACACACACACGCACACACACACGCACACATACACACATAATACATACACGCACATTTTCTCATTGTTCATTAAATTTGATTTTCCTGATTAGCAAGGATTTGATGTTTTTTTCTGTAGATTTCTTCCTACTAACCTGTTACGAACTTTTGTATTCTGACTTGCTTTTGTTTTCGTTTGGTTTTTTTTGAGACGGAGTATCTGTCACCAGGCTGGAGTGTGGTGGTGCAATCTCGGCTCACTGCAACCTCCACCTCCCAGGGTCAAGCGATTCTCCTGCCTCAGCCTCCTGAGTAACTGGGATTACAGGCGCCCACCACCACGCCCGGCTAATTTTTTGTATTTTTAGTAGAGAGGGGGTTTCACCATGTTGGCCAGGATGGTCTCGATCTCTTGGCCTCATGATCTGCCTGCCTTGGCTTCCCAAAGTGCTGGGATTACAGGCTTGAGCCACCATACCCAGCTGTTTTGTTTTATTTTTAGACACACACAGGGTCTCTATGTTGCTCAGGCTGGTCTCAAACTCCTGACTTCAGGTGATCCTCCTGCCTCAGTTTCCCATATAGCTGGGATTATGAGCACAAGTCACCACATCCAGCCGTTTTTTAAAAAATATTACCTATCCCTCCCAGTGTTCCTTTTCCAAGTCATGATAGAAGCACAGAATAGAACTGGACTGATGACACAACCCTCTGACATGGCACTAGAAAACACTCTTTAAGTGGATGGTGATCTATCCAGCAAGAATTTTTGGATACAGTAATGTCACCTGCTATAATTTCACTTCATGCTTCTGCTTTTTGCACAAGGCTAGTGTGAGCATCCCTGTGCAATGGCTTATTGGGAAATTGATTTGCATTGCACCAGAAGCAATCTTCTCATCTACCTGCATACTCATCAGACTGAAAAAGGAAACACAGACTACCATTCATTGTGTGGCTACAGGGCACTATGAATTTCACACAATATATCTAAAGCCTACAATACTCACCAAAATAAACTATTACTGCCACAATTTAAGAGATGAGTGGAATGAAGCTCAGAGGTAAAGGAATGGGTTTAAGTTACAGTCTTATCCGACTCCAAAAACCATTCTCTTGTTATTCCTTCACACTGTTTATCAGGATCACCATGTCCTGATTTTTTTTTCTGAGCATTCGGTCTCCTATTTCCTTTCTAAGTGCTCAGCAAAACATTTGCCAGCCCAATTCTTAATTTCATTATCATCAGCAAAATGAATAATCAGAATTAATTAGTGAATGGCTTCTTCCTAGCACCCCTTTAAGAAACTTTCCCCTGCAGTCTACATGGGCACTAGCTTCAACCCTTGACTTTAAATAACAGTCAGTAATAAAGAATGTAGAAGCCTAATAATAAAGGGTTTGGGTTTTTAATTATTAAAAAAAGTTTTAAATTAAATCTTCTCCAAACACACACACACACACACACACATGCACATACACACACCCCCGACACATGAAAATCTCAAAGACAGACAACTAATGATTACTTTTATGCAAATTTATGTGATAGTAAAGAAAGGCACAGTAGGTACGAATCTTTACATTTTCCTTACCTTTCAAGAAATAACTTTAAAGAAAATAGGAATATTGTTTAGTATAGGAAACTCTGGCCAATAAGCTGAAATCTATACCTGCATCTGGAAGCCTCACCTGAGAGATGACTAAGCCTATTTCTTAGCTCCCAAATCACCTTGGTGCCTATGCAATCTCCTCATGGGTGATAATCTGAGAAAGCTGTAAAATTCCTTCTTTGATCCCTCTGGGACTTCGCTGATTGGGGTGGCTCTTTTCTTTGGTTCAATTACATCAGAAAATAATTAAACATGTTGGAATGAATAAATAAGTCAACTTCCAACATTTTCTTTATTTTATTTATTTTATGTTTGGAGACAGAGTCTCACTCTATCACCCAGGCTGGAGTGCAGTGGCACAATCTTGCCTCACTGCAGCCTCAACTCCCCTAGGCTCAGGTGATCCTCCCACCTCAGCCTCCCAAGTAGCCAGGACTATAGGCTCATACTAACACACTCAGCGCATTTTTATTTGTTTTGTAGAGATGGAGTTTTACCATGTTGCTCAGTTTGGTCTTGAACTCCTGGGCTTACGTTATCTGCCCACCTCAGCCTGCCAAAGTGCTGGAATTATAGGCAAGAGCCACTACACCCGGCCCAACATTTTCAAATGCATAATTGTCAAGAGCCACGACACCCGGCCCAGCATTTTCAAATGCATAACTGGCAAGAGCCACGACACCCGGCCCAACATTTTCAAATGCATAACTGGCAAGAGCCACGACACCTGGCCCAACATTTTCAATTGCATAATTGGCAAGAGCCACGACACCCGGCCCAACATTTTCAAATGCATAATTGCAAAGTGTTTGTCTTTTGAAAACTTTACATTATAAATATTTTAAATAGAAATAAAAAGTTATTAGAAAACCAAAGATTAAAATGAAAGGCAGTAAAATATTGGTTATTCTTCCATGTATTCATGCAACAAATGTATGTGGATTGTGCACCGTATCATAGGCCCCGGGACAAAGCTGAAATGAAGAACAGGCAGGCATGGCCATAGCCCACACTGAGCTCACAGGTGAGTGGGGGTGACAGACATGGACACAGGCAATTACACTCAGTGCGGGAAACCCACAGTGGGGAAGCAAGGGGTGGTGGGTGTCCATTGGAGGCCTAACCCAGCATTGATGGAGACGGTCAGGAGAGACTTCTGAGGTCATTTCTGTGCTGATATCTGAAGGAAGAATGAGTGAGAAAAGTTGGCTGAGGGCATGGGGATGGAAGGAATAATCTTTCAGGCAGAGGGAAGAATATTTGTAAGATCTAGAGCTAATTGAAAGGCACGCACATTGGAGGATATAAGCACAACTGATAGTGCCTGTGAGATGGGTATTGCCAAAATGTGAAGCTGGAGAAGTAAACCAAGATCAGGTCATGAAAGTCTTAACAACATACCAGGGAGTGACATATTGGGTTGACATTTCAGCGGGGCAGTGCTGTGGGTAGGATTCAGTTAGGAGGATGTTAAAATAATGTACATGCAAGGTGACCGTGGCCTGAACCAGGATAATGGTGAGTGTCTAGGGAAGCAGGTGGCCAAGGCTGGACTTGGATGGATTGGATTGGGAAGTAGGGGTAGAGTGGTAGGCAAGAAATAGGGAGAAATGGAGTACAGAACCCAAGTTTCTGGTTTGTGTAAAAGGTGATGATGTTCACTGATACAGGAGAACACAGGAATAGCAAGAGATGGCAGGGAATATGGGAAGTTGACGGGTAGGTTGAATGTTCAAGTAAAAACATATAGACAGGTATCAGACATACATGTAGTCTAAGGAATGTAAGCATGGAGTTCCCAGCACAGAGAGCCTTCTTGAAGCCTCAGGAGTCCACATGCAGGGTGAGAAGGGAAGAGAGGTCAAGGCATAGTCCCTAAGGAACTCCAGCATCAAAGGAGGAGAGCTTTGGAAGACGAGGAAACATGGAGGAAGACATAGGCTTTTAGGGAGACAGTGGAGTATGATGTCACAGGCTTGACAATGAACAAAGGTATGGTTGCACATACATTGGTGCACAGAAAACATTCTTTCTGAGACTCAAACATGAGCCCACTGGTTTCTTGTTCAGCTACTCTATTCCTGGCATATTGACATAAAGGTTTATAAATAAATAAGCTAGTATTATTTATAAAAAAAAGAAAATTTTAAAAATTCTTTAAAAAAAAGAAAATTTTTTAAATTCTTTAAAAAAAAGAAAATTTTTAAAATTCTTTTAAAAAAAGAAAATTTTTTAAATTAGCTGAGTGTGGTGGCACACACCTGTAGTCCCAGCTATTCGGGAGGCTGAGGTGGGAGGATCCCTTGAACCTAGGAGTTCAAGGCTGCAGTGAGCTATGACCACACAACTGCACTCCAGCCTGGGTGACAGAGCACGACCTTGTCTCAAAAATAAAAATAAATAAAAATAAATATATTTATATTAAATATAAATTATATTAAATATAAATTATTTATGTTTAAGCCAGGAACTTAAAATCTGTGTGATGAAGCCAAACACAGAAATAATAGCATCAGTGACCAAAACAGTGTATTTATTACAGAACCTGAAAGTGCCCATCACTTTGTGGAATTTTGGTTAAAATGTCTTACTACCCATTCACAGGTAGCCCCCTCCTGAGAGAGGCCCACCACAAGGGTAGTGGAGGCATAAAAAGTCCTTCACTCCTCAACGATGAGAATGAGAGGGTAGCCGCTGGTGGAAAAGATGGTGGACTTCCAGTGGGCCGAAAGGCGAAAGAAGTGGTCACTGATGTTCCAGGCTGGAGCGAGCCCATGTAGACACCCATGATATGGAGATGCAGAAGAAAGGGCAGCCCAGGAATTCTGGAGAAGCACCACACTCAGATACAGCCCAGACCCAGGGACAAGAAGGGAGTGATTGAAAATCGATAGAGAAAGCATTGGCCCTTCCTTCACTCACTGCTTCCTACAGAATTCCTAGCCATTAAGACTCTCCTCCCACTGCCCCCAGGCAGGAGGGCAGAAATGTTATCTCTGCAGAAAGAGATGTGCCAGAGACAGGCCTCTGGACACTGACATCTGGGGCTACCCCCGGGAGAATGAGAACACCTTTCCTGAGCACCTTAGGAACACATTTTGTTGGGGTTGGTTTTTCTGTGGGTGGGAGGCAGGCTTGGGAGTCGTGTTCTGTGTGAGGGTTGTGATTGGATGGTGTGGCCCAGCAACAAGTCGCATCACCCAAAGGCATTGGGTGCATTGGGTTGATTGTCTGAAGCCTGCCAACAATGATTTTGGGTAGCAGTTCTATTAGAAAAGTCATGAAATTATATTATGTAAATTGGACCAAGCCCATTGCCATTTAGTTCATTGCTTTATAACCAGTTCATGACGTTAAAAAAAAAGGAAGTGAACATTAAAAAGTTCCATTCATTGGGGTGGCGTAGACCCTAACTTTTGTCTACCTTTGTTTGTCTGCGTGCTTGCTTTTTGTCTTGGGATCTAATTTATTTGTAATTATTTGTCTTGTATGTAGTAACCATCACTTGCCCGCTAACCACTGAAAAGAGAATTTGTTGACGAGTTAAATCAGAGGCCATCTCTTACTCAACCTTATCAAATTCTTTCTTTCCCAGTTGTAATTTATTGTACCAGCTGCCTCCCCACCTGCCAATTCTCCTTCAGATATGTCTCCTCTGCAGCATCACTTAAGATATTTTTATTAGAATTAGAAAGTATAGCAAATCATAAGTTTATTTTTCCTTTCCCTATTGCTTCTGTACAAAATCTCCCCATTTATTTTCTTTGAAACTATTTACAAGTGATTGCTTTAACCCTGCTCCCTCAGCATACCCATGTTTATGTTATCTTTCTTTTATCACAATACACTGAGCTGCCCCTCAGGTGGATTCCTCATTTCAATATTATTGACACTTCTTTTATCTTTACTGGACTGCTTCTCCGTGTGCTTTTTTGACAGTCATCCTGTCAAGGTTTTCTTTCAATCTATTTGACACATTTTTTCCTTTTTTTTTGTTGTTCTTTGTTTTTCAAGATGTGTCTCGCTGTGTTGCCCAGGCTGGAGTGCAGTAGGACCATAATGGCTCACTGCAGCCTTGAACTCCTGGGCTCAAGGAATCCTCCCACCCCAGCACTCTGAGTAGCTGAGACTACAGGCACGTGCCACCTTGCCCAGCTAAGTTTTTTTTTTTTTTTTTTTGGTGGAGATGGGGTCTCACTTATGTTGCCCAGGCTAGTCTTGAACTCCCAGCCTCAAGTTATCCTCCTGCCTCAGTCTCCCAAAGTGTTGGGATTACAGGCGTGAGCCACCACACCCAACCTTCCTGTGTTATTAAAGGAGAAATCTTAGTAATGAATGAAAAAAGACTTTAAGGTATAATTGACAATAAGTTGGCCTTTGCCATTTAAATAAGGAAATTGAGGGCAACAAATGCTCTGAATGTGTACAGAAAATGCTGCTGGGGAGTGGTTTATGAATTTTTAATTAACGAGATCAGAGCCAGGCAAGGTGGCTCCCACCTGTAATCCTGGCACTTTGGGAAGCTGAGGCGGGAGAATTGCTTGAGTTCCAGGAGACCAGCCTGGGCAATATAGTGAGACCTCTTCTCTGAAAAAAAAAGAAAATTTTTTAAATTAGCTGAGTGTGGTGGCACACTATTCCAGCTATTCGGGAGGCTGAGGTGGGAGGATCCCTTGAACCTAGGAGTTCAAGGCTGCAGTGAGCTATGACCACACCACTGCACTCCAACCTGGGTGACAGAGCAAGACCTTGTCTCAAAAATAAATAAATAAATAGATCAGAGGCATTAATACCATAAGTATTTGCTATTGCTTTTTGATGGCATTGTAACAACCAGCATGTTTTGAATATCAGAATTATCTGTGACATTAAGTATGTATTTCAGCAACTATTAAAACTACATACAATGATGGCTCACATCTGTAATCCCAGCACTTTGAAAGGTCAAGGTGGGTGGATCATTTGAGGTCAGGAGTTCGAGACCAGCCTGGCCAACATGGTGAAACCCAGTCTCTTCTAAAAATACAAAAATTAGCCAGACTTGGTGGTATGCACCTGTAATCCCAGCTACGTGGGGGGCTGAGGCAGGAGACTCGCTTGAACCCTGGGAGGCGGAGATTGCAGTGAGCCAAGATTATGCCACTGCACTCCAGCCTGGGCGATGGAGTAAGACTCCATCTCAAAAAAAAAACAAAAAACAACAACAAAGAAAGGAAGGAAGGAAGGAAGGAAAGAGAGAGAGAAAGAAAGAAAACAAAAGAAAAGAAAGAACAACTATATGTATGTAATCTATTGGATTTCTCAGAAATGTATTTTCCAAAGCAAAAGAAGAATTTTATTTGACTAGTTTATGTTCAGACTATGTTATCTTTTATGCATCTACAGATCAAAGATTACTTGTAACTATGTCAATGTGCCAATGCCCAGAAGAAAGATAAACATATTTACCAGCATTTCTAGGAAACGAATGATACAGATCAAACAACAGGATATTTTTATTTTTCATTCACATTTTTAATGAAACCATTTCCCCTCGCATCACCAAAAGTTTTTTCTAGTCAAACAGAGAGAGAACTCAATATCACACGTGGAAACTACCTCAGAGTAACCTATGCCTTATTTGTTGTTAGGAATCTAGACATTGTAAAAACTCAGAATATCCTCAGGTTTTCATTTTGTTTTGGTTTTGGTTTGGGGTTTTTTTGAGACAGGGTCTTGTGCTGTCACCCAGGCTGGAGTGCTGTGGTGCTGTCATGGCTCACTGCAGCCTCCACCTTTTAGGCTCAAGCAATCCTCCTGCCTCAGCCTCCCAAGTAGCTGGGACCACAGCTGCCCACCTCCATGCCCACCTAGTTTTTTGTATTTTTTGTAAAGATGGGGTTTTGTCGTGTTGCCCAGGCCGGTCTTGAACTCCTGAGCTCAAGCAATCTGCCAGCCTGGGCCTCTCAAAGTGCTGGGATTACAGGCAGGAGCCACTGGGTGCCACCTATCCTCAATTTTTACCTTAATGATTTCAATGGCTATTGCCTAGAAGCTATGGAGCAAATAAGTACAAATTTGTATGTTTGCTAGATTGGGAATATAATTAGTGAACTCTAGGAAATACTTTTACAATTGCTTTTGATGATAGGCTTAGGGCCAGTTACATTATTATTCAATGGTATCTTAATTTCAAGAAGAATGTAGACTCGCAGATTCAGGACTAATTAAAGTGGAAAGGCACATTTACAGATAATCACAGTCTAGTTTTTTTGTGAGGCACTTGAGTAGAGTTTCAATTTACACTATTGTTAAACCTATAATGGTATATCCATAGCCCTCCGTTAATCATTTTTTTGCCTGTTAGTTTATTTTCATATTTCCTTTGAAAGAAAAATAGTAATAAAATTACATAAAGGATTTCTTTTCATAATTTGATGACCAAGAAAAGTAATTAACACATAAGCCCATTATAGCTAAAATTATACTGAAAATACATCTTCACACACCTCATACCACTACTACAACATATATTTGCCTGAGTTCCTTTCCTCTCCACCCCCTAATTTCCTCAAAGCAAAAGGACCATCCCACTACAGAGTAAAACCCTAGGTAGATAGAAACAAAACAGCCAGGGAAGAGCCAGAAATCCAGTTAGAGCCAGCATAGCACAAGATAATCAGTCATTAAAAGAAGTCACATATTTAGGTTTTGTAAAACGTTTTTAAATTTTTTTACTTTAGATATAAAAGGCCAGACTCATTTTTCTGGATTATATCTCACATATATTTTGAGGTTTTGCATTTAGGAAACAAAACCATGATTTCCTATGTGTACAATTTCTTGAAAGCATTTCAACAAACATTTAGGTTTTAGTTTTTGCTAAGGAATTACACCAAAGGCCTCTTTTAAAATCTGTTTTGTTTTTTTGGGTTTTTTTGTTTGTTTGTTTTTTAGCTAAAGTTACTATTTTCCAACTACATGGTACAACACGCAGGCACCTCTGGGCATGTGCACACAAGTGCACAACACACAGCCTCAGTGTTATGGGCAGAAAGCTTATTCACCAAAGACCTATTTTTAGATGAGTGCTGTGCCAAACTATACTGTTTCATTTTTTTTAGGTTAAGAGCAATGTTTCATTTCAAAAATGTTTTAGAAAATGTGTTCAAGCTTTCTTGGGAATACTCCAACTGTTTTGCTAAACATTCCCCTTTCTTCGAGGGTACAGAAGTACAAAGAGTATATTCAATTTGTTACATAAAAGAATACTCAAAGAAGACTGAATTTACCTCCAGTTAGCAAGTTCTTTGCCATTCAGGTAACAATTCATCGCGGTTTGACAAGATCACTTTTTAAGTTTAGGCTTAAGAAGGAAGGCAGAAATAGCTCTGGGCAGAGAGGAAAGGTTCCCATGGATGTATATAATGTGTTGTGGTTTGATATTTTACCCCATACCCATATTATAAATAAAGACGACTGAAGTACACTGTAAAAATCTCCAAATAGTCACTGTGCTAAAACTAAGCATGTTTTATTAGGAGAAGTGGTATCTACGGTACTTTTCATGATAAAATGCTTATTTTCCCTGCCCCTCTCAAAAAAAAAAAAAAAAAAAAAATACAGACTTCTTTATAGTGATTGTATAGTTTGTAATTTGAAGTTCAAATTACATATGGTTAGAGGAGTGCGGTCAATTTTCATTTACAAACTTTGTAGATTATGTGTAGGTAGTTTGCTTTCTTTGGCAATCATTTAAAATCTAGCTGGCCTCTGCTTGCTGGCCAAACACTTCCTGGGATCTCTCTCCTTCCAAAGACCTCTTTAAATTTCCCTAGAGTGGTTGCAAAAATAACTGCTTTTAAAGATAGGCACACCTACTTACGAGAAAGGAGCAAATGCCTGGGGTATCTGAAGTTAAGCGTGTTGTTTTGGTAATCTCCTATTTTGAATGATGGTATGAGCAGGCAGTGTGTCATTCACGGAACCAGCCTAGGTGCCAGTCTCCTACCAGTTTGTTTACCTCCAACTACTCCAGAAACAAGTTAAATGATGACTCAGGCCTGGTGTTGTGCTATATTTTAGCACTTAAAATGATTCAACAGAGTATACATTGATTTTATAGTTCCTTTGTAATGAAACCTTGGGAACCACTGTGTTTTTTAAACATAGACAAATGTATATATTATTACCTACCTCATTGAAATCAGCAACTTTCAGGAGTCTTAAAACAATGATTCCTCTTTGGGAGTCCTCTTTTGGGAAACCAAAGCCCCATTATTTTACTGGCTCATATGCTAATATCACACTCATTTGAGATGAGAAGTAACCACATGTAATATCTGCAACAGCCATTCTTTCATTAAACAAATGTGTCCTGACCTCCTGTTCTCTGTCAGGACCGTGCCAGGGGTGAGGCATGCAAAGATGAAGGAGGTAATCCCTGTCCTCCAGGAGGTCAAAAACTAAGAAGGAAAAAAAAAGCTAAGGAGGGAAACTGAGCCATAGAGAAATGAATATAATAGCGTTTAGAATATGCAAATGTTAGTGTGTGCACAGGGTTTTCTGAGAACACAGAGAAGCTTGGTCTGGGTGGGGCGGGCAGGGAAGGCTTCCTAAGCGAAGACGCCTGAATTGAGTCAAAGGGGATGAGCACCAGCATGTGGCCAGCCAAGCAGGGGGAAGACACGTGTGGGAAGCAGGTGGTACTGGCAGCGGGGACAGGCCCATGGGACACAGCAGCAAATGCACTAAAGAGCATGGTGCACCAGAGGACCTATCAGTAGTTTAGCCCTGTTGGCGCACGGAGTGAGAGATAAGGAGGGGCAAGCAGGGGAGTTGGAAAGGTAGGCGGGCCTGGCGCATGGAGGCTTTGGGGCTTTAATCAACTTGGACTTCATCTTTAGCCCATAGGCAGCCCATCAAAAGTTTTAAAGCAGGGGAGTCACGTGGTCAGAGGTGCATTTTAGGTAGATCAATGTGTAGAGGACAGAACTGAAGAGAGCAGGACTAGACCCCGGAGAAAAGCTGGGAGACTCTTCTAGTAGTCAAGGTGAGGAGTGAACTAGATGGATTAGGAGTGGAAGGGGAGACGGTCTCCAGAAATGACAACCTTCAGATCAGCAGAACTTGTTGAGTGATGAGATATGAAGGGTGAAGGAGCAAGAGAAGCCAAGAGTGACCGAAGCGCTCGAGCTCAGAAGACTGACAGCTAGAAAGATGGGAGCAGGGAACAGGGTCCATTTTGAGGGCAGATGATGGGGGAGGCTTTCCCTCCACTTGCCAGCCCACACACACACACACACACACACACACACACTCTTTACATCTTTGTCTTGCTCCCATAATGAGCCATACTGTCCCCACAAGAACATTGTAGCACTTCATTTTAATTTCTTGTCTGTCTTCCTCACTAGTCTGTAAGCTAACTGACGATAAGAATGGTGTTTGCCTTCTTCATTGTTCATTGCCAGAGTCAGCAGATTGCCTGGCACAGGTAGGCATCAATAAATAGGAATGAAAGGACTATGTTCCATTTCAGATCATAATTAAGAATCAGCCATACATTTTCAGTTAGTTTTTTGCAATGTTTTTATGACAGCCCTGCTGGAGTTATTTAATAAAGAGACTCCATCTCAAAAAACAAAAAGAAAGAAATTCCTGCTCTTTGTAAATTACCCAGTCTTGGGTATTCTATTATAGCAGCACAAAGGGGACTAAGAAAACATTAAGCACTTTATTGAGTTAAAAACAAAAAACAAAAAACGAAAAAACAAAAAGTTAGAAAAACAGAAAGCCCAGACTTTGAGTATCATTGCCATTAAACTGTTTCCCAACATTTGGGAAATAAGAAATAAGAAATAAATAAGAAATAAATCTATTCAAGTTCAGGCGTGTTGACTCACGCCTGTAATCCCAGCACTTTGGGAGGCTGAGGTAGGTGGATCACCTGAGGTCAGGAGTTCGAGACCAGCCTGGCCAACATAGTGAAACCCCATCTCTGCTAAAAATACAAAAAATTAACCGGGCATAATAGTGGGTGCCTGTAATCCCAGCTATTCAGGAGGCTGAAGCAGGAGAATCGCTTGATTCTGGATGTTTCAGGGAGCCAAGATTGCGCCATTGCACTCCAGCAACAAGAGTGAAACTCCAGCATGGGAAACAAGAGCAAAGGTCAAAAAAATAAAAATTAATAAATAAATCCATTCAAGAGTGGCATTTGCAGTTTTCTGTGTGCCTCTCCATTGTCTTATGACCCCAGTGGTTGAACAAGGTAGGAAGCGGGTCCAAAGAAGACATCAGCATCCATCGTGTGCTCCGTGAGTGCCTGCGTTCTCCCCAAAGCCACTCACTGTGTGCTGCAAGCTCTCTTTTGTTGCCAGTGCCTGTCCATCCCTAAAAAGCTTTGCATTGATTCTGCTTCTAAATGGTTTCCCCTTTTTGCAAAGCATCATTTATACCCCCAGAGAAAAGAATGCAAGCTCAGAGGCGTCTTTGTCCAAAGGAACTTTGAAGGCAGATTCCTTGAGCTCTCAAGACATTCCACAGACAGTAGTTCCTTTCCTCATGGATGCATGTATTTAACTCTGGCAGGAACCTTTGACATATTTTTTCCATAGTTCCTTTTATTGTGATTTCCTAGGAACATTTCAGTGTCGAAAATGTAAGTAGAAAAGAAAATATGCAATATTCTTGCTAGGTTTCGAACAAACGAGAAACTCTTGTTTTACATTTTTTTGATAATAACTTTCTGATGAAAACTATGGGTATAACTTGCTTACATGGAAAATGTGTTATGAAATAATGTGTACAGATTACATTTCTGTGAATCAAATCCTACTAGGCGAGATGGTTAAAGGAATTTGTTTTGCTCTTTTTTAAAAGTGAAAAGTGTATTTTATAGGGCAGTCTCTTAACTTGCCTGTGTGCTAATCCTATGCATTATTATATCAGAATAACTACTTCCCCTGACCCTGACCCAAGTCATGGCTACTTCTTCACCTTGATGACCATAGGGTCTCCTCACTAGCCCCTTAATCCCTTAATTCCACCCTTGCTTTTAGTACAGCATCCTTACTGATTCCTTTAAGACCTAAATACATTTTGAAACTTAACTCCTCTATTCAGAACACTCCAACAGCCCTCCATTTCCTTGAGAGTGGAATCCAGAGTTCCTACAATTGCACTCACCTTTTTGACCCAGCAATCCCATTACTGAGTATATACCCAAAGGGTTATAAATCATTGTATTACAAAGATATATGCACACGTATGTTTATTGCAGCACTCTTCACTATAGCAAAGACATGGAACCAACCCAAATGCCCATCAGTGATAGACTGGATAAAGAAAATGTGGTACGTATACACCATGGAATATTAAGCAGCCCTAAAAGGGAATGAGATCGTGTCCTTTGCAGGAACATGGATGAAGCTGGAAACCATCATCCTCAGCACACTAACACAGGAACAGAAAACCAAACACCGAATGTTCTCACTCCTAAGCGGGAGCTAAACAATGAGAACCCATGGATACAGGGAGGGGAACATCACACACTGGGGCCTGTCAGTGGGGAACAAGAGAAGGGAGAACACCAGGAGAAATAGCTAATGCATTCAGGGCTTGATACCTATGTGACAGGTTGATAGGTACAGCAAACCACCATGGCACATGTTTACCTATGTAACAAACCTGTACGTTCTGCACATCTATCCCAGAACTTAAAGTGAAATAAAAATAAAAATAAACATACAGGCACTGGCTGCTCCCTCCACCTGGAATGCCCTTCCCTACCTACCCACATGGCCATTCCCCTCGTCTCTTTGAAGACTTCCCTCAACTTTCACCTTCCCAGGAGGCCTGCTATGACCACTCTGTGTAAAACTGCAGTCCCCCCCCCACTCCCTCCTCCTCTTTCCCTGCTCTGTTTTTGGGGTTTACCTCCTTCTAATACACTATCATGTATTTGCTTATGTTTATTGTCCTCGTCACTAGAAAGTAAACTAAATGAAGACAGAATTGTTTCCTATTTGGATGGCTGCTATGTCTGCAGTGCCTAGCCTGGTTCCAGTACAGAAAAGAAATCCAAAACAGTTTTTAAATGAGCAAGTGCATGAGTTCCTTGGGTGTTTTTCACGTGTAATCTAAACAGAAGCAAATTTTAATTTTCTGTATAGTTTAAAACTACAAGAAGGGTAAAGTCCATTAATGTGTGTATTTTGAAAACTAGTTTTTGTAAGCCAAGCACGGTGGCTCACACCACTAATCCCAGCACTTTGGGAGGCCGAGATGGGTGGATCGCCTGAGCTCAGGAGTTCAAGACCAGACTGGGCAACATGGCAAAACCCTGTCTCTACCAAAAATACAAAAAATTAGCCAGGCATGATGGTGTGTGCCTGTGGGCCCAGCTACTCAGGAGGCCGAGGTGTGAGGATCACTTGAGCCTGGGAGGCGGAGGTTGCAGTGAGCCGTGATTGTGCCACTGCACTCCAGCCTGGGTGACAAAGCAATCTCAAAATAAATAACTAGAGAGAACATTCTTTCTTTCTTTTTCTTTGCGCTGGTCCAAGAATTTCCTAAACCTGGGGAGCCATAAGAGATAGTAGTAAGAAAGCCCAGACTTAGGGCTTGGTCAGGGCATTTGACCACTCTCAGTTTTTGTCTCAGTCAAATATGCGTAACAATAGCTGCTATTGTTGGGAGGATTAGAGATAATGTACGTGAAGTGCCTGGCCCACCTCGATGACTACTACCTAAATAAGCTTGATGACATTCTTTGGATCTGTCCTCAGCAGTCCCAACAACTTAAGACATCTAGAGAGCAAACAAACAAGCAACCAACCAAACAAATTCCTGTTTCCTACAGGGAGCCCTTTGCCTGCCACACCCTGAGGAGTCTTTTAGAGACTGCGTAGTGAGGACATCGAAGCTAGGCACCATCCTGCAGCTGGGAAGGAACACTGAGTCCAGGACCAGATCCTCTCTCCTGGCCCAGGATAAAGCAATTGCTTCCTTCTGTAGACTTGGTGCGGCTCGCATTTTGCATCTGTGGGCTTTAGGTGTCTTCGAGTCTTTTCCATGTATCATTGTCCCACAGTAGTCCTGTGAAGGAGACAAGGCAGCTACAGATACTCTCAGCAACAGGCTCCAAACGACGTGCCTGTGGCCACGGGGTGTCCTGAACTTCAAGTGAGTGCCCATTTCTGCAACAAATATTTGACTCCCTGTTTTCTGCCAGGTGCTGCTCTAGGCACTGAGAAGAAAGTAATGTCTCTGTTCTCATGGAACATACGTTCTAGGGGAGGGGAAAGGAACAAGAAGCAAATACAAGTAAATATGCAACATGCCAGGTACACAGAGTGACGGGCTGCAGATGTGCTGGGGACTGGCATTTGACAGAGAGAAATCAAGTAAAGCCTTGCTGAGAAGATGACATTTGGGAGGAGACTGAAGCACGTTGCAGTGCCGATGCGGTAAGGGCAAGGGCCCTGAGGCAGGACCACGCCTGGATGCCTGAAGCACAACACGAAGGCCAAAGAGGCTGGAGCTCAGTGGGTAGGTGGGAGAGAGTCGGGAGAGGTGCTCAGAGAGCACGCAGAGGATCAGGGCTTGCCTGCCTCTCTAGGCCATCATAAGGTTGGATTTTTACTGTGAGTGAGATCAGACGGGAGGCACTAAGGGTTTTCAGAAGGGGAGTGACACGATCTGACCTACCTGTTATCAGAATCATCTGGCTGAGGTCACCCAGACAGGAGGGAGCCAAAGGGAACCAGGGAGAGCAGCTTGCAACAGGTGCAGCCGGGAGGTATTGGCAGCTGAGACCAGGCCTGTGGCCATGGGGTGTTGAGAAGTGGTTCGACTCTGGCTATATCTTGCAGGTAGAACTGGAAGATTTTGCTGAAAGATTGGACATGGCATTCAGAGAAGTAAGAGATTTTAATGACAAACCAAGTTTTTGGCTGGAGCAAATCGAAGAATGAGGTTGCCATGAACCAAAAAGAGAGATTGCAGGTGGAGCAGGATTTTGTGCGTTTTGTTTGTCTGATTGTTTCTTCAAGGAGTGTAGGCCAAAGCAGGAATTAAGCTTGGGGCATATGAAGTTTATTAGATATCAAAGGGGAGATGCCTCACAGGCATGCTGGTAAGATGCTGGTAGGAGCCCAGGGCCTCATCTGATATCAGGATTCATCAGTGTTTAGAGTATAGAGGCTGCTTAAACCCACGAAAGTAGAAGAAATCATCTCAAAAGTGGTGTAAACAAGGCAGCAGCCAGAGGTTGCAATGTGGTAGGACTGTAGCATTTGCTGGTTAGGGGAAGGAAGGAACCAGCACAGGAAGCTCACAAGGTATGACCCATGGCAGGAGGAGAGCTGGGGAGAGATGGTGTCTGGAAGGCCAGGGAAGAAAGTAGGGGGTGGGGTGACCTCTGTCTGTCATATGGTGCTGATAAGTCAAGCATCTGAGGTCCGAGATGTGACTGTCCTTCTAGCAATGTGGATGGAGGTAGCTTTGGTGAGCTAACCACCCATTCTTTCTCACATATATATATGTATATACACAAACACACACACATATAAATGTATATATATACATATATATATAAACAAGATTAAAGTCTCAGGCTTTATTGGTAAAAATTAAAGTCTCAGACTTTAATATTCTTTTTTATATTGGCAAGATAAATAAATTGTTTTCTATATTGGAAAGAAATATTTTTAACAATAAAAAATCCAAGGGGGAGCTTGGATTTTTATTTTTAGGTTATAACTTTAAAATTTTTTTATTTATAGAGCTGGCCAGGCACAGTGGCTCACACCTATAATCCCAGCACTTTGGGAGGCCAAGGTGGGCAGATCACCTGAGGTCGGGAGTTGGAGACCAGCCTGACCAACATGGAGAAACCCCATCTCTACTAAAAAAATACAAAATTAGCCGGGCATGGTGGCCCATGCCTGTAATCCCAGCTACTAGGGAGGGTGAGGCAGGAGAATCATTTGAACCTGGGAGGTGGAGGTTGCTGTGAGCAGAGATCCCACCATTGCACTCCAGCCTGGGCAACAAGAGTGAAACTCTGTCTCAAAAAAAAAAAAAAAAATTATTTATAGAAATATACAGAAACAGAAAAATTGCTCATAATCCCATCCTCCAGAGGCATTTTAATGCATTTTTTCTTATATATTTGAGACCATGTTATGTATGTATATTTTGGGCATGTGGAACCTTCTTTTATAAGCATCATATATCCCTAGGTCATTGAAAGAACTACACACACATTATTTTTAGTGACTGGACTGCATATCCTCTACCATGATATGCAGTAATTTATTTCATTATTCCTCTTCCGCTGGATCTAGGTTCCCAAATGTTTACTATTATATATAGTATTGATAATCACTTCCAAGCGCTCACTGGAAGTTGGTTGTATAGGATAGCTAGCTAGAAGTGATGGAAATCAAAGGGAGTCAAGGGTGCAAACGTTTAGAGCACTTGCTACCTATCACCAAATTGCTTTTGAGAAAGTTTGTGTGAATATACACACTCACCCAAAATGAAGGTCTTACCACTCTGTGTTGGCTCTGATACCATCAATTGTGTTAAAATGTGTATTTCTGATTATGAAAGCAATATTTTCATTGAAAATTTGAAAAACCAGAAGTGCATAGAGAATTTTAAAACACAGTAGAAACAAGTCTTTTAATATTTTTGGATTTTTTTTATAAATTAGAATCATACCTTGTGTGCTGACACACACACTATATATAGGCATATGTATTTATTTCTTAATTTGGCGTTACTTGGTGAAGCATTTTCCATGTCACTAAATATAATTCCCAAACATGGCTTTTAATTACCCTGTAGTGGTAATTAAAATTGGAGTTGGAGTGCTATTACTTATTTGGTATCCTCTGATTGTTGGGTGTTTGTGTTAATTTTTAGGATCAAAAATAATGCTTATATTCAAATCATCAGATGCATCATTTGATTCTTCAATATAAGCTCCTAGGCCTGGAGTTACATGGTCAAAAATGAAAATATATTAGAAAATTTCCCCCAGAAAGACTATACTAATTTTTGCTGCTACCCACATTGTGAAAAAGGAATGCTTGTCTACTGTGGCTACCCCGACACTGCGTATCAGTCATTTTTCAATTTTTTGGATAGTAGAGTAGGAAGAGTTTGTCCGTGATGTCTGCCTTTTTTCATGAGTCTATTATGGATTACGAAGATATGGCTTTTGTTCATGTCTTTCATCAATTTTTCTGTTGGAGTTTTGTATTCTTCTTGGTTATCTGGCAAAGCCATTTATGCAGTAAGGGTATTGATGTTACGCCATATTTGGGGTAAGTATTGCCCCACTTATTCACATTGATTTTATAATGGCATTATATAATCTATAAAGTTTTAAGATCTTATGTAGTCACATTTATCAATATTTTTCTTTTAATTTTAGAAAATTCTTTGCCATGTGAAAGTAATATACATCTACATATTTATAAACTATAACTCAAAATTTCTCTTAACTGTTTTAAAAGTTATTTATTTCGCCGGGCGCGGTGGCTCACGCCTGTAATCCCAGCACTTTGGGAGGCCGAGGCAGGCGGATCACAAGGTCAGGAGATTGAGACCACGGTGAAACCCCATCTCTACTAAAAATACAAAAAATTAGCCGGGCGAGGTGGTGGGCACCTGTAGTCCCAGCTACTCAGGAGGCTGAGGCAGGAGAATGGCGTGAACTCTGGAGGCGGAGCTTGCAGTGAGCCGAGATCGCGCCACTGCACTCCAGCCTGGGCGACAGAGTGAGACTCCGTCTCAAAAAAAAAAAAAAAAAAAAAAAGTTATTTATTTCTGTGTATAGCTAAAGGTAACACCCTAAACTGCCTTTTTTCCCTAGAAGTAACCAAATTTACTCACATCGGCCAGGAATTTCTATGACGTATTCCAAATTCAGCCTCTCACTGAACAATTCCAGAGCAAGGCAACATAAATAGTAAGTGACCTATTTGAACAGTTCTAATAGTGTGCGTTTTGTTGGGGAATCAGTCAGCATATCACAATCTGTACTGCAGTCATCAACAGCTCACATCTCTTCTAAGCCTTGTCTGGAAGTGAAACCCCTTATTTCTACCCATAGCCCAAGGGCCAGAGCTAGTCACATGGCCCTACCTAATTGCAGGGGCCTGGGGAAGGCAGAGAAGCCAATGGAGTGGTTTGGGAGCATCACTCCCCTGCTTCCTGCCATTTGCTGTCTTATTAGCCCCGAGAACACAGAGTAATGTTTTTCAAATATTGTGTGTTTTTTTCATATGTGTTTTAAATATTCCAGAATAGCAATGATATTGCCCTTCCCCATACCTGTTGCCATGCACATACAAATCCTGAGTCCTTGGTAGTATTCTGATTTTCAGAAAGACAAACCCCTGTTCTTTTGATTGTTCATTCTTTCTATGATGTGGTTTCTCATCTCCTTGTCATCCTGGTGACCCCTTTCTGGATGCTTTGTCACTTATTAATACCCCAAATGTCTTGTGATTAAAAGAGAGATGTGTATTCTACTTATTTTTCCATTTCATTAGCTTTTGGTCTTATATTCTTGAAGGCAGAACCTTCGTCGTCTTCTCCTTGATAGCCGCTTCCACTACACCTTCCTATCCAGCTAGCACAAGGCCCGATTAGTAGCTTCTCAGTTTGCCAAATGAATTGTACACCAGTAGTTTCCATTGACTTGGGACTGTGATTCTAACCGACACAAGAACCCATATCCTAGAGCCATTCCCAGAAAGCAGTTCATTCAGCTACTCTAACTGCTTTCTGTTATGATCTGCTCAAGTCATACCATTACATACCATTTCTGTGCTTCAGCTTCTCGGTGCTCACTGCTGCTTTCCCATTGGGTCTTGATGAATCACTGGAGAGTGAAAAAGTAGACAACGTAGAAAGACAATGTCGCCAACCTGACAGTGATTGTGAAAATCTTGAAGTGTCTGCTGATTTAGAATGAGGAAGAAGAAGGGACTTTTTAAGACCTCTTCTCCAACTCCTCATACTCTTTTTGGATAGGAAAATTTGCCTTATCAGTCTTGTATTCGTTGAACAAAAAGCCTTCCTTCTTTGCCACCCTCCCCCACAGGGAGCTTCATTGTTCCCACAGAGGCAGATGGTGACGGTGGGGCCGGAGGAGTCCGTAAGGGCCAGACTTTTTCGCAGATGCTTCTGCCAGGAAAATTTGCCCTGGTGACATTTGAGAGTGTTTACAGGGCAGTATAAAGTTGGCTTCTGTATTACCCAATTATCTGTGCCTTATGTATGTTCCAAGCCTGTTTAAAATGCTAAGCAGAAATACTTGCATCTTACAACCCATGATAAATGCTGTGCTAAAAATCTGTGTGATAGCTCGTCATTACATGTATATTAAACCCTTGTTGGGACCCAGAGACACAGTTGGTTCTAACAGCCTAGATTCAAACTTTTATTGGGATACCTAAGTATACTGAAGCTTGAACTTAACTTTCTCCTTTTAAACCTAATAGTTTCCAAACACACATTCATCTACTCATCATCTTCTAACTTCCTTCATTATCATGACTGAATGCTAGGAGTCTATTTTTCAAAAGAGCAAGACTGTCATTATGCCTCCCTTGAAACCAGTGAATTCCAACTCACGTCAAACTGCCATTCATTAAATGCACACTAAATGCATCTTTAAAACCCAACAGTTCTATGCACTACCCTAAAGGTATTTTCTAACATTATTTCCAAAACACTTTTTTGTTCCAAGTAATGTGAGTAGGCCTAGCAATTAACTAATTTCCAGCCAAGCCTGAAATATCAAAGGTTAGTCCTCAGAGACGGTAGTGTGCAGAAGAATGGGAGCTCTTGTTTGAAAATTCAGCTGTGTTGATTTTACAAGTCAGGACTGGAAAACGGCCAAAAGACTTTATTAACCTTCTTTTCAGTCTTTCCTAAGAATTCTCTCATATCTAGGATGCCGATTACACTCCACAAATTCATGCTTATTTTGTGGTGCCCTGGGGGTGCCTGCCTGCTGTTATCAGTAGAGTTAACTGCAGTGGGTAGAGGTTTGTGACTGAAAGAATTCATTTTTACCCAAGCACAGGGCATCTGTTTCCCCTGGCATCTCAGTCAAGTCAGTGGCTCGTAGGATGCCCAAAAGAAGAGGAAGGACGTTCCAACACACATTCATTCTTTGAGGCTTGGCTGGTGTCTTCATGCTTACTGTCGCCTGGTTTTCATCCTGTCTCTGTTGACTATCCTGACCCTCCTTTTAGTTCCTATTACTCTTGACTCAGAGGTTGGAATCTTTATTGCTCTCTCAACTGTACTTTTGCTTCTCCATTCCTCACCTCTGGCCCTTTCTATCCTCAGGCCCTAAGACTCTCTCCCTTGGTCTGCCCCAGCTCTGAGGATGGGGTCTGCAGAGCCACACTACCCAGGTTTAAAAACGCCTGCTCTTATCACTCAGGAACATGACAGAGAAAATCCAGATACAATATGTTTATGGTATGATGTGTCTCAATTTGAATGTACTTCAAGAAGAGGAACATGAACAGTTTAAAGTGCAAAAACTGAAATTTGTTCAGAAATAGATGTTAGTAAACTTTTACATATAAATGCAAAATATATAAAAATGGTGAAGTATTTTGTATAGACAGTGAACCCTGCACAGAAATTTTTTTGTAGCACAGCAATAAGCCCAGATTTCAAATAGAGAAGAAGCTGGAAGCTGGGATGATAAACAGATTATAAACCTATCAGTCTTTTAAAAGTAACCTATTCCCCCTTCCCCATCAAAAAACAGTCATGTACATTCATTTCTCTCTAGTAGTATTCATTCTGGTAAAGACTGTGTTCATGTTGTCATAATTAAAGGTCTACAAATTGAGAAACTTTCATAAAAGTCAACTGTCAAAATGTCTGAAACATGTAAAGTGTTGATATAATTGAAACCCCTCTTCAGTACTTGCTAAATACATGTTTCCCATCCCTTAACATCAAATACACCGTTGTATAGCTATGTTTGGAGTTTAGGATTACAAGGCCTGGTGGATTCAAAATACCACAGAAAAACAACTTACTCTGGTCTTTTCTAAATTCATCAATTATTTTAGAAATAACTATAAACTACATAACTGGAATGCTTAAAAAAAAAAAGAAACATTGTATCAGATTGACTGGTTATTTGGGATACAATACTCTCCACATTGTAGAAGATAATAAAAAATGGTCCTAAAGCTCACTTGCTCACAAATTCCAAATAACTTAGGTAGATACACGCTGCCTCAAGGAGTTGAGGCATAACTCTCCTCTCTGCAAATGCAGGCTGCTCATTGTATAGTAATTTCCTTCCAAAGTGTACCAAAGAGAGAAAAGAGTAACTTTACAGTGAGAAACCTACAAACACTGTCAGGCAGGTGGTCAAGGTGAATGCCAACAGTGATACATGCCCTTGATAGGATGTGATGAGGAGGGCCCTTCACCTCTGTGGTCTTCCTTCCGAAAACCCATAACCTTAGTCTAACCATGAGAAAAACATCAGACAAACTCCAACTGATGTCCTTTCTACAAAATACCTGACCACTACTCCTTAAAACTATCATCAAAAAACAAGGAAAACCTGACAAACTATTAGAGTCAAGAGGTACCTAAGGATACATGATAATTAAACCTACTATGGTACCTGTGAGGGGACCCCTGTGTACTTTAGTTAATAATAATGTATCAGTGTTGGCTCATTATTTGTGACAAATGTACCATACTAATTGAGATGTTATTAACCGGGTAAACTGTGTGGAGGTTACAGGAACTCTGTGCGCTGTGAGTTCACAGTGGTTATATAAATCTAGAACTATCCTAAAATAAAAATGTATTTAAATAAATAGTCCTAACAAACCATCCAAATGGGCCAAATGTGACTTTCTCTACAACCAAGTATGCTTTTTAACAACTGACTTCCAAACCACCACGGCTGCTACATCTGATTCACACCCAGCGACCTGTCTCTAGACCTAATGTGGGACAACGTCTTTCGAGCGGTTCCACGTATCTGAAGCCAGGTTAGAAATTTCCAGGAGTCATCTGAACGTGCGTCTACCCTAGAATAAAGTCCCATGCGGATGTGTTAGGACGCATTTGCCATCCATTGCCTGCCTAGACATTCCTTCCTACCTTGTGAGTCTCACTGTGGTTTCCTGCTATAGAAGTTGAAAATCCCAGCCCCTAGCCCAGGGCTGTGTCCTCTGGTCCACTGTCAGACACACCTGTGCCAAGTGTAGAATCAGGAGACAGGTGGGAGGCATCTGCCCAGTGGCAGTGCTGCGATGTGGCTAGGGGCAGCGTGGGCTAGCAGGATGGGCCTGTAACAGGGCACCAGCATCCTCCCTGGACCAATTCTGCAGCAGCCTGTGGGCATTTGTTCCTATCCATGAAGCCCTGAACCTGGTTTTCCGGCCCTCCTGGCCAGGCTGAAGCCATGCATTATTCTTTATATCAAATTATTTATTTTAATATGCATATGAAAGGCTGCACGAATTGTACAAATGTAGCCTAATTTTCACCAAGCAAACAGATCCTTATTAGGACTCATAGCGAGAAACAAGACCCCAGAAACCCCCTTCGCACCCCATATCAGTGCACACTGATCCCAAAAGGTAATCACTCTTGTGAGTTCTCAGAAAATGGCTCACTCATAATCTAGTTTTGCCTGTTTTGAGGTGGAATCATACAGTGTGTATTCTCCAGTGTTGGGCTTTTTTGACTCAGTATTTTGTGGTGAGAAGTTTCCTTCTGGTTCGCATCATTGTAGCTGGTTCATTCTGACTGAGGTGCTGTTTTCCATTAGAGGGATATACATACCACAATTCATTTATCCATTCTACCATCAATAGACATTTGGCTTGGGTCCAGGTGTGACTCCTATGAATAGTGCCACTACGAACACTCTTGTACGTGTCTTTTGGTGCCAGTATTTTAAAAGATAAATTCCCTTTTTACTTAAACATGCCAGAATTCACTTTTGTTGCTTTTAGCTAAGAACTCTTATGCTTGAAGTTACTGTAGCTGTAAAATCTCCAGAGGCTCTGGTCATTTCAAAGCTGAAAGCCAAAGACATTTGGAACAGCAAAGGTAGAATTACATGATGATAGCTATATGCGATGATTCATGGTATGATGCCAGTTCTAAAGTGTTATATATTCTTATGCTTAAGCTTTGATATTTATTTTAAAGATCATTTTGTATCTGCTTTTGCTTTTTTAATCTTGTAAAGCTATTTAGCCAAAAACAATACTTCAATCTGACAATGCCAGTTTTTAATGGGATAAAAAAAAAAGATGAATAGCAGTATTTCTTCATCCATCTCTACCCAAGAAACCGTATACGTTCTTGTTATAGTGTGCATGAGAAGATCAACACTAGGCATTTTGCTACATTTTAGATTCATTTTGTTCAGAGATCTTTAAGGGTTAGAAGGTCTGACTTTTTAAAATATTTTATTTCTTGCAGTGCTTAACACAGCGTCTTGTTAATATGGTTAATTAAACTGATATTTGCATTATAATGATGTAAGCTTGTGCGAGCACTTTTGAATCAAAGTGCAATTAAGTCAATACTATTATTTTCTTAGGCTCAGCTTGAAAGACATTTAAAGAGGAGTTACAACAGCAGACTGGCTCAGTCACTTGTTAGATGGACTGTTGTTTGTACTGAATCCTTCTTACGGTAGATTTAAATGAATTATTTTAAGGGCTTGGTCCTTTTCCAAGTAATAAGTATTCACATTGTTATAGTCCAGTGATTTATTATTAATGATTTTATAGTGCTTTCAAGTCACCTCTGAGTTATTTCTCATTCATGTTAATATGGGCAAAGCCCATTCATAACCAGGGTTCTGCAAAGGAATAGGGGAATACTCCTAGTTTATAATTTTTAGCAGATAGATTAGAATGATATTAATAGCCCTCTATCTGGTGTGTTTTTTAATGGAAATAATTTTGGGGATAAGTATGCATGGGTTCAAATATTGGCTCCACCACTTACTGGGTCTGTGACTTTGAGTCACATAGTGACATAGGTAATGTCCCTAAGCCTCCATTCTATCAGTGAAAATGGGGTCATGGCATTTATTTTGCAGCACATTTGGGAAGCTTGGATGAAACAATGCATGTAAAATGCCCACACTGTACTTAGTGTCAAGTACCTACATGTTAATTTCCTCCCATCTGCATTTCATTTTTAAAAATCTTCTCTACTTTAGACATACTGCCTAATTCCTAGATGTTTCTTGGTTGATTAGCATGCCCTGTGATTTCACTTCTGTTTGCACTGGACAAAGCAAGCCTCAGAACGTCATTCACACAACACCCGTAAGGGAACTACCCACTCAGGATCCCTGCTGGCTGGGCAGACAGGTGTGGTGTTCCATCATCTCCATCTTCCCCCAGCCTCCCAAGCCATAACCAGCTGGACAGGCATCTGGCCTGAAATAAACAAATCCATAAGCTGGCCAGGGATATATCGCACTGGAAGTCCAGCTGGGCCAAAACCATAATCTCTGTTAGGAAAGCGCGCTGGCGAATGCTGGGCAGCAGCTGAAAGGATGTCTGTTAGGAGTGAGAGTTTGAGCCATGCACTGTGAGTCCATAAGGCTGTGATGAGGTGGAGGAAGCTGGCCAGGAGAGACAAGGGAAGGCAGGGACAGCAAGGAGGGGCCAAGCCTCCACGAGGCCGAGCATCAGCCCCTGACCTGCCTTCTGTCAGGTTCCACTTCCATTCCTCTTGTGTCCTTATGAAAAGCACTGTTTTTCCTGAGTTGGTTCAAGGATGCTTCTGTTCCTCGAAGCCAAAACAGTCTGGACAGAAAACTGTCCTAAATACACATACAGGAATCACAGAATCCTCCAGGAAAACTGTGATTCGCTCACGTCAAAGTTTCATGGCAAGGAACACCTTCATAACTATTAGCTTTGGAAGGATAATTAAGGACACTACAGCATGAAAAATGAGACGTCATTGACTGAGACAGGATCTTGCTCTGTGGCCCAGGCTAAAGTGCAGTGGCGTAATCATGACTCACTGCAGCCTTGACCTCCTGGGCTCAAGTGATTCTCTCGTTTTGGCCTCCCCAGTGGCTGAGACTACAGGTGCAGACCACTATGCCCAGCATTTTTTTTTTTTAAATGATTTTCAGACCACCATGCCCAGCTAGCTTTCTTTCTTTCTTTCTTTTTTTTTTTTTTAAATAATTTTTAGGGACAAGGGCTTGCTATGTTGCCCAGGCTGGTCTTGAACTCTTGGGCTCAAGCAATCCTCCCACCTCAGCATCCCAAATGTTAGAATAACAGTCAGGAGCCACCATGACCAGCCGAGCTGTCATTTAAAGGTTAGGCTTAAAACTATGTTATTTACAGGATTAGATCTGATCTTGAAATAGAAAATAAGGAGTTGGCATGCCAAAAATACCCCACTGATTCCTGTTCAACGATTTTTAGTGAATCATTTCTGTACTTTCCTTCCTGTTGCTCCTTGTGATCATAGGAAGTTCTCTTCCTACAACCACATTCAGATTCTGGACTAAAAGATACTGTATGAGTGGAAGCATGATTTTACGTGGCAAAGATTCTAATATGTTGCTGTCCAAGTCTGTGTCAAGTCCAGATGTTTGAGAGGAAGCTAAAATGATAGCACCAAATAAGAGTATCTTTTGCTCATGTGTTTGCTAACAGCATGAGTGTGTCCAACTTGAGGAAATGCATCTATAAGGCTCTGCACGATGTTACAGGAAGCACCTATAAATTCTCATCCCGGGAACTCTGTAAGCCACCAGAATACTTTAGCTGATGGCACTGAGTCTCAGTTTGTGCTGAGATAGACATCGTGGCACTGTCTCCTCTCACGGCATTGTGCCTTTTGTACAACTCGTGGGAACGCACATAGACATTAGAGAGAGCGTACAGGAATCTTAGGCTGAGCAGGGCTGCAACCAGAGTATGTTAACATTTCTCATAGGTGCACTCAGAGTTCTAAGTGCTTTAAACTGTTTTCTTTTTCTGATTTATTTTACTCGTTTGGTCTTACCTAGATATGTTTATTTGTGATTATTTGCTTAGCACCTGCTATGCAAAATCCAGTAAAGAATTCCCAATTAATGTCTGTGGCATTTTTTCTTCACTTTCATTTGAGCTCCTGAATCTTTTTCCATCTTTCCATCTGTGTATCCCCAGCACTGGGGGCAGTGGCTGGCTCATAAGAGAAACTCAAAATCTGTACTTATTAAATGAATAACTTTGCAGTGTTTTGACCTCCAAAAGGAACTCAATCCTTTGAGGGTGATTTTACATAAATGAAGCAGAGAGGATACAGAAGGTATTGGACTTCATGTGTTGGCTCTGATATTTATTAGCTGTATCTTAACTAAGGAAGCTAACCTCTTGGCCTTGATCCCATCCTGTAAAATGGGGATAATATCTAACTGCCTTGCAGGTTTCCTCCAAGGACTAAAGGATGGAGTGCATGTGATGCTCCTGGCACAGAGTGGTGCTCATGATCATGGCTATAAGTCTTCTAAGAGTTAAGTGGTTGAGAATGAGGACTTTAGAATCAGACCATGGCCCTACTCTACCATTGTCTTGCTGTGTGGTACATGCAAATCACATGGCACTGAGCCTGGCACATAGTGAATGATGGGTACATCAGTACCATTATTATTAACAAAAGTCAATTACCATTACAGATATTATTAAGTTACTTCTCTAAAGCAATGTATAACAATATTCAAATCCATTTAGAAGGAAGAGAAATAAAATTTTAGAAGAACTCAAGATGAGAAAATTCGGTAACACAGCACCAAATTTAGCTTTGGGTTTCTGGGCAACCATGGCAATAGAAAGAAACACAACAGGTTACATCATGATTATCAGTTATAATTAGTCCACTAGAGCTGTGCTTCCCATTACGGGAACTGGTGGCCACAATTGGCTGTTGAGCATTTGAAACATGGCTCATAGGAATGATGATGTGCTGTAAGAGTAAAATACCCTGAATCTTGAAGACCTACTATGAAAAAATAAAATACCTTGTTAATAAACTTCTATATTGGTTGCACATGGAAATTATAGTATTTTGGTTATTTGGATTAAACAAAATATGTTATTAAAATTTCTTTCACTTATTTCTTCTGACTTTTAGTATGGCTATAGAAAATCAAAAATTTCATATGTGGCTTACATTTGTGGCTCACATTATACCTCAATTAGTCAACATTAAACTTTTTTTTTACTCTCAGTATTGTAAGTAGAATTTATATTATTTATATTAATATAAAATATAATTATAAAATTATATAATTATATATTATAAACATTATAAATATATAATAAAATATATAATGCATGGTAGAAATCTATTAATATATAACAACTATCTATAATATAATGATTAATAAAATATAAATATAAAATAGAATGTTATATATTCATTTATTATTATATACTTTCTATTGTTTATAAAAGAGGCTTTGGATGTTCAAATGGGTAATAGCTTCACCTACAATATTAAAGAAAATTTGATAACTATCTTGGCCAGGAGAGAAGTATTAATACTAATAATCGTAATAGCTACCATTTATTGAATGCTTCCATATGTGCCAAACACAGTCCTAGTTTCTCTACATATACCAATCATTTAAAAACTCATAAGTGGTACAGTGAACTGAATGTTTATGTTTTCCTCCAAATTCATATGCTAAAACCTTATCACTAGGTGATGGTATGAGAAGGTAGAACTTTCAGAAGGTAGTTGGATGAATGGGATTTGTGCCCTTATAATAGGGGCCTAGACTGGGCTTGGTGGCTCACACCTGTAATCCCAGAACTTTGGGAGGCTGAGGCGGGCGGATCACCTGAGGTGAGGAGTTTGAGACCAGCCTGGCCAAAATGATGACACCCCGTCTCTCCTAAAAATACAAAATTTAGCTGGGCATGGTGGCACAAGCCTGTAGTCCTAGCTGCTTGGGAGGCTGAAGCAGGAGAATCACTTGAACCCAGGAAGTGGAGGTTGCAGTGAGCTGAGATCACACCACTGCACTTCTGCCTAGGCGACAGAGCAAGACTCAGTCTCAAAAAAAAAAAAAAGAGGTTCAGGGAGTTGCCTCACCCCTTCTAGCAGGTGAGGACACAGCAAAAAGGCACTGGTTATGAACTGGGAAGCAGCCCACACCAGAAACCAAATATGCCAGTGCCTTGGTCTTGAACTTCCCAGCCTCCAGAACTGTGAGAATGACATTTCTGTTGTTTATAAGCCACCAATTTATGGTATTTTATGATAGCAGCCTGAACAGAGTAAGACAAGTGGTATGATTATTCTTACATTAAACCAAAACCCTTCATAACTGCCATAAGATATAAAAATATCTTCTTCTACCTCTTTGGTATCATTCACAGCATTGACCAAGATGCAATAAGTGGGTGTTGCATCTATTGCTCAATAAGTGGGTGTTGACCAGTAGAATACCTCGTCTTTCCCTATGTCCCTCAGCTCAGTAGTAGCAAGATATGTAAAGGCCTGTGAAATTAGGGAATACATTGTCACCTGGAATTTTGTTGTGATTTGCAATCTGCGAGAAGAACATTGTGTGAGAAATATCAAGTGAGAGTGGAAGAGTCTGCGGAGGGCCTCCGTGGGGCTCACCTGTGCTTTTGCTTGAGCCTCACTGTGTCAAGGTAAACTGAGTCAGAAAACCATGTCGGCAAAAAGCATCTCCAATTTTTTTTTCAAGTTGAAGTACTGTGAAGAAATATGTGACAGCTTGTTTTGAAGGAGTTCATAAAAAGTCTCAAAGAATAGTTTTCCTAAGAGGTAAAAGTGTAAAAGACAGCAAATGAATCTGGTCTGCTTGTCCTCAGCCAGATACACTCACCTGGAACCAGCAGAAGGAAACCATGCAATTTAGGAAGACACGTTTTAAAGTTTAACTGTATGCCACAAATACAAAGATGAGTCCTGCTTTAAGTGTGAATTGCAAGAAAAGCCAAAAAAACTTGTCTCTAGTTTAGGAGTCAAGACTTCCGAAGATGGGGAAAGCTTAGAAGTCACTTGTGTTAACCTGTTCTCATGCTACTAGTAAAGACATACCCAAGACCGGGTAATTTATCAAGGAAAGAGGTTTAATAGACTCACAGTTCCATATGACTGGGGAAGCTTCACAATCATGGCAGAAGGCAAAGGAGAAGCAAAGGCACGTCTTAAATGGCAGCAGGCAAGAGAGCCTGTGCAGGAGAACTCTCATTTATAAAACCACCCCATCTCGTGAGACTTATTCGTTACCACAAGAACAACACGGGGGAAACTGCCCGCATGATTCAATTGTCTCCACCTGGCTCCGCCCTTGACACATGGGGATTATTATAATTCAAGGTGAGATTTGGGTGGGGACACAGCCAAACCTCATCATCATTCAAAAGAGAGTTGCAGCGGTGGGTGTAGCTTTGGAAAACAGGTCTAATGAGCAAAGAATGTGGTAGGTTATGTTATTTTTCTGAGGAAAAGCGAGGAAGTTAATAGTGATTTAAAATACATGGACATTATTATACTGGTGTACAGCAGGATTCCATCTGTACTAATGCTGGACAGAACGAATGGTCTTAATTGATCTTAAATGTGGATTTAGGTTTAAAGCTAAAAGAATTTCGAGTCTGAATTGTAAACCGTTGGTCTGGGAGAGCAGTGGAAGGTGAATATCTTTCATCCTGGAAGTCATTCCATCTTCTAAGCTCTCAGCTACCTGTGACGGTTTGAAGGTTTTCCATTAGATGAAACTGAGTCCTTGGCCATGCTAACTGGAAAGTAGCATAGTACACATAGCTGTCCTCCCTAAAAACAGTGACCTTGACCTGCACAAGGCATTTTGACAACAGCTTTTCTAAATTCAGGATGCTTCATCCATGTCTTACTAGTTCTCAAAACACACAGTGAGGTAGGAGGGATGCAGTTACTCATTCTTTTATAGGACTGAGTTTGAGAAAATGAAATGTAGAGCTTCAGGAACTGGCCCTTATTTGCATAAGTGGATCCAGGATCACAAAGAAAACGCTTTCCATAAAATATAAAGCTTTTCCTTAAGTCTGTGAGACAATTTGCAGGAAAAACGTCTGCATGTTATGCTTTCTGAATTGCAGCGAATACATTTTAATTCAAAACTCCTTGCACTCGACCAGTATAAAATACCCATGACTGAGGCCGTGTTTCACATTTCCACAAGGTCATTCTTCAGTAGTTGATGAAGGCACAAAAATTCTCTGTGTTGGGTCATTAGATCTGTGGAGCCCACAGAGCCCTCCACACCTTGTCACAAATCAGAATACAAATTTGTCTGATCAGCTGGGCCTGGCTCATGCCTGGAATCCCAGCACTTTGGGAGGCTGAGGCAGGAGGATTGCTTGAGTCCAGGGGTTCAAGACCAGCCTGGGCAACTTGGTGGTACCTCCTCTCTACGAAAAATAAACATTAGCCAGGAATGGTGGTGCGTGCCTATAGTCCCAGATACTCGGGAGGCTGAGGTGAGAGGATCTCTTAAGCATGGGAGATCGAGGCTGCCGCGAGCCATGATCACACCACTACACTCCAGCCTAGGCAGCAGAACAAGACCCTGTCTCAAAAAACAACAAAAAAATTCTTCTGATCACATTGGCAAGATTCTGCAGCTTCAAAGTTGCCATGGTTTATTCATTTCAATGAACTACAATTTTTGTTCCAATATAAACATCTCAGTAAGGCCATTGATGATCAGAACCTAAAACTACAGCTAACTGAAACCCAACTCCAATGTTGGTGGTTTTTAACAGCTACTTATGTGGAAGCTGGGTAGCAAGTAGAAACCCGTTTCCAGCAGACACAAAGGGCTGCTACTGCCATGGCCATGACTCATCTCGATTCGTAAATGTAGACGTGGCTCTTAGGCACGTTAGATTGAGATACAAGTTGATTTTTAAAAAATATTTATGTCGTAAAAACATTGTTAGCATCAGAACATACAACTAATAACAATTTAAGATAAGCATGAGAGGCCGGGCGCGGTGGCTCACTCCTGTAATCCCAGCACTTTGGGAGGCCAGGGTGGGCAGATCACAATGTCGGGAGTTCGAGACCAGCCTGACCAACATGGTGAAACCCCATCTCTACTACAAATACAAACATTAGCCAGGCATGGTGGCGGGCACCTGCAATCCCAGCTACTCAGGAGGCTGAGGCAGGAGAATCGCTTGAACCTGAGAGGCGGAGGTTGCAGTGAGCCGAGATTGCACCATTGCACTCCAGCCTTGGCGACAGAGTGAGACTCCGACTCTCACACACACACACACACACACACACACACACACACAAAGATAAGCATGAGGGATCTCTGGCTTCATCATAATTATCTTTAATTATCTTTATTGAAAGGTTCCAAGGAGAATAACAAAGATTTCAAAAAGATCCCTGTGTCTCTTCCAGCATCGCACCACTGGACAATCTAGGGGCACCTGGGATTGTCATTGAGGTGCTTTTTGCTTATTTGTATGTTCAGAAATTAGCTCAGAACTCACGCGGGGCTGGTTAGGAATGGCCTTAGTGTGATGATGGTTAACCCACTAACCATTACATTCAGAGCCTCCTGCTTGTCAAGGCCACGGCCATTGCCGTTGACTTCTTCAAGTTCCTTCTGCTCTCCCGGTTGCCCCTACTCCTCTCTAGGCTGCCATGGGTGTAAATAGTTGCTCACAAGTCTTGTGGGCTGAGCCCTGAGCTTTATTGTTTGACCTAGTGAGCCTTTTCCAGGTGCTAGTTGTCGAGGAGAATGTAAAGGAAATGGGAAACCTCTGCTCCCCCAGAGAATGCAGTCCAGCCAGGGAACAAATGTAGCACACACAAGACAATCAAGTCTCAGGCCAAGGCTGTGCGGGAGGAAGTGGCCATGTGGGCCAGGAAAGTCAGGGCGGGGGATGAAAGGGGCCGCCTGGGAGGCTGAGGACCTCATCACGAAGGAGGTGGGGTAGCAGCTGGATCCAGAAGGATGGGAGCGGGGGTGTGGCTGGGCAGAGAGCAGAGCGGACACTTACTGTTTGAAGCTGTTACTGAAATGTCATGCGTGCTTGTCTTATCTCCCAGCTGGATTGCATACTCCCTGGGGTAGTGTAGTGACCTTTCCCTCAGTAACCCGCACAGAGCCATGCATACAGTAGGAGAATAATACACCTCTGTGAAATGAGGTCATTCTGAAAGTGTTCAGAAATAAAGTCAGGAAGTTAATTTGCAATTATTGAAACTTAATGTTGGTAATGAGACATCTTTTGAAAATGATTGTTATTCTCTTCTGAAGATCTCAACACATATATTCATGACAAAACTTGACTGGTTATCTTAAATTGTTGATTGTTTCATGCTGTGATGTTGACAAGGTTTTTTTCTTAAACTCAACATGAGGATTTTTTTAAAAACAAACTTTTTTATCCCAACCTAAAGTGCATCAGAGCCACTTCTACAAAGCAAGGAGGGTGATTTGCAAAACATGGCCTAGAGGAACTGGCATTTTGTTTTGTTTTGTTTAATAATTAGGAGATGAGATCATTGAACTTGGACGGCTGATAGCAATGGGAAGCCGACTCTGGACTGCAGATGTAGAAGGTCCTCTGGGTGGGATTTGTCCATGTGCATAGTGTGCAGTGAGGCTGCAGTGTGGGTAGTGACGGGACTCCCTGTTGCCACCTGCTCCATTGGACCCAGGAACTAGAGGTGAAACTAAGCAAAGAGAAAGACTGCATGTGGAAGGCAAGGAGTAATCTTCACACAAATGCGTTTTTCCTATTTTTTTTTTTTTTGACATTAACCGACAACTCTTACTTTGTATTGATACAATACAAAGTTTCTTACAAAACAAATACTTAGTTTCTTGTCTTCCAAAGAAGAAATGGGAGCAAACCCGGTACCCAGATAAAAGAATCAGAACACCCTCCCACACACCTGCCCCCATGTGGCTGAGGCACTTGGCCAGTTCATAAACAAGCCATGGTGATGACCTACAGCAGACGCGTCCCGACCTGGCAGACCGCAGGGGACATGAAGAAGCTTGGCCTGACATATTCTGACGTGTCCCAGCCTCACACTCACATAGTTCCTGGGCACCTAGAAAAATGGGGCCTGGGAATACTCCTATTGAGAATCTGGCATGAATGAATCACACCAAAGACTGCCAGCTAAGTGAGAGATTTACAGTCTCCAACCTTGAGTTCTGAGTGTTTTCAGATGTGGACAGGGCTGAGACTCTCACGTGACATGGCATGGGTCCTATGCCGAGGCAGACTCCTGCTCTGTGCTGCTACTAGGGAACCGCAGCAGCTTCGAAATGCATTCTAATCCGCCGTCTTATTGTGACAGTTTGTATTGTACTTAGAACCTTAGACTCTAAACTGAGAAAAGTAACAGGCTGTCCAGTAGCCACTGTGGATTTGCATGCAAAGTGCAGATTGACATTTGAAACTCTTCACTTTTTACCCCCCACTCATCTTTCCAACCTTGTCACCCAGATTATCTGAGTGGTCTCCATCCTGCAATCCCTGCATTCACCTTTGCTTTCTGTCCTTCCCTCTCCCCCAGTTCTCTCTCACCCGCCGTGATTTGAATGCTTGCCCCTTCAAGCAATGTAATTGCCATTGCAATGGTACTGGAAGGTGGGACCTTTCAGAGGTGTTTGGGTCATGAAGGCTTTATTTTTCTTACTGTGGGAATGGGTTTGTTATCCTGGGAGGGGGGTTCAACCCTCTTGCTGCCTCTCCCTCTCCCCCTTTCTGCCCTTCCTCTATGTGATGCCTTCTGTCGTGTTATGATGCAGCAAGAAGGCCCTTGCCAGATGCTAGCACTTTGATCTCGGGCTTCCCAGCTTCCAGAGCTGTCAGCCAATAAATTGCTGCTCATTATAAATTACCCAGTCTATGGTATTCTATTATGGCAACATAAAACAGATTAAGACACCACCCTTTCTGTCTAGTGACATCCCATTTGTCTTTCAAGGCCCTGCTCAAATGCCACGTTGTACTTGAAGCTATCTGTTTAATCAGCCTCCCTTAGAGTGATCCTTCGCTCTCCTCTAAGAAAGGCCCACATATATTGCTTTATAACAATCATGTTTGGTAAATGAATAATCTACCAATTTTAGCTTGATGACCCATTGCTCAATATAATTTATTAAGCTTACTTTGCCACATCAGGTACAGAATTAGACACTGGGGAGAGCAGAGATGCAAAGAAAGCCAAAGAGCTAACAGAACACCGGACTCTAGTTTGCACACTGATGTGCAGTATTTCTAATGTACCCATAAACATATTTTTATGCAACATTTATACAAAGGTTTAATTTTCATATCAACAGATAATCATTCTCTTTAATATAGAAGTATAGTATTATATGTATAATAAATATTTAAACATACTGTATATTTTATATTTATTACATACTTATAAATCTATGATTTATACTTATTTCTAAATGTGAACTGAAGAATTTGTTTAAAATATAGATGCCTGGTTCCTGCCCCAGCGTTCTGATTCACTTATTCCTGGATGAGGCCAAATGATCTGTGTTTTCATGTAGAGATTCCTAGGCTAGTGGTCCAAGGACCTGCTGGGAGAGACATGAGCCTGGGATGCCCTGGCACTGCTCGGACCTCTCCTCCTTCCTCCTTTCCTCAGATTTGGTTATCGAAAAAAAGAGTCAAACTCTGTAAAATATTGGAAGAGATTTATTCACAGCCAAATATGAGTGACCATGGCCCTTAGGAGGTCCTGAGAACATGTGTCCAAGGTGGTTGGGGTGCAGCTTGGTTTTGGATGTTTTAGGGAGGCATGAGACATCAATCAAATCATTTAAGAAATACATTGGTTTGGTCCAGAAAGGTGGGACAACTCAAGCAGGGGCCTCCAGGCTGTAGGTGAATTTAAACATTTTCTGATTGACAATTGATTTAGTTTGTCTAAAGACCTGGGATCAATAGAAAGGAAATGTTCAGGTTAAGATAAAAGATTGTGGAGACCAATGTTCTTTTGAAGTCTTATAGAGGCTGCCCTTAGAGGCAATAGATGACAAATGTTTCCTATTAAGACCTTTAAAAGGTGCTAGACTCTTAGTTAATCTCTTGAGGATTGGGAGGACCTGGAAGAAAAAGATCTAGCTACGTTAATAGAGATTCTTTACAGACGCAAATTTTCCCCCACATAGGACAGCTTTGCAGGGCTATTTCAAAACAGGGCAAAGAAACATGTTTTGGGGTAAAATATTTGGACTTTCTTCCTTGTCGCATAATGTTATGCCAGAGTCAGATTGGAAAGTAAGTCACAATATATATGGTTAAATAAAACCCATCTCATGAGAATTGATGGTTTGTAGTACATGACTCTCCAGATCCCTTAGACAGGAATTTGGGCAAGAGGAAAAAAAAAAAAATCAGAGCTTAGTCCTCACGGTCCTCTCCAGTCTTGGAGTCAGTGAGAACCCTGTGTGCTGGCTAATTTTATGAGTCATCTTGGCTGGGTTATGATGCCCAGATACATGGTCAAGTATTATTCTGGGTGTTTCTGTGAGGGTGCTTTTGGATGATATTGACATTGAAATCAGTAGACTTTGGGCCAGGTGTGGCGGCTCACACCTGTAATCCCAGCACTTTAGGAGGCCAAGGTGGGCAGATCACTTGAAGTCAGGAGTTCAAGACCAGCCTGGTCAACATGGTGAAACCCTGTCTCTACCAAAAATACAAAAATTAGTAGATGGCCTGAAGTCCCAGCTACTCAGGAGGTTGAGGTAGGAGAATCTCTTGAACCCAGGAGGCAGAGGTTGCAGAGAGCCAAGATCACACCAGTGAACTCCAGCCTGGGGGACAGAGTAAGAGCCTGCCTCAAAAAAAAAAAAAAAAAAAAAATTCGTGGATTTCAAAAGCAGTTTGCCCTCCATAATGTGGGCAGGCCTTATCCAGTCAGTTGAAGGCCTACATAGAACAAAAGCCTGACCTCCCCTGAACAAGAGGGAATTGTATCCGCAGACAGCCTTTGGACCTGAACTGCAATGTCAGCTCTTCCTTTAGTCTCCAGCCTGCCGGTCCACCCAACTGATTTTGGACTTGCCAGCCTCCATAATCATGTGCACCAATTCTTTAAAATAAATTTCTTTCTATACATGCTGTAAACCAAAAAGTGTCTGAAACAGGTCTCAATTAATTTAGAGGTTTATTTTGCTAAGGTTGAGGATGTGCCTGGGAAGAAGAGACACAGCTGCAGACAGGTCTGTGGCCTGTGCTTTTTCCAAAGAGGGTTTTGAGGACCTCAGTATTTAAAGGGGAAAAAATGAGCAGGAGGAGGAAGAGGAACAGTCAATTACACATTTGTCTTGCACTCTGTAAATCTGCATTTTACATAAGATAAATAGAGTAGAAGAAGGTGGGGAGATGATTTCTAGTCTTGTCTTTGTCCCCTACCTGTGAAGATGTGCTGTTAATTTACATTGTCAGGATGAGGGAGGCCACCTGGGGATATATGTGGCCTTCTGTCTTGCAGCTATCTGTTTAGGAACAAAACAAAGGCATTTTTGTTGTTTTGTTGTTTTGTTTTTTTTGTTTTTTTTGAGTTGAAGTCTCACTCTGTCACCCAGGCTGGAGTGCAATGGCATAATCTTCAGCTCACTGCAACCTCCGCCTCCCAGATTCAAGCAATCCTCCTGCCTCAGCCTCCCAAGTAGCTGGGATTACAGGTACCTGCCACCATGCCTGGCTAAGTTTTGTATTTTTAGTAGAGATGGGGTTTCACCATATTGGCCAGGCTGGTCTCTTGGCCAGGCTGGTCTCAAACTCCTGACCTCGTGATCTGCCTGCTTTGGCCTCCCAAAGTGCTGGGATTACAGGCATAAGCCACTCCACCCAGCCTGGAAGGCTGTTTTCGTGTGTGACTCAGTTCCTTAACTTTTCCCTTTGGCATCATGAGTTTGGGGGTCCCAAGATTTTTTTTTCCTTTCACAATGCTCTTGGTTCTGTTTCTGTTGAGAACCCTGACTAATATGCCCATGATAATTTGAACTCAGCTCCTTACTGTGGAGCACGTGCAGTCAAACCCCATGCCTGTGCCTCCTGGCACATGTAGCAAGAGGCTCAACTCCATCAGAACCATATAGGGAGCCCATGGAAAGTACAGGTTCCTGGTCTGCCTCCTCAGAGGCTCTGACTCAAGAGGGGCTTGGGTTGGCTCTGAAATATGCAATTACAGAGTAGTTGGCTATATTTTTTAGTATGTGACTCTAGGTCATTTCAAAATGTGAGTTCCTCTAGTGTAGAGCACTGTGAAAAGCACAAACATCAATAAAAACCAATCCTTCTGGGGATTTCAGAAATCAAGCGAGAAATTCTGTTTTGCAGTATTTTTTGAGTAACAGAACCACACTGACCCATTGTGCTTAGTTGAATAGCATCACCCTAAAATACACGTCTTTCCCGGAATCTCAGAATGTGATTATATTTGGAAATAGGGTTGTTGCAGAGGTAATTAGTCAAGTTAAGATGAGGTCATGCTGGAAGAGGGTGGGTCATTAATTCAGCATGACTAGTGTCCTTATAAGAAGAGGAAAAGAGACACAGAGACAGACACAGAGAGAAGGTGGCCACGTGATGACTGGCACAGAGACTGGAGTTATACAGTTGCAAACCAGGGGATGTCGAGGACCTCTGGCAACCACCGAAACCCAGGAGAGAGGGTTGGAACAGATTCTCTGCTTCGGCGTCCCCCAGAAGGAACCAACATTTCTCACACCTTGAGTTTGCACGTCAAGCTTTTAGAACTGGGAGAGAATAAATTTCTGTTGCCAACCAGTTTGTGGTACTTTATTACAGCAGCCCTAGAAAACTAATATGCCCACCCGCTGTAAGCAACTGGAAAATGGGACAAAATACATAAAACAACTATTTTCAGACATTGAACAACTGGTAGTGCAGGTCTGTGATCCTTGAGAGAAGGCAAACCAATGGGGTGGGGCAGCACCCATGTGAACAAGCATCGCAATCAGGGCTAAGTGTGGCAAGTTCTCCATTTGTAGTACTGGGTCCCTACTGGAAGGAACTTTTCACAACAGTCAGCAGCTGGTTATCTAAACTGCTGCATTCCCAACTGTAGCCTGCACAGTGCTGTTTAGATTGGGCACTAAGTAAAATACTTGAGGAATATTCTTGGACCACATTTCCTAAGCTGACTGTCTTTGAAGGTTTGGACCTATAACAGTGATTCTCAGCCCTGGTTGGACATTAAAAGTACCTGAAGAATGTTTTCAACCTGTCGGTGCTGGGGCCCCATCTCAGATGAATTAAATGTAGATCTATTAGAGAGATGGGATCCAAGCATTACTGTTTTTTACAACCTCCTCAGATGACTGTATCGTGCAGCCAAAGAAGACACTCATCGATCTTTATCCTACTTTCCAACCAGTCACTAAGTCTCTTTTAATAATCCTGCTAAAATCTAATGTATACAGATTTTTTTCTTGTGGGTGTCCTATAAGTTACCATCTAATATTATGTAAGTGCATTCTTACATATTCTTCCGAATAGGTAGACACTTTGTGTCACAGGTTATTGTCATGTTAGTGTCTTCCCACCCCACTCTAGGCACTTTTCCTCTGAGAGCCACAACAAAGCTTCTTGGTGCCCACGAGGGGATTCCTGGCTCACGCCTGTAATCCCAGCACTTTGGGAGGCCGAGGCGGGCAGATCACGAGGTCAGGAGGTTGAGACCATCCTGGCTAACACCGTGAAACTCCATCTCTACTAAAAATACAAAAATTAGCCGGGCGTGGTGGCACGTGCCTGTAATCCCAGCTACTCAGGAGGCTGAGACAGGAGAATCACTGGAGCCCGGGAGGCGGAGGTTGCAGTGAGCCGAGATCGCACCACTGCACTCCAACCTGGGCGACATAGCTAGACTCTGTCTCAAAAACAAACAAAAAACAAACAAACAAACAGCAGAAATTTGGGCTTTCACAGTTCTGCAGGTCAGAAGTCCCAAATCAAGATGGCAGCAGGCCATGTTCTCTTTGAAGGCTGTAGATGAGGATCCTTCCTAGTCTCTTTCTAGCATCTGGTGGTCTGTCTCGGTCTATTCTTCCCTTCTTGTAAGGACACCACTTACACTGACTGAAGGACTCAACCTACTCCAGTATCTTACTCATGTTAACTTGATTATGTCTGTAAAGGCTGTCTTTCCAAATGAGGTCACATTCACAGGTACCAGGGGTTAGGACTTTGCTATGGCTTGAATGTTTATGTGTCCTCCAAAATTCATGCTGGAACTTAAACCCCAACATGATAGTATTAAGAGGTGGTGCCTTCGGGAGGTGATTAAGTCATGAGGGCAAAACCCTTATGAGTGGGTTTAGTGACCTTATAAAAGGGCAGCTTGGCTTTTTTTTTTTTTCTTTTTTTTTTTCTTTTTTTGCCCTTCTGTCACCTCTCCTGCCATGTGAGGATGCAGCACTTTTTCCCTCTGGAAGAAGCAGCGTTCACCTTGGAACCATCTTGACCTTACCATTCAAAGTCACCAGACAGGGAATCTGCCAGTGCCCTGATCTTAGACTTCCCAGCTTCTGTAACTGTGAACAATAAATGTGTGCTGCTTATAAACTATCCAGTCTCATGCATTTTGTTATAGCAGTATGAACAGATGAAGACAGACATAAACATATCTTTTTGACAGATGCAATGCAACCTGTACCACCACCAGGACTGCCACATGCTTGCTGATTTCACCTGGTAGGGGGATTTAGCTATCTTGGCTTGAATGTAATACCTCCATATTTTCTCTTGGTCATCATCTTTAAGCAGAGGACTTTTATCTACCCAAGCAGAATTCTGTGTTCTTGCTATTCAAAGTGCAGCCCAGCCTCCCGCAGCTGCTACATCACCTGTGATGCTTGACAGAGATGCAGACTCTCTGGTCCCACCTCAAACCTACTGACTTGGGAATCTGCAGCTTACCAAGATGTCCAGGTGATCCATGTACACTTCAAATTTTGAAAAGCAGTGGTTTGCGTAACAAAAACGATTCAGCTTCTGATATGGTTTGGATTTGTGTCCGTGCCCAAATCTCATGTCAAATTGTAATTCCCAATGTTGGAGGAGGGGCCTCGTGAAAGGTGATTGGATCGTGGGGGCAAATTTCCACCTTGCTGTTATGATAGTTATCACTATCATGATAGTGAGTGAGTTCTCATGAGATCTGTTCTTTTTTTAAAGTTTAAAAGCACCTCCCCCTTCACTCTCTCTTCCACCTTCTCCAGCAATGTAAGATGTACCTGCTTCCCCTTCATCTTCCACCATAATTCTAAGTTTCCTGAGGAATCTCCAGCCATGCTTCCTGTACAGCCTTCAGAATTGTGAGTCAGTTAAATCTGTTTTCTTTATACATTACCCAGTCTTAGGTGCTTCTTTATATCAATGCAAACATGAACTAATATAGAAAATTGGTACCTAGGAGTGGGGCATTGCTATAAAGATACCTGAAAATTTGGCAATGACTTTGGAACTGGGTAATGGACAGAGTTTGGAACAGTTTGGAGATCTCAGAAGACAGGAAGATGTGAGAAAGTTTGAAACTTTTTAGAGACTTGTTGAATGGTTGTGACCAAAATGCTGATAGTGATATGGACAATGAATGAAGTTCAGACTGAGGTGGTCTCAGATGCAAATGAAAAACTTATTGGGAACTAGAGTAAAGGTCACTCTTAGTATGCTTTAGCAAAGAGACAGGTGGCATTGTGCCTCTCCTCTAGGGATCTGTGGAACTTTGAACTTGAGAGAGATGATTTAGGGGATGTAAACCAAAAATAAAATTTAAGGCCCCCACAACTGTCTGAATGGACTTCCTCCTAGGCCATGGCACTTTAAAATTTAACCTGAAAGACTGATTCAGACCATGATAGGAAGTGGGGGTCAGACATGCCTCATTATGCCTATTCAGCAGTAACATCAACACACACCTTTAGTCTGATAAGACATATTTACAACATAATCCCTCTGAAGCCTGCCACCTGGAGGTTTCACCTACATGATAAAACTTTGGTCTTCACACCTCTTATCCCAACACAGACATTCCTTTCTATTGATAAATCTTTCAACAAATTCCCAGTTAGAAAAATGTTCAATCTACCTATAACCTGGAAGCCCCTGCTTCAAGTTGTCCCACATTTCCAGACTGAACCAATGTATTTCTTAAGTGTATTCAATTGAAGTCTCACGTCTCCCTAAAACGTATAAAACCAAGCTGCGCCCCAACCATCTTGGACACATGTTCTCAGGATCCCCTGAGGTCTGTGTCACAGGCCATGGTCACTCATATTTGGCTCAGAATAAATCTCTTTAACTATTTTACAGAGTTGGACTCTTTTCGTCAACAGGTATTTGGCAGAAGAAATTTCTAAGCAGCAAAGCATGAAAGATGTGACCCAGCTGCTTCTAACAGCATAATCTCACACGTGAGCAAAGAGATTATCTGAAACTGGAACTTACATTTTAAAGGGAAGGAGAGCATGAAAGTTTAGAAAATGTGCAGCCTGACAATGTGGTAGAAAAGAAAAACCCATTTTTCTGGGGAGGAATTCAAGCTGCCTGCATAAATTTGCATAAATAAAGAGGAGCCAAATGTTAATAGCCAGAACAATGGGGAAAATGCCTCAAAGGAATTTCAGAGACCTTTGTGGCAGCCCTTCCCATTACAGGCCTGAAGGCCTAGAAGGGAAGAATGGTTTCATGGGCCAGGCCAAAGGCCCTGCTGGGGCAGCCTTGGGACACTGCTCCCTGTGTCCCAGTCATTCCAGCTCCAGCCATGGCTAAAAGGTCCCCAGATACATCTGAGGCCACCATTCCTGAAATGCCAGCTATAAGCCTTGGTGACTTCTATGTGGTGTTAAGCCTGTGAGTGCACAGAGGGCAAGAGGTGAGGCTTGGGATCCTCCGCTTGGATTTCAGCGGATATATGGAAATGCCTGGATGTCCAGGCAGAAGTCTGCTGCAGGGGTGGAGCCCTCACAGAGAACCTCTGCTAAGGGCAGTGTGGAGGGGAAATGTGGGGTTGGAGCCCTCACACAGAGTCACCTCTGGGGCACTACCTAGTGGAGCTGTGAAAAGAAGGCCACTGTCCTCCAGGCCCCAGAATGGTAGATCCACTGGCAGCTTATACCATGTGTCTGGAAAAGCCTCAGGCACTCAACACCGACCCTTGAGAATAGCTATGGTAGCTGAGCCCTGCAGAGCCACAGGGATGCAGATGCCCAAGGCCTTGGGAGCCCACCCCTTGCATCAGTGTGTCATGGATGTGAGACATGGAGTCAAAAGATATTATTTTGGAGCTTTACGATTTAATGACTGACCTGTTGGGTTTCAGACTTGCATGGGGCCTATAGTCCCTTTGTTTGGGCTGATTTCTCCGTTTTGGATCAGATGTATTTACCTGATTGATGCCTGTACCCCCCTTGTATCTTGCAAGTAACTAACTTGTTTTTTATGTTATACACTCATAGGCAGGAGTGACTTGCTTTGTCTTAAATGAGACTTGGACTGTGGACTTTTGAGTTAATGCTGAAATGAGTTAAGACTTGGGGGACTGCTGAGAAGGGATAATTGTATTTTGCAATGTGACAAGGACATGAGATTTGGGAGGAGTCGGGGTGGAATGATACGGGTTGGATTTGTGTACCCACCCAAATCTCATGTTAAATTATAATCTCCAATGTTGAAGGAGGGGCCTAGTAGGAGGGGTGATTGGATCATGGGGGTGGACGTCCCCCTTGTTGTTCTCACAAGATCTGGTTTTTTAAAAGTGTGTAGCATGGCCGTGTGCAGTGGCTCACGCCTGTAATCCTAGCACTTTGAGAGGCCAAGGCGGGTGGATCACGAAGTCAGGAGATCGAGACCATCCTGGCTAACACAGTGAAACCCCGTCTCTACTAAAAATACAAAAAAATTAGCTGGACTTGGTGGCGGGCGCCTGTAGTCCCAGCTACTCGGGAGACTGAGGCAGGAGAATGGCATGAACCTGGAAGGTAGAGCTTGCAGTGAGCTGAGATCATGTCACTGCACTCCAGCCTGGGTGACAGAGCAAGACTCCATCTCAAAAAAAAAACAAAAACAAAAAAGTGTGTAGCACCTCCCCTTCACTCTCTCTTCCTTTTTCTCTGGACATTTAAGATGTGTTTGCTTCCCCTTCCCCTTCCACCGTGATTGTAAGTTTCCCGAGGCCTCCTCAGCCATGTTTCCTGTTCAGCCTGCAGATCTCTAAGACAATTAAACCTCTTTTCTTTACAAATTACCCAGTCTCAGGTAGTTCTTTATAGCAATGCAGGAATGTACTAATACACCTTCCTTTTATACTGGTGAATGATCCTGGTTGTTGGAAACACATAATGCCCTTAGTTTAAATTGAAAATTAACCACTAGACAGTCTTTTCTCAACTGTCCTTCAAGTATGTATAATCCTTCAATTATATTTTGAAATGAATTTGAGGTAAAAACATTCTGAAGTTAAGATTTCAAATTCTCTTAGTTTAAGCAAAATAACTTTAGTCAAGTCTGAATTGTCAAGTAAATTATTATAAGCAAAACCTTCTAATAGAATTATCTCCAGCCAGTACTCTCCAAGTCTGAAAGGAGTTGGGGAAGGGAGTGATTAATCTGAAAAAAAAAAAAAGATTTTTGTGTTGTCATTTTAGGGGAGAACCATGAAATAATTGTTCTCAAATGTCAAGTAGATTTATTTTATATAGTCCCAGATAGACCACTGGCTAGACATAATAGGGAGATAGATTTGGGATTGTTAGAAGCATTAATATATCCTATGAATAAGATTTCTCAAATGGAACAGACTTCCTTATAGAATTGAGAAATTCGACCTTTGGACACTTTCATGATTGATGGAAGGTCTTGTTCTCAGAATAAGGGTAAATTGATGCCTTTCAGCATGTTTCCAACTCAAGGACTTAATGATGTGGTAAACTACTCTGAAAATGTAAAATTCAGAATGATGAGTTCTTGACTTTGTGGAACTTATTTCTGGCCCTTGGTTGGCTCAAAATATTTCTGATGTGCATCAGAGCCATATCTCAATAAAAAATCAGTATATAAAAGTCCATTTCCATATTTATTCATTATTACTTTTTCCTTACTTCAGTCAGAATGTTAGAAGCCTTTTGTTTGTTAGTGAGTGTATCTACACAAGCAGCCAGTAGAACTAGAAGGATTCTTTACTGTCAGTATAAAAATCTAGGTTATTTCAATTCTTCATAGTATTTTTGTGACAAAGGGTTTCATGTATTGTGGAGTTAACATTGCTTTTACCTCCTTATACTGAATGTCTATTTTTTAAATGTAGGTTTTTCTCCTTACTTGTGTCAACCTTGGCTGTCTCCAATTCTTGTGAATGTCTATTGCACTTAAAAAAAAAAAAAAAAACTTGTTTATGACATTTCTTATAGTCTACTCGTACTACAGTAATTTTTATCTGGGGTTTATTTCCCCATTAATGTATCCAGGCTGTTGCCCAGGCTGGAGTGCAGTGATGTGATCACAGGTCACTGCAGCCTTGACTTCCCAGGCTCCAGTGATCCTCCCATCTCAGCTTCCTGAATAGCTGGTGGGAGCGTGCCACCATGCCCAGCTAATTTTTGTACTTTTTGTAGACACAGGGTTTTGTCATATTGCCTGGACTGGTCTTGAACTCCTGAGCTCAAGCAGTCCTCCCACCTTGGCCTCCCAGAGTGCTAGGATTATTTACTGGTGTGAGCCACTGCACACAGCATTCATTTATTAATAGACATTTCACTGAACGGGTACTGCCTACAGGGTGTTATTCTAGCTGCTGAAGATACAGTGATAAGCAAGAAATATTGCCTGCTCTTGAGAAGATCACAAGGAAGAAATACACATGTAATCAATCAAGTATACAGATGCAGATAGGTGATATAGGGCTAAAATAATGGTTTGCCAGAAGTGCTATGGGAACATTGAAGAGGAGCACCTAGCCAGCAGGTTAAAGCAGGCTAGTGGTGGAGCACAGGGAAGTCTTCCAGGAGTGGTGTGGGAGACACATGAACAATATTGAAAGGAGAAGTGACTTTGCCATGTGGAAGTGAAGGGCAGAGGCCTCTGGCAGAGGGCATGGGAGCTCCTTGATGTGATGTCATCTCGGTTCTCCTTGCCTGGTTCCATGTCATGCACATGCACTTGGTGATTTTAAGGGATCTGAAAATAATACAAGAACTGCAGCTTGCTGTTTCTGGTTCTCTAGGCCTTGCACATGGACATCTGAAGGAGAAATGAAAGGATGAGAATCAGGCATGGTCTCTAGATGTTTTGGTGGGAAATCACTGAAATCTTGGCTCACAAGAAGAGTGAGCTCCCTCAGGAATTTCCATTTTTTAAGCTATCTGTTCCTCATGTTAGCAAGATCCTGGAGACAGGTATTAAGAAGTCAGAGCAGGAATGAAGAAATGTGGGCTCTCCTGGTTTTAGCTGCCTGCGTGTCCCAAAGGAAATGAAGTGGGTGCTCCTCCCTGTGGGTTAGCACATGCTCATGTTTTATATGTTGGAGGTCACGTCCTTTCCCTTTATTTGTTTCAATCATTTGGGTAATTCCACTATTCTAATTATTTTTTGAAAGCATGCAGTCTTTAATTCTTTGTCTAATGATTTGGAGCCCTGGGGGTTCATTTTAGATTCTTCATACAGAGGAGAATGTCTGCAATAAAGGGTGATTTATGTCATGGTGGAGAAATAACAAAAACAGGCAAATCACCTCTCAGAAAATAAACAGTGGAGGTTTTCTCCAACTTCCTACTACTCAGCCAAGGATGAGATTTAAGGTTGTAAGGACTATTTAAAAAGTGTGTAACTACTATTCACAATAGCGAAGACATGGAATCAACCTAAATGTCCATCAGTGGTAGACTGGATAAGGAAAATGAGGGACATATACACTGTGGAATACTATGCAGGCATAAGAGAACAAGATCATGTCCTTTGCAGCGACATGGACGGAGCTGGAGACCATTATCCTTAGCAAACTAATGCAGGAACAGAAAATCAAACATCCATGTTCTCATGTATAAGTGGGAGCAAAATGCTGAGAACACATGGATACATTGAGGGGAACAACACACACTGGGCCTATTGGAGGGTGGAGGGTGGGAGGAGGGAGAGGATCAGGAAAAGTAGCTAATGGGTACTGGCTTAATACCTTGGTGTTGAAATAATCTGTACAACAAACCCCCGTGACACAAGTTTACTTATATAACAAACCTGCAGATGTACACCTAATCTTAAAAGTAAATTTTTAAAAAGTTTACTATCTTTTGTACATATCCAGTATTTCTTTGGTGTTTTACCAGTAGATAGAAATAGATGCCACTGTATCATTATGAAACAAAAAATCAATGTGTGTCATGCTTAGTTTAGGTCCTCTCCACTGGACATGAGGTTTGCATTGCTCTCTTTTACTGAGTCTGCCTTTCTTTGCGTGTGCTGGAGTGAAAATTAATCAACCCCTCCGGTCATGAGCCGATTGCATGTCTGCACTGTCTGTCTTTCTGCCTCTACAGAGCTGGGCGGAGCTGTAGAGGAGCCACCGGAGAGCAGAGGGCCAGAACTGCTGAAGTCTTTGTCTGAATGTTCACACAGGAATCTGGTCAGGGGGAATTGAGAAACCAGAGCAGGAATGAAGAAATGTGGGCTCTCCTGGTTTTAACTGCCTGCACTTCCAGAAGGAAATGAAGGGGTGTGCTCCCTCAGGAATACCACAGGGAAGCGAACAACTTATTTTAAGTAAAATGCAGCACCATGCTAATAATAATTTTAAAAACTATAGCCTTAGAGGTTTTTCTTTTTAATAGCAGACATAACCCTATTTATCACATCGCTTGTTTTATTGAGACCATCCTGGCTAACACAGTGAAACCCTGTCTCTACTAAAAAATACGAAAAATTAGCCAGGCGTGGTAGTACGTGCCTGTTATCTCAGCTACTCAGGAGGCTGAGGCAGGAGACTCTCTTGAACTTGGGAGACAGAGGTTGCAGTCAACCGAGATCATGCCACTGCACTCCAGCCTGGGTAACAGAGCAAGACTCCATCTCCAAAAAAAATTTTTTTTAATAATCTTGTAGCAAAATTCATAAAATTGATTAATATACTAGCCTTGAAATATGCTAAGGTGTTACAATTATGCCCTTTGACATTTATATATATATATATATACACTATATAGAGATGAAGTTTGAGACTTCATAATAGTGGTAGCAAGGTTTTTGAATTTTTTTGGCAAAGCAGAAAGAACATGCATATGAATATGTAACTGGCTTTGTGTATGTCAAAATTGGGCTTGAAAGCAATATTCAGAATGTTATGTAGCTCAACCTAGACTAGGTCTTCAGTAGAACCTTAGCTTTTTAAACTCATTTCAAAGTTAAGAAATTCCACAAGGGCTATGTGGATTCAGTCTTGAGGACAAAGAGTGAAATTCTCAGAAGATTTTGTTGTCAGTTTTTAAAACATGATTAGGCCGGGTGCAGTGGCTTACACCTGTGATTCCAGGGTTCTGGGAGGCTCGAGGCCAGGAGTTCAAGACTAGCTTGGGCAACATAGTGAGGCCTCAGCTCTACAAAAAAAAAAAAAAAAAAAAAAAGCTTAAAATTAGCTGGACATGGTGGTATGCATCTGTAGTCCCAGCTACAGCAGAGGCAGAGGTGGGAGGATCACTTGAGCCCAGGAATTTGAGGTTACAGTGAGCTATGATTATGTCACTGCACTCCAACCTGGGCAACAGAGCAAGCCTTGCCTCCAAAAAAAAAAAAATTATTAAAGATCACGAGACAATAAGACCAATCATGTACTAAACAAGAATAAAAATTCAGAGACAAAAATCTAATAATATTTTTTTAAAAACTATTTCATGAATGCAACAATATTTACTGAGTTCCTACTAACACCATGTTGGGCACCAGAGACACTTGGTCCCTAGGCAAAGGACAGAAGAAGGAAGAATGGCTTCTTTCCTGAAGAAGCTTACACTATAGCAGAGAAGGCAGAAAAGAAATCTGCAGGCTGTGAGGAGCTCACTGGGAGCCCTGGAGACAAAGTGGGGGCACGGGGTGAGATGAGAGGGTTGTCAGCCAGAGAAACAGCTTTCCTGGACCCAGCATGGGGGTGGGGAGAAAACTCACAACACTCACATTGACTATTTAGCACCAGTTAACTTAGGTTTCTATATATGATGCATTACTTGATTAGGTAAGTGTAAATTTACTTGGTTTCTGCTAAAATAGATAGTATCCTCAAGTGGAAATTAAAAAACAAGAACAAGCCACAGGTCTCCCGGATGCTGATTATACTTGCTAAGTGTTTTGTGACTTGAACGCACGTGTCTGCATTATCATTTAGCTTAAATTCGGTAGTCATACCAAAGAATACGTAGTACAATGCTGTTTAAAGAAGAGATTTATTTTATTATTTAACTTTTAAAGTCTCTAATATGCCTTCTAAGAAGGGTTCTGGCTCAGAAAATTGCAGAGGAAAATCGAGTAGAGAACTAGAATTACAGAAACCTAAGAAATACTTTTACTGAGCTTTCTTTACACAAGAAAATGAATGGAAATGAATTATACATGGATACCAATTTGTGATTTTAAAAAAATTTATAATTTTAAAAATTAAGATAAAAATTAATTTCTTTTGAATACTTTATCTCACCCTTTACTAAGCTGTTTGCTTGGTCTGTTGTGCTTACTGCTACAACCCGAGCATCTAGTACAGTTCTTGACATATATATTCACTTAATAAGTATTTGTTGAATGAATGTTGTTGAGTAAATAAGATGAAGATCAATTCAGAAATTCAGCACTATCAGGCTATATACATAATATAGACTATTATAAAAAACTAGAATGAAGCAGTTCCTTTTAACAACAGAGAAATGTCAGTAACATACTTTGAGCACAATATAGCTAATTTCACAACTGGTCTTTAAATACAACATACCTATAATCAATTCAATGTTTTTCTTTGTTACCAGCGTTATTCAAAACGTGCGTTTTACGTATCAAAGCTCAACTAAATGAGGTTTAAGAAATCTGCACATTTGAATGTACTTAATTTTAAAAGATTCTGCTTTTGGATTAACTCTGGATTTCACCCTACGGGAAATTTTGTAAATATTTCCAACTTAAAAAAAACTGTGAAGCCCCAGTGCTAAGACTAAACGATTCCTTGGAATTCTAACAGGATTTTTGAAATAATCTTTAGCCTTTCTTCTTCCCCTCAGTGTAGGAGCATTCCAGTCCAAGTTTCTGGGAGATCACTATCGAATCTTGTGACACTGGGGTGAGAAGTTCTGCAGGGTTGAAATGAGGGGGTCACTTTAATGGTCTGGAATTCTGGAGACTTTATTTCAAGTCTTAAAAATCCGAGCTTGTGGAAGGCTGCGCTATCAAGAGACCGGAGTTGCGAGCGTCCGGGTGACGTCCGTCCTCCTGGAAGGTGGGATCCTGGGATCCGGGTGGCAGGTCCCTGGGCGGCGACTCCGGCCGGGCTTACAGCGCCGCGCCCGCCCCGCTCGTCGGCCCTACCCAGCGTCCCTTCCAGACCGACGACCGCTCGGGAAGCCTCAGGTCCCAGCTCGCCGCACAGCCCGGCTCCGCTTCACAGTCCCCCACTGCCACCGGCCGGGGCGAAACCGGGCGAGCTGGCGAGACCCAGCTGCGGGACCCAATCGCACGGACACTTGACGGCGCTCCCCGCCCCTCCCTGCCGCCGTCTCCGCCCCCGTTCGGTCGGATTCCGGCGCCCGCCGCCTCCGCCGCCGATCTCGGAGGCTTGTCCCTCGCCGCCCACCGTAGCCCCGGCGCTCGGCCGGTCGCCGTTTCCAAGATGGCCGCGGCGCGCAGGGCTCCTGCGGCAGGGTAGAGGCGGAGGCGGAGCCGGAGCCGAGTCACTCCCGCACTTCGGCGCTTCGGTGCCCCGCGCCAGGCTGCAGCTTACTGTTTGCCGCGGCCATGCGGGGCTCCGTGCACGGATGAGAGAAGCCGCTGCCGCGCTGGTCCCTCCTCCCGCTTTTGCCGTCACGCCTGCCGCCGCCATGGAGGAGCCGCCGCCGCCGCCGCCGCCACCACCGCCGCCGCCGCCGCCGGAACCCGAGAGCGAGTCAGAACCCGAGTGCTGCTTGGCGGCGAGGTGAGTGTGGCGGCCGCAGTCGGTCGCTCGCAGAAAGCGGGGCGGGTCCTGGCCCGAACTCCGTCGGGCCCGAGGGCCTCTGCTTCCCGCCAGGTGGGGAGGGAAGCATCCAGGCTCTGCAGGCTGGGGCGGGAGGGGCGCGGTGCATCACTGGGTCCCAGGGGACCGCGGCCGAGTCTGTCCGGCGACTCCTCCCGGGGTTGCGGCTCCGCAGGGTTCTGCTCGAGCGTGTTGCTAGCTCCCCTTCCCTTGCAGGCTCTCCCAGCTCACCCTCAACGCTGCGGGGGCTGGGAGCAGAGTGCGGCTGCCTCCCCTGCCGCTAGCTTCGGAAGAGTGGCCTCACTGAAATGCCTCTCATCATTGCTGAACGAAAGTGGTCCCTCCCCTCTGCCCTCATTCGAGTAAATGAGACATTCGGAAATCGAGTGCGTACTGGCTATTTCCCCGCGTTCTCCTCCTCCTCTCCTCTTGCCCGCTGCAGAGAGTGCCTGTCATCTCTTCGGTGAGAAACTGCACTTAGACTATGCAGACAGACACGTTGCTTTCCTCTTCTGAGGGCCCCTTACTGTGCTTTAGTGCTAGTATTGTGCAGATTGTTGCTCACACGTGCACATAAAGTAAGGATTCATTTGTCTGAAACTTTGCTGCTGCAGGAAGCTCTAAGATGGAACTTCGGTAACCAAAGCATTTGTTGCTTTTTCTTCCATAGAGACTCTATTAACTACCTTTATGCCTTTTTTTTTTTTTTTTTTTTTTTGGAGAACAAACTTACCATAACTGAGAATTACCCTCTTTTTACGTGCCTGTGTTTCTATGTTCAAATGTCCTCTTACTCCCTTGTCCTTTGCATCAGAGAGTAAACTTGCAAACTGCTGCCCCCTGTCCTCAGTAATGAAAATACCTCGGCAGCACTTCTTGGCATCTTATGGTCTTAAGAGCGCTATAGTTCTAGGAATAAGGCAGTAAAGTGTTCTCTTTTTCTTGCTTAAAGAAAATTCACATCTGTAGCTGTAGTTAGAACTGAACACAGGACCCATATTCTTGCTTGTTATCACTCAGTTGGCCCAAGCAAATTTGTTTTATTGTTATAAGCTGTGAAGAAATTAGTTGCCTCTCTTAATTCTGAGATACTTCTGGGTACTTTTAAGGAACAACTCAATAATGGTACAGGGTGTAATGAGAATTCCTTTGGTTCCTTTTGAATACATCTAGTAGTTTTAGAAATTTTGTCAGAAAGTTTATTATGAATTTGTTAACGGGTTCCGTTTTTGAGCAATTTTGATACCTTTTTCTTTAAAATTAATAGTGAACACTTAATGCTTAAAATAGGCCATTGTCTTTACTTCTATTAACCCATTTAATTCTTTCAACAACCCTATGAGGTAGGTCCTATTATACTATCTTTTTTTTTTTACAGATGAGGAAACTGAGGCACACAGGTTAAGTATCTTGTTCAAGGTTTCACAGCTGGTAATGAAGAAAGGTCTGGCTGCCAAACCCATGTCTTTAACCACCATGAAGAATTCATTATCCAAATAGGCAGATCAGAAATTAGAATTCTGTATAACCTACTCCGGAAAGAAATGGAAGGGCAGAGAAATGAAAATGTGCTGCAAAATTGACTGCTGCTTCAGTGTTAAAAAGAAACCTTGACTTTTCAGTCAGGCTTCTGTCTTTGTTATAATAAAAATAGGTCAGGATAATGAGTTTCATCCAACTGTAAGTGAACAGCAGTGTACGGAACAAGAAGACCTTAGAAATATTTTTCTTAGCAACATTGCAGTTAATTTTACAATAGCAAATCTGTAAAACAGATTATTTGACGAAGCTGTTGTTTTCTCTTTTTTATGTCCTCATTGTCACCACCTGCTCTTCAATACACAGAACTGACCTCTGACAGAATTACTGTAGATCTTTGGTAAAAGATGTTGCAGGGGCTATCCAGTTTGTTCATTTGAACTTTTTTTTTTAAACCATTTTAAAGGAGCTCAGTGTACGTGTTCAAAATGTGTGAAATGCCACCTCTTTTTTTTTTTCATAATTTTCTTTTGTATTTTATTTCAATAGTTTTTGGGGGTACAGGTGTTTTGTGGTTACATGGATAAGTTCTTTGGTGGTGATTTCTAAGATTTTGGTGCACCTGTCACCCAAGCAGTGTACACTGTACCAAATATGTAGTCTTTATTCCCTCACCCCGCTCTGAGCTTTCCCCCAGTCTTCAAAGTCCATTATGTCATTCTTATGCCTTTGCATCCTCCTAGCTTAGCTCCCACTTATAAGTGAATATGATACTTGGTTTTCCATTCGTGAGTGACTTCACTTAGAATCATGGCCTCCAGCTCCGTCCAAGTTGCTACAGTTGCCATTATTTCGTTCTGTTTTATGGCTGAGTAGTATTACATGGTGTATATATGCCACATTTTCTTTATCCACTCATTGGTTGATGGGCATTTAGGTTGGTTCCATGTTTTTGCAGTTGTGACTTGCAAATTGCTGCTATAAACGTGTGTACATGTGTCTTTTTCATATGATTACTTGATTTCCTTTGGGTAGATACTCAGTAGTGGGATTGCTGGATCAGATGGTAGTTCTACTTTTAGTTTTTAGGTTTTTTTTAGTTTTTTTGAGACAGAGTCTTGCTGTGTTGCCCAGGCTGGAGTGCAATTGCGTGATCTCAGTTCACTGCAACCTCCACCTCCTGGGTTCGAGCAATCCTCCTGCCTCAGCCTCCCGGGTAGCTGGGATTACAGGTGCCTGCCACCACGCCCAGCTCATTTTTGTATTTTTAGTAGAGTTGAGGTTTCACCATGTTGGGCAGGCTGGTCTTGAACTCCTGACCTCGTGATCTGCCCGTCTCGGCCTCCCAGAGTTCTGGGATTACAGGCGTGAGCCACTGTGCCCGGCCAGTTTTTTAAGGAATCTCCATATTGTTTTCCACAGTGGTTGTACTAGTTTACATTCCCACCAGCAGTGTAAAACAGTTCCCTTCTTACCACATCCATGCCATTGTCTATTTTTAAAATTATTTTTAAATTATGGCCATTCTTGCAGGAGTGAGGTGGTATCTCATTGTGGTTTTAACTTGCATTTCCCTGATAATTAGTGATATTGAGCATTTTTTCTTACGTTTGTGGAAAATGTGCGAAATGCCACCTTTTAATACGTTGGAGACCAATAATGTGGTAATTTATGCTGCCAGGTTAACTGGTTTTGCCAGAGACTAGAATAAAACTCTGTTTGTCATCTTTGTCACGCACTTTATGTCTGTGTGTCATTGATTAGGAAAGTTGTATTAATGCACAGGCCTTTTGTAGAACTCAGGCCTGTACATGTTGGCCTTCAAAGCTGCACGGCAAGTGCTCCATCGTGGCAGATGCAGCCAGCCCGGCACATCTGCTTGGTGTGTGCTTTCCTCCTGGCCCAAGAGAATTATGCAGTGACCGGACAACACAAAACAGGTGGAGAGGTGATAGCCCTCTATTCTAGTTTTATTGCTTGCTGTCAGTTGCGGATACTTTTGTCCTTAGTTTTGATAAATAATTCATGATAAGGATAGCAGTTGTTATTGTTAGTGATTAAACTTTGAAATAAACATTGCTTATCATTTCTTTTTCAAGCTTCCGGGGCAGTTTTAGGAGGATCCTGAGGTGACTAGGAGAGCTATTAAAACTAATTTGGAACAATTTACCTTTGTGACTTCTTGGAGCTGTACACTTAAAACACGGAATCAATTGGATATTAAGGCTGATATAATGCTCTTGTTTACTATAACCTTCCATTTAAAATGTTTATATTAACAATAGCTTCATTGTTCTCATTGACTTTATGAGTACATGCTGCATAAATTTAACAATTAACTTTTTTAAAAAAATGACTTTATTATTTACTTTAAATATTTATCGTAAATTCTTTGAAAAACTGGGTTTCACTACTAAAAAACTAGTTGAATGTCGTCACTCCTAGGCGATTTGATCTGTCTCTCAGCTTGAATGTCCACGTTGAGCCTGCGTGTTTCGGTCTTGACCTTCTACGTCACCTGTGCTCCCTGGAGAAGTCAGCCTCCTGTGGCGCTCCAGACTGGTGGTGCAGCATCAGTGATGGTTGTGGCTTTAGACCACTGTAATAGTAGATACCATTGGCAGGGATGGCTCTAGGCAGAGAGGAGTCATCAAACAGCAGTGATGGCAGAAACTTCATGTTTTCAACTGGGGACTTGTCACTCAAGAGGACTTTGTGGTTCCCTTTAATTTTCTATCATTGTTAGAGGCCACTCTGTTTCCTTCACATGTGCTCTGATGGTGTCCTGCAAATCTTGTTCTGAGCTCTACTGAAATATGGGGATATAAAGGTCTTGCCTGCTTACTGGATACATTTGTTGTAATAGCTTCCTGTTATTTAATAATTCCTCATTCCTTGTGACTGTGATTTTACTCATAGTATTCTATTGTCTCACCCTTGTCATTTGACCAGGTGGTATGTATGCTGTTTAAAGACTCTTTAACGTTGCCTATTAGTAGGCTACTGGAAATAGTTTCTTTAAAGAGAAAATGGAAAACATGTGAGAGAAGGAGATTAGCTGAAGACTCCGTAGGTCTTTATATAAGCTGGCACTCCCTTGGCACGATAATCAAGGCCCAGACACTCACTGTGCTTCGCTTCTCAGGCACAGATACTCAGCTTTGTCTGTACACCTGGTTAGTCAGTGTATTCTCTTGCCTGTAGAAAGCTAAAGTATAATTAAGAGATTGATTAGTAAGCATGATATTAGCCAGGGAAATGAGTTGAATGAGCCCAGTGATTCGTGTTAGCAGACCAGTGAGGTGGACTTGCATCCCTATCAGGTGCACCCCTGCTTCTGAATGAGAGGCAGTGCGATCCAGGCTTATTCTTAGGTTTTTGTTTTCTAGGCGTCACACAGGCTGCTTTTTTCCCTCGTGTCACAAACTTTCCTCAATTGTTTGGTTTATAGTGTGTTTGTTTTTAGTCTTCAGTCTTTAGAGATTATAACAAACCTTGCTTTTCCTGCTTTAATTTGGGGGTATATTTTATCCTTCTCCCTTTAAGACTTTTTTTTTTTTAAACCTCAGTAGTACGGTATATTTTTACTAATGGTGAGTCTCAGAGGATCACCTTATTGTCTCCATTCCCCTCCGCCCGTATTCTCCCCATAATCTCTGCCCCACCGCCTCCCGCCAAGAAGCCTCTAGCATAGTTTCTTAGAACGGTGTGGCAAAGATGTCAGTCGTTGGTGCTTTCATAAAATTCTTTTCGAATATTGTGTTCAAAAAGGATCATGATGGTATGTGGCTTTTCTGGATTTAAATCGTAAAATTCAATTTAAAGAATTAGAACCATATCAGAATTCTGTCCATTTATTAAAAACTGTGTTTTTAAATAATATTTAGTGACATGTGAAAGTGCTTGTGATACAACTCCTTTTGGGGTGGTACCTGAGTATCTATTTTTAAGAAGATTCTCAAGTATTTCTGGTGTATACATACTCACCATTGTATTGAGCAAAAACAAACAGACTGTAAAACAGTATTTGCAGAAGATGGGAGCCAAAATTTGAGGTGGATGTTCATTTCATACACGTATTTGTCCACCAGCTATGTCTGCCCTACCTCCCTGTCTTCCTTCTACCTTATTTGGGGGAATTCCTCTCTTGACTTAAACTACATGGTACATATTGGAGCTGCTGTCTTCTTCCAGATGCGAGGCCATAGGCATGCATTTGACCCAGTCCAAGCCAATTAGGATTCTTTCCTGGGATTTTTCAAATTGGAGCTGGGAGAGAGAAACGCCGATTTTGCTGAAATATATGCTGAGAAATCATGAGCCTAGAGCTAGCTTCCTGAAGCTCCTACAGAGGACCTAGTGTCAGACAGTGATGTTAACCCCCAGAGAAAAGCAGAGAGGCTGAAAGAGGTCTATGGCCAGTTGCCTTTAAAAAAAAAAAAATAAATATAAAGAAAGAGATGGCAGTCTCTGTATGTTACCCAGGCTGGATTCGAACTTCTGGGCTCAAAATAATTCTTTTGCCTCAGCCTCCCAAGTAGGTGGAACTACAGGTGTGCACCACCACAGTCTCAGCCAGTTGCCCTTTTATGCTAGATTAGTCCCTATTTTTCTCTTTATTTGATGTGAGCTAATCTCTATTTGTGCTTAAACTATTAATTTGAGTTAAGCTTCTTAAAATCCTGATACTCAGTATGATCCCATTTTAAAAAGTGTATGTGCATAGAAAAAAGACATAAAGAATACATACTAATTTTTCCTAAAACTTTTTATGATGAACATGTTACATGTTTTATTTTAAAATAAAAAGCTAATCAGAGAGCCTAAATTCTTAACTAGCTCATTTATAATCTTAAATTTCCTTACATTGAATTGTTACTAAAACTGAAATTGATGAGAATCCATATGTCATATAAAGGGAATATTGTTGCCAAATTTTAAATGATTTTATTTATTTTTGGTATCTGTGAACTGTCTGAGCTGGCTGTAGCAAGCTGCTTTTAAAAAATTATTTACTTCATCTTGGGTAAGAGATTATGTAGATTAGAAACAACTCCAACAGTAACAAAACAAACACAGGACTTACGTTAGGGTGGTCTTTTACATTAATAGAAATACTTAAGATCTAGAACTGTGTTCTCAACATGTATATTGTGTTAACATGCTTTCCCCATTTTAAGGGGTGTACTTGAAATGTCTGTGTTTTAAAAGATACATCATGCCACTGGCAGTGAGTATGGTAGGCGCATTTTTAGACCCCTACACATCTCACACTTTGTAATCGAGTGCCTTTGCCTTTAAATATTTATTCACTGACAGGCAACATGACGTTTTGTTTTTGAATTACAAGAACATTCATGTTTTGCAATTTGCAGACCTACCTCAGCAGTATTGGTTTCATGGGTCATATGGATGCCATGTGTTTATAAATTAGCAGGGAAAGCTATTAAGAATATATTAGGCAGTATATCAAAAGCATTTCACACATGGATTTCATTTCAGATGAAATAAGCCTTCTGTGGAGAAAAGTAGATACTAAGCTTTAAAGCTGATAAGATTTGATGTTTTCAGTGGAAGCTTTTTTGTGTGTGAGCAGGCTATTTGAAGATACTGCTGAAATGTGGAACTTTCTGAATAGGGCTTGTTACAGGACAGCTAGTTTAGAGTTGTCAAATTAATAGAAATTGTCAACCTTTTTAGTCTTTCAGTGGAGAACTTTTGGAAGATAGTACATTTATTTAAAATCCTAAAGTCTTTTTATGTGGGAACATAAAATGTAGATATAGCTTGGTTTTCTCACAAAATTTTTGGAGTTAGTTTGTTGTATGCGTAAGTATTTAGTTCTTACTCAGATAAGGATTTAAACATTTGCTAATACAAGTTCTTACAGACGGTAGGACTCTTAGTGTTCCTTTCATCCAACTTCCTAGCCGTTGCTTACAGAATTACAAGAGTTGAGCTCTTGTAAGATCATCTGGGCCGTGCGTCTCGTTTTAGAGATGAGAAAAATGGCCTAGAGGGGCTGCAGCTTTCCCAGGTCACAGCTTAGGTTCCAGATCTGCAGGCCCTTCTTCCCTTACCCTTGCATTGCCATGTGCTCCCCTGGTCAAGGTCCGAAGCCAAGGTGTTCTCCAGCCACTTGCCATATACATAGCCCAGCTTCAGCTCAAGCCTATGTGCACGGTTACTTGGCAACCATGGAATGCTGTATTTTCTGGATTAATTGGACTTGACAGGATCAAACGAGATGAAAGATTTGTTTTCAGAAAAAAATGCAAATAGAAAATATGAAATCCTCTTAAAACTCATCATCCACGTTTTTTTCCCCTATGAAACTTTTCTTTCTTGCTCACAGAATAAAGAAGAGCCAATGCTCAGACATTTTAAGATGTGTTATTTTCAGGGGTCCGTCTGTAGATCAAGAAGACAGTAAGATTCTAACTTCTGGTCTGTAGTAGTGGTTTTGAAATTGTGGTTATGGTTGTGACCTACAGTAAGAAATACATTTTACAACAGTGTGTGTGCGTGCCTTGTAACCAAAAGAAAACAATTTTGAAACAATATTTGACCTTGCAATATATGATACGCTCAAATAATTCTTATTCTGTTCTATTAAAAATTGTTCATCATACCCTACTAAATTGATTTTATTACCCACAAATGGGTTGTGACCCTCAGTTTTAAAAGCGTAGCTCTATCCAAAACAAAAAGGATGCTGTTGTACTTTGTACCTTGTCCCTTGAGACTGAGTCAGGAGAACAAGTACAGTGTTTGTCTACTAAATGATCAAATGGAATTTTGGAGAAGCTCGGCAATACTTACTTGAAGACAGCATTGTTACCCGAAGGCAAGAGTAAGAATGTATCTATGCTTGTCTCTCAACGTTGTACTCTTGGCTGCTTATCCTTAAACTACAAGAATTGTAAGGATCAGTTTAAAATCTAGGTTTATCTCCTGACCTCGTGATCCGCCCGTCTCGGCCTCCCAAAGTGCTGGGATTACAGGCTTGACCCCGTCTCTACTAAAAAATACAAAAAACTAGCCGGGCGAGGTGGCGGGCGCCTATAGTCCCAGCTACCCGGGAGGCTGAGGCAGGAGAATGGCGTAAACCCGGGAGGCGGAGCTTGCAGTGAGCCGAGATCCGGCCACTGCACTCCAGCCTGGGCGACAGAGCGAGACTCCGTCTCAAAAAAAAAAAAAAAATAAATAAATCTAGGTTTAATTTTAGAATACAATTGAGATTGGCATTATGTGAGTAATTTAGGTAATTTGTTGATCTTTCTCTGAAACACTAACTTGTGTTTAAAATTTTTCAGATAGGGCAGTCCTCAAGAAAAAAAAGGAACTCATTTTCCCCTGATATATATACGTATGTATGTACACATATACATATATATGTGTATATATTATATATGTGTATGTTGTATATGTGTATATGTAATATATGTATGTGCACACATATATACACATATAATATACATGTATACACAAATACACATATACATATAAAATATGTGTATATTATATACATATGTGTATATCACATATATATTACATTATATATACATATGTGTATATTACATTATATATGTGTATGTATTTTATATGTGTACACATGCACACATGTGTATATTATATATAGATGTATATACATATTTAGTATATGTGTATATTATATATACATATATGTACACATATATAAGAAATAATCCAAATAATCCAAATACTGACAAATTTACAAAAATATTTTAATCAAGTTATTAATTATAGGTGGAATCATGTATGTCTCAAACTATGTGTTATAAATGTTATCAAATAATTCAAACAATATATATATTTGACATCTATATATTCTGTATATGCATGATATATATGTCATATGTAATCTGTGTTAGGGTACAGCAGTTTCACTTCAGGTCTTAAGCATTGCTTACTTTAGGGTCCACCTTGACAGTTCCCCCGCTTCCCCCCAGAATAGATGAGGTCCTTCTGTTACGTGTCTCAGAGCCCCTGCAGTTTACCACCATTTGTAATTATATATTTGTGCACATATTTGTTTATTATGTTTGCCTTCAGTAAACTCCATGAGGTCTGGGGCATCGTCTACTGTTTTGCTTACTTTTATAGCCTAATTGCTGGCTCATTGCCTAACAGTTAGCAGGTTCTTTGCCGACACTTGTATGAAGGAGGCAGAGCATAGGTTTTGGTAGTAGATAGGCTTTGAATGTTACCTTTTGATTGCTAGCAGTAGGATTGTGGGGAAGTAATTTAGCCTCTGTCTGTTTCCTCATTTGAAAGGCAAAAATAATAACGTCTTCCTAGGTTGTTATTAAGATTAAATAATTCCTCTTCTGTAGTCAGTGCTCAGTATTAGCTGTTATTATTACCTTTCTCTTTTCTTCCTCTTTTTGGGCTTAAGGTGAAAGAGGCAAGTCCTATAGTGATTTTCTTAAAAAGCCACCAAATATACATTGAGGCTAGATACTTTTAAAAATAGCTGCAATAATCTCCATTCAAGAAACATGTCCCCCCCGCCAACCCCCGTGTCTGCAGAAGCCATAGAAATAAGAATAAGGTTCTCCTTTTTGGACCTAGCTTTTCCAGATTCTCTCTTTTACTTTAGTTGTGGTTTATTTGGTAGATTATTCCTACAGGGGTTTGGAATTCTTACTGGCCCTTGGATCATCATAAATCATGCTGCTAAATTAAGAACTGTAACGCTACAGATTGTGATTGTTTAGGTTAATAGGCACAGCTGTCTTTTTCTGTGAAAATTCTTTTTCATTCATTTAACTTGTGTCTTTATAACTAGGATTAATTTTCTTTTCATTTTTTAAATGTTAAGAGGAATAGTTTTCAGATTGATCTAGCCACTGCCTAAGAAAAACGAATGAAATCTTTTCACTTAATAAAACTAGGTTGATCCAGTTACTGCCTGAGAAAAGTGAATGAAATCTTCTCACTTAATAAAACCAACTTAATCAGTTAGAAATTTTCCTGATTATAAAGGTAACATATATCTATTATGGAAAACTATGAAACATATAAAGAAGAAAATAACCAATTCTACTTCTGCCATCTAAAAGTAGTTACCTTGGCATATTTCTTTTCTGTGTATTTTTTTTACACAGTTTATTTTTACAAGCTACCATATACCATTAGCATTTTCCTATGACAACCGATGGCAAACTGTATTTCTCTTGATGTATATCCCATAATTTAATAGTTTGAATATGATAACATAACATATGGTTTGTGATATATATGATTCCACTTACAATTAGTGACTTGATAGAAATATTTTTGTGAATTTTTCAGTATTTTGGATTGTTTCTTTAGGATAGCTTCCTAGGTCATAAGATATTTAGAGTTTTAAGATTTTTGAGAGGTGTTGCCATATTTCCTTCTAGAAAGGTATTAAGTTATTTTATTCTTACCAGTGTGAAAGACAAAATGCACTGGATAACTGGTTACAAAAGCATATTCTCCTAAATTGTAATGAGGTATAGATAGCTTAAGAAGAAAGGACTCCTTATATATCCAGAAAATAAAACATTAGTAACAGCAACAATATTCTCAACAGAATCCACAGTCATCCTTGATTAGTTCATTCAGTCCTATGTAATTCTTTTTCCACTTGATCTTTAGTTAGCTGTCTCATGAATGTATCTTCCTCTTGATTAGAGTTCTAGAAATCTTGACTCAGTCCACTGGTATCTTCTGAAAGTTGTTTAAACTACATCAAAAGACTGTACTGCAGGGTACCTGGCAAAGTCCTTTTCTGTGGGTCCCAAGACAGCTCTTCTTTGTTGAAGACAGGCACTCTGGCTTGTGGCTGATTGTAAGTGCTGTCAGGGAAGCAGCAAGGTAAAACAAAAACCTGTCTGTAGATGACAAAATAACTTTAAGTGGCTGTAGTTAGCTTATTACTATAATTTTCAAAAGTGAAAGATCCAATGAGAATTCATTATAAGAACAAAGCAATTAATAAGGATGTGGTTGGTTGGTTGTTGTACAAGACAAGATTAAAGTCATTCCAAAATTTTTTTAAAGAAAATATTTATATAAACATAAGGATTCTATTTTCAAGAAAGACTGGCTTTTTATGTAAAAATTATTATATAATTATAAAAATTCCATTCTTATAAATTAAATGCAATATCCACTCTTTCTTGAAAATAGTTAATCTTTACTGGGAAATAAAAGTATGTAGTATATAATCTTTACTGAGAAAAAGAAGTTTAGCTATAACATGTGTTAGTTCTGATATATGCCAACAATATACCAAGCATATAGTTAAAATATACCAACAATCTCAGAGAGAGAGATTGTGTAAGTCTGGAATATGTGCTGAACATCTGTCTGTGCGTATTAATGAAACATAGGTAAGTGATGTGAATATCCAGTTGAAAACCACTGGCCTGGAAGATGCTAGATTCAAGTTAAACAAGTTGGGACGTAGTGAACATTTAAAAAACAAAACTGAAATTATGACTAGTAATGCTGTGCTTTTGTCTAATACCGAACAAAGTAGCACCAGGACTCTGATAAATAGCAGTGTATCGTCGTCAGTGAGAGCACTGACAATTTTCTGGTGACTTCTGTAGCAAGCAGAGTCTGAAATTTTTTCAACATTTTACGCATACACGTTTAACCTAGGGAAGGCTAAGCATCTCTTCTGACTTGATAACTCATCAATAACAACATGCCAGATAAACCTAATTATTTTCTAGCACTTCTTTTTTTAAAAGGTGAAAGAACAAATCTTGTGATTGTTTTGGGGGGCACCATCTGGGAAATCTCAAAGACAGTTTTAGGTGCAAATGATATTTATGATTTGATTTTGGTAAGGCAAAATATCAAAAGTTGTCAGATTTGAAAACTTTAATTAAGATAGGCTCATAGGGTACCAAGAAATAGTAGTTGACTTTATATTTAACCCAAGTGACAATAAAGATTTTGAAAGTTAACATAAGTGGTAACATGATCATAAAGAAACTTTCATGAAAGAGAAACTTGTTCCTTAAATAATCAAGGACATACTAAGTCGGCATAAACATAGAAGGTTATCATGGTAAAACAGAATCTTCCTGTCTGTGCAGATAATGTAGAAAGTAAAGAATAACTTATACAATCTTCTATTAAGAGCAAACCAGTAATCTGAGAAACATTTGACATTGAAACAGAGAAAACACAATTTTAGTTTTGTATCAGTATAACATTTGATACTAAAGATCTTTTTAAAAACCTTATTTAAAACCACCAAACTTACCAGTCTTGACCATGACAGATAAAATTGCTTTTCCATGAACCTACTACAACTTTCTGTATCAAAATGAACACATTCATTAATGGACTAAAAATAAGACAAAAAGTATATTATAAACCGTTTTTTTTTTTTTTTTTTGGAGACAGGGTCTTACTATTGCCCAGGCTGGGGTGCGGTGGCACCATCATGGCTCACTGCAGCCTCGACCTCCTGGGCTCAAGTGATCCTCCCACCTCAGCCTCCCCTGTAGATGGGACTATAGGCACATGCCACCATGCATGGCTAATTTTTAAATTTTTTGTAGAAATGGGGTTTCTCCACATTGCCCAGGCTGGTCTCAAACTCCTGGGCTCAAGCAATCTGCCTGCCTCGGCCTTGCAAAGTGCTGGAATTAGAGGTGTGAGCCATTGTGCCCAGCTTTAAACAAATTTTGTTTAACAGTCAGTGTTTTAGTACTCAGGAATGGTCTGGGCATCTAATGAATACCCATTGATTAAGTCAATTTAGTATTAGAGTTTCAAATTACCTAGAGACCTTCTAAATTATCTTCAAGCCGATGTGATTATTGAAATAAAGTTTGTCAGATAATGATTAAATTCTACCTTTTTTAGAATCTTAAGCATTAAGTAGTAGTAATGTTAGCTTATTTGATTAATAAACCTGTATAAGTTTAGGAAGGACATTCACCAGTAGAATAAAAATCTGTGTATATATTTAACACACTGATAAGTCAGAGAAGACATAACTGTTTTTGTTTTGTTTTGTTTTGTTTTGTTTTTTGAGACAGCCTTGCTCTGTCGTCCAGGTTAGAGTGCTGTGGCGCGATCTTGGCTAACTGCAACCTCCGCCTCCCAGGTTCAAGCAGTTCTCCTGCCTCAGCCTCCCAAGTAGCTGGGATTACAGGTGCCTGCCACCGTGCCTGGCTGATTTTTGTATTTTCAGTAGAGACGGGGTTTCACCATCTTGGCCAGGCTGGTCTCGAATTCCTGACCTCATGATCTGCCCACCTTGGCCTCCCAAAGTGCTGGGATTACAGGTGTGAGCCACCGTGCCCAGCCCACATAGCTGTGTTATTAAACCAACAATATAAACTAGTATCAGTTGCTAAAGGTTTACCTAAATTGTGTGAATTTGAATTCTTAAACTGTTTCTGAGTTAGTTTCCATGATCCTTGTCTTCTTTTTTCTCACATTGAATTAAAGGTTCAATTTCCTTGACTTCTGAGCATTTTAGGACTATTCAATTTGTAGAAGGACAGCTGGCCTTCCGTATCTGTGGGTTCTGCATCTATGGATTCAACCACCTGCAGATCGAAAATATTCAGAAAAAAATTGCTTCTGTGCTGAACATGTACAGACTTTTTTTATTCTTGTTATTATTCCCTAAATAATTCAGTGTAATAATCGTATATATAGTAACCATGTTGTATTAGGTATTATAACTAATCTAGAAATAAAGTATATGGGAGGATGTGCATAAGTTATATGCAAATATTGTCATTTTATATCAGTTGAGTATCCCAGATTTTGTTTCTCCAAGGGAGGTCCTAGAATCAATCCCTCATAGATTCTGAAGGATGGCTGTACTTACCTGCGAACCAGTCAGAATTGAGCTCTCTCCTTTAAGGGATTTTATAACCTATTTGAGAATATCATCTAGAGGTAGGAAAATATACAAACTATACACTCACATAATGAGAGGTAAAGGCCTTTCATAGTTACAGACAAACATACAGACACAGAGAGAACACAAAGAGAAAGCCTATATATTCAATTTTAAAATTTTAGTCATGGATCAAGCATATGCAAATGTAACATTCCCCAGTCCTGAGATCTGCTTCTTGGTGGTCATGAAATTCCTAATTTATTTGAGCTCAAAGTAGACAAATAGAAAAAAATAATCAGGTTCTCTGTCATCTTTCTCCTAACAAAAAAAAATCCCTGTTATAACCCATTTGTCTATGGAGATTGACAAACTGTAAAATCAAAAGTATCTGGCAGCAGAAATAAAGCACATCTGAGTAAAAATCAGTTCCGTACTGTGCTGCGGATGAGCAAGGTCCAAAGCACAGGACCAGCAATTGGACTCATTGTTGTATCCCCAGGTCACAGGCCAGAAACAAGGCATGGGGAACCGAGAGGCCTTGTTACCTGGGTGGAGTCAACAGGGATCCGAAGGCAAGGTCTTCATCCTGCTTGAGTCCTGGCATCAAAACAAAGGAAAAATGCAGTGGACAGTTAAGGAGACGATTTTATTCGGGATATTACAGTGGGGAAGAACATTCACTAATGAGGAACGTCTTGAAGAGGAGGGAGAAAACTTAGGGTTTTATAAAATGTGGGAATTACTGAGGAAGATAGAGGGGCTAATTTTACAACATGCAAGAGCATGGTGGTCCTTTGAGTTAGCCATTTCTTGGAACACAGAAGGTGAAGGATTTCCTATCCGTTGCTCTCTTAAGGAGCACAGGGCTCAGATAAAGTTAAACAGTTGTCTCAAGTGATGGGTGTGTAAGTGCCCAACTCAGTCTGTCCTTTATAGCGTTGAATATTTTCGTTTGTATCAAATAGTTTGAAGTAATTAATTTTAAATACCCAGACATGATCCTGTAGCGCCTCTGAAAATCTGTAAATAAAGGTTTTTCTCCTTTTTAAAAAAATTGCTTTGGTTCATATTTGGTGCTTCTGCTCTTTAACAGACTTTGTTTCTAGTGGTCATGCTTATTTAACTTACAGATATTGAGCTTTTTGAGAGTAATGTTTTATCAAACATAAAAGGCTATCAATTGTAATATGCACCATAAATTTTATATTTCACTAAGGAAAAACTGCAATGAAACAATGACACAGTGCTTTTTTATATCAGTTATAGGGTACAGTGAAATATCAGAGATGTTAAAATTAGGGAAAAACGTGTTTTAAAATCAGTGAAATATGGCCTTGACTCTTGCTTCTAATTAAACTTTTAATGTGATAAATATGGTAAAGCATAGCTATCGTCTTCTATAAAATTCTGGTAAGCCCACAAAGAGTAGAAAGAAGGTAGGAAGGCAGAAAGTGGGATAGAGTGGAAAGTGGGATGCAGTGATGATATTTATTACATAATATTTGATATAACTTCAGTCTACCAGTAGGAACCTTTGTTGGGTAGCAACTGCGTACTCACTTTTGCTGGGTGTTTTCTGGTATTTCTCTTCGAGGAAGCTGTTTGTGATCTTAATTTAACCAGTCTTTTGTTGGACTTTAGGATGTTTCTGTTTCTTTTGCTGTTATGAACAAGGTTAAAAGCGTTGTTTTTAGCTCAATCTTTATGTCTATTTAAGATGTTTTATTAGAGTAAAATCCTGGAAATATAATTACTGTATCAAAGTGTGTATATGTGTGTGTGTATAAATATCTGTAAAATTATAATCCATTTTTTTCTTTACAAAATTTTACATATTGAATTTTACGTATAATGGGGGGAGCTGTGTGAGCGTTGACATAATGTGGTAATAGATGAAACAGGAGCGGGCAGTTGACCATTTATGTAGGACCTTGTAGGTTCCCCTCTAATTTGTGTTTAAATTTTTGTATGATATTTATTGTTACATAATTTAACAAAGACATATTTGTGTATATTACATGTGTAGCCTGATAAATTGTCCAAAAGTGAATACAGCGTTACAAAGTTTACCTAAGTGAAGAAATAAAATGTGAGCAGCATCCTGGAAAATCTCTTCCTACTTCCTACACACACCAGCCTCTTTCCTCATTCTCCTGATGTTTACTGATATTTTGCATCTACTACTTTCACTTAGCATGGTGCTTGTGAGGTTCATCTATGTTGTTTTGGTGACGGTGGTTCTTTCATTCTTGCTACTGTAAAATACTTGTTATTGTAAAATGTGTAACATTTTGCTCAATGGGCATAATGTTTATACCCATTGTATAAATGTATCATGGCCTATTCGTTGTTTTAAACCATCTGAACCTTTTTTTTTTTTTTTTGAGATGGAGTCTTACTGTCACCAGGCTGGAGTGCAGTGGCATGATCTCGGCTCACTGCAACCTCCGCCTTGCAGGTTCAAGCGATTCTCCTGCTTCAGCCTCCTGAGTAGCTGGGACTACAGGCGTGTGCCACCACACCCAGCTAAGTTTTGTATTTTTGGTAGAGGTGGGGTTTCACACCTGTTGGCCAGGATGTTCTCTATCTGTTGACCTCATGATCCACCCACCTTGGCCTCCCAAAGTGCTGGGATTACAGGTGTGAGCCACTGCGCCCAACCTGAACCATTTTTAAGGGTACAGTAGTAGTGTTGTTAAGTACATTTATTTACACTATTGTGCAACAAATCTCCAAAACTCTTTTTATCTTGCAACAGTGAAACTCTATACCCATTAAATAACTCCCCGTCTATCCCAGTAAGCACTGTTCTACCTTACAGTTTCATGAATTTAACTACTCTGGATATCTCATGTAAGTGGAATCATACAGTATTTGTCTTTTTCTGACTGGCTTATATCACTTGGTGTGATTTTCTTAAGGTTCATCCATGTTATAGGGTGTCAGAGCTTTCTTCCTTTTTAATACTGAATATTATTCCATTGTGTGTACATATCACACTTTATTTATCCATTCATCCATTGATGAACACTTTGGTTGCTTCTGTCTTTTGGAATATGTGCATTTGAAGAAATCTTTGAAATGCTTTTCAGAATATTTGTGTCAATTTCCACCAGGAATATATGATTTTATTCTTGACATTTCAATAATAATTTTTAAGTCTTTGCTAGTTTGATAAGTTAAAAAGCCCCTGAGAACACATGGACACAGGGAGGGGAACAACACTTACTGGGGCCTGTTGGGGGAAGGAGGTGGCAGGGGAGAGCACTAGGGAAAAGAGTTAATGCATGCTGGGCTTAATACCTAGGTGATGGATTGATAGGTGCAGCAGTTCACCATGGCATATGTTTACCTGTGTAACAAACCTGCATGTCCCGCACGGGTACCCTGGGACTTAAAAAAAAAAAAAAAAAAAAAAACTCTTAGTTTTAAATTCTTGCATTTTAAATTGTTTGTGAGGTTGAATGTTGTTTTATGTCATTCAGCCATTTACAGTTTCTCCCTATTGTATTTTAAAAATTATTCATGTATCCTCTTGAGTGTACTACTTGAGAGTGGTAACTGTTATCATAGGTATTCCATTTATCCCTAAGTGCCTGGTACTGTATGCACCGCATGAGATGCGCAGGGTATTTGGTAAATAAATCAGTAACTTTCTTTGTTGACCTATTAGAACCTCATAAAATTGTATCCTTATAATGTTTTTTTGGTTTGTTACAACTTATTTTTAAAGTATTTCTTAAATAGTTACATAATAAATAATCTCAAGTAATATTGGTTAGAAATTATCCAATTATCCCTATTTTAGACTAATAAAAATGTTTATTTTTAATAAAATTTCTTGGGTCAATACAATATAGTGTATGTGTTTTGTTTTTTTTAAATGGTTTTTAAAAAGTTCACTTAAAAATCACGTTATTCCATTAAATTTTGTTTTCCTACTTAGTCCAAGTTTATTGCACAATTGCCTACTCTTTATTTTTGTTTAATCAGAGCAGATAAGCTTGACAGTGTTACTAAGCCTAGGCTGAGAATCATTACTAATCACTTTGTTATATTTACTATGACTAACCCCTGTTAAATACTCAAACACTAATAGTTTAAGATGTTTAAAGAAGAATTTATCCTGCTACCTGCAGATGTCTGATAGAACCTACTTGTAGGTTGCAATTTTATGCAATTTTTGAATTCACTACTCTGGATATTTTGAGTTAAGGTTAATTAATTGAAGGCTGTGAGATTATTTTTATTGTGTATAGCTTTGGGTGTGCTTTTTTTTTTCTGTCTTTTATTCCTCCGGGTGTTAGAAATGTATGCTCCTTAGAGTACCACAAGGCAGTCACTGAAGAAAGAACTGTACCACCTCTGGTGCTTTTGCTTTAGACACTTCATTGGTGTGTAATTCTCGAAATTCTTGTAAGGAGAGAGAATAAATGAAGAGGACAGCAGAAAGAAGGGTGGGAAGGAGTTAGGGACGACAAAGAAAGAGAAGGTGGGGAGAAAACAAGGTCCTGTGTTACCTCAAATGTCATTCGTGTCCTAATAGGCTCATGAGAGGGACGTCTGATGAGGAATTTGAAAGTAAAATGCTTTTAAGGAAAGTTTCTCTGGTAGAGTAAATCCAAATGACTCTTTTAATGCAGCGGTTCCTAAACAGGCGTTGAAGTTATCAACCTTCATGCAGGTAAATTGATAAAATGAGCGTGGTGACTTTTTTTCTATAAAGTTAAATTAATTTTTCAGGATTAAATTATGTTTTTTGGGAAACAATGGTGACAGTAGATTTTACGTATTTTCGGTGTCTGAGTAAAATGGTGACAGTCTTGTATTGGTTGCCTTTCAACCCCCTCTCCCCTCTTCACACACTTAATTTTAGGTATGTCTTGAACAAAAATAAAGAATTTAAAAACTGTTTCTTTATACTCAATTATCTGAAGAAGTACGATGTCAGAAGTAAGTGAGGGAAAATGCTTCTGGAAATGCCAGAAACTGTCATGAAACTTAACCCCAGAACTGAGCTTTTATTTTGCAAAGGAAGCCCTTAGAGGTTTATTTGGCTCTTTGAATATCTGAGTCTTGTTTAACAGAGAACCAGAGGAGGAGTATGTGTGTATTGAGGAACAGTTACTAAAAAGGGAGAGCAGTTAGCCTGACTAGGTGAAAGCACTAGTAAAGCTTGACTGTACTGTCGCGTAGTCAGTAGTAGCTCACTGCTGCGGTCCATCCTACCCATCTGGTTTATTCCTCTCCTGACAGACTCATTCATACATTAAGTGCCGGCTTTGTATCAGGCAGTGCTAGTGCTAGACCATGGGGCCCCAGCGGTGAATGAAATTGTTATGGTCTCTGCCTAGTGACTGGGTCCTTTGAGAACCTTGATTAGGCCCAGAGAGCTTTTTGAGTTGGCGATCTCCCCACCCTCAGATTTAGCTGAAAGTAGGGTGGCCACGCATTTCAGTTCGAGTCCACATTCATGAAGAGGCCTTAACTTGCATTCCTACACCAGTTTGCCAGTCAGCAATAGCCAAGTGTGAGGCTTCTTTAAGCTTGAGATCCAGGCCCACTAGTCCTGCTGAACCCCTTGCCTCTGAGAGTTTAGAGTCTTAATTGACTGAACATCTTCGTAGTTCCTGAACATTCTCTGTTCTTTCTTAGCTTCATTCCTTTGCATGGGTTGGTTCCTATGCGTCAGTTGCCCTTTCGTCTATTTTCTTTTGAAATCATTTCAAGTGGTGTTTCTCTTGGGAATATTCCCATACTCCCCAGCCAGATACTCTTTTTATTATACAAATCATAATGTAAAGCATCCCCTGCCTTCAGAGAATTTATAAGCTAGTTGGAAAAGATGTAAGATGATGGAAACGATAATTCATGGTCTGGTGCAGAACTGTAATAAATTGACATCTATGATCTATATGCTATCATATAAGTGGTATAACATGTTGCTTTATATAATTATTACAACGATCTTATAAAATAGACATGCATTTTCAGATAAGGGAGGTGAGCCTTTAAGAAATGTATTCGTGCAGAATACCAGGAACCTGGTCTCAAATCCATATTTGTGACTCTATTTTGTATGTTATTTCCTTAGACATAAACGGGAAAAGACATTGTGAAAGATTTAAATAATAGTTTATTACAGCAGTAAGAGAGATCACAGGAATCATTAATTGCTGAGGAAACTATACAGGGATGGGAGGAGGTCCTTTAGGCTGAGGTGGGAATGACATCTAAATGTACTGTGAGCATTTGCCATGTTAATAAAAATATTGTAACATCATTTAAAAATGGTCCCATCATATTTCATTTTATGATTATACCATAAAGCTGGAAGTTATTACCAGTGTCGTCTTCTTCTAGACAAAACTGCAGTAAACCTCTCGGTACATACCACAATCTTTTCTGGCTACTCTCTTAAGATGATTTCCTGAAAGTAGAATTCGAAAGGATTTTGAACACTTTTAAAGGTTTTAATATCACAATAACTTCATCTGGAAAGGTTGCACAAATGTATATAGGTCATATTAGTGCTTACCTTACTGTATTCTTTCTAGCTTGGAGTATTACTAAGAACTGTTTGCTAATTTCATAGGCCAGAGAGCGCTATCTTGTTTTAATTTGGGTGTCTGGTTATTAGCATAGGTGAAACAGTTTTCATGTTTTATTGCTATATAAATTTATTTTGTGAATTGTCTTTTTGTTTGCTCATTTTCTTGTTGGTATTTTGCAGCTTTTCTTAATGAGCCTTTTATAAATTTAAGAAAGTATCCTCAGTTTAACTTTTAATATGGCTTAGGTCATTTTTTTATACATATATAGAAGACTTAAGCATTCTTATAGTTAAATCTTTCCCTTTAAGTTTTCTTTCATTTGTTTAACACTAGAAACCCCAACACATGAAATTAAGGGAAATAATTTCAGGTTCATTTTCTAGGAAAATAAATGATGCAGGGCAGGCATGCCCAAAAGTGGGGTTTAGCCCGTGAGGGTTCTTGGCCTTGCCCAGGAAAGAATTCAGGGGCACACCAGAAGTAGAAGATAACAGCTTTATTGAAGAGGCAATGTTACAGCTCTAGTGGTGTTAAGCTCCATGACTGCTCATGCAGAGCAGGGCTGCCCCGTAGGCAAAGAGTAGCAGCTCAGGGCAGTTCTGCAGTCATTTATACCTGCTTTCAATTACATGTAAATTAAGGGGCAGTTTATACAAAAATGTCTAGGGAAGGGGTAGTCACTGCTAGGTCATTGCCATGGAAAGGGGCGGTAACTCCTGGGTGTTGTCATGTCAGTAGTGAACTGATAGGGCACACTGGTGGGTGTGTCTTATGGAAAGCTGTTTCTGCCTCATCGCTGTTTTAGCTAGTCCTCAGTTTGGTCTGGTGTCTGATCCCTACCTCTGGAGTCCAGTCCTGTCTTCATTGTAAACTCTAAAAGAGCTTATAATACAGGTTTTATGTATTTTGCATATCACATAGTAGGCACTGAATAATTGACTGGTGGTGGAATGAATTGTCATTAACATGACTTTTCTAATAACCTTGCTGATTCTTGGCACCTCTTTATGCAAAATGCTCTCATTTTCTGAGAATTAGTCAACTAATTAAAGACAAAGGAGTGCCCTTTCCTTTTAGGCTTCTTATGCAAGATTTCTACCCCTTTTGTACCACTGAGTATTACATCTTACGTACCTGGTAAAACTTTCTTCCTGGAAATGGTGTTTGAATGAGAATTAATGTAGAACCTGTCGTAAAATCCTTATTTCCCCTTGTTTTAACGTAAATAGGTTTGCTTTCCTTTCAAATCCTGCTAGTTTGCTAGTGCTTTTTCAAATTAATTTTTCAGAATTTGAGTAATAGGTGATTATTAAAATGAGTTAATTTGGTTATGCAGAGAGCTGTTCCATATAGTTTCCAAATTTATTGCTATTCACAATTTCTTGTAGAAATAATAGGTGAGATAGTCCCTTTTTTTGTATGAGGAGGCTGAAATCCTGTACTAATCTTAAAGTACATATATTTGAATTCTGGACTACCAGAAAACATTGTGTCTCTAGGATATCAGAAAGTGTTGTCACTGGAATTGGAATTCACATGGAGAGGAAGAGAACTGTAACAGTAGGGCTCTTGCCTTTACTTATTTTTTGGATAGCTTTGTTGAGATAGACGTCATATTTCATCCACCCATTTAAAGTGTCCAAATCAGTGGTTTTCGTATATTCACAGATACATGCAACCATTACCACGGTCAATTTTCAAACATTTTAATCACCTTGAAAAGAAACCCTGCACCACTTAGCCATTACCAACCCCCGGCCCTATCTCCAACCCTCCCATTGCTAAGTAACTGCTAATTTACTTTCTGTCTCTGTATATTTTCCTATTCTGAACATTTTATATAAATTAAATCATATAATATGTGTGTTTTTTGGTGACTGGCTTCTTTCACTTAGCGTAAGATTTTCAAGTTTTATTGTAGTGTAAATTATAGTGCATTCATTTATATGGTTTCAGCAGTATTCTATTTAATGCGTATCTTTGTCCGTTTGTATTGTGTAAACCTTTGCCAGGGACATGGATGGAGCTGGAGGCTATTATCCTCAGCAAACTAACACAGGAACAGAAAACCAAACACCACATTTTCAGTGAGAGCTGAACAACGAGAACACATGGACACATGGTGGGGAAACAGCACACACTGGGGGCCTGTTGATGGTGGAGGGAGGGAGAGCGTCAGGAAGAACAGCTCATTGATGCTGGACTTAATACCTAGGTGATGGGTTGATCTGTGCAGCAAACCAGCATGGCACACATTTACCTATGTAACAAACCTGCACGTCCTGGAACTTAAAATGAAAGTTGAAGAAAAAAAATCAAGTGGCCACCATCACCACCACCACCAACAGAAGAATACCTGAGACTGGGTAATTTATAAAGAAAAGAGATTTACTTAGATCACGGTTCTTCAGCCTGTACAGGAAGCATGGTGTCAACATCTGCTTCCGGTGAGGGCCTCAGGAAGCTTCCACTCAAGGTGGAAGGAGAAGGGAGCCAGCATGTGCAGATCACGTGGCAAAGGAGGAAGCAAGAGGCCGCGCGGGCCGGGGGGAAGGTGCCAGGCTTGTTTTAACAACCAGCTCCTAGGGTAGCACTCATAGAATTCATTCATTACTGTGAGGCTGGCACCAAGTCATTCATAAGGGATCTGCCTCCATGACCCCAGACTCCTCCCATTAGTACCCACCTCCAATACTGGGGATAAAATTTCAGCATGAGGTTTGGGCGTCAAATACCCAAACTATAGCAGTGGGAGTACTATGTTTTGTTTTTCCACTCCAGCAGTTGATGGACATTGGATTGTTTTCGCCTTTTGGTTATTATGAATAATACTGCTATATAAATTAATGTATAATGATTTCTCCATATCCTTGTCAACACGTTGTCTGATGTTTTGATTATAACCATCCTAGTGGATATAAAGTGCTATTTCATTATGGTTTTGATTTGCATTTTTCCAGTGGTGGTGATTATCTTTTCAGGTGCTTGTTGACCATTTGTATATCTTTTTTGGAAGATTGTTTCACTGTTTTTTTTGTCTTTTTAAAATTGAATTTTAAGAGTTCTTTTTTTTTTTTTTTTAAGTAGAGATGGGGTTTCACCATGTTGGCCAGGCTGGTGTCGAACTCCTGACCTCAGATGATCCACCTGCCTTGGCCTCCCAAAGTGTTGGGATTACAGGTGTGAGCCACCATGCCCGGCCTTTTAAGAGTTCTTTGTATATTCTTTATATAAGTCTCTTATTAGATATATGATTTGCAAATATTTTCTCTCATTTTGTGGGCTGTCTTTTTTACTTTCTTGATTGTGTCTTTTGTGTAAAAGTTTCTAATTTTGATGCAGTCGATTTATCCGTTTTGTCTTTTGTTGTTCGTGCTTTTGTATCATATCTAAGACCTCATTGACAAATATAAGATCCTATGGCTTTACCCCAGTTTTCTCTTACACATTCTGGTTGTTACATTTTGATCTTCTGTTCATGTTGAATCAGTTTTCACATATGGTGTGAATTAGGGGTCCAACTTCATTCCTTTTCTTGTAGCTGGTTGTCTCAGCACCATTTGTTGAAAAGACTGTTCTTTTCTCATTGAACATTATTGGCACCCCGTTGAAAATCCGTTGACCCTAGACATACGAGTTTATAGCTGGACTCTCTCAGTTCTGTTCCACTGATCCCGTGTGTCTGTCTTTATGCCATCATCACACTGTCTTAATTACCTTTGCTTAGTTTTGAAAGTTGGAAGGTGAGTCCTCCAGCTTTACTCTTTTCCAGGATTGTTTTGGTTGCAGTTATCTTTTAACACCGTGTATTCTTGCACTTGGAATAGTGCTTAGCACATCATAGTTGTTTGTAAGTGTTTATTGCATGGATGGTTTAAAGTACCCAGTGCATCTGCAGTTGGAATGGTGAATTAATATCTTTAAACAGAATTGTCTAGCTGTGTCTATTTTTCAGCATTTTGTAACGTATCCCAGTCCCTTGTTATTTCTATGTTAATAAAAGTTGTTAGTAATGGTATGTATCTTGGGAGTATATTGCTTTATTAAAGGTCTTGTGTGCACTGAAAAAAGAATTATAGAAGCGAAAAAAGAACAACAAAGGCCTTAGTTTAACCAACATTATATTAAATTATAAGGAAATGTTTATGTTGTATACAGTTAAAATTATTCTTGGTAGAGGAGTGATACGTTTGTATAATTAAATGTAGGTTTTTGGAAATTGAGTGGTTTCTTGTCTTAATTAGTATATTAGAATTGTTATTTCGATGATCCTAGCTAAGTCAAAACAATTTGGTGGCATACTTGTTTCTGTTAATGATTTTTCCCCCTCAGTAATAGAGATCAGGGGAACAGAACTACTAACTGTTTTTCTGACAAGCACATAAGGAACTGCCAAAAGTGTTATTTATTTGGTCTTCTGGTACCATCTGTAGTTGAGAAGTATGTCACTTTCTATTTATTTGGATATTTTAAATAGTATTAGCTTTGTTAAAGCCTAAGTTTTAGAACTTTTATATGCCTGAAAATTAGGTCCACAAAAAATCTTTGTGATCTTATGTAAGTTATGGAAACTGGGGCCCAAAGAGGTTAAATTTTTACAAAATAAATGAGTTGAATTTGACTATCTGTAAGTATGTTAGCCTCCAAAATGAGATGATTTTTGCCTTTTTATGTAAAGTAAACATAAACGTATACATATTTTTGAACAAAATTTCCTTTCTCCTTTGCTTCCTAAAGACACTGCTGTGTAATCCTATTATATAATACTTAGCTACATCATGTAGTCAGTCACTTTGAAGGTTGAAGGTCAAGTACTGTTTTTCCCATATGTGTGATGAAGCTGATTGTGCGTCATTTTATTATAATCCTAAAAATACACAGAACAGTTTTTTAGATTAAAAAATAAAAATATGCTGGATTTTAGTGATGTACAATAAACTCTTAATGCTATTTGGAATAGACTTGAGTATAGAGCGACTGTTTTAGACATTAGACAGCAGACTGTACAAGATAGTAATCCCGGAGGCAAGGGAAACAAATAAGGCCAGCCTTTTGATTAAGCCTATTTCAGACTGTGTTGCAGGGAGGAATACGAGGCAAAGCAGAGTGAACTTGCTAAGTAGAGGAAGCAGATTGGAGTTTGAGGAGGCTGAGGCAGTTGGAAGTTGAGGGTAGAGTTCTGGAGAGGAAGGGGTGATCTAGAAAAAGAGCTCCAGAAAATTTATATAAGGCCTCCTTGAGTCTTTGATGAATAGATTGTGTGGAATAGAAACTCAGCAAATTAGGCAAACAGCCGTGGAGGAGCTGTGAGCTGTGAAACGTTTGCAGAGCTCACCCAAGGCTGGGAGGAACTTGAGTACCAGTTGGTTGAAGTGGAAAGTCTTTGTTGTGTTGGACATTTGCGACATTCAGTAAAGACTTGGAAGGATCACAGCTTAGTAGTGAGGTTAGGCTGTTTCTAGAGGAAAAGCTTCTATGAAATTGACTTTAACCAAACTTGAAAACAAATCTTAAAAAGGATCAAAAGGAATTTGAGATAATTTAGTAGCCTACAAAAAAAACTCAAAGTCTAATACTCTTTAAAGGAAGACAATAAAATCCAGATAACAACAACAGAAAATTCATAATATCCAACATCTAATCAAAATATGTCAATAAACAAGAAAATATGACCTATAACCAGGAGAAAAATTAGCCAACAGGAACAATCCTAGAGTAACAGATGATGGAAGTACCAGGAGTTGCTAAAATTGTAAGATTATATTTAGGCTCATGTATTTAAATGAAAACATGAATATTGGAGAAAAAAGATGTAAAAAAGATCCAAATGGAACTTCTGAAAATGAGAAATACATTATGTGAAATGACAGATACGCTGGGTGGGATATCAACAGAGTAGACAATGCAGAAAGACAACAGTGAATTTAGGGATATAGCAGTACAAACTACGTGCAGAGAGAACAAAAACTGGAAAAAGTGTACCAGAATACCAGTGACCTGTGGGATAGTATTAGGTGGTTAGCGTGTGTATTGAGTTTTAGGAGAAAAGAAAGAGGAGAACCGAAAAAAATTTTTTAACAAATAATGATTGTAAATGTTTCAAATTCGAGAAATGCTATCAACCAGATTCAAAAAGCTCAGTGAGTTTAAAGTGGGATGAACACAGAAGAAACCCCATCACTGGAAGGTCACTGATTAAATCTCATGTTCATCTAGAGTTTTTATCTTTGTTGCCTGTCTTAAAAATAACTTTGTTCTTAGAGTGGTTTTTTCCCTTCTAATTTTACATCTCTGGTGTTATATTTTGGAAACATTCTCCTTTCTCTCATTTACCAAATCAGTTTCTTCCATGTTTGCTTAAGATCTCTTTTTTTTTTTGAGACCGAGTCTCACTCGCCCAGGCTGGAGTGCAGTGGTGCGATCTCAGTTCACTGCAACCTCCACCTCCCAGGTTCAAGCGATTCTCCTGCGTCAGCCTCCCGAGTAGCTGGAATTACAGGTGTTCGCTACCACACCCGGCTAATTTTTGTATTTTTCTAGTAGAGACAGAGTTTTGCCATGTTGGCCAGGCTGGTCTCGAACTCCTGACGTCAAGTGATCTACCCGCCTTGGCCTCCCATAGTGTTGGGAGTACAGGCGTGAGCTATCTGGCCCAGTCTCTTTCTTTCAAAAGGCTTTTTTATTCTGTTTGGTCATAACTTTAATTATGAGCCATTTAAGGAGTTTTCCAGTTATTCTTGTTAACTGTTACTAGATAAAATGTTAATTTATGTTAACCTTTTTTTTTTTTTAAATTTTTAAAACTCAAATTTGTCTGAATAAGGAACCATTTTTGTAGGGCATATGGAGGCCAGTATCACTCCAAACATGAAACAACAGTGTGTCATAAAAGATGGAAAATTATTTCGTTCAGTGAATCTTTTGACATTTACATGATTTTGTAAAAAAGTCAGTTTCGAATAAATCCTATGTGTGTGGGTGTGTGGAGATGTCTCTGTCCTTGGCTAGTACAACAGGAACTTTGTAGCTTGAGCCTTGGCATTGAATTAGTTATGCATCTGACACCTGTATCCTTTAGGTGTTGAATACATGTCACTGTGAGATATTTCTAAAAGAGAACCTTGCTAAATGTGTGATAAATATTAGGTCAATGCTTCTTATCCTTTTTTGGATCATAGACTGCATTTGAGAACCTGACGAAAACTATGGACTGTTTTTTTTGTTTGTTTGTTTGGTTTTTTTTTGAGACAGAGTCTCGCTCTGTCACCCAGGCTGGAGTGCAGTGTCTCCCTGCCCGCACATGTGCATTTTTCTAAGTAAACAGTCCTGGGCTGGGTGCGATGGCTCACGCCTGTAATCCCAGCACTTTGGAAGGCTGAGGTGGGCGGGCACAAGGTTAGGAGTTTGAGACCATCCTGACCAACATGGTGAAACCCTGTTTCTACTGAAAATACAAATATTAGCTGGGCGTGGTGGTGCATACCTGTGGTCCCAGCTACTCAGGAAACTGAGGCAGGAGAATTACTTGAACCCAGGAGGTGGAGGCTGCAGTGAGCTGAGATCACACCACTGCACTCCAGCCTGGGTGACAGAGCGAAACTCTGTCTCAAAAAAAAAAAAAAAAAAAGAAAAATGCAGACATGCACATAATGAAAATTTACATCCAAGTTCAGGGAATTCTTAGTTTTCATGGTTGAAATATAAAGTAATAACAGCTTTGATGCCATAGCTATTTTTTAAATATTCCCTATGTTTTGTACATGTTGCATTTAATGATACACTGTGAGACATTTCTTTTCTAAAACTATATGTGGTATTTATATTGGGAATACACAGGGCCTTTAAGCCCCACATTTCCAGTAAATTCCACATGACCTTATGTGTTCAACCACAATTACCAATTATGTCCTCCTTAGTGAAGAAAGCTTTCAAGTTAAAAATAGTTTTATTTTTTCTTCTAAAATTTTTTAGACTCATTTACATTTTTTCTGAGTTTACATAGCTTTTAATTAAGAAAGTTATAGTTTTCATGAGACAAACCTGTGTGTATCTTTGATTTCATCTTTGATGTTGGGTCATGTTTTATTCCCTCTTAGATAGTAACTTGCCGTTTGTAAGGATTTTATAATTCCAAAAAGCATTGTTCCTCTCAAGTGAACAATTCTTTTCCTGCTGTTAACTACCAGCAGGTCACTTGGGTCTTGATTGCTGGAGTATAGACAGAAGCTATTGGGGATAAGACATAACGTAGTCTGTTCCTGCTCCTGCCTGCTGCTTCTGGGACTCGGATTCACTCTGCCTGCCCTGCCCGCCCTGGGTCATCATGAGCTCCTTTCACTCTCAGATGAACCCTTGAGCCCTGCTCTCTCCTGCCTCAGATCCTCTGCACGTGCTGTTCCTTCTGTCTTAGCGGCCCCCACTTTCTGCCTCCTTTTTCTGGGCAATTTCTTCAGAACTTTTAAGTGTTGGTTGACATGCTCCTCCTTCAGAGAAGCTTTCTTTGTTACCATCTTCCCAGGTCTCCAGGTTAGGTCCTATCTGCTGGTGGACTTCGTCCCAGCACTTTGTTCCCTGTAATCTTCCTTCGTAGCATAGTTCATAAGTGTACTTGAAATACACTTGTATGTAGTTCTGCGCTAACTCTCCAGTTCTCTGTAGATTGAAAGCTCTATGAGGGCAGGAACAGTAATGTGTTTTTTCCTCTATTCTTAGCAAGACATGACAGTGATTTCCCTTGAGGAGCTATTAGTGTTATTTGACACACAGTGTAGTATGAAACAGATAATGTGTATTTTCAACTGTAAGTAAGTCAATCATATTATTAAAGACCCAAGAAAACAAAAGTGAATAAAAGAAAATGGTGTACATTTGACACATTGGTATATCTTCTTTGTCTCATCTGTTACAGAATCCTGTTCTCAATGAAAAAAAAAAAAGAGTTGTTAATTCAAAATTACCATTCTGTAGTTTAAAAAGCACATTTTCTATTTCAGCACACACACACCTACACACACCCTGGCTCATGTGAAAGGAACAGAGACTTAAGCCTGATCTGATGAGGTTCTGTTAGAACATTGACCTTCCTGGAAGGCAGGGTATAATCCCTACATTTGGTACGGAAGATAAATAGCTATCTGAAAGAGACGATTTCAGTTAGACCTTTTATTTGACATATACAGATAAATAAACCAGGCAGAATCCCCACTTTTTCTTTCATTTAACTTGTAGCCAAGCTAGGTCTCCCTGGAACTGAATTTAGATGCAGTATCTTATCCAGAGTAATACCTTTATTTATAGCTGAGAAAATTGAGATCTAGGATGGCTAAAAAGCTTCACCAAAGATGTGAGTCCTAGAGTGGACCAGAAAACTGGCTCTCTGAACTGCCAGTCCATACTTTCTCCTGGTCTCTCTCTCGTGCTATGCTCTCTCTCCACCTGGAGGGACTTTGTCCCACAGGAGAAGTGATCCTTATCAGAGTGAGCTACAAGTGAATGGTCTGCTGAAGATGGAAGGGCCTTGGGCCTTGGAGTTAGATCAGGACTCCAGTTCTGGCCCAGACACTTGCAAGATGAGCCATCCTTTTCCCTACTCTGGGGCCTAGGAATTATGCTAGTACCTGTAGGAGTCCTTGGGTACCTAGTACGTAACAGAGCGCCTCTCATCATCAATAGGAATTAGCCTCCTGTGCAAAGGATCCTTCCCTAAAATGGTTCTATAAGGTTCTGGTAAAGATGAAATGAGACTGTGTATGATATCGAGCATAGTGCTTACCAAGCATGGTGAGTACTCAGTGCCTAATGATAGCAATTATACTGTTAGAGTGAAAATTCTTCATAACTTAGTGAGTAACCAATTATAGAGCTGATTCAAAACATAAACAAGTATAAACGTTTTATTCCTATTTGATGTTATGTTACTGTTTTTTGACCATTGTCTTAATTTTGAATCTTCATTCATCTGTCTCTTGCAGCTTTTTATCAAAAGGTAGCACTGGAGTTTAACTAGTATAGCGTTTTTTAATCTTCCACCATCTGTGTAACAGCTTACAATTTTTGCTATATCCTTGTACTACCTATTATATTATTTTCCTTTTTTAAAAAATTTATTCTCTTTTTAGGAAGTCTATTTTAGAAGGAAACTTTATCATGATAGTAAATATGGAAAACCTAAATTTTGCCCTAAATAGAAAATAGTTGTAACAATAAATGACTTTAAGCACATTATACATTGTGCCTCCAGAAGTCTTTTAAATACCACATTATGAAAAACATTGCATATGGTCTTCCATCATGCTGACCTAGAGCCATTAATCAGTATTTTTAGGTTATGCTTCTTCACTCAGCCTCCTGGAGGAGGAATGGTAAGTTCTCCATAAGAATGGAAGAGCAGAATTTGCCGTTCAAGTAGGAACAAAAGACATTATTTATGGCAGTTGATCAGACTCTGTTTATGGCACTGGTCCATGGATGAGTTGCTCCTGTAATGATTGTTACAATAAATATTTCCAAGCCCTGTTTCAGACTTTCTGGTCAGAATTTCTTGTGGAAGATACTGAAATCTGTATTTTTAACAAGAAGGTCAAAAATTCTGATGCACATACCAGTTTTGGCAGTCACTGTTTTAAATGGCATTTTTTCAGCCTATCATTTTGAAATTGTTTACAACCACAATTATCAGTGTATCTATAAAGAATTGCTTAATTTTATAATTTTACATTTTTCAGTTTAGTTTTGGCTCTTAGTCTTTTATACCTACCTGTACGGTAACATCATGATTTTTCAGCAGTCATGAAACTGTTCCATGTAATGTAATTAGTCTTAAATAAACTTTTAATTTTAGAATAGCTTAATTTAAATTTTCTTTCTTTCTTTTTTTTTTTTTTTTAAGAGACAGAGTCTCACTGAGTTGCCCAGACTGGAGTACACTGGTACAATCATGGCTCACTGCAGCCTCGGAATTTTGGGTTCAAGCGATCCTCTTGCCTCACCCTCCTGAGTAGCCGGGACTACAAGTGTGGACCCCCAAACCTGGCTTATTCTTTTGTTTTTTTTGCAGAGATGTGCGTCTCACGATATTGTCCAGGCTGGTGTCAAACTCCTGGCTTCCAGTGATCCTCCCGCCTCCGCCTCCTGGAGTGTTAGGATTACAGATGTGAGCCGCCACACCCATCCCCTAGAGTAGTTTTAGATTTAGAGACAGTTGCAAAGATAGTACGTAGAATTCCCCTATACCATATGCCCAGTTTCCCCCTTTATTAAATTTTATAGAACTTTATACATTTGTCACGACTAATGAACCAATATTGATACTTTATTGTTAACTAAACTCAGAACTTTATTCAGATTTCATTTGTTTTCCCCAGATGTTCTTTTTCTGTTCCCAGATCCCATCCAGGGACCACATTAGTGTGTCTCCTTAGCCTCTTCTTGGCTGGTAACAGTTTCTCACACTTTGTTTTTGATGACTTTGACAGTTTTGAGAAGTAATGATTAGGTATTCTGTAGAAAGTCCCGCAACTTGGGTTTGTCAGGTGGTTTTGTCTTAGTTTGAGGTTATGGGTTTTTAGGAGGAATATCAGAGATGAAGTGACTTTGTCATATCATATCAGAGGCACGTGCTGTCAACATGGCTTACCACTGATAGGTTAACCTTGACCGCCTGTTTGTTGTCAGGTTACGCCATTATAACGTTACTTTTTTTCCCACCTTTCTGTCACCAAAAATGTAGCCCACACTTAAGGAGTAGAGAGTTCAACTCCACCTCCTTGAGAGGGAAGTATGTAAATTATTTGGATTTTTATTTTCTATACAGGAGATATGTATGTATGTATGTGCCTGTCTGTCTGTCAGACTGTCTGCCTGCCTGCCTGCCTATCTATCCATCCATTCATCCACCCACTCAGTAGTTGTCAGTATGGGCTCATGGTTGTAATCCAGTGTTACCTCATTTATTTTGTTGCTCAAAGTGTCCCAGCTTCAGCCAAATGAGAGCTCTTTGAGTTGGCTCCTGTGTCTCTGTAACATACCTGGTGGTTCTGTTTTTGAATATTCCTCACTTGCTGGTGATGCAGGATGCTCAGGCTTATACTGCACCTTCCTTGCCCTAGTCCCACAGTCAGCCATTTCTCCAAAATTCTCTTTATTGGAGAATGGTATTGGAAACCAAGATCTAGTCCCTGGATAAACGAGCTCTTTCTGTGCTGTGAAAGCAAAGATGAGAGATTTTTGTGCCCAGATTGTCCTAGTTTGCCTTCCCCTCTCTAGTTTCCATTTTCCTTCTCCGAATACTTTGGGAGAATACGTCATATGCTCGTATTTCCTTGTTTTATCCTCCCAGCAGTTGGAACAAATGTTTTGAGCGTGTGATGTGTGTCTTAGGTCATATTTACAGTTAACTAATTTTGTAATGCAAATTTTAAGAAAAAGTAACTTCAGCTAAGGAGATCCAGGCAGCTCATCTGTCCCCTACAGAGATGGTTCTTCAGTTGCTTGATTTCTAAGAATGCCAATGATATAAAATGTTTTTTCCACACGTAAATTTAATTTAGAATAAGGAGATTTTAAAAAATGTTCTTATTTGCAAGAAAAGAGAGTGGATAGAAGATTGTAATTCATTCTTGAATGAATTAACCTTTAATTAAAGTTTTAAACATTTTTCTTGTTTCTCCGTAAACTCTTTTATGTTTTGTCTTTGGCATAAGCCCCTTTGTTTTTCCTCCCAGCTTTTGACAGTTTTTTATCTTCCAAATTTTCCTGTCTTAACCCTATGGTTCTCTTTAGTTAAGCCTAAAACAACTGTTTGAATGAATCACGATGTTTATTTTTTGTTGCTTTCCTTTGAATATTTTTTGGTTGGCATTTCATGGTAGAATGTACCCACGGTGATACTGACGTGTCATAATTCTTTCCTTGTCTCAGGGACATGCTCCCACCTGTGTTCCCTGCTGCACTGTTTTACAGTCAGGCCCAGTCTAAGAAGGAAGGCTTTTCTTTTTTTTCTTCTCTCTTTTTTTTTTTTTTTGAGATGGAGCCTTGCTCTGTCGCCCAGGCTGGAGTGCAGTGGCCTGATCTCACTGCAAGCTCCACCTCCTGGGTTCCCGCCATTCTCCTACCTCAGCCTCCTGAGTAGCCGGGACTACAGGTGCCCGCCACCACGCCCAGCTAATTTTTTGTATTTTTAGTAGAGACAGGGTTTCTCTGTGTTGGCCAGGATGGTCTCAAACTCTTGACCTTGTGATCTGCCCGCCTCAGCCTCCCAAAGTGTTGGGATTACAGGCATGAGCCACCGCGCCCGGCCCTATTCATTTCTTATATAAAACTTACCAACTAATGGTCACAGCATCATGAATACTGATAGCTAATGGGCTGCTCTAGAATATAGAATGTGATACAGGCAGTGATTTTCTGTCCCCACCAATTGAGCTGTATACTTAACAAGAGTTTCTGGTTTGTTCCTAAATCTATTTAGATCTGTACTTTTTAATTGTGATTGTATAACTCAGTAGACTGTTATACAAATCTATGAAATGTGAGTGTGAAAGAGAATTGTAGCTTCTATATAAACTAACTTGGAATGCTTTGCAAAGTGTCAGTATAGGTGAGTAACATGCAAAACAATTGCCATCAAATTAGGTGTAAGAGAGAACTGTGAACGCTTAGGAAAAAAAATGAACATCCAGAAAAATCACTCTACAAAAGTATTTAAATTTTTGTTGTATTTTAGAGAAATAGAGTGGAGATTGTAGATGCTGCATTGTGCAACATCTGATAAGCCACAAAGTTGACTCAGAACTTCCATCAGTGGACCCGCACTGAAAGACAAGGCTGTAGCCCTCATCAAAGTGGTGGTCGATTAAAACCCATTCATGGGTTGAAGCAAAAATAAAATGTAAGGTTTGTGTGTGTGGCAGTTATGTATTGCAGTTTAACAAACCATACCAATGTTTAATGGCTTAAAATAAAAACCATTTGTTAGCTGTCATGGTATTGAGTGGTTTTTCTGCTGCTTATGATGTTGGCTGCAGAGCAGGGACAAATGGAGATCCAAAATAGCCTCACTCTCAAGGCTAGCAAGTTAAGTTAGTGCTGGCTGTCAGCTGGGAGCTCCGCTGGTTTGAGCTAGCTAGCTTCTCCTTCATGCACTTCTCCACCTAAGTTGGGCTCCTTACCTGGTGGCTAGCTTTCCCAGGAGTACACAGGTGGCCTTCTTAAAGTTTAGGCCTGGGAGGGGTCCAGTGTCATTTTTGCTACATTGCATGGGTTAAAGCAGTCACAAAGTCATTCCACATTCAGGAGCGGATATGCAAGTCTGTGACCATGAGGAGGCCAGTTTCGTCAAGGACCACCAAAGTAACAGCTGCCACAGTATATTGTTTTTTTGTCTGCATGTTTCATTTTTAGTGTTTTTCATGTATGTATGTTTAATTAACTGTCCAGCCACAAGTTCCAGTAGCATTGGATAAAACCTCTAAATTAAAGTGTTTGCAAGAAAACAATAATTTGGTTAAAACTTGTATTCTTACTAGTAAGTGTGGGGGCATAGAGATTTCAGCCCATGTTAATCTGATTCCAAAACATTGCCTACATCATACCCCTTTGCTGTCATTTTGGTTAGTAGAGAGTCATCTTTGCACCCAAGGTTACAGAATCACTTAAACAACATTATTGTCAAAAATCAACAATCTTTCATTTTTGTAGACTTTAAAAAATGTATTTTAAAAATAGTGAAATGTTATGTATTTAAAGGGATGTGGATAATGATTAAATCCAAAATGTAAAAGATAAACTTATTCAACCTGATGTGTTTGTTCAATCAGCAAGTAGTTTTGAGCACATAACCTGCACCAGCAACTGTTCTAGACATTGGAGAAGCAGTGGTAAGGATGACAAGCTCCTGCTCTTCAGTAATTGTTGGGGAGATAGTTTCTTACTCATTTCCATAGGAAGTGTGTTTGTGTGTGTGTGTTTTTTTTAAATCTACGTTTGTTTTAAAAAGATGAATTTTCATTAAAAAACAAGTCTAAATGTCTACCTTGAAAAATAACCAAGATTAGTTAGGTTTGTAAAGACTCGATGCTCTGAATCAATGCAAAAGTTAAGATAGTACATGTTGGATAAGCTCGAGGTTTGACCGTTCACCTGGAGGTGAGCTGATAAATGTTCAACTATAGGTTGATGATAAAGATAACTAACTTATTGATAAATTGACTCGTGTAATAGGGATAACTTATTAATAAATTGGCTTTTGTAATATGAACCAAAAATACAACCTCAAACTGAACTTAGCTCCCTTTGATTAATACTGCAGGCCAAGCAAGCTATACAAATTGTTTAAAGAAAAAAGAAACTTAGAAAATCTATCCCTTCTGCCTATATCCCTCCTCTCTTTCCCCCAATAGCAGAAATCTCCCTAATACTTATTACCTAATAGAGAATAGGTGGAAGTGGAGGTAGATGAGAGAACTTCACACATATGAATATTATACTTCACAAGTGGATAAAATATCCTTTTATTTCGAAGGATGTCGCTAAATGAAGTGTTTTGGTTTTTTTTTTTTTTTTTTTTTTTGGCCGGGGTGGTGTTGGGGGGCAGGGATGGCTTTTGCAGAACCACAGATGTTTTCAGACTCATCTAATCCAACTTCATCATTTTACAGATAGCTATTTCAGGCACCATTGTGGTTTACCTAATATGTCAGAGTAGAACTATTTAACCCCAAGTAACTTGAATTTTTGTTTTGTTTTCTTTTCACACATTTTTCCTTTAAAACCTACACCAAACTCCCTTGGTAGTTGAGTTCGCGACATACTTTGCCTAGACCAGATTGTAGTGTAGTAATAGTACTTAGCAGGGTTTTATGGTAAAAGAGTGAAATGTTGTTTTACGTGACTGTCAGAAATTTAGTACCAGAAAGACATTTCACGTTTGTATGTTATTAAACACAAGTAAGACAAATGTTTCAGGGCAGCTGACGTAGGCCTTGTACTACTTTCCTCATCCCAAATCATTGGTATCCGTGTAAACATTCTGAAGTGGTCAGCTGACCACATTAGCTCATCTCACATGAACGATTACAAAATGAGGTTTTGGATGCTTACGGTTAGTTAATTGAAATGATGCAAGTTCTTTTGAACTTACCACTAGTATTTTTCTAGATTTTGTGTATAAGTGTTTTTTTGTTTGTTTGTTTTAAAGAAAAAAGAATAAAAGTTTGCTTGATTTCTTTCCCTCTTGTTATATGTTACGTCTAAGCTAAGGCTCCCAGACTAAGTTTTCTCTGGCTGCTTTTAATATTTTTCTCTTCATCATTGGTTTTCAGCACTTTGGTTATGATGTACATTACAACAGACTAGGAGTTTATAGTTCTTTTGCTCAGAGTTCGTTGGATCTGTGAGCTTATGGTTTTCTCCAGATTTGAAAAATGTTCAGTCCTTCCTCAGATGTTTTTCTGTGCCTTCCTTCTCTAGTTTTGAACTCCAATAACACATGGTTAAACTGCTTGATATTGTCACACAGGGCACTGGTACCCTGTTTTTTTATTTCTCACAATCTTTTTCTCTCTGATTCATTTTCGATAGTTTCTGTTGCTGTATCTTCAAATTCACTGATGTTTTTCTGCTGTGTCTGATCTGCTGTTAAACCCACAGAGTATATTTCAGATATATTTTTCATCTTTATAATGTCCACTTGAGTCATTTCTGGTCTGTTTCTTTCGGTTTTTCTCCTGGTTTGGATCATATATTTTTTTCTTTGGTATTTTTGCTTGTTTGTTTGTTTGAGACAGCGTCTTGCTTTGTCACCCAGACTGGAGTGCAGTGACACCAACTCGAGTGATCCTCTCGCCTCTGTCTCCTTGAGTAGCTGGGACCACAGGTGCATGCCACCACACCTGCTTAGTTTTTTTTTTTTTTTTTTTTTTTTTTTTTTTTTGTTTTTTGTGTTTTTTTTTTGTGGAGATGTGGTTTTTCCATGTTGCCCAGGCTGGTCTCGAACTTCTGAGCACAAGCAATTTGCCCACCTCAGCCTCCCCAGGTGCTGGGATTACAGACATGAGCCATTGCACTTGGCTGGTAATTTTTTGATAGGATGGAAAACATTTGTGAGTTTTATTTATTAGGTGCTAGACTCTTTAAAAGAAAGTTTCTTTAAATACTGTTGGATTTTGTTCTGACACGTAGGTGTTACTAAGTTGCTTGGATGGAATGTAAACCAGCATCTTTTCCAACAAGTGAGAATACCATGTTGACCACATTAAGTAAATCCTAAGAAAGTATTAAATTCATTTTAATTATGAATTATAAGTATAGTGGCTGGTAGTACCATATGACATTTTCCTAACTCGTTTTCTGTGTTGCTTAATGAGTAAGAAAGGATAAAATATACTGTGTTTTGTCTTATTTTAATATTTTGTTTATGACAGTATTCATCTTCATTTAAGTGTGATTTTTAAATATTTACTGTTAGAATAATTAGATAGTTTAGAAATACTTTGAAGTCAGTAGTTGTTCATTGTGTCTATGTGAATGTATGAGGATAAGACAGATGACTTTTGGTTTTGTAATAAATGCAGATCAGAAAACAAGGCATTGTTAGCTTCTGTAGAATTATTACAAGGATTTATTCTTTTATTTGAGAGTACAGCCACATTAATTTTTCCACATGTAGAGAAACAGTTTGTCCACAGTTGGAAGATAGTACAACACAAATACTCTTCTGGGTCCCCAGTGTTAAGTCTTCATAAAAGTTAGCCTTTTTATTATATATACTTTCTTAGACCCTCTTTATCTGCTAAAGCACAGAACTCAGTGTAGCTCCCACAAAGGTACTTATTTATTTTTTAAAAATCAGCTGTGCTTGTCATTTTAGATCATGACTCTCCTCAGGTTGAGGGGCTTGACATTTGGGCCACTGAGGTTTGATACTGTCAGTCCCTCTTCACAGAAATTCTCCTCCGCTTTCACTCTGCGTTGCATTAATTCATCATCCACACGGTACTGCCAGATACTGGCAAAACAGACCATTTTATATTTTTCGTAGCCCTTTATTTCCATTACTTTAATTATTTTTAAAGAAACCTTTACAACTGAATTTCCTGAAATAGTTAGAATGTAGACCTTTAAAATTCCAAATTATTAGTTTTAATAGTCTTAGAAAGAGTCAGTAATGGATGCTTCACCCATCCAGGACGGCTGAGATGTGGCCTTAGCTTCTGACTTCACATTCCTCCTCACCACAAAGGATGTGTTTTGAAAGAGATTTTGTTTGCTTTTTCGTATCTGACTTCATTTTTTAATTATCCTGGTATTCCCTGCTGTCTGGCTTTGATGTATTTAACTGACTAAACATTTGTGCTGTAGTTTCCTGGCAGTTACCACTCTTATGTGTTAAGTGCATTATTATGAAAAGCACTGAATGTTTGAGAGCACTATGTTGGACACTCCTGGAGATTCAAAATAATAAAATACAGTATTTTCTTGGCATTTCCTTTAAGTATATTAGTGTGGAAATTAAATGAAAACAGAAACCTTATAATATTGAGTTTGAAAGAATTCAAAAGATGTTTAAAATGTTAGAAGCGCTTCCAGGCCTATACCATGCTGAACTCCTAGGTGAGCTTCTCTCTTAAGGTGAAGCAGATGAGCAAGAACTCAGGTTCTCTCAGTGAGCACAGTGACCTCCAAGGCCTGTGATATGAGTGGTGTCAAGCATTTAGTGAACACTTACTATATTCTGACTCTTTGGTTAAGTATTCATTATTGGGTTTAATCCTCATAGGAGTAAGTATAAGTCTAAGTATTTATTATCCTTATTTTGTAAATGTACACGGTAGAGATAAAATTTGTCCACGGTCCGCCCAGCTAATAGGCAGTACAGCTAGGATTTAAACGTGGGTCTACTACACCACCAAGCCTATGCTGCTTATCATTCCAAACAGTGTTATTAACCACTGCAACACATGGAAAATAAATAAATGATTTTGGTGCTTATAGCCATGTTCTTTAATCAGTCAAATCAACTATTACACAGTGAGTATAGAAGAAGTGAGTGTAAGAAATTTCAAGTTAATCTGTAAGTTTACACTTCGTTGTGTGATGTTATGAGACTTATAAATGTAGTTTAAGGAAATAGGCAGGTGCATTTAAAACGTATTTCTAAATTTGCACATGGTTTAAAGTTAGCTTTCAGGACATTTAACTTGTATGTCTTGCATGTACACACATGTTTAGGAGCACGTGTGTATTATCATGAAGTATTTAGAGTGGTCTTTAAAAATGCGGTTATTAAAAAATCAGCTTTTGACCCATTAGGGGTCTTTTATAGATTTCAGTTCTGTAAATTTTTATAATTCTGCAACATTTTTATTTTTCAAAAGGTAATTTCTTTTCTGCAGTTTTGTCGATCTAATTCAGTCATAATGGACCATACATTGTAGAGTGGCTTTTCTGTTTCGCTCATGAATTTGAAATAACTTTGATTGTATATCAAGATACAAATTGCCAGGAAGAAATGGATTATATACTGAATATGATTTGGAGTTATGTTTATAAAATATAAAGCATATTTTATAAATGTTCAGAATGAGGTAGACTGTGATGGTGCATATTTGGAAAGAATTTCATGATTGATTCCTTCTGGTTCACTTTTTAAGAATTGTATTGGCTCTCAATTTGTATCATTAAATCTTATTTTGTTAGCTTTGTAGAAATAGAACTTTGTCAAAATTGTGATGATTTGAGAAGTTGGCTAGGGATAGAGAATTGGCAGGCAGTGTTTTTAGAGAACAAATTAATGAGAAATTGCATTTTGAAGGTGAAAAGAAACATTTTTCTTTTTCCTCTTTTACAGCATCCTTCTACCCCTGCACCTTGCTTGAGCTCTGCACTGTGGTTTTTTTTTCTTCCCAATTTTTTATTGTGTTAAAATACACATAAGATAAAATTTAATGTTTTAATCATTTTCAAGTGGTTCAGTGGTATTAAATACATACGTAATGTCTGTGCTGTAATTTTTATCAGAGAACTTAGAAAATGGACCTGCCATACTTTCTCAGTACTTCCTGCTTTGCTGTGTGGATCATAGCAAAGTGCTCCTATACATTCTGTTTTCTGTGTGTTTCGAAGAGAGAAAGAGGCGAGGCACTGAAGTTCAGAGCAGGACTGAACTTGCCCACTCATCAATTAAACTGTCAGTAGCTAGCACATAAGTACATTTTTAGTTCTGTCTGATTTGTATCTTCTAGTTCTTCGCTGTTTTTTCCTTAAGGCGTAAGTTTTTAGTTCTATATTTCTTTTGTGTTAGAAAGAGCTCTATAAAGTAGAGAAACAAAACATAACAGCTCCACCCATGTGGTACTCCTTGTTCATGGTAAGAGCAGTAGCAGTCACAATCGTTACTCTCTTCAAGCGAAAGAAAAGTTCTCCTTTTGAGTTTTCGCAGGTAAAAATAGAGGAGAAGTACGGTGCTGAAGAGATGTTTACGTACAAAAGTTTCACAAAGAATTATTTTAAAAATTATAAGTAAATTTGAATTCACTTACTGTGTTACTGAATGTTTTCCCTATGCACTGTCTTTCATAGGCAAGAGGGCACATTGGGAGATGCAGCTTGCAAGAGTCCTGAGTCTGATCCAGAGGACTTCTCCGATGAAACAAATACAGAGAATCTGTATGGCAACTCTCCCCCCAGCACACCTCGACAGATTAAACGCATGTCAACCAAACACCAGAGGAATAATGTGGGGAGGCCAGCCAGTCGGTCTAATTTGAAAGGTGAGTCTTGTACTTTAGAAAAGAGGTACAAGAGGGCATGGCATTTGATTGATTCTTTCTACAATAAGGTTAGCAATTTCTTTTATTTTTAATTTGATTTTCATGCTCCTGTTAAGTTCCATTTTTTTATTTTTAAATTATTACTGTTAGTGTTAATAAAAGAGACACATAGTTTTCCAGAGATAGAAAGGTTTGTCCTGAGAATGGTTAAAGCCAGCATTGCGCGAGGCATTTGAAGATGTGAAAGAGGGCAAATGTTTCCCAGTGTACTAATCCAAGATGGCTACGGGTTCCATGGGATAGATGGCCTTCTGTTCTTTCAGCCTCTTAGGCTGAAGTTTCTAGATTCTCTCTGCCCAAAAGTGGTATATTGGGGATTTGAGGAGAGACAGAGCCAGGCTGTCTTCCCCTGGATTCCCTCTGCTCTCTGCTGGTGCCCCGGGGTGCTGCCTTTAGGGTATAGGGCTCTCTCTTTCGCACTAAGCACAATGACTAGATGGTACCCCTCACCTAACAACCATGACAGAACCTGCTTTCTACTTTTCTCTTTCTTTAGGATCGTAAAGTCCACATATTGCTCTACTAGAAGCGGAGAGTTTCGTGCTTTTTTTCCCCCCCCCAGCCTCCTTTTAGTGGGATGTAACTGTTCTTTTTTTGTGGTAGATGAATTGAATGATATTGCACTGTAGCCTCCTTGTGCCCTACGTGATGGCCTGGAACCTTGTGGTTTTAGAATTTACCTGTTAATCTTAGCAAACCAGTTGTCCTAAAACAAATGCCATATATTCCTGGAATTTATTCAGCTATTACTGCATGACATGTGGATTTGAGTCTTCATCTTGCCCGAGAAATTTCTCACTGTTGACCTCACACTCATTTCTACCTCTCCCTTTCTATAGTCTGTGTTTGTTCTTCCTCTTTGTTCTGCTTCCTCTTTCTGTAGATTTCCTCCATATATTGAGCTTTGATGGCTGTTAGTGGCATCTTCACTTTGCATCCCCATCAGAGCCCTTCCTCAAGAGAGAAGGAGGGCAAGAGAATTGGGTTTTGTTGTGTTGATTTGCTTGAGTGAGATCCTATCCAAGGGAAGTTCCCAAGCAGGAAAGAGTCTTTCCCACAAATGATTTTTCCACATGAGATACTTCTTATAAAACTTGATTTGCTGTAATTTTTTAACCTACTCCTTTGGAAACTTCCCATTGCAATTTGTCATCTTGAAAATCATTTCTTGTGCATTTTCTCAAAGAAATTTCTCAAATGGCTATAGAAGTTTCTTATATATGGTAGGAATCAGTGAAGTAGCATCTACTGAATCAACATTAGTTAATAAATATTTGCTTTGTGTTAGTAAAGTGAGAAGATGTCGGTAGTACACTTGCTTTTTCTTGTTGATTCATACTATTTTCAAACATGAGTTGAGAACACAATTTCCCCTTTTATACATTGAGAAACTGAGGCCCAGGGTTTCAGAGCAACTCTTTTTAAGTCCAGAAGGCTTGAGATAGTGTCAGGACTAATTTGTACCACTAGTTCTCATGGTACTCTATTTGGACTACTTCGTAGTACAGGCAACAGCGGTTACGCTTATCTGAAGGCAATATTTGAGTTGACTTTTTGGTCTTTCACTAATCAGTGAGACAACCAGTCACTAGATGTTTGTTGAGGTTCTGCTGTCCTGCTGGGCTGTGTGAGAGATAAAGGGAAGGGAAAGGATTGGCCCTTTTTCTCCACAATTTTTAAAATTGTTTATTTTATGAAATTATAGAATTTTAGAGCTGGAAGGAGCCTCAGAGATTGTTTGCTCAAGTTCCTGCCATTTTTCAGATGAAGAAGCTAATGCTCACAGACCCTTTGATTTATAGCTATCTGATAGCAGACCCAGGACACCAAAATCCTTAATAACGTGTTCTTTTTCTTATCTGCAAAAGATAATGTGTTTGTTGTAGGAAATTCAGAAAATACAGACAAAAAAAAAATCACCCATTGAACCTGATACACAAAAGTAGCTTCATTTACTGTTTGTAAAAGCTTGACTACAGACTCCATAGCTTTTTGCTATATATGTTTATGTTGTACTATCTTTATAATGGCTTCTTAAATGTAATGTTTTATGAACTTTTTATGTCACAGAATAACCTGTACTTTTAATTTAAATGTCTGCTATATCATTTGCAGCAGCGTCTTCACAGTTGTCATTAGCAATTACTGGGTGCTTACTGTGGGTTAAGCACTGTGCTTAGCACCTCAAAAGAATTATCTTTTGAATACTGTAATAACCCAGTAAAGTGTTGGTCTTATATAATACAAGTTAAGTATCCCTAATCCACATGCTCCAAAGTCTGAGGCCTTTTGAATACAGACATGATGCTCCAAGGAAATGCTAATTGGAGCATTTTGGACTTCGGATTTTTGGATTTGTGGTGCTTACTCGGAAAGTATAATGCAAATATTCCAAAATCCAAAACACTTCTGGTCCCAAGCATTTCAGATAAAGGACTTTAAACCTGTGCTTATTTTATGGCTAAGGAAACTGGCTCAGAGCAGTTTTACGGCTTTTAATTTTAAATGTCTCAGTCACGTATATATTAGAAAGTAGCTTCACGTGTATGCCAGCTGGTGAATTATTTCTTGCCAACATTCTTGTTTATGAATACCAAGACAAGGTAGAAGTGAGATGCCAGCAGTAGACAGGTGGGCCATTTTAATGTTTTAGTCTTGTGTTGTGATGGTTAATAGTCCTTGAGAATTTATTTGTTCTCAGACTATTGCAGCACAGCATGGTGGACAAAAGCAGAAACTTGGTTACTCGATCGCCCAGACTCCAGTCCTGGTTCCACCACCTTCTGCATATGCAACCTCCATATATCATTTTCTTTACCTGTAAAATCATCTGCCTTATAGTGTCATGAGGATTATGTATTCAGTATTAACTATCATCATTATTATTGTAAACTCAGGATTTCTTTTTTTTTTTTCTGAGATGGAGTTTCACTCTTGTTGCCCAGGCTGGAGTGCAGTGGCGCGATCTTGTCTCACTGCAACCTCTGCCTCCCGGGTTCAAGCGATTCTCCTGCCTCAGCCTCCTGAGTAACTGGGACTACAGGCATACGCCACCATGCCCGACTAATTTTGTATTTTTAGTGGAGAGGATGTTTCACTATGTTGGCCAGGCCGGTCTTGAACTCCTGACCTCAGTTGATCTACCTGCCTCGGCCTCCCAAAGTGCTGGGATTACAGGCATGAGCCAGCGTGCCCGGCTGTAAACTCAGGATTTCTTCCCAACACTTACTACTTTTTTTCTTGACTTAAATCTTAAAGCAAAATTAAATAATTATATTGTTGACATATCCTTATTAAATGGTGTTCCCATTTTTAGGACCCTGAGTTTTAGATTAAATGATTGTCTGAAGTCATGTAGCTACTGTTCCTGTTTCTGTCCTGCCTGGACTACACATTTCTTCGTATGTCTTCCTAGTCCTTTGCTTTATCTCACTACATATGCCGCTAGTACAGTTTTTTGTTATTGTTGCTGTTGCCTGTCTTTCCTTCCTTCCATCCTCTTCCTCTCTTTTCTTTCTTCTACCTTTCTCACTCTTTCTCTCCTCACTCCCTTTTTTCCTTTCCTCCTTCTGTTCTTTCCTTACTTCTCCTCCGTTCTTTCCATTGAATCAGCATTTGAGTGACTCCGTAGGCATGTGTTCTTTTGGAAGATGAATAAGACCTAGTTCGAGGTCAAGTAGGGAGTACCCAAATGACCAACAGTACAGACCCCTCTGGATGCACACAGGAGGCAGTGTTGAGAAGACCTGGGCTTGGGAATACTTCTAGAACAAGTGATATTTGTGCTGTGACCTCAAGGCTGAGTCAGGAAGACCAGTATTTCAAACTAGCATGTGACTCATAATAGTATATTGGCCCCCTCAGTATTTTGAGGAGTTTTTTAGAATTAATTAGATTGGTCAGATTTATTTAAAAAGCTGTCCAAGGAAATGTGAACTGTTACGTTATTTCTTTCTCACTGCAACAGGCAAAGGCTGTCTGAGTCATACTATTAACTTTAGAACTGTGGTCAGAGTTGGACTCATCTTTTAAACAAACAGTCACCAATAACATTTGCATTTTTCACATTATCTATCGTTGTGTAACAAACCACCGCGAAACTTGGTAGCATGAAAGAGCAGTTATTTTATTGCTCATGATTCTGTGGTTCAGGTGTGTAGGCAAGGTACAGGTCATCCCTGTCCAGGATGTCTGGAGCCTTGGCTGGAATAGCTCAGTTGGCTGGAAACATCCTGGCTTGGCTGGGGCCCTAAGTCTGAGCCCTCATTTTTTTGTCTGCATGGTGTCTGCTGGATCTCAAACGTCCACGATGGCTCCCTCACTCACATGTGTCTGTTACTTGGGCTGAGAGGGCAGGAACAGCTGAGGGCTGGCTGGCACGGGTTTCTTTCCATGTGACCTTCCACATGGCTAGCCTGGGATGGTCCCTGGGTAATTGGACTTCTTACATGGCAGCTGTCTTTCCTGAGAGCAAGTGTTTTGAGAGACCAAGGTGGAAATTGCAGGGCTTTGAGGCCTTAGCTTCCGCAGTTGTGTAGCATCACTTCTGTTGTGTTCTCTTAGTTCCATGAGGCTGGCCAAAATTCACTGTGGGAGGGGACTGCTCAAGGCAGCCATACCAGGTGGGGTTTGTTGATTACTTTGGGAGGTTAACTCCTACATGCATTCATTGTAAAGCTTTGGGGAATTAGAATTTGGTCAGTCATACTATCTTTGCGTCCCCTAGCCCCTAACCCACAAAAATGCAAAAAAAAAAAACAAACATCAGGTGCATCCCTGAAGTAATATAAGGACCCAGAAAGGTAACTGAGGGGATGCTTTAGAGGAAGAGATACTAACCAGCAATACTGGCTTTTTAGCTATGGTAGCCATGCTCATGAACTGATTATACGGGTATGATTCTTGAAATGTTATTACCGCTGTAGGCTCAGAGTAGCTACTAATGTCATATGTTTGTTTTTTATAATTGTAAATCCAGATGTTGAGAAAATTGGTAGCCCTAATCGTGGTGCATATGTGTAATTAGACAATTGACTCATTGAAATTATTTGATGGAGTTATGATAGTGCTAATTTCCTGCAAATCATTATCAGTGACATGTTAGAATGGGAAGTTATAGACAGGAGAAATTAGAGATAAAACACTGGTACTAAGAAGAATGCCTGTATATTAATAAGCTCTTAGTTTTCTAAAGATAAGAGAGATGCACACCATAATACAGCATTATGGAATTTTACAAAGTTAGTTGAGTTAGAACATCCAGTATATAACTGCTCTTTTCTACTTAGTAATAGGTGGAGGCCATTGTTCTGTGTAAGCACATTGAAACTAAAGTGTTGTTTGGATCATTATAACCATGTTCCCTATAGTATGTTTCCATATTTTCAAACAAAAAATACTATTGTGGGGAGCATCTCTGTTCATTTAGCTTTACTCATATATGGAGTATTTTTGTAGATAGTGGTGGAATTGCTGTATTGAATGGTATGTGTGTTTTAATTTGGTAGATATTGTGCATTCTTCAAAAGTACTATTCATTTTGATACTTCTACTAACAATGTATGAATATCTTGTTTCTTTGTATTTTCTATATTATTAATATAGAAAATTTTAAACTGCCAGTTTAGCTGTTTAAATTTGCCGATTTCTCATTTTACATTTATCTTTACTAAGGGGAATATAGTTGGGGATTGTGGTTGAATGCATGAGGCCAGTATGAAATTTACTGGAAATATGAGGCTACATATAAGTACAATATATAGACATTTATATGGTGTGTGTGCAACCTACACACACACAGATATATACAGCTTCAGAAATGTCTCACTTGAATCACAGTATTTAATTGAATGCAACTACTTACAAAATGTGAAGAATCAAAGAGAGTTCAAGTTATCAGAGCCCTATTCCTTTATATTGCAGTCATGAGGATTGTGGGCCCCCAGAAACTGCAGATTTTATTATGTGCATGTGTGCATTTTTGTAAGTAGTCCATAGTTTTCATCAGATTCGCAAATGTAGTCTGTGACCCAAAAAAGGTTAAGAAGCATTGACCTAGATAACATTTACCACGAATTTAACAAACCTGCTCATCTTGACATGAGTTGCACTCAAAGGATAAAGTCGTCAGATGCATAGCAAATTCAAAATCAGTGCAAAGCCTACTCAAGGTCTCTTCCACACTAGCCAAGAACAGACTCCCTCAACTCCACATATGCTGGTTTTACAGAAAATGACTTTTTAAAAGGTCATAAATGTCAACAAGTTTGTTCAGTAAGAGGATATTATCTTTGTGCAGATAGAGATAGAAGGGAGGCAGCAACTCCTGTGAGGGGCGCCCACTTTCTCCCCATTGATCAAACACTGTTCTCCGTGCTGCCGGCCAGTGGGCTCTGCAGGTGCAGTTAACCTCCCTAACCTGTTGTGTTGAGCTAATGAAAGGGAGATTGTCTTCCTCGGGCTGACCTAATCAGAAGCCTGGGAGCCTTGGAGAAGAAGCTGGAGGAGAAGCTGAAGCAGCCATGGCCAGAGCGTGAGTAGGAGAAGGCTGTGGGTAGAAGGCCGAGGTGGAGCAGAGCTAGAACTGCTGCCCTCGGAGGGCGTATGGCAGGAGGACCAGCCCTACCTCTAGCAGCTGCCCGAGGGACATATAGCTCTAGGATTCACTTTCTCAGGACCCAACCTGACTACCTGTCGGCAAGTCCGTGAATGCTGACCATGCTGATGCCTTCCCAGCACCTGTCTGTGGGTAACTGTCTGTAACAGGAGCCGCTGGGGGCTGGAGTGCAGGCTACTGGCCTCTCTAGGCTCCGGTCATCCCTGGTCCCTCCCCTAACCCTGATGAGGCCCAGGACCCTCAGCCCACAGGCATCTGTGAGGGAGCAAGGAAGTGAACCCCTGAGATATGGCCATTTGCAGGCTGTTGCATGGAGGATGTGCCTCTAGGGGCCCAGCTGGTATGGGAACAAGGGTAGGGCCAGGAGCCTGTTGTGGGCTAAGGCTCCAGAGAGGACCATGGCCATTGCAGCAGCAGCTTTAGATCTGGTGACTTTCAGGAGCACAGGAAATCATCTTTCAGATGCCTCTGGGGCATGGCCCCCAGATGCACTTGGGCCTCAAGTGGGGCTGCCCTGTGCAGCCACTCCCACTACAGCTTGTACAGGGCTCTAAGCTCAGTGTCTTGTCTTGGACCTTTTAGACCAGTGTGGCTGTTACATGGAGAGCTGACCAGCAGAAACTGGTATCTCTACTTCAGGTGTGGACCACTTGTGATACCAGATGGACAGAAGGTGGACAGACCCCACCCACGGACAGGCAGATGCTCTCAGGGAGGGTAAAGGCCTTCAGTTATTGTTTTTTGTTTTTGTTGTTGTTAGAGATGGGATCTCACTATGTTGCCCAGACTGGCCTGAAACCTCTGGACTCAAGTGATCATCCGGCCTCAGCTTCCAGAGTAGCTGACCCTCCTGGTGCGTGCCACCACCACAAGTTTCAGGCCTTCTTTTAAAGGGCTTTTATGTGATTAAGTCAGGCCCATTCAAGAAAATCTCCCTTTTGATTAAACAAAAATGAGCTGGCTAAGGGCTTTAATTATGTCTACAGTCCCTTCTTAGCAGCAGGATGTTAGTGTATGTTTGAACAGTGGAGACAAGGTGCTGTGTACTACAGAATGACTGCTGTGTCTCATGGCCCAGCCTTCACCAAAAGCTGAAAATTCCTGTTTTATTGGGAAAACTTTCTTAATTTATATGACAGTTTTAAAAAAGGCATTTTATCTAAAGACTGTTTGAGTGTTGGGTAAGGATGATTAGCTCTGCATTACCTGGAAGTCTGCTATCTGACTTCCCAACTGATGTAACCTACCAGGTAAACTCAAATGAACTCAGTAAATAGGCTTCATTTCGTACTGTGATGAGTATTAAATTTAACACCATAGGAGCTAGCTGTGGTGTTATTTGAGATTATACTTTTGGATAATGGTAGTCATTACCAATTTATAGCAATTAAGATTTTGATAAGTTTTGGACAATATTTAGTCAAATATAACTATTTCTTCTTAAGTTTGATTTAAGAGAAAGACCGTCAAACCATTTTTTTCGTTCAATGTTTGTTTTCTTTTTAATATAGCAGAAGGAAGTACATTCAGTTTATCTCATAGTTTAAGTAGGTTAAATAGGAATTTAAAAGACACCCAAGCCAAAGCCCTTTTCAGAATGTTGCTGGGTGATCATTATCAGCTTCATTTTGCATTTCTATTCTAGTACTGCCATAGCGGGATGGTCATCAGCCATAGCTGGATTACAGAGATAGAGCAAATATTTTGCAATTTATATGAGAATTTGTACACACACACAAACACACACGTGTCCCTGTTAGGAAATATCTCAAGGTATATGTGTGTGTACATGCATGCGTGTGCCTATCTATGTGTGTGTAAATGTGTGTATCTGCTAACAGTAGTGAAATTAGAATGTTTGATTTTTAAAGAATATCATACTGATGTAAAATGGAGCTGGTAAAATGGTTACAAGTCAGATTCAGTCTGTATAGCTAGTGAAATGTTTATGTCAACCAGAGTGGATTTAAATCCATATTTCAGCTCTTTAGTCCAAACTTAGCCTGACTTTCAAGGTTCTGGTTTGTGTTTCCAGGCTTCCATATACAGACTTGGTGTTCAGCCACATGCTTTTCTTTGCTGCCTTTGTGTCTCTTCTTGCTCTTCTTTGCTGGCTTCAGATACGCTCTTGCATTCTTTGCTTCCCTTATTTAAGCTTCCATTCTTCAAGGCCCCAAATCAAGTACTTGCTTTTACTTTAAGCCTTTACAGACTAGTTAGCCCTACATAATCTTTTGTGGTACTCACTGTCTTAGCCTTTCCTTGGTCAGTTGGTACTGCCTTGCAAGCACCTTTGACAAGTCCAAGGATGGTGTGGTGGCACCAACATGGGCTAGGACCCCTTTTCTAACATTAACCATCTGTCTAAACATCTGTGTTCTGTGGTAATCTTCATCATCATATTGTTATGAACATTACGACAATGTCTGTAAAGCCCTTACCTGGAAAATAGAAGCTGGATAAAGCAATTTCTTCAAATGTGGAGCCATTGTAGCCATGTCAGAGATAGTGGAAGCAGGCCCAGGAATGTGCCCGTTAGCAGAAACGCAGGTGATTCGGAACATACGCTGAAATTTGAGAAGCTTGAATGAGATGATCTCAAGCCCCTTCAGGTTGCTGACTTGTCTGGTATTCTAGGTCATCATTGCTCTGAAGAGCGTCTCATACTTAAAGATTATTCATCTGTTTACATCTCATTTGAGAGCTCAAATAAGACTGGTTTCTAAAATTTGGAAAATACATATATTGGAGAACATAAAAATTGCAAGAGTTTGATTAAAAATATGATTAATACATATTCTAAAGAGCCATTTTTAGTTGTAAATGGTGGGAATTCATTTGTTTGTCTTATATCCATCAGATGAACCATATTGCTTGTCATTGGTTCTTTACAGTTTCGTTGTAAAGTTTTCTTTTTAAAAAATGTTTTATATTCTTCTGATTTTACCGGAATTATTGGTGATTGGCCAAAGGAAAAAGTGTTCCAGAGGTTTGCTTTAATTGTGCTACGAAAATCACACCATTTATTTATTTATTTATATTTATTTATGTATTTTTATACTTTTAAGTTCTAGAGTACATGTGCACAACGTGCAGGTTTGTTACATATGTATACATGTGCCATGTGGGTGTGCTGTACCCATTAACTCGTCATTTACATTAGGTGTATCTCCTAATGCTTTCCCTCCACCCTCCCCCCACCCCACGACAGGCCCCAGTGTGTGATGTTCCCCTTCCTGTGTCCAAGTGTTCTCATTATTCAGTTCCCACCTATGGGTGAGAACATGTGGTTTTTGGTTTTCTGTTCTTGTATTAGTTTGCTGAGAATGACGGTTTCCAGCTTCATCCATGTCCCTGCAAAGGACATGAATTCATCCTTTTTTATAGCTGCATAGTATTCCATGGTGTATATGTGCCACATTTTCTTAATCCAGTCTGTCATATATGGACATTTGGGTTGGTTCCAAGTCTTTGCTATTGTGAATAGTGCTGCAATAAACATACGTGTGCATGTGTCTTTATAGCAGCATGAAAAATCATACCATTTAATTTATAGTCACTTGGGAGATCAGGTGTCCCATTCATCTTAAGTTATTAGAAACTATTTTTGTAGTGCTGTAATTAGAACTTGCCAAATAAAACATTCTATATATCTAACCCCTGTACTTTTTATTCATTTTCCTTTTCAGAAGCTCTGTTTGCATTTGACTTTTTTGTTCGTTGCAGGGAAATTTAGTATTAATAGGAAACCAAACAAACAAGCACACCTGTCCATTAGTAATAGGCTTTTGGTTGTTATTAAAAAGTTCCTTAGTCATGTCAGAGTGGGTAAAAACAAAATGTAAAATGCTCAGGGAAATTCCTGTATCTAAGTCTATAGACTCCCCCACCCCCCAACACCCTAATGTTGTTCTCAGGTCTCCCTTAATTGATAAGTCCCTTATGATTTTTTTTTTTTTTTTTTTTTTTCTGCTTGATTTGAGTCTTTTTTTTTTTTTTAATTTATTTATTATTATTATACTTTAAGTTGTAGGGTACATGTGCATAACATGCAGGTTTGTTACATATGTATACTTGTGCCATGTTAGTCTGCTGCACCCATCAACTCGTCATTTACATCAGGTATAACTCCCCATGCAATCCCTCCCCCCTCCCCCCTCCCCATGATAGGCCCCGGTGTGTGATGTTCCCCTTCCTGAGTCCAAGTGATCTCGTTGTTCAGTTCCCACCTATGAGTGAGAACATGCGGTGTTTGGTTTTCTGTTCTTGTGATAGTTTGCTAAGAATGATGGTTTCCAGCTGCATCCATGTCCCTACAAAGGACGCAAACTCATCCTTTTTTATGGCTGCAAAGTCCCTTATGATTTTATAGAGGCCTAACTGGTCATCAGTTGCCAGAAAGCACTGTTGGGTTTACTCTCTGTGTTAGTCCATTTTGTGTTGGCTATAAAGGAATACTTGAGACTGGGTAATGTATAAAGAAAAAGGGTATTTGGCTCATGGTTCTGTATGCCATACAAGTATGGCACCAATACCTGCTCAGCTTCTGGTGAGGCCTCAAGAAACTTTTACTCATGACAGAAGGTGAAGAGGAAGCAGGCATGTCACATGGAGAGGGAGGAACAATAGAGAGCTCTCACATGAACCAACAGAGTGAGGACTCACTGGTTACCGTGGGGAGGGCACTGAGCCATCCGTGAGGAATCTGCCCCCGTGACCCAGACATCTCTCATCAGGCCCCACTTCCAACATTGGGGGTCACGTTTCAACATGAGATTTGGAGGGGGCAAACATCCAAACCAAATCACCCTGTCTCCTTCTGTCACAAGTCTATTATTTTAAAAAGGTAGCTACTGCTGAGGTGGAGTAATTGGTATATCCTTTTTGCACAGTAGCTAGACTGGAGTTTGTCTATTTTAAGTTTGAATTGCATCATTATTTAAACGAAGGTGTATACATTTATATTTTTTCCAGAACCAACTTGGATTATGTTTTGGGGAGAAAAAAAAAAGAAGCTTCTCTGTCCCATCTGCTCCTTTCCCAATTTGCTTTTCCTTAAACATACTATGTCGGTCCAAATGTTAAACCATTGCTTTATGTGAACACAAAATTTCAAAAAATTGTGTAATATACTGTTTTGTATCCTGTAAGGTAAACTTAACAAGATTTGTATTTAACTTATAAAAGTTAGTTTTTCAGGTTTGCTAAAATGAGATTACGTTTATGTAGAAAAATGGGATTGTGGCATTTTTTTCTCTTAGGTTGCTTTAATTGTTGGAATAACGGTCTAGGATGAGAGGCTTCATCTGTTATTATTTTCATGTTTTGCCCCTGGTAAGTGCAGCGTAGATTTGGAATAATGCTTGTAGCCAGTCTTCTGGGATTATTAAAGGCATCCTAATGACTCTCATTTAATCCTGGGTTTTCCCTTAGGACTTTTCAATCATAGGTTAGAAGAACTGGAATAAATTATTTAAGAAAAGTAATATTTTTTCACTGTCAACTATTACTTTGCAATTATAAATTGCATGCAGATAGTCTGTGGCCATTATCGATAATGCACCACAATAGTTTTATAAAGTATTTTAAAATCCCAAAACCTAAGCCAACAAGATTGTTTTTTATTACACAATTTTTTGTTTTCTTTGATTCAGAATCATTTATTTGGATGTACATAGTAGTTAATACACATTCTATTCTAGGTCCTCATTGCCTTTCTTCTGCATGCTTTTCTTAGATGTTCTTATCTCCTATCACGATATTAAATAATATCTGTACATACTAATAATTTCCAAATCCATTTCTCTGGGTTTCTCTCCTGAGCCCAACATCTGTTTTCTTAGTTACCTATAGATATTTCCACATGGATGTTCCATAAGCACGTCAAGTTCAGTGTATTAGAAAATAAATTCATTTTCTTTACCTCCAGTCCTACACAGTGATACAATGTATATGTCATTTTGTGTTTCCCAGTAGTAAAGTATAATATAAATTATCTTGAAAAATATAGTGGAGTTAAATGTGGAAGCACTTGTCACTTTTGCTTTCAAAATACCATTTTTTAAAATAGTATGTATGTGCTCTGTTAATAAAGGTATAAAAAATACAGAGTTAAATGCAACAGAGCAAGAGATTTAAAGAGTTGGTCTAAGCAGTTTTTTTTGATATAAATAAGAGTTGATAAGCATTTATAGCTAGAAACAATAAAACTGAAGAAATTTTCTTAAATGGGCTATATAAAAAGTTTAAAGACATTTAGAAGTAAATAGATTAGTACTAAAGATAAAAATTCTATGTTAAAAATTTTTAATTTAAAAAATAATAGTAATATTAGTTTGTATACTAAAATACAGCAAAAAATCTCTGGACAGATTGGCTTAAAATCTTTTTTAATGGATCGTAAAGTAAATTTAATATAAGGCAAATTTAATATAAGGTTAATCAAGCTATAAGTGCTTTTGGGAAATTTGTTTAAAAATCCTTATTTTATAACGAATTTAAATCAATTAGGAAGTAAATTGGTTTTAAGCAAATTTTCATTGGTGCATTGGTTTGTGGTGTATTGGTTTGTAACCCATGTAAATATACCCTAGTCCATCAATTTTGAAGATATGTTAATATGTCTTTAGATATTATATTCACAACTAATCTCTTATATATTCACAATTAGTCACCTAAAACTAGGTGATATTATATACTGAGAAAATTATATAATAATTTCTTAGTATAATTGTTATATTAATATAATATATAATAAAATTCTTAGTATATAAGAAAGATATACTAAGAAATTATAATCTATTCTGAGGTAAAAACAGCTTACAATTGATGGTGTGTTCTTATAATTGGAATTTTTATTTAAAGAGATCTTTTATACTTTCTGATATGTAGACACATATTTTACTTATGCATATATATATGTTTTAAAAAAATGGGCCAAGCATAGTGACTCGTGCCTATAATCTCAGCACGTTGGGAGACAGAGGCGGGAGGATTGCTTGAGCCCAGGAATTTGGGACCAGCCTAGGAAACATAGTGGGATCCTGTCTCTACCAAAAAAAAAAAAAAAAAAAAATTAGCTGGTTGTGGTGATGCGTGCCTGTGGTTTTGGCTACTTGGGAGGCTGAGGCGGGAGGATTGCTCGAGCCCAGGAAGTTGAGGCTGCACTCCAGCCTGTCTCAAAAAAAGAAAAATGTAAATGAAATATATTGGCAAATATGTCCCTAAAATTTACTTATATCATCATTGATTATATGTAACATTCTGATATCAGAGATGTTAACATATGAAAAAGTGTGTGTCCTAGATTCAATGAAATAAACTATGCCTTGAGGGTAGAGGATAGACTGGGATGGCATTATAGGTTTGGGCATTATCGATATATGATGTGGAAATGAATGAGAACACCCAGGGAGAAGAGATCTAAGATTAGCACTTTGAGAAACATTAACATTTTATGTAGTGAGCAAAGTTCCAAGGAGGTATTTGAAAAGAAGGGAATTAAGGAAGTGTAAGAACCCGGAAGCAACAGAATGAAAGGATTTCAGTAACGTAGAGCAATTAATAGTGTTAAAAGTGCCATACAGGAAAGAGGATGTATGTGTGTTCATTTCAAAGCTTGGAGTCAAATTATAGAACCTTTTCTAGTTGTTTGAACGAAATGTGTGATTTTTGCTTTTTTCACATGAATTGTAAATGATTTTATGTGCCGGTATAACATATTAAACAAATTATACCAAATTAGTCTATATGTCTTCAGTCTTGATAATTTTAAATATAAAATGTTATTGCCCACTTGTTTATGGCAAAGAAGAAATAAAGGAATAGAATAAGGTCGATGTTTTTGTCTGTCAGCTGTCTTTCAGTTTTTTATGAGAATAATCTTAAGGTGCCTTAAAGGATTCTTGCATCAATCTGCCTAATTTTACCAATGACACAAGTGATCCAGATAATTTACGTGATTTCCTCTTAAGTTTACACATTTAGCTAATGACAAATGCAGGAATTAAATATATTTTCTCATCCAAGTTTCCGTCCGATCTCCCATGCTGTTTCTTCCTTCTTAAATTGAAGGTGATTACTTACAGAAGTTTGGTTAAATGATTTGATAACTATGCTTTGTAGCATGGAAATTAACAGCTAGTTTAGGTGATTAGTTGTGAATATAAGAGAATACAGCAAATACTGGAAAAACGGAATTTTTTTAAAATATAGAGAAAAATGTCATATATTTTTTGATTCCTTTAATTTTCAGGATATGGTATGCTGTTTTTCTTCCATTTGCAGCCTGAAAATATAAATACATGTGAATATCGGTTTTATTGAAAATATTGAGAGTAGCTTCATATTTTAGAGTTAAATAATGTTCTGTTTATTTTTTTTAATAGAAAAAATGAATGCACCAAATCAGCCTCCACATAAAGACACTGGAAAAACAGTGGAGAATGTGGAAGAATACAGCTATAAGCAGGAGAAAAAGATCCGAGCAGCTCTTAGAACAACAGAGCGTGATCATAAAAAAAACGTACAGTGCTCATTCATGTTAGACTCAGTGGGTGGATCTTTGCCAAAAAAATCAATTCCAGATGTGGATCTCAATAAGCCTTACCTCAGCCTTGGCTGTAGCAACGCTAAGCTTCCAGTATCTGTGCCCATGCCTATAGCCAGACCTGCACGCCAGACTTCTAGGACTGACTGTCCAGCAGATCGTTTAAAGTTTTTTGAAACATTACGACTTTTGCTAAAGCTTACCTCAGTCTCAAAGAAGAAAGACAGGGAGCAAAGAGGACAAGAAAATACGTCTGGTTTCTGGCTTAACCGATCTAACGAACTGATCTGGTTAGAGCTACAAGCCTGGCATGCAGGACGGACAATTAATGACCAGGACTTCTTTTTATATACAGCCCGTCAAGCCATCCCAGATATTATCAATGAAATCCTTACTTTCAAAGTCGACTATGGGAGCTTCGCCTTTGTTAGAGATGGAGCTGGTTTTAATGGTACTTCAGTAGAAGGGCAGTGCAAAGCCACTCCTGGAACAAAGACTGTAGGTTACTCAACACATCACGAGCATCTCCAACGCCAGAGGGTCTCATTTGAGCAGGTAAAACGGATAATGGAGCTGCTAGAGTACATAGAAGCACTTTATCCATCATTGCAGGCGCTTCAGAAGGACTACGAAAAATATGCTGCAAAAGACTTCCAGGACAGGGTGCAGGCACTCTGTTTGTGGTTAAACATCACAAAAGACTTAAATCAGAAATTAAGGATTATGGGCACTGTTTTGGGCATCAAGAATTTATCAGACATTGGCTGGCCAGTGTTTGAAATCCCTTCCCCTCGACCATCCAAAGGTAATGAGCCGGAGTATGAGGGTGATGACACAGAAGGAGAATTGAAGGAGTTGGAAAGTAGTACGGATGAGAGTGAGGAAGAACAAATCTCTGATCCTGGGGTACCGGAAATCAGACAGCCCGTAGACAACAGCTTCGACATCCAGTCGCAGGACTGCATATCCAAGAAGCTTGAGAGGCTGGAGTCTGAGGATGATTCCATTGGCTGGGGAGCACCAGACTGCAGCGCAGAAGCAGGCTTTAGTAGACATTGTCTGACTTCTATTTATAGACCATTTGTAGACAAAGCACTGAAGCAGATGGGGTTAAGAAAGTTAATTTTAAGACTTCACAAGCTAATGGATGGTTCCTTGCAAAGGGCACGTGTAGCATTGGTAAAGAACGATCGTCCAGTGGAGGTAGGTTTCCAGTAGGCATTAATACGATGATGTCCTTAGTTCCATTTATCGATTGTAAATTATAATGTTGGTGTTATGTACTTTCATATTCTAATATTTTTAACACAAATGACAGTTATAAATTGCACATTTAAGCATTTCTGTAAAGTACTATGATAAATAAGAAATATATCTGTGAAAACTGCATGAAATTTGGTGAATTAAGTGCCAGGTGGTATGTGGAGGGAATAAGTTCAACCATGTAAATAGAGGATGGCAGAGGACAGGCTGGGAATAAATAAAGACGGAAGGAAGAAAGTCATAGTCGTGGATGATGACAAGCTGCATGTGAGTCAGGAAAAAAAGTCCACATCACACTCAGGTATTTTAAATGAATAGGGCACCCAAGGTCACAGAGAAAGTTCTTTCTTTATCCTTTGAAGTTGTTTTCTCTCTTTTGATTAGCATGTCAAGTTTTGGTCACTGTATTTTAAAGAGATGTAAATTATAGAGAAATGTCAGAATGATCAAAGGGAAAAAGCCAACACTATCTGGCAAGGTTAAAGTGTTGAGTGCAGATGATGAAAGTTTAAGGGAAGTCCTGATTGTTGTCCAATATGTGTTTCGAGATGTGTAGATTTTTGTGAGAGGAATGTGCCCACTAGAGGAAGTGACTTGAAAACAGTATAGATTTGCTTTTGATAGCTTGACGTGTTATAAATTCCTTATTGTAAAGGGTGTTAATACTAGAAAAGGGCATTTTGTGGGATATCGCTCTTGAGAGTCCAAAATAGTACTGTACAAGTGATTTTGCTCTTCTCGTGAGTCTGCACGTTGATCTGGCTAAAAGTGAAACCCAAATCTTTACAATACCTGATACCTGTGTGAAGTCTGTGATTCTGAATTTTAGTGGCTATATACATACATATGTACAGTCCCCTCGGTATCAGAGGAGGTTTGGTTTTGGAACTTCCCATGAATCACAAAATCCTAAAATGCTCAAGTCCCTGATACAGAATGATGCAGTATTTGTGTTTAACCAATGCACAGCCTCGTATGCTTTAAATAATCTCTAGATTATGTGTAATGCCGTATGTAATATAAACGCTATGTAAATGGTTGTTAATACTGTATGGTTTAGGGAATAATGACAAGAAAAAAGTTTGTACGTGTTCAATACAGATGTAGTTTTTCTTCCCAAATATTTCTGATCTGCACTTGGTTGAATTCATGGATGTAGAACCCACAGATATGGAGAGCTAACTGTATATACTTGTTATTTTAATCTTTTTAACTTCAGTTTTTTTACAGAACCTGGCTTGCTTTAAATTCATAAATGATAAACAATTTGGAAACTGTGGAGAACACCTGAAGAGAACTTGAGTTTGCAAGATTTTAATATTTTATTCTGACAGCCAGATTATGAGCCCTTAGGAGAAAGGGTTAAGCATTCACATGAATTCAGGAGGATGTTTACAACACGAACCAGTGCTTTGTAGCTGTATTTTAAGATATTTACTTTGAATATTATTTTGATTGGAAATCTTAAACATGAATGATTGGAGTGGTTTAATTTCATTAAGGACATATGTTGGGCAAGACAGGGTTGATGTTTAATTTGTATTGTGACCACTGATTTTGAAGTAACTTGAATGAAGAAAAAAGTCCTGGCAGTACCGATATCCCTTGGTATCTTATCCCGGAGGATTTGTTTCAGGACCCCTGTGGACACCCAAATCCTTGGATGCCCCAGTCCCTATATAAAATGGTGTAGTATTTACATACAACCTATGTGCATCCTCCTGTTGCTTTAAATAATCTCTAGATTATAATACCTAACACAATGTCAGTGTTATGTAAATAGTTGTTATACTGTATCTTTTTTATTTGTATTATTACTATTACTGTTTTAGAGACGGGATCTCACTATGTTGCCCAGGCTGGACTTAAACTCCTAGGCTCAAGCAGTCCTCCTGCCTTAGCCTCCCGAGTAGCTTGTATTACTTTTTATTGTTGTATTCTTATTTTTAATGTTTTTTCAAACATTCTTGATCTGCGGATGCGTATCCCACGGATTCAGAGGGCCGACTGTATAACCTCACCTCTAATTCAGTGGTTCTCATAGGAGAGCAGCACGTGAGAATAGGCCACGGTGGGGCAGGGGTGGGGTGGACATGTCAGACTTCCGTAAACTGCTTCACCCACCCTCCCTCCCCAGATTGTCTTCTTCCTCTCCAGGCTCTTGATGGTGATTAACGATTGCTACTAATGAGGATTGTATCCCTTAGATATGTTATAGCAAGAAAAGATTGAGAACAGGTGCACTACATTTTATATTAGAACTCACATTGAAAAAAAGACAATAATAGTTTCCCCAGAGTTTTGAATTCTTATCTGAGTTGTAGTTCTTTGGTTTGACCAGTTGAAATTTCACTGAAGAGGTCATCTTTGTTATAGAAAAAAAGAAACACAAATTCAAAGTTTATAAAGTGTATAAATGAAAGACTTTATTAGAATTTTGTGTGGATTGTTTGCTTTTCAAAAAATGAACTACAGAAGCCCCTGTTTTAAATTTTGGTTCATGAAATGCTAAGTGTTCATCAAATAATGAAAGAGTAGCAGAGAGCCAAAGTGGGACTTCTTCGTATTAGTGATTAATCCAAACTAACAAAAGATAAGGCTCTACAATTCTGATTAACTTAGTGGGAAAGTAAGATTTTATTTTTATTCCCACTTTAGGAACATAATTTCTGTAAAGGGAGGTGTGTGTGTGTGCGTGTGTGTGTGCGTGGGTATGTGTGTGAATATGTGTACAGTCCCCCACTCCCAGGTTTGTTTTAGTCATTTTACTTGGTATGTCAGGAAAAGAGTCACAATTTTGAAGTCCATTAAGTGGGTTTCATTCCTCCCTGTGACTCTTTCTCACCACAGAATGTTGTAAATAGGAATCTTTCTGACTTGAAGCCTTTGCATTTGTAGAATGGGTATAATACTACCTTCTTACCTACCTCACAAGGTGGTGGTTGTGAGGCTGAAAAAGATATGTGGTAAGTGGTGTATGTGTTCCCACACTGCTGTAAAGAAATGCCTGATACTGGGTAGTGAATAAAGAAAAGAGGTTTAATTGGCTCATGGTCCCATAGGTTGTATAGGAAGCATGGCAGGCGGCATCAGCTTCTGGGGAGGCCTCAGAGAGCTATAGTCATGATGGAAGGCAAAGCCTGAGCAGGCATTTGTCATGGCAGGAGCATGGGCGGGGTGAAGGTGCTCCATTCTTTTAAACAACCAGATCTCTTGACAGCTCACTCACCATCATGAGAACAGCACCAATGGGATGGTTCTAAACCACAAGAAACCCACCCGCATGATCCAGTCATCTCCCACTAGGCCTCACCTCCAACACTGGGGATTACGGTACAACATAGCGTGGGGGCATAGATCCAAATCATATCAAATGGTAAAATGCTATGCAAGTCAACCACAAACTTTTACTTTTAGAAGTTTTATTACTTTTTCTTCCTTGAAGCTAACTGTAAATCCATGTGGGTGCAATTATACTTTTATTTTTAAAATGTATTCTGCCTTTTAACCTCTGCCAAATAATTGTAAATTTTAAGGGCATACATTTTAGGCAGTAAAACCTTTTAGGTTTAAGGACTGTTTTTTGTTTGTTTGTTTTGAGGCAAAGTCTCGTTCTGTTGCCTAGGCTGGAGTGCACTGGGACGATCTCGGCTTACTGCAAGCTCCGCCTCCCGGGTTCAAGCAATTCTCCTGTCTCAGCCTCCTGAGTAGCTGGGATTTCAAGTGTGCACTGCCACGCCTGGCTAATTTAGAGATGGGAGTTTCACCATGTTGGCCAGGCTGGTCTCAAACTCCTGACCTCAAGTGATTCATCTGCCTCAACCTCCCAAAGCGCTGAGATTACAGGCGTGAGCCACCGCGCCTGGCCAGTGTTTTTGTTAATTGTTAAAATATCTGAACTGACAAGGTACCACAGATTGTACATAATGCATATTTTGCAGTTTTTGTGGTTTCGGTGATAATAGGAATGAATATAGGTGAAAGATTTTGTAGAAAAGAAGAAATACACGTGTGATATTTGATTTTTCTTATCTATGTCTTTATATTTTTTTATTAAATTACTTGTAACCAGTGTTTGCAAAGCACATGTGATGTTACATTTAATTTCCCTTTGTTTGTAAGCATGCTTTACAAAATAATTTTTTTTGAGACAGAGTTTTGCTCTTGTTGCCCAGGCTGGAGTGCAATGGCGCCATCTCAGCTGTCTGCAACCTTTGCCTTGGGGGTTCAGGCGATTATCCTACCTCAGCCTCCAGAGTAGCTGGAATTACAGGCATGTGCCACTACTCTTGGCTAATTTTTGTATTTTTAGTAGAGACGGTGTTTCACCATGTTGGTCAGGCTGATCTCAAACTCCTGACTTCAGGTGATTCACCCGCCTCTGCCTCCCAAAGTGCTGGGATTATAGGTGTGAGCCACCGCACCTGGCCCAAAATAATTTTTCTCTAAAACTTGATTATATTTCAAAATCTTTTAAAAGAACTGCAACTAGTGATACTAAAAAAAAAAAAAATCTGCAGTTTGTTTTCATAATATGAATGCCATAAATACCTTTAATGGTTTGTTCAAAATTATGTGAAGTTGTAGCTCCGTACCTTCTGTAAATTGATTTCCTCAGAACACATTTCTAGTTACATAGGCAGTCTCTAATTGAAACACATGGATTAGTTTCCAAAGTTCCCTTGAATAGGCAGTTGTTTGGGATCTTGAAAATACTGATCTATAGAACAGTGTTGTAAATAAGACAGTCTCAGATTATCAAATGAAGCTTATTTAAATCCATGTAACTGAACTAATAATACCAGCTGCAGTTTCATCCTGACTGTAAGGACTACTGTAATATCATAGGAAAAAAGAAGAGGAAACCTGCCCTCCCCCGTATCCATTTGTGGGCCCAGATACAATCCAAGATGTTTTTTATATTTTTGCATTTATCTTCTACTTCTCTTATTCCACTGCTGTTTAGAACATCCCAGGATCTTATTGTTTCTACTTATTTTTCCCACTTTGCCGTCATGCCAATTCTTCTAGTCTGAGTGTTGTTGATCTTGGGTGTTAGGGATGAATGTATCAGCCATTTCATAATGTAGCATGGTCTCCCTCTGACAGGGATTGTCTCGCCTCCAGCTCTTGCTCCTCCTTCATTAGATGTGCTTGTGTGGTGACCCTTCCCAACCCTGCTTAAAAGTTAACAAGAGTCATCTCAGCAGTCCAGTAGTTTCCAGGTGTCCTTCCCAACAGCTACTGTAGCTAAGGATGGGTTTTGTAATACTATTTACAGTTCAGTTTAGCTTAGAAATTAAAACCATGTAAACATATATAAAAGATTTATCCTTAATATCAAAACTACTCCATACAATTCTATTTTTTGGAACAAACTTTTCATCTTGGAATAATATCAGACTGATAGAAAATTTGCAAAGATAGTGCAGAATTCTTATATGCTCTTCATCCAGCACCCCTTAATACTACTTCTCACTTACCCTATACGTTTGTTAAAACTAATATATTAACCTTGATACAAAGTGCTGTTAATAAACTTATTTGGATTTCCCACTTTTTCTACTAATTCCCTTTTCTGTTCTAGGAACCAGTTGAGGATACCACATTGCATTTAGTTGTCACGTCCACGAATCTGAATTTGTCTGATGTGTTCTCATGATTAGACTGGGGTGATGGGCTTGGGGATGGATGCCACAGAGTTGAAATGCCCCAGTCGCATTGCATTGTCACTGGTAATGTTAACCTTGATCACTTGGTTAAGGTGGTGTCTGCCAGGTTTCTCCAGGAGTTACCATGTGTTCCTTTCCATACTCTACTTCTTTGGAAGTAAGTCACTACGCTCAGCCCACTCTCAAGGGGAGGGAAATTAATCTCTACCTCCTGGAGCGGGGAGTATCTAATGTATACTTGGAATTTCTCCAGGCGGAAGTTTTGCTGCTTCTCATTTATTTGGTCATTTATATCAGTATGGACTCATAAATGTTTTCTGTTGTTTTTGCTTTGAGTTATAATCCAATCCCATTGTTACTGATTTTGTTGCTCAAGCTGTTCTTCTTTTAGCCCATTGGAGCTCTTTCAGTTGCCTTCTGTGTCCTTTGATACGCTCCCCTCCTTTTTGTATTATTTTCCTTTTGATTTGCTTTTTGAATCATTTCTTACTTTCCGGCATCACAAGATGCTCTGGGCTTATCTTGTATTTTTCCCTCTTTCTGTCCTCTGGTTCGTTTTACTGGATAATGGTATTTAGAAATGAAGATGTGGGCACTGGGTGTGTTCGTTGCTATCAGGGTGTCATTGCTTTTGGGCCTTCTCAGTGACAGAATTAGAAAATACAGGTATGTCTACTAACCTGTGTATACACAGATCTGTAATTCCATATCTATCAATCTGAAATAACCATGAGTTCATACTGATGTCTCTGGCTCTGATCCAACATAAGGTTCATTCTGACTTTCCTCCCTTGCTTGTCTGTAACTTACTTCTCTTACAATGGTAAGCCTGGCTCCCGTGACTGCAATTAATTACATGTTTATTCAACCCTACCATACATGTAAAGTAGTTTCAGAATTGCTGACTGGTACCCCTGTGAGGAATAAATTTATCAACTGGGGTTTTTCAGTCAAGTTCCTTTTGTCTTTAACCTTAGTCAAAACACTATTCTCCAAAGTAACTTAAGTCAGCACCTTTTTCCTTCACCTTCCTCAGTGAGGTGGTATCCTACTTTTGTAATTTAATTAGATTCATTTATTTCATCTGCATTGCATCCTGGGATTCTGCAAAATCCTGGTTGACTTTTTAAAATATGCATACTCTAAAGTTCACTCTGTAATGTATAGTTCTGTGGGTTTTGTGCAATTTAAAATGTTAAATACAAAATACTGTAATATGGTTATTTTGTGCTCCTTTTTTGATTTCCTTATGAACTTTATTTTCAGAAGAGAAAGACGAATATGTTTTAATGTAATGTACAAAATGTATAATTGTCTGACTTTGTTGCCTCAAATATTAGGAATATTTTTGTTTTGGTTACTGTCTTGATTGCTTTCTTTAGAATTGGAAATGATCATGTAGTTATTATAAATTTAATGGTCGGCCGGGCGCAGTGGCTCAAGCCTGTAATCCCAGCACTTTGGGAGGCCGAGATGGGCGGATCACGAGGTCAGGAGATCGAGACCATCCTGGCTAACACGGTGAAACCCCGTCTCTACTAAGAAATACAAAAAATAGCCGGGCGAGGTGGCAGCGCCTGTAGTCCCAGCTACTCGGGAGGCTGAGGCCGGAGAATGGCGTGAACCCGGGAGGCGGAGCTTGCAGTGAGCTGAGATCCGGCCACTGCACTCCAGCCTGGGCGACAGCCCCGGACTCCGGATCCGAAAAAAAAAAAAAAAAAAAAAAAAAAATTTAATGGCCAATGAAATACTCTTTGTCTTTGGATTCTAACAATAGTTGTGCTACTTTTTTCCTGTACACACAGGAAATACTGAAGAGGTTGCCATTTATACTCAAAGCAGACAGACCATCTAGAAACTAGAAAATCTATAACAACAGCTACCATTTATTGACTCTTACAGTGTGCCAGAGTCAACAACCCTGTGAAGTGGTGGTATATTTACATTTTACAAATGAAGAAACCAGTTTAGGTATAGTAGATAACTGTCACAAAAATCACAGAGCTATAGATTGTTAGAGGGATTCAAGTTCAGAATTCTGGGGTACCAGACTTCATGCTAAATGGTTTCCAAACCTGGCTGTGCCTCAGCATTACCTAGAGGGCTTTTTGAAAATACGTGTGCCTAGCCATTCTGAGAGTAGGACAAATTAGAATCTCCCAGTGGGGGATGTGAGCACTGACATTGTTAACAAACCTGCGTGCCTCACGTGGAGCCAGACCAGCCGCAGTGTAGTTCTGGTGCTCACTAGAAACACTGATTAGGCTCCAGTGCTCCGCCCCATGCCGTTAAGATCATGCTGCTTAATACAGTTGTTAGAGTTAACTTTTTACTTGTTTCAATCATTCCCTGTCTGATTTCATGAGATTACAAGAACTTTTTAATTGAATGACACCACCAACAAGCACATACTTGCTCATTTGCCATTAGGTTTTCTGTTTTCTTTCTTTCTGTCTGTCTGTCTGTCTTTCTGTCTTTCTTTCTGTCTTTCTGTCTGTCTGTCTGTCTGTCTTTCTTTCCTTTCTTTCCTTCTTTTATTCATTCGATGGAGTCTCACTGTTGCCCAGGCTGGAATGTAGTGGCCTGATCTCACCTCGCTGCAAGCTCTGACTTCCTGGCTTACATCATTCTCCTGCCTCAGCCTCCTGAGTAGCGGGAACTACAGGTGCTCGCCACCACGCCCAGCTACTTTTTTTTTTTTTATTTTTAGTAGAGATGGGGTTTCACCATGCTTGCCAGGATGGTCTCGATTTCCTGACCTCGTGATCCGCCCACCTCGGCCTCCCAAAGTGCTGGGATTACAGGCGTGAGCCACCGCGCCCGGCCGGTTTTCTGTTTTCTTGAACATACCAACATGCAAAGGAAAGTAGGAAGTTGTGTACATTGTTTTGGGCTATAATGAGCAAACTGACTCAAACTGATATAATATCACAGGTAAGCCAGAAGTCATCAGCTTTCAGCTGAGAACTGGATCCCATGATAACAACAGCACAATAGTAATATTATGAAGACTAGTAGCTAGCATTAACTGAACCCTGGCTGTATGCTGGGGCAAGGAAGAGGGCAAGTAACTTATCAGGTCACACACCTAGGAAGTGGCAGAGCCTGGATATGAACCCAGAGCTCTGGCTATAAAGCCATGTATGCTCTTGACAGTGTACAGTCCCCCAAAGTTACATTTTGTCCCACACAGTGTTTTAAATATTTTTTGACTTAGTGTCTAACATTTTTACATGGGAAAATCCAGATTTTTTGTTTTCCTTCAAATACTGGGAAGTCTGTCAACACTGGGTCCACATTCCCACATGACTAGCAGCATAAGGGCTCCAGTTACCACAGTATCCATGGTTCGTCTTATGGCCACCCAGGTGCACCTGTTTAAATCACTTACTGGGCCTGTGTAGGAATTTCAGTTTGTGATAGGATCCCAGTATAGAATCACAGAAACTGACTTTTGAAGGGTAATGTAAAGGCTATTTGTATCTAACACTTCATTTTTAAAAACAGTATGCTTTTGTTTTATTTATTGGAGTATATTTTTAAAGTTCCTGTCCTCTGTCACTGCTCAGAGTAATTATCATCTGGTTTATATTTTCTAGAGTTTTTTGTGGTTCTATAAGTTATCTCTTTGTTATGTAATACATGTAATTATTTAAAATAAATGTGATAATACTGTACGTATCGTGCTACAACTTGAGGGGTTTCTCCCATGTTGTCTACTTTGGAGATATATATATATATAGTTGTTAAATTCCATTTAACTGCTACATGGTATTCCATTATATGAATGTACCATAATTATTTCACTCTTGATGGAAATTTAATTTTTTTGCTTGTGTAAACAATGTAGCCACATTCTTGTACACACCCCTTTATGAACTTATTCTGTTGTTTTTGTAAGAATGGTTAATTGAAATGGAATTGTTAGTTCATGGGGTATGCACATTCACATCTTTGATATATGTTGCCAAATTGCTCTCCAAAAAGACTATACTAATTTGTACTTTACCCAGCAGTATAGGAGAAATTTGATTTCTCCTCATTTTGTAACCATGATCAGCAAAAAATGTAATTTCATTGATTGATTGATTGATTGATTGACTGATTTTTTTTTTTTTTTTTTTAAGTCAGAGCCTCACACTGTTGCCCAGGCTGGAGTGCAGTGGCACAGTCTTGGCTTACGGCAGCCTCCACCTTTCGGGTTCTAGTGATTCTCATGCCTCAGCCTCCCGAGTAGCTGGGATTAGGCGTGTGCTACCACACCTGGCTAATTTTTTGTATTTTTAGTAGAGATGGGTTTCATTATGTTGGCTAGACTGGCCTCGAACTCCTGGCCTCAAGTGATCTGCCCACCTTAGCCTCCCAAAGTACTGGCATTACAGGTGTGAGCCACTGGCACCCGGCCTAAATCTTTCTCTTCATTTCTGGTGACACTGAGCCTGTTTTTCATGTTTATTGGCCATTTGCATTTCTTTTTGCTTTTTTATTTATTTTGCTCATTTTCTACCTTTCTATTATTGATCTGTTGGAACTATTTATGAATTTTATTCATTTTTCTATGATGGTTGTAAATATTTCTTTCAATTTGCCTTTTAACTTGCTTAGGATACTTAACACTGTATAGAAATTTCATATTTTTATATAGTCATGTCTGTCATTATTTTATGACTACCTTATTTTATTTGTACTGAGAGATTATTTTAAAATTTTGTAATTGTCATGGTTTTCTTGTTACACTTTGAATCAGTTTGCAAATAATGTCCATGTGTTGTCATTGTTCATTATATTTCTAAAGTGTTTTAGTCTATAGATTCTCCCCTGTCCCCCCCCTTTTTTTTTTTTTTTGCCGTATAGCATGGTTGTTTATCCTGTAGGGTCTGAATTTTTTATGATTGCGTCCCAGTTGGCCCACATGTTTCTATTTTGTCTTCTCTGTGAATTGGCTATAAAATAGAGTGGCTTGATCAAATTCAGGATTTTTTTTTTTTATTGTTGATTGTGTTAACACGACTTTCCCAGGACACACATATCTGACTATTTGTGCCATTAGTAGTAGTTGATGAACATTGCCTAGATTCCTTAATTCATTAAGGGCTCAAAAGTGAGGATATTCTAATTCTCTCATTTCTTATTCATTTATTAGCTTCTTTATTATTCATTTCACTTATTAGATATTGCTAAAAGGATAAACTTTTCCTCACCTATTTTATGGTTACTTAGTGGAATAGTTGATACAAATGGCAAGATAAATGTGCTTGATTCTTTCCCTTTTATTTACTATTTTTAAAAATAATAATGTGGTTTATTGGTGACTAAACATTGTTATTGGTATGATTTTGAACTCATTAATTTAAACATATTTGGTATGTCTCAATCCATGAATGTCATTACTGTAATCTGTTGAAGTAATTATTAATTATTATAATTAATGTTCACGTCCCGTCTTTGGATAATGGAAACATATTCAATTGGCTTGACTCCTTTTTTCACAGCCCTTTGATAGCTTCCATGCTATTTAGTGTAACTGGCTATTCTAGTCTGACACTGTGTATCTGTTGCAGGCTGAGAGTCAGATGTATTTTGTTTTTCTTTTTCTTTTTCTTTCTTTCTTTTTTTTTTTTTTTTCTTTTTTTTTGAGATGGAGTCTCACTCTTTTGTCCAGGCTAGAGTGCAGTGGCATGATCTTGGCTCACTGCAACCTCTGTCTCCCAGGCTCAAGTGGTTCTCGTGCCTCAGCCACCTGAGAGCTGGGATTACAGGCATGTGCCACCACACCCAGATAATTTTTTGTATTTTTAGTAGAGACAGGGTTACATCATGTTGGCCAGGCCGGTCTCAAACTCTGACCTCAAGTTATCTGCCCGCCTTTGCCTCCCAGAGTGCTGAGAGTACAGGCACCAGCCACTGCGCCTGGCTGCTGAGAATCAGATATATTTTTAAGGAACCCTAGTTCCTTTTATTGAGAAATGGTGTATTCTAAGACCACAGTCTGGACACCAGCATTGTTCATTGCAACTGAAATTGTGGCTTGTCATTGTTTTACTCTTTAGTGGACAGATGAAAACACATACACAAAATGCATCACAAGTCCTTTCTGATACTTCTGATTCAAATTCAGGATTTCAGATTTTTGCTTAATCTCTTCTGACTTAATCCATATATCACCACTTTTCTTTTTTATTGAGAGGCCTAATATTCTGTGATACCGGCGTGATAAAATATCAGATACTGACTATATTCCAGAATACACAATCATCTCAGTGTGATTATTGGAAACCAGTTCCAGTTTTGTTTTTGACCATCCTTAGGTTATAACCCTCTGTGGATGTAACATCAGATAACTGCATTTTAAAGACCTTTGGAACATTTCTTCTCGTGGCTCTGCCACTGACTAGATAATACAATTAAATTCTCTTCTTTTTTCTACTGTATTTCCAAAATAATAGCTTTATTGAGATATAATTTACATAGCATAAAATTCACTGTTTTAAAGTGCTCAGTGGTTCTCTATATTTGGAGTTGTGCAACCATCGCCGCTGCAGCCATCCTCGCTGTCTAACTTTGGAACATTTTCATTGCCCCTAAACGAAGTCCTGTACCCTTTAGCTGTCACCTCCACAATTCCTGTGCTCACTAGCCCCATCCCTAGGCAACCGCTAATCTACTTTCTGTCTTTTAATATTTGGGGTCATATAAATGGGGTCATACAGTATGTGGTCTTTTGAGACTGGCTTCTTTCATTTGCATAATGTTTTCAAGGCTCATCTTTGCTGTGGTGTGTATCATTTCTTTTTATGGCTGAAGAATATTCCATTGTATGGCTATACCACATTTTGTTGATCTATTCATAGATTTCCTAAAATTTTATTTTTAGGTATTGGTTTTTAATTTGTTTTTATTACAATTATGTAAAATACTTGATTTTACAAGAAAATCTAAATGTATTCTCAAAGAAGTTTAGCTTCTCTGACAGGGATAATCTTTTAAAACATTTTATGTCTTATCCTTCTATTTCTTAGTGTAAGCTTTTTGGAAGTATGTAGTTTTGTTTATTTATTTACTTTTAATGTTTAAGATGAGTTTATTTTCCCCAAGATGTCTTTGTATTAATATCTTTACATAATACCCTTAATATCCCCCCTTCAATTTTTTAATCTCTTAGTTCCCAACTTTGAGCTATTGGAATTATCCTTTTATTTCTCAAGTTTTCATTTGAAGTAATTTTCTTTTACTGCCAGTGAAATGCTAAGGTATTTCATATGCTCTTTCCTTTTCCCCAGATGTTAGTGGTGTGGTATATCTATATTGTCAGGTCATACAGCCATGTATGACAATACTTTCTCCCTCATAGCTGTCATTTAGTCTCAGTTCTTCAGGGTTGTGTGTATTTGTGTAGATAAAATATTTATAATGGACATGTAGATAGAAGTTTCGCATTTTGTTTAAAGGCTCATTTTTAATTAGTGTGTCCCAGTCTCTTGTGTCATTCTGGTTGAGTGACACCTGTTCTTTAGTAGATTTCTAAGTAAGGACTCAGGAGGACAGCCTTTCCTGAGTTCTTCCATGTTTCTAACAGTTTGCAACATTTATACTTGGAAGTTTGTTTGGCTGTCCATAAAGTCTTTGGTTTATATTTTCTTTCCCTGGATCAATTTGTTATTCATTGTCTTTTGACAGGAAGCATTGATGTTGAAATGTCTGATGGCAATGTGATTTTTTGTTTCCACTTACAAGACCTTTGTTTTGTTTGTTTGCTGAATACCTAAAGATTTTTTTTTTTTTTTTTTTTTTTTTTTTTGGTCTTCAAACTCTGCTGGTTTTACATGGTGTTGGTTTTTCCAATTTGATATTTTCAGATACATGGTATATACTTTTAATCCATAGTTTTGTTTTTTTGTCAGTCTGTTTTTAAATTTCTCATGAGTTTCTTAACTTACAGTTTCACATTTTTTTTTGCTTCACTGACCCAATTCTCTTTGGGAAGGGCTCTTTATATATTTTGGATCTACTTTGCCTGCCTTCTCTGTCACTTCATTTCAGACCTTTTCTTTTTCTTAGTTTCTTTTTGAGTTACAAAGTTTTCTTTTGTTGACCTCATTTCTGTGAAGGTATTACCTGTTTTGTTTATTTGCTCTTATGTGCCTTCTAGTTTGTTTTTGATTTGGGAAATAAAATTGACTTGATTTTTGATTTAAAAATTAAATTCTTTCTATCACTGGGTTTTTTTTAAAAATTCTAATTTATGTCATTCTTTTATATTTTTTATGATTTTCTTCATTTCTTTTAGCTTATTTCAGAAATCGGGCTACAGTTCTCATCTGTTTAGTGGACATATCTTTCTGGCAAGTGCTCACTGTCTGGAGGATTATTCTCCTTTTTCTCTCTCTGCTTATAATAACCTTGTGCTAGATTCTACAACAGTTTTTTTCTGTTGCTTATTTTTAAACATGATACTTGTTACCATGAATTTAAAGGAGAGAGGGAGTTAGGAAAGTGGGATCGGGGCTCTCAGTACCTTCTTCTCAAGCTTCAAACCATCTTCTCTGTTACTGTTTGAGGTCTGTTACTGTTTGAGGTCTGTGGGCTGTTCTTCCCATGTTCTCGATCTCCTCTTCCCTTTCCTCCTATTATCCTTTACTGGGGAGTTGGATTTCAGTTGAGCAGTTTTTTTCTTGGTGTGGAGCCCAGAATTCCTGGAAGGGAATTTTGGATACTAGTTTTAAGATATTATGGGGCCTAAACCACTCCAGCCCTTTCAGACCTTACTGCCAACTCCTTGCCTTCACTCATGAATAGTGCCAAAATAAGTCCTAATTTCACAGAAGTTCTCTGTAGACTCTGTGAGCTTTTCATAGAGCACTCATCATGACTTGGGAATCTGCCCCTTTACGCCCATCAGACACCCTGTTAATTTCCTCTGCTTCCCTCCACTCATGATGATACCACATGGCGCTTGGAATTGTTCGTGGTTTTCCCGCCACCTCTTCTCTTTGAGGAGTCATGAAGACCGCTTTTCATCTAGTTTTGTTGAAAGTTTTTCTCACAGAGTTTTGGTTTTGCTGTCCTCATTGCTCCATTTTTATGAGAGGACGTTGAAGGGGAATTGAAACCCTGTTACCACCACTTTTCCCCATAATTCTTTTTTTCAGTTTGACCTGTACTAAATTGCCAATATTTGATCATTTTCAATGATCGAAACTGGGAATTTTTATATAGTTTAACCTAATGCAGAACTCTATCTTTAGATTTTACTACATTGGGAATTTCTTTTTCCAAATGTATTGTTCAGCATGTATTTTTGTGTTTAATACATACTTTGATTTCCCATAATAACCAGTAAGAATTTCTAAAATACATAATTTTAGAAATGAATGCTGCTTGTGATACTGTGCGGTATAGTATGAGGTAAGCATGTCATTTTTCTGTTAATTGCTTATAACATATATTAGATAACCCATTATTTTCCAACTCCTTTAAACTGCTGCCTCCTTTTTTTAAACTTTAAATTATAGATAATTGGGTATGTTTCTGTGTTCTGATCTGTTTATTACTGTGCAGGATTTTTCTGTTTTAAATAGAGTAGGCTTATTAGTAAGGTTTGGTATCTTGTAGGACAGTTTTGCCCATTCTTTCTTTCCAGAAGTTTCTGTGCTGTTTTTATTTTTGCACATTACTTTCTTCCACATGGACTTTATTGTGGATTTGTCAGATCCACACAGCATGACATCAGAATTATTATTGTAATTACATTTCTTAGTCTTAATATTGAATCTCTAAGATGGAGAGCACCCTTTCAATGATTAGAAGAGACACAAGATGGAAATAAAGATTTTATTACTTGCAGGTTCTGGAGGGTACACGGCACACCTAGAGGCTGCTCACGCAGAGATCAGGAAATGCAAGCAGGGAGAGAGGGAGGGACCCATGGGCCAACGCCTTCATAGAGTCCAAGGTATTGTCCAAACAGGTTTCCCTCCGGGAGGTTTAATTGGTGGGTTTAAAGCAAGCAAGCACAAGTTCCAGGAGGTCATGCTGTTACTGAGGTAGTCACAGTGCTGTGTCTGCACTGTCCATGAGAGGTAGGAGGGTCAGATCCAGTGAAGCAGGCTGTGTGTAGCTGTCCATAGGGAGGTGGTCACCAGGAGGAAGTTGTATAAGGCAGGTATCTGGATCAGCCGCGTTGAGAAACTGGGAGGCAGTGTAGAACTGCACCCTATGTCAAGGGTGACAGAGCCCTGCTTCTGCTATGAGAAGGTGCCACTTAGATTCAAAGTGCATGCCAAGGCAACATAAAATTATAAGAATTTACTATGCATTTTTATACATGTCCTTATATTATTGAATCTTCCCAGTGTGGCTGGGCTTGATCTGGGGTTTTCCACCGTGTGTGATCCTGTACTCTTCACTGGAATAAGATGATGACAGATACGTGTTCCTGCCCTGCACTGTACCTTTCTGCGCTCGTGGGTTTTATTGTAACAATTTGGAATGCAAGATCCAGGTCTTTTCTTTATAGTGTACTTAAAATTGTGTTTTTAATATTTCATTCTAGAACTCAAATTATAGCCAATATCCAAATTATCATCATATAGTTATATCTGCCTATAGAGATTGAAAATCCATTATCCGATATGCTTGGGACCAGAAGTGTTTTGGACTTCAGGGTTTTTTGGTTTTTAGAGTATTTGCAAGAATGGATACCAGTTGAGCATCCCAAACATGTCAGTGCTGAAAAAGTTTTGGATTTTGGAGCATTTCGGATTTGGGGTTTTCAGATTAGGGATGCACAACCTATATAAGTTTTGTTAAATTTACGGCTTTTCACTTCGTTTGCTGTTTTTCTTTCCCTATCTTGTGATTTTTTTGTTTCAGTCTAGTTGTCATTTAACTAGACTCTACCATAGCCATACTTCGAATAGTTTTTCAGAGGAGGTAAATGAATTGTACTTTGAGTTTGTCCCTATTCAGAGGCCACTGCTGCTTCACGAAGTCTTAGTGATATTTTGACTATACCAAATGCTTTTCTCCCCTTTTCCGATTGTTCTTATGTTTGAGCCCTTGGATCTGACTTCCATGTCTCTTGTTTTTACTCAAAGTTTCCATTTCATCTTTTTTTTTTTTTTTTTTGGCTGAGTTATAGTAGTAATTTCTGCAGTTAATTCTAGATTATTAAATCAGTTTTAGCAGTGTTCATTCTATTTTCACTGTCTTTCTTGAGTTTATTTTGGAAGTCTTAATTTATTATTTTCTAGAGGACTTTAATGAGATCTCGTATTAGAGTATTTTTATTGTTCTCTCCTATTTTCTACATTAAATCGGTATTAATTGAACCCAGCTGTTCTGATTCTTCCCTTTGGTCTCCTCTTAAGGAAATTGCTGTTTCCTCTGAAGTGCTGAATTTTTGAACCATCTGCTCCTCTCTGTTTGGACATGTATTGACATACCAGGCACCTCCAGCAGGAAGGGGTTTCCTCCGTCACTGGAGGTCTGGCCGTTGGCTCTCCTAGGCAATGTGGTCTTGCACTTTTTGAAAACTAGGGATCCTGCCTTTGGCTCAGCGAGCCTGTAAAGAAAGTCAGCAGGCTGGGACTGCTTGGAATCCCAAAAGAATTGTTTAGAATTTTATCTTAGAAAGTTTGCTGAGTTGTATAAAACATTGTTTTCTGATGTCATTATACCGAAGGCGGTGGAGGGAAGCATTTATATTGTCCAAAGCCTTTACTTAGGCATACCTTAAGCTGTGAACCCTGAATATCTGAGACAGGTCTGTTACTTTAGAAAGTTTATTTTGCCAGGGTTGAGGACGAGAGCATGCCTGTGACACAGCCTCAGGACATCCAGATGACATGTGCCCAAGGTGGTTGGGGCACAACTTGGTTTTATATATTTTAGGGAGACATGAGACATCAATCAGTATATGTAAGATGTACATTGATTCCATCCAGAAAGGCAGGACAACTCGAAGCAGGGATGGTTCTTGCAGGTCACAGGTAGGTGAGAGACAAAACGTTGCATTCTTTTGAAGTTCTGATTAGCCTTTCCAAAAGAGGCAATCAGATATGCATCAATCTCAGTGAGCAGAGGGAATAGGATGGGAGGCAGGTTTGCCCTAAGCAGTTCCCAGCTTGACTTTTGCCTTTAGCTTAATGATTTGAGGGCTCCAAGATTTATTTTCCTTTCACAACCCTGACCACATTTGTCACAAGTAATTATTTTAGTGGCTATTTTAGAAATTCTTGCCTGTTAGGGAAACCCAAGTGTGTACTAATTTAAGTGCAGAAGTATGTATTAGATGTAGAAGGATAAATTAATCTTGTTTTCTTTAGTGCTAATGCAGATTACTACATGGAAACACTCAGTATGTTCTACCAACTTTATATTTTAGTGCTTATATACTAACGTTACTTCATGTCAGGTTATAGTAGATTAAAAGTCTATGTTTTAAGAAACAGAAGAATTTTTGTTTTCAGGCATTTAATTTTTATGGGAATTTTATACTAAGAAGAAGGCATATCCTCATTTCTGTCGTTAAATGTATCTCAGTTATGCCAAGTGTATATGTTATTTTTTTGAAAATCAAAGCATCCACTTTTAAAACTGTAGAGCTTGTCAGCCTATCACTATAATAATTACTGTTGGCATTAAGCAGAACAACAGGGAATTTGAGGACTAAGAACTTGTTAACAAGGTTGATGATATCATATGTTCCATTCTTTAGTGTTAGATTGTTAATAGCTGGGGAAGAAGAGACACTGGCACTTTTATAGGAGTGTTTACCTATTAATTTATTCATCAAACATTTGTTCAGCAGCTATTACGAGGCAGGTACCGAGCTAAGTTTTAGAGACCCGTAGTTAACTGGAGATAAACAATCTTTTTCATGGAAATGATGATCTAATGGGTAAATAGATAAAATAATGCATTATAGTAAAGCATGATAAATACAATGGAGGAAGCATTTGCAAGGCACAAATACTGTGAGAAACGGGAGAGATTAAATGAGTTATTTGAGACAGTCACGGAAAACTTCATAGAGGAGGGTGGCATCTGGGCTTCTTCCTAATGAGAGGAAGAGTTCACCAGGGACAGGACACTGTCAGCAGATCAGAACTTCTGATAATGAAAGGGATTAATTTGTGCAAAAGCACAGAGGCATGTTTGTTATGGGTAAAGGAGAAAAAGGTGGTGGCAGGAGATAAGGATCAAGATCTATGCAGGGACCAGGCCATTAGGCTAAATAAAGTGTCTCACACTTAGGGCTGTCAGTGAAGCATTGCATTTTACATTAGAAGGGCTAAGACAAGCCTTCGAACAAAATCACTTTGTGAGTTATTGAGAGGTCCGTAGATTGACGTGTTGTAATCAGAAAAACAGTTGAAGATCCACTGTGAGTTAAGGCAGTTAGAGTGTAGAGGAGAAGATGGATTTGAGGACTATTTAGTAGAATTGATAAAGCATGTTAAACATCTGCATGTATGGTTCAAGGAAAGAAAAGCGTGGAAGGCCATGAATGGGCATTAATTAGTGAAAGCCAAGCTGTCTGTTGGAAATGCGAAAAACACGGAAACAGGGAACCATCCTGAAGAAGATAATAGCCATAAAAATTAGTCCACTCTGCAGCTGAGGCTCTTTGTGATTCGTTGAGTCCTGATGTGGGAGTTTGTGCAAACCTGACTTAAGATATGGCTGCTTGTATTTGCTGTAAAGCAACTAACGGTCCAGTAGGAGAGACCAACATGTTAACAGTGGTGATTTTACAAACGTTATATGTAGTATGTTTTTAAAGTGTTTTTCCCATATGTACAGCATGCTGTTTAATCTTGATAAGAAGTAGATGATAGCTCTGTTTTTAAAATGAAGAAACCAACCCTGAGAGACTACTCAGTGCTTCCAGAATCACATCGCTAATTGACTCGGAACCAGCTTTTCTGATTTTTGGATCTTGGTTGTTTTCTCATTAAGCCACACAGTCTCTATCATGAAAGTCAAGGTAAACTCAGGGTTTAGAGTGTTTTAGTTGGCACGCTGTTGGGGGCGAGAAGAAAGTCACTGGAAAGGTATCATGAGGCGAACCTTGAAAACTAAGAATTTTGAAGTGGAAAATAAAGAGGTGAGCATTTCCAGGTGGGGAGGAAGCATGGGCAGCGAGATTGGTGACGGCACACGTGTGTGAGGGTTGGTTGAATGTGTCAGGTGGAGGCAGGAAAGAAGGCAGCGCTGGAGGGTGAGACTGCATAAAGGAGGATCTTCCATAGCAGCTCAAGTTGTTTGGGCCATATTTGGTAGACGGGCAGGTCGGGGGCAGCACTTGGAAGTGTCAGATGAGGATATCATTCATGAACGCAGCAACAGTTACTGCCTGCTGTAATCAGTGCCAGGCGTGGGGACGGTCCTTGGTAGTATAGTGTTAAGGAAGTGAAAGTCCTTGCCCTCAGGAAGTTGTGTCACCAAGTTATGGTGGAATGTGAAATACTCTTATGGCAGGGAGTAGGGGTTCTGGTGGGGAATGATGGGGATGGAATAAACAGTTTCCATGGAGCAGGGAGAAGGTGGGTGAGGACCAAAGGGAGGAGAAGCAGGGGCCTTGGGGAGCCAGGGAGGAGTGGCCAGGTGGAGAGAGAGCACTCCCAACACTCCAGATCCCCTACTTTATGGGGAAAGGTGTAAGGAATTTGAGAGGAACAGCTAAAAGAACCGGGGGAGTGGTGGTGGAGTAGGGAACAATGCAACACTAGGGTTCCCAGGAAACATCAACAGATAACTGAGTCGTGCCAACCAGGTTGATTTTAACAATTTTTTTATTTTTCTATCAGCGTCATTCAGGACAGCTCAGGAGAACAAATGAACAGAAGAACTAGTGGAACTGATTAGTTTTTGTTTTTCATAAATGCCTACGTAGGATGAGCTGTTACTTGATTTTGTAATGTTTTTTCTAATTTTAGTAATTTTGTGTTTTTTTTTATCCAGTCTAGAGATAGTTTTGGATAGTGCTGTATATAACCTTAAAAATAAAGTGTTCTGATCATTTCAAGTGTGATGCAAAAATGTTAAAGATGAACCTGATTCTTTTTCTAATATACTTTTTTGATAAAAGTATTGCAATTTGGTTTTAGTTCTCATTATAGTTTCCAGCATTCTTAGAACTTTTAGGATCTATGTTGAAAATGTTGAATTATTGAATTCATTAAATTATTAAATATTTTTTCCCTGTAAAATTAGAATTTTGTAGATTCATTAGCACGTTGTAGAGAATAATAGTTTATAACCACAACCATAGGACATTGTCTTGTATGCTCTTTTAATCTGTGCCTGTTGAATTTTTGTTATAGTTTTCTGAATTTCCAGATCCCATGTGGGGTTCAGATTATGTGCAGTTGTCAAGGACACCGCCTTCATCTGAGCAGAAGTGCAGCGCTGTGTCGTGGGAGGAGCTGAAGGCCATGGATTTACCTTCATTCGAACCTGCCTTCCTAGTTCTCTGCCGAGTCCTTCTGAATGTCATCCATGAGTGTCTGAAGTTAAGACTGGAGCAAAGACCTGCTGGAGAACCATCTCTCTTGAGTATTAAGCAGGTTTGCTTCAAAGACTCTTTAAAATATTTAGCAATTATTATCCTACAGGCTTACCATTTTTATTTTAAGAGTTCCTTTTTTTTCTTAATTGTCGCAAATAGTGAGAAATGAATGTCCATGGTTTTAAGCCGTGTTTTTTAGGCTAATTAAAAATGTTCTTTATATACGGTCCTCAAAGATAAGATTGTGGCTCATCCTTTCTGTCATCCACTTCCTTGTTCTAAGTGTTTTAAAGTTTCAGTCTTTGAAGACTAAAATTTAAAATTCATTCGTTAGAGGTAGAGTATAAGATTCTTAAATTTATTTTTTTTTCTATTTGAAGTACATGTAAATAGATAAATGTCTAGAATAGCATAGGGGAGGGGTTTGGACTTTTTGCTTGCTTAAGCAGTGGTGTGGTTTAAACAGTAGTGACAGCTTATGATTTCTTCGTTGTTGTTCATTCTGGGTGGGGTCTTACGGGTGTTTGCTATCCCAGGAGCAGCAGAGGAATGGGTGGAAGCAGTTGTATCCAGCAGAGTGAGTGCTGAAGAGGGTCTGTATTTATGATTTGTGATATTAACATATTGACATTCGCCATATAAAATAAAAATTTCCAGACCTTGTCCCCAAAAGAAGAAAGATTGGTATGTTTTTTGTAGATTGTACGTGTCTGTCCCATAGGGATTGAAGGGCTAAGAGCTCCCCGGCTCTGTGAATGATGAGACAGAGCATAGGTGAGCAGTACAGATTGAGGGAAGGCAGGTGAATACAGGTCATACACTAGGTACAAAGTAGGATTTGTTTGTTTAATTAGGAGTAGAATAGAATGACGAATGAAAGTCATTTGGAGATTATCTCCTGTGTCTCATTTCCATCCCTTCAGTTCATACCCAGCACCAGCCAGAGCTCTGTTTCCACATTAGCTCCCCGTCCTTCTCACCATCTTATTTCTGGTTATTGTCTTGCTGTCCACTTGGCCCTTGCTTTTAACTCATCCTCAGCGTCGCAGTGGTTATCTAGGACATTTTGGTAAAAAACTTCTCAGCTCCCTTCTCTATAAAAGAAATACTTCAGAAATATAGCCTGCTTTACTTCAGAAATACAGCCTGGTAAAGCAAGGTGGAGTTTGTCTTTTGCTCATGGGGCTATTGTGAGGACTAAATAGTAATGTATGTTGTAATACTTTGAAAAATAAAAACAATACTTAGATTAATGTAGCATTGCTAGAGTAAAAAGAAAGTAGAAATTTTGGTTTAAATGCATTCAAAGATCAGTTATAAGCACCTAAGTGACATCTTTAATAGATAAATTGATAATTATATAATCTGAACAGAACACTTTTTGTTAGATTTTACTGTAGCCATAGCTCTCTTACAGTGGATAATTACTTTTAAAACATTTCTGGGAGAGACTTCTGTCAATAAAAGCAATCTGTGTTTATTTTAGAAATTTAGAAAAGTCTAAAAGATGATACAAACAAAAATCAAAATCAAAAATAATTTTAAAAACCTGTTATTCTGACATTCAGAGATAACTGCTATAACATTTTGGTGTATTTCCATCCATTTGTTTTTCCTGCACATAACTTCCTACACATACAAGTAAGTATGTGTGTGTGCGATTTTTTCCCCTTTAAGTATTTTTCAAAAGCAAGAATTTAAATAGCTGCAATAGTAGTCTACTGTATAGGCACATCACAGTTTATTTGGTTAATCACCATTGATTTAAATAACATTGTGATAAATATGCTTGTATAGAAATCTTAGTTTAGATCTCTGATTATTTCTTAAGTGTAAAACATAACAGTAAATAGATGAGTCATACATTTTTAGACTTTAGAAAGTTTGTATCAGTTTACCTTTCTATTAGCAGCAGTGAAGGTTTCGCTAACATGTATGAAAACGAACGTGACTGTGTGATCTCATACTATAGTCCCTGTTCATTAGAATTTGCGTACGTCGTGTCTCAGTCTTTTTATTAATGGGAAGGGCTTTCCAGGTTGTCTCATTTAAACCTTCTGCCAACATTTGGCAGGTTATTACCTATTTACCTATTCGATCTATATATTGCAAAATTGCCTATCCTTTGTTTTTTCCGTTGATTTTTATCTGATTTCATCACATAATATTAAGTTGGTTGGTTGGTTTTGCTGGTTATTTTTTGATGGTAGATTGGGCCACAAATCACAGTATGTAAACTATGCTGAATTATTGTGAAGGCCACCTGCTTTGTGGTATATAAGTACCTTTGAATCTTTATTATGTTTTTTATTAAAATTTTCCAATTTCATTAGGAGTTTTTTCACATTTCTTTTAATGTGAATTCGTAGAAAAATTGATTTTATTCTATGGGATTTACTTTCTATCTTAAGTTTGTTGGTAAGAGAATTTATTTTAGCAAAGCAGTAATTACCTATATGGTATTTTCTCTGTGTATCCGTGCTGCAGTGTTAAATTATTTTACTTTCACTATTTTGTTGCTACTCAATTGAGACTACTAAGGTATTTACATAAAATGAACTGATCAAGAATCTAGAAACTATTGTAGGGTTTTTAGAGACAAGGTTCCTTCTGAGTGTTTTGAAGATTTAAGTAGGAAGATGTAAAACACTGACTGTCTGGTTGGAGTTGATGGCTGCTGGAACCTGTGCGTGTTGTTTTGCAGCTGGTGAGAGAGTGTAAGGAGGTCCTGAAGGGAGGCCTGCTGATGAAGCAGTACTACCAGTTCATGCTGCAGGAGGTTCTGGAGGACTTGGAGAAGCCCGACTGCAACATTGACGCTTTTGAAGAGGATCTGCATAAAATGCTTATGGTCAGAAGCAGTGGGGAGGAATTTTTCTTTCTTTCTTTGTTTCTTTCTTTTTTAAAAAAAGTAAGCCTGCATTTCCTTGTTTTGCAAACAACGTTGGCATACCCATTCCGATAAACTTCTCTAGTAATGAATTATAGAAATGATCCCTGAAAGTATTGCTTGTGTGTGTGTGTTGTGGGGGGCGGTGGTGGTGATCTTGAATCAGAGTCTTTCCATCTGGTATTAGATTACATGTGTTTCTCTGAAATCCACATTTTAAAAATTCTCAATTGTTTTTAAGTTGGAGGACATTTTTGACAAATGTTAATCTAGTTCATTCTTTACTTGTAGAATAGTTCATCTTATGGCAGAATGGCTCAGAAGTAGAATCAAAATATGGTCCTACGTTAGTGAACCATCTGTCATCAGCCATTTTTATAATACCTAGAATGTGCTGGGGATCTTGCATGGCTCTGGGAGCGTTGAAGAGCAACAAGACACTCATAGTCTGGTGGGACTAGGCATGGTGGATGCTAACACCCCCGAGGGGTAGGTGCTAGCAGAGAAGCTTGCTGAGTTGTCTGGGAGGCACTTCCAGTGAGGAAGCTGAATCTTAAAAAGATGAGTTAAGGGTTAGTTAAGGAACCTGGCACATTTGAGGACTTGTAAATAGTTTGGGCAGGAGTAGACCTATTTTTATTTTATCCTAAAAAGAGACCTCCTGTCTTCTCACATACACTGAATGTGCCCTGTGCTTTTAACCTCTGTTCACATTCTTCTTTCCTGGTGGAAATGCCCCCTCCTCCACTTTCTATGCCTATTTAAGGCTTACTTTCAGGTTTTGTTTTTCTCTAGAAAGCTTTATCTGACAGTTTGAACTTTTAGCCTATGTTTATCTATACCTTCTTTGAACCCTTTTTAGCAGTTACAATTAGAACTATATGATTTAACATTTAAACAGAGACTCTTTTCTCAGGTTGCCCTAATTAGACTGAAAGCTTCATGAGCCAAGGACTATAACTTGAAATTCTCTTGTTTTCCATAATGTCTGATAGTGTTCATTATCGTAAGTACACCTTAGATTCATTAGGGCATATGCATAGATGATTACATAATGTGACAGGTTATGAAATAATAAAGAAAACTGTGTCCTTGTAGGTGGGGTGCATTCATTCTTGCTTAAGATTTGCTGTGTCCTCTTTAAGGATGGCTGCAGCACCTGCAGATACCACTCTCACTTTCTAAGCAGGAAGAAAAGGGGAAACAGACCTTACCAGCTAAGTCCAGACCTTTTTATCAGAGCAATAGGAGCTCTCCCGGCAACCCCACCCAGCAAATTTCCCCTGCCTCTTGTTGACCAGACCTGTTGCATGGCCTCACTGTTGTCATGGAGGCTGGGAATTCACATGTTGAGCTTTCCAGCCTCTGGAGTAGAAGTAGAGAAGGAAGAATGTGGCTGGGAATGAGACATATTATATCTGGCATATTGCAAGAAATCATTTTAATGAGTTAGAAATTATTCTGTATAAAAGACCTAAGTGTGTAAAATGGTTGTATTTTGAAATACTATATATAATACTATATATTTATTTTCTTTTTTGAGACAGGGTTTTGCTCTGTCACCTAGACTGAAATGCAGTGGTGTGTTGACGGCTTCCTGTAGTCTCAACCTCCTGGGCTCAAGCGATCCTCCTGCCTCAGCCTCCCTAGTCACTAGGTCTACAGGCGTGTGCCACCACACCTGGCTAATTTTCAAAAATTTTTTTGTAGAGTCAGAGTCTCACTGTGTTGCCCAGGCTGGTCTTGAACTCCTGGGCTCAGTGATCCTCCTGCCTTGGCCTCCCAAAGTGCTGAGATTGTAGGCATTAGCTACCACACTTGCCCACTATCTATTTCTTATGTCAAAAAAATCTTTATCTTGAAAAGTTGTGGAAAAAAGCAACAAGCAAATTATTATTTTTCTCTCTTTATGGGTAACTAAACCAGAAGTTTAAGAAGACAGAATATGCTTTGCTTCACAAACTGTCTTTGCTGGCCCTTTATCCTGTAGTGGCAGGGCAGCAGGGTGAGGAGCATCAGGCATGTGAACCACGCCTTCCTGGTCAGCTGGTTTCTGTGCCATTGGTGAGCCTGTGTGATAGTGGAAGCCTAGGCTAAGTGACTTACCAACATTCCCAGCTAGTTAGTTTTAGAAAGGCTTAGAGTTTAGTTTTGGCATTGCTGTCAATTATCTGCATCTCTTTTCTCACAGATGAAAAAACTGGAAACTGTCAGTGTTTTAAAATTATGGGCTATAATGTGCTAGAAGGATCAGGGCAGTGGTGTGTTCTGAGGACTAGGGGAGCCCAAACAAAATCAGTGTTTCTATTAGGAAGGAAGGAAAGAATAACAATTGAATTGGCAATCAAATTATGTTTCACACAACACCCTTGTCTGGAAACCCACCGAAAACAGCAAACAGAAAAATTCCTTCTTCTGAGAAGGAGGAAATTGGCCACAGTATCCTTTCCCGTACCCTTCCAAAAGTCAAAAGACTGTTAGAATTATTTGCCTTGAAATGTAAACTAAAATGAAGATGAACCCAAGCTCTAAATACTTTTCCACCTTAGGCCAAGAAGGCCCACCCAGAGATTAACTAGAGCCTTGATATCTAGGGGTGTGACAGCCGTAACAGAAGCCGAGCATGTCTCTCCAGGGATTCTGTTGCTGACTGAAGAACTGCCCGACAGAAGGAGCACGAGCGACACCACAGCTTTCTCTGGTTGCCAGGAAGATGGCTGAATGGGAGCTGTCTTAGCAGGGGGAGGGGAAGCAGTGATGAGCAAGTTGTGATGTAGAAAGTCTGTGACCTTGGGGGCTTTACTCTGTGTTACGACATCCAGTGTACTCGAAAAACAGACCCTGAAGCATGTAAGTCAAAGGAGATCACTTGGTGAGCATTTGAGGCGTCAAATCTGAATCCGAGCTACGAATTGTTACCTCATTTCCTGGGTCCCTGGCCTCAGAAGTAACCAAGACAATAAACATAATAATACATGATATAGGAACATGTGATAGCCTTAAGGAGACCACTTAAAAGGATTTATAAGGATTGAAAATATGAAAATGATGGGCGAGATGTGGTAGTTGTAGAAGACACACGAGAGAGCTCATGTACACAATTTGAGTTTCTGCAGAAGAATAAAGAGCAAAGGAGCAGGGAAGCTCTTAAGTTTTCATCCTACAGATTAATTACTGGGTATCCACTGTGTGCCAGGCAGGCACCATGCGGGGACCAAGGAACTAGTTCCGAGCATAAACTCCCTCTTAAGAGTTTAAGAATGGGGGGGCCATGGTGGTTATAGAACTTTGTGAGCAAGACTACAGCTGAGAAAAATGCCCTCAGGAAAGGCACAGGTCTTTTGTGGACTGCTTTTAGATTTGACTGTGTGTGGAGGTCAGGCTTCTCTGAGGAGGGAGTATTGCAACTTATCAGAAATTTATACACGTTATAATCCAGTTCAGGTAACAGATGAAAAACTTAGACCAAACAATACTATATGTTGTAATTTCTATAATAAGAGATTGTTTTTAAAAGCTTATAGACTAGAAGGAAATATACTCAATTCATTATCATTATTGCCTCTGGGGAGGGAGGAAAGAGAAGTGAAGAGAGAACAAAGGAGAAACTAACTTTCTGGTGTCTTATTTCTTACTGAAAAAATATCTATATGCACCCCAGAACTTAAAAATTAAAGAAAAATCAACAACATACCTAAAGCAAGTATGACAAAATATTAACATTTGTTTATTCTGGGTGATACTTGTGGAATACTTTTTAGAATTTTTTTTTTAGCCTCTTTGCTTTTTAATTTGTAAAGAGAGAGATCAAGAGAAGCCCCTTTTTGGTAGCAGGTGCAGTTCATATGGGAAAGGAGCCTGGCAAGAGGAAGGCACCCCAGGCAGCCTGTGGGGGCTCTGGCTGCAGGTGGAGAGTAGGCTGCAGGTCCAGAGCAGATGTGAGAGGAACAGTTCAAGGCCATTCCAGGAATGCACATGCAAGTCCTTGGGTTAGAGGATGTAACATACATACAGAAAGAAGTATAAGGATTCAAAGGGAACATAGTGAAATGGCAGGACTCGGGTGGATCAAATGTGGACAAGGTGTTGGGATTGACTGTGGGTGTCCAGCTCTTGCAGCTGGGTGAGTGGTGAAGATGTGAGTCCAGTGAGGAGTTTTAAATTGGCTGAGGGCATTTGAAAGCCCTCAGGCTTGACTTTGCTAAGGGAAAGAGATGGGAAAAAAAAAAAAAAAAATATATATATATATGTATTAATATGTATATATGAGAAAAGGGTGAGGTTCCTCAGACTTTTGGAGGAGATAGGTCTCAAATTCAAAGCACAAGCATTGGGATTAGGAGGAACAGTAGTTCCTCTGCTATAAAGAAGAGAGGAAGAGAGGATGTAACCCTGTAGGTTTGCATGTTTGGGACCAGGAAGATGAAAGATTTTATACCAAATGACTTCTATTTTTGTGTGGAGAGGTAGAGATCATCTGCTGAGATTGGGTGGGGGTGGGTATTGACAGTTGGAGGAAAATGGAGAAGTTTCAAACTAGTGGCTCTAGAGAGAAGGCAGGTGAGCTAAGTAGAGATAGAAATATAATTCCCAGAAATGTTACGTGGCTGGTGATTATGGTTAGTCCCCCGGCTTCTCGAACGTGGGCAGGGGGAATGGGATGGTTAGGCTTAAGCCAGTTTGGGGGTCTTGACCAACAGGTGAGATGAAAAGACAGTAAGGGGCTGCAGGGTGCGGGCAGCAGCGGAGATGCCGGCATGCTGATAGCAGTGCTGTTGAGAGGATAAGGCCATGGGATCTGAACTGAAGCTGGAGGAAAGCGAACAAAGGAAGGAGTTGTGAGTTGCAGAAAAATGAGCAGTCAGTGGACTGGGGTTCCAGACAGGGCTAAGACAGGTTGCAGTGGGTTGAACAAATCTCCTGAAAGGAGGAGAGGAGGCTTTATTATCAGGTGTTTGGACTGGTGCTGTGGGAGTTGGAGCAGTTCTGGCGATGACAAGATCCGAGGTGGAACCCCATCGAAAGTGGAGGAATGGCCACTGGAGATGGAGGCAGTCAGGAAGCTGGACTGAAGAAGTGTTTGGTGGGTTTTCCGCATGGTGCTAAGCCATGGCAGGGTGGCCAAGCCCAAGATGGAGGGAAGACTGTTAGGTGAAGGCCGATTAGAAGTGCATAGGTAACAGTCTGAAGATGGGGCCAGTGGTGTGGCTGATGACATAAATCTTAAAGGGGCAGGGTCTTTCTTTTGTTTTGCTTTCTAAAGAAGAACATGTACAAATTATGGCTTAAAAGGAGCAGTTGGGGCCGGGTGTGGTGGCTCTCAACTGTAATCCCAGCACTTCGGGAGGCTGAGGCTGGTGGATCACCTGAGGTCAGGAGTTCGAGACCAGCCTGGCCAACATGGCAAAACCCCATCTCTACTAAAATTACAAAAATTAGCCGGACATGGTGGTGCACGCATGTAGTCCCAGCTACTCAGGAGGCTGAGGCAGGAGAATCATTTGAACCTGGAAGGCAGCGGTTGTAGTGAGCCAAGATCATGCCATTGCACTCCAGCCTGGGAAACAGAGCAAGACTCTGTCTCAAGAAAAAAAAAAAAAAAAGGAACAGTGGGAACAGGAGGAAGCTGACTTTGCAGCCCTTGATTGCATAGAAAGACAGAGAGTTGGCTGGGCGCGGTGGTTCCTGCCTTAATCCCAGCAGTTTGGGAGACTGAGGCTGGTGGATCGCCTGAGATTGGGAGTTCGAGACCAGCCTGACCAACATGGAGAAACCCCGTCTGTGCTAAAAATACAAAATTAGCCAGGTGTGGTGGCGTGTGCCTGTAATCCCAGCTACTCGGGAGGCTGAGGCAGGAGAATCGCTTGAACCCGGCATGCAGAGGTTGTGGTGAGCCGGGATCGTGCCATTGCACTCCAACCTGGGCAACAAGAGGAAACTCCATTTCAAAAAAAAAAACGAAAAAGATAGTTGTCCCTTGGGGGCCGCAAGGAAGAAGTGCTGTCCTCAGGAAGGAGAAACACGGAGATGAGGGAGCTCACCAAGAAGTGAAAGGGTGGTTCTGAGCCTAGTGTTGAGGACGGTAGACCCATGAAATGCAGATTCTGCACACACAGCTCTAGTCATAACAGACCCAGGACTGCAGAGTCACACCACATACCTGGAGGGTGGAAGACTCAGACACAGTGAACGATATAGCAGAAGAAAGTTGCCTTGAAATAAAGAATAGACTTCAGGCTTGCCTACTGAAAGTTATTACTAGATCTCAGAAAAATATCTTTCCCAACAATGAAGTCTGAGATGTAGCCTAGTGAAAACACTGAAACCCAAGGATAAAGAAAGGAATCCTGTAAACATCTGAGTGTGGAAACCCGAGCGTAGTCACCTTCAGGATGTGGGAGAGCAGTGGTGGGTGGGCGCTCGGGCTGGCGTCAGACTGCTTCACACTGAGTCACACTCGGCGTTGGAAGGGAGTGGAGTGATGTCTGAAAAGTTCTGAGAGAATGTGTATGACTCAAATATTTCCTACCCTGTCAAGCTATTATTTTAGTAAAGGAGTCCATAGACAGGGTTGTTCTAGAATGCGGCCATTACAAACCTGTTGAGAAAAACTGCTTGATAGTTGAACCCTGCTGACCACAAGATATATCCAAAGGAGGATTTAAGAATGGAAAGCTGTTGTAATAGGACTTGTGGTAGGCATAAATCCCACTCAGAACAACTGGATGTTTTGGTTGTAGATCATCATTTATATGTTGCAAGCCTTGAAAACATTTTATCACACAAATCTGGATGTTAGGAAGAGATGGTGCAAAGAAGGGTGTTGGTGTCCTCCTCTCCGCACGTAAGGCACCATCTCAAGCTAATGTAGGTCATTAAGTGAAGATCCTAACTTCTTAAAGGAATAATGTTGACAGTACATTCATAATGAAAAGTTCTAGGTGCTGTTCTTTTGATTTTTTCCCCTTTATTGTACATTGTGAACATTTTTGTTACTTTGTTAGGATTTTGAAGGGGTTGTCAATAAAGTGTGAAATTGCTGGGGAGTTAGTTTTGTGATTTTTTTTTTTTTTAAATCCTCATTTAGACCTCAGCTAACAGTGGTGAGAACCTTGCTTCTCTCAGTGCTGCGTGCCTGTGACATTCCCTCTCTTGCCCTGCTGATGTGTAGCTTCAGGTGAGAGTGCTAAGTTGCCAAGTTCTACTCTCAAATGTCTCCCTTTACATTTTGTATTTTAAGGTGTATTTTGATTACATGAGAAGCTGGATCCAAATGCTACAGCAATTACCTCAAGCATCCCATAGTTTAAAAAATCTGTTAGAAGAAGAATGGAATTTCACCAAAGAAATAACTCATTACATACGGGGAGGAGAAGCACAGGCCGGGAAGCTTTTCTGGTAGGAATCCTTGTGCTTCTGAACGCGACGCTCCCACCTTCTCACTCTCACGCCATTTACTCACAGATTGTCTCCTATGTGTTTGTATGTTTAGTTACATGAAAATTGCAACTATCCATATCTCATATGTGCACCCTCTTCCAAGTTTTGAGTGGTGTTTCTCAATCGGGGTGATTTTTTTCCGCTTGGGGACATTGGGCAGTATCTGGAGACACTTGATGGTCATGACTAGGAAGATGCTCCTGGCAGTGAGTGGGCAGCGGGGAGGGAGGCTGCTGCTGTTCACGGCACACAGAACAGTCCCACAACAGGGCTATCCACTCAGATGTCAGCTTTGAACCTTAGAACTTCTGCCCTATAATGAACCCTTTTTCCCCCCTAATAAAAGGAAGGAGAATGTAAGTCCTTCAAGAGTAGAATATCCCCACCTGTGTCAGTCTTGGTGGGAACATGCAGAACTTAAGACGCATTTTAAGTGTATTTTTACTGCCACGGTTTGGGGAATGTAGTGCTCATCACAGACTCTCTTTATGAATTGGGTGTGCGTAGGATGAGGGAATAGAAATGTAAACAAGGGGGAATCATGAAGACAGCAGTGCAGTCGCAGGGCTGGTCTGTCAGTTCTAGGAAATGAACATCTTGCATGCAAGCTTGGGATCGCTGGGCACAGGCCGCATCTCCATGGTCTTTGCTGGTGGCCACTGCACCTCAGACATGCTTTGACTCAGATGAGGTCAGTGTCCTTCTGTGCTTTAGATTCTGCTACTGTCTTTTGGCACCACCTTCTCCCACTTGTCTCATCAGCCATTTTATTTTCTGTCTCCCTTTCATAAAGTATTATAAGAACATGCCTATTCTAGTCCTGGACCCCATTGCATTTTGTCTGTTGTATTGGAGCAGCAGCTTCTGCTGCCTACCCTGTCTCCCGGTTCCGTTGGTGTGACTTCTGCAGGACTCCAGCTTTAGCTTTGTTCTCGACTCTGCCGATCTCTCCTGTGTTCAGTCTCCCAGAATCTTGTATCCACTTCTCTGTTCTAATGGCCATTTCTTTTTACATCCTCTCTCTTTATTTGGAGTAGATGGTGAACTTGCTCTCCTCTCATAGCTTCATCCGTCAGGCCATGATCCCCAGGCTGTCTTTGCTTGTCTGTTCAGCTTGGTGCCCATAGTCAGCCTTTTTAAAAAGGGCATTCATTGTCATTCGCAACATCTCTTCCCGCTTACTTTTCCATGATTCTGCTTTGCCTAATTCCTTCTGTTTGCATTTTCTGTTTCCAACCTGTCAAGCTTTGTTGAAAAAATGTTTTTAAAGGTTACTGTTTAGTTTCACTACAAATTCATGTTGTTTAATGTCACTGTACCCTCACTTCCTCTTGTCCATCTTTGTGTTTCTATCTTTTGCTTGTCCTTCAAATTCCCTAGAGTGCAGTCTCTGGCCTTTGCCTTCATGATCCTTGCTCTGAGAAGCTCAAGGGCTTTTTCATTCCCCCTTCTTGTGAACAGTCCACTTTTATTGTAGTTCTGTACTCCAGTGCATTTTATCTGTTGTATTGGAGCAGCAGCTTCTGCTTCAAACACTGTTTCTCCGAGGGTCAGCCAGTGTTGGAATCAACCCCGACTCCTTTATTTACTGCACACACTACCTCGACTCTTTTGGCTGTCCTTTGAGGGTATATCCAGAATCTGACCTCTGCCTCTCAAGCAGTCCACACGTCCACTCTTCCCAGGTTGTCATTTCTCAGGTGTGTTACTGCAGTAGCTCTCTAAACAGTCTCCCTACTTCTGCCTGAAGCCTCCTAGAGTTTATTCTCAACACCACAGCCAGAATGGTCTGGTTAAAGTGTATGTTAGACCATTGTCTCCTCTCAATTTCCCAGTGGCTCCCCATCTTACTCAGAAAACGTAAGACTGCCTAACAATGGCCCGCAAGGCCTGACACGGTCCAATTTCTCATTACGTCTTTGTCCTCCTTCCAGACCCTCCTGTGCTCGCTTCCCAGCCACAGTGGCTGCCTCACTGCCTCAGGCCAGGCGTGTTCCAGCCTCACACCCTTTTCACCAGCTGGCGCCTCTCCGTGGAGTGCTCTTCCTCCCAGTTATTTTCATGACCTGTTTCCCCACTTCCTTCAGGTCTTTATCCAGATGTTACCTTCTCAGTATCTTTAAGATGGAAATTCCTACCCACAACTCCTTAGCTTTTTTCTCATTCCTTTTCCCCATAGCATTTACCAATAACCTGAAATACATTTCCCTTTTTTGTTTTATTTATTGTTTTTCTCCACCCACTGGAGGGCTTGTACCAGTTTTGTTTGCTGCTGCTTAGTACATAATAGGCACTCAATATTTGTTGAGTGAGTACATTCTAGTTTTTTTATATAATGTTCTTTTTAAAAGCATGTTTCCAATCAGACCCCTTTCCCAATAAGATATTTTAAAATTTACTCTCTCTGCTTATCAAATGCCAAACTAATGAGCATGACATCCAGTGCCCTCCACAGCATGGCCCCAGGACTTTCCCCTCTCCCTTTGTAGCCTAAATACCCACTACTCTTCAGATTGGATGATTTTCTTTTTTCACGAACATGCTTGCTTGACCACATCTTCATGCTTTTTAATCATATTTATTGTTCTTCCTGGACTTTCCTTCCGCCTTTTCCATTTTCTTCCTCGCAGATTTTCCTCTTCCCAGTATTAGTCCACCTGTTAAAATTCTGCGTTTGCCTGCAAGGCCCACTGCAGGGCTTTCTGGACATGAGGGCATGCCTTCAGCTGGGTCTGAAACCGTGCCTTCGTGGGGGTTGGTCTTTCTCCTCCTCCGACAAGCCTAGCACTTACCTCCTGCCACATCTGATACTGGTTCTATACTTACCTGCTCTCTGTTACTAGATCATAAGTTCTTTTCCTTGAACATCCTAAGTCAGTAAACTGTTGTTGAATTTTACTTCACTCATTGAGATTCATTTTATATACCGGGGTGTACATTTTAACGCTAGTATTTAGAGTTGTGTACTCAATGAGAAGGATCAGCCACATAGAGTGTTTCATGCTTAGTCACTGTGCAAAGCTAATCGTGGGGGAAATTCGTAAGAACAGTTGCACTTAAGGAATTCACTTTCCCCCTTATCCTTAGTTTGAGGCCATTTTATACCATTTTTAACATTTAAGATAGAAATAACATTTGTGTACTAATCCCGTAGCTACTATGAATCAGTTTAAGATTTTAAGGTTTATAGTGAGATAGTGTGGTAATAGAACAAAGGTAGGTACATGCCATAATCCAGATTTCTACTTTTCCACATCTATGGTTTTATATTAAAAGAAGAGAAATTTTTCATTTTTGATTTTTAAACAGTAGCTGAGCCTTTCAAGTTTCTCAGTCAAGAATTAGGCTATGAGTGGGGACAGTTTTTCTTCTCTGTTTTATTTTTATTTTTGTTCCCTTAGTGACATTGCAGGAATGCTGCTGAAGTCTACAGGAAGTTTTTTAGAATTTGGCTTACAGGAGAGCTGTGCCGAATTCTGGACTAGTGCGGATGATAGCAGTGCTTCCGACGAAATCAGGTTGGAGCTGTGCTTCCTTTCCTCTTCCACTTCTTATCTCGTTGTTTTCTTCTTCTTGGTGAGATCCTAGAAGGAGCATTGTTCAAACCAAATTGTGCTGGCCTGGAAGAATTTGGGCAGTAGACGTAAAGGGATTTATTTATAACTGTCTTGTCTTTTCATGTGATTTCTTAGTTATGGTTTTATGTGAAATTTTCTTTGAAGGGGAACTTAGAATTTATTTAGCGTGATAGAAATAGTGCTAACTGGCTGGGCTCGGTGGCTCACACCTGTAATCCCAGCACTTCAGGAGGCCGAGGTGGGTGAATCACGAGGTCAGGAGTTCAAGACCAGCCTGGCCAAGATGGTGAAACCTTGTCTCTACTAAAAATACAAAAAAAATTAGCTGGGCGTGGTGACACACGCCCGTAATTCCAGCTATTCGGGAGGCCGAGGCAGAGAATTTCTTGAACCCAGGAGGCAGAGGTTGCAGTGAGCTGAGATCACGCCACTGCACTCCAGCCTGGGTGACAGAGCGAGACTCCATCTCAAAAAAAAAAAAAAAAGCTAACTTAAGATAAAGAGATAAAGTTGACTAGAAAAAAATGAGTAGAATTTTCTTGATCTACATTTCTGGGATGCCTTTGTATTAGTTTCTGTTCTTAAAAAATCTATGTAGTGGTCCATTAATACATTTTAATGATATTTGGTACATTTTTATTCTTAGTATATTCCTTCTGTTGAACTTTAAACTTAAGTGTATGAAACTGGTTTCTCTGTTGAAATTCCTCCAATTCTGTGCAGATAGTATTCAGGTCAAACCTTTAGAAATTGCTACTCTTTGTGGCATATATATCAGGCATATAGCAACTTTGTGGCCGTATAATCAGCAAGGTCATATGATTCAAATTTAGGGAATGCTCAAATGGAACTGACTTCTCCAAAGCTAAAATGTTTTCGCTCGCTATTCAAAGTTTGATGAAAAACACATTTTGAGTTTCAGAACTCCTGGTATGTTTTTATGCCAAGGTTAAAGAAAGAAGTTCCCACATGGGTTCTCACCTGGGAAAATATTGAATAGCTGAGAAATGGAATAAATAAGTTTGTAGATCTTACAGTTTTGAGAGCTAACATGGTGGGTTCAAAATAACTCCAAGCATGTAGATTCCAAATAAACATGAGAAGTCAGGAATGAAGATGGTGAACTAGAGAGTGGCTCTTATGACACTGTTTACTCATAATAGATCTAAAAGGGGTGCAATGGGCAGTGCTGGAGCCGCTTCTGGCTTGAGGGAGCTGATCGTGCACATCTCTTCCCATTTCATTGCTCAGTAACATCATACTGCTGCCTTGAAATTAGCTATAATGGGAGTATTTACACCACAGAAATCAGCGTGCACTGCGTAAGATAGTTATTTAGGGGCAGCCAGTTGTTAAATATTTCCCAGACCACACTGTGTATATTTCTTTTTAGATTATGAGCCAGGAGTTAAGAACTTAACCTTAAACTCCAAGAAATGATCATAATGAAATCTTAAGAAAATTAAGCTTCCTCTTATTTGAAGGTTATTCAATGTGCCCTGCTTACGTTGAAAGGATATGAATATTTTCTACAAAACTGTCAGGAGCAGGCTTCTGAATGTTTTGACTACATCCTCGATAATTGTTTGTTCCCATTTGAAAATCTGCAGTCTTTATTTATTACTGTGATTTGGAATTTGCTTCATCTTTATTGTTAAATCCCTCTTGCACCTCTGGAGTATTCCCTACTGTGTTCTAACTGGCCTTGAATCCACTTGGCAGGAGGTCTGTTATAGAGATCAGCCGAGCCCTGAAGGAGCTCTTCCATGAAGCCAGAGAAAGGGCCTCCAAAGCACTTGGATTTGCTAAAATGTTGAGAAAGGTGAGCCTGCAATCCTGATTGATTAGTACCTTTTATCTTATTTTTCTTTTATCTTATTGTTTTAATGCTAACCCTAAAGAAGTTTCTTTGTAACTGTGATCCTAGGACCTGGAAATAGCAGCAGAATTCAGGCTTTCAGCCCCAGTTAGAGACCTCCTGGATGTTCTGAAATTAAAACAGTATGTCAAGGTAAGTACTCCAAATGGTGTGATTGAAACATTTTGCCTTTCCTCCTTTATTTTAAAACAGGCAAACTTTTTCTTGAAGGTCCAGACAGTAAATATTACAGGCTCTGAAGGCTGTACCACAACCCCAGTTGTAAGACTGTCCTGTAATTCACTAGTGGAATAATGAAAGTCTTTTTCATACTTGACTTACTAACTTGTCTTAAGAGTGTAGATAAATACTAAAAAATTTACTCATGCTGTTTATTAATTTAGTTATACATATTTGAAATAATGTGTATAAGGAGATAATATTTATTTTAAATAGTGGTTTTGTTTTTCACCCTTATATTTCCTGATGCAGTTCAAAAGTTTTACAGTGAATCTTTGACATCAAGATCCTGGTCATCACTAGAGCCATTTTTTGAGTCAGCAACTTTACTCCACTTTAAGTTGTTTGACATTTAGCACTGTTAGAATGCGTATGTGATGTCATCACTGAACATTTTATCCCAAGCCCACAGTTTTATCCCACGCCTATACTGAGAGTGGGAGGCATGACCTGCATCGTGCCACCACATGTGTACCCTTTGAGAAATTGATCTCAAGGAGCCTTCTTATGATGACCCCCTGGCTCCCTGCCCTGGAATAATTAGAGAATCTGTATTAACAATTTTTGCCTTTTTCCCAAGCCAGGTGATTTTCTGTAAGCATCACAAACTAGCAGTGGTTGAGGTTTTTCAGGTTGTCTTGCCTCCCCCTCAAGTATTTTCTTTGTTGTTGAAAAGAAAGCAGTGAGGAGGATGTCCAGTAATCGGGAGACTCTGTAAGGCCTCTCCTCCAGTGCGTTCACAGACTCCTCCTGCCTCCTCCAGTCACACTGAACCCAGCTTCCTTCCTGCAGTTCCCTCACTGCTCCAATTCGCACCCTTCCCACATCCCCTCCCTAAACCTGCCTCTGCTTTCCTAGGTTCATTTGTTTGTTTTAAATAACATACTTCTCTAATGTACAACGTTCCTTAAGATTTTGGATTATTTCTGTTGCAGGTACAAATTCCTGGGTTAGAAAACTTGCAAGTGTTTGTTCCAGACACTCTTGCTGAGGAGAAGAGTATTATTTTGCAGTTACTCAATGCAGCCGCAGGAAAGGACTGTTCAAAAGATTCAGACGACGTACTCTTCGATGCCTATCTGCTTCTGACCAAGCACGGTGATCGAGCCCGTGATTCAGAGGACAGCTGGGGCACATGGGAGGCACAGCCTGTCAAAGTCGTGCCTCAGGTGGAGACTGTTGACACCCTGAGAAGCATGCAGGTACATCTCACCTCCGACTTCTCAGCAGTGTTACTTAAAGGACTTTTAGTAAGAATGAACTGTTAGCCACTCATGAATGAGGGGTGCAGCTACCCTAGTAATCACAAGTATATAGTTCCCAAAAATATGCCTCAATGTGTTAATAGGTAATTTTGCAGCATAATTTGTACAATGTATCATTCTGTTAAGTTAAATTATTCTGGAATATTTGAAATAAACCATCTTTCTGGTTTATATCTTTTCTTAGTTCAGCCACAGCTTAGTTCAGCTGTGGAGCTATGATCTAAAAGAAATTATGTCACTAATATAATTTGTAGTTCTAGAAATCCCAGTTCTCCAAGTATTCAGGTTTACTGATTATTTAATTTTCACTTTTTTTAGTGAAGGTTGTCCCCTCCCTACCTAACAGGGACCTCGTGACAGTTTCTATAACTCATTAGTTATAAACTGTGAGAAGCTTTCTCATTTATCTTTGTTCAGCTTAGGAACAGTCATGGTGAGTGTTCATATGCACCTTGAGCTCAGTCTCACAAGAACTGAGTATACACTGGCCTGCTGTGTCCCTTCACCCCAACAACTCTGCTTTTATATTCCGTCTCAGTGAATGGTTCCGCGTTCACTCACATGTTTAAACCAGAAATGTGACAGCTAATGTAAATTCAGCCTTCCACCTTTCCAGTTAATACCTTGCCAGAAGTATTTCCAGTCAATGATCCTTTCCCTGCATCCCCAGAGCAGCTGCTATAGTCAGAACTTTACCATCCCTCTCCTGAACTACTGCAGTTTCTTACTTTGAGTTTCCCTGCTTCAAACCTCACCTTCTGTCTCTCCAATTCTGTAAATGTTTTTGTACTTCCAGAATGATCATTATAATACATCTGATTGCATCACAGATCTACTTAAAATACTGCAAGGATTCTTTATCTCTTGAAGAACAAAAGTAATAAAGTCTTGATTTCTTAATGTTTTATATAAGGCCCTTCAATTGATGTCTCTTATTCCTACATTTTCCTTCTTCACACTGCTCCAATACACACACTCAAACTCACACTCACACTCTGCACTAGCAGTACTCAACGCTTGAAGTTCTAGGATATCTCAAAGATGTCATGCCTGCAGTCCCAAGGGGTTGTTCTCCATGGTGCTGAATATCCCAGCTGTCAATGCCCACTGAAGTGTGTTGCTATGTAGGGGAAGCTTTGCTTATAAATGACTTTCTGATCAGATGGTTGTTGGCCTGGTATCCCTGAGATTGGCATTGTTTTTGGACTGGTGTTGAACTAGAATAACAACTAGTAACTGGGTTGGTTTTTGTGTCCTGTGCTTGATTTTCCTCCCAGGTGGATAATCTTTTACTAGTTGTCATGCAGTCTGCCCATCTCACAATTCAGAGAAAAGCTTTCCAGCAGTCCATTGAGGGACTTATGACTCTGTGCCAGGAGCAGACATCCAGTCAGCCGGTCATCGCCAAAGCTTTGCAGCAGTTGAAGGTATCACGCTGTTCTCTACATTAGCTGAGATTTTTCCTTTTTGCTGAAATACTGTGGAAGAGTCAGTGTGTGGTAATGTGTGTAAGGTAATATCATCCAAGGAACTTGAGCTCTTAAATTGCCCACCCACTCACCTCTCTTCCCAATACATATTTTCTTACGTCTAAACTACAGATTCTGAGATTCCTGAAGCTGTAGAACTTTGTAATTGGAAAGGATAGAGAATTGAACTTTATGTGACTTACTCATGATGACTACATGACTGGCTAGTGGCAAAGTTGAAAATTTAGGAATATAGGTCTCTTCATTCCCAGTGTAAATTTCATTCTCCTTTCACAATCTCCAGTATTTACTAGAGGTATTCCGTATCAGTAGTGTGTAATAGAAGATATCTTGTTTTGTTTAATAAATCAACCAAATTAAACATAATAGGAAAAAGTTGCAGAGAAACACAAAGGCCTTTCAAAGTTTATAACAAGCCACAGCCTGGCTGTCTTTTTCCATTATTTTCTGTTTTTGACACTTTCTATTTTGTATCCCATGTATCAGTCTTGATCTCATCCACACTTTTGCAGGTGATCAGTTACGTCTTCTCACTCACATTAAGGCTTAACTTCTTGAAGAAGAAACACTCTCTGAAGTTACAAGTCATTTCATAAACATTTGTTTTTCTTCTGTCAGTCTGATTTGTCTAATTTATCTATAAACATTTATTAACTAAATATTTAGGTTATCTCTCTTTATAGATTGCTGGAAGAATATTTTGTAACCATAGTAAGGGGATTGCCTGATGGAGACCTTGTATGCACTCATGTGTAAGGGTAGAAAGGGAGACCAATTTGGAGCTATTGTGTTGACGACAGAGGTGACGAAAACTCGAGCTAGGGCAGGGCTTCTCAGCCTCTTCAGTGTGGGCATTTGGGCCAGTAATTCTTTGTTGTGGAGGTCCGTCCTGTGCATTCCAGGACGTTTAGCAGCATTCCTGGCCTCTGCTTACCATATCCCAGTAGATTCCACTTTTTCCTCCAAATTTTGACAGTCTAAAACTTCTCTGGACAACGTCTCCAGACGCTGAGGGGAGGGCGAAAAATCCGCCCCAGAAGAGAACCCCTGGACTAGGAAGTAGCGGGGAAATGAGGACAGCCTGATTCGAGGACACCGTGGAGGTCGTCTAGAAGTACGTGGGCTTTTTCACTCTGTGGAATTGCACCCGTACTTATGGTTGAGCAACCGTCCAAGAGGAGAAAACAACAGGTGGTTGATGTATAAAAATATTGAAGATAAAAGCATCTATTCCAAGAGCAGATTACAACTAGACTGTATCATTTTAAATGCATTTTTTCTCTTCTATTTAAGAATGCCAAATAAAATGACATAATTTCTTCTATATTTGGTAATTCCTTTTGATAACTAAAAGTGGCTGAATTGTTTTGTAGTGGTTAATGTCTGTGTGATAATGAATGAAATCTTTCTTTAAAATGTGGTAAGTATTGTATGATTTGCTTCGTTTTGCATTAATCCTGGTTTGGACTCTTTAGAATGATGCATTAGAGCTATGCAACAGAATAAGCAATGCCATTGACCGCGTGGACCACATGTTCACATCAGAATTCGATGCTGAAGTTGATGAATCCGAATCTGTCACCTTGCAACAGTACTACCGAGAAGCAATGATTCAGGGGTACAATTTTGGATTTGAGGTAGGTTCAAAATAAGAGGAAACACACACTACAGTTTAGTAATTGCTTGATAACTTACAGAAAGTTTTAGGAACCTTTTACAGTAAATCTGATACTGTAATCACAGCGTAATCAAGAATATCATCTTATATCACTGCTGTATATCGGAGATGTTACTGTACTTTTAAACTGTTAGGTAGTTGTCCGACTTTTGTTTTGTGCCAACAGCCAACTACTTAACATTTTTAAACTTTAAAGAGATGTTTTATATCATGAAAGCACATTCTTAATTTAAACTCAGGAGTGAAACATTTATGAAACTGCATATTGAAACACTATACTTTCCATAATTCTTCATAATATTCAAAATATAGAAATTGTAATTGGATTTCACTTTTTGTTTTTAGAAAACATTTTAAACAGACATGACATTATAGTGTGTGGTATTATTTAATGATCATTTTCTTAATTTTGATATACCGGAAATCTTCTTACAGTATCATAAAGAAGTTGTTCGTTTGATGTCTGGGGAGTTTAGACAGAAGATAGGAGACAAATATATAAGCTTTGCCCGGAAGTGGATGAATTATGTCCTGACTAAATGTGAGAGTGGTAGAGGTACAAGACCCAGGTAATGACCAAGTAGGATGTTTCTGAAATATGTCATGTGGGGTTGGGAGTATTTGTTCATATATGTCCTATGGGATTTTTTTTGAGCAGATGACACAGAAGGGAGCACCCTAAACTCTTTGGTGATCAGGTTTTGTTTTTTTTTTTTTAATGGAAAAATATACAGAGAAAACTGCATAATTCTTGCAAAAAAATTTTTTTAAAAATTTGTTCCAAATTGGAGTTGTCTTTAAGGGAACTCATGTTCTCCTTTGACAAGTCTTCCTGATGACTAATGTTTTTTCCTCCCTCATGAAATTTATTCATTAAGAAACCGTTTTGGAATTTGCAGGGGTGAAATGGGTGAATCATCTGTGAGGCTCAATAGTAGCTCCACTAAAGTAAACATAGTTATTAAAGTGTCATGACTGTGTGAAAAATAGCTGAGTGTTCTGTAATTTGTAATGGAGGGGTAGCGTGGGGCACTTTTTAGAAGTCATTAAGCAATTTCTCTAAGTTAGAGAAAACACATTTGCTGTGCCTGAGACTCCAGTAGGAACTTTGTGTTACAAAACTCATAAATAATTGTTGAATTACAAATAAATAATTGTTGAATTACAGATGGCACCTATCATGTCTAAAATCCTCTTTCATGCTTCCTATTGGTTTCAAAACAAAATTAAATTTTAAAAAATTAGGTCACACTGTAAACTTACTGAACCCAGGCAAAAAAAAAAAAAAAAAAAGTGTTTTGTCATAAATAGTAATTATAATTATGTTACTTTTCAGTATTGTACAGTCTAAAACTGCTACAGCATTTTCTTGGTTGTTTGTGATTGCCGAACTTTTTCATGTACCAGGTGGGCGACTCAAGGATTTGATTTTCTACAAGCAATTGAACCTGCCTTTATTTCAGCTTTACCAGAAGATGACTTCTTGGTATGGAATATTCTAAAGTTTTTTTCATTATAAAAATAAGCCAGTCACTCTTCATTTTCTGGTTGAGTATGTTTTATATGTAATAATCGTTCTTTTTTTTTTTTTTTTGAGACAGAGTCTCGCTGTGTCACCCAGGCTGGAGTGTAGTGGCCGGATTTCGGTTCACTGCAAGCTCTGCCTCCCGGGTTCATGCCATTCTCCTGCCTCAGCCTCCCGAGTTGCTGGGACTACAGGCACCCGCCACCTCGCCCGGCTAGTTTTTTGTATTTTTTAGTAGAGACGGGGTTTCACCATGTTAGCCAGGGTGGTCTCGATCTGCTGACCTCGTGATCCGCCCGTCTCGGCCTCCCAAAGTGCTGGGATTACAGGCTTGAGCCACCGCGCCCAGCCGTGGTTCTTAAATATTTTTCATGTAATGATAATGCTGAGAAATTTAAAGTACTCCTCATAGCAGAGTAAGATATTTTTTTCTTTTTGTAACATTAGTGTTCAACTAAATCAATGTCTAGTTTGTAAACCCTGGACCTTCTAACATATTTGGTAGTTTTATATTTTTACTGCTATCATAGCTGCTGCTTTGGGGCAGAACAAAAATTAGCTCTTTTACCTCAGTGTGCATCATTTGAGAGCATCTCACTCATGTTAGATATTATCACTGTTAGTCTGATAAATGTCATCAGATTAGCATGATGTTGCTCAAAGTGTGAATTCATTTATTTTATTCTCCCAGTAGTAGAGACGATTACATGAGAAGTCCTTTGCTTGTACACATTATTGTGTTACGGGAAGTTGACAGCTAATTTGCTTTTACTTACAAAAATGAAATACACTATATTATTTTAAATTACATACAATTTGTGTTTATACCTATTTTCTTTTAAGCTAACTGAAAATAGTTTGGGTAGCATGTTTTTAAAAATACACTGAAAATTAATTTGTGCTACTTCCATAATTAAGAAAGCAAGCCTGTTTTCTCTACTTTTCCCAATTTCTTTTGGTTTCTAGAGTTTACAAGCCTTGATGAATGAATGCATTGGCCATGTCATAGGAAAACCACACAGTCCTGTTACAGGTTTGTACCTTGGTAAGACAGCCGTGACAGCATTTCTTCTGGAACACAATGATTTGAGTGGACAAATCCTCTTGTAATTGCAGTCGTTTAAAATGGTATAAGAGGTGTTTTAACAATATTCAGGAAAACGACAATGAGAGGCACAGAAATGAGGTGTGTAGACAGATAACTCCACAGCAGTCTTTCTAAATCCGACAGGAAGATTAAAACGTCAGCCATAAGCTACTCCATGCTAGCCAGCAGGATTCAATTATACATTTGTTTCTATGCCAATATACCATTCTTTTTTCCCCTTTACCATCTTTTCTGATGGGGAGGAAAGACTGGAGGAGGGTGTTGTCTGCCAAGCAGGAGAAACCGCCCCTGCTGCAGGTGGCTGCAGATCACTTCCCTGTCCCTCCTTCCTCACCTTTGAGGACAGCAGTGTCCATTTCTCCACAGCTGTCCCAAGTACCCACCTTCCCACCAGCTGTAGTAAATTCTGATTTGGTTTTACTTTTTAAAAAATCAAGTTAAGATATGCTGCTATATATATTACTTTAATTACAATTTTTGATTACAGTTTATGTACAATTTTATAGTCACATTGAATGATTAACGCTTTTACAGTATATGTTGGAATGTTGAAAACAAAATATATGTCAAAAAAAGCTATGTTTTATGCCATTCTTGAGATAGTTTGTAAATAAAACAAAACTGTATTTATAATAATAAACAGCCAAAAATGAAAACTTAGAAATTTTATGCAATTTCAGTTACACAAAATATAATTCATAAATGGTAAATTTATTGAACATCAACTATATTTCATATAGTGTACTTGCTAGCTACAGAAAATTAGTAGAATGGGTTTTAATTGTTGGTTTTTTAATCTTCAGTTTATACCTCTTTTTCTCCCAAGGTTGTTGTGAAAATGAAAGTTATCGTTTGTAAGACTATTTGAGCATTTTATATAAAGCATGCTATTGTCTTATCAGGCTTTTGCCTAAGCATATTATGAGTAATTTTGATTTTCTGATCTCTTAAGACGTTCATGTTTCTCTAAGAACACATGATTGATAATTCAATAAGAATTACTTAAAAAATACTTTATTACATAAGGAATCATTGTCATTGTGGAAAAATTACAACATAGAAAAAGTATCTAGAAAAATATGGAAGATGTACATTTAGAAAATTTATCAATGTAGAAAAAAGATTACAAAAGATAAAAGAAAAATGACTCATACTTCCTTAATCCAAAGGTAGTCCTGGGTAACATCTGAGTCGCTCATCTTTCAATATGCCTGCCACTCCACCCTGCAGTGGGACAGTTCATTAATAGTGCTCTCTGGAGACTCACATGGTCCTCTGTCCTCTCAGCCACTGTGGGTTAGTGGAACGAACTGTGGGGGCCTGGGCAGCAATTGACCTGGGGCTGCTCATTTAACGTCATTGAGCCTCCCTTTTTAATGAGTGAACTGGATGCTAATGAGGATTAAATAAGTAATAACATTGTATAAATTCTAGTGTTCCATACACAACAGGGGTCATCATTTGGTTTTGTGTTGTTTTCTTACAAAAGAAATGAATGAAAATGAGAGCACATCAACTGTCATTTTGTTACTGTTGCTTACTTTCTTCCTTTCCCTCTATTGTAAGCGCGTAACAAATAACAACCTGGTATGTAAGCTTCCATATTTTCTGTAGATTCATATAATCACACAAATACGTTCTACCTGTACCTTTCTCTGCTACCATTTCATCACACAGTCATTTATAGGGTGGTTCGTTTACAATTGTAGAAATGTCTCTGTGTCAACAGGTATCGATCTCACTGGTTCTTTTTATTGGCCACACTGTGGCCGTTCATGAATGTACTGTAATTCTTTCTACCATTTTTTTTATGGGCTTTTTTTGTTTTGCCCATGAAAAACATCTCTATAATCAGTGTTTACCAATAGTGAAATGTGAACATCCATTTTGTTTATTAGCCATTTGAATTTTCTTTCCAATGAAGTGGAAAGTTTTGCAGTGTTACATATACCTACTATTAAAATAATTGTTTTGTTTCATGCAAAACATATATGTGCACATGGTTTTTTAAACAGAATGTCTATTTGTAGGAAAATTTTTACTAATTTTTGACTAGTTCCCAGTATCTTTGCTTAATTACTCACCAAATCGTTTTTTTTTTCTTTTAACCTTTATTACTATTGAATTTCTTCCATTTGCCATTGTAATAGCTAGGATAATGAATCAGAGATACAAATTGCCTGACTCTTTTTGTTAGCAGGGTCTTTAAAGTTTTGATTTGTAAGTTCTGCAAGGGAACTTCATATCTCTCCATTTTAACTATTTCTGTCTCTCTTGTTTCACCTTATTAATAGGAAACAAAATCATGAAGAAACAGGATTTCCATTTAGGATAAAACTTATTTGGGGTAAAACATATATAGACTGAAAGTATTAACATGAAGAGAAAATATGACATTAAAAAAATACTAAGGAAGGTTAAAACAGATTGTTAAAAGTCAAGAAGAGAAAAAGCATGTTACGGAGAGTAGGCAAAATATAACACATGTCCATTAATATTGACATCTAGTTATTGGGAAAGTGGAATTGTCAGCATATTTGTAATCACTAGATAAGATCTCTAATTTTAAATTTTATCTAGTTTAAAATTTTTATTTTAAATTTTATTCATATTTATCTATTACCAGAATATGTAAAAGAAAAAGAGAAGAAAACATGCTCTTGAAAAAAAAAATAACTAATAACTCAGTTAAATCTACTTGATCTGGTTTAGAGGAACTGAGTAAAACTCCATGTACTCAGGAAAATGACAGCGACCTCAAAGGCAGGATCTCTCGAAATGTCGCCAGTGGCCACAATCTTTTTAACGTGTAGATAACATAAGAACTCCTTTTTATTAGGAGTATCTCTAAAATGAGTTACATCATTTGTTTAGCTTACATTGTGTATGTTTTACTCCAGGATTTTAAAAATGTTTTTTGATGGAGAAAACTGTAAATATATAATAGGGCTTTACTGACTTTTAAAAAGTGACATTTCCCATAATATTTGTATATGTAATATTATTTTTTACTTATATAAATGGACTTACCTTGGTCATTGGCCAAAATGAGTGACATTCCATTTTCCATTTGACTGTTTGGTTTGATGATTTTCTGTGGACCATGTTAACAAGTTGCATTTGTTGCCATTTTTGCTGGCAGCCATTCATCGGAACAGCCCCCGTCCTATGAAGGTACCTCGATGCCATAGTGACCCTCCTAACCCACACCTCATTATCCCCACTCCAGAGGGATTCAGGTATTTGGTGCTTGTCTAGTCATTTGCTTTACAGAGTGCTCTCCGATATGCATGCTGATACTTTTGAAACTACTAGGTGCTTGCTCTGAGAGCTAAATACCTTTGCTGCGTTGTTCGTACATTTGTAAAAGCTCTTTCTTGCATTATCTTGAAGCCTTTAGTCGCAAAAGAAAAAGACATGCAAATTTAAAACAGACCTGTACCTTTCAAGATAACTTCATTTCTCAGCTTATTTATAACCTCAAGCTACTAAATGCTTTCAGGCTTTGGAGTCATTTTTCCCTTTCCTGCCTTTGAAAAATAACCTTCAGAAAACAAATTTGAATGTGGATAGTGTAGTCAACATTTGAAAACAATACTAAATACCACTAAAAGTGGAGAAAAACTGGAATGACCTTTCCAGATTCAATTTTTATCTGCATATGTAATTACAAAGCAACGTAAACACTTAAGTGAATTCAGAAACGATAGTACATTCACGATAACTGCCTTGAATGTGGTGGCATTTCTGCATCTTGAGATAGTGAGCACCTTCTCTCGCTGTATAATCACTTTTTAAAAGTGTAATTTTATTTAACAATATTTGCTAGATAAGGACCACAGTTATTTTTTTTTTAAAGCTTTGTGGGGACCGGGGTGCAGTGACTCACGCCTGTAATTCCAGCACTTTAGGAGGCCGAGGCGGGAGGATCTCTTGAGCACAGGAGTTGGAGAACAGCCTGGGCAATGTAGCAAAACATCGTCTCTACAGAAAATACAACAAAGATAATAGCTGGGTGTAATGGCCGTTGCCTGTAGTCCCAGCTACTCGGGAGGCTGAAGCAAGGAGGATCACTTGAGCCCAGAGCCCAGGAGGTCAAGGCTGCAGTGAGCTATGATTGCGCCACTGCACTCCAGTCTGGGCAACAGAGTGCGATGCTGTCTCAAAAAAAAGAAAAGCTTTGAAGTTAGGTTTTTTCTTTTTTACACCTAGACTCAAATCTCAAAGAACAATTTGCATTTTATATTTTTAAACATATTTCACCCCCTTGCCATAATTTATTTTTAATTGAAAAAGATTTTCAAGTCCATTCCCTCTTCTCACATGTGTTCCTGAAGCTTTTCTTCTTGTCTTAGCACTCGGAGCGTGCCTTCCGACGCGCGGAGCCACGGCAGCCCTGCTGCTGCTGCTGCTGCTGTTGCTGCCAGTCGGCCCAGCCCCTCTGGTGGCGACTCTGCGCTGCCCAAATCCATCAGCAGTGCCCATGATACCAGGTAGTCTCACCCCACCAGCGTCCCGTACCCTCACCACCCCTCACATGTGCTTGCACAGTGACCATACGTTAGGGTGTGTGCCGGCTGTGGTTGGGCGTCTTTGCTGTGGTGTGTGAGTGATGCTGTAGGGCCTTCTGCAGGTTGTCACGGCCCGAAGGCTCTGGCACCGACCAGCACGAATAGATACTTGTCTGATGTCAGTATTTCTTTGGAGCTGGGATTAGCCAAAATGTCCAAAGACTTTGCGAAGAATAACTTAATGGAGTATCATAGGAAAGGACTGGTCCACAGCAGAAGGGGACACGAGCATTTTGCCTCATGGAGCCTGGAGTCACGAGGTGGTTAAAAGATGACATCTAGTTAATGATCTGAGGTGGTAACATTTTATTTTTTGGGGAAGATCAGTTTTCTAACCAAATGTTCTATTTTAAATAATTGTTGATTAGAAGTAGTTTATAGAAGTGGAAAAATGAGTTCATGGGGTTTGTATGTCATATGGACAATAGATCAGTACTTGAGAGAACTCTCAGACAACTTGGCAAGCCCCAGAACAGTTAAGTCTCGCATTGTCTTTTATATTAGCAGGGAGGGTCTTGTAGGTTTTCCCATTCTAGTTATATTTTGGCAGAGGATTTCATCATGTTCTCCTATCCTAAGTGGAGGAAGAGCTGTTCTCTCTAAATTTCACCGCTATACCTAAGTAGGAGGAATGCTGTCAGTATTCCCATCTTCCAATGCGAGTCAAACCAAACTATTTAGGTTGGGGGTATCCGATCTTAAAAGATCAAGTTGTGATAGAACCCAGGGCTCTGTGTTCAGCTCTGAGGAGAAGATAGTAGAGTTATCAGGAGGATGATGCCTGGCTTTAGATTTTAAAATAGACTAAAATGTTTTTACACTTACTTTAATAACAGTCTAAAATTTCTACAAATATTTGCAGTCTTTTCACTCATTAATTAATACTTCTAAATTTTAGTGAGACATGTCTATAACCTAAAAAATGTCAAAGTATTTTACTGCTTAAGCAGTCAACTAAAAAAATTAACAAATTGAACAAATTCCCATTTAGCTTCCTAATTTTTATGTTTAGAGCTTTTCATGGCTAATATCTTCACATATGCTTTTGTATCCCTGTGAGGGCTGCCAAAACTGTCTTCTTTATTCATGCAGTACAGACTGAAGTGCTTTGGTCTAAAGCACAGTCATAATTGAGGAGGGCGTTGGCCACCTGTGGCTCCTGCCTCCCACACCTGCTGTGTCCACGTTCACATGAAACTGCTCCCGAACTGGACAACGGGGAGTGACCTCCCTCTTTTTAAAGGTTGATGCGCTGTGTTTTAAGGCATTTGTAAGTTGGTAGTGTGGCACATTACGTGTATTTTAGTATAAGAGTTAAATACTACAGTTGGCCTTTTCATGGAGGTTAGTCTTTGCATAAGCAGTTTTTCAGCATTTCATCTTAATACTTATCAGTAGCATTTCATAAGTATTCATCTTAAGTTTGTACATACTTAGACAATCTTTGATGTTTAGAAATTTTAATGGTATCATAGTGTGCTATCTTGAAGGACATTTTTTTACACAAGATTCCCGTTCACTTTACTTTATGACCCGTGTGTGTGTGTGTGAGACAGTAGGTAGAGAAGAGCACAGCCACATGAAGAGGTGTGGGTGGTCATCAGACTGCCTGCTGCATTCAAGCCCTGCGTAAGCCTCAGTGCCTTCACAGTGAGCCTGGTTCGTGGGCCCATGAGTCACTGGTGGATTCGGCTCACTGCTCCCGAGGCAAACTTCACAGACCCGAGGTCTTGTTTCTCAGCACAGCTGTGGGTTTGTGAATGTGCCACGGGGAGGCAGAATGAACCAGTGTGTGCATCCCTGCCACAGCCATGGGGTGTAGCCCTCGCCTGTCTTACAGATACATCAACCAAAGTTCAACTTCACTTGACCCTAGAGGTTTCGATAAGTATTTTCAATTGATTTTACTTGACCTAGGAAATACCTCTTCTGGGCTTACCTTACCATTGTTTGTACAAACACTTTGCAGTGGTGCTGTTGCTGAGGCTTGCTCCTGCTGGCTCTCAAGAGCTGATGGCAAATGTTTGAGAAATTTTGCAAGTTGTTATACCACAGAAATTGGCAAACTCTACAACCCACCTCCCCATCCCTCACATCCCCCTCCAGAACTAGTTGTTCAACATTCCCCAATATGCCACTTCATGAGTATATGTTCTTGCCTTTTACCCATGCAAAAATCTCTTAAGGACATGGAATTGGCCAGTCTCACCTGTGGGAAATCAGGAAAATTAGAGGTGTTAGTGACTTCTTGGTCTCACCAGTGGTCTTTAGTGCTGCTTAGGAGTGGAATAGGCTTCCTCACTTCAATACCAGTGGTTTTCCCATCAGATAGTGCTGAATTTTTGATGAACTGTATGGTAGTAGAAGTGTCCCCATCACTTCAGACTTAACAAGTACTATACTAGATTTGAGGGCTTAGGGAAATACCAGAAAAATGCGTATTTTATAATTTGTAAATGTCTGTGCAATAGATCATGTTGCCTTCAACCTTGATCAGTGTATAATAAGAGCATAAATGCTACCATACTTCATTCTGTCGTTCACTTAAAAATATACACTAAATGACTTTAATAAACTAATGCCAAATTTATTTGAGGTTCTTTGATTATTCAAATTACAATTTTAACACATTCCCTATTTAGTTTTAGTTTTTACTCTTTATGGGTTCATTCTGGTTGCTGAACATTTCACTTTATTCTGGAAAAGCACCTCATTAACTTTGTTCTTTAATATATTAAGCTTCCTGCTCTTTTGCACTTTTGCTTGGCTACTGCTTGAGAAACCTTTAGGTATTCCCTTCCATTTTCTTATTAAGAGACTTGGAATCTTTTGGACCATGGAATGATTTTAGTACTTTAAACGTAATTAAGACATAAATATAATTTGATGGTAACCTTAAAGATCAGCAAGATTTGGTTAATAGGGTTTTATTCACCCTGGGCTTGAGTTATGGAGCTTTTCACACGTCAGTAACACTTCAGTAGTGTTGTGTTTTTATGTCTGTTGTTAATGTAAGACAAGGTTTTATGCAGGCAGGTGTTCTCAGGCTCAGGCGTTGGCTATGGAGAGATGAAAATAGAGCCCTCCTTCCAGACTCTAGAGCTCTAACAGACTCCAGAGGAGGGTCTCCACAGCAGCGCTGTTCGCTTATGGCGAAAATTCTGGTGGGTCTGTCCTGTGTGTTTTCCGCTGCCCACTAGATGCCAGTAGCACCTTCCCAGAAGTGTCTAAGACATTGCTGGAGACAGAATTGTTCCTGGCAGGCAGAGTTGCCCCCAGTTGAGAATTAGTTCCTCTAGAAAAATCTCACAGATCTTTCATTTTAAGTTCTATTGAATTGATGGCTCAATTGTTAAAAATATTAAAACAGGGGTTCCAGCGTCCCTGAAAATGATCGATTGGCTTCCATAGCTGCTGAATTGCAGTTTAGGTCCCTGAGTCGTCACTCAAGCCCCACGGAGGAACGAGACGGTGAGTGTTTTAAGGTGGTGGCTGCATTCACAACCAGCCTAATCACAACCAGCCTAATCATTTGTCCCAGTTCACCAGTTTCTGTCGTTAATGCCTTTATGAGGATCCCTTGAAGATTCCTTTTTTTGGTCCTTTCTAAAGGAATGAAGGGTAGGAAGCAGCAGAGCTTTCTGAGAAGACTTACTGCTGAGCACGTTGGCCTTTTAATACAGATGCCTTTTTAGCTCTGTTAGCATTTTATAGGTCTACTTTTGTTGCTTTAAAAATATTATTCTAGATATTTTAACTGTTGAATACTTTTATTCATTTAAAAAATACAGAAGTGACGCTGTGTTGGTTGATCATATGTAGAAATTTCATTTATAATGCAACCCTCAGAAACCTTTGCTCAGGAACCCCATTGCTGCTTCCATTGGAGCAGGGCTGGGGCTCCTGAAGTTGACATCTTGAACGAGGTCCCCAAGGAGTCCACTTTTTACACAGTATTCTGTTGACTGTTACTAGTGAAAGATGAGTGTAGTTAAAATCCTGTAACCCCATTAACTTCTTAGTTGGTGCAATTTTTAGAATTGATTGCAAAGATAGTTTCTCACACCCATATCAAACACACTAAAGATCAATAAACAGAAAGGACAGGTTGCTTTTAACCATTACCCTTCCTTTCAGTTGTTCTCAAATAAGCGTATTTATTTCATAAATCTTAATTTGTATAAAAATAACTTCCTGCAGAACCAGCATATCCAAGAGGAGATTCAAGTGGGTCCACCAGAAGAAGTTGGGAACTTCGGACACTAATCAGCCAGAGTAAAGGTGAGAGGAGTGTTGAAGTTAAACAAACAAACAAACAAAAAAAATGGTTACACATAAGGGGAGCAGTTTCAGGTAGAACTTGATTTAGCTTCTGAATTATTAGACCTCCTCCATTACTATTTTGTGATCTCACACCTCTGACATCACTTTCTATCATGTGCTATGTTTGTGTACATTTCCTATTTCTTGTAACAAACTGCACGCTCCTTTGGGTCTCTAATATGTTTTACTCATCTTTATATTGTTAAAGCAACTTAGCATAACTTTTTGTCCATGGTAGAAATATAATAAACATTTGTGAAATAGCCATTCATAAATTAGACATTGAGGAAAAGAACTTATCAAACAAAGCAGGTGATTAATATTAATCAAAAGAACAAATAGAAAAATCACTGATCTGGTATTTAATGATCTATAAAATGCTTTCATGTCTTTTTTTGCACAACAATATTGAGCAACAGGCAAAATAGATATTGTTCTCTTTTTATAAATGATAGTTTCTTAGCAGCCCAATAATTTGGCCAAGGTAGTCAATGACAGAGTGAGGACCAGAAGGCACTTCTCTCGAGTCCAGTGCACTCCACGGCAGCTTCCCTTTCACCTGTGTGTGACTGACCAGAAGAGTATTTGTCTTCCAAAGCCCAGAGATGTCTGGAAGGATTTTGTGGAGGGAGGAGACTGGGCTGGCCCTTTGAAGGGAAGACAGGTCTGTAGCAAGCCAGGAGGAAAGGAATAGAAGGAAATGTAGGCCTCGTGACTGCAGAGGAGAGCCACTGGGCCGCAGATGCCAATGCAGGAGAAACCGGAGGGTGAAGGGAGATCAGATCATGGACAGCTGTCAGTGACCAGCTAAGTAATGAAGGCTTTGCCCAGAGGTGGTGGGCAGCCCCAGAGGCTCTTGAGCAGCTGGTGTGTTTGGGATGTGGGAGGCTGGGGATGAGTAAGACGCTGAGATAGTATAGTCAGCTAGCCAGAATTGAGGAGAAGGTGGGCAGATTCGTTAGAATGCCGTTGCAGAAATTCCTTATAAATAATATGATTTTGGACTAACGTGGGATTTAAAAGAGGTAATGGCAGCAAGAAACAACCGACAAGCCTGCTGACAGAGTAGGTGTGTGTCGAGGGTTCAAGTTGCGGAGTTTTCCTAGGCTTGAGCCTGGTGACAGGAAGACAGTCTCTTCAGTGGCTCACATGTAATCAGCAGTTCCCAAGGATACCAGGTCTTTGCTATGTTTTTCAAATCAAGTACTTTGTGGTCAAGTAAACTTGGGAACCACTTGGAATTTTGTTTCTCTTGTGAGAGTTAAGTTCACATTGACATATTAAAGACAAATGGCTGGGCGCGGTGATTCACACCTGTAATCCCAGCACTTTGGGAGGCCGAAGCAGGAGGATCACCTGAGGTCAGAAGTTCGAGACCAGCCTGACCAACATGGAGAAACCCCATCTCTACTAAGAATACAAAATTAACCAGGCGTGATGGCGCATGCCGGTAATCCCAGCTACTCGGGAGGCCAAGGCAGGAAAATTGCTTGAGCCCGGGAGGCAGAGGTTGCAGTGAGCCGAGATTGCACCATCGCACCATGGCACCATCGCACCACTGCAGCAAGAGCGAAACTCTGTCTCAAAAAAAAAAAAGGCCAGGCACAGTGGCTCACGCCTGTAATCCCAGCACTTTGGGAGGCTGAAGTGGGTGGATCACGAGGTCAAGAGGTCGAGACTATCCTGGCCAACATGGTGAAACCCTGTCTCTACTAAAAATAAAAAAATTAGCTGGGCAGGGTGGCGGGCGCCTGTAGTCCCAGCTACTCGGGAGGCTGAGGCAGGAGAATCTCTTGAACGTGGGAGGTGGAGGTTGCAGTGAGCCAAGATCATGCCACTGCACTCCAGCCTGGTGACAGAGGGAGACTCCATCTCAAAAAACCAAACAAACAAGGAATCTTGATAAATTTTTTTAAGCATTTCTCAGAAATATTTGACTGTGGAGCCCATGGCCTCACTGCTGTTAAAGTCTTGCCCATTGCTGGGTAGATTTGCTGTGTTGTATATTGAGGCAAAGGAAACAAATTTGGATCCATATTTTAAAGAAGTGATTGTAATAAATTATAAATGGACCATTATAAATCTTTCAGAATTTCTCTTTTCTACCTTATAGTCATCCCAGCCTTCAAGGATCTCTTCATCTGAGCCAGAAAACTTAGGCTCTTGGGTAGCTAATTAGGATATGGTATGAAAAATGCTGTCATAGAGAACAGGACAAACCATGGTTTTCAAGTTGTGGGTTGTGAACCATTAGTGGGTTGTAAAATTTTAGTAGGAGTGATCAGCGTTTTTTAAAAAAGAACAGGATGAAATCAGAATCACATGTAGTAAGGGTAATAGCTCACAGAACTGTTAAATGTGTAAAAAGTATTTCTTTTTTTCTTTTTATCATGACAAGTTGATAAAACAAGTTGGAGAAAGAGAGATACATTGCCTGATGGGAAAATGAGGAATAATGACCATAGCTAATATTAATTGAGTTTTACTGTGTTCCCGCCACTGGGCTAAATGCTTTACAGGTATTATTTCATGAAATCCTCACAGCAGGTCTGTGAGATTGGACTTTTTACCTTTATTTTACAGATTGGTTTTTAATGTGTGAAGAAGTTAATTGCCTTGCCTATTGTCAAACACCTAGAAAATGGCGAGGCCAGGATTTTATCCCAGGAATTTTGATTCTAGAGCCCTTTTACTATACTCTTCCCAGAGAAGGGAAAATCCTTCTCATCAGAGATGGCTTCCTAGAAGAGGCATGGCATTTCAGCTGCACTGTGTGAGTAAGATTCACTCAACAGATACTCAGGTATGAAGAAGATATTTTAGGCAGAGGAAAAGGTGTAAAAGTAAGGGAAGCGAAAAGTAGTTTGCTGTGTTCTGTAAGAGTCATTTTGGCTAGTTTGAAAACATAGAAAAGACAAACTGGGTCCAAATTCTGCAGGTAAAGTTTTGCATATTTGGTTAGTAGGTAGTGGAGAACCATGAATTAAGTGTTTTTTTGTTTTTTGTTTTTGAGACTTGGTCTTACTCTGTCACCCATGCTGGAGTGCAGTGGCACAATCTTGGCTCACTGTGACCTCTACCTCCTGGGCACAAGGGATCCTCCCACCTCAGCCTCCCGAGTAGCTGGGACTACAGGCACGCACCACCATACCTGGCTAACTTTTGTATGTTTTTGTAGAGATGGGTGTCATGCGCGTCGATGTGAAGCGATCACCAAACAGGCTTTATTTGAGCAATAGAGCTTTTTAATCACTTGGGTGCAGGCGGGCTGAGTCCGAAGAGAGAGTCAGCGAAGGGAGATAAGGGTGGGGCCATTTTATAGGATTTGGGTACGTAAAGGAAAATTACAGTCAAAGGGGATTTGTTCTTTGGAGAGCAGGAGTGGGGGTCGCAAGGTGTTCAGTGGGGGAAATTTTTGAGCCAGGATGAGCCAGGAAAAGGACTTTCACAAGGTAATGTCATCACTTAAGGCAAGGACTGGCCATTTTCCCTTCTTTTGTGGTGGAATGTCATCAGTTAAGGCAGGGGCAGGGCATTTTTACCTCTTTTGTGATTCTTCAGTTACTTCAGGCCATCTGGGCATGTATGTGCAAGTCACAGGGGATGGGATGACTTGGCTTGGGCTCAGAGGCCTGACAATGGAGTTTTGCCATTTTTCCCAGGCTGGTCTTGAACTCCTAGGCTCAAGCAATCTGACCACCTCGCCTCCCAAAGTGCTGGGATTACAAGCATGAGTCACTGCTCCAGTGAATTAAATTTATGTAGGACAGTAACATGATCACATCTTATGTTTTAATAATATGGCAAACAAGAGCGTGGAATGGAGAGAGGAGAAACTAGAGGCATTTATATTACTGCAAGATTTTAGCCAACGTTCTTGGGAAAGGAAATCGTTTTTGTTTGACTAGCTTATATTTTATCTGTGTACTGTATAAGGGGTGGCATATGCTGGAATTAGTAGCGTTTGAAGAACTTTAATTCACCTGTGTATCTGAGTAGATAATAAGCTTTGCTGTAATGGAGTGCTAATATATATTGCTCTGTCGTTATTGGTTTCTCTTTTGGAAACTGACTTGATAACAGTGATTGGGACTCATGAGGTTTTGGTTCTCTCTGCAGATACTGCTTCTAAACTAGGACCCATAGAAGCTATCCAGAAGTCAGTCCGATTGTTCGAAGAAAAGAGGTACCGAGAAATGAGGAGAAAGAATATCATTGGTCAAGTTTGTGATACGCCTAAGTCCTATGATAACGTCATGCATGTTGGCTTGAGGAAGGTGACCTTCAAGTGGCAAAGAGGAAACAAAATCGGTAAGGAAATTAAGGAAGGTGATGTCAAGATAGTCCCTGTTAGAAGTAGCAATAGTTATACTTCTTTAGGTTAAATCCTATAGAGTTGGCCCTTTTTTCTTGTAGATACAATAAATATGCATTGTTACCTTTTTGCAGAGTGGTCTGGATTTTGTTTGTTTAATTTGTAAAATGTATTCTAAGAGCAATACAAAAGAGATTTCTAAGTGGTTCATTACGTTGGATCGTTTTGCTTAATAACCCTGGAAGTTGCCAGTGGAGAGGCACCAAAAATTGACCCATTTGTTCTAGTCTCTCTCTCTCTGTACACACACACACACACACACACACACACACACACACACACACACAGAGGACATGATTTGAAGAGAGACTGGATACAAATGAGGACAAGACAGTCTTCTTTTCTAAAACATTGCCTCATTAATTAATTAATTTCCAGGTGGAATTGCTTCTTGTAAAATAACTAGTGGTAAATTATGTGAGGGAAGAAGTCTTGTTGTGTTTCAGATCCTTCCCCCACTTAAATGTATTTATCTGTCACACATCTAGGTCTGAAGGGGGCGAACACAGTTGTATTAATAATATGGGACTTTGTCAGCCTGAGGAAACCTGATGTTTCCTTGGAGCTATCAAGGAGGGCAAAACCCACTGAAAACAATCAAGTACTTTATAAATTGGATTAATTACTGTTATCAGTCTTGTTCAGGCACATATCCTCTTGCTTTAATGTCCCAGAAGGTATGTTAGGGGAATGTCTGCTCCCACACACTCCTGGACATGTGCCAGTGACGTAGACAATGGCCAGGCTTAGTCCTGGCTGTTTTCTTCTGCTCTGAGCCCCAGCTAAGATCTCCTTGAGGGGTGTGAGGGCTCAGAAGTGTACACCAAGGCTGCTTTTATTGGTCATTTTGATGCTTCTCCTGGGATTTACCCAAGTTGGTTCTGCTCTATTTAAAGATACTTGTAGGTAAGACATATTAAAGAGATTGCCTAAAACTTTAGTTATCAGGGAACATTTAGAAAAATTTTGGATCTTGCAATAGTAAACTGCAGTAAACCTAATTATAAATATATAAATATACGTCCAAAATAATTGGACAGTATTATTGCAAGTTTAAGGAATGTAAAACAGCCCGCTGCAGTGGCTGGAAGTGCAGCTTGTTTGCGTTATTTGCAGGGGAAGGCCAGTACGGGAAGGTGTACACCTGCATCAGCGTCGACACCGGGGAGCTGATGGCCATGAAGGAGGTGAGTCATCTGGCTCCCTGGGGCCTTTGGGCCTGGCGGCTCTGGGTGATAGAAATTCCGTAAAGACGCTGGTGGTGATTCAGTTCTCTGTGCATAGAGCTGTCTTCAGCACCAGCACTGCGACAGTCAGGACCAACCAGGCAGATGCACTGAGATAACACACACAGACAGTGAAGGGGCTTACGATTCCAGAGAGGGTAATAAGTCACAAACAGTTCTAACAGCACAGGTGTGAGCAGTGCCTACGAGGGTGGCAGAGCTAAGTCTGATGAAGGCTTAGAGGAGATGGTTAACAGGAGTGTCTTACGGGGGCACTTTGGGGGAGAAGATAACAGTTATGATAAGCTTCCGAAACAACTGGCATTGAAACAGCTGGAGGTAGGATGGGGAAATGGCCAGGGAACCTGAAGTGGAAACAGGACTCACTGCTGTCTGTGGAGACATCGGTTTGACATGGAAGGAGAGGAGGGGCGGGGAAGGGAGGCTCCAGCGTCTTGAGCTTGCTGTGGAGCTGCTTCCTCCTCCACACGAGGCTCCTCACTCCACTCTCTCCCGGAGCAGAGCCTCTTCCTCCTCTGTGCCCGGGACCTGGCTGCACTTCTGTGACTTCACTCCAGCTTGGCTATAAACTTCCTTTTTTCTTAATTTTTTGTTATTTTTAATTGACAGATCATGATTATATATATATTTATGGGGTGTAGAATGATGTTTCAATGTATGTGTATAATGTAGAGTGATTAAATCCGGCCAATTAACGTATTCATCACCTCACTTTACAGATTCGATTTCAACCTAATGACCATAAGACTATCAAGGAAACTGCAGATGAATTGAAAATATTCGAAGGCATCAAACACCCCAATCTGGTTCGGTATTTTGGTGTGGAGCTTCATAGAGTAAGCCGACCCTAATGACACTCTTTGTGTGAGGAATCAGTGAGGGCACAGAATGGAGTCCTGTTCTACATCACAGGTCTTCTCATTTCAGAGCACAGTAACTTTGCCTAATTCTCAGGAAATCTCCATGAGTTACATCATTTCTGCCTTCTCTCTGAAACTAGAGGAGTTCTTCCTAAAATGTAAGTTGTAGACTGTAGTCATTAACCCGACATCATAAAGCACTGAAACCCATCCTGCCAGTCTGAAGATTCTTCTAAAACGCCCCTTACACCACCTCTTGTGACTTTTTTTCCATTTTTTTGCTGAACCACTGTTGAGTACACTGTTAAGTAATACTGGTTTTTCTCTTGTATGTATTTAGGGAGCCATTGTGAAATGAGAGAAAATTCAAACCTCAAATTAAGTTTCCCCCTTGTGTTTAGAAATAAACACGTCGAGGGAAAGAGGATAACTTGGAGCATCGTGGTGTAGAGCATGAGCTTCCAGGGGAAGTTGAAAATGGATCATTTTTAATGTTTTTACAAATTATGTTTAAAAAGGATGTGTTTCAGTACTTAATAATGTATTTGTAGGGACAGCCCTGTTGGTCCCTGTCTGAGATTATATAGCAGACTTAATTTCAGAGGATAATAGAAATTGATCCCCTGCGATTTGGAGATGTTCTTATCCACAAGAGCTGTATAATTCCAGACAGAGGAGGCAGGCAGACACCTCTGTGGAGGACTTGGAAACGACTGTTGTGAGACACATTCAGTACTCAGGATGGCAAGTGTAGTATACCGTTAGAAAGAACATTCCTTTGGGGTGTGGCCTAGGAAGTTTTCCAGATTTTTCACTAGCGTACATGTAAGGAAAACCGTAAACACAGAGCTGCCCTTTATTCCTCCTGCAGGAAGAAATGTACATCTTCATGGAGTACTGCGATGAGGGGACATTAGAAGAGGTGTCAAGGCTGGGACTTCAGGAACATGTGATTAGGCTGTATTCAAAGCAGATCACCATTGCGATCAATGTCCTCCATGAGCATGGCATAGTCCACCGTGACATTAAAGGTAATCCTACACCCGCCTGGCTGCTGTGGGTTAGAGCCACTGGTACCCAGCACGTGGGAGGGGCTCTGAAGACACGCATCCCATTCCCACATATGATTTCTCGAGATGGAAATACCTTTCATTGAAATATGCCTCCGTAAGGATCCTGTTTTCAGAAGCAAGGTAGAACCCATGTCTCTACCCAAGAGTCCACTCTGTCTGTTCAACACTGCTTTTAGAGAAATCTGTTTTCCCAAAATGAAGTTTGCTATTTTTATAGGCCGATTTGGCATAGCCCATGTAGTTACCAGACATTCGTGATCAAAGCAACCTTTTTTCCTCTCGTATCAGGATTCTTGTCTATTTATATATGAAAATCATGAATATGTAAACCGACAGTAAATCAGATCAGAAATGCACATACAAATTTGAGGCTATGTTTTTGAGACAAGAATGGGGTTTACACAAACGTTGAAATCGAGTTCTGCTGAAGATTAATTGGGCCACGCTGATGGATTAAAAGGGCTTTTCTCATAGCACGGGGGTGGGGGGGGGGCGGGAAATTGCTGTGCTTCTGTCTCAGAATGGTCACCGTGGCATTTGCCTTAACCACGCCATGCCCCTCCCCTTTGTATTTGCAAGTCTTAAGGATAATTAAAATGGGGAAGTATTTTTGTGCCTAATTGGCCCTAGGCTGAAGAGTTTCATTCTGTCCTGTAGTCTGAGGCTAACCTAAACACATTCACTCAGGAACCGACCTGACTTCTGACCGGGGACGAGACCCAGTGTAGGGGGCTGTTTTGGATGACACCAGTCTGCTTTGGTCTAGGTGTAAGAATTGTTCGTGCTCTGTAATGTGGCTCACCCTGAATCACCCAGCGTATGCCAGTCTTGCTGGCGGCCTGCCTGTCCACTACCTTGCTTTGGTGTCTCGGGTCATTCCGGTGTTGGCTTAATTGGCTCTTTATCAGGCTGTAGCATTGCCCATTTCTAGTCATTCTGCCATAGACACCACCCTCAGTCTGTTCACTGTTACAAAATGGTGTCTTCATGTTTTATTCCGTGGCAGGAAGAGACTCCCTTAGAATCTGAACCAGGTCAGCTCACTGATATCCTTATCGAATGCTTTCTAGTTCAGCATGACTAAGAAGGTACAGATGTAGAATCGTTCGAGAAGATCAAGCTGCCCTTGTAGTCAGTTGTGGGGAGCATCAGCTCTGGAAGCACTGATTTATGAGTATTCGCTGTTGACCTCAGCTCATCAGATGGCTGCTTGTCTACTCCATTGGCTCTGTGTTGTTGCTTTTCAAAGGCGGTACCACAGGACACGATGCCAGAGATAGCATGACTTAGTTGGAGCAGTAATGTCTTATAGCCTAGAGCAAAAAGCCAAGCTCTCCTGAGAGATGAACAGTATCCCCAAATTCTAACTAGACTACAAGTTAAGCATATATATTGCTTGTAGGAATATTTGAAACTTGCGGAACAGTTTTCAGTCACGAACAAATCCAAGGGCCTCAGCTGGGAATCTGAAGAACTGCAGTGTGTGTGCAGCTCTCATCTATATGTCGCTTCCTGTTTCAGACGCTGCTGATTGTACACATCTCTAATTCTTCAGACTGCCACCACAAGCATTTGTGTTTTGTATGCGATTTCTTTTTAAGTATCTCTGTGGGTTATTAATGTTAGAATTTATGCATGTATTTCAGTTCAGAATTTATTGGTCAAGGCTACCTGCGCTGCTGTTAAAATTTTGTTGTTTTGTATTAACATTTGTGAGTGAATAAGGCTTACAAATCTTTCTGTGATTACACTTTGTAAGTCAAGTTTCATAAGCCTTTCTGTTGTTCAGTTTGTGAATGAACTTCCTGGTAGTTTAGATTACCATGTAACCTTGCCCACATTGTGTTTCAGAGGCTGCGTAACAACTGCTTGTTTCTTTTTAGGTGCCAATATCTTCCTTACCTCATCTGGATTAATCAAACTGGGAGATTTTGGATGCTCAGTAAAGCTCAAAAACAATGCCCAGACCATGCCTGGTGAAGTGAACAGCACCCTGGGGACAGCAGGTAGGGACCAGCTTGGTTGTTCTTTGCACTCTGACTTCATGCAGCATGCTTGGGACCTGCATGTTCCCTTCACCTTTCTTTGTCAGTAGAGATGGAAGAGCAGGTAAAGGTGTTCAGTCGTGAGAAGGGCTGCTTCCTCACACACGTGGGCTCTCACCCAAGATTGGTAAATTAAATGACTCATTTTAGGTTACAGGAGAGAGGAAAGCCTCTTTTTCTCACCAGAAAAACTCTTTTGTTGCTTGCATTGTCTTTCTTAAAGCCGTTGTAGTCTAAACAACACTGTGGTTCAATGGTGATGGTTCGTTTTGATCACTTAGTACCAGGAAATTTTGCCTCCTCTTTTGCAGGTTAGATTTTCCATTTTCATTGTGCATACAATTAATTTGAAAATGTGTATATTCAAACATTGTCTTTTAAAAGAGAATTTGTCCCTTTAAAAAGTTCGTTCAGCAGATTGATTTGAACTAAGTTTTTGATGTTTCCTATTGCTTAATGCAGGAAAATAATATTGTACAATATTAATTTATTGCTTGGCTCTATTAATACATGGTGATATGTTTATAACCCATTACTCTCAACATATCTGTGACTTTTAAAGCATACATGGCACCTGAAGTCATCACTCGCGCCAAAGGAGAAGGCCATGGGCGTGCGGCCGACATCTGGAGTCTGGGGTGTGTTGTCATAGAGATGGTGACTGGCAAGGTAAGTGGAGCCCCCACACCTGGCGGAGGAACTTCGGAAGGTCACTGTGCATTGACAGAACAGTAGTTAATGGATTGATTATTCATTACAAACAGTGTAGACACTAAATAGTGAACATTATTAGAGACAAAAATCTTATCCATCGAAAGAAACAATAAGATTAAGACAAATGACAAACCAGGAAACAAATATTTGTAAGCTATACACCACAGAGAACTCTTAGGAGTGAATTTAAGAAGCATAAACCTCTCATTAAAATACAGGGAAGCAAGCAGTTACAAAAAGCAACATTAATAAGTTGGAAACATGTCCACACAAAAACCTGCACATGAATGTTTACGGCAGCGTTATTCATAATTACCAAAACTTGGAAGCAACCAGCATGTTCTTCAATAGGTAAATGAATCAACTGTGTTATATTCATACAAAGGAATATTACTGAGCGATAAAAAGAAACATGCTATCGAGCCACAAAAAGACCTGGAGGAACCGTAAATGCATGTGGCTAAGTGACAAAAGATGCCAGTCTGAAAGGCCTGCACTCTGAGCGATTCCATCTAATGACATTTGGGAAGAGGCAAAACCACAGGGACAGTAGAAAGATGAGTGGTTGCCAGGGACTGGGGGAACAGAGAGACGAACAGGACGGAATTTTTACCTACTCTGTAGGATACAGTGATGATAGATACATGTCAGTATGTGAATGTCCAAACCCGTAGAATGTGCGACAGAGTGAACCCTGACGTAAACTGTGGACTTCAGTTAACAATAGTGCATTCACATTGGTTCATCAGTTCTAAAAAATGGAGCACAGTAACACGAGATATACATAGTAGAGGAAACTGGGACAGAGAGGGATATGGGAACTCTCTGTACCTTCCAGTTAATTTTTCTATAAACCCAAAACTGCTCTAAAATGATTATTAACAAAAGAAAGCATGAAAAGATGACAACCTCATTAACCAGAATTATATATTTAAAAGTGAAATCTTTTTACTTAGCATATGAGTGACTTTTTTTTTTTTTTTGAGATGGAGTCTCGCTGTGTTGCCCAGGCTGGAGTGCAGTGACGTGATCTCGGCTCACTGCAACCTCCACCTCCGGGTTCAAGCGATTCTCCTGCCTCACCCTCCCAAGTAGCTGGGATTACAGGCATGTGCCACCACGCCTGGCTAAGTTTTGTACTTTGGTAGAGACAGGGTTTCATTGTGTTGGCCAGGCTGGTCTCTAAACTCCTGACCTCAGAATCCACCCGCCTCAGCCTCCCAAAGTGCTGAGTGACATTTTTAAAGATTGAGAATTCTCACTTTAAGAGAGTATGTAAAGAAACAGACATGTTTTGGACAGAAATTCCCTGTGGTGGGGCTGCTCTGGAGATGTTTCCAATCTCCATCAAAATTTTAAATGTGTACAGCACTTAAACCGAGAAGCTTTCTGCTTCTGAAAATGTATCTTGCAATGATAATATTAATGAGCAATTATACAGATGTATAAAGATGCACGTGCTGCACTATGTGTAGCTTACTGTACACATACACTGTTATAGCAAAAAAGTTAGAGACCTTTGTTCCTAAGTGAAAAGTTAGTGTTAAGTTACTAGTAGGAAATCAGTTAATTATAATGTAGCTATGCCTTGCAGCTGCTGAAAGAGATCACATATAAGTGCTCAATAAATATTAGCTAACATTATTTCTATTAGCATTAAAATAGAAAGGTGGTGGTTGTGATATCTGTGTTATTCCAGTAAAGCCACACATGAAAGAACAGGTTCTCATATTGAAGAATACATATTGGCAATAACGAAACAATAGTTTAGAAATTAGAATTCCATACACACTTAGTTCCTTCCCCTATGAATCTCATTTTTCATAGGATCGTAATGAAATAAGCTTTGCACTAATGGAATTTTTATTTTTCAATAAGGTAGCATATTAACCATCCCTCTAAGAGAATTGGGTTTTGTAGACTTTTTTATATCATTTTATATATTACATTTTTTAGTTGCATGATGATGGTTTCTAGATAATGTTGGACTAAATTGTGCACCCCAAATGGAGTAGGCAAACTATGCTGGCCACCTGTTTTATAAATAAAGTTTTGTTGCAACAGTTATACCATTTACATGTTGTCCATAGCTGCTACCATGCTGCCGTGACATAACTGAATAGTTGTGATAGAGATCATATGGCCTGTCAACCTGAAAAATTGTTCGGCCCTTTTAGTAAGAATTTGCTGTTCCCTAATACATGTATTAATTATGAGATGCTTAAAAAGAGACTGAACATGTGCATTGTTTGTGGCTATATAATATTAAAATCTGATTTTTTTAAAACATCTTTTTTAGAGGCCTTGGCATGAGTATGAGCACAACTTTCAAATTATGTATAAAGTGGGGATGGGACATAAGCCACCAATCCCTGAAAGATTAAGCCCTGAAGGCAAGGACTTCCTTTCTCACTGCCTTGAGAGTGACCCAAAGATGAGATGGACCGCCAGCCAGCTCCTCGACCATTCGTTTGTCAAGGTTTGGCAGATGACTGGATAGTCTTTTTCATGTTGAAGTGTTTAAGTTCTGTTTTGCATCCAGACGTTAATGAAGGTTTGAAACTTTAAAGTAGCTATATCTGAAGTGGAAAGGAACTAAATGTATTATTATGCCAGGGATTTTTGTATGTGTTTTTTCATTTGGAAAATGTTCATTGAGATTCTTCTACTTGATCTCTTTTGATGGTGCATTTGAGATACACTAGAGACAGTAAGATGGAAATTTAAATGGGACGGGATGAAAGAGTTTCCACTCGAGAGTGTGTAGTCTACTTGGAGGGTCAAGACAGTAATGACTATCATTACCCTAAGAGCTGTGATAATGCTAGGTAAGGTTACTCAGAAGAGGAATTTAATTAAGTCAGCCAATCTCAGTTCTTTTTTCTCTAGACTGAGGTACTAGAGGTCAGAAGTAGGGGAGCGGGCATGGAAGACAAAGTAAAGAAGCTTGGGAACGCTCACCCTTCAGAGGAGTGGGATGGTCACAGAGCCCTGTGTAGGTAGATCCTGGTGAACACAGGATGTGGAAAAGGGCAGGAGGATAAGGCTGGAACAGTAACCAGGAGCAACATGAAGGAGTTTCCATTTTATTATAAACATAAATGATGACATAGTGTTTTAGAAAGATCACGCTAGAGGCAGAGGAATTGAGAAGGTTCTGATACAGCCAAGGGGTTGGGAGAGCGCGTTCCAGGTGAGTGATCAGTGGCATTTAAGAGTTAGAGTGCCATGACTGACCCCTGATTGGATGTGAAAGGTGAGTGAGGGGAGGAGTCTAGGGTGGCTCCCAGGTTTCTGGTTTGTGTCCATTTGCCAGAGTAGAGAAAGAAGCAGTTGGGTGAGGGGTGGGTCCAGAGGTGGTGGGTCCTCTTTGGTGGATGAAGCCTGGGGTACGTTTGGAACGTCTGCTTGGAGATTTCAGATGGGCATTTGGATATCTGGGGCTGGCACTGAAGAGGGATTTGAGGTAGGGCACAGGTGTGGGAGACAGAAGTATTGCTGGGAGGGTCCACAGAGGACAAGGGGATGAGAACAGAGCCCTGGAGAAAAAAGCCTCGCAAGACCCCTGCAGGAGAGCCCCTGGGAAAGGAAAGGAAGGGGCGGAAGAGTGCGGTGATGCTCTTCTTGGTAACTGGGAGTAAGGGGCAAGCAACTGGACCAGCTATGGAGATGTTAGGGATTTGTAATTAAATAACAATGTATGTCTTAGTTATAAAGTGCCTAACAATTTGTATTGACCTGAGAGTGCACATACACATTTTAGAAAATGCTTTCATTAGTCAATTCCCAGGCTTAATTTTAGAGCAGTAACTTACCTTTGCCATTGTTCATTACATTTCGTAAGCCTTTCCCTCTGTGCCCAGCACAGTGCTGGGAGCATCAGGGTGACTGGATGGAGCCTTCCCCGTAAGGCTCACACTGTGTGTATGCACAAGTACACACCTGCCTCTGCAAGGGCTCAGCTCTCTCCTGCTTCCTCACAGGTTTGCACAGATGAAGAATGAAGCCTAGTAGAATATGGACTTGGAAAATTCTCTTAATCACTACTGTATGTAATATTTACATAAAGACTGTGCTGAGAAGCAGTATAAGCCTTTTTAACCTTCCAAGACTGAAGACTGCACAGGTGACAAGCGTCACTTCTCCTGCTGCTCCTGTTTGTCTGATGTGGCAAAAGGCTCTCTGGAGGGCTGGTGGCCACGAGGTTAAAGAAGCTGCATGTTAAGTGCCATTACTACTGTACACGGACCATCGCCTCTGTCTCCTCCGTGTCTCGCGTGACTGAGAACCGTGACATCAGCGTAGTGTTTTGACCTTTCTAGGTTCAAAAGAAGTTGTAGTGTTATCAGGCGTCCTATACCTTGTTTTTAATCTCCTGTTTGTTGAGTGCACTGACTGTGAAACCTTTTACCTTTTTTGTTGTTGGCAAGCTGCAGGTTTGTAATGCAAAGGCTGATTACTGAAATTTAAGAAAAAGGTTCTTTTTTCAATAAATGGTTTATTTTAGGAAAGCTCAGTTATATTGTCTTTTAATGGTTAACAGCTTATGAGGCAACCCAGTATGATTCAGAAGTCTGTCATTTTCACTTACCTGTTCCTCAAAAGGAGGAGCACAATCGTGTGTGCTAAAGGTGGTCACTGGGTTCGGCGTCCCTTTAGGATCGCCTCGCTGAAAAGCAAAGGAAATAAATGAAGCAATACTAATGACGTAGGGTGGTTCTTTTTAATTATTTTATATTAACCAGCAAATTTATAACAGATAAAAGTTTAAACCTTGTTATCACATGTTGGGAGTTCACTTTATTTTTAAACCAAGATGTATAGGTGCTAGGTCAGTGTAAATACTGCTGAATGAGCTGATGAGAAAGCGTCTTCTTCAGAAGTAAACATTTCAGCAGTTAGCTTTCTAAAATAGCCCCAAATTATACATCATTGATGGTGTTTTTTTTTTTTTTTTTTTTTTTTGCTATTACATTTTTAAAACAGATTGACCATAAAGCTTCCTGAAATCTTTTTGGAAGATCACTGACTCCTTACACATAGCCACTGACCCTGGGCAAGTAATTTCTCAAGCAGGTTTTGTATTCATCTTCCTTCAGAAGAGTAGATCCTTCAGCCAAGAAGTTAACGTCCAGAGAATATTGGCATTACAAAAGGATTTATACAACCACTTAGAATTTTAAGACTTCTTAAAATATAGCTTTTTTAGTTACATTTTACATAATATTTGAAGGGTACAATTCAGTAACTTTTAGTATAGTACAGTTGTGCAATGATCGTCACAACCCAATTTTAGAACATTCCTATCACCCCCAAAAGAAATCTCGTGTCCATTTGCAGTCACTCCCCATTCTCACCCCCAGCCTTAGGTAACCACTAAATGATTTCTTGTTTCTATAGATTTTCCTATTCTGGACATTTCATACAAATAGAGTTTTATAATATGTGGTATTTTGTATTTGTCTTCTTTCACTTAGCCTATGTTTCTGAGATTGATCCATGTCGTGGCAGGTGTCAGTACATCATTCCTTGTTATTACTGAGACTGTTCAGACTGCCACACGCTTTATTTATCCATTTACTAGTTGATTGGGTTGTGCCCACTTTTTGATTATTATAAATAATGCTTCTCTGAACATTCCCATAGAAGTCTTCGTACAAAAATATTTTCATTTTTCTTGGGAGTAGATTTGCTGAGTCATATGGTAAATCTATGTTCAACACATTTTCAGAAACTTCCAACCTGTTTTCCAAAGTGGTGCACCATCTTATACCCCTACTAGCAATGTGTGAGGGTTCCAGCTGCTCCATACCCTCTCCAATACTTGCAATTGTGCTTTTTTTTGATAATGTCTATTCTAGTTAATGTAAAGTAGTATCCTGTTTTGATTTGCATTTCCCTAAACTTCCAAACTGTTTTCCAAAGTGGTGCACCATCTTATACCCTCTGACTCGCAATGTATGAGGGTTCCAGCTTCTCCATAATGCTTTTTTTTTTTTTTTTTGGATAATGTCCATTCTAGTTAATGTGAAGAGGTATCCTGTTTTGATTTGCATTTCCCTAATGATAGTGAACGTTTTTTCATGTGCTTGTTGGATATCTTCTTTGGTGAAACATCTATTCAAATCATTTTAAATTTGGGTTATTCATCATATTATTGGTTTGTAATAATTGTTTGATATGTTCCGGATATAGGTCCTTATGGGACATATGATTTGCAAATGTTTTTCCCTCCCCCCACCCCAGTCTGTGGCTTGTCTTTTCATTTTGTTTTAACAATGTCTTTTGAAAAAGTAGTATTTAAAAAATTTTTTTTGAAGTCCAGTTTATCAACTTGGTCTTTGTTGCTTGTGCTCTCGATATCATATCTAAGAAACCATTGCCTGACCCAAGGTCACAAAGATTTACATCTATGTTTTCTTCTAAGAGTTTTAGAGTTTTAGCACTTACATTAGGCCTGTCTTTAGTTAATTTTTGTGTATGATATCACATAAGGGTCCACATTCATTCTTCTGCATGTGGATATTTATTTGGCCCAATATCATTTGTTGAAAAGGTTATTTTTTTGGCATCCTTGTTGAAAATCAGTTGACCATAAATGAAAAGGCTTATTTCTGCACTTCCAATTATATTCCATTAATCTCTATGTTTATCTTATGCCACACCATCTTATGCCATACTGTCTTGGTTACTATAACTTTGTGTTTAGTTTTAAAAATGGGAAGTGTGCATCCTCCAATTTTGTTCTTCTTTTCCAGGATCATTTTGGCTATTGGGGTAATTTGCATTTCCATATGAATTTTAGGATCATTTTGTTAATTTCTACATAAAAGCAAAACAAAACCACCTGTGATTTGGATTGGGCTTACATAGAACTGTAGAACAACTTGAGGAGTATTGTTTTCTTAATTTTAAGTCTTTCAATCTTAACACAGGATATATCTCTATTTATTTAGGTATTTCTTCAGCACTGCTTTGTGATTTTTGTCGTATACCTCTTGAACTTGTTAAGTTTATTCCTAAGTATTCTTTTTATTGCTACTATGGGTGAAAATAATAATTTCATTTCCAGATTGTTCATTGCCCCCCCATATACACACACACACACACAGAGTGCATATATATACACACACACACACACACACACACAATTGATTTTTATGTTTATCTCTCATCCTATGCTGAATTCAGTTTATAGTTCTATTGTTTTTATAGGCTGCATAGGATTTTCTACAAATAAAATAATGTTTTCCATGAATAAAAACAGTTTTACTTCTTCCTTTACACTCTAGGTACCTTTCATTTCTTTTTCTTCCTTAATTGCACTGGCTAGACCTTCCAGTACAGTGTTGAATAGTGGTGATGAGAATGGACATTCTTGTCATATTTTTGACATTTTTATCTTAGCTGGAAATTACTCATTCTTTCACCATTAAGTATGGTGTTACAGGTTTTTCATTAATGCCCTTTTTCCATTGGAGGAAGTTCCCTTTTATTTCTGGTTTGTGGAGAGAGTTTTTATCATGAATGGGTGTTTTATTTTGTCAGATGCTGTTTATTGAGATGATTGTATGGTTTTGTACTTCACTGTATTGTAATATAGTATATTACATTAATTGATTTGGGGGTGTTAACTCAATCTTATATTCCTGGGATAAGTCCTAGTTGATCATTGGGTGTATTCCTTTTTATGTGTTGCTGCATTCATTTGCAGTTATTTTGTTGAGGACCTTTGCTTCCATGTTATATGAAGGATATTGCTCTTGTAGTTTTATTTCTTTTGATGTCGTTTTCAGGATAATGCTGGCCTTATAGAGTGAGTTTGGAAATTTCCCTCTTGTTTTCTCAGAGATTGTGAAGGATTGGTTGTGTGTGTGTGTGTGTATTTTTAACCAAATTGCTTTACATGTTTGATAGAATTCAGTAGTGAAACCAGCTAGGCATGAGTGAGTTCTCTTTTGGGGAATATTTTAAGTTACTAATCCAGCTTTTTGCTTCTTGCAGGTCTATTTGGACTTTATTTCCGTGTATGCGTGTGTGCAGCTTTTTAAAAAAATTATTTAAATAGGTTTTTGGGGAGCAGGTGGTGTTTGGTCACATGAATAAGTTCTTTAGTGGTGATTTCTGAGATTTTGGTACACCCATCACCCGAGCAGTGTACACTGTACCCAGTGTGTACTATTTTATCCCTCACCCCACTCCCACACTTTCCCCTGAGTCTCCAAAGTCCACTGCATCATTCTTATGCCTTTGCGTCCTCATAGCTTAGCTCCCACTTAAGAGTGAGAACACACGATGTTTGGTTTTCCACTCCTGAGTTACTTCACTTAGAATAATGGACTCCAGTTCCATCCAGGTTGCTGCAAATGCTGTTATTTCATTCCTTTTTATGACTGAGTAGTATCCATGCACATACATGCATACATACATACACACTACATTTTCTTTATCCACTCATTGACTAATGGGCATTTGGGCTGGTTCCATATTTTTGCATTTGTGAATTGTGCTGCTATAAGCATGCATGTGCAAGTACCTTTTTCATATAATGACTGCTTTTCCTCTGGGTAGATACCCAGGAGTGGGACTGCTGGATCCAATGGTAGATCTACTTTTAGTTCTTTAAGAAATCTCCACACTGTTTTCCATAGTGGTTGTTCTAGTTTACATTCCCACCAACAGTGTAAAGATGTTACCTTTTCACCACCTCCACACCAACATCTATATTTTTTTAATTTTTTTATTGCCATTCTTGCAGGAGTAAGGTAGTATCTCATTGTGATTTTGATTTGCATTTCTCTGATCATTAGTGATGTTGAGCATTTTTTTGTAGGTTTGTTGGCCATTTGTGTATCTTCTTTTAAGAATTGTCTATTCATGTCCTTAGCCCACTTTTTGATGGGATTTGGTTTTTTTGTTTTTTTTTTTCTTGCTGATCTGTTTGAGTTCCTTGTAGATTGTGGATATTAGTCCTTTGTCGGATGTATAGATTGCAAAGATGTTTTCCCACTCTGTGAGTTGTCTTTTTACTCTATTGATTATTTCTTTTGCTGTGTAGAGCTTTTTAGTTTGATTAAGTCCCATCTGTTTACCTTTGTTTTTGTTGTATTTGCTTTTGTGTTCTTAGTCATAAAGTTATTTGTCTTAGCCGATGTCTCAAAGGGTTTTTCCATTGTTACTGTCTAGAATTTTTATGGTTTCAGGTCTTAGATTTAAATCTCTGATCCACCTTGAGTTGATCTTTGTATAAGGTGAGAGATGAGGATTCAGTCTCATTCTTCTACATGTGCCTTGCCAATTATCCCAGCAGGATTTATTGAATAGGGTATCCTTTCCCCACTTTATATTTCTGTTTGCTTTGTCAAAGATCAGTTGACTGTAACTAAGTGTTTGGCTTTATTTCTGGGTTCTCTATTCTGTTCCATTGGTCTGTATGCCTGTTTTTATACCAGTAGTACCATAATGTTTTGGTGGCTATGGCCTTACATTTTAAAGTCAGGTAATGTAATGCCTCCAGATTTGTTCTTTTTGCTTAGTCTCGCCTTGGCTATACAGACTCTTTCTTGGTTCCATATGAATTTTAGGATTTTTTTTTCTAGTTCTGTGAAGAATGATGGTGGTATTTTGATGTGAATTGCATTGAATTTGTAAATTGCTTTGGGCAGTATAGTCATTTTCACAATATTGATTCTGCCTCTCCATGAGCCGGGGGTTTGTTTCCAGTTGTTGGTGCCATCTGCGATTGCTTTCAGCAGTGTCTTGTACTTTTCCTTTTAGAGGCCTTTCACCTCCTCGGTTCAGTGGGTATTTTTGTTTGTGTTTGTTTTTGTTTTTTGCAGCTATTGTAAAGAGGTTGAGTTCTTGATTTGATTCTCAGCTTGGTCGCTGTTGGTGTATAGTAGGGCTACTGATTTGTGTACATTAATTTTGTATCTGGAAACATTGCTGAATTCATGTACCAGTTCTAGGAGCTTTTTGGAGGAGTCTTTGGGGTTTTCTAAGTATACCTTCATCATAAAGCAAACAGCAAGAATTTGATTTCCTCTTTACCAACTTGGATGCCCTTTATATCTTTCTCTTTTCTGATTGCTCTGGCTAGAACTTCAGTACTATATTGAACAGAAGTGGTGAAAGTGGGCATCCTTGTCTTATTCCAGTTCTTAGGGGAATGCCTTCAGCTTTTCTCCCTTCAGTATAATGTTGGCTGTGGGTTTGTCATAGGTAGCTTTTATTACCTCAAGGTATGTCCCTTCTATGCCAATTTTGCTGAGAGTTTTAATCATAAAGGGATGCTGCATTTTGTCAAACACTTTTTCTATTGAGATGATCATGTGGTTTTTGTTTTTAATTCTGTTTATGTGGTGTATCACATTTATTGGCTTGTGGATGTTAAACCATCCCTGCTTTCTTGCATGAAACCCACTTGATCATGGTGGATTATCTTTTTAATAAAGATTCATGTTTAATTCAGTTAGCTTGTTTTTTGTTAAGCATTTTTGCATCTGTGTTCATCAGGGATATATTGGTGTCTAGTTTTTTTTTGTTTTTTTTTTTTTGTTATGTCCTTTCCTGCTTTTGGTATTAGGGTGATACTGGCTTCATAGAATGATTTAGGGAGGATTCCCTCTTTTTCTGTCTTTTGGAATAGTGTCGATAGCATTGGTACCAATTCTTTTTTGAATGTCTGAAAGAATTCAGCTGTGTATCTGTCTGGAGCTGGACTTTTTTTGTATTGACAATTTTTTTATTACTATTTCAGTCTCACTGCTTGTTATTAGTCTGTTCAGAGTTTCTATTTCTCCTGATTTAATCTAGGAGAGTTGTAGATTTCCAGGAATTTATCCATCTCTAGATTTTTCTAGTTTATGTGCATAAAGGTGTTCATAGTAGCCTTGAATGATCTTTTGTATTTCTGTGGTATCAGTTGTAATATCTCCCATTTCATTTCTAATTGAGCTTATTTGGATCTTCTCTTTTCCTATTTTCCTTAGTTTTGCAATTGGTCTATCAATTTTATTTGCCTTTTCAAAAACTAGCTTTTTATTTCATTTATCTTTTGTATTTTTTTGTTTGTTTCAATTTGGTTTACTTTTGCTCTGATCTTGGTCATTTCTTTTCTTCTACTGTGTTTGGGTTTGGTTTGTTCTTGTTTCTCCAGCTCCTTGAGGTCTGACCTTAGCTTTTCTGTTTGTGCTCTTTCAGACTTCTTGATGTAGGTATTTAATGCTATGGACTTTTCTCTTAGCACCACCTTTTCGGTTTTGATAGGTTGTGTCGTTATTATTGTTCAGTTCAGAGAATTTTTAAATTTCTGTCTTGATTTCATTGTTGACCCAGTGATCATTCAGGAGCAGGTTATTTAATTTCAATGTATTTGCATGTTTTTGAGGGTTCCTTTTTGAGTTGATTTCCAATTTTATTCCACTGCGGTCTGAGAGAGTACTTGCTATTATTTTGATTTTCTTAAATTTTTTGAGACTTGTTTTATGGCCTATCATGTAGTCTGTCTTGGAGAATGTTCCATGTGCTGATTGAATAGAGCAGTTGTTGGGTATGTAGAATATTCTGTAAATAACTGTGAAGTCCATTTGTACTAGGGTATAGTTTAAGTCCATTGTTTGTTGACTTTCTGTCTTGATGACCTGTCTAGTACTATCAGTGGGGTATCGAAGTTCCCCCTAGTATTGTGTTGCTGTCTCTCTCATTTCTTAGGTCTAATAGTAATTGTTTTATAAATTTGGGAGCTCCAGTGTTAGGTGCATATATATTTAGAGTTGTGATATTTTCCTGTTGGTTTAGTCCTTTTATCATTATATAATGTCCCTCTTTGTCCTTTTTTGTCCCTTTTTTTTTTTTTTCTTTTTGAGACAGAGTTTCACTCTTGTTGCCCAGGCTGGAGTGCAGTGGTGTGATCTCAGCTCACTGCAGCCTCTGCCTCCCAGGTTCAAGCTATTCTCCTGCCTCAGCCTCCTGTCTCTTTGTCTTTTTTAACTGCTGTTGCTTTAAAGTTTGTTTTGTCTGATATAAGAATAGCTGCTCCTACTTGCTTTTGGTGTCCATTTTCATGGAATGTCTTTTTTCACCCCTTTACCTTAAGTTTATATGAGTCTTTATGTGTGAGGTGGGTCTCTTGAAGACAGCAGAACCTTGCTTGGTGAATTTTTAGCCATTCTGCCATTATGTATCTTACTGGAGCATTTAGGCCATTTACATTAAATGTTAATAGTGACCTTAGAGGTACTGTTCTATTCACTGTGCTATTTGTTGCCTGAATACCTTTTTTTTTCATTGTTTTATAGGTCCTGTGAGATTCCTGCTTTAAAGAGGTTCTGTTTTGATGTGTTTCCAGGATTTGTTTCAAGATTTAGAGCTCCTTTTAGCAGTTCCTGTAATACTGGCTTGGTAGTGGCAAATTCTCTCAGCATTTGTTTGTCTGAAAAAGACTGTATCTTTCCTTCATACATGATGCTTAGTTTTGTTGGATACAAAATTCTTGGCTGATAATTGTTTTGTTTAAGGAGGCTACAGATAATACCCCAGTCCTATCTAGCTTGTAGGGTTTCTGCTGAGAAATCATGTTAGGTCAGCAACGTGGCTCAAGTTTGTAATCCCAGCATCTTTGGAGGCCGAGACGGGCGATCACTTAGGTCAGGAGATCGACCATCCTGGTTAACATAGGTGAAAACCATCTCTACTAAAAATACAAAAATCAGTCACGGCGTGGCGGGTGCCTGTAGTCCTGAAGCTACTGGGAGGCTGGAGGCAGGAGGAATGGTGTGAACCTGGAGAGGAGAGTTTGCAGTGAGCTGAGAGATCCGCCACTGCACTCCAGCCTGGTGACAGCAAGCACTCCACCAAAAAGAACAACGTTGTTAATCTGATAGGCTTTTGCTTGTACACTGATGCTTTTGCCTCACAGCTTGGGTAAGAGTCTTTCTCCTTTCCATCTTGACATTAACGGATGATCATGTTCTAGGCAATGATCTTCAGATAAATTTCCTAGGTGTTCTCTGAGCTTTTATTTGGGATGTCTAGATCTAGAAGGCCAGAAGTTTTCCTTGATTATTCCCTCAAATATGTTTTTCAAACTTTTAGATTTCTTCTTTAGGAACACCAGTTATTCTTAGGTTTGATCGTTTAACATAATCCCAAACTTCTTGGAGGCTTTGGGCTTTGTTCATTGTTTTTAATTCTTTCTTTTTCTTTGTCTTTGTCAGACTGGGTTAATTGGAAAGCCTTGTCTTCAAGCTCTGATATTCTTTCTTCTGCTTGTTCAGTTCTATTGTTGATACTTTCCAGTGCATTTTGCAATTCTCTAAGTGTGTCCTTTATTTCCAGAAGTTGTGATTGTTTTTTATTTAGGCTACTTCACTGGAGATTTTTCCATTCATATCCTATATCATTTTATTTCTTTAAGTTGGACTTCACCTTTCTCTGGTTCCTCCTTGATTTAATAGTTGACTTTCTGAAATTTTTTCTGGCAATTCAGAGATTTTATCTTGATTTGGATTCATTGCTAGTGAGCTTGTGTGATCTTTTGAGGGTGTTAAAGAACCTTGTTTTGTCATATTACCAGAATTGTTTTTCTAGTTCCTTCTCAATTGAATAGACTATGTCAGAGGGAAGATGTAGGACTCAAGCACTGCTGTTCAGATTCCTTTGTCCCACGGGGTGCTCCCTTGATGCAGTGGTCTCCCCTTTCCCCGAGGAATGGTGCTTCCTGAGGGTTGAACTGCAGTGATTGTTATTTCTCTTCTGGATCTAGCCGTCTGGTGGAGCTCCCAGGCTCTGGGCTGGTCCTGGGGAGTGTCTGCAAAGATTCTTGTGATGTAATCTGTCTTCATGTCTCTCAGCCATGGATACCAGCACCTGCTCTGGTGGAGGCAGCAGGGAGATGAAGTGGGCTCTGTGAGGGTCCTTGGTTTTATTTTTGTTAAGTGAGCTGGTTTTGTGTTGGTTGGCCTCCAGTCAGGAGGTGGTGCTTTCAAAAGCGTGTCAGCTGTGGTGGTACAGGGCAGATGAAAAGCGTGTCAGCTGTGGTGGTATGGGGCAGATGAGGCAGTGGGCAGGGCCTTAGAGCTCCCAGGACATTATGTTCTTTGTCTTCAGCTACCAGGGCAGGTAGAGAAAGATCATCAGATGGAGGCAGGGTTAAGCGGGTCTGAGCTCAGCCTCTCCTTGGGCAGGACTTGATGTGGCTGCTGTGGGGGATGGGGGTATGGTTCCCAGGCCAATGAAGTTATGTTCCAAGGGGGATTGTGGCTGCCTCTGCTGTGTCACTCAGGTCACCCAGGAAGCGGGGGAAAGCCGGCAGTCACAGGCCTCACCCAGCTCCCAGAAGGCTGGTATCATTCCCACCATGTCCCCAACAAAAGCAGGGAGTTTACTTCCAGGCAGCCAGTGAACCTGCTGAGAACTTGCCCCAGGCTACAAGGCTCCCCGCTAAGAAAGCTAGCACTGACAGTTCTGCCGCCGCCCACAGAGCCTGCAGTGGCAATCCATCTCCTTCAGAGGGTCTGTGGATTCTCTTCGCTTTCCTGGCACGTGTAGTTCTTGGAGCAAAAGTTGATGATGTGGGTCTCCACACACTGCTCTGTCCATCCAAATGGGAGCTGCACGTTAGTCCTGCCTCTCATCTGCCCTTTGCCCTCTCCAGACTCTTTCTCCTCTAGTTAGTTTCAGTAATTTAAGTCTGTAGGAATTTGTCCATTTTAGCTGAGTTGTCTAATTTAGCTGACCATGACATACAGTTGTTCATGGTATTCCCTAATAATACTTCTAATTTTTATAAGGCTGGTAGTGATGTCAGCTTTTATTTGTGTTTTCTCTTTTTCTTGGCTAATATTCAATTTTGTTAGCCTTTTCAAAGAATCAACTTCTGATTTCATTAATACTCTCGTTTTGCTGGTTTCCCTTTTTATTTTCCATACTCATCTTTATTCTTTCCTTCCTTCTGCATGCTTTGGGTTTAATTTATTCATCTTTTTAAAAGTTTCTTGAGACAGAATGTGGTCAAGACAAAAATGATGGTAAAAATAATCTTTCAGACCATTTTTTAAAATAGTTTGTAAATAGAGCTTACATCTGAAACACATTCTAAAGGTGGGTTCTCAATATGAAAAAAAAAAAGTAATAATATAAAATCAAGGAGTAGCTTTTTTTCCCCCCTTCTACATATCAGCCTCAGCCTGCTGGGATTATATTCCTTAGCGCAGGGTTGGCGGCCCTTTCCAGGAAAGGGCCACAGAGTGAATATTTTTGGTCTTGTGGTCCATACAGTCTTGGTCACAACAACTCAGCTCTGCTGTTGTGGCACAGAAGCAGCCATAGGTCATGTGCAGGTGAATAGAAGTGGCTGTGCCCAGCAAAACTTTATTTACAAAGCAAGCTGCAGGCCAGGGTGGGCTGTAGCCAGAATCAGCTAACCCCCGCTCTAGAACACTAAACAAAATTAAGCAACAGTATATTCTTCTTAGTCTAGCAGAGTTTATATAAAAGAGTATCCTCTTTCAGAAGCAATCCCCTCTGGGAGCTGGATGTGTAATGCTACCTCGTTTTCTGTAGTGCAGTAAAAAGGTGGAATATACTCTGCTCAGGTGTGGTCGCTGTGAGATAACAAGACTGGTTTCCTGGGCTTATACAGGATACTGAAGGCAGCTCTAAAGCAGGACTTTCAAAGGCATGTTGTGTTGTGACACCGGAAATGAGGTGTCATCTCCCAGGGCACAGCAGCCATTAAGATCCATGGACATTCCTGTATGTTTACAGACTCTGTTTAGGTGTTAAAAGCTTTCACAAAAGTCCAAAATGGCCAAGAGGAGTTTCAGCTTGCTGTTGAAGACTGTATTTCTACCTATGGGAGTATGAGTCTGTCCTTTGAAGCTTGCTCTTTTTTTTCCTGTTAAAAGGAAGATCAGCATATTTTCCCGGAAGGGATCAATTTGTTATTGGCCATGTGCCGAAGCAGGTAACTTGTTAGTGTGGTGTCTGAGGTCATGGCGAGTCACTGATTTAACGTTGTGATGGAAATTCCCATGACTTGTACCACTTGAAATGTTTATCATCACCCATCCCTGTAACCTAATAGCCTCGCGCATTCCCAGCCTCCCCCGAATTAGCAGAAGGGTCACAGGCTTTCCACTCTGAGGCGAGTCCTCTGGTACCCGGCTCCAGTGTTCTGGCATTTTGTCAAGTCACTTTTTCTCTTCTTCAGACAGCTGTTGTCAGCCATAGGAGCACAGTTCTTTTCATATATCATTAGGTGGTTTGTTCTTAGTCCGTTGGAATCATTCCTGTTGCAGAGTGACTTACTGTAGACACATGTGCAACTTCAGTGGTTTTCTACCCACCATGCATTCTCATGTCATCTCTCCTCCTCAAAGTCGATGGGGTTCCTTTGTCACACAAGTCCAGGGTCTACTGTTTCTATTGCATTTTATTCTTTACTCATAATCTCCCTCGATTGCCCGTGCTTCCACTTCAGAGTTAATTACTGTAAATTTTTTTTTTTTGTTTTGGGCTGAAATCAACCTCATCATATTGCTTATGCGTGCTCTCTATACTTGACTATTCCTGTACGTATTTGAATATTGCTGTCTCCCCTGACTGTAAGTCATTCATCTCTGCTTCCCAAGTTCCTTCTGTAATAGTTTCCTAAAACTGCCTTGGCTTTCCCCGGCCTCGCTTCAGTTTGTCAATACCTTTTTAGAGAATGTCAGAACCGACTCTTACTGTAGGTGTTCCGACAGCAAGAGCACTGCATTCTGTGCCGTGGATTTATACTAATCCTAATGCAACGAAACAGACATCCCTGCCTTCATGGACTATATAGTCTGTAATCAGGGAGACAGACAGACCTTGAATAGGTAGTTAAATGTGAGACATGCCCCCACCCCCAGCCCTTTTCTCTCACCCTGGTGAGAGATGATGGGGGATTGGCCTAGAGAGGGAAGTTCAGGGAAAGGCTCTGGGGAATGCAGTCATAAGGAGGGAGAAAGAGTGAAGCCTGGGGAGAGGGGCGGGGAGAGCATGGCATCATGGTAAAGCTGGAAGAGGTGGGGGGCAGGGGGGCACCCTGGTGCAAAGGGCTAGAATAACCCAGACCAGGCAAGGGAGGTAGCAGGGGTCCACTGCAGGGCCGTCCCACTTTCCCTGAAGATACTGGGTGAGGCAGTGTAGAGATGTGCATTTTTCCAAGTTAAAGTTTCAGCCAATTTTATTTCATCCAATCCAATAAGCTGTGCTGTCTAGTGGTATCCACACATACTTTCTTAGTTTTATCTTTGTTCAACCCACCAACAGAAATTTGGAAAGATTGCTACACATGACAGAGCGACAGTACCCTAGGTTGACATGACAGCCCATATTATCAGTTCTCTGTTTCACATTAAAAAGTTACCATTCATTCAATCCAAACATCCACCAAATCCACACATTCTCTCAAAGACTAGCATGGTTCTGTCCAATACCTTGCTATAATTCCAATTCATTCGTTCTCATAACTTATTTGAAAAGGCACATTTGGTCAGTCTGATGTCATTCTTAGGGCATCTTTGCTCTCTCCTAGCCACTGCTGCTTGCTTTTATGTACCTAAAAGTCATCCATTTAATGATCTGTTCCTGAACGTGGCTGCAAAGCAGTCTGTAAAAGCCACTCACTTTCTCTCCTTAAATTGCCTCCCTCCAGGTCTGTTTCCTCAAAGATCATCCCTTAGTGGTTCACAATAATCATGAACCCTGGGGACAACTGATACAGGCTGAGAGGTAAGAATTCATTGTTCACTTAGAGCAACTTCTTCCCTGAGCTGAACCATGTGTGTCTTGCCCATGGTTAGATCTCTTTCCTTGACAGAACAAGCAAAAGAGCGGCTGCTCCGTCTCCCGTGAACATTTGTTGACTGTGGGCAGCCTGGGCCAGCCTTGCTGGTATTTGCCTCAGATGCGAGTAAGGAAGCTCCAGTTGTAGCCTTGGCTCAGCCCAAGCCATGCCATTGTTACCCGGAAGCTGGCTCTGCAGCGTTGTGACTTAGACACTTTACAAGTCTGAGCCATCCTGTACTAGTTCATCAACTTTCCTTCCTCATCATCTGCAAAGATACAGAGAGAATGGCATTCCGAAATTCCATGGATGACTCTTCTGAATTTCCTAGAATGTTTGGCAAAGATCTGGCTAAAACTAGTACTATGGAATAGAAAAGGAAAAGGGACATTTGTATAATTTATTTTGGAAATGCAAAGGAATTGTTATGCAGCAATCTTAACTTTGTGGACGTACCACTCACCTCCCTTAAAATTCAACAGAACCAGAGGTGCCAGAAATGTCAAAAATATCTAGTCATTCCAACATGTAAAACAAGACTGCCTTGTTTAAAAAACAAAAAATTAAATGTAAAAATTGTATGACTCTTACCCAGTGAAAAGCTTTACTAACACAGCCCTGGGTGCTCTTTCCAGATACTGAAAAAGGATCTAAGTAGGTGCTTAAGAACTGCTTTTTAACCCATTCACAACCTTCATATTAAACTAGGATGAGGCTGCAGGAGCTGAGGAAGCCCTGGGTGGGAACCTGGATGTCCTTTCCCAGAGAACAGCTTTGCTATTTCACTGGTAACTCTGAAACTTCAAAGTATTGACTGTGCAAAGTACTCAAGTTTATTTTGGCCTAATAACTCTTAAGAAAGGTGGTTCCTTTTTAGAAAAGGGAAGCAGAAGCGAATTGACATTCCATTACTCAGGCCTCTAGTAAGTGCCCGCTTCGTGCAGTCACTGTTCACGGAGGTCCCTGCTGGGGCGCAGGGCGGGGCCATGAGCTCAGGAACCCATCCCTGTGCTCAGGGATGGGACTCCAATGAGGAGACACACTGTGTAATTTCTGATTTCTTAGTTTTTGACCAAAATAGCAGTAATTTCAAACAGTTGAATGCCGTGATCGATACTATGCCAGTTGGTGACGAATGTTGTGAATGGTATTGAATGTCCTGGACCAAGAGGAACAGCAATGTGTCCTTAGTCCTCGACCTAAGAAGTCCATCAAGTCCTTCTCTCAAGTTGTACGTCTGTTGTTTTCAAAAGCCATTGTGACAGGTCAAAACCCTGGAGTATTTGGTTTATGTTTAAATGTACTCGACACTCCGGAAACGCTCAACCGAAGCCCTGGATGCAGGAGGCAGGGACGCCGAGGATGTGAATTCCAGTGCTGGGATATGCTAATGCCTAGAGAGGCGTCAGGCCCCGTGCTGGCTTAGGGGATTCCGTGATGACTGCGCCCTGGGCCTTCATTATGGACTCCGGTTTTGGAGTGCGGAGGGATTGGTGTTTGTAAAGACTGCTTGCTTACCCTTTGTCTAGCATGCACATTCAGGATGTGACTTCAGCTTCATTCATACTGGCCAAAAAAAAAAAAAAATCTAAAAATTGTTTTCAGTTAAATTCCTGAAGATATTTGTAGGGAAACACCCTTCTGAGATGCAACCAATTTCTTGTCCACACAGCTACCATATCCTTATATAGATGGGGAAAAATCCGGAAAAGCGGGAATTTCAGCAGCTGGCTTGAAGCCCCTTAATGGTCCCTTGGCAGAGGCAAAGAATGAGCCCAGAGCCTGAAATTCAAGATGCTGGTCTCTTCTGAACACTCCGTGGAGCAACGCAGTGCACCTGCAGATGCAGCACTCAGCAGCCTGGAATGCCAGCTCACGTGCCCTCACCGAGAAACGCCTTCTCGGCTGAATGGCTGCTCGCTCTCAGCAGCACCTGTCGGCATAGCTCGGCCGCTTCTGCCCCCTGCGCTGAGGTGTGACTAGGACCAGAAGAGTCAGAAAGCATGGCGGAGTCAGAAAGCATGGCAAAGCTAGCACACTGTGAGCGTGTTGCGCGTGGGCTTGCTTAGTATTTCCTTCTCTGTAAACATCACTTAGGAGCTACGTCAATTAAGGCATCGTAAGACACAGGTGTGATGGAGGCATTTTGAGGGGACTACTCCACAGGACCTTGGAGAGTTGCATTTTGGGGGGGCTTTCCTTGAAGCTCTGGGAGAAGGAAGCAGTGGCCTCCTGGTCAGCTACAGACACAGGCTGGTTAGGGCCTGTCTTGCTTTCATGTTCTTTTAAACACAAATGGCAGGTCACAAATATTCCTCTAAATATTCCTCCATACAGCCTAGGGCCCCTCAAGAGACGTGCAAACCAAAGTATTTGTTTTTATTTTCTCTTTAACCTAGTAAGTATGTGAAAAGTCTGGACCATTGCTTTAGAGAAAGCTGGATTAAATCTCTTGTTTTGAGCAGGAGTAGGGACCCTAGAGAATCTTCACTGGATACCTTTCGTCACACTTTGGTCAATATTTATGAATAAGTTCTAAAGCCTATGCGAAGCCCATTCTGTTTTGCTTGGGGACCAGCCAGACCATTCCTCCACTCCAGTGGGGCCGTCTTTGTGTCTTTCACATCAACTATTACAAGTTTTGACTGGACAATTGATGACATTTAAATCACTGTCCCACATATGGATATATTAGAAAAACCCTAATGTTTTAACTTTTTTTTAATCATCAGCTACTTTTACAAGGCTTTGCATGCATTTGTTTAGGGAATACAGCAGTCAAGAAATACTCCAGTACTACTGTGTGATCATATGAAAAAAGTTGGTTTTCTCTCTGTCAAAGTCAACAGGGTGGAAGACTAACTCACAGAGTGCCTTACTTCTTCCTCCCGATTAATCATGTTCACTTTATAGTGGCAGAATCAGTCCAGTCCCCCAGGCCTCAAGCTGCATCTTCCGAATGGTTGGTGTCTTTTAATAGAGTCCCCGAGGGCTGCGTTTCCTGGAAGAAGTCCATTAAATTCCCTGCCTCTATAAGCTGCAGGAGTTGCCTAGGATATGGCCCTTCATGTCTGAGGATGACCCTGCATCGCTCTCCAGATTTCACTCAAGGTTCGTATTTTTTTCTGCCACCTTGAATTACAGAACAGGCTCTCAGTAGTGCGATAAGCTTTAAGCCAGAATGAGATGGAAAGGTGGAAAAGACAGGAAGTGTAGCTGTTAGTCTGTGGAGCTCTACTTAGGGGACAAAAAGATGGCTTAAGCTCCATGGGTTTTCACCTCGTAGAAAAACTAACACCCTGGGGACCAAAGCAGTTCTCTGCTGAGGAGATGGTGACCTCTGTGTGACCTGAACATGGGTGAAGATACCAGAGGAGGAGTGATGAGCTTCTGTCCAGGAGTACCCGTGGTTGTCTGTGTCATTAAGGGTGCAGGGTGGAAGGAAACCAGGTTCCCAGGCCACATAACAACATGGTTCTTCGTGGACAGGTCAAATGACTGATGAGAAAGAGGTCCAGATCCCTCCCCAGCACGCCACATTCTCTTTCGGCTCTAAGGCAATTCAGAACTTAGTGCTTAGTTATTTCCTAAGAGAATTCTGCCTGCATTCCTCCAGCCTGGCACCCAAGGCCCTAGCAGGCAGCCTGTTTGCTTGCTTGTGTTTTGTGTGATACCAGAGCCAACTCAGAAGAAAACTGAATGTCTATGGGCCCCTGGATCTATGTTTTGAGAACTTAGATTACCTCTGTGTTGAGTGGAAGAATGACGATGAGAAAAATAACACATTTTTAGTACGGCAGGAAAATTTCTGAGCGTTTTTGAGAAGTAGCAACATAGAGGCAGCTTTCTTGTCTTTCACCCTTGGCTTAGTGCTTTAGGATTCTTAAAGTGTGTCTCTTTTACCCTTGACACACCCCAAGAGGTAGATATCATCACCCCCATTTTGCAGACGGGGAAATTAAGTCAGCAAGGAAAAGTGTCTCACCCAAATCCTACAGCCAATGAGCTGCAGAGTTCAGCATCATGGACCCCGAGCGACTGGCCTGATAATCCAGGCACAGGCCCACCAGGGCATGTTCACAGACACACAATGCTATGCACCATGCACACCTCCACTTCTCCAAGGGCCCCTCTTGCCTAAGGTCATGTCCTGGGCTTTTGCCCACAGATGTCTGCACACAGTGCTTTATGTCCCTGTGCGGGATGGGCAGATGTGCTGGGCGCTCCCATCAAGCCTGCCTGCAGGGCCGCAAGCTGGTTAACTCAAGCCCTGGGCTCTGCAGTCAGCTCTTCCCACAAGTCAGCCAGGATTTGTTTTCTTTTTCACTTCTGCAGATTCAAATTCATTTGTATCAACAATGCATTATTGTCCTGTAAGCAGAGGGAACGTCTCTAGAGCTGTCTCGTAACTCCTTGGCTTATCTAGTTTGGTTGTGCTTGGTAAACACTTAATGACTAAATGAGCAAATAGCCAAAAACATGACTGCGTAGAATAGGCCTTATAATGTTTGGCCAGTTTTTGTATGGAGCAGTTCATTCCTTCTCCTGTTACCACGGCAACACAGGCAGTTTTTCTCGGCAACTTGCAGCTGCACACCAGGGGAAAGACGTATCCTGCCTAACTCATGCTCCAAATACCCACCGGTCCAAGTGCCTTTGGTGTTTTGGCCTAAGATGACTTAATAGCTAGTATTTAATTGTTCTGCAAAAATAGCACTGCTTTTCGTTTCTTCTTCTTTTGCATTTTTGGCACCCGCTGGCTGACAGCAGTCTGCAAAGGCCACTGGAGATGCTCCCGGCGGAACTCTTCCATGGAGTAAAATGGGAGCGGACAGGAGCCCGGAAGGAAGGCAGAAGCCTGGGGGATTTTTGTACATGGATGTCGGCTCCGATTTGACCCTGATCAGAGCAGGACCTGGCTCCTTTAGGGCTGCAGACAAGCGCTACATGCTGGGAAGGGGCGAGGCATTTTATAAAGTGAACCTGCCTTTTATTAGGGGTGACTTTGGCTGTCACTGCTGAGAGGAACAGTCGATGCAAGCTCATCTCACAAATCACTAGAGTGCCCAGGCTATACGTTCATGACGTTTATGTTCAATTTCAAGATCAGTTTCCTCAGGGAGTTGGGCACATCTTCAAGACTTAGGCTGGGAGACTGCACTGCAGAGACCTAGCGAGCCTCTCCCTTGCTGTGTGCCAGGGACATGCTTGGTTGGTCTCCACGCACGTGCTTGCCATCTCTGCCCTCATAAATGCTCATGGGCACCTGGACCTGTCTCCTACAAGGAGCTGTGCTGGCCGCCCACCCCTCTCAACTGCCCACACCTCCGCGGCTGCTGCCTCCTGTGGGCAGGATCTGAAACACCAAAGCCATGGGCAAGGGCAGGATGGAGGGGGCAGCGGTCTATGTAAACATACACCACAGATGACCCAGACAAGCACTTTAATTTTTTTTTTTTTTTTTTTTTTTGAGGCATAATTTAGTCATCTCACCTAAAGCACTTTTCACTTTATCTCTGGCAACCAAGGGTTACAGAAAACTCAGCACCAAAGGATGAAAGGGGAACTTGTCCCCTTCGGTCCCCAGCCCTGCCCTCCCCTGCAGCCTAAAATACCCTTTCCATGATCACAGAATAAAGTTCACACTCACCACACAGCCATTCTCACACACACTCGCACAAAAAGAAAAAACCAAAGCCCACTAAAGCACATGGGGGAAAAAAGATTACAAAACATCTTCCTCCCCATCCGGCCTTCAGACCAGACTCCCTGGCTGGAGAGGCCGTGACTTCCGCCGTGCCCAGCAGGGCTCACCCAGCCTTTGTCACCATGTCCCACTGAGGAGGATACGCAGAGGCCACCAGTTCCCCAAGGTTCCCTTCGGATGGTGACACCTCCCTGAGTCAGTCATTCTGTTTCTGCTTGCTGTCAGAGTTGCCGTAGGCAGAGCCCTTGTCAATTTCCGTCACACCAATCATCCATCGAACTCCCATGGAGGCTGCAGAGACAAGGAGAGCAGATTTAGGCGCAGCCCGAACAGACTACAGGCCCATTTGCCCACAGAGCATGTGAGAAGGTCCGTGGCCACAAATCACAAGCACCAGCTGGGAGCTGGCGGGTCTGAGGGGACATCGTCCTCCCAGCTTTAGAGTCATCCTTGAGTGTGGACATCTGTGTGACATTAAGAAAAAGCAAGGCTGCTCTGGTGGGGGTTTTCCTCCTTGGACCCTGAAGGTGAACGATTTGGCAAGCCATGCACAGCTGTTCACAGGGACTCAGAGAAATCCCTGGCTTCCTCTGCTGGCTCCCAGGTAAAGAGGATTCTCTTGTGAATGAGGGGCAGGAACTTAACAGGGCATGTTCGGCGAAGTTTTATAAAGAACAGACCAGGAGCCTGGAAGATGCAAGAGCTCGAGTACCGAGTGCCCAACGAGTTTCAGCACTGCTTTTGGTGCAAGTGTTAGAGCAGTGAGAAAATCCCCGCCCTTCCCTCTGACGGCAGGATTTGCCTACACCAGAGAATGGGCAGGACCCTCGTGGGAGCCCAGTTTCATATAGGAAGCTGGAAAGCAGGGCCCAATGCTCAGAAGTTGCAATTTCAACTACTCCCTCTGGAGAGGGCAGATTTGGTGAGGTCCTTGGGTGCAGGGCCCAAGACGTAATCATTTCATGTGTTCAGCACTGGGCATGGGGCTTGGAAAACAGTCCGTTTATAATAAATGTTTAAGAATGGATAGACAAATAAGTGAATGAAATCCCCTAAATCATGATGCACAGGGTTACCTAGCATTAGCATCGTGGTCGATAAACTAACTGGGACATGGATGGAAGAGCCTGGGATGGGAGAATCCAGCCCAGCCAGCAGGAGGCACGCATCTCCCATGAGTCATTTACAAACGGGAGGACTCCTGCGTGGAGTGTAACAGTAGCAGTGGGAGTGGAATTCTTGTAGAGCAGAAAAAAGTGAGTAAAACGTGAACCCTGTGGCCTTCGAAGAGGAGTAAGACACAAACACAAAGCCCTTCAGGGCAGAATGCAGTCAGGCGCAGGCTCAGGGTGATGGGGCGGGGCAGTCAGCTCCTCAGATGCTCCTGGAGACGTCCTGTGTCCACACTGCACCCTGGGCAGTGCTCAGGCTTCTTTTTTTGGTACTCGCTACACACCTGGGTGGCCCTGTCTGCAGCCTTCATCCTGAAGGGGCCTGTCCAAGAGGACATGGGTCTGTGTGTGCCTTGCTGTTGCCTGCTATTGAAGAGAAGGGCTGAGCTTGCCCCCGCCCTACCAGGGACCCTTGGCCAGCCTCAGCAGCATGGCGGGGGATGGGGGTGCCCCCAGGCCTGCCTTAAGGAGATGAGGTGCTTTCTTCTCCATCCTCTTATTTTTTTTTCCTTACAAGGTGTGGGTGTTAATATTTTAATTTTTAATATTAAAATGCATCTTAATTTTTCAAAAGACTAGTAGGGTCTGTGTGAGGCACAGGAGCCAGCTTGTTTACTGCAACCACATGCTCTAGAATTGGTTAGGTCAGTCGGAATGAATGAGATAGGTTTATGTGCTGTGACCTGTTTTGGTGGTTATGATTCATTAGGTTTTGAAAAGGCGAGTTGAAGAAACTCCACTGATAGGAATTTACATTTGCTTGAGGCTGGAAAAAGCATGTGCACCAAATTGTCATTAACGATTATCTGGGAATTAGGCTCAATGGGAATTTTGTTGTGACACACTTTCAATTTTCTGCGCTTGCATATTGCTTGGGCCTTTTATAGTGAGCATACCGCATCTTTGTGTTTCACAGAAAATAACTGAGACCTGTCCATCTGAAAGCAGCACACGACCTCTGTGTGCTTGGACAATGTGCCATCTCTCCCGGGCTCTCCAAAGCCTCAGAGAGGATGCCAGGCTTGGGGAGATGGGGCCTTTCACAGGGAAACCCCGAAGTCTTCCTTGGCTCCAGGAAGCATGGGCCTGCTGTTCACAGGGCAGGAAGCAGGCACAACAGGCTGCCCCACCACAGAGGCAAGGAGCAGGGTGCACAGAGGCTTGGTGCCAAGAAGCAGCAGTAGCCCGAGAATCCTGGTCACCTGGGGCCAGTGCAGATGCGTGAAAAGCTCTGTCAGCAAGCATCTCCACTGAGTGTCGTCCACCTGTAGCAAAGGAGAAGCCACAGGCGCCCCCAGAGGAAGGCAGGGAGCTGCCCCTACGTCCCCACCGGCCTCCAGCACAGGGCTTTCTTCAGAAACAGGAAACGATGCCAGTGAGCAGAGCTGTCTGCAGGGGACGGGGAGGGAGCACTCGCAGCTGTCGGGGAGTGGAAGTGGCAGCTACATCACCACCCAAGAGGGAACGTGTGGAATCCAGCCCCAGGTGGGAGGCTGGACCATCCAGGCTGCAGAGTGGGTCCTGGGCCTGGTTCGAGGGCCTCGTACTCATCCTGAAGTCTAATTTTTCCCTGTGATTTGCAAGCTGAGCCTGCTCCTCATCCATGGCACAACTGCCTACACAGATGGCCTCGGTCCCAGCCCTGATGCCACCTCTCCCAGGGTGGTGCTGTTAGCACCCACCAGCCCCTTGCCCTCCACTCACCCACGAAGAAGACGAGGATGAAGCTGGCCAGCGTCAGGGAAGACCCGCTCCTGATCATGCTGACCAGGAACTGGAAGAAAGGGTAGAGCACCAGCGAGGCCCAAAACAGCCAGTTCACGAGGGTCCAGGGCCGCCGGGGGGGCACCATGGGCGTCTCTGGGAAGGTGCCCGTCCTGTAGTACTCCTCCTGAAAGGCATCCTGGGGGACAGGAAAGAGGACCCTCAGACGCCACACAGGGCTCAGTGGCAGGTCCCTCCCGAGGCCCTGCTTCCAAGATACATCGCAGAGATACACGGGTGCCACGGGGGCTCGGCAGAACTGGGGTCTGTGGCTCCTTCCAGAAAGCACTTTGTAGGCAGCTGCTGTCTTCTCAATGCTGCATCTGGTCGCCCCTCCCACAGGGGCACTGGGAGTGGCAGGGCTGCTGCAGCTGTCACTGAGTGCAGGGCGTGCAGCATGAGGCCTGGCGCCAGGCCAGGCTGGACTGGAGCTGGGATCCACCCTCTGTGGGCAGGTGCCTGCATCCCTGAGCCCAGGCCCCAGTGTGTCTGATGGGGCAGCAGTGCCTTCCACGACAGGTCGGCGGGAGAATGGAGTGGCTGCTGCCCCGAAGCTGCCCACAGGGGACACTGTGGAGACCCGACCCGCAGTCAGGAGGAGCTCGCCACACAGCCCGGCCCGGCACATGCCCTGCCTTCCTGGCCTCCACAGCCAGTTCACCTCGGCTCTTGCGGGGCAGCCCACCCACACCTACCACCCTGTTGGCCACTGGAGGGCTCTGAGGGCCGTGATTCAAGGCATCATGAATGACAAAAGCTTGTGGGCTGCTGGGTATGGCTCTCGGAGGTGACAGCAAACTCAGGACTGGGTATCCAGGGTGACTCTTTTAAGTGACTGTCAGACCGTGGAAAAGGTAAACAGGCTCACGTCCTTCCACTAAGCAGATTCTTAGTGGGAACCACGCACTCGTCCACGTCCACCCCCAGGGTGTGTGTGTCACGAGCAGCTTGCAGAGCAGCTACTCCAGAGCCCTCATGGTGCTCCTTGCAGTCCCTGGGTGAGAACAGGGGACTCTCGGCCCCACGTAAATGCACTGCAAAAGAACGCGGTGGCCCTTCCCTGGGGGTCTCATGTCACGGAGCTCCTGCTCAGGGACTGGGGCTCAGCCACAAGGAGCTGCCGGACATTAAGGTAGGGACCCAGGAACCCGACAGTCAGCAGGAGTGCTCAAGCGGCTGGGAGCTGGGCTGAGCCAGGACCTGGGGGGAACAAGGGGCTGTGGCACCAGGATTCCCACTGGCCCATCTAAGGGCAGGTCTTGGCCGTGAGGGGGGACCAGGGCAGAAGCCACCTCCAGGGAGCAGAGCTGAGCCAGGCAGCCACAGGGAGTTGCCCGGGTTGTATTGTGGGCAGCTGCCTCAGCCATTGTAAAAGCTGCACATGGCTGATAGCATGCACGCCACACAAAAACAGGTGTGGGTCACAGTGAGGCCCAGTTTGTGTCCCATGAACTAGCCTAGTAACGTCCCAGTTCTCTAAGGAGTCGAATTTTCTGAAAAATGAGCTTCCATATAATTGAAACTTATACTACCTTAAATGCTGAATATTTTCCTTTAACAATTTGAGATAGAAAAGTCTAAAGTATCTCATACTTCTCTTCTTTTCCATTCAGGGTGTACTGAATCATAGGCTTTCTTGGCCTCTCAGAGTCACTTTTCATACTAGTCCACACACTAATAAGGCCATTTTGGAAGGAGAACCCCCAACCCCTTCCCTGGGCAGTTCAGGTGCCTCTGCTCTGCCCTCGGCCCCCTGCAGCCCATTAACAAGCCTGGTCTGAAGTGTCACTTGTCGCGTGACTCTGCTCTTGGACATCGGCCAAGGGAAGCCATGGGGGCTCTCAGGGGAAGTCACATCATCAAGCAGTTGAAGAAAAATCGACGTGTGTGCCAAGCAGTGAGAGTGATCAGATGGTGGAGACAAGGAGGTGAGCACCATGACAGTCAGGAGCAATGCCCAGAGAGGTGGCACCCGACTCTGCCAGGGTAGGAAGCAGCACTCGCCTGCCCACCAGAACGGGGTGATTTTCTTATCCCAGGTTGGGGCCACAGGGCACCTGATAACTAGAAAAGGCGGGTGATATTTTGTGCCTTGTTCTTTTTTAAAAAAAAAAAAAAAAAACAGCTTTCTTAAGGTGTCATTTATATGCCATAGAACTCACCCATTTTTAAAAATGAGCAAATGTGGCTTCTGAAATTATTTTCCTTAACAGTCTTTATAGTGCTTTTTTATAGTAATATCACAAAGGGGAACTCACCTTTTCTGTCTTGTTTCCAGAAAGACATTTGCTAGGTCAAGATTTTTTTATTTGCACCTCTTGCAAGAAGGAAAAAGCACTCCCTTTTCTAGCAGCCGCAGAACTCAGAACTTCCCATTCACTTTATTTTTTTATTTTTTAAGACAGAGTCTCGCTCTGTCGCACAGGCTGGAGTGCAGTGGCATGATCTCCTCTCACTGCAACCTCCACCTCCCAGGTTCAAGTGATTCTCCCGCCTCAGCCTCCTGAGCACCTGGTATTACAGGCACCTGCCATCATGCCCAGCTAATTTTTGTAGAGATGGGGTTTTACCATGTTGGCCAGGCTGGTCTTGAACTCCTGGCCTCAGGTGATCCTCCCGCCTCAGCCTCCCAAAGTGTTGGGATTATAGGTGTGAGCCACTGCGCCCAGCCCTATTCACTTTAAAGTTTTGTGTGTGGTTTAAAACACTAACTCTCACCCCCTCTGCTCACTTATGGCCCCTGACATTGCCGCAGGACTTCCCATCAACCGTCGCGGAGAGAACAGCACGGCCAGCTCCGGCCAGACTCCAGGCTCCGGCAGTAGAATGTCCGTGGCCGATCTTGGTCATGGACCCATTTTGTAATAAAATTTGCCCCACAGGGAAAGGACTCATGTTTTTGTTTCTGTGTGTTACTATGTGGCACAGTATAAAGTTGGAACTGCGAAACGTAGTCACTGAATGAAGGAGAGTTGGTTTGTTTCCAGAAAGAAGCATCAACCCACAAGCTGAAGAGGACGAGATCCTACTGAGAGGCGACGGATCCCCGAACAAACACCCCCGGCAGCCCGCGACAAAGGCACTTGGGAGGAGGCGTGCAGAGGAGACGTCCACACAGCACACCCGCTCAGCTTTTCCAGGCACTCAGCTCAGCAAAGAAATTGTGTCTTAGGGCAGAATTAAGGAGAAGAAAGGAGGGAGAAAAGGAGGGGAGGAAGAACAGGAAAGAACAAAGAAGAGAAGAGAAAGTTGGGGAACAGAAAGGAAGAAGTGGCTTCTCTTAGTCAGCAAGTCTGGCAGAGAGAGGCTCTGTGAGGAGCACTCGCAAACCTTGGCCTCAGCGCGCGGAGATCACCCGAGTGCATGGCCAGGACTTGCAAAGGACTTACCATGGGGGCCAAGCCTTGAGGCTCCCTGCTGCCCTTCTAAAGAGCAGTACCCTTACAGTTTAAATGAAAAAACAACTGCCAGTCCCAAAAATGGTTCTTGTCCTTGAAGGCTAGAGCAGGACTGCACAGTGTTTTCCACGGGCCACCATGCCTGCACTCCGAGCTCTGCACCCACCCAGAGCTGCTTCCGACCTTGGCCTCCACAAGACGGCTCTGAATGTAGCTTTTTTTTTTCGCTTATTTCTCTTTAGAGACAGGGTCTTACTCTGTGCAGTGGCGCAATCATAGCTCACAGTAACCTTGAACTTCTAGGCTCAAGTGATCCTCCCACTTCAGCTTCCCCAGTAGCTGGAACTACGGGTGCGGACCACTAGGCACAGCTAACTTGTAAACTATTTTTGTAGACAGGGGTTCTCATTACATTGCCCAGACTGGTCACAAACGTGGGCGACCTCTGGCCACAAGTGATCCTCCAGCCTCAGCCTCCCAAAGTGCTTACTCCCAAAGGGATTACTGGCAGGAGCCACTGTGCCCAGCCTCACCTATTTCTTAAGGTGCACCATTAATGGCCAATTTGTAGTCCCTTCTGCAAATGTCAAATTACAACCTGAAGAAGGACTTTAAGTTAGAAATGAAAAGTTGGAATCTGTTCACCCCATACAATTAAGAAACCATGATAGCTATTGTGACCTCCCTGGAAAAAAGGGGTTCTGAGGTTGTAGGTTCAGCCTGAGAGCAAGTTCATTTGGGAACTGCTTTTTCCACAGAAGATCACACAAGGTCATGAATGGTTTCTCAAAGCCTTCAAACAATAGGAGTCCCAAATGCTGACAAGCAAGAAATATTGTGCATTTTTCATAAAGCTAAATCAGGTCAACTCAAAGGATGGCCCTGTTTTCAGAGATGATGCCTTTCCCATATTAAAGAGTATAATTGTGTCACTGGTAGGTGGCAAGTTTCTCTTATGCTTGGAAAGACCAGAATGTTGGCACACCTCTATTGGCTGCCTGCCATCCCCTCCCATTTTGCAGAAACTTTACCTGCCCATGAAATTGAAAAGTCAGAGAACTACTGCCCTAAAATCCCAAGGTCAAAATCAACAGAATTGTCTTTTGACATACAGCACACTTCTGACTGAAAGGGTGATCATTAAAATGAAATTCTACTTTGACAAGCTTGGTGGGGCACCCAGATTTGGGGCAAGTAAAGCTTTAGATCTAGGCTCCTAGCAAAACAGGCTGATACAGAAAGGAATTGTCCCTTGACGTCTATTCACCACTCTGCTTGGAGGAACCATGCACCACTTCCGCTTACTGCTCAGCGATCTTCTCGGAAGGGAAAAGGGCCAGCCTCCCAGGTCCGCTCACAGACACATACTGCTTAGAGAACTCGGTGTCGTCCCAGCCCTGCACCGATAGAGAAATAGCCTGGGCTCCAGCACCTGGCTTTGATCGGTGAGCTGGAAAACTGGGTACATCACTTCATCCTGTGGACCTTAACTTCCTCATCAGTAGTGTAAGAGCTTTGGAGTAGATGATCATTTTGAGAACCCTTTCCAGTTGAACACTATCATTTAAATGTAAACATAGTTTAGAGGAAAACACCCTAAGAGACTTTAATAAGAAGGAGATGTGCCTCTTGGTTTACATGATGACCACAGTTCTGCCTGAATACAGGAGAGGAAGGGCCCATTGAGAAAAATCTCCTTTGCCTTGATGGATTTGAGGGCCCACATTTATTGATTTGTTTGTGTGGCTCTTTACAAAAGAGGCTCATTTTCTAAACCTTTTCTTAGCATACTCTTCTTTCTGCTAAAAGTAACATTTTAGGCCAGGTGTGGTGGCTCACACCTGTAATCCCAGCACTTTGGGAGGCCAAGGTGGGCGGATCACGAGGTCAGGAGATCAAGACCATCCTGGCTAACACGGTGAAACCCCGTCTCTACTAAAAATACAAAAAATGAGCCAGGCGTGGTGGTGGGTGCCTGTAGTCCCAGCTACTCAGGAGGCTGAGGCAGAAGAATGGCGTGAACCTGGGAGGCGGAGCTTGCAGTGAGCCGAGATCGTGCCACCGTACTCCAGCCTGGGTGACAGAGCGAGACTCTGTCTCAAAAAAAAAAAAAATTTGGCTATGTTCTTTATTTCCAAGAGAGGGTCAGCTCCGGACTCATTAATAACCGGCTCTGTGAGGTCTCGCCCGCCGGAGAAAGGCCTGCTGCCACACAGCCGCACGACGCACCCACAGCTGCAACGTGAACAGACCCCCGGCACCCAGTGCACTGACCTTCTCCTGGTAGAGCTTGTGCAGCCAGGCCGAGCACCTGTCATCGTCTTCAGGGATGTCTTCCAGTGGGATCCTCCTGCAAAGGCAGAGAGCAGCTAGCAGGGGGGAGGTGACACCCACCCCGCAACGTATACTTTCTAGTAACGGTGCTGCCATTTTTTGTTTTTATCTAGGTAGCCTAAATAATGTGGAAGTGAAGAGAGTAATGCAAGTGATCGAAAGAGGGGGCGTTCCACATCCACACTGGAGAAACACAGGCCAAAATGCAATTATGACCCATGAAGGAACAACCCAGGGTCCAATTCAATAGCATAGACAGATGCTGTCAGAACAGGGGACACTTGCCTCATTCCATCTTCCCTCCCAACTCACAAAAAGGCCCCCAAAACCTGATATTTGCCTCTTCCAAAGAGGACAACACTGCCTCAGTTTCCACATGAGACAATCCAATATACACAGAATTGATGCATCAGAGACAAGATCCTAGTAATTTCTTCTTAGTCAAGTAACCGACTTACTGGTAATGGCAGATTATCTCCCATCAAATGATTCCTGTGGCCTCTTGGTTAGCCTTGAGGCAGACTTTTTCTGCAAAGGTTTTGACAAGTCAGTGATGTGGATGGTGGGGAATTAAAGTTCTCCCAGATGCAAGTAGCCAGGGCATCTTCCCCAGGCTCCATGGCTCGGACAGGGATCCAGAGTCACTGTACACTAGCGATAGCTCGGAGACTTGGGTGGCTGTGGGGACTGGTGCTGGCAAGGGCTTGCTACTCGATCATTTACAAAAAGCCCATACTGAACACGGGGAGGAGTCACTCTGCCACCTTTGCCGTTCCTACTTGTTCTCAGGTTGTTAGCTCTTGTGATTTCAAGGGATGTTCATTTATACTCAATTTTGTCCATGTCAAAGTCTGCATCTGGCTTGATTTCCCAGGTCATTTCACTCCCTTCTGTGGCCTAAGAATATCTTAGTAAGAAGATTTTAGAGCTTATCTATCACACTAGAGTCTGTTAAGAGAATAAACGATGGGATTCCATCTTATAACAGATTATAGTGAGCGACTTCCTTTTCAAGGCAGTATTGTACAGAGGTAAGTTTTTCACATAATTAGAACTTACCCCATAAGCTCCTCCGGAAATATCCTTTCACCTTTTCTGTTCCTACGCGCACTGTACTTCTGTGAATCCTCTACTTCTTTGCTCTTTGATCTACTCTGCTTTGGAAATGAGATCTCTCGAGTCTGCATAATATTTCTTTATTTGGATAGTGGGAATGTAGTGAGTTTTGCCCTTTTCAACAACTTGACATTATCGCCCTGATATTTCAGTGCTTTGTACTGACGTGTGTTCAGAAAAATGCCTCCATCATTTTTAATGGGCAGCGACGACAAAAAGATGTGTGTTGAACAGCATCAATGCTAACCTTCCTCTGGGGTCAAGTGTGTCATCTGGCTTCAGTGAGCGAACGCGCCAGTATCATTTTGGTGCTGATTCTCACACACGCTTTGGAGAGTTGCAGCTACCTGAGAAGTGAAATAATCTTCTACATGTCTTGGGGTTTTCCCAAATAACTGAGCCCAGCTGGTCACTGAGTGGAGCTCCTGCCAGCCGTCAGCGAACATGGGGAATAAAACCTCACTTTACTTCTAGAAGGTCTAAAGGTCTCCTTCAGGCAAGTGGGTGATTCTCCTGCCTTCATATGCCACAGAACTGAGTCACAGGGCAGACTCTCGCCTGCACCATCAGACAAGAAGTCAGTGATGATGTCAATGCTGTCCTATTTTGATGGGAAAGCCAGAGTCATTTTTAGATCAGAAGCTACTTAACTTTGGCCGCCAGTCCACCAAAACATCTCCCAGGAAAGCTGGGACATTTGGTGTGGCCTGGTGGGAAGGTAGGGCCCCTGGATTTTCATGGGGCTGTTTGTAATACGGCTTCTGTAAGGTCTTGAATCACAAGGTTATACGCCCCTGGATTAGTTCTCCATTGGTGGGCATTTCGGATTCTCTTGATTAGCATTCAGAGAAGGTGACCCACAGCACAACAAACCAGTCCGGTCCCTGACCCCTGTCACTCTGGGGTTTAATGCGTGAATTGCCATTGTGTTTACTATCTGCTGCACCTTCCAATTCTGTTTCCCACTGAAACAGAGGTGTTCGGCCCATTCTATGAGCAAGGAAGGAGAACTAGTTTGACTAATATGTTCTAGAAGTGTCTTCAATAAAATCACTAATAGCCTGGAACATAACACATAAGTAAGACACTGCAAAAGACTTTTGCATTTGTGTCTAGACCGCCTTATATAAATACACATCTGTGTGTATTCCATATAGCAGACCCATCGCTCAAGGAAAGTGTCAATAACATATTCTCGTCACACCAACACCAAAATAATTATAAAATATGGCCTTCCATTTGTTCAACCTGAGCTCTCGGAAATGGAAGATTACAGAGGATCCGGAAGGAGCTGGGATGGAAGGAGATTTCAGCAGATCATTCTCAATAGTAGGATATGTCAAGTTCAATGCAAAACAGACTGCAAAGGAGTCAGTGTGACCCAGGGATCCCTGGAAGAAAGTCTCTAGGTCATCTGTGATGTGTTTACTTTGAAACGGGCACGGTCTTTTCTGGAAAGGAAACCATTCGACTTACCTAACATACAAATCTGCATGGTATTTCTTTCCGTTTAGGACTCCCAGCAGTGTTGGATTTTCATTATTTCTGAAATTGAGTGTACAGTCATATACAGCTGAAACTATAAAAAATAAAACAAATACAAAGCAGTATATAGCGTGTGAACCCAATTTTGTTCTGTAGATACACACATTGGAAGACAATAATCAAATGGCTAACTGCTTATCTAGAAATGGTGTGGTCGGATTTTTCTTTTTCTATATGGTCCACATGTTCTACACTGAATGTGTATTATCTTTTGTAATCATAAAATCCCACTAGAACTCAGTAATAGAAAACAGGGTCATTGCTGAAGCCAGGTCACTTTTTCTATTTATTTATTTATTTTTTTGGAGACGGAGTCTCACTCTGTCACCCAGGCTGGAGTGCAGCGGTGCAATCTTGGCTCACTATAACCTCTGCCTCCTGGGTTCAAACAATTCTCCTGCCTCAGCCTCCCAAGTAGCTGGGGTTACAGGCACCACCACTACGCTCAGCTAATTTTTGTATTTTTAGTAGAGATGGGGTTTCACCATGTTGGTCAGACTGGTCTTGAACTCCTGACCTCAAGTGATCTGCCCGCCTCAGCCTCCCAAAATGCTGGGATCACAGTGAGCCACTGTGCCCAGCCCAGATTGAGCCACTGTGCCTAGCCCAGATCACTTTTAAAGCAGTACTGCAAAGTCAGGTCTAGAGGTGCCACAACAATGACTTGTAACTTTCTAATGTGCCCAGCCTATCATTTCCGTCAAGAAACACCGAAATGTAAACAAGTGTGGATGATAAGAAAAATTATTCCAAAGGAAACTAAGGAAGTGTCTCAGTTACAGCAGCATAACCATTCTGTGAGCATTATTTTCCCCTAGAAAAATAAGACAGCTACAAATTATCCTAGGGTACTGATGAGAAACTCCTTAAGGAATTGGATCGTACTCAGTTGAAGCTTCTTGGATCAAGGGATGAAAGAATATAGGAAGGAACGAGTGAGGGAACAGAGGAGATAAATGCACAGTGGAAACTGGCCACTTGCTGAAGTGTAAGAGCACCAGACGGTAGGAGCAACAGGTGGGAACCCCAGCAGCTGTCACCTTTTCCCACCGGTGGGATCTTCTCTTGGGCAGCTGGGGCTAGGTCTTGTCCTGGAGAAGGGAGCCTCTGTCACACAGCTGCCGAGATGACAGAGGCCAGGCACTTACTGCAGGGCCCAGCACATGGTTTGTGTTCAATAAACGATGAGCCAGCTACTTCACTGGGAGCTTTACATGCGTGCATTAATAACAGGAGTGGGAGAATGGCAGGAAGGAGGAAAGGCACTTGGTCTGATTGGGAATATGCGGAACCAAGATTCAAAAACAATAAATCACCATCTGTTTTCTTCTACCTGCTGCCTGACCACTGTGCGGGGTCTGCAGGTCCACTGTCTGTGCCAGCGGGCAGGGGTCCTCCTGATGGCCTGCAGGAGAGCCTGGGAGCAGGGCCCGGAGTGCCCGAGACCACTCGCCCCTGCCTTAGGGCTGAAGGCGGGACTGTTCTCCTGAGCCCTCCTGAGGAGAGCTGCCTGGTCAGGGCTGCTGGGAGGGAACCTGGATGCTTATCACATTCCTCAGGCATTTTAAAGCATAAACGGGTATCTACAGGAACAGCGGATCAGGCTGTGTGGACCATGACTGTAGTGTCCTAGGGCTTCCTAGTAAGAAGGGGCCACAGAGCTCACATAGTTCAGTGGTTTTGATACCTCCTTTCCTCCGACCCGCTCACACAGGGGCCCATGAAGACAACAGAAGAGGCTGACTCTGGTTAAGCAAAGGAGGGGAGAACCCCCGGGTTCCCCAAAGAGCCGCCTAAAAATCAGTGACCTGTACAACTGTCTCATTTTCCAGAGGAAAACCTCAAAAAAAGCATCTTGAAAGGAGAGCCAGCCTGATTCTAACTGCAAGGCGCATCGGAAGGAGTGACAGCAGCGACTGCCGGCCCCCACCAGCCAGGAGCAAATCCCAGCTCACCAGGTACTGGCTGAGTCACACTGTACCCGCTCCTTAACTTCTCTGAGCCCCAATGTCCTTATCTGTGAGCTGAAAGCAAAAAGAAAAAGGAATCTACCTTCCTGAGTCCTGTGAGGACATCCTACATGTACGGTGCGTACAGGGCCTGGCATGTCAGATGCGCCCGAGACCGGTGGTGGCTATTATTGGAGAGAGCCTTGTTAACTCCGTGATGAACAGTATAGAGCTGGACGGCCTTGCGAGGCAAAACTGAGGCAAAGCTCAGTCAGAGAGCCGCGCTGGTCCAACCCAGAGGGGACGGATCAGGATGAGGACACGTAGCCCTGCAAGCTGGGCAACCCCACCAGGGGCAGAAGGTGAGGTGTGTAGTGGGAGGCAGAGGGCCCCGAACAACAGCAGCCTTTGATCAAATGTTTATCATGTGCCAGGTGGGATGCTGAGCTTTTTATCCAGCTTTTCTCATTTAATCCTCTTTGCAACCCTAACAGATTTTACAGAACTCAGAGCAGACTTAGGACCAGAGAGGTAAGGTCACTTGCCCAGAGTCACACAGCTGGTCAGCAGAGGAAAGAGGATTCAGTGAGGCCTCCTGATCAAGTAGCCCCCAGGGTCTTGGCGCTGCTGGACAGTGCAGAGTGCAGCAGCCTGGGAGGTGGAGCAGGGGTCGAGCAATGGGAGCATCCTTGGCCCTGGGGCCCAGGGTTGGTGTGGAGGCAGGGACTGCAGGGGGCAGCCTAATTCTGACCCTTGGGCTGAGCCCAGAGCAAAAGACACATGTAGGCAGCTGGTGCCCCTCTGTGCCACCGACCTTCTAAGAGGCTGGGCAGAGGGGAAGGAGCTTGGAGGCGGCTGGCCTGGTGGGCCCTCAGTTCTGCAGGCCCAAGTTTGCTGCTGAGACTCCAGAGCCTGCTTTTCTCTCTTCTCTCTGGGAGTAAGAGCTGCTGCCAGGATGTTGTGGGGATTGAAGGTGACACTGTGTGTGGCGTGCACAGCATTGTGCCAATAGAGGTCATCAAGGAACGCTGGTGACCAGGAGAAGGGGGGATGAGGAAGCAAGGGAAGAATGTTGGGGAGAAGAAACTGGTTAACAGGGCTAAGGGCAGGGCAGGCACACAGAGGGGAGAGGGGGCCGGGGCACAGCCCACCTGGCCTGGGTTCCTGCAGCCCCAGAAGGAAGCGGGGCTGGCGCTGGCCTGGGTGCACGGGGGTATGTTACACAGGCAGAAGCCAGCAGGCAGTGCTGCCCGGGGCCTGAAACCACCGCTTCAGCCACTGGGTCACCTGGGGACTTTTAGAGGTACGATTCACCAACCCTGTTGCTCCAGAGGTCCTATAGGGGGTCGGTCAGGGCTGGAGAAACCAAGGGGCCCCTGATGCAGGCCCGGGGAGGAATTCGGGCCCCCCCTCTCCTTTGCCTCAGAAGGAGGAGAGGAGACAAGAGGATAAGGCGGAGGAAGGCAGCAGCGTGGGGCCGGAAGCCGCATTCGGCTGGGCTCTAGCTCCCTCCAGGAAGGAACCAGCTTCACCTAAGTGCTTTGCCTGGGAAGGAGCACAGGAAGCTGCCCCCGGGCCTGCAGCCCAGGGAAAGGGCCAAGGGACTGCGGGGGTGTGGGGAGGCCGGCTGCGCAGAAGGCGACAGAGGGTGTTTCTAACTGGAGACAGAAGGGTCAAAAAGAAGACAAAAGCATGACGAGAGGCCAGAGGCAAGTTGTTGCTATTTCCTTCTTATCAATGGCCATTGAGGGTTCCAGACTCCGAGGTCAGCTGCGACAGACCACAAGGTCAGAGTTCAGCTGATGCCAATGGGTGGGCAAGAAATGACCCTAAACCCAACTGTGCTGTCTTGGGCGTGCAGGCCTGGACCCAGGTTACCCAATGGGCCATCCAGGCACCCAGCACATTTGCACAGCAGAGGGCAGTGCTGGCCCGGGCACCCCAGGAAAGGCAGGCACAGGCCCACCCCAGGTGCCAGCCAGGGGTGCAGGGGCCATTTGTCCTTGGTTCCCAGTCCCAGAGACCAGACTTGAGCAGCCACTCTGAGCTCCTAGCGTCAGCCGGGAAGTGCTGGCAGGAAGCAAGCTCTGCCCATCCAGAGCTGGCGCTTGTCTTCCTCGCTGCCGCGGGGAGGCCCAGGGCCACGCACTCTTCCTTACCTACATTTCTCAAGCTCCTCACGGTGATGGCGAAGCCCTTGGTTCGCGGCAACAGGTGGTGCTTGAGGCGAGGCAGCCCCTTGGCCCGGGCCACTTGCATGCTGATCTCATGTTTCTTCTCCGTGAACCGCGTGCCCTCACAGTGGATCAGGAACTGAAGGAAGGAGGCAGGAGTCACACACAGCCCCACAGTCACACGCGGCCCCAGGGTCACACACAGTCCTGGGGTCATGCACAGCCCCAGGCTCACATGCGGCCCTACAGTCACACACAGCCACACGATCACACACAGCCCCAGGGTCACACACAGCCCTGGGGTCACACACAGCCCTGACGGTCACACACAGCCCTGACGGTCACACACAGCCCTGGGGTCACACACAGCCCTACGGCCACACACAGCCCTGGGGTCACACACAGCCCTGGGGTCACACACAGCCCTACGGCCACACACAGCCCTGGGGTCACACACAGCCCTGGGGTCACACACAGCCCCACAGTCACGTGTCCTGTGGAAGTCACACGGGGGTCCCACGGTCACAGTCCTGCAGGAGCCCTTGGGACACAGCTGCTCTGGTTGCCTACGTACAAAATATTTCTCAGGGTAGTCCCGGAGGTGCTGCAAACTGGTGGCAACCGTCTTGCGATCCTGCTCCCACTTGCGCGAACAGAAGACCATCTCGGTGAAGTACCACATCCAGCCGATAATTGGAACGTAGGCCAGCTCTTTCTTGGCCAGGACCTTGGAGCCCTGAAACAGAGGAAGGAGCCCAGGTGCCCATGAAGGAGACATCACAGCCACCTCCCGGGGCTATTGGAGACTGAAGTAGAAAAAGAGGAGGGGACATTCACACCAGACGCCTCGGGCCAGTCCCAGAACGCATGTTGTCGAGGCCATGGACCCTGATGCCCTCCCCACCCTTCAGCTAGACGTCCAGGTTGTGCTCACCCTGCCAGTGTGGGGGCAGGAGGCAAGGGGACGCTGGTTCTCAGCGCGGACGGCGGAGTCAAGAAGGCAGCAGCAAGCAGTCATGGATATTCAGGGTCCTGACAATGCTCCCACCACCATCCAGAGGGTTTCTAGGTGATCACCACCATACACTCGCTAAGCCTGCCGTGCAGCTGTGTGACACTAATTTATGTACCTCTTTTCTACAGATCTCATTGAGTTTTGTGATATTACAAAGTATAGTAATTCTTGATCGCCGAAAATGTCAAATGCTAGAAAATGTAGCATTCCTGGGCGTGAGGTTAACATCCTTCTTGAACAGTTGCTGGTCAAAGATTCATTTGAGTCCGATTTTTCCGAGACAGCTCGACCTACTCTGCCGAGCTCTGCAGTTGAGGCAAACGGGCGTCTCCGCTCATAGAGCAGGCTACGGAGCCCAGTGGGATCTCCGGGCACAGCTGGTCCGAGCTGGAAGTAAAACCCAGACCAGGAGATGTGCTCGGTGCCCTCCACACCCGCTGCCAGCATGTCCTTGAGGCTGAGACGGGGCAGAAGCACCTGCCAGAGACCCTCTTGAGGCTGACGCAGGTGCGCGAGCGAGGCCCCAACAGGTCCCCTCTGAGGATTCTCAGGGCAGTCCTGGGTCCCCAGGGCTTGGTGTGGCCCTCCCCAGCCAGGCGTCCACTACATCAGACCCCTACACTGAGGAAGACCAGGACTTCAGTGGGGTGGATGGGGCAGCGAGACACAAAAACTGCTTTTTATCTGATGGATGTTTATCTTTTCAACTTAATTTTGGAACTGGCCAAGATGCTCCTTGATCAATGGGTCGATGACTGAGCCAGGGATGTGAGCCATCAGGGCAGCCCAAAACCTAGGATGCGCACAGCGCGGAGAGCCCCGGCTTCAACACAGCCCTCTCTCCTCTACTCCCCATTACACTCATGCCTCTCCACAGCTCCGGCACGGGGTCAGTAAGCCGTGTCCCCCAACCTACTGGCAGAACAAAAGAAGGTCTAAACAGCCAACTGCTCCCTACTTTAAAAACACAAGACACTTCTTCCCTCGCTTGGAGTAGAAAAGGCAGATACCTTGCAAGTTTAGCATCTCCATTTTCTGATGGAGTTGGTTTTTCACACAAGTCCAACATGCAGATTCTGTCCAAGAGAACTTAGCCATGAAATCGGACTCCGGGACCATTCCCGTGGGTGGGTGGCTGAACTCGCCGGTGCGGGTGTGAGGGCTTACTGTGTGCTGTGCCCATGATATTTTTTAAAATTATATTTACCTGAACTCATTCCAAACATGCGACAATCTGAAGGAGCTGTGAACGACGACTGGTTCTGCAGCCAGGAGGGGGCCGCAGACTAAAGCAGCAGCTGTTGGCCCTGGGAAGGTGAGTGGTCCCTTGCAGCCAATCATGGCTTCTGCCGGGGAAAGGCACTCTCAGGGGTATTTCCTGCCCACAATGCTATAGTGGGTCCTAGTGGTTGGCCTCTGATGACCTGCTGCTAAATGGAAACGATAACTTTGACGGTGATGCGGGTATCTAGACCCACAGATGGTCACCGGGGACGGGAGTCTCTATTTCCATCCCTGTTAGATCACCAAAAGCTGTTTAGATGCCCCACAGTAGATGCGTCCCGTGGGTTATGGTGTGTACCGTATCTCGTACAACACTACAGAGGAGCCAGCAAGCAGCTGCCCTCGGGACAAGCTGGGTCCTCTGCTGCTTCTGTAAGTGACGTCCTGTGGCCACACAGCCTCTTGCTCATGTGCCTCTTGTCTGCAGCTGCCTTCACGCTACACACAGGAGTGTTTTGTGACAGACACGCTCTGATCCACAGAGCCTAAACTATTCATTCTCTGGCCCATTCCAGATAACATTTGCAAACCCCTGATTCAGAGCCACTAAAACTTGCTTTCTATGAGTGTGTAATGGCTAGGCAATCGTTTATGGTAAAATACTAAATTTTTAAAAGATCTGGAACAAAGGTGAGTCTATAGCATGATTATAACTTTATGAAAAAAAGTAAAGCAGAGAAAAATAACAGTAGTTGTTGCTGGACAGTCATTTATAAGTGATTTTTATTTTGTTAGATTTTCCAGTTTTTTATTATAAACGTATTTCACAGTATTCCTGTGACAATGTCATTTTTAAGAAGGGGTTGACATCAGCGTGCTTTCACCACCTGCTTTGGGAACATAACTGAGGTTCTGTCTGGGTCAGAAACAGTTTTGGCTTTTTTGTTGTTTTCTTTGTTTGTTTGTTTTCTTTTTAGACGGAGTTTTGCTCTTGTCACCCAGGCTGGAGTGCAATGGTGCAATCTTGGCTCACTGCAACCTCAGCCTCCCGGGTTCAAGTGATTCTCCTGTCTCAGCTTCCTGAGTAGCTGGTATTACAGGTGCCTGCCACCACACCTGGCTAATTTCAGTATTTTTTGTAGAGACGGGGTTTTACCATGTTGGCCAGGCTAGTCTCTAACTCCTGACCTCAGGTGATCCGCCTGCCTCGGCCTCCTAAAGTGCCGGGATTACAGGTGTTTTTGATGATCAAAAGGAACAGAAGAGAAATACCTTTCTTTATACTGACTTAATCCATCTTTCAGCCTTAAAATTTTGAATGTTATCAATACGCCTAGTTTTGATGTTAATTATGTTTGGTAAGAAACATGTTAAAATATTAAGGTAGAAGCTTTTATGTCTTCAGACTGAAGAAATGTCACTCAATACCCTTTCCCTGGCAGGGCTGCATAAAAGAAAAGCTCTGCAATGAGACAGTCCTGTTTCTAACCAGGCTCTACCACGACCCGGCTGTGTGACTGTGCTCAAGACACCCAACCTTCCTGAGCTCCTGTTTCCCCTCTGTGTGACGAGGAAGACAACACATATCCCCTGGTGTCCCTGTAAAGACTGAATGATGTATGGAAACATCTACAAAAGCACAGAGTTCAGACTCTGAACTCTGACACGGGCGTTGAATAACTCGTAGCTATTATATTCATCACAGAGCAAGCAGTGTCTGAACACCTCCTTATTCAACCCATCTTCTAAGCCATGCTGTAGCGTCACAGTAACAACAATAGATTACATTTATTTAAGCGCAACTGAAGAGTCCCCGTGCACAGAGAGTTGCCCAAGTTAACTCACTTATGACAAACAGACTAGAAACTACTATTAAGACATACAGACAGTTCCCCAGGCAAAAGGTACAATAGGCTAAAACTGTCATGGCTTTCCCAGGCCACTCAGAGGCTTCCATGTGTGATGCCAACAGCTTTCAGAGAGAGTGTACAAGAAAATATACCAATTTCACCAATGCTGGATTTATTTCGGAGGCCCACCTGAAAGGATTTACTGATGAGTTAGATTTATCAATAGATCTGTCTAGATACAAGCATATTTGGACAATCTAAAATTTTCAGATGGAGTAACCCACTATGGAGAGAAAAAGTGAAAAGGAGAATTGTCTTAGGGTAGCTGCTTGGGGCTAATCTACTTGGCCCATCCTGAGGACCCTCACAGCCAGCCCAGGACCTGGTCTGCAACTCTGGCAAGTGGGCCAGCCCTTGCAGAGACCCTGGGCATTGGGAAGAGCTGATGCAGAGAGGGCCTGAGACCCGGTACTCCGACCCTGACTTTCAGAAGCTCCACAGCCTCTGGGGTGAAAAGGGATCGGAATGAGGCCATTCTAGTTAGGGTTTTCTCCAAAATGGCTATTCACCAAGGCTTCAGATGAAGATTCCAAACCCCGGTGCTGCATGCAGTATGGCTGGGAGCAGCAGGGTGTCCTGGTCCTGCATGGCCTCCACCCCCACTAACACCAGCAAGGAACCCCTCAGGGGCTGAGGCTCTGTGGCCAGCTTTGTTTGCAAACGTCCAGTCATTGCTGAAGGTTTCCCAGTAGGGTTACCAGTTAGTCAAATGAGCCAAGGTCATTTATTTCTACTACATATAAAAACTGAGGTCTCTTAAGTGGAACTTCGAAAACAGGTGAGATGTTCCTTAACAATAAAGCAGGCTCAACAGCCTGCCTTTGAGTCCTTTGACTGTTTTCTTGACTACCAGCTGGAGACACTGTAGCAAATGTTTCAGTTCCCTGGAGCCCCAGACAAGCCATCCAGCCCTATCGCTCCAGGGTCCTCCTGAGTCCCACATAGCACAGCCTCCATTCTAATGTATGGTGCGTAAGCTCATCGAATAGGAATCTTCAACCCGAGGCTGCTCTGTCTGTGCAAAGGTATTGATTAAGAAGCTCCCTATGCCAGGCACTCTGCAGGTGCTGAGAACACAATGCTGGTTAGGATTACCTTGGCCTTGAGGTGCCCACAGTCTAGAGGGAAGGGAGAAGCAGAAAGTTTCAGTTTCTGTGTTCCATTTCTGCCACTAAACTCTGCCAGTAAGTTGTTGTACAGACCCCTTCTGACAAGAAAGGTATGCGCAAGAGAGGATGGTATGGGCCTGGAATCTCCGAAACCTGCCCCAAGTTACAACAAAATGCAGAAAAGACTGGAGCTCAAAATAATGAACCAGTTTCTGTGCACGCATGCATGTATGTGTGTATGTTCATCAAAAGGTGAGAGACTCCATTTTTTTTTTTTAAGACAAAGTTTCACTCTTGTTGCCCAGGCTGGAGTACAATGGCGCGATCTCAGCTCACTACAATCTCTGCCTCCTTCAAGCGATTCTCCTGCCTCAGCCTCCCAAGTGGCTGGGATTACAGGCGGCCGCCACCATGCCTGACTTGGTTAATTTTTTGTATTTTCAGTAGAGCCACGGGGTTTCACCATGTTGGCTAGTCTGCCCTCGAACTCCTGACCTTCAGGTGATCCACCCACCTCGGCCTCCCAAAGTGCTGGGATTACAGGTGTGAGCCACCATACCCAGCCTTTTTTTTTTTTCTGAGATGGAGTCTTGCTCTGTTGCCCAGGCTGGAGTGCAGTGGTGCAATCTCAGCTCACTGCAACCTCCACCTCCCGGCTTCAAGCAATTCTCCTGCCTCAGCCTCTGGAGTAGCTGGGATTACAGGCGCCCACCACCATACCCAGCTATTTTGTTTGTTTGTTTTGTATTTTTAGTAGAGACAAGGTTTCATCATGTTGGCCAGGCTGGTCTCGAACTCCTGACCTCAGGTGATCCACCAACCTTGGCCTCCCAAAGTGCTAGGATTATAGACTCCATTCTTGCCAACTGCGGTAGCACAAGTGTGCCTGGCCTTGCTCACACTGCATTCCTTTCTCTTGCTTTCTGCCTTCTCTGATGCTGAGAGGAAAATGGTGTAGACCTTACACTGCCAGAAAATTCTCAAGAGAGTCTCAAAACAAAATGAACGCTGTTCCACAATTAGTCACAGCCGCAGGGGAAATGCATACAGCAAACACGAAATGAAAGCACTCTCTAAGAATTCACCTCAGGCTGGAATTAGAGACTTATCCTCTGTCCACGTGGGGCAGAGTACATGGGGCTCTTGCACTCCTGATTGGCCTCCTCCAGCCAACCTCACCCCGTTTACCAGGCCCCAAACTATTCTGGGTTTGACAGGTATGCAGATGTGCAGAGAGAAGAGCACCATTCGGAGGACGAACATGGAGGCTTGAACCAGCAGGATACCGATCACTCCTGGCTCTGCTTTGAGGGGCCGTGGTCACAGCTGTTAGGACACAAAGATGGGAGAGGAGCTCCTTGCACAAAGCCCTTGTCCACCCTGCCTGGACACAGGTCCTCATGGCCCCCTCCCAGTTTCTCTTCTGAACGGGCAGCCCAGCCCTTGTGGGTTGGCGTTAGCCCTGCAGATGGGAAGACAGAGCAGAAGCAGTACAGGGGCAGGTGGGAAAACAGGATGTCCCCAGGACAGAATGTAATAGGAGCGACTGGCCTTGCCCAGCACTCTGTAGCCAATAGGTGCTTGCTGAACAGTTGCAGGAAGCACAGGCGGACGGGGCATCAGAGGACACTACACGCACAGCAGGTGGGAGTGAGAAAGGGGGCGGTTCATAGGATGATACTGAGTCGGTGTACAGCAGATAGCACAGGCTGTGACCGTTTACTGAGGCTGCGCACAGAGGAGGAAGAAGCCCCGTGCTTTAAGCAACCCTGGCTTTATGATTGGTGGGATCAGACTCTGGCTTGTTAAAGACACTGCCAGAGGATCCTGGTCAACAAAGAAGACGACCCCGGTGTGTCCATTGTGGGACTGGACTTTTACAGGCGAGCATGCGCTACCACCTCCAGGATGGTAGTCGGTATGAACCCACAGTGCGGCCATAGTCCCGTGAGCTGCCCACTACTTGCCCTGGCCAGTGGTTCACCTGGCTACCTCGGTCATCACCATTACCGGGTTCCTCATCCATGTGTTCCAGATCCCAGCACACCTGCCAAACGAGTGAATGGTAAGAGGCAGAGGGTGGCATCCCTGCCCACTCCTGCTGCCTGCACAGCTGAGGATGAACTCGCATGATGGCAGGAAGCAGAGGGCATCTGCCATGCACTCAGGTGATGCCAGCAGTGAGGAGGGTGAAGACCACCCTACAGTGCTGACAAAACCATGGCGGTGGGCGTATCTGCCCAAAACACTCCTCCATAGGTGGAAACTTCTAACTTCTCTTCAGCCAAAGAGCATTTGAGAAGCGCACGTGTGAAGCAGCTGGGGTAAAGGCGGGTGAAACAATGCTCTGCTGCATGAACATGGTCTCCTGGAGAAACCACACACAATCAACACTCGCTGGACACGGATTTTGAAGGTATATCAACTGCTATCGTTGTCATCATCGAAAATCCTTCTGTTTAAAAAGGCAGTACAGGGCTTCATGGGCACCCTCACACGCAGGCCCTCTGCCTAGGAGGGATAATGCCACTCTCCCCCTCTCACCTTTCTCTGTGCAAAGAAATGCAATGCTGCTATTTTTCATTTGTTTTATTTATTGATTTATGTTTATAGAGACGGGGATCTCACGATGCTGCCCAGACTGGTCTCGAACTTCTAGCTTCAAGCCATCCTCCCATCTTGGCCTTCCAAACCACTGGAATTACAGGCGTGGGCCACTGTGCCAGGCCAGAAATGCAACATTTCGATCTGTGTTCAGGCCCAGCTGTATTACATGTTTACTAAGAGGGCAAGGGAAGGTCTCAGACCAAATGTCATGTCACCGTGGGGTGGGCAGCCGCCGAGGGGCCCTGTGATCCTGGCCTCCTGGCATCCACACCCCTGTGCCCCCCACCCCACATCCCTGAGGCATGGGCTGTGCTTACTGATCCACTTCCAACAAACAGTCTGCATAGAAGGGACGGGAGGTCTCTCCCGGGCCCCGGTTACAGAAGCTTCGTGGCTCCTGCCCGGGTGCCCACTCACTCTCTCTTGCATGGCTCACCCTCAGGGGTGCAGTTGCCATATTCCGGGAAGCCCTGTGTTTTAAAACAAGCCTGTGTGGCGAGGGATGGAGGCCGGGCAAATCCGTGAGCAAGCTTGGAGGCAGATCACACACAGGCCCCTCCTGAGAGGCGCTGCCAGGTCCCCCGCTCAGCTGCACCTGGATTCCCGACCACACAGGCAGGGGATCTTTACGACACCCTTGTTGTTTTAAGCCGCTATGTTTTGGGTCTCATCACGCTGCCATGGATAACTAACCCACATGGCTTCTTTAAGCATCTGAAGACAAATATCCCAGTTGGCCCGGCAGATAAATATTGCTAATATAATAATAGCTACTGCTCATGGCGTGCTTGCCAGGGCCTGGTGCTGCCCGGAGACTGAACGATCATGCTCTTATGTAACTAGCCGGGGCCTGCTAAGGGAAAACAATAAGCAAACGGGGACGTGAAGCCTCAGAAACCTGACCTGCGCTTGCACACCACGGTTTGTCGGGCACCTTAGTGACCTGTGTCCCAGCTGACCGCGTGTCACTCTCACCTCCAGAGGGGAAAGGTTCAGCGTGTGACTCCAAGATCAACCAAAGCCTTCGGAGCCCTGGCACACGCCAGGAAGCGCCGGCTCCCAGAAGAACCAGAGCCTCTGGGGACAGGCACTGCAGTGAGCAGTGGCCACATGGGATCTTGAGTACATTTAAAAGGTTGAAAGCCTCTTTGTTAAAAAGACAATTCCGTTACTTTCCCCCAAAAGACCAATTTTACATTTAAAAATGCCACTTTCACGAATTTCTGCAAATTTCATTGACTTCAATTTAAACTCATTTCCTCTTGGGCTGTGATAGGCGAGGATGAAATATGCCTGGTCAGGAACCTTCTTCTGTTCCTTTCTTCTTTAAAAAGCAAATTCCACAGACTCCAGAAGGATCTCAACATCATGTGTTATTTAAGAAAAAACAGAGAGATGAATGAGGTTTTTCTTTTTTTTTTTTCTGAAGGTCATTGAAGATAAAAGATGCTGCTGAACAATGAATATAAGGCAATGCTGTTCCTTACCCCTTCCAGGGTGGCAGAGATGAGAATCAGCCATCTCAGCCACCATCACGTGTCCACCTGGGCCACAGCTCTCCAGTAGCTGGCAAAGCTGTTCCCTGTGATGTGGGGAGCGGGTTCCCTGAGAGGGTACAGGCTGGCAGCTCCCATCCGCTCTGGCCAGCGCCTGCCATGTGCCTGCCCCACTCTGTCCTCTCCCGGTGCCTGCTCTGTGTAGCACCTTGCTTTGTGAGAATGTGCACAGCAACGGCACTGGCTGTTTCTGTGGTGTCTGGAGAAGAGAGGCCTCAGGGCTTAAGGAAGCGTTTTAGCAAGAATCCAGAAACCCCAAGGCCCCCACTGAGCAAGGCTCCCAAACTCCCAGCGAGAACAGAAGAGGCATTGCCCTGGCCCCAGGCTCCCAGACCTGCCTATTTCACCTGTAAGTGGAGTCCCCAAAGCCTCTAATCCTAAGCATAGTTTCCACCATCAGTGGCAGGGCGCAGACCCCCTGACACACAGCATTCGTTGTTTGGGTGTTGATAGTAATGAGTGAAGTCCTATAAATACAGTATCCTATAAAAACAGTATCACTGACGAAACCAAGGGTGGAGAGGTGTGGTCCCTAGGCTGCAGGTGGGATGGGCGCGCTGTTGACTTGCTTTCCGGCATCAGCGCTCCCACCCTTATGCTCAGAGTTGTAAAGTGATCACGGATTCAGAAGCCTTTGGGAGTAAAACCCTAAATGGTGCTGAGATTAAATTCTCACTCCACGAAAGTCTCCTCCTGTCTCTGGGCTATGTCCCCTCTCTGGGCCTGGGTCCCTCCCTGCATGTGTTGCGGGGCTCACCTTCTCCCTCATCTGTGCCTGTCCCCGTGCCTGCTAGTGCTGGGCATCTGGGTGCTGCTCCAGCATCTCTGCGCATGGCCCTGCTCTGCCAGCTCCTGCAACGCCATCCCCAACCCCAGGAAGGTGCGGGTGACTCGCACCTCTCAGAATGAGGCCTTCGCACATCACAAGCCAGGAAGGTGTTAGAAACCTGGTCCTGACTGCAGCTGGCCTCAGTCATTTTAGGATGGTCAGGGCCCTGTTTCTGGAGCAGGTCTTGGGCCCCAGGGCCCCTGCTTTTGTGCCCCCAACATCTTCCAGGGGAAAGAGCAGAAGCTTTGAAAGCAGACTTAGGAGCTATTGTCCTCAGGCAAATCACTCAGCCAAACTGGGGCTCTGGGGATTTATTTACAAAATGTGGATAATAATATCCTAAGAATTAGAAATTACAGAAATAAAGTGAACAGCACACGGAGTGAGCTCGTGGGCGTAACACCACCAAGGGGCAAGCAGGGATTGGAAGGCACCCCCAAGTTCAATAGGCTTTCTGTTCTACCTCAGAGACTCCTGGTCCACGAATTATGAATGTTTCCCCATTCTAAGCATGAACACTACCAGAAGGTTTTCAAAGCCTGGAAAATCACCAGCTGCCTCTAAACTACAGTTTGAATTCCAGGAGACGCTGGCACCTCAGAAAGCCTAGCTGTAAAGGTGGTAAGACAAGTGACCTGACAGCCAAGACACACCGGCACCCCATACCCTTCCTCCTGGGCAGGAGATGAACCCTGCCATTCACCCCTGGGATCCATGACGGGGTTAGGACCATGACATTCTAAGGGGTGATCTCTCGTCAGAGAGAATAAATCCACAAAGCTGTAACTCAGATCTCTGCCCAAGTTCTCCACATCAGAGAATGGTAGTTACTAGAATGTTTGCTCTTGTTCCTAGAAATATATTTGCGCACGCACGCGCGTGCGCACACACACACACACACACGTACGTGTACACACAAGCAGATATCAAGTTAGCCCTGGGAGAATAAATAGGAAAACAAAAGGAGAAACAGTGGGCAGGAGGCTCTCTTCATCTGCCTCCAGGAACCAGACCCACTGAACCTTCTAGTCCCCTATGTCCTCCATGGCCTCATGGCCCCTATCTCGAATCTTCTATATTCTAAACACCACGATTTTGTCTTCAGGGGATACCAAAAAACAAGGTGATTTCAACAGCCCCTTTATCTATCTACAGGGCATTGTTCCCAGGTGCAAAACCTAATCTCCAAGTTCTGGATCAAACTCTTAGGACTTCTCCTGGCCCCGGACCAATGGACACTGTGATTCCTACTGGAATAGCTGAGTGCCGCAGATGGCTTTGATACAGCTACGTGACACAGGTTCAACCGCTACATGCTGCAGTGTGTTACAGATGACAAAAGCCAACTGAAGAGATCCTGTTCCAAAGGCATGCAAGCTACGTGCAAGAAGTCAAACTAGTCGGGGAAAAAACCAGAATTTCAGAATAATTCTGAATTTTGCAGTTCACTCTCTCACTTAGGGACTCAAAATTCTTAAGCCTTCAAGGATCAAAATGCAGAGGTGATGTCTGCCTCTTAGCCAAGGAGGCAGCAGAGCGTGGAATGAAGAAATATGGATGGGAGTGAAATCCAAATCTAATTACAGTTGTGTGGCTCTGAGCCGAATATTAAGCTCTATATGACTTAGCTTTTAAAAAATGGAGTGTGGCACATCATCTATTCATGTTGCTGTAAGGATTAAATAAATGAATCGCATGTAAAATGGCTGGCAGGTAGCAATTGTCAAGTACCTCCTATGATTGCCCATAAGAAGCTGTTAAGCCTGACTCCAAGCCAGAATAAAAAGCAGTTTATTAGGACCATTTCATCAAGTAGAAACTCTGCTGATTCTTCTGCAAGTTCTGAACCACCAGGAGCAAAAGGACAAGTGGTGGGGCTGAACCAGAGAAATGTGTGAAGCAGGGACGAATGTACTTCCGACTTACCCCTAAGAGCCCAAAGCGTTCGGACAGGCTCCAGCCACAGAGAAAGTCAATTTCAAACTTGTGGTTGAGAACCACGATGGCATTTTCCTTCCCATACTTGGGGTAGGCGCGCGGGTCCGTGAAGATGGTGCATTCCGTGCCCGACCACCACTCCAGCAGCATCACCAGCTCTGGAACAAACCACAACAGACAGACGTTTACTACACACAGCCTTGTCCTGGGAGCCCTACTGAGAGCAGGGCTCTGCCCTCCCAGCTAGGGGAGAAAGCAACTTCTAGGGGCAAAGTTCTGCATCATTGCAGCACAGACCTTGGTCCTTGAAAGGGTTCAGAGTGGAAGGAAAAACGAGAAAGACTTCACAACATTCTCCAGGGAAGAAGAGGAGGATGCCTGGAGAAGGTAAATGACTTACATTCCTTGATTAAGTACCTTGGGGGAAAATACATCAGAAAGCCAGAATCCGTCAAGAATTCATGCCCTTGTGTTTACAGAACTCTGAAAGGCAGTGTGAGATGAGGCACAGAATTCTTAATATGCTGGAAAATCACTAATTGGGATACTTATAAACTCCATCAAAGAATATTAAATACCCAACTTTCCTCTCCCATTTCTGACACTTGAGGGCAGGGAAAGAATGGAGAACGGTAGATCCAGCCGCAGGAGCCCAGCACCTGCAGGGCAGAGGGAGTGAGAGTCAGCCCACCACAGGTCTGAAGAGAACTGTCAAAATAGTCTTTGTAGGGGCTTGTGAAAAGAAACAGATTCTGTTTTCAGGCAATGACGACCACTTGCAGCTTCTTCTTCAGTGATGCCTCCCATCCCGGGGACCTATTCTCAATCTGGCAGGCTCAGGAAAAGCCATCTATGGTAGAAATTTTCCAGAAAAACAGCTGAATGTGAGTGACGGACTTCAAAATGGGCTCTTACAGTTGATGGTGTTCAGTAGGGGGTGGGCGCCTGCGTGCTCTGCGAGGGTTGTGCCTCCTCCCTGTTTTTTAATTTTTTTTTTGAGACGGGGTCTTGCCCTAGGCTGGAGTGTAGTAGTGTGATCACGGCTCACTGCAGCCACAGCCTCCCAGGCTCAAGTGATCCTCCTACCTCAGCCTCCTGAGTAGCTGGGACTACAGGTGTGCTCCACCAGGCCCAGCTAATTTGTTTTTTTTTTTGTACTTTTTGTAGAGATGCAGTTTTGCCATGCTGCCTACTGGGTAGACTCCTGGGTTCAAGCAATCCTCCCACCTCAGCCTCCCAAAGTGCTGGGATTACAGGCGTGAGCCACCGTGCTGGGCCATGTGCCCCCCTCTTTAAATCACCAGTTAGTGAAACATACATGCAGCAGAGGACCCATTCCCTCCCCACCCCATCCCCACCCTACAGGCAGGTGCATTTGGCCTTGACTCCAACGGTAAGCCTAGTATCGTAGCTCAAGTGGCTGTCATCGGAAACTTTTCTCCTCCAGGTTGGAGGCTGGAGGCTTGATGTGGAACACCAGAGCCCTCTAGAAGGCATCACAGTCCAGTTTTTATGCAGTGAGCACTGTGGGACTTTGGACAAATTAACCTCATAACACCACAGTGTCTTAACCTTTGGAATGGGGTTGCCCCAAAGCGTTTTGTGAGCATAAAGTGCATAACACATAGTGTGCGCTCAGTGTAGAGCACATTGTAAGTTCCCAGCAAACTGAAGCTATCAGTCTCCTTAAAAATGAGTAAAACGACTCCCCTTCCTTCTCCAGAAGTGAACAATAAAAAGTGTCTACCTATTTCTAGGAACTGAGAAAATACCAAGCTCTCATTCGGTGGTTCCACCAGGCCACGGCATTGGTGGCACCAGAAGCACAAGTCAAGGAACAGTGACGCGTCCCGGGAGCTGGTTGTGGCGGCAGGAGTGGGGAGGGGGGGCTAGGGTAACAATATGCGGCCTGGCAGGGCAGCCTGACAAAGGGGTGGAGGGACAATTTGTTACCATGGGGTACAAAGATGGCTGTAGCGCTGGGCTGAGTTTTTCTAAGTGCAAGGATGGGAAGGATCAATCTATTCCATTACTGGCCAAGGAACACAGACAAGTGCCAAAGCACAACTCCACAGGGAGTCAGGGAGACAAAGCTGATGCTTCCAAGAGACTCCCATTTCCTACGTGTCACAGGCCAAATGCCTCTCTGTGGGACTCCTTCCTGCCCAAGGCCACTCTCACCGCCCCCTACCCCACTCACATGTTCCCCAGCACCCTCCACAGCCCCACCACAGCTGTAACTACAGCATGAGGCTATCTCCCCTACTACAGAGCACAGGTACCACGAGACAGCAACTGCACTGTTTGGTCCGCCCTGACCTTAGCCTCGACTCCAAGACTCAGCAAGTGCCTGGCACATGGATGCTTTCAACAAATGCCGCGTGATTACCTAATGCGCGCAAGCACTCTGTGAGGTTCAGGAGATGACCAAACATTCAGATCAGATCCTGGCCCCCCTCCAGCTTACTGTCCAGGGAAAAGACAGCTACGCAACCACAAAACAACGTGACAGGGAAAGGAGAAAGGCCTGCTAACAGGATGGCTGCTGAATATTGTCCTCATGGATTTGGGAGGCAGACACATCCAGGCTCCGATCCTGGTGGAGCCACTTACTACCCGTGAGACCTCAGACATGCTTCTCAGCGTCCCCCTTCTCTGTAAAATAGAGACAGGTAAACGCCGTTAGAGAAGCTGTGGATATTAAATAAAAGCATGAACTCAAGGCACCTAGCACGACACTGGGCATAGTAGGCAATCCATAAATGGATAGCTTTGTAATTACTATTATATGCATGATAATTTCATCACACACAAAGGCTCTGTGACCGCTGAAGGGGAGAGGAAGGCTGGGGAAGAGACAGAGGCAGATGGAGAGAAACCCAGAGTAAGAGCATCGCAGAGACTTTTGGGTTCCCAGAGTAAAGAGTTATGATTTATGATTTCATTCTAAAGGCAATATAAAAACCACTGGAGCACACACACCAACACCCAATTTAAATAGACGACACACCAACACCCAATTTAAATAGACACACACCAACACCCAATTTAAATAGACACACACCAACACCCAATTTAAATAGACACACACCAACACCCAATTTGCATTTGAAAAAACAAATCACTCTGACTGAAACAGGAACAGACGGGAACAGGGAGGCCAGCTAGGGGGGCGACTACATCGGCACAGTGAGAGGGGACAGTGCTGGGACCAGGTGGGGGAAGACCAAATCTCCCACTCATCTCAGTAGGCTGTTCACTAGACAACTAAACTCTGAACCTCATTGGATAGAAGAGTTTTATTTCCCTTCTTTCTCTTTTCCTTTCTTTTTTTTGAGCTGGTGTGTCACTCTGTCACCCAGGCTGGAGTGCAGTGGCCCAATCATACACAGCTCACCGCAGCCTCAACCTCCTGGGCTCAAGCAATCCTTCCACCTTGGCCTCCCAAAGTGCTGGGATTACAGGCATGAGCCACCACGCCTGGCCCATGTATTTTTTTTTTTTTTAATCAAATGATTTCACTTTTTTTTTTTAATTCACAGAAACACATTTATACAGTCACATTGTAAAATGATTCAAACAACCCAGAAGGATGTACAAGAAAATATAAAATTCCTCTAAATAGCTTTGGGATGTGTTGATTAAGCTGGCCTGGACTACATTTCCCAGACTTCCCTTTCTTGGATATTTCTGGTTAGGGGCCACCACAAGAGACACTCTTGGGAGGTTTGGAAGGTGGAAAGGAAATAGCACCGTTCTGTAGGTCATGCATGTTTTTACTGATCTGCTGATTCATGTCTTCAGTGCAAAGCAGCAGCTAGGCCTGCTACTTCTCCTCCTTTCCCTGGATCCCCCACCAGCTTCTCTGAATCCCAGGCCAGGTGCTTGTGTTTTGCTCTGTGATGAAGATCCCAGCTTCTGCAGGACATCCACACCATCAATGCCAGATGCAAAAGAACTCATGCAAGTTTTAGCCCATTCTCATGGGGCTCCAGCTCGTGCTTGGTGTTCCAACATCTTGATCTCTCCCACTTTCTATCCGTTGCCCCTTCCTGACTGCCTGCCCTGTGGACTGCAAGCTCCAGTATCACATGCAGATAAAACTGAATAAGGCCAATGAGATGATGTCCACATTATCTCCCAGTGGTTTTGCTTCTCTTATTGAACCCTGACTGAGAGATACTTCCTCTTTACCTCCCCGCCCTCCCTCCCTTCTCCAAGGTTAACCATTACGAACAGTTTGGGAAATAGTCTTCTAGTTTTTTTTTCCCTAGGCATTTATACACATGTGCGTGCACGTGCGCGCGCACACACACACACATACTCAAAAAAGCTTTGCCTTTAGTTGAATGGCTTACCAGCTGATGTTTTAGTTGGATGTTCTTATGTAAATATACTGCACACAACTTACAAATATCTCCATGAATTTGGGTTTCATTTCCTCTCCTGTGTGGTTGCTTTCAATGCCAGCAGCCAGAGCCTTGTCTCTACAGCCACACAACCAGCTCCACCTGGCAGCCGCTTCTTGTGCTGAAGAGCCCTACAGGAACTGCTTCCATTTGAGGTGGGAGGTCTGTCACTCAAATTAGACGCCTCTTTTTACCATCATGCATCAAATGCCGGGGCTTTAACTGCTCAGGGCTCAGGGCATGCAGCATTTCAAGCACGTTCAGCCTGTCCTTCCACTTTCACCATCAGTTCAGTGGCTGCGGATCTTGGAATTATCTGCCTCGTTCTCTTTGCACAAGATTCTGTCCCTGTACGCTCACTCCATGGAAAGGGCAGTGTCACTTTCTTTTTGTTGTTGTTTTTTTTTTTTTTTTTTTTTGAGACGGAGTCTCGCTCTGTTGCCCAGGCTGGAGTGTGGTGGCCAGATCTTGGCTCACTGCAAGCTCTGCCTCCGGGGTTTACGCCATTCTCCTGCCTCAGCCTCCCGAGTAGCTGGGACTACAGGCGCCCACCACCTCGCCCAGCTAGTTTTTTGTATTTTTTAGTAGAGACGGGGTTTCACCGTGTTAGCCCGGATGGTCTTGATCTCCTGACCTCATGATCTGCTCATCTCGGCCTCCCAAAGCGCTGGGATTATAGGCTTGAGCCACCGCGCCCAGCCAGTGTCACTTTCTTTCAAAGGACATATTATTTAGAACCTCTAATTTAACTTGGAAAGTTACCAATGGGCACCTGGGCAATCCATCCTGACCAGGAGCTATGAGCAGGTGCTGCACAGCAGAGAGGACTGTAAGAAAGCAGGACTTTCTGTTGTTTAGTTAAGGGAAAATGACTTGTTGAGAGCTTCAGGTTGCAATCCTGTAACTAGCGTTACAAAGCCAGAAGCCCTACCAGGGCAAATCTAAGAGAAGCAAAGATATTTGCTCTTTGTCTTAGTCCATTTTATGCTGCTGTAACAGAATAGTTGAGACTGGGTAATTTATAAAGAACAGAGATTTATTTCTTATAGTTCTGGAGGCTGGGAAGTCCAAGGTCAAGAGGGCTGCATCTGGCATGGTCCTTCTTGCTGTGTCATCCCATAGGGGAAGGCAGAAGGCAGAAGGGCAAGCAAGCATGTACTCAAGTGAGAGAAATAAGGGAAAGGAACTGAACTCACCCTCTTAGCAGGAACTCACTCTCTGAATAACTGACCCACTCCTGCAATAACGGCATTAACAAGCGCAAAGTCCTCATGACCTAATCACCTCTTAAACGCCCCTCATCTCAACACTGTTTCATTGGGAATTAAGTTTCTGGCTGGGCATGGTGGCTCACTCCTGTAATCCCAGCACTTTGGAAGGCCAAGGTGGGCGGATCACGAGGTCAGAAGATCGAGACTATCTTGGTTAACACAGTGAAATCCCATCTCTATTAAAAAAAAAAAAAAATTAGCCGGGCGTGGTGGCGGGCGCCTTTAGTCCCAGCTACACAGGAGGCTGAGGCAGGAGAATGGTGTGAACCCGGGAGGCAGAGCTTGCAGTGAGCCAAGATCGCGCCATTGCACTCCAGCCTGGGCGACACAGCAAGACTCTGTCTCAAAAACAAAAAACAAAAAACAAACAAACAAAAAAAAACAAAAGATTCCAACACATGAACTCTGGGGAACACATTCAGAACACAGCAACCCGAAACATTTACCTTCTTGTCTAGGCATCCAAACTAACACACATTAAAGAACCAGAAAAAGCAACCAAGGCTTTAACTTAATAAGAATTGGAGCCATTTGGTAGTTAATTGAAACATAGTATATCTGGGAATGAAAACAATGCATCAAATCACAATAAAAGCAGGAGAAGAGGAAAGAGGGAAGGGCTTATGACCTCCTACAGAAAAGCCCAGAAGCTGTAAATGACGTGCACTAAGAGGAACCCTCTGTGGGAGAAGTGCGAGGAGGAAGGACATGGTCAGCAGAGATCCCAGGATCTGGAGATTCTGGGTCTTGCCCTTTAGAGTGAGTGAAATGCATGGCCCAACCACGGACACGTCCACTCAGGGCGGTGATCTCCACAACTGCCAAGCACAGGGGGCACCCCATCCAGGTCTAGGATACACACAGACTGTGGGACTCACTGCAGTGTGTAGAGGGCACCCCAAGGTGCACACACTGCAGGGAATCCCAGGGAGCCAGGGCCAACAAGGAAGCCTGTCCCTAGCCAGGACGGCCACCTGGGAAAGGCCAGCTGGACAGAAAGGCCACAGGACAGAAAGGGAAGCCTGCCACCTGCAGACATGCAGCCAGGGCTTCTTCAATATCTATGGCAATTTTTGAAACTTTTGTCATATTTTTATTATTTTTATTGTTTTTTATTATTATTATACTTTAAGTTCTAGGGTACATGTGCACAACATGCAGGTCTGTTACATACGTATAGATGTGCCATATTGGTGTGCTGCACCCATCAACTCATCATTTACATTAGGTATATCTCCTAACGCTATCCCTCCCCGCTCCCCACTCCCCCCCACCCTATGACAGGCCCCGATGTGTGATGTTCCCCACCCTGTGTCCAAGTGATCTCATTGTTCAATTCCCACCTATGAGTGAGAACATGAGGCGTTTGGTTTTCTGTCCTTGCGATAGTTTGCTCAGAATGATGGTTTACAGCTTCATCCACACACCTACAAAGGAGATGAACTCATCCTTTTTCATGGCTGCGTAGTATTCCATGGTATATATGTACCACATTTTCTTAATCCAGTCTGTCACTAATGGACATTTGGGTTGGTTCCAAGTCTTTGCTATTGTGAATAGTGCTGCAATAAATATATGTGTGCATGTGTCTTTATAGCGGCATGATTTTTAATCCTTTGGGTATATACCCAGTAATGGGATGGCAGGGTCAAATGGTATTTCTAGTTCTAGATCCTTGAGGAATTGCCACACTGTCTTCCACAATGGTTGAACTAGTTTACAGTCCCACCAACAGTGTAAAAGTGTTCCTGTTTCTCCACATCCTCTCCAGCACCTGTTGTTTCCTGATTTTTTCATGATCGCCATTCTAACTGGTGTGAGATGGTATCTCATTGTGGTTTTGATTTGCATTTCTCTGATGGCCAGTGATGATGAGCACTTTTTCATGTGTCTGTTGGCTGCATAAATGTCTTCTTTTGAGAAGTGTGTATTCATATCCTTTGCCCACTTTTTGATGTGGTTGTTTGATTTTTTCTTGTATATTTGTTTAAGTTCTTTGTAGATTCTGGATATTAGCCCTTTGTCAGATGGGTAGATTGTAAAATTTTTCTCCTATTCTGCAGGTTGCCTGTTTACTCTGATGGTAGTTTCTTTTGCTGTGCAGAAGTTCTTTAGTTTAATTAGATCCCATTTGTCAATTGTGGCTTTTATTGCCATTGCTTTTGGTGTTTTAGTCATGAAGTCCTTGCCCATGCCTATGTCCTGAATGGTATTGCCTAGGTTTTCTTCTAGGGTTTTTATGGTTTTAGCTCTAACATTTAAGTCTTTAATACATCTTGAATTAATTTTTGTATAAGGTGTAAGGAAGGGATCCAGTTTCACCTTTCTACATATGGCTAGCCAGCTTTCCCAGCACCATTTATTAAATAGGGAATCCTTTCCCCATTTCTGTTTTTGTCAGCTTTGTCAAAGATCAGATGGTTGTAGATGTGTGGTATTATTTCTGAGGGCTCTGTTCTGTTCCATTGGTCTATATCTCTGTTTTGGTACCAGTATCATGCTGTTTTGGTTACTGTAGCCTTGTAGTTCAGTTTGAAGTCAGGTAGCATGATGCCTCCAGCTTTGTTCTTTTGGCTTAGGATTGTCTTGGCAATGTGGGCTCTTTTTTGGTTCCATATGAACTTTAAAGTAGTTTTTTCCAATTCTGTGAAGAAAGTCATTGGTAGCTTGATGGGGATGGCATTGAATCTATAAATTACCTTGGGCAGTATGGCCATTTTCATGGTATTGATTCTTCCTATCCATGAGCATGGAATGTTCTTCCATTTGTTTGTGTCCTCTTTTATTTCGTTGAGCAGTGGTTTGTAGTTCTCTTTGAAGAGGTCCTTCACATCCCTTGTAAGTTGGATTCCTAGGTATTTCATTCTCTTTGAAGCAATTGTTCACTCATGATTTAGGAGTTCCTTCAGGATTTGGCTCTCTGTTTGTCTGTTATTGGTGTATAGGAATGCTTGTGATTTTTGCACATTGATTTTGTATCCTGAGACTTTGCTGAAGTTGTTTATTAGCTTAAGGAGGTTTCGGGCTGAGATGATGGGGTTTTCTAAATATACAATCATGTCATCTGCAAACAGGGACAATTTGACTTCTTCTTTTCCTAACTGAATACACTTTATTTCTTTCTCTTGCCTGACTGCCCTGGCCAGAACTTCCAACACTATGTTGAATAGGAGTGGTGAGAGAGGGCATCCCTGTCTTGTGCCAGTTTTCAAAGGGAATGCTTCCAGTTTTTGCCCATTCAGTATATTGGCTGTGGGTTTGTCATAAATAAATAACTCTTATTAGTTTGATATACATCCCATCAATACCTAGTTTATTGAGAGTTTTTAGCATGAATGCTGTTGACTTTTGTCGAAGGCCTTTTCTGCATCTATTGAGATGATCATGTGGTTTTTGTCTTTGGTTCTGTTTATATGCTGGATTACATTTATTGATTTGAACATGTTGAACCAGTCTTGCATCCCAGGGATGAAGCCAACTTGATCGTGGTGGATAAGCTTTTTGATTGCTGCTGGATTTGGTTTGCCAGTATTTTATTTAGGATTTTTGCATTGATATTCAAGGATATTGGTCTAAAATTCTCTTTTTTTGTTTTGTCTCTGCCAGGCTTTGGTATCACGGTGATGCTGGCCACATAAAATGAGTTAGGGAGGATTCTCTCTTTTTCTATTTATTGTAATAGTTTCAGAAGGAATGGTACCAGCTCCTCTTTGTACCTCTGGTAGAATTCAGCTGTGAATCTGTCTGGTCCTGGACTTTTTTTGGTTGGTAGACCATTAATTATTGCCTCAATTTCAGAGCCTGTTATTGGTCTATTCAGGGATTCATCTTCTTCCTGGTTTAGTCTTGGGAGGGCGTATGTGTCCAGGAATTTATTCATTTCTTCTAGATTTTCTAGTTTATTTGCGTAGAGGTATTTATAGTATTCTCTGGTGGTAGTTGTATTTCTGTGGGATCAGTGGTGAGATCCCTTTTATCATTTTTTATTGCATCTGTTTGATTCTTCTCTCCTTCCTTCTTTATTAGTCTTGCTAGCAGTCTATCAATTTTGTTGATCTTTTCAAAAAAACCAGCTCTTGGATTCACTGATTTTTTGAAGGGTTTTTTGTGTCTCTATCCCCTTCAGTTCTGCTCTGATCTTAGTTATTTCTTGCCTTCTGCTAGCCTTTGAATGTGTTTGCTCTTGCTTCTCTAGTTCTTTTAATTGTGATGTTTGGGTGTCAGTTTTAGATCTTTCCTGCTTTCTCTTGTGGGCATTTAGCGCTATAAATTTCCCTTTACACACTGCTTCAAATGTGTCCAGAGATTCTGGTATGTTGTGTCTTTGTTCTCATTGGTTTCAAAGAACATCTTTATTTCTGTCTTCATTTTGTTATGTACCCGGTAGTCATTCAGGACTGGGTACATGAAAACTGAAAAACCTTCTTTTTACTCTTTTTTTCTCTGAACTTTTCTTCTCACTTCATTTCATTCATTTGATCTTCAATCACTGATACCCTTTCTTCCACTTGATCGAATCGGCTACTGAAGCTTGTGCATGCGTCATATAGTTCTCGTGCCATGGTTTTCAGCTCCATCAGGTCATTTAAGGTCTTTTCTATGCTGTTTATTCCAGTCAGCCATTCGTCTAATCTTTTTTCAAGGTTTTTAGCTTCCTTGCGATGGGTTTGAACATCCTCCTTTAGCTCGAGAAGTTTGTTATTGCCAATCATCTGAAGACTTCTTCTCTCAACTCGTCAAAGTTATTCTCCATCCAGCTTTGTTCCATTGCTGGTGAAGAGCTGTGTTCCTTTGGAGGAGAAGAGGTGCTCTGATTTTTAGAATTTTCAGCTTTTCTGCTCTGGTTTCTCCCCATCTTTGTGGTTTTACCTACTTTTGGGCTTTGATGATGGTGATGTACAGATGGGGTTTGGTGTGGATGTCCTTTCTGTTTGTTAGTTTTCCTTCTAACAGTCAGGACCCTCGGCTGCAGGTCTGTTGGAGTCTGCTGGAGGTCCCCTCCAGTCCCTGTTTGCCTGGGTATCACCAGTGGAGGCTGCAGAACAGCAAATATTGCAGAACAGCAAATGTTGCTGCCTGATCCTTCCTCTGAAAGCTTCATCTCAGAGGGGCACTCGCCTGTATGAGGTATTAGATGGTCCCTATTGGGAGGTGGCTTCCAGTTAGGCTACTCAGGGGTCAGGGACCCACTTGAGGAGGCAGTGTGTCCATTCTCAGATCTCAAACTCCGTGCTGGGAGAACCACTACTCTCTTCAAAGCTGTCAGACAGGGACGTTTAAGTCTGCAGAAGTTTCTGCTGCCTTTTGTTCAGCTATGCCCTGCCCTAGAGGTGGAGTCTACAGAGGCAGGCAGGCCTCCTTGAGCTGTGGTGGGCTCCACCCAGTTCGAGCTTCTAGGCTGCTTTGTTTACCTACTCAAGCCTCAGCAATGGTGGACACCCCTACCCCAGCCTCACTGCCACCTTGCAGTTTGATCTCAGACTGCTGTGCTCCCAGTGAGCAAGGCTCAGTGGGCGTGGGACCCTCTGAGCCAGGCACAGGATACAATCTCCTGGTGTGCCGTTTGCTAAGACCATTGGAAAAGTGCAGTATTAGGGTGGGAGTGTCCTAATTTTCCAAGTACTGTCTATTACGGCGTCCCTTGGCTAGGAAAGGGAATTCCCTGACCCCTTGCACTTCCCAGGTGAGGTGATGCCCCGCCCTGCTTCGGCTCACACTTGCGTGGGCTGTACCCACTGTCTGACAAGCCCCAGTGAGATGAACCTGGTACCTCAGTTGGAAATGCAGAAATCACTCATCTTCTGCATCACTCATGCTGGCATCTGTAGACTGGAGCTGTTCCTATTCAGCCATCTTGCTATGGTTGATCACTTTTGTCATATTTTTAAAATTTCAGTTTGCCAAATTTTGCAGATGTTATTTTGACTGTGCTGCTCCCTGAGGGCTCAGTGAATGCTGTCTCTCTACAAAGCAGTCACACTCGGATTCTGCTCTTCCAGCCACATCTGGCTCTGACCAGTTGCTGCTGCCTGTTCTACAAACCCCACCTGGAAACCTCACAGAGCTGGTGCCCAGTTCCTCAGGGTGATGACCAGAGAGGGTGCAAAGCACAGTAGGTGACCTCTGCGAAGTCCCAAATCATTGCCTGCTATTTAACCACTGCCTGCTATTTAACCATTGCCTGCTACTTCAAGGGCCAACTGAAGAACAAAACTCAGCGGGCCATAAAAAGGTATATTCAGAGGCACAGATTTGGTTTTATTATATTTGCTATTGTGCTGTTCAGCTTAAGAGGTTACTAATAGGAAAAAGAAGTGGATAGACAAAAAGAAAGTGACATTAAGGAAGAGAAGCCCCTGCTGTCCTATCTGTAAAGATGGCAGAGGAAAATGATGGCATAATGTTTACTGAGTTCGTTTCCAACATGCGTGGGTTGTAGCCCACGCCCCCAGAATTAGGACGTGGGTGGCTGGGAGCCAAATCCAGACACAAGAGTCCAGCACCACTCTCTAAGGTTGCTGAAGACACTAAAAGCCATGATTATACAAAAGACGATTGCGGTGCAGGGGGCTAGAGAAGGGAAAAAGGAAGATCACAGTATACGATCACACCTTGACCTCAGGCAGAGCTGTGGTCAGTTCCTTACATAGGACATAAAGATTAAAATGCCCACCTCAAAGGTTTGGTGTGAAGAGCAGATGCTAAAATATTTAAAGCACTGAATACGTGCCCTGCATCAGCCAGTACATTTTTCTTTTCCTGATTTCTACTACATTTGACCTTTGAACAACATGGGTTCATACTTCATTGGTCCACTTATACACAGATTTCCTTCTGCCTCTGCCACCCCTGAGACAGCAAGACCAACCCCTCTTCCGGGCCTCCTCAGTCTACTCAACATGAAGACAAGGATGAAGACCTCTGTGACGATCCACTTCCACTTAGGAATAGTCCATACATTTTCTCTTTTTGATGATTTGTTTAATCATGTTTTCTTTTCTCTAGCTTACTTTAGAAGAATACCGGATATAACACATATACAAAATACGTGTTAATCAACTGTGTGTTATGGGTAATAACCATCAGCTGTAGGCTATTAGTCAACTGTAGGCTATTAGTAGTTAAGTTTTAGGGAGCCAAAAGTTACGTGTGGCTATTTGACTCCAAAACAAAATAATTTAAAATCAGAGAAAGACAGGAAAGAAATTAAGAAGCATGCCCTGAATCCACTTCTAGGCAGCCCTGAATCTGCTGTTCCCAAAGCCCTCCTTGTTCTCAGCCTCTACTCCTCTCTAAGCAGTGGCCAGACCTGGCTGCATTCTGGTCAGGATTCCAGGGGTCCCTATCTCCCTGGAGACCCCAAAAATATTTCAAGCCTCCAGGCAAGCTCCTCCCTGACGCAGGTAGAGAGGGGTCTTAGGCTTCCCTTCCCCACCATTCCCCAAGGCTCCTGCTCCCTCCTCGCTCCACCAGGTGGGCCCAGCTCCTCTCTGCAGCCCATTCCAGAAGTGCCATGGAGAATTCTACTAAAACAGGGAGGCAAAGACCCTGTAGGAAAGACCTTACAATCCAAACGCCACTGATGGAAGCCCTGAGGAGCACAGAGTTCATTGTTCAGGCACACGCCAACAGTCAGAACCTCCCACAGCTGTAGATATGGGCGCCGTGTTACACAAGAAAATGGCCTCATGATCATTAACTCTGTCCAACTTTAACAATTATATAATTACATAGGTGACTGCTATGAAATACAGTATGTATAATTATATATTTATAATAACCTTTTATCATTTAGCTTTTAACTGATAATAATTTAGGTTAAAAATTAAAGCTCTCATCCTTAGAAGCATCCAAAATGCCGAAGCGAAGCTGCTAAGTTTCTGGCGCCTGAATGTGGTGTCATTCTTCCCTGTAGCGGTGCTGGAGGGCCGGCTCTCTCCCCTGGCATCACAAGGGGGCTAGGAGACAGGACGGTGCCTTCACACTCACAACACCCTCACCTGGAGGTCGGTCGTCAAGTTACAGGGTACCCACCAGACCCTCTCTGTGCCTGATAAATAAAGCCAAAACAGACTTGGTTTTATTATATTTGCTATTGTGCTGTTCAGCTTAAGAGGTACTAATAGGAAAAAGTAGATACACAGAAAGAAAGGGGAGTTAAGGAAGAGAGGCCTCTGTTGTCCTATCTGTAAAGATGGAGGAGGAAAATAATGGCACCCTCTTCAGCCATCATCCTGAGGAACTGGGCATCAGCTCTGCGAGAGGGTCTGGTTTTTCTTAATAAAAATTAATAAAAACACAAAGCGAAACTATTAGCACAGAATAAAGAGAAAGGCACCACTCAGCTCTAGCCCGAGAGTTCTAGACGCAGGTGTGAAGTGGGTCCCAGCAACGCCGTGAAGGGGAACCGTGCTCAACAGCCCAGTGCTTCTCTTGTGTCCTGGTGCTCAACGCAGCCTGGGATTGCTGAGGGAGACGGGCTGCCTGCTGCTCCATCGCCTGCAGGTTCTGTTGTGGTGCCAAACAGTCCCTTTGTGCACTAGGCAGCTAGCTCCAAGCTGTACCACACTTATACTTCCTCCCTTGTCCCCACTCTGTCCCCTCTTCTAAGCCTCCCCATCCCTCCAGGCTCAGTTCACACCCATACTTCCAGGAAACCTCCCCTGGGCGTCAGGCCATGGAGACATGGTGGGGGTAGGGGGCAGGCTTCCTAAGTGCCCAACACTAAGTGAGCTTGGCTCCTGTGGGCATTTGTTGGTATTTTATTTTTATTTTTAACTTTTTAAGACAGTCTCGCTCTGGTGCCCAGGCTGGAGTGCAGTGGCGCGATCATGGCTCACTGCAATCTCCGCAACCAGATTTCAGCACTTTCTGTGACACCAAACTGGGAGCCCAGCTGTGCCTGCCCCATCCCAGAATCTCCCAAGCGTCTGCTCTTCCCACTCACACGTCCACACCATCAGATGGCGCTCAGGCTAGAAGCGCAGGGTTGAAGAAGGCCAAGCTATTGAAAGTCATCAGGATTATATTAGGGGGTGATTTTGCCCCCTAGGGGACAAAAACTGGTTCTTGGAGGGGGTATGGGGTGGACAAAAATCTTACTCTTTTATGTGTAAAGCACAGATATGTCCATAGCACATAAATGATAGTCTCTCTGCAGTATTAAAGCATCATGGGAGATGATTAGGGGAAAAAAGTGTCTGAAAAGGCACATCAAGTCTAGGAGCGACGAGAGCTTGGTATCCATAAACACCATCACCGCCTGGATTTTGTTCTCTAAACACCGTACCTGTGGCGTGTGTAGTATTCCTGGGAAAATTGTCAAAGCATCAAGCACCTATACATAACTTCTAGTTCACAGGCAGGTCGAGAGGGAGGAGTAGGTTAAACACCCTCACAGTGAGCTCCCACACACCCAGAGCACAGGAGGTTCTACCAGGCAGTGCTGGGCTTTTCACAAATTAAGAAAAAAAGAGGTTGGGTAGGGTGGGGTGGGGGTCTGTTCTAAATTAAGAGAAACTTCAGAGATATAAAAACTAAATGCAATGTATGGGACCTATTTAAATACTCTAAATGTTAAAAAAGAAAGAGAGAGAGAAAGAGGGAGACAGCTTGGAAACAATTAGAGAGATCTGAATATAGGTGGTATTATATTAAGAATAGGATTCATTTATATTCTTTTGATAATGACATTGGGAATATGTTTTTAAGATGTCTTTTTTTTTTTTTTTTTTTTTTAAAGACAGGGTCTCACTCTGCCACCCAGGCTGGAGTGCAGTCGTGCAATCTCAGCTCACTGCAGTTTTGACCTCCTGGGCTCAGGTGATTCTCCTGCCTCAGCCTCCCAAGTCGCTGGGGCTACAGGCCTCCCAAAGTGCTGGGATTACAGGCCTGAGCCATCACACCTGGCCAAGATGTCTTGATTCTTTATAAAACACATCTCATGACAATGTGGGGTGATACTTCCTAACATACAATGTCTGGAATTCAATTTTTACATTCATCAATCAGCTCGATACCTGCCAGTAGGATGAAATATTTAAAGTGAGATCTAGATTCTTTGACTTTGGAGAATCCTTATGCTGTTCCCTCCACTCATACAGATTTTACATTTTTCATAATAAAAAAGTTCAAGAAACAAGTTGCCTCTTCCACAGAAAACATGTCCAGAAAGCAATGACTCATCACAGCAGAGGCATCACCCAAAACCTCTCAGTCCTGGCTTGGGCACCGCTACCTCTTCTCTAGGAGCAGCAGGGAGAGAGACAAAGACGAAAATGGCATAAAACTGTTCACCCCTAAAATGTAGACCAAGGCCATGTCTGGATTTTCTTTTTTTTTTAATTTCTGAAAGAGATGAAGATTCAAATGCAATCTGAAAATACTTTGCATTTCAATACCACTATATTTGAAGCGATTAAAAGGTCTAAAATTCCCAAAGAGTAAAAGGCGTCCCTTTTCTGCCCCTCCTTTGCTCACTGCATGGAGTCGTGAGAAATTCCTGAAATCTTCCATTTTCTCCTCACCCCGTTACCAAGGAAAGTCCCACTGCCTACTCTGGGCTGAGGGCAGTCAAGCTACTGAGGCTGGACCTTCGAGCCCCCAACTACTTGGGAGGCTGACTGGCTATGGGCAGCTCCAATCCCCATGCCTCAGTCTCCTGATGGCTAACCTGGAACACTTATGCTTAAGACGAGTGAATCAGAGCCTGACTAACGTGACGATGAATCACATTTCTCAGCCTACAAAGCTGGGGCTCAGACTCTGGAAGGAGGTACAGGCAGTCCATGGGAAACCCTGCCACCTCCCTACTGTCTCCCAGGGCTCCTCTATTTTCAGCCACAGGATACGTTTCCAAGAATTTCAACTTGGAGCAACTCGTGTTCCTGTGCACACCACCGACGGCCCCTGCAGTCCACCGCTCGCTGCCGTCACTGGTTCTGTCCGCCCACACTTCCCATGTCCACCACCGCCTGTCCTCCCTTCCATCTCCGGTGCTGCCCTCCTTGCCCCTTGATGACCCTCTACCCGGTCTCTCTGCCTCCAAAGTCATCCGCTCCACATGCCAGTCTCATGCCTTGCCGCCACTTCCTCCTTTAGAAGCCTTTGCTGGCTCCGCACCATCAACCAGATGACTGCAGGCTCCCCAGCAAGCCCAACTCCAGGCCACCCTCTCCTTCCTCCACTTCTCCCCACCGCACTTCCTGAGCTGAAGCCCAGAGCAACTGCAACGCTGTTCCTGGGCTTGAATTCTCTGTACCTAGAACTACCTAGAATTATCTGTACCTACCCCAAGCTCTGGGTTCTTGCTCAAGCTGTTCTCTTGGCTCAAAAGACCCTTCCTTTCTAAAGGATGTCCAGCCTTTTCTGTTTTCCAAGTTTCAGTTCAAATAAGACCACCCACTGCCCCCTCACCTCCCTTAGGAGTAATTTCTCTCTCTTCAACTCTCCTAAATCCCCCATGAGGGACACAGCCTCAGACTCTGAAGTCAGACCTGAATTTGAATTCCCATTCCATGATTTACTAATAACATCGGCATATTTCTTAACCTTGCTGGCTTTCAGTTTTATCTGTAAAAAAGGAATAATATGATATCACTCACAGAACTGCTGTGAACATCTAAGAAGAGAAGACTAAAGTTTGCAAAAGAACTGTGAGTGCGGATGACGTTGTTGGCTTGGAACCTCTCTCTCCGCCTTTTGTACTTTCTTTCTTACATTCTAGTTACAGGCACGTTTTGTCTTGTTCAGTATTCTTCTACCATAAAGTGTGCTTTCCTCAACAGGAGGGTCTTGTCTTGTTCGTTTCGTTGTTGCTGCTGCCCACAGCATGCAAGGCAGGGTTTGCCCAACCATGGGTCTCAGCAAATATTGGAATTCAACAGTATGGGTGACAGCTGGAGTTGTGTAGCTAAGGAAAAATTCACCAGGATCCAAATCGCAGCAAAAATCAGTTAAGGACAGTATGGTCCTAAAGCCCACTTAAATTTTTTTTTTTTTTTTTTTTTTTTGCGCGACAGGGAGGGTCTCACTCTCTCGCTCAGGCTGGATGGGGTACAGTGGCGCAATCTTGGCTCACTGCAACCTCTACCTCCCGCGTTCAAATTCTCCTGCCTCAGCCTCCCAAGTAGCTGGGATTACAGGTGTCCACCAGCACGTCCAGCTATTTTTTTGTGTATGTTTAGTACAGACAGGGTTTCACCTGGCTGATCTCAAACTCCTGACCTCAAGTGATCTGCCCAACTCAGCCTCCCGAAGTGCTGGGATTACGGGTGTGAGCCACCATGCCCGGTCCAACTTTTATTTTGAAAGCACCATTATAAAATAACTAACCTGTTTAGGAATATTTAAAGCAAATTGTAAAATCTACACAAGATAAATACCTGTTCTAAATTTTCATCTAATTAATGTCTTCTCTCACCTTTCCCTTATTGAAGTATAATTTGGCTTATTTTCATTATCCAAATTCATTACCCACAGAGCAGAGAAATACATATACATTAAAATGCAGTTTTAATATGTATAAATATATATAATAAAATGCTATAGATGTACATTCTAATTTTGAAACAGATCAATTAAGATGCTAAAATATACACAATTACCAAAATAATTTTTACAGGCAGAAATGTGGAAGGGACTCTAAACCAGTACTGTTTTTTAAAACACAATTTCTTCACATGATACATTGATTGCCTCCATATCTCAGCGTAGGAAGCCTCGGAATATTTAATTTTGTCTCTTATCTAAAAGAAAACCATCATTTTCAGTAGAGCAGCTTTTAATTACTAAGGATTATGTATAAATTGTGTATTTTTCTATCAGACTTGTGATAAATTAGGTCACCAGATAATCCTGAGATTCTCTCCTTACATCAGTTGTTTCAAGTGAAACTTTCTAGTGTTTCCAACAACATAATATTCTGTCCCTATTAAGATGATCAGGTAAAATACAAGGTACCCAGTTATATTTGAATTTCAGACAAATTACACATTATTTTTTAGCATAAGTATGTCCCACGCAATAACTAAACGACATTATGAGGCACGCAGTATCTGGGACACATACTAAAAAATTGTGTTTATATGAAACTTAAATTGAGCTGGGTGTGCCGAATTTTTATTTGTTAAATCTGGTGATTCCAGTCCTTATGAACCCAGCTGTCACCATGGTAACAAGCACGGCCGTGGCTCCGGAGGGCAGCTTGGGGAAGAACTGAACAGGGCACCTCTGGGTTGAGCAGCCAGCAGCCATCAAATGGGGATTCCGTAAACATCATTCCCTAGAATCCCGAGAGCCACCTGGCTAGATCGGCATCGCCATCTCATTTCACCAATGGCAAATGGAAGAGAGATGGCTTTCCCAAGGTCATGCCCATTCTGGGAAGCAGAATTCCTGTGCCGGCTGCTGCTGTCCCTGATGCTGAGGGCTCAGTCCTCCTGCTTTGCTGGCCTTGTGCATGTGCAGAACACGTGTTTCTTAGAAATCTTAATAATTTTGAATAAATCTGTGCCTCTTTTATAGCCCCATCTTTAAAACATCCCTGCGAAATCATTTTGCCAGGGTTTTATCTACCAGGTGAGCTTTATCTAATCAAGCTATGAGGCTGGTGAATGGGCACGCAATGGTGTTGCTAAACCCAGATTGCCTGGCAGCCCTGGGAAGACCAAGGCCAGGGATTAGGAGGCTTTTCCATCTGCGTACTGTCCTGCCTCCTCCCCATCTGGCTCTTGTGGTGAGGTCTAATGAATGTGCCAAGACCAGCAGGGTGCCCAGAGGTCACAGCTCAGGTAATGGGTGGGGTCCAGGGAAGGGACACAAACAGGATGGAGGAGCAGGGAAGAGGAGGAAGGCATTGAGGAATTGGGTTGAAGAGAGAACCCACATGTATTGTACACATACTGTAGCCAGGCAGTGAGGGAGGCTCGTCACCTGCGGAACTCACTTACTTAGAACCTTAGTTGCCTGTCCGGACTATCCCTCCTCTGCACAGATTAAGAAGCTGAGGCTCTGAAAGTCTTAGCAACTTGCCCCAGGCCACTGAGAGGGTGCAGACTTCTGTCTGTGCTGTGCGCCTGCACACGGCAGATCCAGGCCAGCTGCGCATCTGTGGGCTCCTCCATCAGTCTCTGGCCCCCTCTTCCACCTCACTGTCTCCACCTGCCCCTTCCTCACCCACCGCCCTCCTAACCACTCTCTCCTCCACCCGAAAAAGGGCTGAATGCCAACCTGAAATGCAATTCTTTGAGTATTTGTTTTCATTTTCAAGAAAGCACTGAGTTTTGTGCAGGCCCAGGCTCTGTTGTCTTATCAGTTCTGAAATGCTCCGTTGATTCACATTTTAACACGCTGAAATCACGGTGTGTCTCAGTATTGATGGCATCCCTTAGTTTAATTGGAGCATTTCTTTTCCTTTCTTAGAGATGCATAATACATATGCACCTTACGATCAATGACTAGAGTCTATGAAATACAGGAATTAAAACAGGGTGACCTTAGGAAGCTGATGTCATTTAGATGAGCTGTATCTGAAATGCAGCCAGGTATCTGAGAAGTGCCAGGGTCAGGGGAAGGGAGGGATGAATAAGGAACACGGGGGACTTTTACGGCAGTGACACTGCTGCAGGACATTGCCATCATGGGCACATGACATTATGCATGGTCAAAATAATGTATCAATATCGATATTGCTTCATCAATTGTCACAAATGTACCAGACTAATGGAAATGTTGGTGCTAGGGAAAAGAGAGAGAGAGAGAGAGAGAGAGAGAGAGAGAGAATATGGAAACTATCTGTACTTTCTTCACAAATTTTCTGTAAACTTTAAAAGTGGTCTTAAAAAATAGCCCATTAATTTTTTTAAAAGGCAGAGTGATTTGATCCTTTTATATCTCTCCCATTGAAAAAGGTTAAAGAAAATACATAAAATACTATTTTTATGTTTCTGATTCTCCCTCTACCTCCCAGTTGGTTTTAGCTATCTGTGACCAATCGGTAGAGAGCTCATGCGAAGCTTTACCCAGAAGAAACCAAGAAAAAAAAAAAGAACCGATCCTTAGACCTTAAGATATTGATCAAAGGAGTAGAAAGATTCTCATTCCACCTTAACTTCTGAATATTCCAAATCTCGCTCTCTAATTATACCAATGGAAAAGAAAGACAAGCAATATGCCAAGATAGGTCTGAAGGAAAAAGGAACAATTTACATATGATCTAAAATACCTATCTTTAGAATAAAGGCAAGCAGAAATAAATTAATCATTAAAAAGTCAATTCTATGGTTCTTGGGTAGTAATTAGATGTATTTATCCAACAGACTGTAATCTAAGGTTATAACAATAGTCAGACTTTGTTCCTTGTTCCCAACAAATGTATCCAGATGTTCAGAGGTAAAAAGTTTTTTCCAGTCTGGATTTCCCATGAAGTCAGACTGGTTAGACCCATGCTAACCTTGGTTCAAATCTCCCCGGCAACCCTGCATTGGTTTTTTAACTCCTTAAGAACATAACATGGAGAAGGCTAATCATTTGATTCCAAATGCAATAACATTCATTAAGTGCTTACTATGGGCCACACCTAGTGACAAATGTTTTACAAACATTATCTATGTAACAAAGCAGTTAGCGTATACTTGACAGACGAGAACATCCGAGTTAACATAAACACCTAAGATCACAAAGCCAGCAGATATCACACCCAGACTCAGCTCAGGCCTGTCTCACTTCACATCCCACACTCTAACCCACTGTGCTGTGCTGCAAATTAGGAATAAGAAGTATGTAAAAGAGTTAAAATGTGGTACTTAGGAACTGAATGAAACCAGGAAAATTATACCATCGCCACATAAATTCAGTTGGAGAGACGTCATTCTGAAAGCTGACTCAGACCAAGGGGACAAATCCCACCTGCCCCACCATGCCCCTAAAATTAGAATATCAAGGGGAACCAAGTATCTGAGACACAAGGAGGGACACTGTCCACTTCCAGCAGCTCTGGAAGTGGGTGAAACTAGAGCCAGACAGGACTAAAGATGTATACATATTTTTTCTACCTGTCATAGTCCTGAAAATGTTGATTAATTACATTAAAAGTACAAGGTTAAATTGCAGCTGTTTGACTTTTGTGGACTGACATTTAAAATACCAAAAACAAAGATTGTGTCCAATACAGATTACATGAGTTGGGACACTGTCTCTACACCAATCCACGATGTAGGTGCAGAAGAGAGTTACACATAATATGGACAAAACTAAACTTCAAGGAGGCCACTGTTGCCTCAACAAGGCAAGGCTGGTTTAATTTCCTGACTACAATATTTTCTAGCTGACAATCTTGAACAAGTGATTTAACTGTGTTTCTTTCAATGGTGCTTTCAATTCTCAATTCACCTTCCTCTCCCCTGGTAAAGACCAGAGTTGGGCAGTGTGTAGGGAGGTGTAACTGTTCTTGGGATTTACAAGAATTGTCCTATTTCGTGCTTTCAGATTTTTTTTGTCTCACGTTTCCAAGGTGCCTTTCTTCTCTCTTCCTTCTCCCTGTCTTTTGCAATAACCATTTTTTCGCTCTACTAGTTTAGAAGTTATCCTTTTTTTTTTTTTTTTTTGGAGACAGAGACTTCCTCTGTTGCCCAAGCTGGAGTGCAGTGGTGCAATCTCAGCTCACTGCAACCTCTGCCTCCCGGGTTTAAGCAATTCTCCTGCCTCAGCCTCCTGAGTAGCTAGGATTACAGGTGCCTGCCACTACACCCAGCTAATTTTTGTATTTTTAGTAGAAACGCGATTCCCCCATGTTGGCCAATCTGGTCTCAAACTCCTGACCTCAGGTGATCTGCCCAACTCAGGATCCCAAAGTGCTGGGATTACAGGTGTGAGCCACTGCGTCCGGCTGCAAGTCATGCATTTTTTAAATATCTCAATTTATCCTTCCTAGTGTCTTTTATGTTATTCTGGCCTAACGTTCTAATATTGTCCTTCTAATTTAACTCCGCAAGACTTTATGATTGTTTATACAGTGTTCATTTACATCTATCCATGCATCACCATTTTTTCTCTTCTTTCATTCTCATATCTCAGGTCATCCATCTGAGAGCTTTTTCCTTTTCCTGAATAATTATCTTTAGCATTTTCTTTAGTGAGGATATGATGGTGAAAAACACAATTAAATGTGTTTATTTTGCCATTATCCTTGGAAGTTATTTTTGCTGGATGTAGAGTTCTAGACTTAGAACTTATTTTTCCTTCAGCACACATTAAAGATACGATTGCATCATCTTCTAGCTTCTGCTGCTGCTGGGAAGAAGTTAGACTTAGGGTGTCGCTCTTTGGAAGGTGGTCTGTCTTTTCTCTTCTGGTGACATTTAATGTCTTTCATATTTTGGTGTTCCACAGTTTCACTCTGATGCATCTATGTGTGACTGCTTTTTTCTTTTATTTTCCATGGGTTTCACTGGGCTTCTTGAATCTTTGGATTAGTATTATTTGCCAGTTCTAGAAAATTCTGAGCCATTGTCTCCTCAAATACTGTCTCTTTCTTCCCCCCATCCCCATTTTCTGGAAAGACATACTTAATCTCTTTCCCATGTTTGTTAAAAAATATTTTTTCATGTCTGTATCCCTGCTGCATTCTGGATATTTCCTTCTGTTGTGTCTTCCAGTTTACTAATAGTCTTTCCAGCTGTATTTAAGCTGACATTAAACCCATATGGTGAGCTTTTCAATCCAGTAGTTTCTTATTTCTACAGGTTCTTTTGATTCATTTTAAAACCTCCTAGGTTAATTTTTACAGTTTATTGTTTCTGACAGGTGCCACATGCCCAGTCCAAGACTATCGGAAGCTAACATTATGGTTGGAGATTTCCAGAGCATCTGGGTGATTTGAATACACACTGCAAATCTGCAAGCAGGCTGCTCTGTGGTCACCACTTTTCAGAGACTTTTATTATCTTCAGCTCAACTCAGACCAATACAAACTTCCTTGTTGGCCACTAGACCTGTGGGGTGATCAACCTTCCTTTTGGCTCATCTTTACACTGAGGTTACAGCCTTTCACGGTTCCAGTTTTATGAAGGAAGAATCCCTGTTAGACTCCAAGACAGACTGGGCTTTGACATCTGCGTTGACACTGCTGGAATGCTGACAATCAGATTTGCCTGACTTTGTGTATATCCTCAGCAACGCCGTGGTGCCCTGACTATCTGCACTGTCTTCCCTTAGATTTTGCCTGGTATGTCCTTACTATCTTGACAGCTCTTTGATACTTTTAAGAAGATTTAAAAATATATTTTATCCAATATTTTTAGAAGGGTCGGGCAAAATAACCTAAGCTGCCATATTGTTGAAAATGGAAGTCAATTCCGCTGAAGGTAGTTTACTTTTCTAAGCCATAATTTTCCTGTATGTAAAAGGATGCAATCATTGTCTACAGCTGTGCTGTCCACTCCATTAGCCACTAGCCACATGAGGCTGCTGAACATGTGAAATGTGACTAGTCCAAACTGAGATATGCTGTAGGCATAAAATACACACTGGGTTTTGAAGATTTCCAACAAAAAAAGAGAATGCCAAGTATCTCATTAATTTTTATAATGGATACATTTTGAAATGATAATATTTTGAATAGATTATGTTAATCAGATATATTATTAAAATTAATTTCACCTATCTCTTAATGTGGCTACCAGAAAATTTAAAATTACATGTGTGGTTCTCATTGTAATTTGAACGCACAACACTAATCTAAAAGATAATGCTTCTTGGCAATGTTATAACGACGCTTTATGAGCCACTCCTGTTTCCTCTGTCAGCCAAACCTGGTCCCCATTCCTTTGCAGAGTAGCGTGTGTGTGTGTGTGAATGTGTGCATGCATGTGTGTATATGCATGTGTGTATATGTGCATGTGTGCATTATGTGTCTGTATGTGTGTGTATATGTGTATGTGTGCATGTATGTGTATGTGCATATGTATGTGTACGTGTGTGTATGTGTATGTATATATATGCATGCATATGTGTATGCATTTATGTGTACGTGTATGTGCATATGTATGTGTATATGTTTGCATGTGCTTGCATGTGCCCTCCACAAGGCTGTTTCTTGACAGAGGAAACTTATTTTGTTCATCTTTAAGTTATCAGACTTGGTGCCTGTCACATTACAGGAGCTCCTTAAACACTTGAGAAATTAATGAATAAAATGGTTTCCACTGATGATCTGATACACTTAGCTTTTAAAGAGGAACAACTTCCTTACTTCTAGTTTCCTTTAGAAGGGATCCTTCCCTAGATAAATTCCTGCCTTCCTGCACCTTACTTGCCCCAGGAGATGTTTTGACCACCATCTTCCAAGTCCTTGCTTAATTTCTCAAACTGTTTGGAAATGTAACTGTGAAGAATACTATTTATTGAGGACTTTCTGGGGATCTCGACATTAAGTAAAAAATTAAATATATTCTTCTTTTCTCCAAAAGAATATAATACAATTTAATTTAATCACACTAGACGCATAATTCAGAATTTGAAGCAAATGTCTCATTTAACCAAAAACCAAGCTGAAGGATAATTCAAGACAAGAAACTGGCTCCTATTTTCAGGGTAAGAGTCCTGCTTTTCCTTTCCAGTGGCAGTCTTCCCAAAATAAGAGAAAAAAAGTAATTATTCAGAGCAGACAAGCATTGCAGGACAACCACTGGGAGGGTTACAAACACATTTTAAATGAACATTCATTATATGGCATGCCCTGCAAGGAATGCTCCCATCATTCCAAGATTTAAAGCCACCTAGAAATACAGCTACGTCATGATCATCAGAATGAGAAGTTTGTACGTAGCCAGTCATCTTTAAAAGCCCAAAGTGTTTCCCAGCGCACACTTCATGTAACAGTTCACTCAACATGTCCACGATGCCTGTAGTAAAAGCAAACATTGCAGAACTTCATCACGTGGTCAAAGCTGCAGAAGGAGGAAGAGACCTTGCATCAGGCTGTGTCATGCCTCGGTCACCTTTGACTATTCTGAAGAGGATAGAACTCTACGAAGGCCACTCTCTGTCTCTCGGATCCAAAACCACACATGCAGAGAAGCTGGAGACACTTAGGGAGGCATGCCACGCCCTCGGGACTCGTCACACAGGCATGGCTCTATGCTGCTCTCTGGGGCAGGTGCCAGGGCCAGCAGGCAGCACGATTGTCTAGTGGTGGCATTAGGGCAAGTCTTGAATGTGAATGTTCTCAAGGTCCGCTCCGATCCTATCTGTTCCCAAAGCTTCCGGACATTGTTCAGACTCTCCCCACCGTGTGCAGAGGCCCCTCACACCCACAAGGCCCTGTGATTCATGTGCTGGATATTCTAGAGCCCTTGAAGGTGCCAGGACTTTCGGACTTGCATAACTCCATGAGGCTTAATGACACACAATCCCAAGCCAGAAAGATAACCCTGACCTCCTTCTAGGATGATGTGGTTTGCCGTCTGAAGAGCACTGTCTTTCTAGGAGAAAAGAAACGGGGCCTAGTAAGTTAAGGCATCAGACACTGAGTGCTGACGCTTTACCAAATAACACCAATGTTAAGAAAAAGCCAGGAACTGGAGAGACTGGGGGCTGGAGGGAAATCTGCAGAAAAGGTGTCCTGGAAACTACGAAAGTGTTTGAAAAGGAAAAAAAGAGGCAGTCAGGGCAAACCCAACAGATAAGTCACATCAAGTAACACCTAGTGCCTGGGTTGGGGATGATTAAGTCAGCGAGGGGTAGGACCGTGGTCCTGTGCAGGGTCCCTAATAGGTCTGACGCAACGGAGTTAGGATAAAGACTAGAGTTACGAATCACAGTTCAATCCAATGTGTTAAGAAGCAAGGAGAGGGTCACGCACGGTGACTCAATGCCTGTGATCTCAGCGTTTTGGGAGGCCGAGGCAGGCGGATCGCTTGGGGTCAAGAGTTTGAGATCAGCCTGGCCAACATGGTGAAACCCTGTTTCTACCAAAAATATAAAAAATTAGCCAAGTGTGATGGTTTGCACCTGTAGTCCCAGCTACTAGGGAGGCTGAGGCAGGAGAATCTCTTGAACCTGGGAGGCGGAGATTGCAGTGACCCGAGATCGTGCCACCGCACTCCAGCCTAGGTGACAGACAAGACTCTATCTCAATAAAATAAAATAAAATAAAAAGAGCAAGGAGAGGAAAAATTAGAGGAACGAGTGGTCAACTGGATGGTCAAGAAAGTCATGTCAGGTCCTGCTCACTGAGCAAACACTTGGGCAGTTACTGGGTGCCCGGAACTGCTCCAGGCCCTGGGGAGGTCAGCTGTGAACATGAGGCAAAGCTGCTGTCCTCTTAGAACTCCGTGCCCAGTGGAGGAGGCAGTAACAGAAGTGCACAAGAGGTGAGTGCTTCACAGGAAAATGACACCAACCACTTTTCCAAACTTGTTCCATGGAACGGATCCAGGAACACTTTAATTTGCCGATGCTAACAAGTATTTTAGGAGATGGGTCATTTGGAAAAAAACGAGATAAACCAATGCTTTTCCCTTTGGCCTTCTCCGAACATTTAATGTGCTAATGGACAGTGAGCGCTTTCAGAGAGGAGCCAGGGCACGGAAGCCCAGACCTTGGACTGCTAGGGATGTTAAAGAACTAGCGTTCCATAAAACAGTTTGGGAAATGCTGCTCTAAGTGATTCCTGATGGAGTAAGTACACCTGCTTAGGTTTATTTCTTAAAATGTTATTCCATGTGGTCGTGGTCAATATTTTCGACATCTAAACCTAGTCGGCCCCTCCTCTGGGAAATCTTCCACAGTGTAAGCTGCCTCTTCTGACTCCCAAATGCTCCCAATGCACCCAACAGGCTCTCTCTCCTCCTACCTCAGCCCTGTAGGAATGTACCGACCGATGTACGCATTACTCCTAGGGCTGATGTTTTCCTCTCCGAACCACTCTGCCTCCTCGCCAGACATCTTTACATTCCCTGCAGCTCCTAACCTAGTGCCATCATCTTGCAGGAGCTCCTAGAAGGACTGGACAGGTGGAAGGGTGGGAGGCTAGAAGGAGAGCCTGGGAAGGAGACCACTGGTCCAGCCCTAGGGAGGTCACCCACAGAGGGCACCCAGGGGAGTTAAGTGCCTGCCAGAGTTCTGGAAATAAAATTACTTACCTGGACTCTAGAGGAAATGTCATCATCAATAAATACCCACTGTTGATTGACTGAAATGTGGTCTTGGCCTCACTGTCAATAGCAATGAAAAGCTACACATAGGGTTTACCCAGACAATTCAGGGTGGCAACCTGTTGGTTCTACTTTAATAATTTCTCTTTTTGACACGATGCATTTTCTATTTCTGTTTCTCCCAACTCTTCCTCAGTCTCTCATATTTCATTCTTCCCACTCTTCTGTTTTATATTTTAAAATATTTCCCTTCACTGTTCCATAATAAAGAACACATGTTTATTGTACTAACATGCTTATTGAAGAGTTTTGTGTTTCCTCTTCTCAATATTAAAAGTGGATATGCAAAAGATATTTATGTTCTTTCCTAAATAGAATAAAAACCTCTAAATTATACTTCTTGCTTGTACCTAAATATAATCTTCAAGTAATTTTTCATGCTTTGGCAAGTGGCTCTCAGCTGAGAGTGATTTGACAATCCCCTCTCCTCTGGGACATTCGTCAATGTCTGGAGACATTTTTCATTGTCACGATTTGGGAGAGGGATGCTACTAATTAAGGGTAGGAGCCCGAGATGCTGTTAAACATCCTACAATGACAGAACAGTCCCATGACAAAGAACGATCCAGTCCCAAGTCCCACCACAGCTGAGGTTGAGAAATCTGTCTTATGGCCATGACAGTGAGAAAAATAAACCAGGTGGCAAACACTACCTTTAGGGTAGAATTTAGACACATAATTGCTCAGGCTGGGTTACATCCTGGTCCCACCATCTACTACTTGTGAGGCTTGGGACATGCTATTTAACCTGCTGTGCCTCGGTTTCCTCATCTGTCATGGTTGTTATTAGGTTTAAATAAGCTCACATGTAGAAGGAACTCCACGGAGTGCTGGGAACACTACATGCAGTCTGACTGTTTTTTCCTTTATGCTGACGGAGTGCGTGAATGTTAATAGGGAAACTGACCTGGAGCTTACATGTTGTTTTGAATAAAGACAAAATTACATAGCTTGTTAAGGGGTAAATACCTTGCTTATATTATCCAAGACTCTATATTTTAAACTCCAGAAACTCCTCAAATATATGCCAAAATTATTGCTGATATTGATTCCTTTTCTGAAGCCCTAAGATTTCCTTGTTGAAATTCATGATGCAGTAAGCCTTTGGCACAGATTACGTATATTAATTCTAAAGAACATCTGGATATAACAGAAATGCTTAATAACGCAGGTTTTTTTTTTTTTTTTTTTTTGAGACGGAGTCTCGCTCTGTCGCCCAGGCTGGAGTGCAGTAGCGCAATCTCAGCTCACTGCAAGCTCCGCCTCCCGGGTTCACGCCATTCTCCTGCCTCAGCCTCCCGAGTAGCTGGGACTACAGGCGCCCACCACTGCGCCTGGCTACTTTTTTCTATTTTTAGTAGAGACGGGGTTTCATCATGGTTTCGATCTCCTGACCTTGTGATCCACCTGCCTCGGCCTCCCAAAGTGCTGGGATTACAGGCGTGAGCCACCGCGCCCGGCCAATAACGCAGGTTTTAAAACGATTCTAGTTTGGTAATTATAGAGGAATTTTAAAAAACACATTAATTGGTCTCACTCTTTTCTGCATAAATAGCACATTGCAACACTGTGCATCGGACTTGCAGAAACACACAAAAAAGCCTTTCCATAGGACTGCAAACGTCTTCAGCAGGCATTCACTCACCATCTCAACGCATCTTCTTGTCATGCCCACCCCTCCTACAATTCTTTCAGTATTCAAAGCTCAGGCTAATGAGACCAACTTCAAGGGCTCAAACCACATGGCTGGTGTGATGGTCAGTTTTATGAGTCTACCGGCTAGAGTACAGACCCAGTTATCTAATCAAATACTAGGTGTTGCTGGGAAGGCATTTGGTAGATGTGGTCATACACACACACACACACATTGTTTCTTAAGGGAATGACTGATTCTGCTGCCCACACCAGCTCCTTGTTGATGACGATGGCAGGCCAAGCTGCCTGGGGTTATGGCTGTGGGCATGCGATATGGTTTGGCTCTGTGTCCCCACCCAAATCTCATGTGGAACTGTAATCCCCAATGTTGGGGAAGGGGCTGGTGGGAGGTGACTAGACCATGGGGTGGATTTCCCCCTTGCTGTTCTCGTGACAGCAAGTGAGTTCTCATGAGATCTGGTTATTTTTTAAATTTTTTTATTTTTTGAGACGGAGTCTTGCTCTGTCGCCCAGGCTGGAGTGCAGTGGCGCGATGTAAGCTCACTGCAAGCTCCGCCTCCTGGGTTCCTGCCATCCTCCTGCCTCAGCCTCCCGAGTAGCTGGGACTACAGGCGCCCGCCACCTCGCCCGGCTAGTTTTTTGTATTTTTTAGTAGAGACGGGGTTTCACTGTGTTAGCCAGGATGGTCTCGATCTCCTGACCTCGTGATCCCCCCGTCTCGGCCTCCCAAAGTGCTGGGATTACAGCAGAGTTTTATCTTAAATCATATGCCATTTTATCTCCAAATAACCACAGTACAATCTTAATTATCTATGAGAAGGCCTGCACTCTCTTTGGCTCCTTCCATTTCCACCCAGTATCTAACCAGAGCTGGGCTGGGCCAGGGGAAAAACAGTGTGTGTGCTCGGGCATAACCAGGGACAGCGTAATCTCATTTTTTGATTGCTCAGGATTACGCTGGAGAGAATTATCAGCACCTCTTCTTTTCTTCAATAATCATGTTTACTATGTTGACTAGGGACACCATAGGTCCCTCCTCTGCTCTTTGTAAAGAACCGGGGACAAACAAGTGACATATTGGAATTCAAATGAGGCTCCATCTGTTCCTGGAGCCATACAGTCCATGTGTTACACTGCTCTCGCAGGATGGCTCTTGTCTCTGAGAAGGTTATTCTATTTGGCCACAATTTCTGATCCATCCAAACTCATAAACACAGAGGCCTTCTATTGCCTCGTTTTAGAATGGCAGATCCCAATCACACTTTGCATTTTGGCTGGAGCTAAAACAACGCACTTCAGCCTGGGGTCACTGCAAAGCTAGGCCAGCCTGTGATCCTTTCCATCAGAACAACAGGGAGAACTGCAGCTTCCCGCAAATGCATCCTTTTGCTCTCTCGCCTGCCACCACAATTACAGCTCAGCCAAGGAAGTCATCATGAGCCACACAGTGTTGCAAAGGAAACCTTGTCCCATTGATCAACTCAGGTTCCTCTGCAATATTGATCCTCCAGGTCCTTTCTGGAGAAAATGAGCTGGCAGGGGAGTGGGGATTGGAGGCTGTTCAAGAGAGACTTAATTCTGCACGTACTCAGATAAGGTGAAGGTTAAGAAGCCATTAATGAAAAATGACAATTTTCTTTGGGACTGGATTAATGAGCTCTACAGTCCCAAGAGAGAGGTTAAAGTACCAGAAAAAAAGGAAATTACAGGAACCAATTTACCTTTTTTTTCAGTCTTATTTTTATTCAAAGAGCACTTCAGGTTAAAAATAGAACCTAGAAGTAAGAAAGTCATTTGTAAAAACCAGGAGAAATGGTTTTCTGTTTCTTTAATTAGTTACTTCTGGTTTTCAAGGCTGTCATCCAGATTTCCCCACCACGAACTCTACCTGCGATGTACCAGGAACTCCACCGCAATACAGAGCCTCTGTCTTCTGCAGCAGGGCTTCTCAACTCTAACGTGCATTTGCATCGCTGCAACTTGTTACAATGCAGATTCCTAGATCTGAAGGGAGGGGCCTGCGATTCCCCATTTGTAGCAACTCCAGGGTGATGCTGAGGCTGACTTCAAAAGATAGGTAAATTACTGTGGCCCAACTAGGGCCAGGTCCTGCTCTCAGCTCTTTAGATACATTGGCTCTCTTCATTCTCTAACCAGTGCAAGAGGAAGTCCCATTTCACAGACAATTAACTCTACTTTGACAACAATTCACCTGTAATTCTTTTCCCATTTCCAATGTTCTTGGATATGCCAATGTTCACATTAGATGCGTGAACTTTGATATGCCAAGTAGGATGCCAGTAAGAAAGATGCTTACTAAATGCCAGGATAAGCCATTTTAGACTTATCAAAGTGTTCCTCCTCCAGAAAGTCTACCTGACCCGGGAACCTGGACAAGGTGGCTCTCATATATACACCCAATACACACGCCTGCATGCCTATATGTCAGGCTGTAGGTACTGGTTATCTATTCCTCATAACCAAAATATGATGGCTCAAAATAATAAAAACACTTATTATCTCCAACAGTTTCTGAAGGTGGAGAATTCAGGACTGACATGGCTGAGCAGTTCTGGCTTGGGGTCTCTTGGAATGTTGCAGTCAAGATGTCAGCTGGGCTTGCCTGAGGCTGGCAAGGTGGTGCTGGCTATTGGCTATAGATCTCAGTTCCTCTTCTCATGGGCCCATCGGAGGGATGCTTGAATGTCATGTTGGTTGGCTTCCTCTGGGATGACAGAGGACAGAGAAAAAGAGAGAGGAAACCAGGCAGAAGCTATGGCCTCACCTCGAAAGTTACAAAGCACCATTTATGTCACTTAGTTGAAGAGAAGAGAGTCACTAGCCTACACTTAAGAGTTAGGGAAATGGGGTTTCACTTTTTTCAGGGAAGATTGTCAAAGACATATTTAAAAATTATCATCTACAGCAGACTGTATTTTCCAAAGATGGCTACAACAATATTGTATATCCCCCAGGCTCTTCTAGAACATAAGTCATTCCCCCATCAAGAGATGAAATGGAATTTCCCCTTTCTTGATCTAAGAGGGCTACTAACTTGCTTGTAACCAGGATAACGTGGCAAAAAAATGCATGACTCTCAAGGCCAGGTCATAACCTTATGACGCGTGAATGGGGACACTGACTTTTGGAGCCCTAAACTACCAGCTAAGAAATGCTACTCCCTTGAAGCTGTCTGCCAGGGGGAAGCCTGGGCTACATGGACAGGCTGCTCCAGTTGACAGCTCCAGTTGAGATCCCAGCCAACAGCCAACATCAACCCCCAGGTTTGTGAGTAAAGACACCAGCCCTTGATTTCTATCCCCTACTCTGGAGTCTCCCCACTGGGAACCAGGCATCGGAGAAGAGCCTAGCTGTTCCCACTGGGCTCTGTTCAGAATCCTGACCCAATGAATCCACTGGCACAATGAAATGGTTATTTTAAGCCTGTAAGTCATGGGGTCATTTGTTACTCAGCATTTAATAACTGGAATATATCCTGCATTATCATTGTCTGTTGTAGTCTCTCTCTCCCATTAGGTTGTCGGATTGTAAGTCTTCTAGGGCCTAGGGCTATGTCTTACTCATTGCTATAAAGCCAGCACCCAGCATAATGCTTAGTATGTAACCCATGCTCAACAAGTGTTCATTAAATGAATAATGAATCAATAAAAGTGCTTGGAATTTTGCGGGAGTTTTCTTTTTCTTTTCTTTTTTTTGCGGGGGGGTCTCTTGTCACTCAGGCTGGAGTGCAATGGCGTGATCTCAGTTCACTGCAACCTCCACCTCCTGGGTTCAAGCTATTTTCCTGCCTCAGCCTCCCGAGAAGCTGGGATTACAGGCGCCTGCCACCAAGCCCAGCTAATTTTTGTATTTTTGTATTTTTAGTAGAGACGGGGGTTTCACCACATTGACCAGGCTGGTCTCAAACTCCTGACCTCAAGTGATCCGCCCGCCTCAACCTCCCAAAGTGCTGGGATTACAGGCGTGAGCCACAGCGCCCAGCTGGCAGAGTTTTCTTTGTCTGGAATTTATGAGACCCCACTGGTTTGAAGTCCTCCAGCTGAGTTATCGCCATCTACCTGTCCAGATCAGTATTACATGCCATGTCTCCACCCTTTATAGAGTTTCTGTTTGTTGGCTGGTTTTAGTTTCCCCCTGCCCTGTGTTTGACCTTCTAAATTCACATTGAAAGCATTTATCAGGGACTCTTCATGATGCTACACAAAGACTTGCATACCATTAACATAAATAAACAGTAGTAATAATCACAAAAATGGCTGTGACCTTGAAGCCGAAGACACTCATCATTAATGCTGATTCTAGGTTGTTAAATGTTTAAAAGCAATTTCAGACTCTTGAGTTGACTTTACCTTCTCAAGACTAAACATAAACTCAGGAATGTGTGTTTTAAAAAACTTAAATTTTTCTCAGTTGCATTTGGAGAAGATGAATGCATCTAAATTTCTCATTAGTAAACGTACATAAAAGGGATTTGTGTGTTTATTAATAATTTTGTCTGTCTATATAAAGGTAGAGTATAGGTTAAACATGTCTGAAATTTGAGGAGATGATCTCTAAGTTGGTCTGAATACATTTTCAATCACTGCATTCTGAAAACGTCTTTCAAACTGAACAGTGCCTGATTATTTTACTGGATTTAACAGTGATGCATGTCTCCAATTTAATACTCACATAACCAATTTTATCACCAGCTCCAACCTTAAAGGTAAATACTTCAATTACTACTTAGTCCCCCTTCCAAAATTCTCCCTTTCCAGCTATATTTTTCCTTCAGCTGAAGACAATTATCTAGAAACAGCACTGGATTCTTATTATCTCATGATGAAGTTTAACTCTCCCAAATTTTACAAATGTTAATTAAATCTTAAAAGGCAAACAAAATATCAGTCAAAATTGATGCACGGTTGTTTGTCATCAACCATACAGCTGTTAAAAAAAAAAAGTCCCCCAAATTCACAGAATATGAGTGCTACAGTGCCAAGCAGAGAGGATACAGACCACGATAGGGCTGATCAAAGAGGCAGGAGCTTTTTCCCCAGAATGAAACATATATTCAGTGAAGTAAAGCTTTGAATAGTTCTTTATTCCCTTTTGTAATGATTACAGAGTCAGCTATAAGAATAATTTCAACTGTGGTTAAGAAAAAAAGAGTCACCTCCAAATTAGAATGATCAGCAATTTTTACAATAAACCGGGTATGAACAACGACATGACGGTGTTGATGAAAAGGCACTGGACAGAAACCAGGAAGGAAGCCGGCCTCAGCCCTCACCACTGGGGACTGGGCAGAAGAGTCTGAGTGTCCATCTGCGGGCACTTTGTGCTGGAAGGGACGTTTGGGAAGCACAGCAATGCCGGTTTGCTCAGAGTCAAAACACATCACGATTCTCTGGCATGACTGAACCTAAAATGCGTATCTTCTACCTCTCATCCACCTGATCTCCCTCCTGGCTGCTGCACCAGACAGTGGGCATGCACATCCCACTGACCAGAAGGCCTTGTGCCAAGCCACTCTCCAGGCACGGTCAAAGAAACTCAAGCAGGGGAGCCAAATGGTGAGAACCAACCCAAAGAGGACACGGGGCAGTCGTAAGGTTCCTTTCTCCTCTATATCCGGTGGTGGAGGTTAGAGTGTTCCTTTCCTGCACTGCTGCTGAACAATAACTCAGGCACTATCAAGAATGACCAAGAGGGACACTCAAAGGTCAAAAGCCTGAAAGAGCAGCTCTCCCCAGCCAGAGAGAGCAGAGGCACATTTACAGCACATCTCATGGGGAAACTTAAAATCCACTTACTTGGTTTCTACTCAAGATGTCGCCAATTACCATGGAACATCAACTAGATAAATACCTAGTTTTAAAGCAAGAAGCAATTGCACTTTCGGGTGGAGGGGGGAAGCGGTATACAATTTCCCACTGAAAGATCACAAAATATCAAAACACCAAGTTGAAGGGAAATCAATTCTAAGAAACAGATCAGAAGAAAAAAGCCACAGAAAGGGTTCTTGAAATTACAATAACAATAATAATAATAATAACAACAAACATGCCAACATAAAACCTTTTATTCTTTTTTGATCTTCTTTTCAGAGTTGTTTCTTCTAAAACAGGAAATTAAAGTAGTTCTTCCAGATTTCCAGTTCTGGGATAAGATTGAGTAGGTACACTTCTTCCTATTGCAAAAAGCACAGCTAAAAACCCTGGACACTACATATAAAATAAACATAAGAGACTCTGAGAGGTAGAGAGAAGACAGACCAGCTAGGGAACACCTCGGGATCTGAGGAATATCATGGTGGTGAACTCTTTCTACTCGTATGTTTTTTCATGCCAGTGGGATGTAGACAAAAAAAGCCCCAAGAAAAGCCTGCTGTCTGTGGCTAAAGGATCAGGAAAGCGGCAGCCTAGCAAGACCAAAAACCTCTAGACAGTAACTGCCCTACACCAACCGAACTCATGGAAAAACTGTGGCCTTACCCCAACTCCCATCAGCAAAGACTGGGGTGGGGGCTGTAATCTCACATCCTCTACCTGCTGGGTGACTGATGTCAGAGAAGGCTAAGTGGGGAGTTGGAACCTCCATCATCCTCCAGCGATAACGAGACCACCCTTTCCTCAATGTAACAAAGCACTCCATCCCCTCCCAGCCAGCACAGCGTCCTGGAGGACCTGGTGGGAAATCTGAACTCCCACCTTTGCCCAGCAGTAATGAGATGCCCTTCTCCGATCCAGGTGTCACTGGAGGCAGAGTGGAGAACCTGGACTCTACTCTTACCGGGCAATAACAAGGTGGCATCCCTTGACCCAGTGACACAGTGTCAGAAAAAAATCTGTTAAAACAAGTTTAAGTAAGACCCACAGTCTAATAACATAATTCCCCAAATGTCCAAGATACAATTGAAAAATCACTTGACATGCCAAGGACCAGGAAAATCACAACTTGAAAGAAAAAAAGACAATTGACACATGCCAACCCTGGGATGACACAGATATGGAAGACATTTAAGAAGAATTTTCAAATGGCCATCATAAAATTGTTTCAATAAGCAATTACAAACACACTTGAAACAAATTAAAAAAAAAAAAATCTTGACAGACAAAAAAAGGTTTTTGAAAAAAGAACCAAACGGAAAAAGTAATTGGTCAAAATAAGAAACTCAATGGATGAGCTCAGCAGAAGAGTGAAGGAGACAGAGGAAAGAACCAGTGAACTCACAGGCAGAACAATAGAAATTAGCCCATCTGGACAACAGAGAAAATAGGCTGAAAAAAAGTCCTTTCAGTTATCTAATGGAATATTCCATGGAATTCCTGGTTTCCTTGAAAGTATAAAGCTACTGGTTAGGGCCTTTTTCCAATGCAGATATGAATTTAAGAGTCTTGTGTTTCTACCAAATCTTTGTAGACAGTGTTATCTCTCTTTTGTAAAGAAGTGATTCCAGACAATCCTCTGGAAGTAAAATTGCTAAATGTCTTTATCTGCTTAAAAGTAGTAATGAAATCAGCCATTGAAGATATAAGAGTTCCTCTCACTCCTAACTGCTCTTTTGGTATCCGTCTTCTCTCCAGTGAGTGCCAGTGCCCTGCCTAACACAAAGGCAGGAGCCATGAGAAAACAAAACTCCTGGGTTACATGATCAGTCTCTAGGCTTTTTTGGGTACCAATTGCCATGCAGTGCACTGGGCCATGCTGTGAAGATGCTATAAAGCTGGGTGAACACATTCAGTAAGAAGATAAAACAACTGTAGTGCAAGGAAAGTATGCTTTCAACAAATACTGATCAGTGCCTGCAAAGTCCAAATCACCGCTCTGTACAGTTGGAGCCCTAGACTGAGATCCCTCCAATAGGCTCCACTTCCAATGAAGTAGCGACCTGCGGAGGCAGAGAGAGATGACAGTAAACAACCACCATAAAAAGTAAATGAGTTAGTATGTTAGAAAGTGATATTCCTTTGATAACAGATGGAAAGGTAGAATAGTAGAAGGGAAATGGGGATGGAGTGGAGGTTGAATATGGGGCAAGGAAGATGAATTCACTGAGAACAAGATACAGTGACCCAGTGTTGGGGAAAGGGAAGTCCTAGAGGAGGAATTGCAAGGGAGAGAGGGATTCTGAGCAGCAGGTTGAGTGGGTGGGGACAGGAGTGTGGCCCCAGCCAGGAGTGGAAAACAGCCTGAAGCTTGAGTAGGAGCCCAAGGCTTAGCAAGATGGATGCGGATCATTCAAGGCATGCCCTGAAGACCTTTATCTTGGATATTCTTATGAGAGGTAGAATGATGAGAGCTGAGAGAGATGGTAATAACCCTTTCCTAGGCTTTATTATTAATATTTCCCCCACCTCACAATCCTGTTAGTCTTGTTCAAAACAAGGCTAGGCTGAGTTCCAATTCTAATAAGAAAAAAACTGAACTGTTAGAAAAAGAGATTTTCTGAAAAGCAAGTACATTTTTTATATTTCGGTCTCCTTTTTTATATGAACGTTAGCTACCAAGACAAGCACTGTGTTACTAAAAGTGAGCTACTCTGTGTTCCGAGACCCTCTCCAGATGTGCCCTCTGTGGAACTGCCCTAACAAGGGGCTCTTGTACATTTATCATCTTTCTGGCTTTGGCAAGACTTCCCTTTTGTTCCCACCTTGAGGGCTTCTTGTTCTTAACAGCTCAATGAAACTCACGTACACACTTATGTATACAAATGCACACATACAGCCCCCCCCAACATCTGCAGGTTTAAGGGCTTTTTTTTTTTTTTTTGTCCATGATGTTCACAAAGTTTAAAACAAAACCCAATAAAGCATAAGATAACCACTATCTCCTTAGGTCAAATTTGAATTCACTTAAAACAACAATAACAAAAAAATACTTGCAATGAACAACTTGGTTAAAAAAAGGTAACTATCATTCATTACTCAGATCTTCAAGATTCACAGCAATAGAAAAACAATTAAGAAAAAAGAAATGCAAAAGAAGTCTATGCGTTCAAAAGAAAACTATTTGGTGCTGATTTATTTAAATAAAAAATTCTTTCCCAAGTATTTACATAAGGCACAATAAAATTTGATTTGAAGTCTATCAATTCATAATTTGTAACAATTCAAGCAGAAGACCAGGATGAAATGCACAGCTGCCTCACAGGAAAAAAATCATTAATAATCAGGTGAAACAATGTAACCAGAACTACCATTGGGGAACACAAGCAAATCCACACCAGAAAGAGTCCCCAGAATGGTAATCATGACCTTGTGTTAATTATCGGGGGGAAAAAAAACGCACATCAAACAGGAAAGGCTGGCTTTCAAGGAAACAAAAGTGTAAACCAAATCAAAGAAGTTGGGTTGCCCATAAATCAGCTTGAAACCTGGTGATAAGTGGGCAGATATCACTTTGGTGCCAGAATGAGGCATTCCTCATCAAAGTGGAGCTTTGATGAATGACATGAGTTCCCCCACTCCAGCACCCTCTGGAGAAGAGCTGAGCAGAAAGCCACAATCAGGAATCCCAAAGGCTTGCCCGGAGGTGATGGCTGCTTTCTTCTCTACTGGCTTGAATTAATCCATGGGCACCTATCAATTTCACCAACAGCTGTGACACTGTACGTACCATGGGGCTGGATAAAAGGGCTTCATTACCACTCCTCTATGAGGAAAGCCTTGCCAAGCCGCTAGAAAATTTTTTGCAAATTTAGCTGTAAAATAGGTTGATGGTTCTAACAAAGACAGAAAGAGAAGGGAACTTTTCTGTTCCCTTTGTTGCTGAATTTGATACTCTGCTCCACAGCCTTGGGCATAATGAGGAGTTGGGACCAGTAGAACAGGGAGACTCTGAAAGCACAGACCAGGAGAGACCCAAACTGAGCATGTTCATAGCAAGACTCCATGTCAGACCCTAATGGGCTCCTTGAGGGTCAGAGAGGCAAAGCCTTGGATTTTCCCATAGAGATATAAGCCCCAAAAGAGCAGGGAATGGGTCCTCATTTGTCTGTCCAGCTTTCGGAACAGTACGCACCTTAAGCAGGTGTTCAGCCAATGTTTATTGAATAAATGAAGTCAATCAAGGCATAAATAGATGATTGGTCAGAGACTAGGCAGGATGTGATGAAGAACAGAAATATCAGGAGGTGAAACAGGGCACGTGGTATGTTCACACCCCAGCAACACAGATAGCCAAGACCCCTGTGTTTTGTTTTGTTTTGTTTTGACTAAAACAGTTGCAACAGAGTTTACTCTTGGGTTTTTAATGAAGAGTATGGTTTAGACACTTAAGAATGTCTTTGTTTAAAAAAAAATTTTTTTTAAGTGCACTGTAAAAGCATCTAACCTCATAACAATTCTCCCTTTTTGGAGACCCAGGATTCAGTGTGGGTTCTGCCCAGAGCTCAGAGATCCAGTTAAAAGATAGGAAGTCCCTATCTAAATAAAACTGGTCTCCTTATACAATCCTATGATAGATTTCTATAATTTTATGTCTGATTTGGCATCCATCTTTAATTTCCCTCTAGTACCACCAGACTTTTTCTCTCTGTACTTTATAATGTAAATTTTGCTATTTGATTTTCAGCTTAGTTGTTTCCTTTAACATGCAAATTTAAGGCTATTTAGGTGACCACTGCCTAGGATTGTGAAACAGGTTATCAAGAATCTGAAAGTCTAAGACAGGAAAAAACGAAAATGGTTTTTATGAATCTATAAGATGTACTTCTATTGGCGTGCCTAATATGTCTATGTATTTATGTGTTGTGTATACAATGTTTCACTACTGAAAATATATAAAGAGCTCCAATTAATTAGTTTAAGAAAATTAAAGAACTTGAATCAAATACTTTATCAGGAAAAAGGAAGAGACTAGTCAAATGCTTTTTCAAGTTTATATAACTTAAGTAATATATTTAATAAATAAGCTAGCTTTAAAATTATTGGTAAAGTAGTATTAGAAATGCCTTAAAAATTGCCAGCACATATTTTTGTTTACATTTATTAATCAAGCAATTTCATACTTATCCCTGCCAAATACTATAAGGTGTCAAAAATTTGGCATAGGGGTTACAAAACTATAAACCCAGACCAAATCAGAATGATCTTTCCTTGTGTAATCTTTAATAAATAAAACATTTATATTGGTTAAACAGAAATAGCTACATCTTAAATTTAGTAAGATTACCATAACTTATTATATTGTGGCTTTAGGCAGTCTAGCCCACAGGCAGTAAAATTTATTATCATCTTTGTTTCAAAACTAAACTATAAACTAGTTCCTCCAAAAGTTAATTTGGCCTATGCCCAGGAATGAGCAAGGACAGCTTGGAGGTAAAAAGCAAGATGCAGTCAGTTAGGTCAAATCTTTTTCACTGTCTCAGTTATAATTTTGCAACAGTGGTTCCATAACTTTAAATGATGACTATCACAGTTTCCATAAATAATCTAGGTAAAGAAAATAAAATATTTAGGTAAATGTAACAGGATAAATACTTGTAGACAAACTCATCATAATTTAGAATCTAAAGTTATACTAAATTAAATAATAGGTATTTCATTATTTGGGTATTTACCAATAAAAATGTATTTGTAGGAAAACATTATCTCTAAAAACAGTGTGTCCTTTTAAAAAAGATGAACAATTTGTGTCTAATTCAAAGCTTATTTAAATGTCATGTATAAAACAAGGTAAAAGGAACAAGGAAATAAAATAGATATAAAGAAAGTTATAAAAATAAAGAGGTTTCTTTGGCAAGAAAACTTAAAAAGAAATAATTTCATATGAGAAAAAAATATTGTATGGTAAATTTAGAGCTAGAGTAAAATGACTGGTTATTTAAGAAAGAGGGATATTCAGGACAAACTAGAAAGTCCAAGCATGTCATGAACAGTCTGTGTGAGTCACAAAAAGAGGATTTATTAAAAAAAAAAAAACTTCTATATGATCAAGTTGTCATATTAAGTTTGGTTTATTTAGGAAAAAACTGAAATTAATTTTTTTCAATTAAAGTTATTATATCTGTGTATCTCTCTATATGTATTTTTAAAGTACTTGTGACACTGAGTTATGGAGCTTTGAGTCCTGGGTCTAAAAAGGACACCAAATCCTACTAAATTTTAAACACTGACAGCAATTAAAGCCCCATCTTCAGGTCCCATAGAAGATGCCAATCAAAATAAACTACATTCCTGAGACACAGGGCCAGAAATTAAAGCCATTTCAACTCAAGGCCCAGAGACTATCGTGGAAGAGATTGTAAAGGCCGATTTTGAAAGATAAAATAAGTTCAGTTTCTCTATAAAGTAATCATTAATGTTGCAGGGCACACTGATGCAAGACTAGAATATAGGCCCCTGTGTCAAATTAACAAAGTTTCCTTGAAGCATTAACTGACTCCTCAATAAACATTATAAAGGTTATAAAAGGCTTATGGAAGCTGTATCTTATGGTCAAGATTAAAATTTTATAGATTGCTTAAAAAATTTTGAAAACAAATTTAATTGACTTTGTGCTATTTTTATTAGGGCTTATTGTTTGGAACATTAAGTCTCCTCTCTTAAAGAATGAAGATGTTTGCCTTCTTTGAAATCCTTGAGTTATCACTTTGGTTAAATGAATGACCCTATTTTATGATATCAAAAGTATTAAACTTTTGATATTTGACAAACTTTCCAAAATCAAATTATAAATTATGTCTTTTTCTTACCTAATTAATCCTTTAAGACATTAGATTCCCTAGAGTCCAAAAGTGACATAATTTGGCTTATTTGGTATAAAAATTATACAGGAAACATTGTCAAATATGAAATGGTGTTTGGTTTTCTTTAGGTTGTATTTGTATAAATGTTATTGGTATGTGTTCCAAAATTAGGGTAAACTCCTGTAATTCTAATATAACTTAATGTACATTATCAGTAATAATTATAATTTTTATGTTAAATTGTGGTGTGCCACAAGGTAACAAATTTCCTTGTCAATTTTGTCTTTCCCTATGGCTACCTAAAACCTTTTGTCATCCATGGACAATTGTCTTGTTTTGGTCCTCCTTAGAAGGTGGTTTTATAATCAGCTATAGAACTCTAACAGGTGTTCTTAAATGCAGGTTTCTGATAACCAACTTATAACAATACAGTTATTTGCATAAGTGTAGTAAGAATCAATTTTCACTTGCAACAGGCCACAGTCAGAGAAACTGTTTATTTTACCAAGACTTTGACTGGAATGGTGTGCTTTCCTTTAAGGAATCAAACTTGACTTATGAAGCCAATAAAAACCCCTTGGAAAAAAGTGGCCTCATACCTTTGTCTACACAGGCCCTGCACAGGGTTCCTGACCTGTGGTAGGTAAACAATGTCACTTTCTGATAGGTCCAGGAGCCTCAAGTTTATCTTGGAACCTCAAGAGGAGAGGATCACCCAACTCATAGGTATTTGATGGCACAAATCCATGGCTGGGCTCGGCTTTAAAAAAGTCTTATCTGAGATTCGTCCTATGGAACACAGTTCCATCAAAGCCAATTTAAAAGCCTATGTAAAAATAATTATTCTTGCTGCATCGTATACAAATCATTAGGCCAAGTATAATAAAGCAAACCAGTCCTACCATGATTTCTCTTTAGTAAAAATGGGAAACTGAAGAGAGAATAATTATGTTTCAAAACTGTAGTACACCTGTTGTTAGATTCTAGTCTTATCTAATGTTTTTCAATTTTTATTATTTTCTACAGTTTGGACTGAATTCTAAGTTTTCTGGGCTACAAGTCTTAAAAATAATGTTTTCAATTTTTTGTTCCTTCTTTTTTTCCCCAATTTTTCTGAATTTGGAATCACTGAAAACTAAGCTGTGCTTTTGTAAAGCCCTGTGAACTGAAGCCAGATAAGTTAAACTTCAGAAGAAAATAACAGCAACCTATTTACACACATAAGCCACTTTCATACCTGCCTACTGATGTATGGGCTTCAGAGTAATGTGGCCTATATTGATTTTTCCAGGATTGTTCTTTTGCTTGTTGTTGTTTTTCTTCCTTCCTCTATTTTCTCTTCATAGAACAACTTTATAAAAATGAGCTTTCCTAATAACTCAGAAACTATCTGTCTAGGAATAAGTCATCCTAGTCATGAGAGATCAGACAAAACCTGGGATCAAAGACTCATCTTCTTCTAAAATGCTTTCTCCAAAAAAATTTTTAAAATTTTGGGGAACGTGAAAGGAAAATATTTTAGGCCCCCAAAATCACTTACAAAGAAAATTCAAGCTGGGAACTGCTTAGGGCAAACCTGCCACCCATTCTATTCAAAGTCATCCCTCTGCTCACTGAGATAAATGCCTGTCTGACTGACTCCTTTGGAGAGGCTAATTAGAAACTCAAAAGAATGCAACCATTTATCTCTCACCTACCTGTGACCTGGAAGCCCTCTCCTTCCTTTGAGTTGTCCTGCCTTTCCAGACCAAACCAATGTTCATGTTACATACGTTGATTGATGTCTCGTGTCTCCCTATAATGTATAAAATCAAGCTGTGCTTTGACCACCTAGGCACATGTTGTCAGGACCTCCTGAGGCTGTGTCACAGGCACGCATCCTCAACCTTGGCAAAATAAGCTTTCTAAATTTACTGAGGCCTGTCTCAAATTTTGGGGGTTTCAGAAGCCTATTGCTCCTAGGCTGCTCACCTGTACAGCATGTGACTGTACTGAATACTGTAGGGCACTATAACACAATGGTAAGTATTTGTGTATCTAAAATAAACATAGGGCTGGGCGCGGTGGCTCATGCCTGTAATCCCAGCCCTTTGGGAGGCCAAGGCAGGCGGATCACTTGAGGTCAGGAGTTCGAGACCAGCCTGGCCAACACGGTGAAACTCTGTCTCTACTAAAAGCTACAAAAAAATTAGCTGGGCATGGTGGCACACACCTGTAGTCCCAGCTACTAGGGAGGCTGAGGCAGGAGAATCCCTTGAACCCAGGGGGCGAAGGTTGCAGTAAGCCGAGATTGGGCCATTGCACTCCACCCTGGGCGACAGAGGAAGACTCCATCTCTAAATAAATAAATAAACAAACAAACAAACATAGAAAAGGTACAGCAAAAATGCCGTATTACAATCTTAGCAGACACCGTTATAAATGTGGTCTACTGCCTGAAAAGTCATTATGGGGCACGTGACTGTATTTCAAAACTACCTATGTTGACCTCCAGACCTGTTCTGCTGGCCTTTCTTAGATAAGACTGAGACAAAGGCAACAGGCCCATCTGCAGTTTCAAAAAATCAGACCAGATCCAGCTTCGTACTAAGTTTTTTCTTTGGTAAGACTACCAGCTACATTTTTTAAGTGACATTTTAAATACTTATTTAAAGACCCCATAGAGACTGTTTAGATGCTTCACATTTCTATAGGCTTGAGTACAATTTTAATACTACTACAAGAGTCTTCACAATTTGGCAAGCTACATTAATGACCCCATTTAACTTATGATTCTACTCTTCCATAACTCATACACAGCATGTGTTGTAATCTGCTGCCTAGTTAGCAAATGTCTCTGTAGAATTAGGTTTCCACATATCTTTGGGCTGAAAATGTTTACACATCCCAGCGGACATATTTGTGCTGAATCTCAAGGTTTTTGAAGCCATGGCTCATTCCTTCTCTGCCATTTCCCATACTCTTGGATTTGCAAAACATACGCAGGTACCCAGCAAATATAGACTGCAGTGACTCACCCTGATCTCGTGTTCAGTGATCAGGTTCAGATACCTTGGTCCTTCAGCATGAGTGTGGTTCTCAGGTCTGTCTCTCTGGCACATGTTACAGGCAAAACTCATATTCTAAATTCATAACAAGAAATTTTTGAACCTAAAACATTCTAGTACTTACATTCCGAAGTACGTGCCTGAAACACTGAGATCCGTGCAATAGCTAAGTGGTATGCCCCCTTGGATCACACAGTAGAATAACCTCCCCTACCTTAAAAAAAAAAAAAAAAAAAAAAAAAAACAGAAAACACAAAAACACAAGATCCAAGTCTCCTGTTGATAGCTCAAACTCTAAAAGTCCCATCAGCCACCAACCCATTATAATTTCTGCTTTTTAGGTAGATACACACATTCTTTTATTCTGAATACAGCATTACCTTTCAAACTATACACCAAATTGAGTAGACAGTCAAGTTCATCTACGTCGGCAAGCAAAACTTTTTGCATGCACCCTGCCATGAAGGGCTATCAACCCTCCCCTGCCCCCAGACCTGGAAAGCTGTCCAGGCTCACACATACTTGCCTCTCTCAACTGCTCCATGTCCAGTTGACTAGGATTAAAGAAAACAAACACAAAATACCATTCAGCTAAAGCCAGATTTGCGAGGCTGCCAAGAGCACGCTTCCCTCCTGCCTTGACAAGGCTTCTTCATAGTCTGACAAAGGAGACTAACACTCTTAGACACAAATACAAGTTGGAGATGTCTCTGTTTCAAAAAGGGTTCTGAACCCACATTGGGCTGGGTGGGAATAACTCAATGGATGACTGAAGCAAAGGGTCAGTGCTTTCAGGGCTCTCAGAGTAAAGCCATGAAACAGAAGAGGCAACAGCAGCCCCAGTCTCTTCTGTCCTCAAGCAAATGTCTGCAACAAGTGTGTCTCTTGTCCAGGATGGCAGACAACCTCTGCAACTGCCTTCTTCAATCTTCAGGCTCACTCTTCTTAGGATAGTGAAACGCTTCCGGGCAATCGTTCTTTCCTCCTTCTTTCCCAACTTCCTCCCTGTGCTCCACTGTGGAGGCCAAAATGCTGGGGCAGCATCAGCCCTGGTACCCCAGGCCCCACCCCAGCACTCTCTTAATTCAGATGATTTTTCCCCAGTGTATTAGTCCGTTTTCACACTGCTGATAAAGACATACCCAAAACTGGAAACAAAGAAAAGTTCAAAAGGTTTAATTGGACTTACAGTTCCACGTGGCTGGGGAGTTCTCAGAATCATGGCGGGAGGTGAAAGGTTCTTCTTAGGTAGCAACGGCAAGAGAAAATGAGGAAGAAACAAACGCGGAAACCCCTGATAAACCCATCAGATCTCGTGAGACTTACTATCGCGAGAATAGCACGAGAAAGACTGGCCCCCATGATTCAATGACCTCTTCTTAGGTCCTTCCCACAACACATAGGAATTATGGGAGATACGATTCAAGTTGAGATTTCGGTGGGGACACAGCCAAACCATATCACCCAGTGATGCTAGCTTCTGCCTTAATTTGACTTTCCCCTCACACGTGGCTTTGATTGACCTTTGCCCACCTGCTGATGCGGTTCTCATGTTGCACGTGTTCTTCACCTTCAGGCTTTCCTGTCCTTGTCACAATTTCCTTTTAGGTGTTTTATCATTAGGGCCTGACTCAGCATTTCAGCAATGAAAGATGAGCGGACAGTGGAGAAGGCAAGCCAGGGGAGGGGCGGAGTGAGCACAGGCATGGGGACGCGAAAGGACAGGGGAACACCGGAGAACTCGGTCATCCGCTTGGGAGCCAGGGAGGAGCTGAGCTGGAAAACCTAGCCTCGGGTCAGAACTGGGCTCCCGTCAATGCCTGGTACGTGGTAACAGAAGGTGCTCGATAGATGTCTACCAAGTTGAATCAAAGGGCATCTCACTGTTTGAGCATGCTTTAAAAAGCCTTATGGTGTGTCAGATGGAGGACGCATTGGGAGAGGCTGTGGTGGAGACCTGTGTTAACAGACTGTCACAATGTTACAGGCGATATCCAAGTCCAAAAGAGATGCTTCTCCCTGTGTGTCTCTGGGGGAGTCCATCAGGTGCATGGTAATCCAGTAGGAAGGCATTGACATTGTGCCTACGTTTTCTCTCACTAATCGTGTTCAGCTCTAGTTGGAGACATAGGTATATATAATCTGTTCCTTTCCATTTAAAGAAGTTGGCTACTGATGTAGAAATTGTACATGAACAATCTCAATTTATGAACACCATAATTACCCTGGTGAAAGGACTGGCTGGGAGGGGCATGGCATATTCAGAAATCCTCAAAGCCCTGGAATTGGATCAGGGAGTCCAGCCAGAAACCTCCTCCCCTAACCCCGCCTACCCAGGCCACTGCCCTGGGACAGGCGTCACAGGCAGCACAGCTGGTGCCTCTTCTCCTGTGGGGCCCTGCGCATACCAGCTCTGGGTTTGTTCTTGTTTGGATAACACTCAGAGTTCACTGTCACTAGACTGTGATTGGGTTGAAGGACAGGGTCTCTTCCTCATCTCCCAACTCACCTCGTAGCATAGAGCATGTAATATGTGATGCCTGCAAAGACCAACTGAACATGCACGCATTCACCTGGAATGCCCTGTGATGGCTGGTGTCTGTGTCTGATAAGTTGGTGCCTTGTTCTTCTGGCAAGAGAATCACATGCCCTGGGGTGGGCATGCAACCTGCACAAGATGACTGTAGATCTCTACCTCCGTTCACAGTGACGGTGCCAATGGTGCTGTGCTGGAAAATGTTTAACAACCAGCTCTTGTGTGGCAGGGGAGGAAGCAGGTGGGAGGAAAAAAAGCCCTGATTTACAGTTCTGCTGATTTCTATGGTGCAAATATTCCCACAAAGGTCAATGTCAAGCCATCTATATGAAATCAATGAAGAAATTGGGAAGAGATTACCAAGTTACCAGAAATCCCTTTTAAAACACGCACAACTCCATCTGCCGGCATAATGGTCTGACTAAGTGGGGAAATCACAGCAAGAATACCTTCACTTTACGTTTGTCTAGCACTTTACAATTTATTTCCCTCATCTTACAATTAAAAAAACCAAGTCCAGGTAAGTTGACTGAGTCACCAAGGTGGTTAGGCCACTGTTCAGAAGCCAAGACTCCAGGCTCCAAGTGTGTGTTACCATAACACCGGGGCAGGATCCTCTGCTCCACGGCCCTAGCACAGTATGTCCACATCAAATATACCCAAAAACAGCCACATGAAAGCTACAAAGGCAGCCATAAGGATGCTAGAAAATAACTGCTCTCCTCAACACTTTCCGTATCATGAACAGTATGATAAAACACTGTATCTACCAAAGAGTTTCTAGGATTTTTCCTTCAAAACAGACCGTGGAATTGGAGAATACTTTTAATGTAATATTTCCCCTCCTTTCAGGAGAACCAGATTAGGACCAGAGAAGGGAGGTCTCAAAATGCTTGACAATGCCTTAGATCCCATCTGGGCCCAAGATAAACTGAAATAGAGAAAAATATAAAAATACTTTTTGCCATTAGGATTCCCTTGCTTTAGAGCTTGTTTTCATAAAACCTATTTCCCCCTTACTTTAAGGATGCTATTTAAATTTTTTTTTTTTTTTTGAGATGGAGTCTCTCTCTGTCGCCCAGGCTGGAGTGCAGTGGCCAGATCTCAGCTCACTGCAAGCTCCGCCTCCTGGGTTTACGCCATTCTCCTGCCTCAGCCCCCCGAGTAGCTGGGACTACAGGTGCCCACCACCTCGCCCGGCTAGTTTTTTGTATTTTTTAGTAGAGACGGGGTTTCACCGGGTTAGCCAGGATAGTCTTGATCTCCTGACCTCATGATTCACCCGTCTCGGCCTCCCAAAGTGCTGAGATTACAGGCTTGAGCCACCGCGCCCGGCCGTGCTATTTAAATTCTATCTCCAGTATGGTGAAACCAAAACCCATAGGCTAAGGCAGTAGTCTTCCAATGTTTTTGATTCCTTAAAAAAAAAAAAAATTAAATATGCACCATTAGCATATACAACTCTTATACATGTAAAATTTGTATTTTATATAATTTTTAAAATATATAAAATGTCCTATCTGGACATCTATGATATGATACAATATGATGGTGTGATATGAGATGAGATAAAAGGAACATAAATAGAAGCTCTCAGGTTTGTTTTTTCTATACCCCAATGGCTTGCCGTGTTAACCTCCTGGAAATACCGACTGTGCCGTGAAGACCACACACGATCGCCTTATAAAGTTACAAGACACCGAAGTCAAACTTACAACCTAATTTGAAAGCCGTAACTTAAGTCACAAGTGAAATTTAATGCTTCTAAAAACAAATGGGCACCTTGTCTGAGAATTAATTTATTTATAAACCATATGAATAGCTAAGACAACTTGATTTAAGCCAAGCATCCACTCATACAATTCAGTATCACATGTGTATTCCTAAACTTGCTGTTTCTTTAGGGCCACCTGTTTGAAATTTAAAGTGACTAAATTCCCTATTTAAAATGTAAGGTCATTTCTTGTACCAGGGACACAGATTCACAGTAAAAAAGATAGAGACAGAGACACAGACAGAGAGAGAGAGAGACAGAGAGAGAGAGAGAGAGGCAGATAGATACATTTAAAAAAGAAATGGATTGTTACTCAAAATATGTGAGGCATGCTATCACCGTTACATTATTCCTGTTAAATACTTAGAACTCCAGTGTCCTTACTTATCACTCTGCATTGAATCAGCTTCATGAGACTGTTTCATTTGGATATTTAATATGCTTACAATCACCAGGTACGCCAGCCACACAGCCTTCACTATTACCAGATGACCTGAGCTAATAACACACTAATGTCATCATTAGACCTCACTCCCAATACCTCCTTCTTTCTCCTAAATAAACAAAAATGTGTTGGCATGAAGGGTTAATTTTGCAATAAGCATCATATGGCAATGTTTAGCCAAGTAAAAGCCCAATTCTAAATAAAATCATTTGACTAGGAATTGGGCCAGAGTGTAACAGTGACTATGAGGAGAAAACATTATGTCTAAACTGAGCTGCAGAGGCAGATAGACAGCTTCCTCAATCCTTCAGATTAAAAACCCTAGAAGCGCATGGTACAACAGAATGGATGACCTTGGCGAGATGACTTCATTTTACAGCTCCTCATGCAGAGCAAGTGGAGGTACCAAAGATTTGTTGTCTTTTTTGGCCAGAGAGGCTGCCAGTAAGACAGAACCGAATATTGCAAAATGGTTAGGCAATGCCCCCACGTGATTTGTGACGGGTGTCCCTCTCCTATCACCCTTCTGCCTTTCTCTACGTTTGAAAGACAGAGTTTCATCCTATCTTTCCTACGCAGACTGCCCCAGTGGTTGTGCAAAGCCATTCTGAAGGCTCAGACGGCGTATTTATATTTCTTATTTTATTTTTATTTTTGAGACACAGTCTTGCTCCGTCACCCAGGCTGGAGTGCAGTGGTGCGATCTCAGCTCACTGCAATCTCTGCCTCCCGGGTTCAAGCGATTCTCCTGCCTCAGTCTCCCGAGTAGCTGGGACTACAGGCGCCCGCCACCACGCCCAGCTAATTTTTTTTTTAATTTTTAGTAGAGATGGGGTTTACCATGTTGGTCAGGCTGGTCTCAAACTCTGGACCTCAGGTGATCTACCAGCCTTGGCCTCCCAAAGTGCTGGATTACACGCATGAGCCACTGCACCTGGCCCTGAACAGCGTATTTAAAGAGATGACACAAACGCCAGATGAACATGCTGAGCAAGGAACACATGGGAAGGAAACGTGTGAGGCTTTCCCTCCGGTCAGCAGAAAATCCACCCCTTGGGGCTGGGTTTCCAGCATGGCAACCACTGGCTGGACCTGAGGGGGGCAGCTGCCCCCAGGTAAGTTTCCTACACAGTTTATATACAGTTTGTCACTTTCCTCCATGTCCAATGTCACCAGCCCCACTTTACTCCTTTGAGTTCCTGGATTTAAGAGGTGGGAAAAAGGATTTCTTGGCCTGGTCCATGGATAAAAGCAAGGTATTTCATTGCATAATCTCTCATTTCCTATCTTTTCAATAAAATAAAGGTAGGGGTGGGAGACATAGAAAGGAGGAAAAGGGAGAGGAGAGAGAAACAGAGACCATATTAATGTGTCATTTACCAGGAAATTGGACTTCACCGCCACAGTAGAAGAAAAGACTTAGAACACAGACTGGATTCATTTTCTGGGGCTGCCAAAGGACCACAGACTGGGGAATGTAAGTAACAGAAATTGATTGTCTGAGTTTTGGATTCCAGGAACCTGAGATCGGGGTGTTAGCAGGGTTGGTTCCTTCTGAGCATGTGAGGGAGGATCTGTGTCACGGCTCTCTCCCAGCTGCTGGGAGCCAGGTGTTCTTTGGCTTACAGGGGACATTGTCCTCATATCTTCACATCGTCTTCCTCTCTGCATGTCTTTCTCTGTGTCCACATTTCTCCTTTTTATAAAGACACAGGCTTGTGGGATTAGGGCCTACCTTAATGGCCTCATCTTAACTTGATCACCTATGAAGACTCTGTTTCCAAACAAGTTCACATTCACAAGCACTGGGCTTTGAACATCTTGGAGGGATATAATTCAGCCGTGACACCAAGCATCCAGCTCTTTCCTCTTAGTTCCTTTCCATGAATGACTACAGTATTTGGAATGAGGGTTGACTATGCTCTGCTCAGGTCCTGTAAGGCACAGCCTGAAACACCTTCCTCATCATCCCTGGTCCCGGGTCCTCTGCCACACGCGGCCTGGAAGAGGCAGCCAATCCATCCATCAATCAATAAAAGGTGCTGATGAATGTCACCACACTTGATTTCACAGTGGGCTCACTTTATATTTTCCTTTTCTACTCATTCCAGAAGCTGTTCCTTATTTTGTCCTTTTTTGGTGTTTGGGTTTCATTTTGTATTTTTTCCGGTTTATAAAATACAAGATCATTGTGTAAAACATAAGACATCCAGATAATAAGACAATTTTCTAAAATCATCTCTACTTCCTAAAAACAGCACTCTGACAAGTTTACCTCCAGTCTATATTTATAAAATTGGTATTTGAATGTACCAACAGTTTTGTATTACGCTATTTTTACTTAATAATATTTAGTAAATGTTATCACTAAGTAGTATGTACTTAGTAATAAAAAAGTAAGTAAATGTTATTACTTAATAATATTTAGTAAATGGTTCAAGGGAATAATGACCCAGCTGGGCATCTTTCTATAAAAGATTATGCATGGACAGATGTTTTTTTTCAAATTCAAATTAATAGTTTCTAAAGGCACATTCTGAACAACTGTTCAGGTCAAGACAAAAATAAATCTTGAAGTAAACCGATAGTCACAATTATTGAAATTTCTGAGGGATGGATACTCGGAGCCCATCTACTGACAGAGGGTCAATGGCTGCAAGTTGCTGCTAGGCGCCACTGTATGCATGCCCACTGTCCTGCAGGTGTCTGTGGATGCTTCCTCTGACCTCATTCATTTGCACAGCCTCACGATACAGCAAGGTCATGATGACATTTGATAGGTTCATCTCCTTTGGGTGCCTGGCTGCCTGAATAAACCCATTGAGCCACTTGGTGATGCCAGCATATGCTCCTTCCACCTACTGAACCACCTTTCCTCTTGCCAATATCTCATAATTCCCCTCATTCCTCAGCACCTGGCTCGTGATGCTGCTTCACAGGGACATCACTGTGCTCTGCACAGGATGGCCGGGCTGTCCTGTTCCCTGTACTCCCTGTGTACCTCCAGTCTAGCCGTCAACTCACTGCTCTACCATGCTGGGTCTACGAGCCTCCTCCACTAGACTGGGTCCCTACCGAGGACAGCAGCTGCACCCCTCTCACCTCTGTTCTCCTGGTGCTGACCCCAGTGCCTGGCCCCCTGGGCTGAGCTTGGGTGCATGTTTGTTAAAGAATGCCTGCTGGGCGGCGACAGGCATTCTGCAGTGAATTAGCATGCACAGGTTTGATCCTAGCAGATGTCTGCTTAACATCATCCTTGGGTGTTAAAATAAAAACTTGCATAGCATTTGACATTTGCTTATTTCAAAGTGTGTTAGAAAAAATGGATTTTGGAATCTCAGCTCTCCTCCTCACTGTCCAGCCTTAGGCAAGTCATCCAACCGCTAGGCCTCAGTTAACAGGGGAATTGCCTGTTCGCAGAGTGGTGGTGTTAAGTAAATGAGGTAATGGCTAGGAAAAGTTTAGCACAATGCTTAATACATAGTCACCACATGACAAATGTAGCAAGTGTAATGACTGCTGCTGAAAATAGCTGCCCATTAATGACTGTGCTTCTCTTTTTATTCCATAGCCCCGTGGAGTGGCACCTCAGAAGTCACAGGTTTGAGAGCACATCACCCACTACACTGACCAGCTGGACACATGGCCTCACCTCCAGAGTTTGGCTCCTCGAATGCAGGGCAGGGCTGGGTTGTGCTAAAGTGAAAGGCTCTCCAGTCAAAGACTTCCTGGTCCCAGTCTCTGCCCCACCACTTCCTGTGTGGCCCTGGGCAAGTCACTTAAACTCTCTGTGCCTAACTACTCAAAACAGTTCCTGGAACAGCAAGTGCTCAATAAATACTAGCTGGCTAATAAAAAGGCAGAATCAGGAAGTGTTGTTCCTCTTAGCTTGCACAGATCGTGATTCTTTCATTTTTCTCCTGTCTATCATTCCAGTATCATGTACATTCAGATACTTAAATTCTTTAACTTGATAAAGAATGGTCTTTTGTGGTTGTTTGCTTGTTGTACTATCCATAAAGCTTTACTAAGAGAGGAGAAAACAGAACAAGGTCCATTTATGCCCAAACATGGGATGGATGGATGGTTCTGTCCTGTTAATGCTGATCAGTATAACATGTGGCAGGTAGCACTCGTTTTGTAAGAGATTATAAGATCTTTAGACAACCAGACTGCAGCCGGGTGTGGTGGCTCACTCCTGTAATCCCAGCACTTTGGAAGGTCGAGGTGGGAGGACCACTTGAGGTCAGGGGTTCAAGACCAGCCTGGGCAACATGGTGAAACCCTGCCTACTAAAAATATAAAAATTAGCTGGGCATGGTTATCCACCCTGAGTCCTTCCAATTACCTCCTCCACCCTGACTCCTTCCGATTACCTGCTCCACCCTGATTCATTTGGATTACCTGCTCCACCCTGACTCATTCCAATTACCTACTCCACCCTGACTTATTCGGATTACCTCCGATTACCTGCTCCACCCTGATTCATTCGGATTACCTACTCTGTCATAACCATTTTTCCCACCAAAGCACTCACCCCTGTCACTCTCTTTAAATTAGCCAATAAGAATCGGTTTAGCCTGTGCAGTCTAACCCTAGCCAATAGGGGAAGGACACAGCAGCAGGGGCCATGTGCGTCAGGGATGAGAACCCCTTCCCCTCCCTGGTCCAAGTGTGCCTTCACCATTGCTCCATCTGTAGGGGCGCACCCTTCTATAGCAGTAACTTGCCTTGCTGAGAATTAAAAAGAAAATTTTATATTCGAGTGCTATTTCTTTTGCAGCACCGAAACTTTATTAAACAAACCCCTGTCACTTCCCGAGGTCTCCCAGGAGATACACCCCTTAGAACTAGAAAAGAAAACAAGGAAGGTTGCTCTTCGTCAGCTTCTGGAAGCACCCCCACTAGCCCATCACTGCTGGAAGCGGAGGGGCCTTGTGATGCCGAGCCCTCAGGGTGTGCGACCCCAGGTGAAGGCCGGCTGTGTTTGCCCGTTTCAGCTGTGCAGCGTGGACACACGTCAGAAGTAAAAGGTACCCGCAGGTGACAGGGTCAAAAGAGGACAAGGCTGTCCCAGCAGATAAAACTCCTGGAACCCTTGCTCAGTCCAGGGGGCAGGGTTTTGCCTTTGGGTTAGAATCTTACACCCGCAGGCAGAAGGAGGCCTGGGCGGGTCTGAGAGGCTTTAAATTCCCTTTGTCATGGGTCATGGGTCTTTTAAATGCTTTTCCATCTGACTTGACTCACCAAAGCCACGGCTGTGCAGCTACTTTGAAGGGCGAGATCACCAGTTTTAGGATCTAGTCCACCCACCGCCAGTTACCTGGGAAGGTGATCACCATCTGGGAACTGATACGGATGACTCTTTGGACCTTCCAAAAGGGGACCCAAATTTGAGGCTGTGACCTCCCGGCAGAGGTGGCCAGTAGGTCCTGCCCAACCCTACATTTTGACAGGCTCGAAGGCAGTGATATGAAGGGTTAGGACAGGGGCCACTCAAGGACACTCCCTTTCTGACATCTTAGAGATGAGTAACTAACTACTGGGACAAGTGAAGGAGTCAAAACCTGTTTGGAACTCAAAGAGTGAAAACTCCGCTTAGATTGAAATGAGAAAAAGCAGCCCTGTCATTAATCAGGCGGGGAAGAGAGGCGCAGAGGAAGCCGGCTGCAGAGTTAGCAGAACAAACTGCTTCTCTCAAGGTCATGCAGTGGTTGGAAAAGCCACAGCGATGCTCTCTTTGGGGGATCAACAGCTTTCTTACCGACGTGACACCACAGACTTCCCTTGTATTTTCATTTGTGGGGTCGGGGGGGTGGCCCACACCCAATTGTTGCCTGGCCAAGTTGACAAACATCAGGAAGCTGCCGCCCTCCGTCTTTTCTCACTTATCGGAGAGTCAGAAAGGCAGCCAGGCAGCGCCGGAGAGCTAGGTTCACTTGGTATAAACTTTTAACACATAGAATGAAAGCAGATGATCGCACATGGACGCGGCCAGGATTGCCCTCAGTTACCATAGCGGAGGCTCCTGAGAGGTCACCTTGCCTTCCCTGTGCTGCCGGCCAGGAGGGTCTGCAGCTGGTAGGAGTGTCCCCAGCCTGCTGATGGTGGGTTAATATACAGCAATGACAGCAAAATGAAAGTGCTGGCCCAGCACCCACAGCATCATCCTGAGGCCATCAGAATGACAGATGACTTCCCTCGGGGGAGCTCCTAGGCAAAGCAGGGAAGAAGAAGGAAGAAGGAAGAGAAGACGGAAAGCTTGTTTTGTTTTACAACTTGATAATCCAATGTGCAAAAAGTACTTTGTCCATAAGGATGAGGAAACCCAAATTCAGGCCTCACCTAGCAGGTCGCCTGGCAGTCACACACCTGGAGACAGTTTCCAGTGCTGGCAGAAGAGCAAATCAGTCTGCTAGTGTCTGGGATTAGAATGGCATACACAGGAAAGCACACAAAACCAACAGCTCGCACACCTTTCAGGGCAGAGATCCAGAAACACCAGCCTCTAGTGGGTCTCATGTTGTGACTCATGTGCCAAAGACTGCTCTGTTCCACTAAAGCTTCTGTTCCACACAAGCTTGTCTTGTTAGGTTTTCAGACCTCCCTGGTGACACCTTGGTCAATAAGCACATGAACAGACTCAAAATTGAGGTATCCTTGCCCAGAGGAGGGACTAAAAAGCACAAGTCCCCAACCCAGATGGAAGACCTGACTGCCTTTTCGCCCCAAGGCTCTGGCTGGGTGGAATATCTGCTTCCTCTGAGGAAAGCAGATTTGAGATCTCCCGTTCTCCGTGGTCGTCAATTTCAGACAGGTTCCAGTAATTACGTGACTTGCTCTGCACTTTCTCCAGCAACTCGGAGCTCCCAGTCCTCTTCCATGCACAGCCCTTGCTGCCACTGTTCCTGATTTGTTCCCAGGCCCTGGTCCCACCTTCCTGGTAGGAGCAGACCAACTTCTGCCAGGCCTCCTGGTCACTGCCAAATCCCTTCTCGAGTAGCAAATCTGAAGTGACTTAGACATCCTGAAGTATGTTACCAATGTCTATTGTTATGCCAGCGAGACACAGATAAATCACTTTCACCACTACACGCAGTAGTGTTGTAAGAGACAACATAGAGCTTACTCTCCTTTTGCGAACCTTCTACAAATACAGCGGCAAACACTCATCAAGTGTGAGGCGTGGTGGGAGTGGTGAAAAGGAAGTAAACAACTTCCCAAGAGGAAAATCAAAAATTCTAAATCCTTTATTAGAACACGATCAGAAGCCCGGTCAACTCTTCCATCCCCTTTACTTCAAATGTCGCTGAGTGTTTTGAAGTTACCTGTCCAAGTAACGAACCAATAGGAAGAAAGATCAATACACCCTTGCCAACGCCCCTACTCTTCCTCCTTCCATGGACACAAATTCCAATTTCCATCCTAAATGTGATGTACTTTAAGGAATTTCTAAAGCACTTTCAGACAGAGCATCTCATTCTGCATTTTGAAGCGGCCATTGTAATTGGCCCTGTTATTTGGACTCAGAGAGTTTATGTGGCTCACCAAAGGCGATGGATGGAGCCTGTAGCAGGGGAGGCAGAATGTGTAATTTTGCAGGCTGGCACTCCAAATTCTCACTCCCTTCTTGCCACCATGTGGCCTTGCCCATTAAAGGAAGATGTGTAGCTGTGCATCCAACAGCCGTTTAAAACCATAAGCGTCATAGTCCAGGAATATTCAGTGGCAGGCTCCAGCTCATAAAGCCTGTTCACAGCAACACTGAATTTGGAAGCAAGGCACCGGGGCTGGGGGTGTGGGGTGGGGATGGTCAACACTGAATTTGGAAGCACAGCACCAGGGCTGGGGGCTGTAGAATGGGGCTGGTGCCCACTGTGTTTCATTTCACTGGCCCTTTCCAGGACAATTAGGTCATCGGCAATCCTTCCCACCCCCGCCTTTTTTTTTTTTTTTTTAACCCTGACATTAATAGATTCTCCTAATCTTTCTGTTTTGTTTTGAAATCCACAGTGTCAGAAAGGAAAAAAAAAGCCAGTCTTGGCCACCTTTCCCTAGAGATTAAATGGCACATCCTGCTTAGTGGAAAGGCAATGAAATTCTACTCTTCACCTATCTTCTTCTAACTTTCTTCCTTCTTTTTACCTTAAAGAAGCTGGCTCCATCCTCCCTTCCTCCTTCAGCATGCCAAGCCAGCCTGACTTGGCCTTTCCTTTCTACAAATCTAGGCAAAAATAAGACAAAGCAACCCTCTAAAAATCATCCATCAAGATTATATTACTTTGAACTTGTTATTCATGAGGTTGGTTGCTGCCAGTAGAATAAAATTCTCTGCTCGGTGTCTTGGTGTGTCCTGCTGTTACCCAGGCTGTCTTTACTGCTTGTTTTGTCTCTATTTGTCTTTTACATCAGCATGGCCTTTTGCATGAAAGCTTTACCACACCAGGGCTGGTAACCGCTTTGAACTTACTTGTTAACACACCAAGCTCTTAACAAATATTTAATGAGATAAGAGGCAAAGACATAGCTCTGCTAGACGAAAGCGAACACAGAGATGGAAGGGCTCCATGTCTCAAGGAAGCATTTTTTTCTGCCTTTTCCTTAGAAAATCAGCTGCAAATGATGAATGCTCATGACTGTCTAAGCTCAGAGTGACTCATACGCCAGAAGACACAATTAAAGGCATGAACAGTTTCTATCTTAAGTCACAGGAAAGCAGAGGAGAGTTACAGCACAGACGCTGCAGAGTCATCTCCTAGTGAAGCTGCTGAATTCGCCGCGAACTGTCTCCTCCTCTGGCTGATCAGTGGCCCAGCAAGGTTTCCTAAACACTCTTCTTACATGGCCTTGGTTACTGTGAAATAATTGACAGAGGAAGTCTGTCAATTATCTAGAGCAAGGAAAAGGAAGCAGGAAGAGAACAGCCCTGCTAGCACCTAGAGGGATACCAGAAACAGAGAATCCTGGCGAGGATTCTCTCAAACCTGGGGATAGTTTGCACGGGCTTATCACCATAATGTGCCCATGAGCCACCCAGGATCATCACCCTCACTTTCTACCGTATTCTCTTTTCCCAGCAGCCAGGACTGCTCCTCTAGAGGGAGAAATCTTCCCTTCCCGTTTCAGATTGTTTAAAAATGCTTCTACTATTGCTTGGCCCAAAGCCCTAGGAAGCCTTCCTCTGGGAACGTAGGCAAAGGTCATTGCTGGGGTGCACCTGGATGGAAGTGCTTCCTCTGGGGAAGAAGGCACAGAGCATCACTGGGTATACCTGGATGGAGGTGCTTCTAGACCTTCAGTAAAATTAGACTGCCCACCCTTCATTGCACCCACATTGAGATGCCAGTTGTCTTAGATGGTTAATTCTTGAGTTTCATTTGGAGTTTGTTCTAAATAATTAATTTGTGATGGATACAAATCTGCCTTGCTTTCTGAATTTGTTGCCCATCTTAATTTCCACCAGAAACAGATATGCTAACGCATCCTGGGAAAAATATCTCCACAATCCTGCCATAAACTTAGCATGTCTTTACCATCAATCAAAAGAAAAATATGGTACTCTCGTGGACTCTGATTCCAAATCCTGTTTCTTATTTCTTAACTCCAAACGCGAAATGCAATTCTTAACCATCCACTTGAAATTTGGGTAGGGGTTATGGCAGTACAAACATACAGGATTTCACATTGCAAACTAACAGATTTTGAAATCTCCATAGGTGCATGCAAGTCACATAAATGCAGGTTTCAATGAAAAGCGTAATCAGTATTGCTTTGTTAAGTTTAAATTCTGCTTAAATAGAGACCAACTGCTAGAGGGTAAAAAGACGTTTAAAATTATAAACATCTTTTAAATCTCAGTCGACTATCTCCTTTCCCTTGATTACAAAAGCTCAACTCTCTTCAAACAGCTACAGTTCCTGTCCAAATCATCTCCTACTGTCTCTGCACTGTTTGTACAAGTTTTTCCTTTTTATATACCACCGTAGAGGCGTACATACTAGGAGACCATTGTTAAGTGACGTCTATGACAAGGAAAGTACACTGCATCATATTGGATTGAATTGGTGGTTGTACCCAACGGGCCACAGACAAATAGACTACAGTTGCTGTTTTACAATGATAATTCAAACTTAGGATCTTATGAAGACTTTCAAGACATATTTCTGTAAAGCATTATAATACAAGACATGGAAGGTCTTGCACTCAAACTATATCTGAAATAGTATCAGGCATATCTGTAAGTTCTGAGCTGGTGAAAAAAGTCATAAATAAGGATATGTCTATGACTTTTTTTCCTTACAAGTTAGTATTCTGAAGTTTAACAACTAAGACTGGATCAGTGGTAATCCACTTGGATAATTATACATAGCTTGAATTGTTTTGATTCAAATTCAAATTTGATCATTTTATTTAAATGGTATCAAAAATATATCAATAATTTTGGACTCTTGGCATAATCTTAGATAGATGATATTTAATAGCCAAATTTTTTAAAAGCTCATATTTTGAAATATATTCACACCTACATATATCATTATTAATATCACACTGCGTTCTCTACTTTTGAGAATAGGTATAGGCTTAAGGCTAATCAATACCAACAGCAAAATGCATTTCTAGATGTCCCAATATACTCATTCATCTTTTCAATTGTTGAAACTCAGGCCAGTCAAATTAGTCATGTTTGAAATGGCCTAGCATAATCAAACATACAGACACATACACACACACAAGTGAGTGTACTTAAAAGTGGAGAAATAGGAGTAGGGTTGTGAATTGTATCAATGTCAATTTTCTGGTTGGAATATGCTATTTCAGTTGTGCAAGATGCTACCATAGGGAGAAACCGGTCAAGGAGTGTACAGGATTTCTCAGTATTATTTGTTACAGCTTCATGTGAATCCATTATCTTAAAATAAAAAGCTGAAGAAAAAAGGCAAGGAAGAAAACAATATAGTATACTGCCACTCGTTTTTAAAAAAATATATGTATGTATATGTATCTATCTATATAGACATACACACAGAAAGATGCACATGCATTTACAAGTATAAGAGCTGTATGTATGCTATTCCTATAAGGATAACTAAGAAAGCATTAATACTGATTGGTTCTGAGGATAACTAAAGAAACTAATAGAATGCGTATTTACTTTTCGTCGTATACCTGTCTGTGGCTGTTGAATTTTGAGCTACTGGCATTATTCATTCAAAAAATAATTTTGGGGGATTGAGAACAAAATAGCCATTTCAAACCTAAAACAAACAAAAGCAAAACAAAAAAACAGCTCAGCATGCAATGAAAGCCTAGTGAATCCATATCAAGAGCTGTAATTCTGATACACACATCCACAATAAAGACGAAAATATAGAATCTTAAGTATCTTACGGCTTGAGATGCAATAGGACAGTCTGCAGTTGATCTTCCGGAAAAGCTGCTTGTTAATTGGCCAGAGGAGGAGAGTGAAGAGCTGAACGGTGTTGATGATTAGCCCCGAGGCAATGAAGACGTAGCAGAAGACCAGGTGACACAGGAACTGAGACTTCAGCAGTCCCGCGAGGTCCATGGTGTGTGGACGCTCTTATTCAGAAATAAATAAATACCCACAGTCCAAGATTTCCAGAAGGAAGAAAGATCCAGGACTCAGGAAGGCGTCTAAAACACAAACAAATAGGAAATGTTAGCAAAAACACGATGTGCTTTTAGAGTCAGAAAAAAACGTGCTCTGAAAAGAAAAATATACACTTGAGGTTAAACTCACTGTGCGTTAGTTGATTTATCTTTATTTTGCCAACATTGATGTAGTGCTTACTTCCTGTCCAGCATAGTCTAAGCCCTTTAACAATAATCCTTTCATTCTCCCAATATCCTCTGAGGTTGGTACTTTGATTACAGATGAGGAAATTGAGGCCTGGAAGGTGGAGCCACTCGGCCAGGGTTCACCGCTTCCCAGCTGGGCAGTAGCTGAGCCAGCCACGGGGCCCTGGGTCCCACTTGACTGATGGCTGCCCACAGGACAGGCCACAAATCCGGCTTCCCCTCCTGCTGCCATCGCGGCCTGAGCCCCATTCTCTCACCCCCAGCCCCATGCCATCTCCCTTCTCTCATTCACCTCCTCCAGATCCCCGCTCACCCCTCACTTCCAGCAGGACTGCCCTGAAGTCAAGCCTGCCCTGACAAGGACGAGGACACACCCAGAGTGGGCGCCACCCCTCAAGCACCCAGGACTAGGGAGGCAGTGACTTGAAAACCACCACTGTTTCTCCAGCACATGAGGGCCATCATTGGCACAGGGTGGGAGCTTAATTTTAAAAAATATTTGTAGAATGATTTAGCGAAGGTAGACAAGGGCTCAATTTTGAGGATATCAGTAAATACAAATAACTATGAAGGTACGAAAACTACCCCCACCACACCCTGGTCACACACACACAGACACACACACACACAGACACACACACACACACACACCCGCTACACACACACACACAGACACACACACACTCCACACACACACACACAGCATACACACACACATACAGACACACACACACACACACACACCACACACATAGACACACACACCACACACAGACACATAGACACACACACAGACACATACACACACACACACCACACACACACCACACACACACACACACATAGACATAGACACACCACACACACACAGACATAGACACACACCACACACACACACAGACATAGACACACACACACACAGACACACACACCACACACACAGACACACACACACATCAACACACACAGACACACACAGACACACACACACAGACACACAGACACACACACACCAACACACACACAGACACACACACCAATAACACTAACAGACACACACACCACACACACACACACAGACACACACACACCACACACACACACAGACACACACACCACACACACACACACAGACACACACACACACACCACACACACAGACACACACACCACACACACACATAGACACACACACACAGACACACACACACACCACACACACCACACACACACACACAGACATAGACACACACACCACACACACACACAGACATAGACACACACACCACACACACACATAGACACACACACACACAGACACACACACACACACCACACACACACACACCACACACACACAGACACACACACACAGACACAGCCACACACAGACACACACATCTTAAGTGTTCTGAAATCAGAAAGAAACTCAACACACACATACAGTTAGACTCACAGTCCTCTAATCAGTCTCCAGCTCAAAACAGAATAATGAAATGACTTTACAGTTTGGGAAATAAACGGTTTCCTTTGAGGAAAAGGGCAGGAGTTTCAAATACTCTGATGAAAAGGAAAGCTGAGAGCAGTGGACTCGCTTGTCCTGGAAGCAGAAGAGCCTTGCAGACGACCCCAGGAAGACGTCTAATGTTACAACAAACTTTCTAACAATAGTAGTGGAGAGGCCCTAAAATGGTTACAATCTTTATTAATAATGAACAATCTGTATACAGATGGTCCTCGACTTACGCTTCCACTGAAAATTCCCAGCTTTACGATGGTGTAAAAGCAATATCCATTCAGAGAAATTTTAATTCGAGGTCATACAACTCTTCTGTTTTTCACTTTCAGTACAGTATTCAATAAATTACATGGACTATTCAGCACTTTATTACAAAATAAGCTTTGTGTAAGATCATTTGGCCTAACCGTAGGCTGACGTACATGTGCTGAGCACATTTAAGGCAAGCTAGGCTAGACAATGATGTTTGACAGTTGAGGTATATGCAATGCCTTTTTGACCTACAATATTTTCAATTTGCAATGGATTTATCGGGATGTAATCCCATCATAAATTGAGGGGCTTCTGTAAGAGTTTCACACATATGATCTCATTTTAAGGCTCCTATGAATCCCACAAGATGAGTATTCTTATCATCCCATTTTTCAGAATAAGAAACTGAGGCAATGGTGAGGTTGGGCAACTGCCTACGCTTGCCACAATCGGTAGCTGATCTTGGGGGTCACTTTTAACTCTGAGCTCTTTCTCCTGCACGTGTCAGGAGTATTTTGGGCTCAGAACTCCCTTTTGCAGAGCAGCCCAGAAATTACCCCAAGGGCAGAAGACAGCACAGCTTTTAGTGCAGTCACTCCTGGGCCATGCAGGTTGGCTCTGAGGTTTCAGGCATACGGAGATCACAGGGAGGCATGTTTGCATTTACTGGAACTATCTGGAAGGCAGGCTGCATTCCTGCAAGATTCCTATACATTTCTGATAGAAGGGAAATGGGAAGAAGCTTTTGGCCTGAGTTCTCTGAAATCATCTTTACTCCACTGAGACATCCCATTCTCTAGGCCCCGGAAGCTCCACTCTCTGGCACAAATCCAGGCCCTGCAGGGTCTGAATCATCACATCTCTGGCCTTCGCAGACAGCACTTCCACAGACATTTCCAGGCTGGAAAGCTCCGTACTGAGTTTCAACACTCCCAGGCTCCCACTGAGGAATAGGCGTTAAGCTGGCAGCCCCCGCTCAGTGCACTTGACTTTGGGAGCCACGTAAATAGGAGGGGTTTACATGGGTTTGCAGTTTGGCAGCAGTAACAGTTTGATGTTGAATATTCATGCAATTTGCCCATTTTCCCCCGGATTAGCCACTAATGGCGTCAAGACAATCTGGTCAGGCCAAGCTCCAGTTTTCACTAGGTTTCTGGGGCCTAGCGTTTGTAAATTACTTGACAAATCCTTTGTTTTGCCAATTCTACACTATGAAAAGGAAGCCAGCTGACATCGGAAATGCAGGGGATTAAACACTACCTTCCTCAGTGTCCAGTTTAATATTAGGGCATTAGGAAGAAAAATAAAGAATTCTTTTTTTCCTTATAAGATTTCAGGGTAAATTGAAATTTTACCATATGCCCTCCGGTAAAATCGTCACTAGTAATGCATGAACCAGAGTCTCACATAGCACTGGTGAAGCGTAAAGAGGAACCCAAGCAGAGGAGCCTAAAGAGAAATCAGACAAGGCTTGGTGTGTTTGGGGTCTTAAGTTGCAGCTCCACTTCTGTCCTCAAGGCCCGTTTCCTGGCCTGGTGTGTGGTGGTTGCATGTGGGCTTGAGAGTTCCATTGCCCGAGTTTGCGGCTCTGCTCTCTCTCTTCTTGGTTGTGTATTGGAACCCTGTTTTGGGCACATTAACTATTCTGCACCTCAGGTTTTCTGTCAGTAAAAAGGGACAACAGAGCCTGGCCGGGCGCGGTGGCTCACGCCTGTAATCCCAGCACTTTGGGAGGCCGAGGCGGGCGGATCACGAGGTCAGGAGATCGAGATCATCCTGGCTAACATGGTGAAACCCCGTCTCTACTAAAAATACAAAAAAAATTAGCCGGGCTTGGTGGCGGGCGCCTGTAGTCCCAGCTACTCGGGAGGCTGAGGCAGGAGAATGGCGGGAACCCGGGAGGCGGAGCTTGCAGTGAGCTGAGATCGCGCCACTGCACTCCAGCCTGGGTGATAGAGCGAGACTCCGTCTCAAAAAAAAAATAAAAATAAAAAATAAAAAAAAAAGGACAACAGAGTCTAATCAAAATCCCAGGGAGGCTATTGCTTTTTGATTTTGTGAAACTTACGCGGATTCTCAAATTTATATGCAAATGCCAAAACAAGAATAGTCAAGGCATCCTCTGAAGAAGAACCAGAAGTGCTGTGAGGTGTTAAATAATTTAACTGACTTTAGAATGAGGGCTGAGTATTAAAAGAAACACGGCTGAATTATGTCGGGGCGTGTCTGGAGGACAAATGTGTGACATAGGTCTTAAGTTCATTCCAGATAGACGTTTTGAGGACCCATCTGGATTAGTCCATTCTCCCACTGCTATAAAGAAATACCTGAGAATGGACAATTTGTAAAGAAAAGAGGTTTAATTGGCTTATGGTTCTGCAGGCTGTACAGGAAGCACAGCGGCTTCTGCTTCTGGGGAGGCCTCAGGAAGCTTTTACTCATGGTGGAAGGCAAAGAGGGAGTGGACATCTTACATGGCAGGAGGAAGAGCGAGACAGAGAGATGGGGGAGGTGCCACACACTTTTAAACAACCAGATCTCAAGAGAACTCATTCATTATACAGTACCAAGGCAGGACGATGCTAAACCATTCATGAGAACTCCACCCCCGTGATCCAATCACCTCCCACCAGGTCCCACCTCCAGCGCTGGGGATTACAAATTCAACATGAGATTTGTGCAGGGACACAGATACAAACCATACCAGCGTCTTTCTCATCTTGAATAAAACAGCACTTTCTCTTCTAATGTGGCAATTAGCCAATTTCATGTCATGCTGAAGAAAGATGGTATAAATATCTGGCCAGCGATGAAAATAGCTGGAGAGAAACATTTCAAAAATACTTTGCCTATTTCCCTTTTAGCTTTGCAAGTACCTACAATGTGACAGAAAGAGCCTTTCCAGCAAATCCACTTCAGTAGCTTATTATATGAGGCAAGGATATGACAAAGAACTTATGCTGTTTCTGAGCATATCAGAGCGGTACTCATAGAGTTTCTGAATCAACAGAGAATTAGGAAACTGCTGCTATGCCATATTTCTGTGAAAAAAAAGAAGATGCTTCTTACTATCAAGGCCAAAAATGATGAACTCATGTGCCTGACAAAGCAAAGATGATGTATTGCCTTTTTCTGGGTTTTGGTACTTATGAAATGAAACAGCAGGTGTTTTCCCATCAGTGAGCTCAGAAGCAGCGTTTTAAGCTTTACTTTTTCCTGAGATTCACCCCATGACCTTGAAAGACCCTAGGGATGGGAGTGCAGGAGGCCAAATCCTACTGGGAATTCCCTTTCAACAAGTTCACACCATGAAATCTGGCTACAGAAGCCGGCACAGTTACCTCTGGGGGCAGACAAATGACCCGATGAGGGCTTAAAGCATGCATTAAAAGTCAGCAGGAGGCCGGGAGCAGGGGCTCACACCTGTAATCCTAGCACTTTGGGAGGCCAAGGTAGGCAGATCACTTGAGGTCAGGAGTTCAAAACGAGCCTGGCCAACATGGTAAAACCCCATCTCCACTAAAAATACAAAAAAAAAAAAAAAAAAAATTGCTGGACGTGGTGGTGGGTGCCGGTAATCCCAGCTACTCGGGAGGCTGAGGCAGGAGAATCACTTAAACCTGGGAGGCTGGCAGGGCGCGGTGGCTCACACCTGTAATCCCAGCATTTTGAGAGGCCGAGGCGGGCGGATCACGAGGTCAGGAGATCGAGACCATCCTGGCTAACATGGTGAAACCCCGTCTCTACTAAAAATACAAAAAATTAGCTGGGCGTGGTGGCGGGTGCCTGTAGTCCCAGCTACTCAGGAGGCTGAGGCAGGAGAATGGCGTGAACCTGGGAGCTGGAGCTTGCAGTGAGCCTAGATCGTGCCGCTGCACTCCAGCCTGGGCGACAGAGTGAGACTCCGTCTCAAAAAAAAAAAAAAAAAAAAAACCCTGGGAGGCAGAGGTTGCACTGAGCCAAGATAGTGCCACTGCAACTCCAGCTTGGGCGACAGAGTGAGACTCCATCTCAAACAAAAATAAATAAAAGGCAGGGGGAGGCTTCTCTCGAGATAACGAGTCTCAGACAAACTACAACCTAGTGAACTAAGGCAACATGCAAAAGGGATTGTGGAAACACAAAGACATTTTTAAATCAATGAGAATAGGAAAAATGCTAGGAAACCCTATCTGGATACATTATCGGAATTTTCCAGAAGGCGGCACCTAACCCATGAGCTCAATATACATCACCTGAAAATGACGGCACCAGCATTTAAAACATAGACAAAAAGCAGCTGTCACTAGGAATCATAACAGATTCAAGGAGCCATAATCTAATCCAAATTACCTTTATTTCCCAGGCCACTGGTAGATTAGTAGATACTGAATTTAGCCAATCATTTGGCAAAGTCTCTGGCAGTCCTCAAGGGCACATATTGAAAAAGTGTTGGCTATGAGTCTGTGTGAAAGGAGCTCATGGCTGTTTGAGAAAGTAGGCAACTATCATTAACATTAGCAAGGCTTCTTACTAAATACCAGAAAGAGTCTCCTTCAGCACCACTTGGACGTAAAAACTAAGTCATTCATATAAGGATGGGAGAGACAAAGGGGGTTAAATACACAGGGGATGTTGACTATAAGCCAACAGTGTACCAAAGTGGGTAAGTCAGCTGGTATAGACCTTTAGAGAATATTAGAATACACTGAGTGACAAAAGTTCACAAAGAAGTATAATTCTTAACTGTAAAATAATAATGTGTGCATATATGTCATTCATACCTACCTCTGTTACTATATCTATAACTATCTATTAATAGTGGCTAAATGTTGGCAGAAGGATTATGGCTGATTTCCTTTTCTTCTCTGTGTTTTATCATTCTTTTTTATGATGAGAATGAAATCCACCCCTTTCTGGGCACAGAACTGGACAGATTCCATTTCCCAGCCCCCGTGAAGGTGAGGTGTGGGCGGATGATGGGCATATGCCACAAAGGTGAGATACTTGCAAGTCTCTGAGGGAGAAAAGGTACACTGCTTACCAACTTGAGGAAGGACCACAGGGTTGACATGCTCTATTAAAGTGAGCAGAAAGGTGATCATCCAAAGCACCAGACAAGAGAAATTCTGAAATGTGCAGGCAATGCGAGACCACCTGGAAACCAAGCACTGCTGTGTGTGTGTGTGTGTGTGAGAGAGAGAGAGACAGGGGTCGGGGTTGCAATGCAGCATAGTTGTTGGAGCTTCCGCTGTGGAGAGGGCACTGAGAGTCAGGCAGTCTGGCTACAAATCCAGGCTTGGCCACTTTACAGCTATGGAAGTTGATTAACTTACTTGGCCCTCACTTTCCTCATGTGTAAAATCAGAACAATAAACTTCAGCATGAGGTGGTTGTAAGGATCAAGTATAGTAAAGCATTTGAAACACTTGCCAGGATGCCTGCAACAGGGAGCACCCAAGTAATGGGGGATTTTTCTATCATTTGCAAGAAGGCAAAGAAGGAGCATCTAAGATAGATGACTTCGTCTCTCCTGGGAAGGCCAATGAGATGGTCATCAACTCAGTTTTCCTTCTCTACATATCCAGATCAAGACATTGTCTTTAATTTACCTGTAATGTGTTAAAGCATCCTTCCCCAGATGTTTTCATTCTAACCTATACTTTTTTGCTAGTGACTCAGAAATGGGAAATAATGCAGTCACCTTCCTTAACTATGTAATCTTCCCAAAGCATGGGATGGAGATGAGATGATAGGGTTTGGCTGTGTCTCCACCCAAATCTTACCTTGAATTGTAGTTCCCATAATCTCCACGTGTTGTGGGAGGGACCCAGTGGGAGGTAACTTAATCACGGGAGTGGTTACCCTGATGCTGTTCTCGTGATAGTGAGTTCTCATAAGATCTGATGGTTGTATAAGGGGCTTTTTACCCTTTTGCTTGGCACTTCTCCTTCCTGTCATCATGTGAAGGAGGTTGTGTTTGCTTCCCCTTCTGCCATGATTGTAAGTTTCCTGAGGCCTCTCCAGCCCTGCAGAACTGTGAGTCAATTAAACCTCTTTCGTTTATCAATTACCCAGTCTCGAGTATGTCTTTATTAGCTGTGTGAGAATGGACTAATCAATACACATAAAAATATGTTAAAGTGCAAACGAGACAAACTCGCTCACTCTAGCACCGAATTTCTCAGGTACCATTTCTACCATGAAGTTCTACAGACACAGACAGCCAGGCACATACACTCCAGCATAGCGTTTGGTCGACGGGACTCCTGAAGTGAGTTATGTATGGTGTAAGGCAGATGGTACCATATGCTGCCCAGCCTATGTTGGTGAAAACATAAGCAAATGAAAGAAAACTCAGAATTTCCCCATGAAAGAATCCAAACCGCATCCTTCTCTAAACACAGAGAGCTGTCAGTTTAATGCATTACAGTAGGCAACAGGATAACCTTAGTTAAGACTTCATATTCTGTCTTATTCAAAATTCGGAAGCTACGAAATAAGCACGAACTTCAGTCAAACTCAGGAAGACAGGCTAAACCTGAAATGGGATTAACTCTGCCACAAGCTGGATTTAAAAGGTGTTTATGTGTTTGTTCTTAATATATATTCACATTGCAGCACTCAACCAGGTGAGGGTTGTAGAAAAGGCAAAACTTTCTTTCTTCCAAAGAAATCAGTCCAAGAAGAACTGCTGAAATAATGCTCCTGCCCAATTTAGCATCATCATTAAAATCTAAACACCTTATTGAAGCTCTTTTGACCTCAAAATCCAGAACATACAAAAAGAGATCAAAGAAATGAATGCAAATTCTTTTATACTACTTTTTACATTCCAAACTAAGCTTTTTGTTTTTAATGATAATACTCCATTCTACAGAGATGAGGTAGAATGGGACTTCTAGCCTCAGTGTGAATACAAATCCATCTTTTTAGTAAGCAATTTCACACACATATAAGGACCTTAAACAGCTTCATACCACTTAATAGTGAACCAATTTCTGACTATCTTAAGGACAAAATTAACTTTCAGAAAATTCCCCACGTATAAAGATACTCAACCACTATTGTTTCCAACACCAAAAATTAGAAACAATTTGTATTTCTGACATAAGGAAACAAAAAACTGAATTATGGAAGATCCACCAAATGGAATAGGTGAAGTGTCACTAAAATAGGTTTGTAGTAAAATGAATACATTTTCACTATGATATTAAGTGACAAGATACAAAATCATGTGGAAAAAATAATCACAACTCTAAAAAAAGACGGAAGAAAAGAAAGCCTTACCAAAACACTAACAGCAGTTATCTTTGTGTACACGCGCGCGCACACACGCACACGTCTGTCCACCTGGAAGCCTGGGCTGGGTTCAAAACTACAGCTTCAGCATCTTGATCCTTAGGAAGAAACTGACAAGGTACACTCCAATATCCCTTCCAAGCCAAACACATGGATGCCCTCCCAAGGCAAGCTTTTCCCTCTACGCCAGTGCAGTCTTCCTCAACAGTGATTACGGGATCCAGCTCTGCCGCTCTTCCCCAACTCCCATCTACAGAGAAGATTCCCAAGTGGCCCAGGTTAACCAGATGAATAAAAGAAAACAAAAACCTCAGGGATTGGCAAAGACAGCAGCACAGCTAAAGTGGGGACAGCTGGCAGATTCTGTTTCAGAACCAATATTTTGGTCTCCAGGACACAGAATCCCCACGGACTGCAGTGCCCACAGAGGAGAGGGGAGTGGCTACAGTCCCAGGAGAAATGGGGGAGCTGGTGTCCAGCACACACTACATTCAGATCGCCAGCACTCCTTCAGGTCAGATGAATGTGGCCAAAGTCTCTACAACGGCGGCAACTAACTTGTGCAGGCCTGAGGAAGGTGCTCCGTTCTCACTCCTGGCAAACAAGGCTGGGTTCAGTTTTGACTCCCTTGGAGTTCGGTTGGCCTAATTCCTAAAACAAAACAGGAGAGAAAGTATTCTAGACTGGATTTAACTGTCTTTGGGACGAGCTCTAAGGAAAATAGTCCTCAATTAAAAAATAATCATCATTGGCCAGGTGCGGTGGCTCACACTTGTAATCCCAGCACTTTGGGAGGCCAAGGTGGGTGGATCATGAGGTCAGGAGTTCAAGGACAGCCTGGCCAACATGGTGAAATCCCTGTCTCTACTAAAAATACAAAACTTAGCTGGGTGTGGTGGCGGGCACCCGGAATCCCAGCTACTTGGGAGGCTGAGGCAGGAGAATTGCTTGAACCCGGGAGGTGGAGGTTGCACTGAGCCAAGATCACGCCATTGGACTCCAGCCTGGGCAACAAGAGCAAAACTCTGTCTCAAAAAAAAAAAAAAATTATCATCATCTGATGGTATGGCAGAAGCTTATACAAAATTCACATATTTTAAAATTTCATAGAATAGTCCTTTGTCCAGTACATGATGTCTGTTAAAACAAACCAAACTCTGAAGAAACTGTAAATCACATTATGTCCTCTAATAAATAACCTTTAGTCCCTCTTCAAAGCCCCACTGTTACATGATAAAAACTCAGGTCTATGGAAAAGTGATGCTTCTAAGTTTATATTTAATAGTTGGTTCTGAGTAGCTTGTGAGAGAAAAACAAATTGGCAAGAGCTCTTATAAGAGTTCACAGAAAGCTAAACTTAAGCAAACACAGATGGAAAACCTCAGGAACTTACTCTGTCATGAGAAGAAATAAGGCAGAAGGAAATTAAACTAAGTATTCTCTAAGGCTTTCTGTAGCTTTAACTGCTATGAGATGAAAATGTTGGCCGGGCGCAGTGGCTCAAGCCTGTAATCCCAGCACTCTGGGAGGCCAAGACGGGCGGATCACCAGGTCAGGAGATCGAGACCATCCTAGCTAACACGGTGAAACCCCGTCTCTACTAAAAAATACAAAAAACTAGCCGGGCGAGGTGGCGGGCACCTGTAGTCCCAGCTATTCGGGAGGCTGAGGCAGGAGAATGGCATGAACCCGGGAGGGGGAGCTTGCAGTGAGCTGAGATCTGGCCACTGCACTCCAGCCTGGGCGACAGAGCAAGATTCCGTCTCAAAAAAAAAAAAAAAGAAAATGTTTTTGTTTTTGTTCGTTTGTTTTTGAGATGGAGTCTCCCTCTGTTGCCCAGGCTGGAGTGTAGTGGCGCGCTCTCGGCTCACTGCAACCTCCGCCTCCTGGGTTCAAGCAATTCTCCTGCCTCAGTCTCCCAAGTAGCTGGGACTACAGGCACACACTATCATGCTTGACTAATTTTTGTAATTTTGGTAGAGATGGGGCTTCACCATGTTGGCCAGGCTGGTCTCGAGCTCCTGACCTCAAGTGATCTGCCTGCCTCGGCCTCCCAAAGTGCTGGGATTACAGGTGTGAGTCACAGCACCTGGCCAAAAATGTTTACAGTTAAACCTCACAGGGCTTCTGAATTATAACCAGTGCTGCAGCATCAGCATAAAAATGTTTAGCATATATTATCCCATTAGTTCTCACCAAAACCCACTATGGAAGGTATTGCCATTCTCATATTATAGATGCAAAAACCACGGTTTAGTTAGAGGAGGTGAAGTGTAAAGGGCTAATGGTGAGTAACTGTGGGGATCCAGCCTGGGCCAATCTCATGCTTTTAACCACTCTTAATGCTTCTTATAAGACAAGAAGCCCAACATGCTAGACTTCATGAACTTCAGCCTTCCGGGACGCCTGGGATTTCAGTCCATGGTCTTGTTTCTGACTGTTGGAGTGGTCGTGAGTATTTAAGCGACTTCCCTTTCACAGTCAGCCTGGGGAGCCTCAGTGGCACCTGTTCTCCAAGTAGAAGGCCACAACCTCCAAACCCCATCCAGCTCACCCACAGCCTCGGGGGGCTGGAGGGTGCAGACCTCAGAGTAGGTACACATTCTGAAGGTGCCAGCTGGCTAGATGCATTTCCAACAACCGAGGGTGTGTGAGCTATTTTCAACGATGCTCAGCAGAGGCATATTTTAAAATTATGCTCAGTCTGTGAAAGTCTCCAAAAAATTCTATCAATTCCTAATGAAAAATCCAATGTGATAAAACCCCAAGCTGAAATGAAATGAGAAAAATTAATCTTCCAAACAGAGAAAACATCCACAAAATTATATTCTGGTTAATAAGGAAACCTTGGTCGGGCGCAGTGGCTCACACCTGTCATCCCAGCACTTTGGAAGGCCGAGGTGGGTGGATCACCTGAGGTTAGGAGATCAAGGCCAGCCTGGACAACATGGGGAAACTCCATCTCTACTAAGAACACAAAAATTAGCCGGGTGTGGTGGGGCACGCCTGTAATCCCAGCTACTCGGGAGGCTGAGGCAGGAGAATTGATTGAACCCAGGAGGTGGAGGTTGCAGTGAGTGAAGATTGCACCACTGCACTCCAGCCTGGGCGACAGAGCCAGACTCTGTCTCAAAAAAATTTTTTTTAATTAAAAAAAAATAATGAAACCTTTTCAAACATGGAAAGAAGGCAGGATGCATGTTGAAATTGTCAATTTCATCATCGTCATTGCTGCCACGTGGCTGTGGCTGTCAGCTCAATACTAAGCCTGTGAGGGCTGGAACGACACAGGAGCTGGGGACACTGAAGGGGCTGCTCTCCCCTTGGGGTTACCAAAGTGGGGAAATGGCCCAAGACCCGGCCCTGGACCAGCAGAAGCAGGCGTGAGGTGGCTGGCATCTCCAGCCGGCACTAAAAACAAAAAGAGAGAGCTTTATTCAGCACCTAAACCACCTCCCACTCTACCCCCACCGTCACCAAGGCAACGTGGTCAGGACTGGCAGCTCACATCAGAGCCTCGGCCATCCTGCGCACATGGCCCACCACAAGGCTGGGTGGCCAGAGCCTGCAGGAGAGGCCCTGTTTCCTAGCTGTGCAATCTTGGGTCAGTAGCTTATGCTCTCTGAGCCTCCAGGTCTGCATCTGCTAACGGAGGTAAAATTCCCTGCCTCCCACCGTGCTGTGACAATTACACACAGGAATGCACAGAAAGCACCCAGCACAATGGCTGCATGAAGAACTCTCCGTCGAAGTCCCCGCCTCCCTCCTGGGCTGACCAGTCTCCTCCTCCCTTGACCCCTTCTCCCTGGCCCCCAAACATCACCAGCTTTTCTTACTCACTTCTCCACTGTGGCTCTCATGATCCATTTGTTTATTTCAGTAAGATTTTCCTCAGGTGGACATTTTTATCCTGACATCCACTCATCTCCAGGGTGACCCTGAGCTGAAGTGACTCCTAAGACCCTCAAAGCCCACTCACAAGTTTTAATGAAATGATTATGTCCTTATTCCCAGCCCAGAGGAAGAGAGTTCAAAGTCATTGGTTTTGAAGCTGTCTTCCTAATAACAGGTTAACTGTCAATTCCCTACATAAATCTCACTGAAGAAATGAGTTGCCTATTTGATGTAGGCCTTGTTTCCACCGTGTGGAAGGGAAATAAAAACTGGTATTGAGAAGACCAAGACCCTCATCACTTTGGTGCTCTTCGAATGTACCTGTGTTTTCCTGATCTCAAACAGACTTACAGCGAGGAGCTGAGGACACGATTCTAACAAATACAGAAAACGCAAAGAACAGGTAGGTAACAGTGCTTCTGCCTCCTGCAAAGAAGCAGGAGCTCTTCCGGGCAGAGGTGAGGATGGGGCTGACACCAGTGCAGACAGCACGTTCCTGTGTCACCAGCAAATCATGGCACCAAAGAAGACTTTTTAATAAAATCTGATCTTTAATATTTCAAAATACAACAAAAACAAAAAGCCTTTCAACCTAAGACTTATGGTGAAATTTACAACGTTGGCAGTTTCCTTAAGCTTATTTTATCATTTAGTATTTTCATGTTTAATAACCATTGGGAAAAGGGTTACAAGCATCATCTTTTCAGTATTTCAGCACTCTACAGCCTTTAAGCTGGCTCCAAACTCACATTTTGATGCTGTGTGAGCAGACAGGCTAGGAAACGATGGGGATAATAATACTGAACCACCGAACAGAGATAGCGAACCGCGTTCTCTGACATCTCCGATCCAGTAAAGCCGATAAGGTTGCACACATCTCTCCCTTTGGTCTGGCCTAGCCCACCTACTCTGTCTGGGTCAACTGCTCCAGTAAGAGTGACGCCTTCCAGCACTTAGCCTAGGATGAAACACTGTCTTTGGCCCCCTGAGCAAAGCTCCTAATCAGTGAAGGTCACCAACCACAGACAGATGGGCCAAAACCCCAGGCCTGGGGAGTCCCAGTGTCAGAGACAGGATATCTCAGAAAACCAAGGAGATGCGAAGTGATAGCAACCAGAGCCAAAGGCCACGTAGCAAAAGCACATGGGCATGAGAACCCTCCTGCAAATGCTAACTTAGTTTCACACACATGCCTACTAGCAAGTGGTGCACCAACTGGCAACTCATTTTGCACTGGCCTATGCCAACCAGGGTAGAAACCTCCTTGGGAACCTAGAAATTGCGACTGTATTCATGGTGGAATAAATGCAGCAGGGGAGGTACCCAGTATTTAGAGTCAGGGGACCTGAGTGTGATTCTCGATCATTGATCCTCATCACGTCACCTCTGCCGTGCTCAGCTTCCTCCTTTGTCATACTGACATACACGCCGGCCCCACAGGGGTGGTGGGAGATTGCAGGAGGTGATGGATGTGGAAGCCTTCTGCAGGGCAGATGCTTAGGCATCGGATATCAGTCCCAATTTTATGGTTGAGAAAAATGGGAAATGGAGCCACCTGTGCATGTGTCTTTAACCACAGTGCTTCCGATAAATGGAAACTAACATGGCCTTAAGCACCCTAGAGGGCTTACCAGGAGTAGAGCTCAGAGGAGGCACTCGGCTGCCTCTATTGTGGCCACAGGAGCTCACTTTTAGTGGGGTGGTTCAGCGAGGGACTGCTCAGGGGAGCAGTTTAGGGGGATATAAGCAAGGGGCCGTTCATTTTCTTCTGCATTTCAGATACCAGAAAGCAGGCTCTTTTCTCTTCGGTGGGCCCTTCCCTCTCCTCACTGTCTGTGAAGTGCCCTTGATCCTTGAGTTCTTGGAGATCCTGTCATTGCCAATCCTAGTTTCTGGTAAGGAGTGCGATGAAAGCGGGACAATCAATATGGCTAGATTTTAAATCTCTCATTTCTTTGATTTTCATAAAGGATGCCAAATGAACCCAGGCACCTTCCCCAACTTGATTCATGCATAATGGACCTGAAGAGAGAGTTATTAGAAAACAAATGCACTTAAATGCTTTTCTGACATGAATCATTTATTGAAGACAGAATTGCTGGCTTCGAGTGCCCAAAATAAGTTGACTTGCCGTATCCTTGTTTCTAGATAGCTCTGAAAAATGGCCACAAGAATATTGAAGTACTTGGATATGAAGAATGCTTTTGAGGACATTACAGACTGGCTATTCCTCAAAAAGTTTAACTAGCAGCAGCAGTGATCAAACATGTCTCAGGGCCTTCTCTCTCTTTTCTTACTTCAGTCATCAAGCTCAGGGGGAAAAGATGCTTGGAGAAGTGGTGAGGTTCTGTCCAATTTTTAAGCAGAATCCAGGACAGAGTTGTTTAATTCATGCATACATTCATTCATCCATTGAAAAGTATATTCATTCATTAGGTTCCCACCCAAGGAGCTACCCGTTCATTCATTCAGTTTAAAATTCATTGATTCATATTTAAGTTCTAGCTGTATACTAACATTGCATTAGACTTCTGAGCACAGGTACAGGGATTTTTTTTTTTTTTTTTGAGATGGAGTTTCGCTTTTGCTGCCTAGGCAGGAGTGCAATGGCACAATCTCGGCTTACCGCAACCTCCGCCTGCCGGGTTCAAGCGATTCTCCTGCCTCAGCCTCCCGAGTAGCTGGGATTACAGGCGTGCACCACCACACCCAGCTAATTTTGTATTTTCAGTAGAGACGGGGTTTCTCCATGTTGGTCAGGCTGGTCTCGAACTCCCGACCTCAGGTGATCCACACGCCTTGGCCTCCCAAAGTGCTGGGATTACAGGCGTGAGCCACCACACCGTTCTAGCACAGGGGATTCTTACAGAGCCCCTTGCTAGGTTTTGAGTGGTAAGTCATGCCCAATAAACTAAAGTGCTTACTGAGTAATACATCCTGGGCCTGGATGACTTCCACCCCTTCCACTTCTTACAGAACAGATGCTCAATAAATACTGATTCCGTCTGAGTCTCTAGATGACCTAACATAATTTAATTTTCATAGTGGTAACACTGAACTGTCAAAGACAACGCAAAAGTAAGAGCATAAATGGATAAAGTCCAGGGTTTCTTTCCCATTACATGAAGCACAGGGCAGATGACACACCAAGTTATTCTCCCTGCAAAATCCACGTAGATGAACCCACAAGATTGCTCTCCATACCATTACATGCTGTCAGCAGCAGAGTCCTCTTCCTACCAGCACTGAAACTGCATGAGGCAATATGTTAAACTGACATGAAATTACTCAAATAAAAGCAAATTATCTGTGGAATCCCCGGTAAAGGAGGAACTCAGATGTCGGTTGAGGAACACAGAGTTGACTTTTTTTTTAAACAAAGAATCTTCTGTTAAAACACAAATCCAGTGAAACTAAAGGAAATTATACTTGCTGTGTCAATCACTTAGGCAAAGCCAGGAATTTCTGGAAAGGTAAAGTCACTCCATTATAACAGTAATTCATTATACAAAATGTGTACAACTCTAAAATGTAGACATTTTACGACCTAGAACAGCTATTGACAACATTTTGGTTTATTTTCTTCTATTCTTTGGTGAATGCACAAAGCTTTCCCCTCCCCTTTTCTAGATAAAACCATTTCAGAAGCTTTTTTTATTTTTAAATACACAGTAGTTGAACTCCTTCATGTTAAAAACTCTCAATAAAGTAGGTATTGAAGGAACATTACTTAAAACAATAAGAGCCATCTATGACAAACCCACAGCCAACACATCATACTGACTGGGCAAAAGCTGGAAGCATTCCACTTGAAAACTGGCACAAAACAAGGATGCCCTCTCTCACCACTCCTATTCAACATAGTATTAGAAGTCCCGGCTGGGCATGGTGGCTCACACTTGTAATAACAAACTTTGGGAGGCTGAGGCAGGTGAATCACTTGATGTCAGGAGTTCGAGACCAGCCTGGCCAACATGGTGAAACCCCATCTCTACTAAAACACAAAAATTAGTCAGGTGTGGTGGCACATGCCTGTAATCCCAGCTACTCAGGAGGCTGAGGCAGGAGAATCACTTGAACCCAGGAGGCGGAGGTTGCAGTGAACCGAGATCGTGCCATTGCACTCCACTCTGAGCAACATAGTAAGACTCCGTCTCAAAAAAAAAAAAAAAAAAAAATTCCTGGCCACAGAAATTAGGCAAGAGAAAGAAATAAAGGGAATTCAAATAGGAAGAGTGGAAGTCAAACTATCCCTGTTTGTAGATGACAGGATCCTATAGCTAGAAAACCCCAGTCTCAGCCCAAAAGCTCCTCAAGCTGATAAACAACTTCAGCAAAGTCTCAGGACACAAAATCAATGTACAAAATTCAGTAGCATTCCTATACGCCAACGATAGACAAGCCAAGGACAAAATCAGCAACAAACTCCCATTCACAACAACCACAAAAAAGGAATAAAATACCTAGGAATACAGCTAACCAGGGAGGTGAAAGATCGCTACAAAGAGAACTACAAAACACTGCTCAAAGAAATCAGAGATGACACAAACAAATGACGAAACATTCCACACTTGTGGACAGGAAGAATCAATATCGTTAAAGTGTGCATACTGCCCAAAGTAATTTACAGATTCAATGTTATTCCTATTAAACCACCAATGACATTCTTCATAGTACTATTAATAGAAAAAAAGCTATTTTAAAATTCATATGGAACCAAAAAAGAGCCTGAATAGCCCAGGCAGTCGTAAGCAAACAGAACAAAGCTGGAAGCATCACACTATCTGATTTCAAACTATACTACAGGGCTACAGTAACCAAACAAGCATGGTACTGGAACAAAAACAGACACATAGACCAATGGAACAGAATAGAGAGCCCAGAAATAAGGCCACACACCTACAACTATCTGATCTTCAACAAAGCTGGCAAAAACAAGCAATGGGGAAAGGGCTCCCTATTCAAAAAATAGTGCTGGGATAACTGGCTAGCCATATGCAGAAGATTTGAAACTGGACACCTTCCTTATGCCATATACAAAAATTAACCCAAGATGGACTGAAGACTTAAGCGTAAAATCCAAAACTATAAAAACTCTGGAAGAGTCTGGGAGCAGTGGCTCACGCCTATAATCCCAACACTTTGGGAGGCCGAGGCGGGTGGATCATGAGGTCAGGAGTTCGAGACCAGCCTGGCCAACATGGTGAAACCCCGTCTCTACTAAAAATACAAAAAGTTAGCCAGGCTTGGTGGTGCATGCCTGTAATCCCAGCTACTCAGGAGGCTGAGGCAGGAGAATTGCTTGAACTCAGGAAACGGAGGTTGCATTGAGCCGAGAATATGCCATTGCACTCCAGCTTGGGCAACAGAGCAAGACTCCGTCTCAAAAAATAAAAAAAATATAAAAATAATAAAAACCCTGGAAGATGACCTAAGCAATACCATTCTGGACATAGGAATGGGCAAAGATTTCATGACGAACACACCAAAAGCAATTGCAATGAAAGCAAAAATTGACAAATGGGATGTAATTAAACTAAAGAGCTTCTACACAGCAAAGGAAACTATCAACTGAGTGAACAGACAACCTACAGAATGGGAGGATATATTTGCAAACTATGCATCTGACAAAGGCCTAAAATCCAGCATCCCTAAGGAACTTAAATTTACAAGAAAAAACACACAAAACCATTAAAAAGTGGGCAAAGGGCATGAACAGACACTTTTGAGAAGACATACATGAGGCCAACAAACATATGAAAACAAGCTCAACATTATGATCATTAGAGAAATGCAAATCAAAACCACAGTGAGATAGCATCTCACACCAGTCAGAATGGCTATTATTTAAGTCAAAAAATAACAGATGCTGGTGAGGTTGCGGAGAAAAAGGAACACACACACCATTGGTGGGAGTGTAAGTTGGTTCAACCACTGTGGAAAACAGTGTGGCAATTCCTCAAAGACCTAAAAACAGAAATACCATTCGACCCAGCAATCCCATTACTGGTTATACACCCAAAGGAATATAAATCGTTCTCTCATAAAGACACAGGCACGCTTATGTTCGTTGCAGTACTATTGCAGCTATTCACAACAGCAAAGACATGAAATCAACCTCAATGCCCATCAATAGTAGACTGAATAAAAGAAATGTGGTACATAGATACCGTGGAATATTATGCAGCTATAAAAAATGAGATCATGGCCTTTGCAGCAACATGGATGCAGCTGGGGACCATAATCCTTAGCAAACTGACACAGAAACAGAAAACCAAACACCGCATGTTTTCACTTACAAGTGGGAACTAAATGATGAGAACACATGGACACATCGAGGGGAACAACACACACTGAGGCCTATCAGAGGGTGGAGGGTGGGAGTAGGGAGAGGATCAGGAAAAATAACTAAGAGGTACTAGTTTTAATACCCAGGGACATAACACTCTGTACAAGAAGCCCCCAGGACACAAGTTTACCTATATAACAAACCTGCACCTGTACCCCTGAACTTAAAATAAAAGTTAAAAATAAATATACAGTAGTCAAGATTTTATTTTAAATCTGTTTTATATGTTCTTTTCTAGCCTTTAATATGAGATCATATTGAGTTGCCATATTAGAATATAAATATCTTCTTGCAGTTATACTAGACATATCATAATTATTACCTAAATGCCTCATTATTATATTTAGGCTTCTTTGTGTTTTTTCAAGAATAAATAGTGTAATGTTTAACAACTCTGGGTGCAACCTTTTTTTTCTGAATTTTGGTTTATTTCTTTGCAATATATTCCCAGAAACAACATTTCTGCATTCCAGAAACAAACATTTTAAGGTACCTAGTGAATACTGACAAACTGCTTGTGTTGCCAAATATTGCCAAAATATTTGTAGCTGTTTATATTCTTACTAGCAATATATATAAATACCCATTTCGCTACATGTTTGTCAGTAATAAGAATTCTCATTTAAAAACAATGAGAAACAAAATTAAATCTTTATACAGTCTTACATTAACCTGCATTTCTGAATGGCCATGAAGCTGCATGTTTTAAAATATTTATTAAATGTTGTTTCCCCTTCATGACTTTTTTATTTATTGCACTTTTATCCCTCGCATATTGCTTTCTTAAATAGAATAACATCTCGCCTATTCCATTTAGAGTGACCAATCTTTTCAGTTTGTTTACTTTTATTTTTAGCTTATTGGAGGTTTAAATAATGATGAAGTAAGAACTGTAATTTCTTTCATAATGTTTAAACTTAGGACTTCCTTCTACCCTTATTTCTTATCCTGCAGAAAACTGATAAATGTTCACTCATTTTGTCTAGTTTTGCTATAGTTAATTTTGTTTTTAGCAACTCGATCCACCTTACATTTATTCTTGGTTACAGTCCTCTGTGAAGATTTAAATGGATTTATTTCCAAATAGCTAACCAGTTGTATCCAAGACATTCGTTGAAAGATCCTTCCCTACCTCATTGATTCATATGCAGTCTCTCCAACATTGAATACCAATAAACAGAGATGAAATGAACTAAAGGGGTCAATTCTCTAACTGTTCCTTTTATAGATGAGAAAGCTGACAGCTAGAGTATTAAGTGACCTGCCTGTCACTCAGCCAGTTGAGACAAAGGAGGGCTCCAACAAGCTTCTGTGCCCCTAGCTCTTTCCTTGGCCTTACTCTCTTGGTCTCTCCACCTGATCTCCTCTTCCTCTCCCAGAGGCCGCACAAGGTTACCCTGTATTACAGACCAGCCATTCCAGCCACTAGTTAAAGACCCGCAGGGAGGATGGAAGCTGTGCCTGAGAGCTCCTGCAAGTTAATTTGTGCCAACGTATTCCCAGGTGGGAATGAGGGGAGCCAGGTGGATGCCACGCCCACTTCCCAGGCCTTACCTTTCCCATTCAAACATGGGAGACGTGCTCTTGATACACATAAGGGCACTGATATTTTACAAATCTACCTATAGGGCAGTTTCTGCAGGAGGAACAAAAGCAGAGACAGGGAGCAGCAGTTTAGATTCTTTTAAAGGGATACATTACCTGTTAGAGATTAGGGAATGGAAGGCCTACGACGGTAGGGAATTGTAATTATCTTCTTAAACCATTTATGCCAGAGATTGTAATTTTTTGACTTTTTGCACAAGTGAAAAATCAGACCTTGGCAATGACCTTGAGCAGTAGGATATAAATAATTCCCACATGCTTAGCGTTCCAGTAATGGAACACTAGGCATAAGTGGGTTAATGGTTATAACTGAAGTGCCAGGACTGGAATGTGTGGAGCAGTAGAGGGCGTGACGAGGCCTCTACCTTTGACAAAACTACAGCCTCTGACATGGGGTTGTGGGCGGCAGTCAGTGACTCGTTTCTTGCAGTGGTAATGGGATAGTCCTCTCTCCAACCCAGACATTTGCTTGATTCATGGTTACTTTGGGTAAAAGTAAATAAAAGTTTCACGTTGTGAATTCCCAAACTTTGGGGAATTCCTTCATGAACGAGATGAATTCTGTGTGTCTTGCATTCTGCTTCTGCTTTTAGGTTATGAGCTCCATCAGGGTCAAATATATTATCAATGCATTAGAAAAAACGGGAACAATTATAAATGAGTCAATAGAAAATAATTATAAAATCTGAAAAGGAAGATTCAGCAATTTTGCTTCTTCTAGAAATTCTTTGAAAATACAACTGGACGGGCACAGAGGCTCACGCCTATAGTCCCAGCACTTTGGGAGGCCGAGGCAGGAGGATCACTGGGGCCCAGGAGTTGGAGATCGGCCTTGGCAACACAGTGAAACCCTGTCTCTACAAAAAATACAAAAATCAGCTGGTTGTGGTGGTGCACATCTGTGGTCCCAGTCACTCAGGAGGCTGAGGTGGGAGGATCACCTGAGCCTGGGAGGTTGAGGCTGCAGTGAGCCAAGATCATGCCACTGCATTCCAGCCTGGGCGACACAGTGAGACTCTGTTTCAAAAATAAAGAAAATACAATTAAGTCAGAACAGAACGACTTAGGAGGGTCAGGAAAAACAATGAGGAAGTGTATTTAGTGACACAAAGATGTTTACAATACAGAGTCAACAAAAATGTATACGAGTCCGGGCACAGTGGCTCACATCTGTAATCCCAGCATTTTGGGAGGCCAAGGCAGGCGGATCATGAGGTCAGAAGATCGAGACCATCCTGACCAACATGGTGAAACCCCGTCTCTACTAAAAATACAAAAATTAGCTGGGCGTGGTGGCAGGAACCTGTAATCCCAGCTACTTGGGAGGCTGAGGCAGGAGAATTGCTTGAACCTGGGAGGCAGAGGTTACAGTGAACTGAGATCACGCCACTGCACTACAGCCTGGGTGACAGAGTGAGACTCTGACTCAAAAAAAAGAAAAAAAATAATGAATATGATATGATCCGACTTTTAAAAGGCAAAAAAATTGTGTATCTCTCTACTTAAATTTAAAGAAAAACAAATATTTTATTTGCAATATAAATAAATATATTGCACCCCCCAAGGTTGAAATTCATGCGTTTCCTTCTATGTTTTTATTCTTTTACTGTATTATTTAACATGTTTTCATAAACAATATGTAATTGATGTTTGAATCCTTTTGTGAGCTCCTTTCTACATTCAATACCGTGATTCTGAAATGTTACATATCTAGTTTTAGTTATTTTAAGTGCAAAAGAGTATTCTTTTGGATGACTACCCCAAAATTAATCTATTCCCATACTGACGGATATTCAGGTTACTCCCAATTCGTTTTCAGTGCTATAGACAATGCAGTAATGAACATTGGACTTGGAACTGCTGCCTCATTCTAACATGCACACCTCTGATTTTACTATATATATACTTTATATCCCAGCTCACTGCAAGCTCCCCCTCCCGGGTTCACGCCATTCTCCTGCCTCAGCCTCCCAAGTAGCTGGGACTACAGGCGCCCGCCACCTCGCCCAGCTAGTTTTTTGTATTTTTTTAGTAAAGACGGGGTTTCACTGGGTTAGCCAAGATGGTCTCGATCTCCTGACCTCGTGATCCGCCCGTCTCGGCCTCCCAAAGTGCTGGGATTACAGGCTTGAGCCACTGCACCCGGCCTGATTTTACTATATATTAAATTGCTTTTTAAAATGGTTGGACAATTAGCACTTCAGGTGGATGTTTGGGGTTAGTGAGATAATAGGAAATACTCATTTTCTTCTTTATGCTTCTCTGTATTTTCTAATTATTCTACCAAGAGTATTAACCACTTGGTTAATATATTTAACTTTTTTTAAAAAAAGAAAAACTTTTCTACTGCATTTTTGAAGATCGCATGAGTATGTTAACATATGTCACTTGATATTGAAAAAGCTCTGTGACTTACTAGTGGACCCATTGTACAGCTAAGAAAATAGAGGCTCAGGGAAGTCATATGGCTTATTTTCTTTGGTCACTAACCTGCTCAGGTGCCTACCTTCTCTGATCCTCAGCTTCTTCCTGTCATTCACATCAGCCTAACTGATAACAGTATTGAGGGCATAAAATAAGATGATGAATTAGGAATAGTAAAAAATATTAAGTGATTCATATACGTATATACATTTAGATGCAACTCGCTCAGCTAATATCTATAGAGCATCTACCGCGTGGCCCTGGTGATCTTTTCTCATGGCCATGTTCTTTATGTCCTTTCACTACTCTGCTTACGGTAAGAAATAACTAAGTATTGGGAAATCGAGGAGAAAATGCCTTCTTACAAGCCCTCCAGCTTCCTTCCACCCAGTCCTTCTCATGGAAAGCAGCATGCGTTAGCAAATCCTTAGATTTACTGAGGCTACTTACAACTTCCTCTGTTAATCCTTGGTTCTAAGCTGTAACATTCATTTAATTCAAAGACCTGTAAATACTGACTCAATTTAGAGAACAAAAATGGATTCAATACTAAAAGCCATTGCGTTTGGGTTTCACATCATTGTCTTCACAGGACTTCCTGGTTTCTAAGAAAGCAAATCCTGGCAAGGCTGGAGAGCTCCAGAAATCCAGTGCCTGGGCTCACAAAAGCCAGCCCTGACTTCACTAGGAAAAAGCCTCAAACTGCAGAACATACCCGGCAAGCTGTTCTTATCATTCCGAGGCCATTGCAGAGCCAGATATGGTTACACAGCCTTCTGAAGCAAAGATACACTAAGTCTAGGCAGGCCCTGGTTCCCTGTGATAAACTCCAGATCATCACCACCACAGGGCCCCGCTCCCAGATACTTCATCTTTCCCTGTAATACCTCACACATCCAGTTCTCCATTAGCTCTGTGATAATAATTTGACGTAGGTCCAAAGAGCAAAGGAACTTGGATTTGAAAGTCCGAGACCACTCTGCAAAATACCATTGCTTCTTTCACTTCAGAAAAGATTTTGGGAAGTGAATGAAACACATCCAGCTGTAGTTCTTCTGATGTTAGAGTTACTATATGACCCAGGAACTCTACTCCTAAGAATCTATTAAGGAGAAACAAAAACACACATCCACACAAAATCTTGTACACCCACATTCACAGCAGCACTGCTCTCGATAGCCAAAGGCCGAAACAGCACCAGTGTTCATCAACCGATGCGTGGATCAATACAATACAGTATATCCACAAAATGGAATATTCTCCAGCCACAAGAAAGAATGAATTAATTACTGCCACATGCTACAACATGGAGGAACCTCAAAAACATGTTAAATGAAAGAAACCCGTCACAACACACCACATACAATACGATTCGGTTTATATGAAAGGTTCAGACTAGGCCAACGTGCGGAGACAGAAAGTGAACTTGCGATTGTCTAGGGCTGGAGCGGGCAGGACTGGGGAGTGACTGCTGATATGTACAGTTTCTCCTTGAGGTGCTAAAAATGCTCTCAAAGTAGATAGTGGTGATGGTTGCACAGCCATGAATGTACAAAAAGCCATTGCATTGCACACTTTCAGCAGGTGAATTTTATGGTATGTAAATTACATCTCAATAAAGCTGTATGTAAAACAAAGAAAAAAAAAACTGGCCCCACAGAAGACAAAACATAAGCACAGTCAGCCTTCAGTCCACACAACAGCCATGTCAACACATAGAGTGACATGCTGTTTAGATGAAGGAAATGAGCCACAGAAAGTAATCGGGGAGTTTCAGCCTGCAGGAAAAAGCCGTTCCACCCTCACCCAGGCAGAGCAAGGTGTCCAGGCGAGGTCCATTGGCAGGATGTTACTGCCCACCGCAGCACTTGCAAGAAGTAAAACAGACCCCCCTCCACTGGAATGATCTCTGAGACTGGTCCATAAGTAGGACTGGCCCTTACCCTGGATCCTGAGTATAGGCAACGGGCAAAGCTGGAAGGATACGAAGACCTGGCTAGCACCCTAAGTTTCCCAGGCAAGAGGAAATCAACCCCAAGCACGCATGGTGACGGCAGCGATCGCCACCATCTAGAAGAATTAGGCTTTGTGCTTACGATCTGGGGAAAGTCTTCAGTGGATCAAACATTTTCTTCTCCTTCCCGTGAGGCTGCTTGGAAAAGCTGAGATTAAATGCTCTACTGATGTTCCTCACCACCAGCGCTGCTCTCTGCCGTGTGTCATGGATGAACATGTTTGCTGCGTTCACATGAAATGTGGGGAGAAGTTTCAGGGTTGAAATACGTGACGGACATGACACTCGCGCTATGAAACCAGCTTCCTCTGATAGCCACAGAGCAGAGCTGACACGTCCTCCCTGGAGCAGGCATGGGAGGCAGAGACGGCGTCTGGTGGCTCCCCCAGTCCCTGCAGCCTGTACGCAGTCGACACTGACAAAGAGAGTTCCCAAAAGAAATCTGGTGGATTGCCAAAGGCTTCATTAATTAATGAAATCAGTGGGGAGATAAATAATTGAAGGGAAAGAAATGGGTTCATCAGTTTGGCAACACTGAAATTTTCATGCATTCTGCCTAGGAGACGAATAAGCCCACAAGACAGGTGTCAAGAATAGATGTGCCCTTTTCTCCAGTTTTAGGTCTGGGAGACTTTCCGCTTTCCCACAAGTCAGCCTTTGGTATCACGATGGAGATGCCTGTTGCGCTCTTCCTGCAGACCAGCCACCTTAACCAATGGGCGTGGAGGCGGCTGTCTTCACTTTTCCTCCAAGTCCTCACTAAGAATTTTCCTGGGCCCTAAATGGGATGTTGGAGATGGGGGTAAAGTGGCAGTGAAAACAGCACTTGTTTCTAACATGACCTTTGGATCAGGATAAAAGTAGTAAACTTAAAATTAGATGAATGCTAAAATATTCCAAGCTGGATTCTAAGCTGGATTTTGGTGATGGTTACGCAACACCAAATTTACCAAAACTCATTGAACTATACATTTAAAATGGGTGAATTTGTGGTATGTAAATCATATCTCAGTAACGCCATTAAAAAAATGAAATAAAGACAGAAATTTTTAAAACTGCTGAAATCCAACATCAAAAACATGATCAAAGGGTTCCTGAAATATGAGAAGTCAATTTAAAATAATTTTCTTCATGGAAATTCAAAAGGAATGTGGGCAAGAAGGAGAAAGAGATGTGAAATAGAAAAAAGGAAAAGACAGCCTTAGTCCCACCTTCTATTTCATATGGAAGTAAATACAAGCTGATTCTGTTGTTCCATTAGCTATGAACCCACCTGGTCCCAATCCCCAGGTCACCATCATATAAACAAGGATGTGACGACGTAGTCTGTCAAATGTTTACTTTACAGTATCACCCTTGCTCTGGCACTTTCTCAACTAACTCACCCAGTAATGGTACCAATGAAATCAGTGAGGTTAACTCAACATGATTTAGTTTTGGTGCACACATGCTGGCTTCATGGGATCATTTATTACTTCCTATGTTAAAACACTTACGAGGAAAAAACTCCTGCATGCTAGAATGGAAATTCTGGTATTTACACTTCCCAACTTTGGAAAACAGGGAATTTTACTTATCTTCGGTCTTATGATACTTTTTTCCCCCATGAGACCACAAAGACTGAGAGTGGCAGTTCAGAGAGGAAAACTCTACGTTCATTCTCGTCCCTAAAAAGTGACTTCCCTTGGCTGCAGTAACTGAAATAACTCAAAACGACCGCACTCCCATCTTCAGGCTGTTCCGTCCTTTCCCATCTGAAAACAAATTTCCCGCAAACGGGTTGGCAGATTCTCCAAATATCTGAAAGTATCCAACAAGCATTTTTAGACTTCTGTTTTGTACAAAGTTATCTTCTCTGGATCCGTAAACTTTTCCACCTCTTGGTGGAAATTTTCAAATGTATATTTATGTTCATGTCTTGAATCATAAGACAAGCAAAATACAGAAAGAAAAACCACTACGAAAATTGACACAAGAGAGCAATCACCTCTCACAGTCCTGGAAAACAGGAGAGTTCTCTTAATTGGGGCAACCTCAGCCTTGGACTTCACCACCTACATACGTTGGGAGATGGTTTTTATTTCTCCTCCCCACCCCACTCCCCCCAAAAAACATAGAAACACCATCCACAGAGAGTCGTTATTCAAGCTAGGTTGTAGCAAGACTTGTTTGAAAGTTTAATCACATGGCTAGATGTGAAAGACTTGGGGACTATTTTACCACAAGTATTTAATTTTTTTTTTTTTTGAGACTGAGTCTCACTCTGTTGCCCAGACTGGAGTGCAGTGGCGCAATCTAGGCTCACTGCAACCTCCACCTCCCAGGTTCAAGCAATTCTCATGCCTCAGCCTCCCGAGTAGCTGGGATTACAGGTGCCCGCCACCAGGCCCAGCTAACTTTTTATATTTTTAGTAGAGACAGGGTTTCATCATGGAGGCAAGGCTGGTCTCAAACTCCTGACCTCAAGTGAGCCTCAAGCCTCGGCCTCCCAAAGTGCTGGGATTACAGGCATTAGCCACCGTACTCGGCCTTGAATTTTTTTCAATTGGCAAAAAAAAAATTGTACCTATTTATAGTGTACAACATAATGTTACAATACATGTTTACACTGTGAAATGATTAAATGAAGCTGGCTAATGTATTGATCACTTCTCATACTTATTTTTCTTATGATGAGAAAGTTTAAAATCTCTTCTTTTAGCCATGTTTAAATACACATTATTCTTAGTTATAGTCTCAATGCTGTATAACAGATCTCTGTACCCCTGAAGCTTTAACAGCACCAACCATCCTTTCTATATTGAGATAGTCCCAATATGACCTTGGCTGTCCGTAGCGCGTATGCTTTGAGTTGCTGGGGATCATGGACTTGTGTAGAGCCACCCGATCTTTTGCAGGGCAGTCTGGAGTTGGTTGAGTCTAGAGTTAGTGAGTTTTCACACATGTACCACACTACCAGCACATGTGAAAACTCACTAATTCTATACTCAATGCAGGAAAGGTTACATCATTTGCCAGGCCTGGTCAAAAAGAGAATGTGGGGTTCCTTTTTCAAAAACTATCAAGAATTTCAACAACAGAGAGCAGAGCCTTAACCCGGAAGTGTGGGGTCCCAGGTCACCGCACAGCTTGCGTGCCCAGGAGGACTCTCTGGCTCCGTGGCACCTTGACCCTACCACAGGGCAACTCCTCAAATATGACCAACTCAGGAAGAGAGTTAAGAACTGCCGAAATTAATGAAAATCTCCTGGTCAGGGGTTCGCTTTTTACAACGTCAGCACCTAGCTCGATGGTATCTATGCACAGGCTGCAGCCCCAGGGCCGAGTCGTGAGTTCACCATTGAGTCACACTCTGGTTCTTGCCTCTCTTCTCAGATCCATCCAGGAGTTGCACAGGAAGAAACTTCCATTTGCCTGGCACGATCAGTGTTTGGGGCTGGGGAGTCTCTGGAAGTGAACTGCATGCCACTGTAACAAGCCAAGAGCCGCATGTGGGGACAGGGCTTTTAACAAAAGCACAATGGGATCCAGCAGCCTCTGACTGCTTCAGGTTTCAGTGAACTGCTACGATGACAGACGGGCCATTACTCCCACCGCACACGGGAGTTTCCACTTTTTCTTAGCCCTTTCCATAGGCGATGCCTTTCATGCCTGCAGACAGCGTTTATGAAAGAACCAGCCTGGGGAATGAACACTGACCAGTCCCAAGGAGCTTGTCAAACTGCAGGAAAGCAAGATAAGAAATTCAAATTGTAGAGTCCAAGACTAACTGCTACTCTCCTGGAATGTACAGCGTGGTTTGAAAATAAAAAGCCAGGCCCAGCACAGTGGCTCACACCTGTAATCCCAGCACTTTGGGAGGCTGAGGCAGGCAGATCACTTGAGGTCAGGAGTTTGAGGTCAGCCTGGCCAACATGGTGAAACCCTATCTCTACTGAAAATACGAAAATTAGCTGGGTGTGGTGGCACACACCTGTAGTCCTAGCTACTCGGGAGACTGAGGCAGGAGAATCGCTTGAACCTGGGAGGTGGAGGTTGCAGTGAGCCAAGATTACGCCACTGCACTCCAGCCTGGGCCACAAAAGGAGACTACATCTCAAAAAAGAAAAACAAAACAAAACAGGATTCAGCCTGGGCAACACGGCAAAACCCCCTCTCTACACAAAATACAAACATAGCTGGGTGTGGTGGTGTGTACCCGTAGTCCCAGCTACTTGGGGAGGGCTGAGGCAGGAGGGTCACTTGAGCCAGGGAGGTCAAGGTTGAAGTGAACTGTATTTGAGCCACTGCACTCCAGCCTGGGTGACAAAGTGAGAGCTTGTCTCAAAAAAAAAAAGAAAAAAAAAAAAAAAGTCAGTGTTAGGACACCTGATTTCACCAGGCAAGGCCGTGAGGAGGTCAGGAAATCTCCTTAGAGAAGTGCACACTGCACACTGAACCACGTCTTTGCCTTCTAGAATCTCCTGAGCAGGGCTCACTCTGGTGCTCCAAGTTCGTGTATTCCATTCCACCTGCCTGATGCCCTTCCCTCCCCCTTTTCTCCCACTGTTGACTTGCCAAACATGTTTATCCTTCCAAACCCTGCTTAAGCCAGCTCCTTCTCCTCCCTGCCTCCCGTTGAACAGTCAAGTGCATCTTTCCCTGTTCCTCACAGGCCCTTCTCTATTGGCCATGGAGCTCACTGTCACAGAATGTAGCCACTTACTCACTGCACAAGTCTGTGAGACAAATGACAGAAAAGACCCGGCACAGTCCTGGGCCACATGGCATTGACAAGTGCTATTTCCTTTCATGTGTATATCTGCTGTCCCATGAAGCAGGCTCCCTGAGGAGCTAAGTGCCTTTCGCCATCATATCCACAGCTCCCAGCATGGACCTGGCATAAGAGGTGGTTAATAAATATCCACAGAATGAATGAACTGAATGGTCAGTCGCATCCACCACACTGCTCCAGGGAAATGCCCAGGTCACGGCTAACTCATGATGGGACCTGTCAGAGGGCTGTAGCTGCTACCCTGCGACCGGGTAAGGCACCATCCTTAACAAAGCCAAAGGAGGGATATTTTACCTTCCACAAATCCAGCTCATCATGTAGTGTTTGTAAGCTACATTTGACATGGGACAAGTCAGTAATTGAGCTCTACCTGTTTTCTAGGAATACATGTTTGTAAGGGGGTTTCCTCTGCCTGGTTTTGCCCTCTTTATTCCTCTTCTCTTTCTTTATGAGTGGACCTCCGGCTTCTGACTGCATTTTCCTGGCACAGAGCTGTGAATGCTGTGTGTCCAGAGAGGCTGGAGAGTGGACAGGCATCGACCTTCACCCCTGGGTAGGGGCTTCTGGGCCAGAGGCCCAGTTTGCCTGCATGAGCTGTGCAGCCCTGAAGACTGCTGACCCCCAGGCTCCCCATCTGTGAAATGGAGATAAGAAGAGTTCCAAGTCAAGGGCTTGTGGTGAGGATTATCCGTAGACCTTTGCCTGGTATATCATCTTAAATGTCGCTGTGGTCATCATTATTGTCATTGTGCCATCACCATGGTGTGGGTCCTGGCTCTGGGTTTCTTTTTGTCAAAGTTGCCCTCTTCTTGCTGGTCACCCTCCTTCTATCCTGAGGTTCCAGTCCTCTCAGCCCAGAATCATTTATAGAACTTAAAAAAAAAAAAAATGAACCTGAATTCGTTGGTCCAAGGTAGGACCCAGGGAGGCCTTTTAAAAATGCTTCCTAGGTAATCCTCACGTGCAGGCAATGTTGAGAACATGGGTTAGACTCTGCCACCAGGACCTGAAAAGCGTGATGGAGCTGCAGCCATGGTGGCCAGCTGCTGTGTCTGTCCCCGCCACACAGGGGCTGCTGCCCACTGCTGTGTGTCAGCTCCCCAAACCCCAAATTCTTCCACAACTGGCTCTATACTACCTCATTTTTTTTTTTTTCCCCCTCCTCATTATTCTCTCATAGCAAATAAAACTTGGTTTGCTTGTCCCTGGGCAAAGTCCCCAGCCCAGAGTTCCTCCTTCCACATCTTACTGTAAAGACACAGGTTTACTGGGGCTGTTAGGGGCTGAGTTCTCCTCTTCTGACCCACTGCAAGCTCTATCCCGCTTCTTCCTTCACTCAGAAGGTTTGGGTCCGATTATTTTTCAGTCCCACGGGGGAGTAAGACCCTCAGAGTGAGGGGCACCCTTTGGGTAGCCTCTTGGGATCTGAACTGGCAAATTTCACATGCCTGTTTTGTTTCGAGTTCAAAAGATAACTCCAGTGAAAAAAAAACCTCTAGGAGAACACGAGGATAACATCATAAACAGTGCTGATGAAAGATGCCAGCAAGCCGTGAGAGCTGAGGCGGCCAATCCTTGTCTCCAGGGAATGACAGAGGAAGAGAGGCCAGAAGGAGCAGAGCAAGCCCTGGGCTATTCCAGAGAAAGCAAGGGAAGGCCCAACAAGGTGAGTGACCAGAGGCAGAAGAGACAGACCCAAGCCACCCTCCATCCACCCATCAGACCATCAGAAGAGACAGAGAAGGAAAAAGAGCTAAGGCAGGCATATTCTCAGGGGTGGGGGGTGTTACTCACACCTGCCTGCCCCACCCCACCCCACCCCCAAGATTCCCAGCCACCACTGGGGGATGGGAGAGGGGAGGGGAGGGGAGGGGAGGGGAGGGGAGGGGAGGGGAGGGGAGGGGAGGGGAGGTGAGGAGAGGAGATAGGGGAGGGGCAGGAACGGGGCACAACTCTAAAACTGCCGCCCTTCCCAGATAGGCTCCCTTAGAGAGCGCTCGGCTCTATTTCGTTCTCAAAAGTCCCCACGGGTTTCCCTTCAGCAGGGAGCCTGTGCGGGTCTGGAGCTGTGTCCTCAAGGTATCCAGACAGTCTACCGTGGAAGTCGTCTGCTTCATCTCAAAAGTTCACATAAATGTTGTGTATTATATCATGGTATACTCATGTTTAATTTTTTAAAAATTCTTTTCCCTTGCCTGTTTCGGCAACACAGATGCCTGAGTGAGACGGCTGGGTCCCTCCTATGCTCTGGACACCCCTTGTTCACCACAAAGCGGCCCCCGCAGACGGCGCCTCGGCTAAGACCTTTGCATCCACCCTGGACGCCTCGCTGGCCGGGTCAGGAAACAGGGCCGCACTCACATGGACAGAGGATGTGCCAGGCCAACTCACACCAAGGGGAGGAGTCCTGGTCTTGGTGAGTCCGAGGTCCTACGGAGGGTACGGTGGGGGCTGTGCTGGGGGCAAGCCCAGCTGCATCCCAGCCCCGTTCTGCCAGCGCTGCGCACTGCACAGCCCCTGAGTCCGAGGTCCCACGGAGGGTACGGAGGGGGCCGTGCTGGGGGCCAAGCCCAGCTGCGTCCCAGCCCCGCTCCGCCAATGCTGCACCGCACAGCCCCGGGGAGCCCCCAGTCTAGTGGCTCACAGGGAGGGTCCGAAGGAGGCAGGAACCAGCTCCAGGGTCTCATGCATGGAAAGTTCCCTCATCTGGAGGCTGTAAATCCTCCCTCTGCCCAGACAGACTGAACATTTTTAGGAAATGGCAGCTGGAGGCGGGCTGGCGGTCATAGGGCACAGCCAGGTCGTGACCTTGCAAGCGCCTGCTTAAGGAAGGTGCATTTTCCCTGGTGAGGAAAGCTATACGGGAGCTGCTGAAGACCAGGCTCTCTTTAAAAAGACAAACAACAGGCAGGGCATGGTAGCTCACACCAGTAATCCCAGCCTGGCCAACATGGTGAAACTCTGTCTCTACTAAAAATACAAAAAATTAGCTGGGTGTGGTGGCGGGCACCTGTAATCCCAGCTACGAGGAAGGCTCAGGCGGGAGAATTGCTTGGATCCGGGAGGCAGAGGTTGCAGTGAGCCAAGATCGTGCCACTGTACTCTGGCCTGGGCAACAGAGCGAGACTCTGTCTCGAAAAACAAAACCAAACAAGAAAAAGACAACAGTTCAGCCACTGGGGAAGACAGAAGGAATGGAAAGCAGGAGATCAGTCCTAATGTGGCAAAAGTCGGAATGAATATAAAAAATTCAAAGAATTAGGCACATTTTAAATATTTCTCTGGTCCTCTCCCCCGACCTCCTCTCAAACTTGAACCCTATTATTCCTCTAGAGATGGAGGCCAAATGAGGATTTTAGTGACACCACAACATTTTCATTATATCTTTTGGTCTTAAGTAACTTCCAGATTTCCACATGATTTGGGGGCCGCTTTATGGTGAACAAGGGGTGTCCAGAGCATAGGAGGGACCCAGCCGTCTCACTCAGATGGGAAGTCTTTTCACCCTAAAAGAAAATTCAGGAAAATTTCAGGAAAGGCAAGAATATGAAATGCATGTCCATGTGATTCTATTACAATATTTAGAGAATAAAATCACGCTGTGCTCAGGTATTGCTAGCTCTGGGGCTTTGGGAGAGTTAGTTAACCTCTCTGTGCCTCAGTTTCAAATTAGATTAGAGAAAATAATTGGCAACCCCCAGGGCTGGGGGCAAGCTGAAATGAGATCCTATGCAAAGCAGACAGCTTCCAGTAAGTGCTGCGTAACACATGTTGATTACAAAGTACATAAATGATTACATTATAAAGTGTAATATGATAAGTGACCATTTGGGAAGAATATCATTAGAAAGTGACCTTTTTTCCCCCTGTGTTTACTATCTCAGGGCGGCGTCAAAGACACTGTCCATACAACAAGTTACCAAACCCTGCGGGCTTTCAGACCTGTGCCTTGTCTGCGCCTCCCCTCCCAGAGCTGCAGGACCCTCAGCCTCTCTCTGCTTCCTGCTGTGCCAGCTCACCTCGTTCCTCTGCTGTATAGGAAAACTCCAGCCTCCTGCCCTGTCCCGCCTCACCCACCGGCCCACTCTGGTCTCTGGCACTCCCTGAGAAGCGTGCACACTGGGACCAATACTCCCCGCTTCCAGACCTACCGTGGGGGCTGTTCTTCTCTAGGAAGTATTTCAGGAAGCCCAGACTGGGCAGGGGTGGTGAGGCGTTCCCCTGGTGTGCCCGCGCAGCCCCGCCCTGCGGGTCTTATCCATTGTGTGGGAACCCGTCACTGAGGTTTCTGTCTCGCCCTCTGGGCAGCAGGCTCCTCAAAGGCACTCGCAGGGTCGGCTTCCTGTGTGTATTCCCATGGGCCGAATATAGGGGTTCCCTAAGAAACACTGAAAGGGGATTCTGGAGTTGGGTGGGGAGCTGGAATAACTGGCCCCACTTCTGTCGACCTTTGAGAGCCTGAAAGCGAGGAGGGAGAAGGGAGATGGGAAGACAAAAGGGAGGGACACAGCAGTTATGGAACCCTTAGGGTCCCCCAGGACTAGTTATGGGACCCCCTAGAGTCCCCCAGGGCTGGGGAGCTGAAGCCTAACTTCAGGCAGGGCAGGGTGCTGGTCCTGGGAAGGAAGTAAAGGTGGCCCCTCCTGTAAGTGAGAAGCACCAGGGATGGAAAGGGAAAGGCTTGAAATACCAGCAACTGTGGGGATGGATGCTAGGAGGCAAATTAATACTAGTGAGAACTGGGTGGTGGATTAGTACTCACTGCTGGACTGGGTGCTGGATCACTACCCACTGCTGGACTGGGTGCTGGATCACTACCCACTGCTGGACTGGGTGCTGGATCAGTACCCACTGCTGGACTGGGTGCTGGATCAGTACCCACTGCTGGACTGGGTGCTGGATCACTACCCACTGCTGGACTGCAGTGGCGCAGCGCTCACTGTGATGGTCAAGGAAACAGCAATGAAACCCCCAGGTGGGAGCAGGTTTGTGAGTACCTCTCTGGATTCTTCTTGAGATATGTTAATCTGTTCACTCCAGGGAGGTTTGGGAAAGGAGGCTCCCTAAACTGGTGGGTGGGGAGGGGAACGAGGAGGGCCTGTCTGCACAGATCTGGGTGTGGAAGGGGTCCTGTCAGATCATCCAGCCTCGCCCAGTTCCTCGCTGCACCGGGCTGCCGTGGTGCCAGCATGACCCCCACGCAGACTTATCAGGGCAGAAAGCACTAAATATTTGAATACATTACGGCCATGTGTCTACTTTTAAGTTGGTTTACGATTTTTTTCAATTCCCATGTAAAGTATTTCTTCATTTAAATTAATGAATTGCCACTTTTGTTGGGACCCTATTAGTCCTCAGAAATGGGTTTGCTTTGATTGGACCAACCGGATTCCTGAGTGTACCTGACAGGGCTGGGAATTCCCCCTCAAGCAGTGGGTCTCAGTTGTGGGCAAGTTTGTTCCTCTAGGGGATTTTTGGCTCTCACAAGTAGGAGTGGGATGACTCCCCCCGGCATGTAACAGTTAGAGGCCAGGAATGTGGCTAAGCATCCCATTCTGCACGGGTCGGCCTCTTCCACAACAAAGGATTACTGGGCCCAAAATCTCAACATGGAGATTGAGAAACACCTTGCCCTCAAGGAATGTCACCCTTGAGGCCCTGGCCAGGAGGCCAGCGATGAGGCAACCCTGATCACCTGACTTCTTGTGCTCATCTCTTCTCTAAGCCACAACACACATTCAGTGCTGGGTACTCTGCTCTGTGCTACAAACGGTGCGATTACACCTCCATGCCATCAATGAGCATCAGTGCAGTTATGAAGAGAGGACTGTAATCATTGTCATGGAATGTAATCATCTAGAAAAAGTGACTGTTTTATGAAGGATGAATGGGGTGATGGGAGAACGTCAGGAAAGCAGAGGCTGGAGGCAGATGCTAGAAATGGACTCACAGGCATAGAAATGGTTCCTATGCAGGCTACCCACACAAGAGGCCGAAGAATCTGCTCACCATCCGCCTTGCAACCTGCCCTTCCCCCAACAGAAAAGAGACAAGAAAAGAAATGAGCCCGATGACTTACTCCTGGGAGGCAGGACACAGTCTGAGATGATTGCATTGATTGTCTGCTGATGGCTGCAGTATCCTGGGAAGAAGATGTGCTTGCATGGACAGATAAGTTCTTTAAAATTTCATCCATCTCGGTTAACCTCTACCACAGAAGACTGACAGCTCACGAGGAGCCCATGGAGATGGGCAAGAGACCAAATTTCACTCTAGGATCAGTTCACGTCTCCCATTCTCATTTCAGAGTTCATCTAAGATAAACACTGGCAGGATCTTTGCAGATAATAATCTTCCTTCAAACTCAGTGGTGGATTTGTGGAAAGTCCACTGAAGAACAGAAAGCCTCTGACTCCATCCACCCACCGCCTTGGGAACTCTGAGAGCAGCCACCACAGGTATCCTCGGGAGTAGCTGCTCAGTCAAGTTCCATCCTTGGTTAAACATTGGTTTTAAGAAGAGCTCATCTTTAATTTAATGTATGTACTGCATTGTCACTCAGATGGTTTTAATCACAAGGCCCTTTCCCTTCTCCCACCATCTCTGACTAAACCACAATAAAACCAACACTCCCTGAAAACTATAGTCGTATAAAGTACTGCTGTTAGTTTTTCTCCAAGTTCTAAAATACTACCTTTTCTTGCAGTAATTTTGCTGCTCTTAACAACTAGGATGAAAGGTATGCAAAGGTCTACACAGTAGAGATTTGTTCCTTATTTGAAAAATATTAGCTGGAGGCCGGGCACAGTTGCTCACACCTGTAATCCTAGCACTTTGGGAGGTCGAGCTGGGCAGATTGCTTGAGGTCAGGAGTTCGAGACCAGACTGGCCAACATGGAGAAACCCCGTCTCTACTAAAAATACAAAAAAAAAAAAAAATAGCCAGGTGTGGTGGCACACCCCTATAGTCCTAGCTACTCAGGAGGCTGAGGCAGGCTTGAATCCAGGAGGCAGAGGTTGCAGTGACCTGAGACTGTGCCATTGCACTCCAGCCTGGGCAACAAGAACAAAACTCTGTCTCAAAAAAAAAAAAAAAGAAAGAAAAGAAAAGAAAAATATTAGCTGGACATGGTAGTACACACCTGTAGTCCCAGCTACATGGGAAACTGAAGCAGGAGGATTGCTTGAGCCCTGGAATTCAAGGCCAGCTTGAGCAACAAAATGAGACTGGCCTCTTAAAAGAAAGACCAGTCTCACTTTTAACATTTTAAACAAAACTAAAAAATAAACTTACTACACATCTGTTACGTGCCAGGGTCTGCACTGGGCATGGGAGATAGACTGTGCAATATGCCGTGGCAAGGTATGAATGTGCAGGGGAAAGCAGAGCCCAGATGATCTGAGTTCACATCTCAGCTCTGTTCCTTCTTATGATCTAGCTGAGTTGCTTAATCTCCCTCATCTTTACTTTCTCTCTCTGTAAAATGGAGCATGATGAGCGTGTTCACATGCTAGTTTTGTTATGAGGCTAAAATGAGTTAATAAATGTGAAGTCCATGTACTGGCACATAGGAGGCCCTCAGTCAAGGCAGGCTGTTATCATTCTCGCACATCCTGTAGGTCAGCCAGTCACCTCAGTGTCTCTAATGACCTCTGCAGGTTACCTGGCATATCCTAGACTGAGGTATCATCTCCCACAGGAATGTTTTATTCTTCTATAAAAAAACACAATGGGGGTCAGGCGCGGTGGCTCACACCTGTAATCCCAGCACTTTGGGAGGCCGAGGTGGGCGGGTCACAAGGTCAGGAGATCGAGACCATCCTGGCTAACACAGTGAAACCCCATCTCTACTAAAAATACAAAAAATTAGCCGGGTGTGGTGGTGGCGCCTGCAGTCCCAGCTACTCGGGAGACTGAGGCAGGAGAATGGAGTGAACCCGGGAGGCGGAGCTTGCAGTGAGCTGAGATCTGGCCACTGCACTCCAGCCTGGGCAACAGAGTAAGACTCCGTCTCAAAAAACAAACAAACAAACAAACAAAAAAACCACAATGGGATACGTGTGCAGAATGTGCAGGTTTGTTACATAGGTATGCGTGTGCCGTGGTGGTTTGCTGCACCTACTGACCCATCCTCTAAGTTCCCTCCCCTCGCCCCACCCTCCAACAGACCCTGGTGTGTGTTGGTCCCCTCCTTACAGGAATTTTAGTGTCTGGCTTCAAAGTACCATAAAGTTCAAAATGCACCTCTCATCTTGGAGGATCCTACACAGAAATGACCATGAAGCAGTTATGATGTTTAACCTGAGCAGAGATGCCTGTGCCAACCAGAGTTATTGGGAACAGCATCATGCTGATATCATCTGAGTTTAAAATAACCAAGAAAAAGAAGAACTCACTAAATGTTTTCTCCCAAGGTCAGCCAAGCACAGGGGTGTGGTTTTCCAGAGGAACTTTGTCATGTTGCCCATAGAATTTCCAGGCTGACGGTGGAACTTAAGTGGGGGGAAACAATTCTAGTAAGAAGAGTTTCATGAGAAAGTGCTGCAACGAGGTCTCAACGCTCTTTGTGTTGGGTCTCTAGAGCCTCTGCTAGTTTCTGGATGCGCTGCTGTTACGATATAAGACTGAAAGGTGTAGGGGGTTGAAACCCACTTGTTTTTATCAGAGCAAGACACAGACTTGCAGTGTGTTATGAGAAATCAGCTCCAAAGGACATGAGGATATTCAGTAAACTAATGGGTATGTAATTTGACACAGGTAGTTTTTCATTTTTAAAATGCTATATTTTGAGTCGATGTGGGGGCAGCTATTGTTACCTGGAAATCTATGAGTAATTCACTACGAAAGGGAATCTTGAGAGATTCTCTCTCTCAGCTTCTTTCAGAAAGAGAATACACAAGCCTTCTCTTCCTCTGTGTCTCCTGTATTAGAAATTCCACTCTTCCCATTTAGTTAACTAACAAATGTTTACCATCCTTACGCTCAACCAGCGTGGAATATACAAAAAATATACAAAATGGACAAGTCAACAGCTAACCACTTGATCCCTCCCTGCCCAGCACAGTTTATGCTGTGTGTGAACGATTTATAAAACTGTTCAATGAAAGAAGCATCCTGTTTCATTAGCCAATAAATGCTTCTATTAGAATACCCCAGGGCAGGCGCAGTGGCTCACGCCTGTAGTCCCAGCTGCTGGAGGAGGGGGGCTGAGGCAGGAGGACTGCTTGAGCTTAGGAGTTAGAGGTTGCAGTGAGCCAGGATGGCGCCACTGCACTCCAGCCTGGGTGACAGAGCGAGACCCTGCCCACCCCCCAAAAAAGTCATACCGCCATGGTTTAGGGGGCTGTTTCCACATTGTCTTCCTGATAGATCCTAAGCTTCTTTAAGGAAGAACCAGTTTCCCATTTATTGCTATGTCTATAATATATAGTGCCTGAGACATGATAGTCAACACTATTTGTTGAATAAATGAAGGGATGGATGGGTGGATGGAGGACAGATGGATGTATCATGTATGTGTGTGAATGGATGAAGGAACGGTGACTGAAAGGTAGGACGTATGATCAAGGGAAGAAGTAGAGCAAATTAGATTGGAGAAACAAGTTAAGACAAATAATGAAACCAACAGGAAATCTTTGTGAAGCAAGAGAGAGCCAAGGAAAAGAAGACAGGTTAGATGGATTGTTCCATGATAATGTTAACAAAAAATTATACTCTTTTTAAGGTATTTCCTCTTATTCAGTCATTAGAAGAAAATGGGTATCAGCCAGTCGTGGGGTTTCCCTTGGAAACCCTTTAGACATTTGAAAATTATAACTATTTAAACTGTATCTTGTTTTGCTCACAGTTGCATCTGTGGGACCTGACACATATTAAACACATAATAAACATCTGTTGAAAGAAAGAGTTCATGCTTTAAGCTTCCTCTTTTCTACAGCCAGGCAGCAATTGGAGACCGAAGCCCATGCATGAAGCCAGATTTCAGAGTTCCAGCGCTTCCTTTCCAAACTGATTCACACACAAAGAATAATGAATTTGAGTTGCCCAAGCTCTAGGAAATGTTACATGATTATTATGATTATATTTCAAAATATGAGTGATGAAAGGCGTTTCTCCAAAGATTTAGATGTCAAACCCCTTTCAGAAATGTGAACGTGGGCCAGGCGTGGTAGCTCACGCCTGTAATCCCAGCACTCTGGGAGGCCAAGGTGGGTGGATCAACTGAGGTCAGGAGTTTGAGACCAGCCTGGCCAATATAGTGAAATTCTATCTCTACTAAAAATACAATAAAAATAAAAAATAAATCAGCTGGGCATGGTACCACATGCCTGTGATCCCAGCTACTCGGGAGGCTGAGGCAGGAGAATCGCTGGAACCCAGGAGGGGGAGGTTGTGGTGAGCCAAGATCACGCCATTGCACTCCAGCCTGGGCGACAGAGCAAGACTTCATCTTAAAAAACAAAGAAATGTGAATGCAGCTTTGTCCCATAACCATTGGACCTCCTTTCCAGAATAAAGGAGACTGTACAACATGTGTGACATTTACCAAACCCTCATTTGAGTATCCAATAATTTAAAACAACGGCAATGGCAGGAATTATGAAGATGACATTCTGGGTAAGTTCCTGGTTCCCTCTTCCCCAGTTTCGTATCTGTTTACAGTCTAGTGTAAGTCTGGCCATTTGTTGTTAAAATGAAGCTAAAAAAATATTGGATTAGGAAGAATTTTGCCTTCTGTTCAGTCTTTCTTCTAACCGTCTTTCTTTTTCTGATTAAGAAAAACTCGTCCCCAAATCTACATCTACTTACGCTTTCAACCAGCACAGAGTGTACCTGCTCTACTTCTACACTAAAAACTGACCTCTCCCTTTTTGGAGTTAAGAACCCTGAACCATGATCCATTTCTTACCACCCATCTTTTCTATCTAGGACATCCTCTCCTTCTTCCCTTGAACCATCTGCCTCCTCTCCTATAAAGCTTCGGCAGCAGGATCAGGACTCTCCCACTAGTGTTCTTCTCATACTAACTGCATCTCCTTGACTGGCTATTGCTTTCCCCTTCCTTCCAGCTGTGTGCTCATCTCTTCGCCACCGCTGTTTGGTGGATTTTAAACTTGAGAGCACAGACAACAACTGCTGCCTTCTTCACCAATTCCACAGCAGAGCCTCGCAGACAGTGAAATCCCAATACAGTGACGACTCACTCACCCTCTGGGTGTCACCCCTGTCGGCCTCTTCCATGGGACCCCTACATTTACTTTCTACTCATAGCTCCACTTAGCTTCCCCAGGCCAAAGCTGCTAACTGTTTGAACCTCTACTCAGCGTCTGAATATCAGAAAGTGTTTTGTTTGTGCATTGGGTTTGGGTTTTTTGTTGTTTCTGTTTTGGCTATGCTTCCGAGGAAGTCTTGCTCTTTTTCCTTCGAATTCTATTCCATTAGGCTTTTTTGCTGTGAAATTGCTGAGTCTGGAAACTCAAGAGAACCGACATGGCAGACTTTGACTTACATGCTGTCAATCTGCTTTGGAAGGTCATGTGGCAAATCTGCCCTTGAGGACCATTTTCAGGCAGGAAAAACAGTAATTTAAGCCTGGCTGCTTTTCAGAATTCTTTGCAAACATCAAACACTCACAATCCAACCGTTTCTCTGTGTACTAACATGTGCTTTTCAAAATGAGTGTCATATTCTTTTTAGTAATACTTTTCTATGTTTTATGCCCTTTAAATAGTTCTCGTCTTTAACTCTATGTAGCTCTAGTTTGTTTTCTGCCATATGCTATTTTGCCCCATTTTCAGGTAACTTTTCTACCTGAATTACTTAGGACCTCTGGATTTACAGCAGATTTTATAAGACATAGATGATAGCATATTTAGATAAGGATCACAGCAAACAGAACCTCATTGAAACCACCCGTTCTTCCTGCTTCCACATGGCAGGGTTGCTCGAGGTTTATAAGTAATGATTTTGGCTTTAGCAGCCGGAAGGTATGATGAGGGCTAAGTGACCTTCACACATGTTTATCCTAAATTATAGATAATTTTAAGAGTCAAGAATGGGATTACTACTTATCTGTTTTATAAAGGCTAATTATTTGGGATGCCCGTCAGAAGAATGGTATCCCTTATCAAACACTTCCTTAGATGTACTGAATAAAAGCATCAGCTTAGCCGGTACCTGTTAAGAGGCCTATTGGGACTACGGCTTTCTAAGAGATGTGTTATTTGATTCTAATTACAATTAACTTTGCTTATTACTAAGTAGATAATAATTTTCTCATTTCATATTTTTTCTCAATATCAATTTTTCTCCCCAGAGAGAACATTCAGAAGATGTAGTCCTTTTAACGTAGAACTCTGCCTGTTCTCCCTGCCTGCCTCCCATGTCCCTAAACACACACACACACACACAAACACACACAAACACACACCTCCCTTCTCTCAAGATACTTTTTTTCCAGCTGAGAGTGGTTGACTAATCACAGATGAGTTAATCCTTCCACAGTTTTGAAAAAGTCTAGCAACCCTCACCTTGAAGAGCGTGAATAGCGTGGCTAATCCATCTAAGAACAATGCACGAAAATGAAAAACGGAGAATCCTGTCGGGCAGTTAATTTGTTACTCATACTTGTTGAACTTAAGATTTGGAGCTAAAGAAGTGCAGACGAGAGCGAAGACCCGTCTTAATTTAGGCTTTTAGGCAAACCTGGGCAGGCAATATCACATTTATCAGTGCGAATTCTCCAACGCTCTCTAAAACTTTATTTCAATGATCTCACCTCCTGTAAGGAATTAATTCCCCCTTAGCTTTACCACAGGATCAATATCATATCTTGAGAAGTGTTTAGGTTTTCTAAAAAAAGACCAGACACTGAAGACTTACATAAACATCAAAGCATTCCTTTTTTAATTCCTCGATATGATGGAGAAATTCATAGGCCGAAAATTAGGTAAATAGAGAGGTAATTACCAATGCCTGTTTCCTTGACAACTCCCCTCCCCCACCCCTCCTGTGATAGGGAAAAACCAAAATGAAAGTGAGGAGGGGTAGCCACAAGCCAGGCTGGATTTTAGCAAACCAAAGCAAGAAGCAGAGCAGAAAGCTGCAAACGAGACACGAAATACAAATAAATCAATGTATATCAGGGCTGCATATTGTGTAGTATTTTTGTGGTTGCCATAGAAACGTCAGCGACGGAAGAACATGTTGCATGACACAGAAGAGAGCAATATGTAATAGGAACATTCCCCCCACCACCACCCCGCGCCCAGCTTCGTCTATGGCAGAGAAAATGCTTTAGCCCCGGGAGGGGGCTGGGTGGGTGGGTAAATGAAGCCAGGAACAGCAGCTTGAAATCACAGCCCAGAAAGGGACGCTTACCCGGCCCAGCACAAAGCGAGGATCCTTTTGTACCAGCAGAGCCTCTCTTCGCCTTCCTCCAGGCGCCCCCTGCACCTTTCCCCCGCTCGCCTTGCACTCCCCCTCCCCCGAAACCTACCCCTTCCAGAGGTCCTAAGGAAATCCAGCCCAGGAGAGAAAACATGATAGGAAGAGGAATGCAAACATCAGCCACACCCAGCGGGAAAGGTGCCTGCGAACGGCACCAGGAGCACCTACCTCCTTCCTGGCAGCCTTTGGCACATGGACTTAGAAACCAGAAGCTGAGACGGAGCCGGCTGGGTTCAGAAATTGCCACTAGTTTATAAGAGCTGTAAGTCAGCCAACACTGGAAAGAAAAAGCGAGACTCCACCCATGGGGTGGACCCTTCAGGAAGAAAAAAAAAAAAAAAGTGGTCCTCAGCTGACGTCTCTCCCCACCCATGTCACTTCCTTTTAAAGCTACAAGTTAGCAGTTGCCGAGAGGGAAGAGCGAGCTGGTGTAATATGAGTCACTCCCTTCCCCTTCCAATTAGTGTAAGGCAGTGCTTCAGTTGGCCTCACGTTTGAAATCGCTTTTGAAATCTGGCTCGGGAAGCTGCCAGGATTTAAAAAAAAAAAAAAAATCAAAGCCCCCTAGAAGTGGCCTTGCTTTCTCTCCCCTTTCTCCCAAATCCTGTTGCATCCCTGCGCCCTAATGGCTCCTCCGACCTCAACCCAGACTCTAGCTCCGTCTGTGTTGCAACCTGGAAATTGTCCTCAGTTGGCTCATTTTTAATTCAGCGAGCATAGGATCAATATGCCCACCCTCAAAACTCTCCCCTCACCTCTCCTCGCTCCGCCGTGCTGGAAGGAGATTGCGTTGCACTCAGAAGAGTCTAAAACCATCTTGAACAAAATAAGCCTCAGCACTCAAGAGATTGAGATGTTAAGAACTGGGATGAAAGAAGCTTGGAGGTCGATTGATGGATTTTCTGCTTTCAAACCCTGGCACCATGGTTGATTACCACTGCACAGGCGTGCACAGCCATGCACACACACACCGTCGCATGCTCACATGCACGTGGCATTTATGCAGGTGTATTACAGAGGGTCTGGGCAGATCTTTATGGTAAAATAGTGTCGTCACAGTTTTAGAAAGGGTGGGCTGTTGAGAGTCCAGAAATGCTAGGTTCTAGAAAATTATTTCAATTTCAAAACACTGAAGGTATATTCCTTTCAAATGTCCACTATTACAGCCATTGTCAAAATATATTTAACTATTTACTTGGCTCCCGGGTTAACTCTGTTCTTTAGATGTTTACAATCTATAAAGGAAAAATACATGTGCTCACAAATAGCTCGAGCACATTGCAGAATTACTAAGAGCTATGCAAGTGTCAAAACCAGTGTGTCATGAAGACAGAATAGAAAGTGCTTTTTTGATTGCGATGGGGGAAGACATTGATCATTCAGGAAACAGGGTTTGGAGTGGGTCCTAGGGGAGGTGGCATTTTTCTTGTCTGTGATGAGAGAAGGAGAGTGAAGCAGAACCGGGTGTAAGAGAAAGGACATGTGAGGCAAAAAAAAGGATCAGAACAGAAACCCATTTGTGGCAATAACTTGTGTTAATATCCATGTGAAAATAAATTTGACCACAGAGTAATGCTTATAAAAGATGTTTATAAAAAGTTCCTTGTAGTCATCATCTCTCATAACTTTCCAAACTACGTTTTACCACCCATGTGCTTCTAGGTTTGGTGGAAACTTGAGTTTTTCAAAGGATTTTTCAAGTACAGTTACACTGTTTTTCACGGTTGACTTCTGAATGGTAATTTATTTCAAAACCTACAAATTGCATAAATTCCTGCTAATATTATAAGTACAGTCAGTGATTTCAGTGGAAACGATAGGAAATTTAAAATCTGGACAATTTTAACTTTTATCCTGATCTCAGTACTTTAACATTCTCATTCCATTATTACTATTATTATTATGCTTATTATCACTAACATTTGCCTATCTAGACAATGTTACTCAGCCTCAATTATCTCAGATACAGCTGAGAAATATGGGAGAAAAAATTTACTATTTCTAAAAATTTAGCATAGAAATACAAAATTCATGGATTAAATCCTATGCTTTGTTTTTTTTTTGTTTGTTTGTTTTGTGTTTTTTTTTTGGAGACAGAGTTTTGCTCCATTGCCCAAGCTGGAGTGCAATGATGTGATCTCAGCTCACTATAACCTCCACCTCCTATATTCAAGCAATTCTCATGACGCAGCCTCCCAAGTAGCTGGGATTACAGGCATGCACCACCACACCCAGCTAATTTTTTGTATTTTTAGTTGAGACGAGGTTTCACCATGTTGGCCAGGCTGGTCTCTAACTCCTGACCTCAGGAGATCCGCCTCTGCCTCCCAAAGTGCCGTGATTACAGGCGGGAGCCACCACGCCCAGCCCTATGCACACTATTGAGTGCCATTTAGAGTCTATCCTTATATACCCTTATTTAGCTATTTCTATCTATACAAGGAATCGTGAATATTTCCAGGTCACAACCTAACAACTCAGTTCAATGAATGTTTATTGAGCATCTATGCTAGTTGCTGAAGATACAAAAACACAGATAAGACATGGACATTGCCCCAAAGTGCTCAAAGTCTTAGAAGGGAAAGCGAAATGTAAACAATTAAGACCCAGTGGAGGCAACGATTGACATTTATACAAGGTTCAGAGGTGATTCGAGGATGGGAAAAGGAGAGGGAGGATACATCTACATAGTTTCTTAGGTAACAGTGGACTCTAAAAGGGGTGGGGGTGGACAGTATACTCATCAGTGAGATGGTAGGAAATAAATACTGGCAGTTGGAGAGAGAAGAAATAAATTGAGAAGGAGTTACAAATCATAAACTGGTAACTTAAAAAAGATACATAAATGGTCAATAAACAAAGAGGCAACCTTACATTAAAAATAGAAGTCACAAAGTAAGGATGTTATTTCTTTGCCTAGTCACTTGTACAACACTCAAAAAGCTAGAACGTGCAGTGGAGAGAATGCAATGCCATGGGTTCTTCTGCTGGTGATGTCAAATTGATAGAATCTCTGGAATTCAATTAAACAAGATTTTCCATGAGCCTTAAAATGTTCATACCCCTTAATCCAATAATTCGACTCAGAATAATTTATACCAAGGACATAAGCAGAGATAAATTCAAAGATTTGGGAACATGTATATTCATCAGAGCCATTTATAATAGTAAAGTCTGGAAACCATCTGAGTGTTTGAAGTAGCAGGTTAGCTATGGAAATGATGTAATATTCATATGATGAAACACCCTACAAAAATTTAAAATTCTATTTTTGAAAGACCTAGGGAAATTCATGGTATCCTAAGTGTAAAGGGAACTAAGCTATATATAAATTATGGTCCCCTTTTCATGATTCTATAAGTATATATTACAGTGTGTGTAGTGGGTTGAATATATGTCCCCCACAAATTCATGTTCACCCAGAACCTCACAATATGAATTTATTTGAAAACAGAATCTTTGCAGATGTTAATTAGCTGAGATGAAGTCATTCTGGATTAGGATGGGCTATAGATAATACCTGGTGTCCTTATAAAAAGAGGAGAGGATAGAGAAAGACACACACATAGAATAAGACCATGTGATGGCAGAGGCAGAGATGGGAATGATGTGTCTACAAGCCAAAGATTGCTGGCAAACACCAGAAACCAGGAAAGACACATGGAACAGACTCTCTGAGAGCCTCCAGAAGGACCCCAACCCTGCTGATGCCTTAATTTTAGACTCCTGGCCTCCTGAACTGTAAAAGAACAAATTTCTGTTGTTTTAAGTCACACAGTTTGTGGTAATTTGTGACGGCAGCTCTGGGAAACTTAATGCAGTGTGTTAAAAGATCATGAAACTGTTAATAATCATTACTTCTGGAGAGTGAGATTGAGGATGATTTTTATCTGCTTCTTTATATGTGATTGCACTTTGGAGAACTTTCTACGATGGATGAACATGTGTGACTTTTACAGTAATAAGATTAGGACTCAAAACCAAATAACCCAGCATTTCTGAAACTTTCTGCAGTTTAGGACAGACATAAAAAATAATCAGTGATGCTTATGACACGTTGAGTCCTGAGGAGTAACATATTCTCAAAGCCTACTGAGAGGCAGAATTCTGCATATCTCAGAAACTTCTTTAAACCTAAGTTTTGGTATTTAAAATGATGGATATCACTTATCTGAAATGTGAACTTACGCACTATGTATAACTGTTGTGCTAGATAGTGGAGTCACTAATGGCATTGTTTCAAATTGCCCATTCTGTTAGCACAATGTTGTTACACATTAACAATATTTTTGCTTTATTTCCATTTGCCTTGTTTTGTGAACATTGATACAGTATCCACACAAACCTATATACTGAGTTTAAAAATGTTCTCAAGTTATAAAATATGCAGACATAGATTTGCAACTGTGACTACCTCATTATGTGCTACATTGGAAATTGTGGCTGCTTAGAGGAGACAAAGGAAAATTGTAAATGCTAAAGTTAATTTGATATTTGGGATCTATAATCTTATATTTAATAGTTATATATGTCAATTAAAAATCCAATCAAGGTTTTAAAATGTCATATGTTTTTATGACCAACAAACTCTTAAGGCTCTCTTATTATTATTACAATCATTTCAAGTACAATCAAAGACGTGTAACATTAATATGATTGGGGAAAGTGCAGAGGAACTAAGAAAAATTTCCTCCTTTACCAACAATGGTTATGACCTAAGTTTTTCCCATAAGATGGATGCATTTACAGAACCTTCTGTTCTATTGATTAGATCTCAATGAATCTTAACACCGAATTTTATGCTAAAAATTGTTCTTGATATTTACTTAGCTTTTTACTCTTATAGACATCTTCAGGTCAATTCAGCCTGGCTGAGAGGACCCCAAAAACTACCCTGTCCTGAATGCAGGCAATGAGCGACTTGAAATCATACCATGCAGAAGCAAATCTACCACAACAGAAGGAACTGAATTCAAATCAATTAATGCATAATTGATTGGCAGCAAATTGAAAAGGATACCAGTTTCACGATCCGATTTTAAAAGACAAGGTAATAAGATGCCAATACTGAAACCTAGCACTTGTATTCTTCATAGCCAAGTGACAAGAGAGCACATTAGTTCAAGCGGTATTTAACTTGGGATGGTTCTTCCTGTCATTGCATGGTATGTGATTTTTTTTAAGAACAATTTTCATAAGCATGCATTACTTTTACAAACAGAAAAGTAAAGCTATATTTGTACCAGCCTGGGCAACATGGCAAAACTCTGTCTTTACAAAAGACACAAAAATTAGCCAACCATGGTGGTGCATGCCTATAGTCCCAGCTACTTGGGGGACTGAGGCAGGAGAATCATCTGAGTCCTGGAGGTCGAGGCTGCAGTGAGCTGTGTTCATGCCACTGCACTGCAGCCTAGGTGACAAAGGAAGACCCTGTTTCAAAAAAAAGAAAAAGCTGTACTTGTTTTCTAAAATAAATATTTATTGCTACCCATTGTTGCCATGATGCTTTTCTTTATTTGGTAGCTGTTACAGCTTGCAGCATGATGGCGCCTTGGAGGGTGGCCTAATTGGAGTGTGATCCTGAGCCAGCAGCATCAGTATCACCTGGAAGGTTGTTGGAAACGCAGAGTCTCGGGCCCCACCCCAGGCCTGGTGAATCACATACTGCATTTTAACAACATCCGCAGAAGATTCACTAAAAGTTTGAGAAGTACTTGTGTCAATCCAAATCCCTCGTTTAACAGAGGATGGATCAGAGCCAGGGAGGCTGGGCTTGCTTGACCAGGGTGACACAAGTAACAGGAAGCAGCGCTGAAGCAGACTCAGTGTTTAATGATTCTCACCTCAGAATTCTTTCTACTGTACTTCCTAGGATTTCAGATCCAAAGGCAAGGCTAAAACAAAAGTCTATCAACATGAAAGATTAAAAAGAGAATTTCTGCTTAAACTCATGATCATTCTACGAAGTGTCATTAAAAGTCCATCTGTAGTACATGCATTTTGAGTTTATACAGAGAGAGTCCGTTTTACCCCCTCCAAAATAGCACTGAAATTAGGCAACTATCAGACAAAAGTTGGCAGAAGTTAAAGGAGATCTTTTCTCCATGATCGCTCATTTTATCTTGGTTTAAAGCCAAAGCTATGTCTAGTTCAATGAAACTTAGCTTCAAGATTGATTTGCAAGAGAGGCAGCAGAAAAGAAAAGGATCCCAGCTGGCCTCCGTGTCTCTGCTCTTACCCCCTCCAGTCTGCTTTTCACCCACAGCCTTTGCAAAAGTGAGTTTTGCAAAACAAAAATGAGAACATGCTGCTCTCCTCTCTGAATTCGGGTACCCTGAGAGTCCCCTGTATTCTTTTAATAAATTCTAGCATTAAGCTAGCTTTGTCACTTGCAACAAAGAGTCCTAATTCTTAAGCTTTTGGAGACTCACCTTCCTTATACACAAAATTCATGGGTCTAGTTGTGATGTTCAAATGAGACAGAGTGTGTGAAGCACCAGAAATAATGTAGAACCTCAAAAAATGACCACTCTTTCCTCCTCCCTTCACCCCATCTGTTAATATACAGATAACTTTCAGATCTAGATTTCCAGTTGGCATGTTTTTCCTAAACCTCAGACAGTTATCCAATAACCTGGTAAATATCTTCATTTATCTGTCCTAAAGGAAGCTCAAATTGAGCAAGTCCAAAAACAAATTTTTTGGTTCCAATTTGGCCAGTTCTCTGGAGTCTAATTTCCCAATTTTCTAGCTCCACACTTGGGTGCAACTGATGACTCTGAAGTTATCTTCTATTCTTCCCTGTTCCTCTTGTTTCTCTTCCCCCCACCAACCCTTAAAGCATCCTATTAATTCTCTTCCCTCACAACCCCCAAAGCATCCTGTTAATTCTCTTCTCCAAGATATTTCTCCACAGTCCTCTCCTCTCCTCACCACTGCTCCTGGGTTAGTATGGGGCCCTTCTACTCTTGAATGACTTCAAAGAAACCTCTTCTACTTTTCATTTAAGCAAAAAAGTCAAATTCCTTAGAGTGACATGCAAGATGTTTCATGATCCAGCTCTCTCTCTCTCTCTCTCTCTCTCTCTCTCTAGTTTTATCTCTTATCTCTTTCCATACTGTCTGAGTCTGTTTTCTACTGCTATAACCGGTTACTACAGACTGGATCATTTATAAAGAACAGGTGTTTACTTGGCTGACAGTTCTAGAGATTGAGAAATCCAAGCGCATGGCATTGCATCTGGGAGAATAAACCCGTGGCAGATGGCATCACATTGTGAGGAAGCATGCACGAGAGACAGAGAGAAAATGAGGACCAAACTTATCCTTTTATCAGTATCCCACTCCCGTGATAGCAAACCCACTCCCCGTAAACCAGCATTAATCCATTTGTGAGACCATAGCCCTCATGACCTAATCACTTCTTCAAGGTCCCACCTTCTAGTTCTGTTACGTTGCCAGTTAAATGTCAACATGAAGTTTGTGGGAACGTTCAAATCACAGCACATACTTTTCCAAGGACCACCCTTACCTCACCCCTCATCAGCTGGCTAACCTCCCATAGCCTTTAAGACTAGCTTACCATCCCCTCCAGAAAGCCATCAGCCCAGCTCCTGTCAAAGACAAGGTTGCCTTGTATTAATCTCTTTTAATGCATTTCACACAATGGAATTTAATTGATTTTTATGTTTATTCCCTACTAGTTTGTGAGGGCAAGATACTTGTTTTCAAAGATCTGGAACAATAGAGTCCAATAAATGCTAATGGAATGAGTGAACATTATCACTTGAGTCTTTTTTTTTTGAGACAGGGCCTCTCTCTGTTGCCCAGGCTAGAGTGCAGTGGCATAATCACGGCTCACTGCCGCCTTAATTTCCTCGGCTCAAGCAATTGTCCCTCCTCAGCCTCCTGAGTAGGTGGGACTACAAATACGAGCCAACATACCTGGCTAATTTTTAAATTTTGTTTTGTAGAGACGAAGTATCACCATGTTGTCCAGTCATGTCTCGAACTCCGGGGCTGAAGTGATCCTGCTGCCTTGGCCTCCCAAAAGGCTGGGATTACAGGTGTGAGCCACTGCACCCAGCTGTGTCACCTTTTACCAGGGGCAGTTGGGACATTCTGTTTCCACTCCTATAACTCCAATGAGTTTCTCTTAGACATCACTTTTATTCTTGGTTTTTATATATTATACATACATTTAAGAAAAAGTTTTAAGTCTCCATAAAATCAACTTTCTCCTTTTTCTTTATCACATTCTTTTTTAGTCTTTCTCTATATGCATGCATACTTTATTTAGCTATAACCATAGTGGATATATAAAACTGTTACCATATTTTTACCTAGCACAACCTAAACACATTTACTTACCAGAATTGTCCTAATTATCTTCTTGATAGTTTTCAAGTATTCTACCTATTTAGCATGTAGTATTTTTCTTAATTGCCCTCCTGTGGGATATTGTGCATGGCCAGTCTTCACCTACTGTGGCTCATTCTTCAGTGGCACTTGCTTCTATGTAATGGGCACTAAGAACTTTGTGTCAGATATATTTTTTTTCTATTTTATAAATGAGGACCTGAAGCTTAGCTTTGTTTTGTCACTTCCTCCAGGTTAGCTAGTAAATATCAGAGGCTGGATTTCAAGTCCAGTGTGCCTAACTCAGAAGATCATACACTTTACCTCTATAGTATACCACCACGACAACACACACACTTTTCTTCTTTTGGCTACATTTCTAAGATGAAGTCCCAGAAGAAGAGGGTTTTGTGACTAATTACATGCACTACTGAATGTACCAATACTCGTCACCACTTTGCTAATGCCTGAAAAATGTTTTGAAAATTTTACAATTTTGATGAACACCAATTTTAATTTTTATACCTTACATGTGAAGCTTAAGGACTTTCTAAGTGTTAGTTTTATCTATCTTATTTCCTTCCTTCCTTCCTTCCTTCCTTCCTTCCCTCCCTCCCTCCATTCCTTCCTTCCTTCCTTCCCTCCCTCCCTCCATTCCTTCCTTCCTTCCCTTCCTCCCTCCCTCCATTCCTTCCTTCCTTCCTTTTCTTTCTTTCTTTCCTTCTTTCTTTCTTTCTTTTTCTTCTTTCTTGGAGACGGAGTCTTGCTCTGTCACCCAGGCTGGAGTGCAGTGGTGTGATCTCGGCTCACTGCAACCTCCACCTCCTAGCTTCAAGCAATTCTCCTGCCTCAATCTCCCAAGTAGCTGGGATTACAGGTGCTCGCCACCACATCTGGCTAATTTTTGTATTTTGAGTAGACATGGGGTTTCACCATGTTGGCCAGGCTGGTCGTGAACTCCTGACCTCAAGTGATCCACCCACCTTGGCCTCCCAAAGTGCTGGGATGACAGACGTGAGCCACAGCACCCAGCCACCAGCAAACATTTGAAAAGATGGTCAGCGTCACTTGAACATATCCATCAGAAATGTTCAAATACAAAAGATGAAATACACCTGCTGTTGACAGGAATGTGAAGCAACAGGAGTTCACACTGCTGGAGCAAAGTAAAGCAATGCAACTTGTATGGGAAAGTCATGGAACAGGTTCTCCTAAAGTGAAGATAGGCATACCTGTGACCTGGCACTTCCACATTTAAGAATACACCATTAAAAACAGCACTGGACTGGGCATTATGGCTGATGCCTGTCATCCCAGCACTTTGGGAGGCCAAAGCGGGCAGATCACTTGAGGTCAAGAGTACAAGACCAGCCTGGTCAACATGGCAAAAACCCATCTCTACTAAAAATACAAAAAAATTAGCTGGGTATCGTGGCACACACCTGTAATCCCAGCCACATGGGAGGCTGAGGCAGGAGAATCGCTTGAACCTAGATGGCAGAGGTTGTGGTAAGCTGAGATCATGCCACTGCACTCCAGCCTGGGTGACAGAGCACGAACAACTGCAAACAAACTGATATTCATAAAAACTAGAACAAGTAAATAAATTGTGGCATACTTATGCTATAAGATACCACTCAGCAATGAAAATGAATAAAACTCAGCTAAATGCAACAACATGAAAATATATCACAAATATAATTTGGACCCCAAGAAGCCAGACACCAAAAATTACCACTCTATGATTCCAACATAAGTTTAAAACTGGGGACAATGGCTCTATGTGTCAAGATAATGTTACAAGTCTTTGTGGTTACTTTTGGAGATGCAGGTGGGGTGGGGAGTGGGAAGGGTAGGAAGGGGGCTTTGGAGGTGCTGGTAATATTCTCCTTCTTGTTTGGGGTTGTCATTACATGGCTGTGTGCACTTTGGGGAAATTCATTGATATGTGTACACTTATGGTCTGTGCCCTTTTTTGTATTCATGTGATTTCAATAAAAAAGCTAAAAAGTATTCACTCCAACTTCTCCATCTGTTGTCCAAGAGAAAACTCTAGATCTCCCTCCAAAACAACAGATTTTAGTCTCTCCCAGTCCCATACTAATTTTAAAATATCTTTTTTCAGGTTACCCAGGAATGAAATGGATTCTAGCTTTGGTTTCTGAAAAGGGCTTCAGGAACACTATCATAGGTAAGCCTGGCCTATGTGATATGATTGGCATACACTCTAATAGTTTGCATTTGTTGAGACAACCTTTGCCATTATTCTGGTGTTTTTTTTGTTTTTTTTGTTTTTCACCTGGGTCTGTTATGACACTTTTCCTTATTATAACAATATGTCATACAGTTTAGTATTCTTTTTAACAGCAAAAAATATATTCTATCAATCCTCTGCTACTTGATACTAACCGTTTGAAGACCGGCTTGATAAATATTGCCAAGAACTACTTACGTAATTCAGTTTGATTCTAGAAAGAGGTCACGTCCTACATGAATATAACTTGTCTAAAAGGAACACTGGCTGGAGCGTTGCTTTGAGATTACAGCCTGATCCTGTAGTATCTTTGTGGGAACAGTAAAGTATGTTGGCTGAGCAGAGGTCTCATGCAGAAGCTGCTACTTGATTTCTAAACATTCACAACATTAAGTAACATTCATTAAGGCAAAAGCAAACTCTTAAGGAAAATGAGTTTCTTTCTTTCTTTGTCTTTTTTTTTTTTTTTTTGAGATGAAGGCTCACTGCAGTCTCAAACTCCTGAGTTCAAGCAATACTCCCACCTCAGCCTCCCAAGTAGTTGGGACTACAGGCACACGCCACCATGCCCAGCTAACCACACCTGGCTACTTTTTCTAGTTTTTGTTGTTGTTGTTGTTTTGTTTTGTAGAGACAAGATATTGCTATTTTTCCCAGGCTGGTCTCAAACTCCTGGGCTCAATCGATCCCCCCACCTTTACCTCCCAAAGTGCTAGAATTACAGGCATGAGCCACCACACCTGGCCTGAATTTCTTCTTTTTTTTTTTTCTTGGGAAAATTGTTATATTGTTTTCTTAGAACCCAGCATCTAGGAAATGAGAAGATGTTTGTCTAAGTGTATAAACTTGGTTAAAAAATAAGTTCTGAAGACCTAATGTACAGCATGGTGACTACAGTTAATAATGCATTCTATGCTTGAAATTTGCTGAGAGTAGATCTTACGCATTCTCACCACAAAAATAGGAATTCTATGAGGTGATGGATATATTAATTAACTTGGTTTTCGTAAGCACTTTACAATGCATTCATATATCCAATTTTTATTTGTCAATTATGCCTCAATAAAGCTGAAAAACAACACAGAAACCCAGCAGCCGGCTGAAATCCCAAAGAATTAAATCCCAAAGAATGAGAGTCTCTGCAGTTTGTTGTATACTCTGTTCCGGGAAGAACAACTAAAAACCTGTGCTAAGTACATCGCACGCGTACTTCCTTTGTTTTTGTGTTTCACAAAGCTATTCTTTGATACAGCATCCCTGTTTTAAGGAAGAGGAAACGGAGGCTCAGAGGGGCTGAGAACTTCCTTCAAGGGGAAGCAGAACTGGACCTAACTCCAGGACAGTTAGGCCCTAACCCTAAGAAGTTCTCAGACAGGCCAAGGATTCCCATAAGGGTAAGTAGAGCTGGACCTAACCCCGGGGAAGTTAGACTGTAAAGCCTGTTGCCTCGGGCACCACGTCCCCTTCCCTACTCCACCTTCTCACTAAGTACATTCAGGGGTTTGTCTCCCTTGCATTTTCTTTTTTGTCCAGATGCACAAGTCATTTTAGCAAGCAATCATGATAATTTCCTCTCTTATTTCGTCCCCCAAAACATGACATTCCCAGGATCCTCTAGAACTCAAACTGGCAACTTAAGAAAATACCTGTAATGGTCAGGCACAGGGGCTCATGCCTGTAATCCCAGCGCTTTACTGAGGTGGGCGGATCACTTGAGGTCAGGAGTTCGAGACCAGCCTGGCCAACATGGCAAAACCCCATCTCTACTAAAAATACAAAAAAATTAGCAGGGCGTGGTGGTGTGCACCTGTAGTTCCAGCTACCTGGGAGGCTGAGGCAGGGGAATTGCTTGAACCTGGGAGGAGGTTGCAGTGAGCCGAGATCACAGCACTGCACTCCAGCCTGGGGAACAGAGCAAGACCCTGTCTCAAAAAAATAAATAAACAAAAAAGAAAGAACAAAAATACCTGTGGTGAGCCAAGTAACCGTGCTTGTAGCCCCAGTCGCAGCAAGATTGATTTCAGTGTATTCTGTTGGTGCATGTGGCTCCCTGTGGGTGCCTTGGCCTCTTACATGTGAATATAGAGCCACAAATCCCAAGAAGAAGTAGCTGTGACACTGATGACTGGCCTAGAGAAGGCTTGTCTCTGGAAAAGGCTGAGGTGGCTTAGTGGTGAGAAGTCACTCTTTCCGGGGGAGTCCCACCTAGCTGGAGGTACAGGGCAACCCCTCTTCCACCTGCGTTTGACTGCGAGGCACTGAGGAGGCAGGTGGGGAGAAGAGTCAAAGGTTAAGTTCTACAAATGATTTCAGCCAGTGCCCAAGAAGGAGCAGGTGTCTCCTGCAAGCAGCTTAGTTTGCACAAGCCTCATTCATTCACTCATTCATTCATTCATTCCACACACATGTGCCTGTGGGGAGGCAGGCCCTCTTCTGGGAGCCTGGCATTCTTCAGGGAACCCAGCAGACTCTGGGCATTGTGGAGCTTTCCTTTCTATTGAGAAGAGACTGAAAACAAAGGACAATTATAATAAAAAAATTGCCTAATAAGTTAGACATGGATATTTTGGGAAGAATGATAAAGAAGAGTTGGGGAGGAGTCCTGGGAGGTGAGCAGTTTGGAATGTGAATAGGTCAGTGATGAGGTCAGCGCCGGCCTCACCGAGGTGAGGTTTGAGCAGCGATTTGGGGGCAGGCAGGAGCTATCTCCATGATGCACACCTGAGCCAAGAGCATTCTGGGAGGAAGGAAGCAGCCAGGGCCATGGCTCTGCAGCAGGAGCATGCTAGCTGGTGGGAGCACCCAGGAGGCTGCGGGAGAGGGAGTGGTCTGGAGGAAGAGGGGAGGAGTCACGGTTCCGAGACCACAGGGTCACAGGGGCTTTGCAGGATAGAGCAAGGACCTTGGGCTTTTATGCCGAGTAACATGGCAACCCGCCGCAGGGCGATGGGCTGAAAAGTGACATGGCATGATAAATGTTTTAAAAGAGTCACTCTGGCTGGCATGTTGAGAAAAAAAAACCATGTAAGGCACAGGACAATGCAGGGAAAGGAATGGGAGGTGGTTGCAGTGACCAGCAAGAGGCACTATTGGGGTAGCCCAGGAGGACCAAGGACCTCCTGGCAGATTGGACGTGGGGTGTGAGAAGAACAGAGTCAAGGCTGAGTGCAAGGCTTGTGGGTGCGCAGCTGGGGGGACAAGACTACCTGTGAGTATGGCAAGGAATTGGGGGAACGATGAGTGTTGTTTTTGACATGTTCGGGTTGAGACACCTTTTCATTACCCGAGTGGCGATGGGCCGGAGGCAGCAGGAGTCTGCTGTTCAGGAGAGAGATCTAGGCTAGAGATAAACATTTTTGGAGGAGTCACCATAGATGATATCACCATGAAACTGTGTGAAATCATCATAGGCTTGGCCAATGAAACCCAGCATGCCCAGTGACATTTGGACTCAGACAAATAGTGAAGGCCCTTTAGCATAAGTATGTCTTGTGCAATTTTTACTTGTTAACTAAGTAAATATTTGGGGCCATGCAATATTTGGGACATACTTATGCCATAAAACTCTTTGTCATTGATCTGAAATTCGATGTTACTATGAATAGGAGGGCTAGATTTTTATTTGCGGATGCTGGCAGTGCTGCTTTGGGACAGAGAGCAGGCACGGCAGAGGTCTGAGGATAGAAACCCGGGCTCTGCAGCACTCAGAGGAGGGAGAAGAGAAGGAACAAATGAAGAAGTCTGAGTGATGAATGAGGCAGAGGAAATGATCCTAGAGTAGGGCGTCCTGGATCCCTGGGTCGAGGGTAAAGAGCATTACAGAGGAGGCAGGGATCCGCAGACGTCCAGTCAGACAAGGACTGGAGTTAACTGTCCGATTTGGCAACGGGGAAACCATTGGCCACCCTGACAAGGCAGTTGCCTCCCAGTAGCCTGAGCATTTTCAACACTGCTTGGGAACTTTGAGTTTCCTGTAGCAGGGGCCTGCAATGCTCTGAATTAGTTCATCCACACTCAATTGGTAAAAGCATTCAAGGTGACTTTCACCTTTGTGCTCACTGTAGAATCTTTTTTCTTTCTTTTCTTTTTTTTTTCTTTTTTTTGAGATAGTCTCACTGTGTCGCTCAGGCTGGAGTACAGTGGTGCGATCTCGGGTCACCGTAACCTCTGCCTCCAGAGTTCAAGCGATTCTCCTCCCTCAGCCTCCTGAGTAGCTGGGACTACAGGCGCAAGCCACCACCCCAGCTAATTTTTGTAAAAAATACAAAAATTATTACTAAATACTAAAAAAGTAGAGATGGGGTTTCGTCATGCTGGCCAGGCTGGTCTTGAACTCCTGACCTCAGGTGATCCGCCCACCTCAGCCTCCCAAAGTGCTGAGATTACAGGCATGAGCCACTGTGCCCCACCTGAATCCTTCCATCTTTCCATCTTGAAGAGGCCCAAGGGGAAGACAATCAGTGGAGTTTTCAATGGATTCGCCACTAGCACCCTTCAGAAAAGGGCAGCCTTGCATACCGGTGAGGAATTGAGTTAACGTGCACTGATAAAAATAGGGAACTGGCCGTGCGCAGTGGCTCACACCTGTAATTTCAGCCCTGGCCAACGTAGCGAAACCCCATGTCTACTAAACATACAAAAAAATAAGCTGAGCATGGTGGTGGGCGCCTGTAAATCCAGCTACTCGGGAGGCTGGGGCAGGAGAATCACTTGAACCCGGGAGGCAGAGGTTGCAGTGAGTCAAGCTCCCACCACTGTACTTCAGCCTGAGTGACAGAGTGAGACTCCATCTCAAAAAAAGAAAAAAAAGAAAATTAGTCTGGGAACACATCTGTACACAGCTGCATATTATCTAGTTGCCTTTAAAAAAATAGTTTACTCTCACAACGTTGTGACTAACTATACAACCCGTGTACTTAACCCATTTGGTTATATGAGTTATCCCCCTAAAAAACTCAGTGATATAACTTTGAAAAATAATTTGCATAGAGCTCTATAAGTAAATTATTATGTGACTATGAAAACTTTTTGTGTATTGCACATTTAACCAGAAAGGGGTGTCTGGTTAACCGTGCTGCTGGTTCTTTAAAAAAATAATATTTGGGGCCGGGCGCGGTGGCTCAAGCCTGTAATCCCAGCACTTTGGGAGGCCGAGACGGGTGGATCACGAGGTCAGAGATCGAGACCATCCCACACACGGGTGAAACCCCGCCTCTACTAAAATACAAAAACTAGCTGGGCTGGGCGGCGGGCTTGTGGTCCCAGCTACTCGGGAGGCTGAGGCAGGAGAATGGCTGAACTCCTGGAGGCGGATGCTTGCAGTGAGCCTGAGATCCGCCACTGCACTCCAGAAGCCTGGGCTTTACAGGAGCCGTGACTCCAGTCCCCAAAAAAAAAAAAAAACATCTTTGTCAAACTCAGTGGCTCTCTGCTGTAATCCCAGCACTTTCCGAGGCCAAGGCAGGAGCATCGCCTGAGCCCAGGAGTTTGACACCAGCCTGAGCAACATAGTGAGAGTCTGCCTCTACAAAATAAAATGTAATTAAAAATTATTATTATTGACTTAAATGGAAAATATTACACGTTTATAAATTGTTTGTGAAAACTTATTCTGGTACTGAAGCTAATGTGTCTAATGTATTCTTTCCAATATTCTTTGATTTTTTTGGAAATAAGTATTATTTACTCCTTATTATCTGCCTAGTAGTAAAGTGGTGAGGCCCTATTCCACAAATTTTGTGACTCAAACTTCGTTTCTATTAAAGCAGTGGCTATAAAACTTCAGAATATACTAGAATACACTAGAATTCCCCGGAGGGCTTGTTAAATCATAGAGTTTCTGACTCAGTAAGTTGGCGGGGGGAATTCTGAGAATTTACCTTTCTAAGTTCCCACGTGATGTACCTGGAGAATGACTGTATTAGAGCATATTTATTAAAAAGTTCCCCACACAGGGCCGGGTGCCGTAGCTCAAGCCTGTAATCACAGTACTTTGGGAGGCCAAGGCAGGAAGATCACTTGAGCCCAAGAGTTTGAGACCAGCCTGGGCAGCATAGGGAGACCCCATCTCTACAAAAATAAAAATTAAAAAAACTAGCTGGGCGTGGTCCCAGCTACACAGGAGGCTGAGACAGGAGGATCACTTGAACCAGGAGGTCGAGGCTACAGTGAGGCATGATTATGCCACTGACCTCTAGCCTGGGTGACAGTAAGACCCTGTCTCAAAAAGAAAAAAAAAAAATCCACACCCATGAAACCAGTTCCCCATACAGAACCACACAGGGGCCGTGAGGAACATCTGTCCCCATTTCCTGCTTTACGGATGAGAAAACCATGATGCAGAATAATGAATAAATGTCAGCATCGCTCCGGGGTCCATGTCCAATCTCCCAGAATTCCATAGGAGCTCATTGCAATTTCCATCCACTGACATTTCCCTCATATCTGTTCCAGGCAGAGAGGAACTAATTTTTTTTTTTAATCTCTCTTAGTCAAAAGGGAACCTATTTTTAAATTTGTTTAAATTATGCAAGTTTGTTCTTTCTTTTGATAATAGGCAGAAAGGAGTTTGAATCAGGGCTGGAAGAAAGAAATAGCCTTTGTAAATATCAAGGACTTTCACGTTTCTGGCTATCCTTCTTTGAACTTGAACCTCAGCCTTGCTTCTCCATCTGAATTAGATAAGCCACACCTTTGATGCCCACGGTCCTTTGGGAAGTTCCTCCCCACAGACCCCTGAGGAGGTACCCTGAAAAAATTCTGGCCGCTCTCACACACGGCTGCTAATGTCTTGGCCTGTATGACTTTGTCCCTCTGATTAGAGGAAGGGGCTCACTCCTGTCACCAGAGAAGGCATTTGGCTGCTCCCTGAGCCCTCCCAGGATCACCCGAACTCTACAAACCTGCCCTAATCCCTGCTGCCTGGCCCCCACCCAGGCACCCCTACTCAGGTCCTGGTGGCTCAGGGAACCCTGGGAGGTCCCCATGGACATGGGGCCCTTATTTTCCCCATGCTTGGATATCCACCTATTTGGGGGGTTCTGCTGCCCCCAGTCAAGGTTGCACACAGGAGGCTGATGCAACAGGCAGTAGGTCTCCTCTGACACACTTGAAAGAGCCTTTACAAAAATTATAACTAAGGAAATTATGACAGTGAAAGTGATCAGACCTAATTGACTCCATCTTGTTTATAACTGTTAAGCTGCCCTGTTCATTCTTGGGCATAGGCCTAACTTTGGGAAGGAATTCAGTTCATGGCTGGACCCTGAAACAAAATAGATAATGGCCCTTTCCTGAAAAGACCCCCTTTTTGTCTGGGGACCAGTCTGTCTTTGTAGGACTAACAAATTAGTTACAAGATGAGAAATTACGGTTTAGGGGTCAGGTAACCTCTGGCTCCAAGAGTCCGAACCTCCTCAAATTGTTCTTGGGGATAACATCATTATTGTAAAATCTAAGATCACTGCTTGAGATATTTTGTAGACTCTACACTGGATGAATCAACTAACATCAGTCAGACCTGTAATCTGAACCAGCTCTGCCATTGCACCCAGGAACAGAAGACAGTAAGGAAAGCTCACTTCGACCCCTTGTGATTCCACCTGCAACCTGACCAATCAGCACTCCCCACTTCCTAAGCTCCTACCCACCAAATTATCTTTAAAAACTCTCATCCTGGAACGCTCAGGGAGACTGATTTGCATATCAATAAAACTCTGGTCTCCTGCACAGCAGGCTCTGTGTGAATTACCTTCTCCATTACATTTCTCCTGTCTTGATACATCGGTTCTGGGCAGTGGACAAGGTGAACTCATTTGGCAGTTACAATTTTGGGGGCTCATTTGGGATTGCCCCTGTGGCTGCCCATGGTTTTGTAGCCCCCCTCTGGTGATGGATCCAGAGGCCGGTCCAAGCAGGTGCCTAGTTCTCTTGAACTGGAGGCTGACTCTGGAACCGGCCTCTACCAGCGGAGCACTGCTGACCCAATGAACATGGATTTAACTGTAACGGAAAAATAATTCTGGGGAAACATCCCATAACTGTAGCCTGTCACAGGGTGTCTGTCTGTAGCCCCACTGCGGGTGTCTGTCTGTAGTTCACGGTGGGGTGTCTGATTGGGTGAGCATTCTAGATGCTGCCAACAGCCCCTTCCTTCTCCTGCTTTGTTGGCCTCTCTGGAGGTGCTGCTGTCTCATGGTAGCCTCTCAGGGTGTCTGTCTGTAGCCCCATTATGGGGTATCTAATTGGATGGAGAATAGGAGACTTGTTTGAAGGAATACTCTTGGTTTGAGACTAAGTCTAGAATCTGTGTCGTGAAGGCCATCTTACCCTGTGCCTATGTGTGTTTTTATGTGCAGAGGAGAACCCTGAAGGAATTGCTGATGGACGTCCAGCAGGCCTAACTCAGGGAGGCTGTCTGTCCGTTCTGTGCTCCCTAAAGATGGCATAGGGTCCCTGGCTGGAGGTTATCTCTCCTCCCTGTGAGTGAATTGCAGACAAGGACCAACAGGAGAACGTTTAAGCCTTGCCAGGTCAATATTGGGTGCTGAACGAGGTGACTAGTGTCTGTTTTGTTATGTGTATTTTGCCTATTTTGTGTAGTGTATTTATTTTAATGTATTTATTATTTATATTTGTTGTGTGTATTTTGTTATGTGTCTTTTACTGGGAGGGAAAATGTTAATTTGGTTCCCCATAGCCTGCTGGGCAGCATCTTGCAAAATTAAGAATCTTTTGCCTAAGGTTCCATAAACAGAAAATGGTGAATTTTTTTTTTTTTTTTTTGTAAAGTGGCTTGACCCCCAGAACTAAGAAACAGGGAACAAGGTAATCAAAAGCCCCTTTGTTCTTCCGGAAGCTGCAGAGAAAGGGAACCTGGAAATCTAGTATGCTGGCAAAAAGGGTAAGAATGTCTTACCAGCCAATTTCTGGTATCCTTCTCTCTCTCTCTCTGCATGTGTATGTGTGTGTATTTCAGTGTAAATGGTAAACATCACTGTTTGTCTCCTCTGGAAACATTTGCTTAATAGAAACAAAGGATTTGTGAGACTAGTCTTGGGGTATAACAAACCTGGATACTTTGTGCTATGAACTTGCCTTTCTGTGTTGTTCTGTAATAGAGAGAGGGTTATCACAAGATAAAATGTGAACACAGAACCCCTATAAGCCTGCTTTTCAAGTCAGCCTGGCAGGTTGGTGAGTTACAAACTTTACTGGGGGTCCATGAAACCAAAACTGGATGAAGTTTCTCTTTGTTTTATGTCCTTCAGAGCTTAACCATGTGACCACATGGGATACCTTAGTCTAGAATTTTGGGGTTAATGTCATAGTTAGCCCTAAAAATAATCTTGAACAGTTAAAAGCCTTTGCAAGCTTGAAATGGACTCCTCTAGGCTCCTTCTGGAGTGAACAACAAACCCCACTCAATTCTGTAGCTCAGTAGCCAAGGCTTTGTCTTCTGACAGGTGGCTCAGATTCAGTTCTTGGCTTAGAGAATGAGTCCTTTCTGTTTTGTCATTTGTGTAACTTTTTGCCATTTATTGATTCTTTTCCTGTCATGGGAAGCTTTTGATTTCCTGTCTTGAATTTTCCTTTCTCTGAACTACTTTTGGGAAGATTCTCAAAATGATTTTAATTTTAAAAAAGAAAAGAAACAAAACTGCTTACTGTTTCTTTGGGAGACCTTATGTGTCCCTGGTTAGGTAATAACCTTATTTAAAACTTATTAATTTCGGCCAGGCGCTGTGACTGACACCTGTAATCCCAGCACTTTGGGAGGCCAAGACGGGCGGATCACAAGGTCAGGAGTTTGAGACCAGCCTGACCAACATAGTGAAACCCCATTTCTACTAAAAATACAAAAATTAGCCAGGTGTGATGGCTTATGCCTGTAATCCCAGCTACTCGGGAGGCTGAGGCAGAATCACTTGAGCCTGGGAGGCGGAGGTTGCAATGAGCTGAGATTGCACCACTGCACACCAGCCTGGGCAACAGAGTGAGACTCTGTCTCAAAACAAAACAAAACAAAGTCTTACCAATTTCACATAAGAGGTTACCTATGGCAAAGTTCAAAAGTCAGAAATATTGATTGTCTATCCTGACTAGAGTCTGATAATAAGAAATTTTTTAAAAAATTAAAAGAGCTCTATGGTTAAAATCAGCTTAATTAAAAACAGATATCCAAGCACTCTCTCTCTCTATTTTTTTAAAGGGCTTTCTCTCTCTCTCTCTCTCTCTCTCTCTCTCTCTTCTTGGATCTTGGTTGTTTTTAAGAAAAAGTTTTTATTTGTTTGTTTTTCTTCTCAGTCAACTGAATTATTTCTCCATTTTGCCCTCTTGATGCCCACATGAGAAAACTTAAGATAATTTCTAACAACTTCCATTCTGGAAAAAACAAAATACAAACCAAAAAAACCTGTTTTTCTCATGGAACCCTGTAAGTTGGAAGCAGATAAATTTCTCTCAAAATCTAAGGCTTTGGTTGGTTTGATATTATGTTACCTAACATTTTTTTTCTGTGACTTTTGGGAGCATCAGCAATTTCTTTACATTATGGCAGAAGTTTTAGCCTTGGTGTGTAATGGCATTTCCCTCTTTTTTAGGCTCTGGGATACAATATAAAAATGGGACCCTTAACTTTGGGGATTTTTTTCTTCCCTTCCAGCTGTGCCTACTTATTATCCCCTAAAAACCATAGGCTCTCCTGACCCTGTCCCTTGAAGGGCTCCACCCTGAAACCAGTAATCCAATTAAGAAACTTTAAAGAACTGGCAAATGAAAACAATCTTACAACTACTGGATCTTCTGTCTGTATTTATATGTGTTGTGCATGTATTGTTTATATAAAAGAGCTCTAATCAATTGGCTTAAAGAAAGAAACACTTAAATATTTTGTCAGGAAAATTAAAACTAATGCCTTTTAGTTCATATGATTTTAATAATCTTTCAGAAATAAAACCAGTTTTAAAGATCATTGGTAAAATAAAAACATCTTCAAAATTTAGATATTTGGTCTAAATTAGGTCAGATATTAAGTTTACTAAATGCTTTAAAGTCATAAACTGTTTCTTTGACTTTCAAAAATTGTTTAATTTATCTACCTTGAAGCCATTAAATTCTAGATAAGGCCTAGAGAAATGTAGAATTAACCATGCTCCCTAAATATACAAAAAAAAAAGGTTATGATGAAAAGAGATTTTATATAAGAAAATATCTTGTCTGTAAATTCTTGTCCTAAAGTAAATTCACTGGCTATTTAAAAAGAGAGATGTTTAGTGCAAGACAGAAAGTCTAAACATGTCATAGATGGTCTGTGTAAGTTGTAAAAACATTCATGAAAGGGAATTTATACAAGAAATGTTGTACAATTCAAAGGTTGTTAGGCCTCCTAAATGCTTCATAAAATACTTTATAAAATGCCACTATGACTCTTACTGTATAACCTGCCTACTTTACAATGAAATAAGGCCTGGGACATGTGAAATTGACTGTGCCCCCTAACTATACTGGAAAGTTATACAGAGCTTCTGGTGTCCCACGTCCACACTTGGTATATAATTATCACTTACTAACCAGGTTTTTTACCAAAAATAAAGTTGCTAAGAGTTAACAGTGTAACACTTATTTGAGACTACTGAATAAACAGTTCTACACACAAGGTGTGTAAGGAAAGCAGAATGTACTTTTGGTATAAAAAAGATTATAAAAAGATCTGGGAGTGTGAATTTCTTGCCTCAGTTTAGAGACTTAAAGGATTGTTTTAAGCAGGGTAGGCAAAATCTAAAGGTTTGAACAAGTTATGGAAGGTTCATTAAAAATTAGTTGTAAAAGATTCTGTGTGTGAACGTATTGACTAAAGTTAAACTGACATCATTCAGTTCTCCCTTAAATTGGACATTTGAATAAAAGCACAACAGAGTTTTCTTAGAACATTGTTTTGCAATAAAAAAAATTATAAAGGGTTATAAAAGGCTTATACAAATCTTATGGTCAAACTAATTAAAACTGGAAAAATTTATAGGATTTTATCAAAAACTAGCTTTAGCATTAAAGATGCACTAATACAAACATGACATTTGTTTTTTTCTTTTGAAAAAGATTTTTACGTAATATTGAGAGACACTGAAAGATTTTTGTTTGCCTTTTAAGAAAACTACAAAAATAAGGGGAGGGGAGGGAAGAGAGGAGAGAAAACTGGCCTCAAACTATATTCACTGGGTCTTGTTGCTTAGAAAGCCAAGTCTCTTCTCCATCAGAATAAAGGGTTTTTTTCCCCTTTTTAAAATTATCATTTTGGCTAAATAAATGACTTATGGTAACCTAGAATTCTATTTTGTAATATCCAGTGTTTTAAATCTTTATATTTAACCAACCTTCCAAAATCAAACTTAAGTTAAAAACAAGAAAAAAAAATTAGGTCCCCTAAAGTCCAAAAAAGACATATTTGACTTATTTAATGTAAAATCATACAGGAAACATAAAATATAAAATGGTGTTTAATTTTCTTTGGTTTATGTGCATATAAATTTATTAGTATGTATATACACAATTATACAAGAGTCCTATAATTCTGATATGCCTCAGTATATGTCATCAGTAATAATTATAATTGTTATGTTAAATTATTGTGTGCCACAGAGGTAACAAATTACTCTGTTAATTGTGTCTTTGACCGTGGCTTCCCTAAAACTTTGTTGTCATCCACAGAAAATTGTTGTCTTGATTTGGTCCTCTTTAAAAGTTTGTTTTATAATCAACTATAAAACTCTGACAAGTGTTCTTAAGTACAAGTTTCTGATAACTTTAAAGACTATAACATTAAAGGAAAAAACCTTTCAGGACTCATAGAGAACTAAAATATTAATGAATATCAAACAGAATGAGAATTAACTAAATGGACCGAACTAATAGAAAACTGAAGTAATCTTTTTAAATTTTTTTTGCTTAAAACATTGCTCACCCTTTTCATTTTTCAGATCAAAAGAAACTTTTCTTTTGAACTATTTCCAGCTTTTAACAATTGAATACAATATACTCCTGTGAAAAAAAATTTAGAACATATATTTTTTCTCTCTACCTAATTTCTCCACAATTTAAAAACCTTTGTGAGCATTCTTTACTTATGACAATATGGATATTTACATAAGTACAATAAAAGTGTTATTTTACAACAGAACACAATTAGAGAAACTGGTTATTTCACCAAGACTCTGACTAGAATGACATACTTTCCTTTAAAGAATCAAACTTGACTTGTAGAACCAGTGAAAACTCCTTGAGAATACCGGCCTCATACCTTGTCCACACAGTCCCTATACAGTGTTCCTGACCTGTGATAAATAAAGAATGTCACTTTCTAACAGGCCCAGGTGCCCCATGTTATCTTGGGAGCTCAAGAGAAGAGGAATTTACCCAACTCATAGGTACTTGAGGCTACAAACCCATGACAGGACTTGGCTTCAAAAAGTCTTATCTGGGATTCCTTATGGAACAGAGTTCCATCAAAGCAAAATTTAAAAGCCTATGTAAAAAATAACTATTCTTACTGCACTTTATACAAATAATCAGGCCAAGTATAATAAATCTAAAATTTATTTTACAAACAAGTCAATCCTATTATGATTTGTTTTTAATAAAAATAAGGATTGGAAAGAGAAAAATTATGTTCCAAAAACTATAGTACACCTGTTGTTGGTTGTATTTGAGTTTTTATTTTTATTTTTCTTCAATTTAGACTTAATCCTAAATTATTTATAGACTACAGGTCTCCAAACTAATATTTTCAAATCTTTACTTTTAAAACTGAGAATTATACTCCTTATCCTATAACTCATTATTTACCTTATAGTACACTGTCCACTTAAATCTGTGCTAAAACTATAGATGGGAATACTAACACTTTTGTCATAAAAGCCTTGGAGCCTGGGTGTGGTGGCTCACACCTGTAATCCCAGCACTTTGGGAGGCTGAGGTGGGTGGATCACCTGAGGTCAAGAGTTCAAGACCAGCCTGACCAACATAGAGAAACCCTGTCTTTACTAAAAATAAAAAATTAGCCAGGCGTGTTGGCGCATGACTGTAATCCCAGCTACTCAGGAGGCTGAGGCAGGAGAATTGCTTGAACCAAGGAGGTGGAGGTTGCAATGAGCCAAGATTGCACCATTGCACTCCAGCCTAAGCAACAAGAGCAAAACTCCATCTCACAAAACAAACAGACAAACAACAACAACAACAACAAAAACTCTTGGACTCCCAGCCCAGCCTATGCAAGTATGCTCAAAACACTCAGACAACTACAAAGTGGTTCTACTCCTCTCACCTGGAAGTCAACTCCTACCCCCACTATGCCCCCTGTCAGGAGGAAGAAGCCAGAGTGATTGATGGCCATTTCCCATCTGCATAGCCCACACCTTAAGAATAAGATGCTATGAAACTCAAAGGGAGGGATTGAAACTGCCTTTGCAAAAATTATATCTAAGGAAAGTATGATAGTGAAGAGATCAGAACTAATCGACTCCATCTTGCTTCTAACCTAGAAGCTGTCCTTGTTCATTCCTGGGCATAGGCCAAACTAACTTTGGGAAGAAATTCAGTTCATGGTTTGACTCTGAAACAAAATTGATAATCGCCCTTTCCTGAAAAGACCCCCTTCTTGTCTGGGGACTAGTTGGCCTTCGCAGGACTAACAAATTAGCTACGAGATTAGAAATTAAGTTTGGAGATCATGCAACCTCTGGCTTCAAGACTCTGAACCTCCCCAAATTGCTCCTGGGGATAATATCACTATTGTAGAACCTAATATCAGCGCTTGAGATGTTTCATAGACCCTACACTGGATGGATCAACTAATACCACCTAGACTGGTAATCTGACTCAACCAGTTCTGCCATCCCACCCAGGAACACAAGACAGCAAGAAAATCTCATTTCAACCCTGCTATGATTCCATCTCCAACCTGACCAACAGCACTCCCCACTTCCCAAGCTCCTACCTGGCAAATTACCTTAAAAAACTCCAGTCCCCGAATGCTTGGGGAGACTAATTTGAGTAATAATAAAACTCTGGTCTCCCACACAGCTGGCTCTGCATGAATTACTCTTGCTCCATTATAACTGTCCTGTCTTCATAAATCAGCTCTGTCTGGGCCGCTGGCAAGGTGAACACATTTTCTCCCCGGTCTAGAGAGAGAAAACAGGACCTTACATTATCATGAATTTTCTAAACTCTTTTACGACATAAACTCAGCTCTGGAAATCCTATATCTCTTTCTCTTAAACTCTTATCTTGGTTTATTTTGAAAATCAGAAGCTAACCCAGCATGATTCACAATAGCCAAAATATGGAAACTACCCAAACATCTATCAAGAGATGAATGGATAAACAAAATGTGGCATATCCATACAATTTAATGTTATTTGGAAATATAGGCGGGTGCCTGTAGTCCCAGCTACTCGGGAGGCTAAGGCAGGAGAATGGTGTGAACCCGGGAGGCGGAGGTTGCAGTGAGCCAAGATCACGCCACTGCACTCCAGCCTGGGTGACAGAGCAAGACTCCGTCTCAACAACAAAAAAAGAAATAAGTACTGATGCATGCTACAACATGGATAAATCATGAAAACATCATGCTGCATGAAATCAGCAAGACACAAAAGGACAAATATTGTATGAATCCACTTATATGGGCCTAGAACAGGCAAATTCATAGAGACTATGCGATAGAGGTTACCAGGGGCTTGAGACAGTGGGTACAGGAAGTTATTATTTAACGGTGTTTTAGTTTACTATGGCTACTGTAACAAAATGCCAAAACCTGGCTGGCTTAAAAAAAATAGTTAAATAAAAATAGTTAAAATGGTAAAATGCATTTTCTCAGAATTCTGGAGACCAGAAGTCCTACATCAAGATGCTAGCAAGGTTGGATTTCTCTCTCCTTGGCTTGTGGATGGCTGTCTTCTCCCTGTGTCTTCACATGGTCTTTCCTCTGTGCCTGGCGTGGCTGTGTCCAGATTTCCTGGTTGATTTATTTATTTATTTATTCATTCATTCATTTTTGAGACAGAGTCTCGCTCTGTTGCCCAGGCTGGAGTGAAGTGGTGCGATCTTGGCTCACTGCAACCTCCGCCTCCCAGGTTCAAGCAATTTTTCTGCCTCAGCTTCCCGAGTAGCTGAGACTACAAGCATGTGCCACCACAATTTTCGTATTTTTAGTAGAGATGGGGTTTCACCATGTTGGCCAGGCTGGTCTTGAAGTCCTGACTCAAGTGATCTGCCCACCTCGGCCTCCCAAAGTGCTGGAATTACAGGTGTAAGCCACCGTGCCTGGCCCAAATCTTCTGTTATTATAAGGATACCGATACCAGTCATATGAAATTAAGGCCTACCCCAATGACCTTGTTTTGACCTACTTACCTTTTGGAAGACCATGTCTCCAAATACAATTACATCCTGTGGTACTGGGGTGTAGGACTTCAACATAAGAATTTTGGAGATACAGAGCAGCCAATAGCAAATGAGGACAGAGTTTCTCTCTGGGATCATGAAAAAGTTCTGGAAGAGAATAGTCATGATTGCGCAACACTGTGAATGTACTTAATGCCACTGAATTGTACACTTAAAAATAGTTAAAATGATAAATTTTATGTTATATTTTATAAAATTTTTTTCAAAGAAAAAATCAAAAGTTAAGCAATGTCTCTTTTGGTCTCTTGATGTGTGGAAAGTCAGGTTCCTGGGCCGGAGGGAAGTCCAAGGGTGAAGGGGGAACACAAAGCTATCTTTGGTATCTCAGTGTTGATGGCTGTCATGTGCAGAAGAGCAGACTGCGTCCTCATCAAAGCCCACGGATGTGCCAGTGAAAGAGCTACCGCCTGGGGTGTCAGGCATGTAGAGGGCGGGCCTTCAAGTTTGGAAACAGCACATGCCTGACGCGTGAAGCTGCACAGCCCGCTCCTGAAGCTATGGCCAGCAGGAAAAGACAGGAACCCTCGCATGCTCAGGCCAGGACTTAAGTGGCTGGATTCCAGTCCTGTAGTGCCAGGAACATATTTCATAACCTTTCCACCGCGCAAGTCCCTTCTCTAGGAACTGAGGACTAAACTCTGATGTTTTTTATCTTGCCCAAATTCCTATCTAAGGGGTCTGGGGAGTCATGCCTTACAAACTATAAATTCTCATCAGATGGATTTTATTTAAATCCATATATCGTGACTTACTTTCCAAACTGACTCTGGCATTACAAGACAGTCAAAGAAAATAAAAATATTTCACCCCAAAGCATGTTTCTTTGCCACATCTTGAAATGGCCCTGCAAAACTGTCCTTTGTGGGGTACAATTTGCATCTGTAAAGAATCTCTATTAGCATAGCTAGATCTTTTTCTTCCAGACCCTCCCAATCCTAATGAGATTAACTAAAAGTTTAGCACCTTTTAAAGGTCTGAATAGGAAACATCTGTCATCTGTTGACTCTAACGGCAGCCACAGTAAGACTTCAAAAGAACCTTGGTCTCTACAATCTTATAATTTTCTTTTTTTTTAGATGAAGTCGCACTCTGTTGCCTAGGCTGGAGTGCGGTGGCACGATCTTGGCTCACTGTGACCTCCACCTCCTGGGTTCAAGCAATTCTCCTGTCTCAACCTCTGGTACTACAGGCGCCTGCCACCACACGTGGCTAGTTTTTTTGTATTTTAAGTAGAAGTGGGTTTTCACCATATTGGTCAGATTAGTCTCTAACACCTGACCTCAGGTGATCCACCTGTCTCGGCCTCCCAAAGTGGTAGGATTATAGGTGTGACCCACTGCACCCGGCCAGTCTCCACAATCTTTTATCTTAACCTGAACATTCCCTTTCTATTCATTCCAGGTCTTAAACAAACTCATCCAATTGTCAACCAGAAAATGTTTAAATTTAGCTATAGCCTGGAAGGCCCCCACCCCCAACTTTGAGTTGTCCCATCTTTCTCAACCAAACCAATGTATTTCTTAAATGTATTTGATTGATGTCTCATGCCTCCCTATAATGTATAAAACCAAGCTGTGCCCCAACCACTTTGGACACATGTTCTCAGGACCTCCTGAGGGCTGTGGCATGGGCCACGGTCACTCATATTTGGCTCAGAATAAATCTCTTTAAATATTTTACAGAATTGACCCTTTTTGTCGACAGAACTTTAGGTTTTCACCACCAAATGAAAGCATTGAACCAGATTATTTTTGTGTCTTCTCGAAACTCCAACATTCTATGAGTCTACCTAAACACATTAGTGTTCTGACAAATGTTTGTTGAATGAGTCAATGTAAACAGAAGGATTTGTGGTCCCTTGAGAGAAACCTGGGGGAGGTCCCAGGTCCTTTTTAGGGCAGGGAGGAGCTGGATGAACCTGGGTCTCTGCTGCCCTCGCCAACAGGAGTTCTGGGAGTGCTCCCTTCCCCAGGAGGTCACAGAAAGCAAGCATGTCCAGTGTGCCAGTGGATTCGAACTGAGAGAACTACTCTTTTTCTTTGAACTACTCTTTTCCTTTAAGAGTGATTGTTCATCTCAGGATAAAATGGGAAAGGAATGACCGAACCAACAAAGCATAAGAAAGAAGAACTCGGAGTCCAGGAAATCCTGGTGAGTGAGGGTCAAGGAGACAGAACCATGGAGAGAGGGGCATGTCCTCAGGAAAGACCAGGTCTCTCCCTCCTCTGGACTCTGCCCTGGGTTCCGCAGCTGTAGGTCAGGTGGGTAGGTATCTGTGGGCGCTGTGTTGGTGCTCTTGTCTATTTGGAGGGATATGAATTGAAAAATGAAGATGTCATGTGGCTTTAGCTAAGAGGGAGGGAACAGAGATACAACCACTAAATCCCTTTCTTTTAATTTTGCAATTAATTGCAATTTTTAAATAAGTTTAAGACAGAGAGATTCTTGATATTTGGAAAGCACTGAGATCTTAGGAAAGAAGGTGCTGACCACATTGTAAATACCCAACTTCTGTTTTCTGGGATAATCCTATTTCTGAAAGAAAACTGGAATTAGATATGGCATGTCAACTTTAAGTGCTATTATACTCACAATTATAATATGTTCTTTTGGCTTCAGAATGCTAACCTTGAAAAGGCGCAATTTGCAATCTCCTTGTGCCCAGAAGGCTCTGAAGAAGAAACACAAGTGAGACAGGTACAGTTTGTGCCCATTGTGCACCGTGGCGGGTGAGAAGCTCCAGTAAAATCAATTTTCCCCTATCTGAACCTTTCATCTGGAAACAACAAAACAGATTTCAGTTTCCAATAACTTTGAAACATTTACACAATAGAGGACAGGCTTGCCTCTTCTCCTAACTAGCATATTCAGAACATAATTTAACCTTTTTCTTGTTGACTCACTATGAATCATTATGAATCAAAACCATATAATTTTAGTACTAAAAGGGACCCTAGAAATCAGCTAGCTCCGATTTCTCATATTCTAGATGCCCAAATGCTGGTGTGATTGGAACTGGGTCGGGAGAGCTGGTCTAGAACCCATGACTTCAATTCTTGTCCAGGCTCAGAAGGCCGTGTCCTGGGCCTGGTGCTCATGGCATGTTAACGGTGGAGGGGGGGGAGGTGCCTCTGTGGCTGTGGGCGCCACCCAGGCCAGCTGCCCGCTGGAGAAATCTTCCTGCTTCGCATACTTTGACATCGGCTCATTGTGGCTCCGTCTCTGCTCTCCTGGGTGGCCGGTGACCCTGTGTGGGGTGCAGTGCCTGTGCTGTCTGCTTCTGAAGGTAACTCTCCCCTCATCAGGGTACTCCGTACACTCTGTGGGTAGGGGCCTCCCAGGGCCTTTCCCCATGGAACCCCGTCTGCTCTCAGGCCTGCTGCCTCGGGGCCCGGGGCCTGGATGGCTTCCTTTCCTCGAGCCCCCGTCTCCCACACCTTCTGCTCCACTTACAGGACTGGCTGCCAGGTGGGCCGCTCAAACCAGAGACATTGATTTCTCAGATCTGGAGGTTCGAGGTCCAACAGCAAGGTGTCATCAGCGTTGGTGTCTCCGTGGCTTTGTTAGACAGCTGTCATCTCCCTGTGTCCACATGGTCTTCCCCCTGTACCTGTCTGTGTCCCAATCTCCTCCTCTTAAGGGGACACCAGTCATATTAGGGCCTAACCTAATGGCCTATTTGAACTCAATCAACTCTTTACAGACCCCATCTCCAAATACAGTAACGATATGTTAGGACTTCAACATACAAATCTGCAGGGGTCACACTTCTGCCCGATGCGGGCCCCTTTCACTTTTCAGCTTACCACACACAGATCACTCTGGGGAAACACTTTTAAGGTTCCAGAATTGTATAAAATTCTTACAGCCAAGATCTCTCAATTATAATTTTAGTCTTACTTGCTGGATGGTAAATGGAATGAGGAAGGATGAATGGAGTCACTTACTGATTCCATAAGGATTTTTTCACACATCATTGCGACACAGGCAGTGACTGACGCCACCACCTTTGCCCTGGAGACTGGTTTCTGGGCCCTGCTGGTGCGGGAGGAACATTAAGCCCAGGTGGCTGCCTCTGGGCTGTAGAGCAGGAGGCACAGGAAGAGCTGGGGTCGGGGACATCCAGAAACGGCAGCCCTGGAGCCAGGACACGGGTGGAGGGTTCCTGGGTTGGCAGTATCACCAGCGGTTTTAACCCCTTTCTAGTCCTGTGCCCTTCCCCTTAAGTGACAGTGGGCTAAGAAAAGGCCACAGAAAATACACTGGTCACCTGGGTGCTACGGAGTAATTAAAAACCAACTAAGGCTGGGTGCGGTGGCTCACACCTGTAATTGCAGCACTTTGAGCACGTCAAGGTGGATGGATCATCTGAGGTCAGGAGTTCGAGACCAGCCTGGCCAACGTGGTGAAACCCTGTCTCTACTAAAAATACAAAAATTAGCTGGGTGTGGTGGCAGGCACCTGTAATCCCAGCTACTCAGGAGGCTGAGGCAGGAGAATCACTTGAAGCCAGGAGGCAGAGGTTGCAGTAAGCTGAGATTATGCCACTGTACTCCAGCCTGGGCAAAAAGATAGAAACTGTCTTGAAATAAAATAAAAACCAACTGAAAGCCAGGTGCAGGGGCTCATGCCTGTAATCCCAGCAGCTTCGGAGACTGAGGTGGGGGGATTGCTTGAGCCCAGGAGTTAGAGACCAGCTTGGGCAACACAGCAAGACCCCATCTCTAAAAAAAAGTGTAAAAATTAGCTGAGCACAGTGGCACATAACTGTAGTCCCAGCTACTTAGAAGGCTCACTTGAGCCCAGGAGTTTGAAGCTGAAGAGAGCTATGATCATGCTACTGCACTCCAGCCTGGGCAGCAAAGTGAGACCCTGTCACTAAAAGCAATACAATTTTAAAAAATACAACTGAGCAAGTTGTTCTTCTCAACTATGTCTAAGGAGAACAAAAACTTCTTTGTAGGTACAGTGGATTCAGAACTCGGCATCTGGTCCCACAAAACCAGACGTTCATCCAGCTGAGCCCAGGACCCCTGAGTGCCTGTCTCTCCATCCTTCCTGACACAGACCTCGGTGCCCACAGCCTGTCCTCCTCAGTGTCAGGGAGCTCTGTCCCAGCCCTTCCCACATCCCACCCGGGACTGGCTGTGCAGGGAAAGCCACTCCTCAGCGTCTGCCCACTCTCAGCGCTGAATTCATGCAGGGCACCCAGGTCACCCCTCTTCCTTTATTCATTTTCTTATTCATCTAAAAAGGAATAACTGAGAAGCTGGCGACCAACCCTGCAGGCTGGATGTGCTGCTTGAGAACTAAGAGCCCCCAAGAGATCAAAGATAACAGAGAAAAGGGGAATAAATAGGCTGGGCGCGGTGGCTCAAGCCTGTAATCCCAGCACTTTGGGAGGCTGAGGCGGGCGGATCACGAGGTCAGGAGATCGAGACCATCCTGGCTAACACGGTGAAACCCCATCTCTACTAAAAAAATACAAAAAACTAGCCGGGTGAGGTGGCGGGCGCCTGTGGTCCCAGCTACTTGGGAGGCTGAGGCAGGAGAATGGCGTGAACCCAGGAGGCGGAGCTTGCAGTGAGCTGAGATCCGGTCACTGCACTCGAGCCTGGGCGACAGAGCGAGACTCCGTCTCAAAAAAAAAAAGAAAAAGAAAAGAAAAGGGGAATAAATAGAGCAACCTCCCAGAAGACGCATGAAGGATGCAAGAACACAGATGACAGAGGGGTTGGTTTTATCAGTGAAAAGAAATAATTCTTACTCAGCAAGAGAAGGAAAGGGGAAGGAGGAAACGGATGGGCTCAGTTTACTTAGGATGTGGGCGTTAGCAAGAGGTCAAGTCCAATGATTTTTACAACTAAAAGGGACCTTGAGGACCACCTGACCCAGCTTTATCTGTAGCTAGGACTCAGAAAAAAAAACAGCGTATTGCAAGTTATACTGAGGCCTCATTGGAGCTTTAGGGCATGCATTTGGGGTGGAGCAAATCTACCAAAACAGAATTCTGGGGTTGGAAATCCAGATGGTAGCAGGGCTGAGGTTGGAGTTAGGTTGCCTGTGAGGGTCAAGGATGGGGGCATAGTCTAGGACTGCCAGCTGAGGTGGCCTATAGATCGAAGGCATTAGAAGGCCAAGGAATGGCCGGGTGCAGTAGCTCATGCCTGTAATTCCAGCACTTTAGGAGGATGAGGCGGGCGGATCACGAGGTCAGGAGATCGAGACCATCCTGGCCAACATGATGAAACCCCGTCTCTACTAAAAAAACAAAAACTATCTGGGCATGGTGGCGTGTGCCTGTAGTTCCAGCTACTCGGGAGGCTGAGAGAGAAAAATCACTTGAACCAAGAAGTTGGAGGTCGCAGTGAGCCAAGATCACACCACTGCACTCCAGCCTGGTGACAGAGTGAGACTCTGTCTCAAAAAAAAAAAAGAAGGCGGCCAAGGAACCCTGATGTTGAGGCATGTATTACTCAGCATTCTCTAGAGGAACAGAACTAAACTAATAAACTAAGGATAGATGTATATATGAAGGGGAGTTTATTAAAGAGAATTAACTCACGATCACAAGGTGAAGTCCCACAGTAGGCCATCTACAAGCTGAGGAGCCAGGAAGCCAGTCAAGTCCTCAAACCTTATAAGTAGGGAAGCCGACAGCACAGCCTTCAGTCTGTGGCCAAAGGCCTGAGAGTCCCCGGCAAACCACTGGTGTAAGTCCAAGAGTCCAAAAGCTGAAGAACTTGGAGTTTGATGTTCCAGGGCAGGAAGTATCCAGTACAGGAGAAAGATGGAGGCCAGAAGACTCAGCAAGTCAGTTCCTTCTACCTTCTGCCTGCTTTATTCTAGCTGTGCTGGCAGCTGATTAGATGGTGCCCGTTTGGATTGAGGGTGGGTCTGCCTCTCCCAGTCCACTGGCTCACATGTTAATCTCCTTTGGCAACACCCTCACAGGCACACCTAGGAACATTACTTTGCATCCTTCAATCCAATCAAATTGACACTCAGTATTAACCATCACAAGGTGTCAGAAAGGTCAACCTGAGTGTGAACATCACTACGTGTGATCTGGCTAGCTGGCGGCATCCCATGCCATCTTCCATGGCCTTCTGGAAAGCCCTTCTGAGCCAAGACAAAGCAGGGGGTCTGGTCCATCTTCTTTCTGATTTACATTTATAAGCATCCTTTCTGCTTTCCCCTTCACTAAATATCCATCCAAGTGCTGTTGGGACATCCGCATCTGTGGTGCACCTGCAGCACGAAGGCCTGACACAGGCTGAGATGAGGGACTCTATATAGCACGGGCCCCTCTCCAGGCCTCCTTGGACTTGGCCAGGAGACCTTGTGATATGGCTCCAATGAGTGGAGGAACACCAGGTTCTTCATCTCACCTCAAATTGGAAAAAACCACAGGTACACACAGGGAGTGGTTTTAAGGAGGGGAGGGTTTAAGAGGCAAGAAGGAAGGGAGAAGAAAGAAGGAAGAAGCTCCCCTGCTCAGAGACAGAGGGAGGTAGGCTCCAAAGCCTAGAGAGAAGACACCGCATGCTAGGTACAGGAAGAGGCTGGAGGAGGCGGTGTCTGATTTGCATAGGGCTCAGGGGATTGGCTTGACCAGGCATGTCATTCACATAGCCTGATGAAAAAATCTGGCCCTCCCACCCTAGCCTTTTAATATGCAAATGCAGGGCGCCCTGATGTTCTACACGTGTGGGGATATGGGAGGGTAGCCTTATTGCCAGGCTTATGTGAGGGCAAGGACCAGAGGGCAGGAATCACCATGTTTGAGTGGAACTAGTTTCTAATGGCCTGCATTTGCATATCAAAGGTTGCCTGCCCAGCTCTAAGAGCTGGGGCTTTCCTGTTAGACAAGAACCATTTGGGCCAGGCGCGGTGGCTCACGCCTGTAATCCCAGCACTATGGGAGGCCGAGACAGATGGATCACCTGAGGTCAGGAGTTCGAGACCAGCCTGGCCAACATGGAGAAACCCTGTCTCTACTAAAAATACAAAAAATTAGCCGGGCTTGGTGGCGGGCACCTGTAATCCTAGCTACTCAGGAGGCTGGGGTAGAATAATTGCTTGAACCCAGGAGGCGGAGGTTGCAATGAGCCAAGATGGCTCACTCTACTCCAGCCTGGGCAATAAGAGTGAAACTCCATCTAAAAAAAAGAAAAGAAATAAACACTTGAGGAGCTTCTTTAAAAGACACGAAAACTTTCCAAGGACCCCTTTTCCTCTCTATCTGCCTAAAATTATTTCCTAATAACTCTTACCACATTTGGATTCTTGGTCTTCTGAGGGCCTCCACTGTGGGTCAAAAGTCTGCTCTGTGCCCGCCCAGGGCCCAGCCCAGTCCTCAGGAATCTGCTAAAACCTCTGGGCAGAAGTGGGGGCTCAGGCAAACCCAACCCATCTGCCACAGTCCCGCCTTCTGGGAGCTGGGGTTTGTGGAGGCAGCTTTCTCCCACCAATGATTTCTGACCCTATGATCTAGTCCTCTTCATCTTTTTATTAGAAAAAAATATTTGGTCTGTAGATTGTAAGCTCCTTGAGATGAGAGATGATATCTTTTCCTCTAATTTTGTACTGTGAAAAAATTTCAAAACAACACAAACAGGTGCATGATAAATATGACAAGCATCCCTAGATTCTTCATCTAGGTTCACAAATTTTTCCTGTTTTGCAATATCTGCTATCTTTATTTTTTATTTTATTTATTTATATTTGTTTGAGAGAGTTTTGCTCTTGTTGCCCAGGCTGCAGTGCAATGGCACAATCTTAGCTCACCTGCAACCTCCACCTCCCAGGTTCAAGCAATTCTCCTGCCTCAGCCTCCTAAGTTGCTGAGATTACAGGCATGCACCAGCACACCCGGGTAATTTTGTAGTTTTAGTAGAGACAGGGTTTCTCTATGTTGGTCAGCCTGGTCTCCAAGTCCTGACCTCAGGTGATCTGCTCACCTCAGCCTCCCAAAGTGCTGGGATTATAGGTGCTATAAATAAAGTTTTGGAGCCGCAAAAGAAATAGCACTCAAATATAAAATTTTATTTTTAATTCTCAGCAAGGCAATGTACTTCTGTAGAAGTGTGCACCCTTCCAGATGGAGCAATGGTGAGCGCACATTTGGACAAGAGAGGGGAAGGGGTTCTTATCCCTGATGCACGTGGCCCCTGCTGCGTGTCGTTCTCCTATTGACTAGGGTTAGACTGCACAGGCTAAAGTAATTCCAATTGGCTAATTTAAAGAGAGTGACGGGGTGAGTGGTTTGGCAGGAAAAATGGTTATGACACAACAGGAAATTGGAATGAGTCAAGGTGGAGAATGAGCAGGTAATCGGAATGAGTCAGGGTGAAGCAGGTAATTGAAAAAGGTTGCTTTATGAGGAAGTTAAGTTTAAAAGTAGAAGACAAAGAGTTGAACATACTGATATATTGATTATTTGAAGAGAAATTTAGAACTCATATCTAACAATCCCTCCTCTTGCATTTCCTTACAGTTCTTTCTCTTCAAACTTCTTTAACATGTCTTGGCTTAGTTGTTCTGCTCGATTTTCCAAAAGAAGCTTCTCTGGGTAAGGTGGCGGATAGTTAAGGGAGGTTTTAGTAAGTGCCGTTTTTATGAACCTCTGCACCGACCTACGGATGCATGGTGTGACACAGCACCCATTACGGCTGTGAGGGAAGTAAGCACTGAGGCCATTATCCTTTCCATTTATTAAATCACTTTTCTAGCCATCCTGTAAAGGGGTCATTTACCCCTGAGTTGTTAGCTAACTCACTGGACAGAGCAGTCAGACCCTGCAATGCCTTTGTTATACTTCCATCAGGGGTGGTGGTGTTTGGGATGAAGGTACAACACTGAGTTTTAATCATGAAGCAAACTCCTCCTCTTTCTGCTAATATCAAGTCTAAGGCTATCCTATTTTCCCAAGCCATCTGGCTAGTAACCCCTAATTGCTCAGCTATTCATTTAACCTCATCTCTAGTGTAGTTAATAAATGGCTGTTGGTTGTAGTAGATGTAGTTTATCCAATCTACATTTTTATTCATTGTCACCCACCAAAATATTGACTCAAATTCTGCAGTTATTTGATTTCGGGCTTTAAATTGATCTGGTATTCCTCGTGGGATTCCAATTGCGTTTAAACAGACATGAGAGTTGAAAGACCCATAAGGGGCTTGTCTTGCATTACGATGTCTTATTTTTCTTTCCTCTGGTTGATGAAATGCCAGGGTGAAAGGGATAACCAATTGGACTAAAGCACAAGTGCCACTCCAGTTATTCAGCAGAGTGTCCAGTAAAGGTCCATCACAATACCACCACACATCCGCTCGGGGATGAACAAGGGCTGACTGATTGATAAGCTCTTGAAAATTCTTAAGCTCTCTGCATCCCCTCAGGTCTCCAAGGAATGCTAAGTTTCCTCCCTGTCGTGAGAGACACGAAGTGAACTTAGTGTTGGGAGACGGAAGCTGGATGGCCCTCGGGGGCTGACCCACAGGGTGCCGGACTTCGGGATGTAGCAGAGAGAGCGTGGCACAACTTGTTACTCCAGGCTGTAGAATCCTGGAAAAGAGCTACCATGCAGCCCATGCCTAGTCAACTGGAGGACCACCCTACTGAAAAGGGGACAGTCTGGGCCTCTGGTCTGCCGTGTGCACAAGCATAACAATTGCTTTTGTTTAACGTTTGGACAGAATATTTGATCCTTTCCAACCAGGCATTTGCATCTTGGTATCTTGTTTTAATTGCCAATGTTTGTTTTAAGTCTTTAACTTCTACGATAGCTATCTTGGTCTTGTGGTTAGATGGAAGAGGAGCAATTATTCCATTCTGAGAGGTTTTGGAAGAAGGCTTAAAAGAAGGTGCAGGTGGCGGGGTATCAAACAAACGCATTTTAAAGAATCCAATAGGGTCTGTCCCTGAAACCTCAGCCCCCATACCATAAAACTGGCTTAAAGAAGGGAGCTGGCTTGGAAAAGGGGAAGAACTTTGAGGATTCATGATAATAACCTGTATAGGATTGCACTAGTTTAGTTGAGTTAGTGAAGGGCTGTCCCTCTAGTAACATGAATGTACGGTTTTAGGAAATTACAAAAACCGGTTGGGGCAGTCCATCCTTGCTCTTTAGTGGTCCATAGAATGTTGGACCAACTATGGCATAAAAGCTCTACATCAGGATGGCAAGACTCCTGGTTGGCACTGGGGTCTTTATCAAAATCTCCTTGGATTAAATGGTCCCAATTCACTAATGCCTAATCCGAGGAGAGTCAGGAGGGACAGAGGTACTTTTCTGAAGTAGAGAGCTGTCTTTGACTTGACAAGTCCCTACAGGGTGTAACAAGGCAAGCATTAAATGCAATAGTTTGAGGTGAAATCGACTTTGTTATGTTAATAACTAGATGGTCAGCAATAGAACGAGGAAGGAAGAAAGAGTAATAGAATAGATGGAAGAGAATTAAATTTTTCTTAGCTTTAGTTTGGTAGGGTTTTCCCCAGGGCTATGGTCCACAACTCTGGAGGGGCTGGCGTTTTCTTGACTCGGGTGTGATGAGTCCGTCCCTTTTCCGCTGCAGGAACAGCAGTCTCGGTGGTTAGCAGCACAAGGTAAGGTCCTTCCCAGGCTGGCTTGAGTTTTCCTTCTTTCCGACCTTTGATGAGAATGTGATTCTCAGGCTGGTGCTGGTTTACCAGAAATTCTAGGACTGGTACCTGTGCTAAAAGACTTTTAGTTTTGAGAGAAAGGAAAGTGGAAGATAAACCAAGTACATAATTTCTAAGAAATTGATCTTTTGTTTTAAATGTGGAGACATCAGTAATGGACTTTATAGTCCTTGGCGCCTTCTTACTGAGAAATTTTCTTTAGCACCTATTTTTATTATTTTTTTAGACCAAAGAAAGTCGAACACCGTTTTATATTTGCCCATGCTTCCTGTATGATATTTATATCAGATAAGCTAAATTTCACCATTATATTAGTGTGTTATTAGCGTTAAACTTAATTTTAATAAAATCTTGTAGATGTGTTTATCCAATTTTTAATGTCTGACCATAAGGTAAGATTTGTATAGACTCTTTTGAAACTTTTATAATTTTTGTAAAGAGCAAGTTAGTGCTTTAAGAAAAACCTGTTGTGCTTTTATTTTAATGTCCAGTTCTCAGAGAAACTGGACATTAACTTTAGCCAATATGTTTACACATAGAATTTCCTTTTCAATTAACATTTCAAAACTTGGTTAAACCTTTAAAACAAACTATTTTTTAACCATTTACATTCTTATGTCTCCTTATAACCCTTTCACCAAAAGTATATTTTACTTTCCTTACACATCTTGCACATAAACTGTTTCTTCAATAGTTTTACATTCAGGAGGCCTAATTACTTTTAAATTATACAACATTTCTTGTGTAAATTCCTTTTTATAACTTTTTTTCCACAACTTTCACAGACAATTCTTCAACATACCTCAACTTTCTGACTTGTTGCAAACATCCCTTTCTCTAAACAACCAGTTCATTTATTCTAGGACAAGAATTTACCACATAACATTCCTTTTTACATAAATTCTCCCCCCCCCCCTTTGTTTTTTCTCAAAGATGAAAACATTCTTTTCCAAAGTGAACTTCCTTCGTGTCTGTGGACTAGACTGTCTAAGGCCACAAGATTAGAAGTTAGGATAATACATGTTACACTCTTAACTTTTAGCAAACTTTACTTCTGTTGAAAACCTTGTAAGTTTGGGATTTCAATTATTCTTTGCTATTAATAAGACCTTATTCAGTCCTTAGTAACTTAGAATTGGTATAAATGGCTCCTTCCTGATTCTGTAAGTACTTGAAGGCTTGGCTGAATGCAAACAGCGTTTGAGCAGAACAACTGTTAGGCAATTTTCCTAACTATGCTTCTGCAAGAGTTTCCTTATCACTTACTGAATACCCATTGTGTCTTTTTCCTTCAATCACCCGGGAGGAACCACCTATGGTCCTGCCCTGAAGAGAGTTCCTCCTAGGTCTCGTTGGACCTTTGTATGGTAATTGAGATTTAGATCCCCTGTTAGGAAACCTGCTGGGTTAAGGGAATTTTCAGTGGTTAATGTTAAATCATCTTGTTCTAACAGAATAGCCTCATACTTTAAGGTTCTTGAGTCAGTAAGCTATCTTTTTTTTTTTTTTTTTTCTTTTTGACTTAGGATAGTTCTGACCTGATGAGGTGTGTTCACAATGAAGTTTACTCTAAAAATTTTTCTACTTTCTTCTGTTAGCAAAGCAGTTGCCGCTACAGATTGAATGCATTTGGGCCATCCGTGGGTTACTGGGTTAAGGAGTTTTGATTAGGAAGGCTACCAGTTGTCAGTCACCTCAGTGCTTTTGGGTTACCACCTTGTTTACACTGACAACAAGGTGGTGGTGTTGGAGTGTTATAGGGTCATGGAGAAGACCTTCAATTATTAATTATAGGTTTTAAATTTACCCTGGATTTTAAAGGAATAGGGTACACTGTTTTCTCTTTACTACTCTCTCTCTCTCTTTCTGACTCCCTCTTTGTCTCTGTCTCTTTCTCTCTCTCTGACTCTCTCTTTCTCTCTCTCTCTTTGACTCTCTGTCTCTTCCTCTGCCAGCCACTTATGCTGCTGTTCACCCCTCTCCTTCCCCTTCCCCTAGGGGAGGGACTGGTGGGAGTAGAGCTACTCTTTCTTCCCCTAGAGAAGAAAGGAAAGGGGAATTCTGAATATTTTTCTTACTACAGCAGGTTTGTGTGAGGTTCAACCCCCTGATATTTCCGGAAGGCTCAACCCCTAAAACCAGGGGCCTCTTGCCTTGCCTGTTCCAGAAGGCCCCACCCCTCAAACCAGGGATGTCTAGCCTTGCCTGTCCCGGAAGGCTCAACCCCTCAAACCAGGCGGTGTCTTGCCTTGCTGCTCTGGGAGGTTGACCGGTTCCCTCCCTTTCCCCCTCTGAAGGTCCCTTGCACACTTCCCACTCGTGTTGCCTCTCTGGCTGCTCCCTACAAGGGAGCATTAGGCCCCTGTTAGTGTTGGCCTGTCTGTATAAATCCGTGGCAGGATCTGTCCTAAGCCATATGAGGTAGCTATGGAACCGCAGAGGGTACCCACTCACTCCCTCCAGCAGTAGGACTTGTCACCATCCACAGGAACAACACCACAAGTACGGTCGTTTGCGATCATTCATGCACACACACATTTAGCCCTCCAGAATGTTACTAACAAGGAAGTAGTTTACCGGCTCCTGTGGCTTCTCCTTCCTTGGTCTGTGCACAGTCATCGCTGCAGTGTGTGAGGCTCCTTTAAGCCAGGTTGTTGGCCAGTTTCTTTCCGCGTTGCTGACAGCTGGGGTTAATCCTCCAACTGGGTGGGTCCTGATTGCTCATCCCTGAGGCTGCCACAGGGGGGCGGGGCGCGCCTCCTCACTAGAGAGAACCAGAGACCGCCCGGGAGGGGAATGTATCAAGGGGAGCCCCCAAATTGTTAAAAATAAAGTTTCGGTACTGCAAAAGAAATAGCACTCGAATATAAATTTTTATTTTTAATTCTCAGCAAGGCAATGTACTTCTATAGAAAGGTGCACCCTTACAGATGGAGCAATGGTGAGTGCACACTTGGACCAGACAGGGGAAGGGGTTCTTATCCCTGAGGCACATGGCCCCTGCGGCTGTGTCCTTCCCCTATTGGCTAGGGTTAGACTGCGCAGGCTAAACTAATTCTGATTGGCTAATTTAAAGAGAGTGACAGGGTGAGTGGTTTGGTGGGAAAAATGGTTGTGGCACAGCAGGAAATCGGAATGAGTCAGGGTGGAGCAGATAATCGGAATGAGTCAGCATGGAGTAGGTAATCGGAAAGCGTCAGGGTGGAACAGGTAGTCAGAATGAGTCAGGGTGAAGCAGGTAATTGGAATGAGTTAGGATGCAGCAGGTAATCAGAATGAGTCAGTGTGGAGTTGGTAATGGGAATGAATCAGGGTGAAGCAGGTAATCCGAATGAGTCAGGGTGGAGTAGATAATCAGAATGAGTTAGGGTGGAACAGGTAATCCGAATGAGTTGGGGTGGAGCAGGTAATCAGAATGAGTCAGGGTGGAACAGCTAATCAGAACGAGTCAGGGTGGAGCAGGTAAAAGGAATAAGTCAGGGTGGAGCGGGTAATCGAAAAAGGTTGCTTTACGAGGAAGTTAAGTTTAAAAGTAGAAGGCAAAGAATTGAACATACTGACATATTTATTCTTTGAAGATAAATTCAGAACTCATATCTAACACAGGCATGAGCCACTGCACCTGGCCCATATCTGCTATCTTTAAAGAGAGACATATACACATTATATATATATATGTATGATGATGGTCCCATAAAACAATAATGGAGCTGAAAAATTTCTAAGGCCTATTGATATCATAGCTGTCCTAACATCACAATGCAGAACTGTAAACAAATCCACTGTGGGGCCAATCATATAAAAATCTAGCACATACAATTATATACCATACATAATGCTGGGTAATGATAATAAATGACAGTGTGGCTGGTGTAGGTATTACTAGCCTATACTTTTTATCATTATTTTAGAGTGTGTGCCTTCTCTTTATAGAAAAAAAGTTAACTGTAAAACAGTCTCAGAGAGGTCCTTCAGGAGGTATCCAGAAGATGGACTGTGATCACAGGAGATGCAGCTTCACGGGTGGCCTTGCCCCTGAAGACCTCCCAGTGGGACCAGACATTAGAAGACAGTGATATTGGTGACCCTGCCCCTGTGTGGTCTTAGGCTAATGTGTGTGTGTTTGTATCTTAGTTTTTAAGAAAAAGTTTTAAGACTAAAAAAAAAATTTTTTTTTAATAGAAAAATGCTGATAGAATAAGGACATAAAGCAAGAAAACTTGTTACAGCTGTACAATGTGTTTGTGTTATAAACTGTATTATTACAAATGGGTCCAAAGGTTTTTTAAAAATGAAAAAGTTTTTAAAGTAAAAAAGTTACAGTAAGGTAAGATCAATTTATTATTGAAGAAAGAAATTTTTAAATGAATTTAGTCTAGCCTAAGTGAACAGTGTTGAGTGGAAAGTCATGTCCTCGGCCTTCACACTCACTCTCCACTCACTGACTCAAAGCAACTGCCAGTCCCACAGGCTCCAGTCTTAGTAAGTGCCGTACACAGGTGTACCAATTTTTGTCTTTTATACTGTATACTGGATTTTGCTGTATCTTTTTTTTTTTTTTGAGACAGAGTTTTGCTCTTGTCACCCAGGTTGGAGTGCAGTGGCATGATCTTGGTTTACTGCAACCATCTCCTGGGTTCAAGCAATTCTCCTGCCTCAGCCTCCTTAGTAGCTGGGATTACAGGTGCCTGCCACCACACCCAGCTAGTTTTTTTATTTTTAGTAGAGACAGGGTTTTGCCATGTTGGCCAGGCTGGTCTCGAACTCCTGACCTCAGGTGATTCACTCACCTGGGCCTCCCAAAGTGTTGGGATTACAGGCATGAGCCACCGCTCCTAGCCCTTGCTGCACCCTTTCTATGTTTAGATGCACAAAAGCCATTGTGTTACAATTATCTACAGTATTCAGTAAAGTCCCATGCTGTACAGGTTGGTAGCCTGAAGAAAATAGGTGCATCATGGGCTATACCATCTAGGTTTGTGTAAGTGCACTCTATGATGTTTGCACAACAAAGTTGTCTAAGAATCTAAAAATGCATTTCCTTCCTTCCTTCCTTCCTTCCTTCCTTCCTTCCTTCCTTCCTTCCTTCCTTCCCTCCCTCCCTCCCTCCCTCCCTCCCTCTCTCTTTTTCTTTCTTTCTTTCTTTGATGGAGTCTTGCTCTGTTGCCCAGGCTGGAGTGCAGTGGCATGATCTTGGCTCACTGAAACCTCCCTCTTCCGAGTTCAAGCGATTCTCCTGCCTCAGCCTCCCCAGTAGTTGGGATTATAGGAGTGCATCACCATGTCTGCCTAACTTTTGTATTTTTAGTAGAGACGGAGTTTCACCATGTTGGCCAGGCTGGTCTCGAACTTCTGACCTCAGGTGATCTGCCCTCCTCAGCCTCCCAAAGTGCTGGGATTACAGGTGTGAGCCACCGTGCCTGGCCCTAACAATGGATTTCTCAAAACATGTCCTCATTGTTAAGAGAGGCATGACCTTATGTACACAGTATATACACATTATACATGTGTGTGTGTATATGCGTATATATACATATGTGTATGTGTATATGTATATATAGTGGCAATGATCATGCTGTCAGGTTCTACAAAATCCTCTTTGTACCTGAATACTGCTGATCCGACGAATGTGACCACAGTGGAATCTGTACGTGTACATATACACACACATATGTATATACTTTTTGCCAAATTGTTTGATGTCATAGACATCATGATACTTTACCCCTAAATATATATCTCTCAAGAATAATGACGTTCTCCTACTCAATTACAATATAATTATACTCTTTGGGAATTATACATTGCTTCAATAATAGGATCTAACACAATGTCTTCTACAGCTCGTTTTTTTTCCAGAGATGATGTAATTTTTAACTTTGATTCTGCTCTCTTGTCCCCCTCTGATTAACCTGCTCCACTCACATCTACCAAGAGATGTCACACATAAGGCCCCAAATAACTAAGGGAGTTGAATGAATGAAAGGATGGATGCATACATGTGAAAAGCCTTTCTCATGTGTCTTCAGGACCTGGAAAGGCGCACGACCCCATGTGGGAATTCAGTGACCTTCAAGCCCTTCTCATTGGTCTAGACAGAAACCTTACACCTGGCAGGATATGCATTTTGCAGCTGAGGCTTTTTGTGAGTAGTTTGGTGATATGTAAGTTCCTGGTGATTAGGGAAACCGTCAGGAGCTTGGCAAACCTATTCGAAAGTGCAACATATTAAAATTCCTGTTAATCATAGATCTTAAAAGTTCTGGGCTACAACAATTCGTTAAAGTACCAAAAACGCAAAGCGGTTATTATGAGAAAACAAAGCTGGGGAAGTAGGTGGCACTGCACTGTAGGAGTCCACATTCAGCAACAAAAGAGGGCACAGGCTCTACTGTGGTCACATTCATTGCATCAGCAGTGTTTGGTACAAAGAGGCTTTTGTGAAACCTGACGGCACGATCATTGCGCAGGGCACACCATTGAACGAAGGCAGACTTTCCCCTTCTATGAAAGGATAATTTTCTTCTCATATTTGACACCAATTAACTCTAGCAGAGAATTCTATTTAAAGCAATCCCTTGAAATTAGACCACGTATGCCAAGGGCGGGGCTGTGTATTCGGCCCTCTCTTCCTAGCAGCTCTAGCGATGTGCCCTAAGTATGGGAGGAGAGCATTGAAAAACTTAGGCATAAAAGAGATATATTTAATAATCATGACTACTTAGTATCACAACTTAGAAGAAATAGTTGGATTTCAATTTCTTTTCCCAATCTGACAGTTTGTTATTTTCCTTTTTTCTTCCAAAATGTCATACATATCCCAAGTTTTAGCATAATGGTATCAGCAGCAAGTTGTTAAATAAGTTCTGTGGGCTCATCAAAGCAGTTATCTTAAAGTGTTCTATTAAACAGCATTGGTTTAGTGCTGATTGCATTATAAACTTGAAATGAACTTTAGAAACTTTAGAAATTCCAGGTTACGAAGAATTTTCTGTTTTTCATTTTGGCCTCCTTTTCTACTAACCAATGTGTTTGAAAACCTATAATGTGGCTCTTCAGGTTAGAGGGTGAGTTTTTTAACCCTTCCCTGGCTCTCAACACTATCCCTCTCCATCTCCAGCCTTTGAGTTCTGTCTAGCGCTCACCATAGGATATATCCTGCTGAAAGCCTCTTTGTTCCACATCTGGAGAAGATCAGTTGCTGTGCACAGCTGCTTGGGAAATGGATCCAGTCCCCAGCTGGATCTAGGAACAAATTGGTCCCTGGCAGCTTGACAACTGCTCATTGTCTAGTCAAGGGGGTTTCTTTCTTTTCCTGGAAAACGTCTTCCGGGGTACATTTGATAGGAAGTTTTCACTGCTCATAAAGTTAGGGGGAAGGAGACTGGCAGCTCAGGGCAGAGGTACCACAGTTACCAAGTTCTATCTGTTTTGCAAACTCTAAGTTTTCTTTATTATGTGTTTCCTTTGTCCCCATGAATCTTGTGGACATCTCTTTGTCTACATCCACGGTATTTTCTCCTGAACAATGGTTCTTCAAATATTACCCAAAATGAAGGAGGGAAGGATCATTTTTAAAAATCCCGAGTAGTTCTATTTTATTTGTACAAGTGAATAATTTCCTACAGAATAAAATAAAAGACATTGATACTAAGAATACTAGCATCTATTGTTTAAGAGGCGAGGTTACTATTACAATAGTGGAATTTAGGACGTGTTTTGGTTATTTTATAAATTGCATTATTCTATCCTGTATCTTTTAAATTGAGTAATAGATTTCTTAAAGGAAGCGATAAGATATTAGAACAGTCATCATAGTTGATAAATACAATGACAACCAGTAAAACTGTCAGCTCCCTGGATGAAAAAAGCATTATATTATTCCCGCTGTGAAGGGAGGATAGTGACATTAGATAAGAGTTAGGGAAGTGAAACTGTTGGCAAAATCAGCCTGTGTCTTTATGAAACATTGTCTTTATGAAACATTGTGTTGGATGACATTTCATCTCGTCACCAATGCCTTCCAATGACGCCACCTGTTTGCTTTCACGCACCTGTGGGAAGCCAGAATGTTTGATTCTGGCATATTTTTTACAGTGTGAAGTAAAACCAACTGAGTGAACTTGATGGATTGAGTGAGGAAATAATCCCTGTAGGATAATCTTCTCCACCGGTAGTGATGCATTCACTTTGAGGCTAACGATGCAAGTGAAAAAAAAAAAAATCTTAGTTTGACAACTCCTGTCCCTAAACAAAGTACTGTGCAGAGAAGCAGTTAAGATCCCGAACCCTGGACTCCAACAAAGTAGGGTTAGATTACGTTCTAGCTGGGCACACTTTAGTAAGTTAACTTCTTCAAGAATCTATTTCTTCCTATGCTAGATGAAGTCAACTCTTTCAGAGGGCTGAAAGAGAAAAGCGAAATGAGATCATATGTATGAAATTCTTAGCATGGTGCCTGGCACATAAGTATAAATAAATAATAAACAATTGCAATTAGTATTATTAACTCTAATCAGATATTGTTGTTTTAAACAAGGGAGTCACTCAAAAAGGTATATGTAGACTTCTCTGTAAGAAAAAATATATATATGTTTACATACACATACACGGCTAGGTATATACATACACACATATATACACACACACACACACATATATATATATATATATATACACAGCTAGGTCTTAATGCCTCTTTCCTCAAATCAAAGCAAAAATCTGTTTACTTGTCCAGTTACTTCTATTTAGTTTGGGAACTAGGCCTTCCAGTCCATGCGTTTGCATTTAATTCTATTCCTGGTCTGCTTAAATTAGAATGAACCTCAAAGATAGAAGACCAAGACATACAGGTACTTGTATACCTATATACAACAAGGTATATAGGTATTTATTTTCATATTAAGAAAAAAAATCTAGTTTTTACTCATACATTCATTCAAGACATATTTATTAAACACCAAATGGGTAACAAGAATGAACGTATTATTAATAATTTTTCTCTCAGAAAGATATTTCCTATGTTCTATATTTCTTATCTATAGATTCTCTTTTAATGTTTGTTTGCATATTGCAAATTTCCATGTTACTTTCTGGCTTAACTACCTCAGGCTAGACATGGGAGATGATTTTACAGAGAGTTAAAACTTTTTCTTTTTTTTTTCTTTTTTGATACAGAGTCTCGCTCTGTTGCCCAGGCTGGAGTGCAGCGGTACAATCTCAGCTCACCACAACCTCCACCTCCTGGGTACAAGCGATTCTCCTGCCTCAGCCTCCTGAGTGGCTGGGATTACAGGTACACGCCACCATGCCCAGCTAATTTTTGTATTTTTAGTAGAGATGGGGTTTCACTATGTTGGCCAGGCTGGTCTTGAACTCCTGACCTCAGGTGATCCACCTGCCTTGGTCTCCCAAAGTGCTGGGATTACAGGCGTGAGCCACTGTGCCTGGCCAAATTTCTTAAATATATGTATAATATATAAAAACCAAGGATAAAAGTGATGCCTACAAATAAACTCATTTGAGTTATAGGAGTAGAAATGGAGTGCTCCAAATGTCCCTGGTAAAATGTGATGCACGCAGGCACAGTGGCTCACGTCTGTATTCTCAGCACATTGGGAGACCAAGGCAGGTGAATCACTTGAGCCCAGGAGTTTGAGACCAGCCTGGCCAACATGGTGAAACCCCCACATCTACAAAAAATTTTAACAAAATTAGCCGGGCGTGGGGATGCACGTTTGTCCCAGCTACTCAGGAGGCTGTGGTGGGAGGATCGCTTGAGCCCAGGAGGTCAAGGCTGCAGTGAGTCATGGTGGTGCCACTGCACTCCAGCCTGGGTGACAGAGTGAGACCCTGTCTCCGAAAAAATGAAAATAAAAGTAAATAAATAAAACAAAATGTAAAAGCCTACCTCATATTTGAAAACAAAGCCTATATCGCTATACTAATTTCATGTCAAGTCAAAATTACAGAATACCCAATGTTTGTGAACATTTTAAAAAGGTTTCTAGAGGGACGAAAATGCTAGCACTCATTCTATTTGTGAGCAGTCATCTTTTTTGAGGTGGAAAATCTACAATGTTTCACATCTAACCTAGAGAATCTGAAATGCCCACTAATGGAGAACCAGTCCAGTGGTGTATAACCTTTACGTCTGACTTGAGTTTCTGCGGCTCATGTGTCTTGTCCACCGGATTTCCGTGTGTTGTCGTCGTTGTTGTTGTTGTTGTTTTTAGAGATGGGATTTCACCGTGTTGCTTAGGCTGGTCTTGACTTCCTAGGCTCAAGTTATCCACCCACCTCAGCCTCCCAAAGTTCTGGGATTACAGGTGTGAGCCACCATGCCTGGCCAGAATGGCTACTATTAGAAAGATAAAAAAAAATAACAGATGCTGGGGAGGATGCAGAGAAAAGGGAACGCTTATACACTGTTGGAGGGAATGTAAATTAGTACATCCTCTATGGAAAACAGTATGTAAATTTCTCAAAAAACTAGAAATGGAACTACCATATGATCCAGCAATCCCTCTACTGAATATTTATCCAAAGGAAAAGAAATCAGTACGTCAAAGGGATACCTGTACTCATATATTTATTGCAGCACTATTCACAATAGCCAAGATACAGAATCCATCCAAGTGTCCATCAATGAATGAATGGACAAAGAAAATGTGGTACTGATACACAATGGAATATTACTTAGCCGTAAAAAGGAATGAAATTCTGTCATTTGCAGCAACATGGCTGGAACTGGAGATTATTATGTTAAGGTAAACACAGAAGGACAAGCAAGTATCACATGTTCTCACGCATATGTGGGAACTAACAATGTTGATGTCATGAAGATAGAGAATAGAATGACGGTTACCAGAGGCAAGGAAAAACATGTGTTGGGGAGGGGGCATGAAGAGAGATCGGTTAACAGGTACAAACATACAGTTAGATAAAGGGAATAAGTTCTAATGTTCCAACACAGAGTAAGGTGACTATAGTTAACAATGTATTGCATATTTCAAACTGTATATTTCCAAATAGCCAGAAGAGAGGACTTTAAATGATCCTAACACAAAGTGATGAGAATACTTGAGGCAATGAACACCGTGAACACCTTGACTTGATTATTATACAGTCTCTGCATGTAATAAAATATCACTTCTGCCCCACAAATATGTACAAATATTTGTATCAATAAAAAATTGTAAAAACAACAAAACAGCACACATGGTAAAATTCCACCATACTGATCATCTCTTGAACACCAACCTAAAACATCTAGTAGGCAAGTTCTGGCTTGTGTCCAAAGAAAAGCCCTTGCTTACTTCAGCAAATTGAGGTTTTAGCTCAACATCCAAAATGGAATGGAAGACACAGCTAGTTAAGAAGTGGTACTGGTGGCCGGGCGCGGTGGCTCACGCTTGTAATCCCAGCACTTTGGGAGGCGGAGGTGGGCAGATCACGAAGTCAGGAGATTGAGACCATCTGGCTAACACGGTAAACCCTATCTCTACTAAAAAAATTAAAAAAATAAAAATTATCTGGGCATAGTGGCAGGCACCTGTAATCCCAGCTACTTGGGAGGCTGAGGCAGGAGAATGGCGTGAACCCGGGAGGTGGAGCTTGCAGTGAGCCGAGATCACACCACTGCACTCCAGCCTGGGCGACAGAGCGAGACTGTGTCTCAAAAAAAAAAAAAAAAAAAGGAAGTGGTACTGGCTGGGCACGGTGGCTCATACCTGTAATCCCAGCACTCTGGGAGCCCAAGGCGGGCGGATCACCTGAGGTTGGGAGTTGAAGACCAGCTTGACCAACATGGAGAAACCCCATCTCTACTAAAAATACAAAATTAGCTGGGCATGGTGGCACATGCCTGTAATCCCAGCTACGTGGGAGGCTGAGGCAGGAGAATCACTTGAACCTGGGAGGTAGAGGTTGCGGTGAGCCAAGATTGCACCACTGCACTCTAGCCTGGGCAACAAGAGCGAAACTCCTTCTCAAAAAAAAAAAAAAAAAGAAAAGAAAGAGAAAGAAAAAGAAGTGGTACTGACAATAGAAAAATAGAAAATGACATTATTATACGTAGATATCTGCCAAGTATGTAAATTGAGAAACAACAATAATAGACAGTAGACTCCACTTGGTACTGTGAAAATAATGTGTGATAAGAGGTCCTGTGGATGAATTTTGCACTTGACATCATTTTGTACCTGGGAAAGTGATTTGATAAACAGAAACACTAAACTACGCCACGGTGCATTTTTGTTTCTACAAATAATTCACACACTCTTTTTAAATTTGCAGAACATCTTGACAATTAGAAAGTCCTCAGTGGGGCTGGGAAACTGAAAACTTTCCAGGGGAAGCAGAAACCCACGTTCTGTTACTTTTGAGCTTTTATTGTAAGTGAATTCCAGCCCTCTTGGAAGGGGAAGGAGCCAGGGATACTCCTGTACAGTCCTTATTTATCCACAGGCAAAGTACAGCCTCTGGAAAGAGTTGACTGAATTGCCTTAATTTTATGTTTTACCTCTGCTCTGAGGCCAATTCTCCTGTGGCTAAAAGAGCAGTTTACAATTCACTACCAGAATAACCTGGGCTTTCTCCAAAAATGGTCATGCTCCGTACATCTTCCCACAGGAATTACACTGCTGTTACCAGATGATTTCAGCCAGACGAGAAAACAGTCTGCAACCAAGAAATTTAGGTCAAAAAGTGCCCTGGTGAAGACATATGGAGAATTTGAAAGGAAGACACGAAATAAATCTAAACAGACAATGTTGTAGAAATAGTGTAGGGCATCACATTCACAATGGGGAGGTGATTTTGCCCCCAGGGGACATTTGGTAATGTCTAGGGACAATTTTGGGTGTCACAGTTGGGGGTGACAATGAGGGTGCTCCTGGCATCCACTGGGGAGGAGCCAGAGATGCCGCTAAACATCCTACAGTGGACAGGACAGCCCCACAGGAAATAATTCTCCAGCTCAAATGTCAACATGGCTGAGCTTGAGAAACCCTGTGTTAGAGAAAGGAAAGTAAGTTTGGATTCACGGGACAAATGTGCCAACGAGGAGTTTGCATGGATTTTTATAGATTTGTGAATCTGCAGCGGGGGTTTTGCATAGCTGTCCTTTTGCAAAGAGTTCACGGCACTCTGACCTGAATCTGGGGTACAGGTGGGAAGGAAGACTGTCCCATGGGAAGCAGTATTTGGGGCAGGTGCCTGAGATTTTCCCAGAAGTCTGTGGCGATGATGGCTGGACAGATGGAGCCCTCCTCACTGCTGGCCCAGGCAGGACCACACTGATGCTCCAGTCCTTTGAACACACCCATGTTTGGGGGCAAAACATGGGCTGAGACCCAAGCAGGGCTGAGACACAAGCTTTATGTCTGTGATCTTGTGAGTCCAGGTTGGACTCATCAGAGTGTGGACCCAGAAAATCTGAGACAGTTCTCAGTTAATTTCAAAAGTTTATTTTGGCAAGGTTGAGGACATGCACCTGTGACAGCCTCAGGACATCCTGACGACACGTACCCAAGGTGGTCGGGGCACAGCTTGGTTTTACACATTTTAGGGAGACATGACCCATCAATCAATAAATGTAAAAAGTACATTGGTTTGGTTTGGAAAGTGGGGACAACTCAAAGCAAAGGCAGGAAGACTGAAAGCAGGGAAGGGGCTTCCAAGTCACAGGTAGGTGGGAGACAAATGGTCACATTCTTTTGAGTTTCTGATTAGCCTTTTCGATAATTAAATTTTTTTTTCAGAATTTTGTAAACAACCTATACAATTTTAATCTTGATCACAAGATGTAACTTCCATAAGCCTTTTATAACCTTTATAACCTTTATGAAGGAATTGGTTAATGTTTCAAGAAAACCTTGTTATTCTGACACAGGAGTCCATATGCTGGTCTTGCATCAGTGTGCCTTTGACATTAATGATTAATTTACAGAGAAACAACTTACTTTATCTCGTAAAATTGGCCCTTATAATCTCACATGCCTACCTCTTCCATGATAGCCCCTGGGCCTTAAGGAGTTGAATGCCTTTAATTTCTGGCCCTGTATCTCAGGAATGTAGTTTATTTTGATTGGCATCATCTACAATGCCAATCAATAAAGATGAAGCTTTGACCAGGCGCAGTGGCTCACACCCTGTAATCCCAGCATTTTGGGAGACCGAGGTGGGCAGATCACCTAAGGTTGGGAGTTCAAGACCAGCCTGACCAATGTGGAGAAACCCCATCTCTACTAAAAATACAAAATTAGCCAGGCGTTATGGCACATGACTGTAATCCCAGCTATTCAGGAGGCTGAGGCAGGAGAATTGCTTGAACCTGGGAGGCGGAGGTCACAGTGAGCCAAGATGACACCACTGCACTCCAGACTGGGCAACAAGAGTAAAACTCCGTCTCAAAAATAAATAAATAAATAAATAAATAAATAAATAAATAAATAAATAAGATGAAGCTTTAATTGCTGTCAGTGTTTCAGATTTAGCAGGACTTGGTGTCCTTTATAGACCCAGGAGGCAAAGACCTGTAACTTAATGTCACAAGTACTTTAAAAGCACATACAGAAAGATACACAGATGTAATAACCTTAATTTTAAAAAGTTTCAGTCTCCGTTTTTTCCTAAGCAAACCAAACTTAATAATAATAGCATAGAAATCATTTTGATAAAACATAAAATCTGTTAGGCCAGTTATCAAAGGGCAAAAGAAAAAACTTCTGTAGTATACAGAATACTATGTTGGAAGAAAACATTTCCTTTAGACCTTTAAGAAAACATGGCCTTTAAAAGGGGAGAGAAAGTTGAAAAACCTGGGATGCAATAAAAGTTGAACTTGGGTTAAAAAAATTAATATCTCTTGTAATTTATTAAGAGTAAATCAACCCTTAAGAAAATCTCATTGTTCTGACCAATAATTTAGGGTATATGTGTTGTTTTTCTTACATCAAGCCCAATCTCTAGGAAGATCATTATAATTTCCCTTTTATTATAAACAATTTGATCATATAAAAGTTGTTTTTTTAAAATAAATCCTCTTACTGTGACTTATACAGACCATTCATGACATGTCCGGACTTTCTGGTTGGTACGGAACATCCCTCTTTCTTAAACAACTAGTCATTTTATTTTAGGACTAAATTTACCATACAAGATTCTTTCTTATATAAAATTATTCCTCTTTGAGCTTCCCCCCTCCCCTTTTTTTTTTGAGATGGATACTTACTGTCACCCAGGCTGGAGTGCAGTGGCACGATCTCGGCTCACTGCAACCTCTGCCTCCTGGGTTCAAGTAATTCTCCTGCCTCAGCCTCCCCAAGTAGCTGGGACTACAGGTGTGCACCACCATGCCTGGCTAACTTTTGTATTTTTAGTAGAGATGGGTTTTGCCTTGTTGGCCAGGCTGGTCTCGAACTCCTGACCTCAAGTGATCCATTCATCTTGGCCTCCCAAAGTGCTGGGATTACAGGCCTGAGCTACCTTGCCTGGCCTAATATAACTTCAGATTCTAAATTATGATGAGTTTGTCTACAAGTATTTATCCCATTACATTTACCTAATTATTTTATTTTAATTGTTTTCCTAGATTATTTATGAAAACTGCAATAGTCATGATTTAAAGTTATGAAACCACCACTGGAAAATTATAATTGAGACAGTGAAAAAGATATGACCTAACTTGGTTCTATGACTTCATCTTGCTTCTAACCTCCAAGCTGTCCTTGTTCATTCCTGGATTTTGCGAGGAACTCAGTTTCGAGTTTAGCTTTCAGAGAAAGACAGTAACAGTCCTTTTCCAAAACAAACCTCCTTACTGCCTGTGGACTAGACTGCTTAAAGCCACAAGATTGAAGTTATGGTAATTTTACTAAATAATTCAAGATGTAGCTATTGTTTTAACCAATATTAATGTTTCATTTATTAAAGATTACACAAACAAGGATCATTCTGTCTCGTGCTGGGTTTATAGTTTTGTAACCCCTGTGCCAAATTTTGACACAGTATCCCTGCCAGTATTTGGGAGGGATAAGTATGAAATTGCTTGATTAATATATGCAAACAAAAATGTATGCTGGCAATTCTTAAGATGTTTCTATTACTTTACCAATAATTTTAAAACTAGCTTATTTATTAAATATTTTACCTAAGTCACATAAACTTGAAAAAGCATTTGACTAGTCTTTCCTTTTTCTGATAAAATATTTAAGTGCTTTTATTTTTCTTCAAGCCAATTAATTAGAACTCTTTTATATATTTTCAGTAGTGAAACATTGTGTACACAACACATAAATATACGTGTATTAGACATGCCAATAGAAATACATCTTATAGATTCATAAAGACCCCCCATTTTTTCCTATCTTAAACTTTCAGGTTCTTGATAACCTGTTTCACAATCCTACGCAGTTGTCAACTAAATAGCCTGAAATTTGCATATTAAAGAAAACAACTCAGGTAAAAATCAAATAGCAAAATTTACATAAGGTACAGAGTGAAAAAGCCTGGTGGTGTTAGAGGGAGATTAAAGATGGATGCTAAATCAAACATAATATTATAGAAATGTATCATAGGTTTGTATAAGAAGACCAATTTTATTTAGATAGTGACTTTCTATCTTTTAACTGGATCTCTGGGTTCTGGGCAGAGCCTATGCTGAATCCTGGGTTTCCAAAAAGGGATAATTATTTTGAGGTTAGACTATGTGATGTTTTTACAGTGCACTTAAAAAAATTTTTTTAAGTGTAATCTCAGCACTTTGGGAGGCTGAGGCGGGCAGATAACGAGGTCAGGAGTTCGAGGCCAGCCTTACCAACATGGTGAAACCCTGTCTCTACTAAAAATACAAAACTTAGCCAGGCGTGGTGGCGTGTGCCTGTAATCCCAGTTACGCAGGAGGTTGAGGCAGGAGAATTGCTTGAACCCGGGAAGCAGAGGTTGCAGTGAGCTGAGATCATGCCACTGCACTACAGCCTGGGCGACAGAGTGAGACTCCATCCCAAAAAAGAAAAAAAAAAAGAAAAAAAATAGGACAAAGTCCTAGGAGAGAAAAAAGAAAAACAAAAACATGAAGGCCTTTTAAATACATACATACACACACACACACACACACACACACACACACACACACACACACATATCTTGGATGTTAGCTTTTAATTAAGCTGATTTTTAACCATTGAGCTTCTTTTAAAAAAATCTTTTTAAATCTCATACTATATTTCGGCTAGGACAAATTGCTGCTATTTCAGAAGTACCACTGTAGGACTTCCTGAGGCTTTGTCACAGGCACACCCTTAACCTTGGCAAAATAAACTTTCTAAATGGATTGAGACCTGTCTAGGATACTTTGGGTTTACAAATTGGTAATGATGAAGGGATTGTAAGTGGAGGGGCCCCTGACCTTTGACAAATCTCTGGTCATTGCTTGGTACCAGCTGGAGCTATCCCTATGGCTCAAACCAACAGGAAAATTTACTGAGGCCGGGGCGCCCCCTCCCTCCAGAGTATCACTGTTCTCTGAAAATTTGGTCAAGTTCTAAAGTTTATTTTGCTGTGCAAGTCCTTTTGTGGAGTTTTGCTTGCTTCCATCAATGAAGGCAAGTTTTCCTGCTTCCATGATGATGGAAGGTAAGCAACCCCTTTCTGGACTTGCAGCTCACTTCCACCAGGCAAGGGGAGCTTGAATTTTTCCCCTGTTTCTAGCATGGTAGAGAGCAGTCTTCAACCTGGGACCCATTCCTAGGTAAGTAGCTGATTTTTTTTTTTTTTTTGTCTTGGAAATCCTTCTTATGACTAAAGTTAAGATTAACAACCAGCTTTGCCTTTAGAGCACCTTACCATTAGAGCGCTCAGTAATCGTATAAATTGGGCAATTGTTTGTTTTGCTTAACTCTTTTGTTGTTGTTATTTGTTTCTGTTTTTTTATTGTTTGGTCTTTTTCCCATTGGGTTTGACCAACGCCATCCAACTTGATCAAATCCAAAGAAAAGTTTCAAATGATGGGGAACAAGGCCTCTGACTTGGCTACGTTCCTGCAGCTGGAAAAAAAAAAGGGAAAAGAAAAAAATGGCCAGCAAAAGGGAAAAAAGGGAACGATTTTTGATTTTGACTATCCTAGGGGCTTTATTTCCATAACAAGGCCACGTTTTTGCTAGCCAGACTGAAAGAGCCGTGGCTGTCGCCCCACAGTTCAGTAGCTTAGTTGTGCCTTTTTTTTCCACTACAACAGCCTGGGTTTGGTTCCTAAATCAAGTCCTTTTCGGTTTGATATTTGTGCTACTTTTGAAATATCAGCAATTTGTCCCAGCTAAAATATGGTAATAAGATTTAAAAAATTTGTTTTAAGGAGCTCAGTGGTTAAAAGTTAGCTTAATTAAAAGCTAATATCCAAGGGGTGTGTGTGTGTGTGTGTATGTATGTGTATTTAAAAGATCCTTTTTTCCCTCTCGTAGAACCTTGTTTTTACAAGAAAAGTGTTTTCCCTTTTTTGCTTCTCAGTCGACTGAAATCTGTTTTCTACATTAACTTTTGCTGCCTCTCGTTGTTCTTGACACATTGCTATATGAAAGACCAAAACACTTACAGCCTGTGCTTCCTTAAAGAAAACAGAGAAGGTATCAGCCTCCCCTTTGGGGTGAAGCCTCTGCTTTTTATTTTGGAACCCTAAAAGTGTAAACAGACAAGTTCACCCCATATCTTAAATTGCTTGCTTTGGTATTGCGTTACCTGATTTTTTTTTTTTTTTTTTCCCTGACTAAAATAGTTACTTCGGCAGAGACTATTCTTGGGTGTTTTACTTAAGGAAGAGTGTAGTTTAGACACTTACAGAAGTGTCTTTATTAAAAAATAAGTGCACTGTAAAGGCATCATGTGTTCTAGTCTCATAAGAATTATCTGTTTTGGGAGACACAGGATTCAGTGTGGGCTCTGCCCAGAGCTCAGAGATCCAGTTAAAAGATAGAGACTAAATTTAGAACTACCTATCTAAATCACATTGGTCTCCTTATAAAATCCTATGAAAGATTTCTATAGTTTCATGTTTGATTTGGCATCTGTTCTTAATCTCTCTCTAGCACATCAGACTCTTTCCCTCTGTACTTTGAGATGTAAACTTTGACATCTGATTTTTTCCCCCTAAGAGCTGTTTCCTTAATATGCAAACTTAGGGCTACCTGGCTTATAATTGCCTATAAACCTAAAACAGGTGTAAAAAGTAAAGTAGAGGTTCCTCTTCAAAGACTTTCCTCCCCATCTAATTAGGAATAAATAGTAACTTCTCTTAGAAGCAAAACTTATTCAAAGACCTATGCTAACATTCTTAAATATCTGCTAGCCATAATAAAGAAATCAATGTTCTTTATGTTCTTAGCTCCAACAATTTAGCCTAAATATTTCCCAGATAAGCTTATACTGGTCCAAGCAAGCATTAAGTCATCGCCTGTTTCTCTTCTTATTTGAAGGTGTTTTTACTTTTCTCAGCATTCCACAAGCACTTAAATCAAATCCCTTATTAGAAGAAATGGAGACTTTAACAACCTCCTCCCGAGTTCAAGCTATTCTCCTGCCTCAGCCTCCAGAGTAGCTGGGATTACAGGCATGCGCCCTGCTAATTTTGTATTTTTAGTACAGATGGGGTTTCTCCATCTTGGTCAGGCTGGTCTCAAACTCGCAACCTCAGGTGATCCATCCACCTTGGCCTCCCAAAATGCTAGGATTACAGGCGTGAGCCACCACGCCCGGCCTTGGTCAAGTATTTTTATATTTATCTCTGCTAGGTGTCAAAATTTGGCAGGAGGGTTATAAAGCTATGAACACAGTCCGGGCCGGGCACGGTGGCTCACGCCTGTAATCCCAGCACTTTGGAAGGCCGAGACAGGTGGATCACGAGGTCAGGAGATCGAGACCATCCTGGCTAACACGGTGAAACCCCCATCTCTACTAAAAATACAAAAAACTAGCCGGGCATGGTGGCGAGTGCCTGTAATCCCAGCTACTCAGGAGGCTGAGGCAGGAGAATGGCGTGAACCCGGGAGGCAAAGCTTGCAGTGAGCCGAGATCACGCCACTGTACTCCAGCCTGGGCCACAGAGCAAGACTCCGTCTCAAAAAAACAAAACAAAACAACACAGTCCGAAAGAGAATTATCTTTGCGTAAAATTTAACAAATAAGACATTTAACTCTGGTTAATGAAAACAGCTGAATCCTGAGTTACTGGCAAAACAGAAGAAAAAAACACCTCATTTATGTAACCTTCAGATTTTCTTAGGAAAACCTTAAATTCACAGGCTATGAAAAACTTAATGGGGAAATAACTTCAAATGATAACTATTGTAGTTTTCATAAGTAATCTGAGTAAGCTATTTTAAAACGTTAATTAGGTAAGTGTAATGGCATAAATGTCTGTACATAAATTTGTCACATAGTTTAAAACTTAAAGTTATATTAAGTTAAATAACAGTCTAATTAAATGTCTAACTTCCAATTTTTAAAAAATTATAGGAAAACATTTTTCTAAAAAAAGTGTTGTTAAATGAAAATAATTTTTATCTAATTCAGAGATTATTTAAAATTTATTTATGATGGCCAAGCGCAGTGTCTCATGCCTGTAATCCCAGCACTTCGGGAGGCTGAGGCAGGTTGATCACTTGAGATCAGGAGTTGAAGACCAGCCTGGCCAACATGGTGAAAACCTGTCTCTACTAAAAATTCAAAATTTACCCAGGTGTGGTGGGGCATGCCTGTAATCCCAGCTACTCGGGAGGCTGAGGGAGGGGAATCTCTTGAACCTAGAAAGCAGAGGTTGCAGTGAACCAAGATCGCACCACTGTACTCCAGCCCAGGCGACAGAGCTCTCAAAAGAAAAAAAAGAAAAAGTTATTTATGAAACAAGACGAAAGTAACCACCTTTTTTTTTGGCAAGAAAGGTTAAAAGGAAAATAATTTTGTATGAGAAAAAAGTCTTGTATAGCAAAATTTTGTTCTAAAATAAAATGACTGTTTCATTTTCTTTTTTTTTCTTTTTTGTTATCTTTTTTCTTTATTATTTCTTTCTACTATTTTCTGCTGGCAGGAAGTGACTGGTTATTTGAGAAGGAGAGATGTCTAGAATAAAACGGGAAGTCTAAGCATGTATAAATGACTTGTATCGAGTTTTCTATAATTAAAGGGAAATTATTTATAATAGTCTTTCTAGAGATTGGGTTTGATATAAAAATATACTTATACACTAAATAATTGGTTAGAACAATGACATTTTTAAATGTACTACTTGACTCTTAATAAAGTTACAAGAGATTCCATTTTTTTTTTTAACCCAAAGTTCAACTCTTATTGTGTCTTGCTGTTTTCGGCTTTCCCTCCCCTTTGAAAAGGCCTGAGATAATTAGTCTGTCCTTCAACTCATTTTCACCTCCTGGAATTTTTTTTCTTGGGATCTAACTATTTGTTGTAGCTTGATGCTAAAAATGTTTTATCTTAAAGTTCTAAAGGAACTGTTTTCTTCCAACATAACATTCTGTGCTCCTGGCTTTAAATTGTACTATGGACCTGAAAATTTGCACTTATTACCCAGGAAACACTCTTCTTATGTGTAACTGAAGCACTCTTTTCATTAGTTTTGACTTGCAGGTTACCTAAATGGATTCCCCAGAGGGAACAGCAATCACACTGTAGAAGGTCTTCTCTTTGCCTTTTGGTAACTGGCCTAACAGACAAATTTTATGTTTTATTGAAATAATTCCTACACCATTGTTATTGAGTTCTGATTTTGCTTAGGGAAAAAAAAACTGAGGTTTTTTTAAACTTAAGGTTGTTACATCCATGTAACTTTTTGTTTTTTGCTTTTAAAGTCCTTGTGCCACTAAGTTACAGGGCTTTGACTCCTGGGTCTAAAAAGGACATCGAGTGCTGCTAAATCATAAACAGTGAAAGCAGTTAAAGCCTCATCTTCAGACCCGGTAGAAGATGCCAATCATAATAAACTATGTTCATAAGACACAAGGCCAGAAGTTGTAACTATTCAACTCCTCAAGGCCCAGGAACTGCTGTGGAAGAGGTGGGTACATGAGATTGGAAGTGCCAATTTTGAGAGAAAAAATTAGTTCAGTTTCTCTGTAAATTAACCATTAATACTGGAGACATACTGATGCAAGACCAGCTTCTGGGCCCAGTGGCAGATTGACAAGGTGTTCTAGGAGCATCCACCCACTCCTTAACAAGAACATTGTAAAGTTTATTACGAATTTATAGAAATTATATCTTATGGTCAAGATAATTAAAATTTAATAAATTTGTTTATAAAATTTTGAAATGGGTATTAATTGGCCTCATGCTATCTTTTTTAAGGCTTATTGTTTGGGAAATTAAGTCTCCTCTCTCAAAAAATTAAGGTTTTTTTTTGTTGTTGTTGTTTAAATCTTTGCGTTATTACTTTGGCTTAATGAATGTCTTATTTTACAGTGACCTGTAATTCTATTTTGTGATGTGAGGTGTTTTAAACTGTTTTTTTTTTTTTGAGACAGAGTTTCACTCTTGTTGCCCAGGCTGGAGTGCAGTGGTGTGATCTCGGCTCACTGCAACCTCCACCTCCCGGATTCAAGCGATTCTCCTGCCTCAGCCTCCCGAGTAGCTGGGATTACAGGCATGCACCACCATGCCTGGCTAAATTTGTATTTTTAGTAGACACGGGGTTTCTCCATATTGGTCAGGCTGGTCTTGAGCTCCCGACCTCAGGTGATCCGCCCTCCTCGGCCTCCCAAAGTGCTGGGATTACAGGCGTGAGCCACCACGCCCGACTTTTTGTTGTTGTTGTTGCTTTGTTTTGTTTTTTGAGATGGAGTCTTGCTCTGTTGCCCAGGCTGGAGTGCAGTGGTGGGATCTTGGCTCACTGCAACTTCCGCCTCCTGGGTTCAAGCGATTCTCCTGCCTTAGCCTCCTAAGTAGCTGGGATTACAGGTGTGTGCCACCATGCCCAGCTAATTTTTGTATTTTTAGTAGAGATGGGGTTTCACCGTGTTGGTCTAGTTGGTCTTGAACTCCTGACCTCGTGATCTGCCCATCTCAGCCTCTCAAAGTGCTGGGATTACAGGTGTGAGCCACTGTGCGAGGCCGAAGGTTTTTATATTTAACAAACTTTCAAAAAACCGATTCAAACTTTGGTCCTCATTAATCTTTTGATGTTAGATCCCCTGAAGTCCAAAAGAGACATACTCAACTTATTTGATAGAATACTATCATATAGGAACTATTGTCAAATATGAAATGGCATTTAACCTTCTTTGGATTATATTTATGTAAGTGTGTTATTAGTATGTGTTCCAGAATGTTATGAGATTGTTGTGATTCTGATATGTCCTACTATATATTATCAGTAGTAATTATTATGTAAAATTGTTATATGCCATAGAAGTAACCAAATTTCCTTGTCAATTGTGTTTAAAAGACTGTTTTAAGACTTTTGTTATCCACAATTGTTGTGCTCATATCCTTTTCAAAAGGTGGTTTTATAATCAGCTATAGGACTCTGACAGGTGCTCTTGAAGGCAAGTGTCTAGTAACTTTGGAGACTGTGACACTAGAATAGAGGAGAAACTTTCAAGACTCTCATAGAGAGCTAATGTATTCAAAAACGTTGAACAGAACAAGAGTTAACTATCTAGACTAAACTAATGGAAAACTGAAATAATCTTTTTTTGACTTTGTTTGAAACATTACCAATTATTTTGTTTCTGAGTCCAGAAAACCCCTTTTCTTTGAACTATTTACAGCTTTTAACAATTGGGTTAACTACACTCCTGTGAGCAAAATCTAAAGCATATTTCTCTCTACCTAATTCCTCTGAATTTGAAAGCTATTTGCAAGCATACTTAATTTATATCAGTATAATTATTTGCATAATTCAACAATAATCTGTTTTCTTTTGTAACAGGACATAGTTGAAGACAATGGTTATTTTACCAAGGCTTTGATTGGAATTGTATACTTTCAGATATAAAGAAACTGCTTTAAGGAATCAAAGTTGACTTAGAAAGCCAATAAAAGCCCCTTTGGAAAGCTGGCCTCATACCTTGTCTACCCAGTTCTTGTACAGGTTCCTGACCTGTGGTAAGTAAAGAATGTCACTTTCTGACAGGCCCAGGAGCACCAAATTATCTTGGGACTTCGGTGAGGAGTTCACCCAATTAATACAGGTATTTGCAGGCACAGATAAATCTGTGGCTCGGCTCAAGTCTTTGAAGTGTAACCTGAGATTCCCTATGGAACAAAGTTCCAGCAAAGGCAGTTGTGGCAAATAATTATTCTTGCTGACTTTATGCAAACACTCAGGCCAAGCATAAAAAGACTAACACTTAGTTTAAACATAAATTTGTCCTGTTATTTGTCTTTAGTGAAAACGGGTACTGGGGAAAGAAAAATTATATTTTAAAATGAACTATAGTACACCTGTTATTAGATTCTAGTCTTGCCTAATGCTTAAAGTTTTCTTTGTTTTCTAGTTTGGACTGAATGTTAAAATTTTCTTGGCTACAAGTCTGCAAAATAATGTTTTCACTTTTATCCCTTCTTTCCTTTCCTCCCTGCCCCTCATTTATCGTGATTTGAAATTACTAAAAATTAAACTGTGCTTTCTTAAAGGCCAGAGCCTGGAACACGTGAGGAGAATTCACAGAAGTGCCTGGAAAGGGAACTGCAGTGGATCTTACAGAGCCTTGAAGCATGTGGAGGAGTTTGGCTCTTATTCATAAAGGACAAAATGCTGCCTCCACCTCCCCACCTGTCTAGTTTTATTCAGTGATGTCTATCCTCATGACTTGGGCCGTCTTCATCATCACGTCTATTTGGATACCTAGGTCTGCCATTTTTTTTTTTTTTCCCCCAAATGCTTTCCACATAAGATGGCCTGGGTGTCAATTGCTTAACTTGGTGGAATCATTTCTACTCACCTATAAAATGGGAATAATAAAAATGCTATGTATCCGATTGTTGTGAGGATGAAATGGGAATGCTTGGACATGGGGCCTGGTTGCTGGTACAGGTGTCTGCTCTCTTCCCTGCTGCATCCCTCGCTACCTGCCATCCTCTTGCCGCACTTCTGCAGTGCTGAGTGTCAGACCCACAGCCTCCACGCCCTCCAGTCTCTTCCTTCTCGCTGATCTTTTCTTTTTCCAGGCACATCTGCCACTACTGTCTGGACCAAACACTGTTTCACCGAGGACGTTTAAGCACGTTGTTGAACTAGAAATAATTTATTAACTCAATTACTTATAAACACATTCTTTTCCCACTCATTAAAAGTGGTTTGAGAAATTTGTTTCATTGATCTTAAAGTGCTAAATCAAGTGTTTTTCCTTTGGTCGGGAAAGGCCTTTGCCATTTACCTGCATCCACTCATTCATTTGTGAAGATGTGTGTGCAGGCCCTATGGTGACCGTGTCTGTCTAAAGTGAAGAGCTCAGCACCCAAACTCTAGAACACTAGAAAACATAGCTCGATCATGTGTTCTCTTCTCTAACAGAGTAAAAGTTAAGGTGCATTTACTCAGTGCCTAGGGGGTTCAGGCTTCAACCATGTGGGTGCTGTTTTTACCCGGAATACCAACTGATTCCAGGAAAGAGTATGAGGAGATTCAAGATTTCTATTTCTTTTGAACATATGTTATTAGAGTTCACTGTTAGGAAACTATTTTAAAGATAATTATTTGAATACTGAAAATGGCTTTGATTTCTAAGAGGAAGCCAGGCTCACTTAAATTACTTCTCCATATGTAATGAAGGCAAAAGACTACACTGGTATGAGACTGGAAATGTCTATAAGATGCAATTGATTGATTTGCTGATTCTCTTTCCTCACGTGAGCATCTTTTCCATGTTCATGACCCACCACTGATATTCTGTGGAACTGAATGAAAACTAGGGTCCCCAAAGCCTTGTTGCGGGTGTGGAGGAAGGTGAGAGAGTGGAGGGGAGAGGATGGACACGGTATTCCTGTCAGGGTGCAGCTGCAGCTCTGCTCCAAGGCACGTGGGTCCTCTGGATTCCACAGAATTTCTCCCAAGGTCATCCTTTTCCAGCAGCAGCCCCTCCACCTGGAGCATCACTGGTGGGCAGCTGTGGCATCAGGCACTGTCTCTGCTCTCATCTGCTCTGGCTGCGGCAGCAGGATTGGTTTCATTCAAAAAACAACTGGTTTTCATGGCAGGGACAACAGTGAGCAGAGCAGAGAATAGGCACTTGAGCGTCCTACTGGCTTTCTTCTTGCCTGAGGCTAGTCCTCCTTGAGCCAATCCTATGTCTTCTAGAGCATTTATTTGCTCCTCTGTACTTTCAACTTCTGGCTACTGCTCTGTAGTCATAAATGTGCTACAGGCTTAAAACAAACACCTCGCCGCCACCTTTTATCTCTCCTACCATCAAGTACCCCTCAAAATTAGGGTTCACTGAGCATGGTGTCTCATGCCTGTAAATCCAACACTTTGGGAGGCTGAGGCAGGAGGATCACCTGAGCCCAGGAGTTCCAGACCAGCCAGGGCAACAAAGTGAGACCCTGTCTCTACAAAAAAAAAAAAAAAAAAATTAGCCAAGCATGGTGGCACACACCTGTAGTCCCAGCTACTTAGGAGGCTGGAGGATAGCTTGAGTCTGGGAGGTCAAGGCTATAGTGAGCTGTGATTGTGCCACTTTGTGTCACTGCACTCCAGCCTGGGCAACAGAGTGAGACCCTGTCTCAAAAAAAGAGAAAATTAAGGTCATATTTGTTGTTTACTTCTCTATCTTCCATTCATTCATTTTTCGTGACAGCTTAATTCAGATAGGATCCAACATATACAATTTATCCACTGAAGTGTATAATTCAATAGTTTTTAATATATTCACAGATTGCTATCACCCCTAAAGGAAACCCTGTGGCCATTAGCAGTCACTTCCATTCCCTCCTCTGCCCAGCTGTAGGCAACCACTAATCTACTTTCTGTCTATTCTGTACCATTCATATAAATGGAATCATACATTAAGTACGTGGTCCTTTGTGTCTGGCTTCTTTCTCTTTGCAGAATGTTTTCAAGGTTCATACATTTTGTTGAAACAGGTTTTACCATTCTTCATTTGAAACGTCCACGTGTAAGTTATAATACATGTGTAGGGATTCAATTCTTTGGGCCATTTGCAAATAATGTAGCTTATGCACATGTGGTACAAGCAAAATTTAGTACAAATAACAAGTATTAATATAGAGATATAGCAAGGCATAGGAAAGGAAATTCAGCAGTTGAAAAGGTTTTGTGGCCTGAGAGTCTTTATAGAATTGTTTGATCCAAAAGGCCCTGAGATATCCTCAGGTGCACCATCGGATCTGCACAGTGACCATCCATGCCACCCCCTGGTGTGTGAGGGCCTGGTGATAGTTCACTCACTACTCAGACCCATTGGAAGATATTTAAGTCAACAGAAGCACCTTCAACTCTAACAGAACACCTGGGGCACCCTGGACTTCTCTACCTTTGAGGACTTCTCTACCTTTGAGGACTACGCAAGTGGAGACTGTAGTGTAGCCATATTCCCCACGTGAACCCCAGTAAGAACTCCCTACCACGTATTCGCAAAGGAAGCTGGTCGATAGATTTCTATTGGCCTTCTCTCTTTTAAGTAATGACTTTCATTTTTGTCTTTGAAAATAATGCATCCTTGTTATAAAAATATTCAAGTGATATAGAAAAGCATAAAGAAGAAAAGAAAAGTCATCCCGAATTTCACCACCATCCAAAAAGCCAGTATCACCTTTGGTAAGCATCATTCCAGTCATCGATGTTTGCCAAGCATACAGATGGAAGGATAGATGGATGGTGGCTAGAAACCCAAAAAACAATGATTTTATTTTGTAAAAAGGAGATCATACTATATGTGCTCTTTTTTTCATGTTAAATAATAATTTTTGGCCAGGTACAGTGGCTCACACTTGTAATCCCAGCACTTTCGGAGGCAGAGGCGGGTGGATCATGAAGTCAGGAGTTTGAGACCAGCCTGGCCAACATGGTGAAACCCTGTCTCTACTAAAAATGCAAACATTAGCTGGGTGTGGTGGCAGGCACCTGTAATCCCAGCTATTTGGGAGTCTGAGGCAGGAGAATCACTTGAACCTGGGAGGCAGAGGTTGCAGCGAGCCGAGATCACACCACTGCACTCCAACCTGGGTGACAGAGAGAGACTTCATCTCAAAAGAATATATATATGTTATATATATATATATAATATATGTATATATAATTTTGTTTCTTAGGAAATTAGAAGAAAAATAAAACAAATGAAATGGACTGGACTGCTAAAATTGTGTAAGTATTTCTTCAGATTAGTCCCCTAAAATTGCCTCTAATGTTACGTAATTACAATAACCACGAAGGGGTCAAGACTATACTCTTTTAGCCACAGGTTTAAATTGTAGACAATCTGGATCAACTCTGCTCTGTAAAACCAGGTGAGAAGCACTCTTCTGCCTCTTCCAACCTCTCTTCCCCAGCCTCCTAATTTTTTTTTTTCCCTTATGTACTGTAAATGTAATTTCTCCAGGGTTGGTTTGTTTGTGTTACTTATTTCTTTGGATTGATTCCCTGGGAATCCATGTTTACCATCTGTCCTTTAGCCGTGGCTTCTGTTCTTATCACTGAAATTATCTGTTCACCTCTGATCAGATTATTAATTTGGAAGGAAAATATTTATTCTAAAATAAGCAATTAGAGATGTACTTCTAATCTTGTACAAGTAGGTTGACATCACAAATTCTCGAGTCGTTTCTTTACAATTTTAAGCTACCATCTAAAATTATTATTTTGAAGAGTCTATTTATTAAAAATGATTCATTGGTAACACAAAGAGCTCCATAAAAAGTATTTCTAGGACTTTTCTCCTAAGATTCAAGTGTTTACTGAACCTGACCATTGGAGGTCTCACAGACTGTCAGATTCCAGCAGGTGCAAATAGAGCCACCTTTTTCCCGCCATCCCCGAGTCTCACACGCAAACTTGGCTCTGGCTCTGCTCCTGTGCTCTGCAGCTTGGCTCACAGGACTCCAGGCCCACAGCCATCCAGGAAGAACTTAAGACGTATCCCAGATTCCTCTCTTACTCCTTGGTCACATCCATTTATCACGTAAGTAGAGACTTATGGCCTGCAAAGCCTAAATTATCTGCTATCCAGTTTGTACAGGAGCATTTGCTGGCCCCTGGAACGGACTGCGGTTTCCAATCTTCATGAACACACTTGAGTTCTGGGATTCTCTGATTTCATAATGTTATTACGAAAGAATTTTCAGACCAGCATGGTTCCCTTGCATGACCATGGCATGGCCAACTTTGCAACTGCCATTTCTGTAATACTTTTTTCCATATCAGTGTCACCATCAGGGACAGGAATAAACACGCATGCATGAGCCAATTCAAATAAAAGTTTTGCGGTACCTGTGAAGCAGGTCTGGGAACCATAGGACCTTGTTGCTGTCCTCTTGTCATTCACTCTTTCACATGAACCTGATAAGCAATCATGACTCTCCTAAGGGGTTGAATGAGAGGCCAGCGTCCTCTGACATGATTGGATGATGCTGTTGATAGGCCACTACCAGTTATCAACTGCTAGGCATGCTTCCAACTGCTTCTTGGTGTTTGGTGACCCACTGTAGAAATGAGCTATGTTCAGAGTTACTTACTTACAAGGATGTGATCACTGTGTGTGTCTCTGAATCCTATCGTGGGGTCTCTGATTCCCATCTTGTGCCTTATTCCTGGTGCTTAGAGTTCCTGCAAACACTCGAAACTGAAAAGTGTTTTTGCATTTATGTTTCTGTTATTGTTGAAATTATGCTGCCCTAGGGGTTATTTGTCAACTACTTTCAGAGACAAAAAAAAAAAAAAAAAAACCACTGGTGGGAGGTGCTGCATTGCATTCTTTAGAGAAGAGGTAGCTAGTATTTGCTAAACCAACTAGGAGACCCATTTTAACTAACATTGTTTGGGCTACCAAGATAAAATGAATGAAAAAGCTTGGTGACTAAAAAAACTTCGCCTAGAACAATACATAAGCAGGAAAAGCAAGAGAAGAAAAACAAATGATAATGACTTTTCAGTTACACCCAAATTAAAAGGAACGATGGCAGTTTGTCTAACTGATAGTTTCTTTGGTGGCACTTGGCATGTGTGGTTCTACAATCCCACAGTTTCAAATTGTTTTGCACAGATCCAAGGTGGGTGGGCAATGAAGGGGGATGGAGTGAGCCCCTTAACTGATGATTATTGATGATTGGCCTCTACTCATCCATGAAATCAACAAATACAGCAAGGAACTGCCCTCATGGAGTTAGTTAGCACTCTAGCTGGGGAGACCAGCAAAAACCTAATACATAAGTAAAATGTATAATATGTGTAGATATAGGTGAGCACTATGGATGTGATGGGTTGACCTGAGAGGCCTTCAGGAAGGGAGGAAGCCGGCCGATGTGTGGGAAGAGCATGCCAAGCCTAGAGACCCACGGGGAGCTCATTCCTGGAAAATCAGCTGGAGAAAATGGAGACTCAGTGATGGCTACCCGGAACTCCAGTGAAATCATGACATCTAAATGCCTTTGTGAAAAATGGTCCTGAAGATAAAGCCAGATGCTAAAAGAGAGCTGTTTCAGAATTGAGAGATTCTCAAATACCACGTGGCAGGTAAGCCTTGCCAGGCTTCAGTTGATCCTGTTTTTAGTGGGATAAGCTTCTTTGGGAGGCATCCGTGTGGGAAGTGTCAGCCTCTTAATTAGTTTGGCTTGAGGGAGGATAGGGGTAAATTTCAGAGATGAGTAGGAGCTTGTTAAGTAAGCAACCTGAGCCAAAGGGTGCTGAGCCTACAAGGGGGCCTGTGAGTGCACGTTGCTTCTTGCGACCTGCTACTCACAGGCAGGGTGACCAACCCACTCCCCTTTGCCCGTAACTATCTTGATTTTATTTATTATTATTTCTTTGAAATGGAGTCTTGCTCTGTTGCCCAGACTGGAGTCCAGTGGTACAATCTTGGCTCACTGCAACCTCCACTTCCTGGGTTCAAGCAATTCACCTGCCTCAGCATCCCGAGTAGCTGGGATTATAGGCACCCACCACCACGCCCAGCTAATTTTTGTATTTTTTGTAAAAATGCAGTTTTACCATGTTGCCTAGGCTGGTCTCAAACTCCTGATCTCAAGTGATCCACTCACTTCAGCCTCTTAAAGTGTTGGGATTATAGGCATGAGCCACTGTTCATGGCCTGGACTTTTAAATTACATATGGAAATGTAAAAGAAACATTTATTAAATTAATTAGCATACAGTAGATCATAATGAATTCCTGAAAAAATGTCACTTTAGAAATCTACTGACATGGAAAGATGCTCATCATATATTTTTAAGTGGAAATAAGATGCAAAATTGTTTCTAGATGGTAGTTTTTATGTTTTCTTTTTTGCCTTTTTTACTTTCTGTAATGGACATGTAACCATGTAATAATAATTTTGTAATGAAAAAAAATACAGGCTGGGTGCAGTGGCTCACGCTTGTAATCCCAGCACTTTGGGAGGCTGAGGCAGGTGGATCATGAGGTCAAGAAATCGAGACCATCCTGGCCAACATTGTGAAACTCCATCTGTACTAAAAATACAAAAATTAGCTGGGCATGGTGGTGTACACTGTAGTCCCAGCTACTTGGGAGGCTGAGACAGGAGAATCGCTTGAACCCAGGAGGTGGAGGTTGCAGGAAGCGGAGATCGCGCCACTGTGCTCCAGCCCAAGTGACAAAGACTCCGTCTCAAAAAAACAAAAAACAAACAAACAAAAAAAACAATATCAAGACAACCTTACAGGGAGAAATACTGAGTGGTGATTTGATGCTAAACAGCATCTCTCAAAAAAGACACTCTTTGAGTTTGAAATTAAAAATCCAAGAACTGTGGATGAAACAAACTACACACAGAAACACACTACAGTTTCATTCTGCACACGCAGTGCGAGTTTTCAGGAACACCCAGCTTTCAGTTGAGATGACCTGAGGCACCAGAGAGCTCGGGGAGGCTCCAAGGCAGATCCCTTTGACCAGGTATCTCAGGGACTCTGAGATAAGATTACCCTGATCTGAAAGCAATGGTTTCCAGTCTGTGCTAGACTTATCTTTGTAATGGAATTTGTTGTTGTTGTTGTTGAGACAGTCTCACTTTGTTGCCCAGGCTGGAGTGCAGTGGCATGATCTCGGCTCACTGCAACCTCCATCTCCGGGATTCAAGCGATTCTTCCACCTGCCTCAGCCTCCCGAGTAGCTGAGGTTACAGGTGGGCACCACCACACCTGGTTAATTTTTGAATTTTTAGTAGAGATGGGGTTTCACCATGTTGGTCAGTCTGGTCTCAAACTCCTGACCTCAGGCGATGCGCTTGCCTTGGCCTCCCAAAGTGCTGGGACTACAGGCATGAGCCACTGCGGCCAGCCTGTTATGGAAATTGGTGCTAGCATAGCAACTTACCTTTATAGGACACTTCTGGGACTGTCTAGAAGATAATGCAATACATGTATATGCAACATGAGTCACCCGCCTCCAGCATGAATCCCTAAATCTACAACTGTGTACTCAGATAGATATTCCTGGCACTTGTCATCACTTTGCATTAGTTTTGTGTTTTCTGTCATTTTATTCTGTAGTTTCCAATGACTGGTTCATTTTTTAATAATAGCGAACAATTATGCAGTGCTTCCTTTATCCTACACACTGTTCTAAGTGCTTTAGTTAAATTTATTAATCGTCACAACTTAATGTGGTGCATGCTATTATTGTCCCCAAAGTTCTTACACAGGTGAGTTTTGGAGGTGAGGTTCCCACCCTGGTGCCTGGAGCTCACCCACTTTCTCGGCTGCCTCTTGCTCTGTCATCACCTGGGCCACCATTCCCATGATTTTGCATTTCCTCGGAGTGTTTCCTGTGGCTACTGGCACCCAGAGGACCTCAGTGCGTGCCTCTTTGCCTAATGTATGTACAGGCCCTATCTCAGAATGTTCCATTCCAGATGCCTCCACCATGGGCTCATTGTGAAATAAACAATGCGTGGCCACTAAAGCAGTTCTTTGAAAATGCAGCGTCAACACACCCACATTGACAGCAATGCAAAGTCACTGAAATTTTCTAGAATGACATGAGAGAAAAAATCCTTATACATAGTCTTTTCCAACGCAAACTTCTCTTTTAAACACTTATTAGAAAAGTTTGCTAGTAAGGCAAGAAAGTGACTTTTAGATTGTTTTGAATGAGGGTTTGCTTTTTGGAACCCTTTCAAATTTTGATAGCCTTAACAAACTGCTCTTATTTAACAAAGAGAAACAGCCAGGGTTAATCTGGAGCTTGGAGTCGATATGAGAATGGCCATTTCATCACCAGGCAATTCCTCCAGGCCACAAGTGAGGTCCATGGAGTAACACAGCCTGTGATTCCCTCCCTCACCCTTCACATCGATTGAAAATGTATCTTCAAAGACAGGACTCAGAAGCTCTTTTGATGCTTTTATTGACAATTTAAGTACAATCTTAGAGTTGTCAGATAATCTCAACACATGTCAGAGAAAATAGATTTTTTCTGCAAAGACTTTATTTCTATTTTTTGATACATTCATATTTTGTTACACCCTTCCTGTGCAAATAATACTGTGATTCGTTTTCATGTGTAGTGGATGCTGATTTTGCTTTTTTTGAGACAGAGTCTCACTCTGTTGCCCAGGCTGGAGTTCAGTGGCGTGATCTCGGCTCACTGCAACCTCTGCCCCCCGGGTTCAAGTGATTCTCCTGCCTCAGCCTCCCGAGAAGCTGGGATTACAGGCGCCTGCCACCGCGCCCAGCTAACTTTGTATTTTTAGTAGAGATGGGGTTTCACTGTCTTGGCCAGGCTGGTCTTGAACTCCTGACCTCGTGATCCACCCACCTCAGCCTCCCAAAGTGCTGGGATTACAGGCATGAGCCACCGTGCCCAGCCTGCTCAAACTTATTTTAAGAATCACTGTTCTATTCTGGAAAGGGAAAAGACCACCACCAAGAAAGGAAAGGAGACCAAGCTGGACAGTCTAATAGTCTAACAGGGGTTCCTAGGGTGCCTGAGCTCTTGGGAGCAAACCTTGTTCAGGCACTGCAAGCCCAACGCAGCATGCAGGCTGGGAAGGCGCAATCATGCAAACATCATCAGGAAGAAAGCTATGGATGATGGGAAACACTGTGTGGTCCCTGTGACAGAAGGGAGCCACCTGATTTGTTGCATCGGGCCAGTGTAAGGAACTGCAATTTAGTGGGATTGCCAACGACACTAAGTCAGGCCCTGATCAGGGTCTGGACTCCGTGTGGACACAAGCCACTGGCTGCCGGGGCTCATGCTTGCGACCTCTCTTTTTTTCCCTTACGATAGAGACTTTGATCTCTCTACCATTTCGATGTGAGCTTTGGGCTTCCTGTCGCAGGTCTGTTGTCACCATGGGGCCATGCTGGAGTCAGCAGATCTTCAGACAGTGAAGCCACATGAAGCTGTGGATGCTGATGTGGCTGCCGCAGAGCCCAGTCTGTCCTCAGTGCAGGGCGTCTGAGAGGACAGGACTGTCCCGGGTGGCTGGAAGAAATGGATTATCTCAGGCAGTTAGGAAAAGAGGGACAGGTGTCCCGGGATGTGGAAAATTTGAGTTCATCCCCTCTCTTTCCTCCAGCAAGGATTTCAGGTGCTACATCTAAAAGCAGAGGCCCTGTTGCCGATTTCAGAATTTACAGAGTCTCTAAATCCAAAAGGGCCTCCATGCGCTAGTGATACTCATGCCCTCAGTTATGTTCACGATCTTCCTGAGAAGTCAGACAATACAAGTAGAACAAAAGATAGTGGTTGTGCTTTCTCTTCTGCGTAGTGTGCGTAAGAACATGAGGTTTGCCGCATGTCGTGTTGTTAATCTTTTGATTGTGCTGTGAATGGCTGAAAAAAAAGCTGAAAGTTTGATCGAACTGAAATCCAGTCCATGTCAACATAAGGAATATTCTAGTGAGTTTACTGTCCTAAGAGAAGGTCTCTCCTGGGGAACCCCTGGGTGTGCAGAGCTCCCTGGGACTTGCAGATTGGACAGAGAGGGTGTGCCAAAGGGTCATAAACCCTTCTAATGGAGAGAGTCCGGCACGCCTTCATTTCAGTAGTTCTGGAAAGGCTCCACTTTAAAGATTCTGGTTTAATAATGTTCACTTTTGTTCAGATTGAATATCATTTTGAAATCATTTCTAAACATGTCTCCTTTATAGGCACATTATCCATTAAATTTACAGAGGAGTCAAATGTATTAGCAAAATCTCCAAGCTGCAAAATGAATACTCAAAATCAAACTATAGATTTTTTGGTAATACTTTCAGAAAAACGATTTCTTTCTGAAGTTGCAAATCATGAAATTGAAGGAAAGTACATTAACTTGATTTCTTCCCTGTAATTCAAACATTCAACATTCAAATTAACTTTCATAATTTCTCACTTAGTTGACAAGTTGATTTATGCATAGTTGGCATTTCATTAATGCAATTTATAGAGATAGAATTCTTAAGGATAAACACATTTTTTTGGCTATTGCCTGTGGTTCTTTGGGAATAGATGCTTTCTGAAAATTTAAATAAGAACATTACTGTTAAAGCCATGAATCTAGTTGAGAACCCACTGCAGTTCATTTTACAGAGAAACACCTTGTCAATGCCATCTTCATGGTGTTTACTGAAGGTAAAACGCAGGATATTAAACGCGAGAACTCTCTCTCCAGCTACTCATTCTGCCTGACTTGAATTCAGGTGAGAATGACCCATACGAGATACATGGATTGCACTTGAATCTGTGCTCCGGGATTTGTGTCATCCTGAGGCTGAGAGCACCTCTTGCTGGTGTCACAGACGGCTCTGCTGTTTTGTGTGGACAAACTGAAAGGGATTCAGGAGCTTCTTCTGTAATTTTGCTCTGCTGTGTTTCATGGACATAGTGAAAGGGATCTAGGAGGTTCTGCTGTAATTTGGCTGTAGTTGGACTTTGAAAAAAACTTGAAGTGTGTGTGTGTGTGTGTGTGTGTGTGTGTGTTTGAAAAGAGAATTAGCAAATGAAGGTAGGACACTGTGTATGCTCCCCCAGGATGGGGCGATGGGGCGCCTGGCTGCCCTGGCTACACGTCGAACCAGTGGTCCCCCATGCAGACGCGGTTCCACTCGCAGCCACAGTTCCAGCACCACTCGAGCCTGCACTGGGGCTGCGGACACTTCATGTGCATGCAGCCTCCTGTTGTGGGGAGAAAACAAAGGTGTGGTGGGTTCGCAGCAAATACCTGGAAAACGCGCATTCCCAAACCAACACGCTAGCCTAGACATCACTTTCTAAGTGAATAATAACAAGCAATACAAGGGCAGAGAGAAACTGAACTGAGGGAAAAAAATTAGAAAGCACAATAGAGCAGCTCTAAAGTGATGATATTCATTAAGAAATGAATGAAATTGAAGCATGTCACTTTTGTCGGTAACACATTTTATTTGTAAATCTGACTTTATTCTCCTGAAAGGTGATTTGGAGACGAACGCTTCAAGTTTCACAGATAGGGGTCAATTCCTCATTTAAATATATTTAAATATTAATATATTTTAAACACCAATATATTTATATTTAATTATATTTAAACATTAATATAGTTATATTTAAATATATTTAAATATTAATATATTGATATTTAAAATATCAATATATTTATATGTGAATATATTAAAAATAATATATTTATATTTAAATATATTAATTAATAAAATTTGATATAACAATATAATGTATAATAATTTAAATGTATTTTGATTTAGTTTTGCTCTTTCTATAGTGCTACTTACTTGGTTTGGCCAAATTCATAAAACAGGAACTGGGATAGCATATTATAATTATTATTCTTTCTTTCTTTTTTTTTTTTTTTTGAGACAGAGTTTTGCAGTCTTGTCCTCCAGACTGGAGTGCAGTAGCGTGATCTCGGCTCACTGCAACCTCCACCTCCCAGGTTCAAGTGATTCTCTGGCCTCAGCCTCCCGAGTAGCTAGGATTACAGGTGCCCACCACCACGCCCAGCTAATTTTTGTATTTTTAGTAGAAACAGGGTTTCGCCATGTTGGCCAGGCTGGTCTCGAACTCCTGACCTCAGGTGATCCTCCCGCCTCTGCCTCCCAAAGTGCTGGGATTACAGGCGTGAGCCACTGCACCCAGCCAGCATATTATTTTTAATAGCGAATATGTTCCTTAATGCTATCCAAAATTTTAATTAAGATGAGAGGGACAGAAAGGAAGTTACCAACAATGCTAGGTATTCTACGTATCTTATCTCGTTCGCTTACCAAAGCACTTTGAGATCAGAGCATCATTCTGCTATAGAATTTCCCCAAGGTGAAGCACTTTTAAATGGTGAAGACAATGATTTCACCAAGGTCTGTGTGATTCCAATGTCCCTTCTTTCACAGAACGGGTTCTTTTCAGCATGAGAGGAAAAGTCCCTTATCTTGGGACTTATTTTGGAATTATTCACCTCCCTCAGTTGTCACACATAGATTCCATGAGTTTCTGGAGCGCAGACAGCCCTGCTTCAGTCGCCATCGGGGAACTGAAGGGAGGAGGAAGTGATTGTATGAGGATGTACAGAGAACTGCTTCTGTCCAAATTTCCTGGATAACCCCAGCAAATGCAGTTTCTTGACTTGAATCCTCCCTCGTGTTGAAGGTGCTCCATTACTCACTCTTACCAATTATCTTGTTAATTGATTTTTTCCTGCCAAATTTTCCAAGTAATTGCTTTGGTGCTATCTCACTTTTATTATTAGAAACCTGGCACGAGCACTTACACTAACTTAAAATATTTATGAATATATAAGAATAGGCATTTATTTTAAGATAACTTGCCTACATGTAAAATCCCCTGTTTTCCTAATTCTTTCTGGCTTGCTTTAAAGATCATAAATTACAGATGTGTGGAAAATAAAGGAGAAAACTTACAACACTTCTACCTTCATACTTTCCACTTAGGTTTGTGCCATTTTTAGCACATATTGAATGGTTGTATATTTATGATGTAAATAATATGTTACATGGTGTGACATTATAAAACCACTTGTTTCTCTAAAATATAATATTTTATCATATCATAAATATATCATTATTATATCATGTATCGTAAAATATATTCAATCAAAATTATTGAGCAATACATTAAAACTTAATGAACTGTTAAAGCAATTCTAAATGAAAGGGTAAGAAAGTTTCCTATTGTGATATTTAATATAAATAAGCATATATGAACATAAATATATATGAAGAGAGAGTGTGTGTGTGTATTTATTTATTTATATTTTTTTGAGACGGAGTCTCGCTCTGTCGCCCAGGCTGGAGTACGGGACACAATCTGGGCTCACTGCCACCTCCGCCTCCCGGGTTCAAGCGATTCTCCTTCCTCAGCCTCCCGAGTAGTTGGAATTACAGGCACCTGCCACCACGCCTGGCTACTTTTTATATTTTTAGTAGAGACGGGGTTTCACCATGTTGACCAGGCTGGTCTCAAACTCCTGACCTCGTGATCTGCCCACCTTGGCCTCCCAAAGTGCTGGGATTACAGGCATGAGCCACCACGCCTGGCTGATAGATGTGTTTTTCATACACAGTCCCTAACTCACAACTCCCATAGCTCTTGTTACGGTCTTTTGTTATAATGTTGGGACAATTCAGGCCTCAGAAACAGGCCTCAGAAAAGAGAATCTCTCCCTCTGACCTTTCCTTGACCTCCTTTTACCAGCCCAGGGCAGGACTGGAACCTTCCGCTGCTGTTCTGACTGTGGGTTATAAGACCCGATTTCAGAGAGTCCTGTCCATCCCCTGGAGGAAGGAATGCTGCAGAGAGAGGCCAAGAAGAATCTAGACCGGCAGGCCTTGCAGGGTTTCCCCACTCCATCTATTAGCCTGAGATCAAAGCCTTTCTGTCCCATCGCATTTCAACACGTCTGTCCATGCTTCCATCATGCCTATTTCACGAAGTCTCCATAGAGGGCCCCAGAGGACAGGGTTTGTTGAACACATGGAGGTTTCTGGGCAGGGCACCCCGGGAAGGCTTGGAAGCTCCACCACCCTTCCCCCATACCTCGCCCTCTGCATCTCTTTATCTGTATCTTTTGTAATGTCCTTTATGATAAACTGGTAAATGTGTTTCCCTGGGTTCTGTGAGCCACTGTAGCAAATAGCAGAACCCAAAGAAGGAGTCATGGGAATCCCAATTTGAAGTCGGTCGATCAGAAGTTCCGGAAGCCCAGACTTGCAACCGGTGTCTGGCAGTCCTGTGGGACTGAGCCTCCAGCCTGAGGGATCAGACACTATTTCCTGGTGGACAGCGCCAGGGTTGAAGAGCAGGACACTCCCCCGAGGTGCACTGCAGAACTGATTGCTTGCTTGGTGCATGGGGAAAAACCCCCGCACATTCCGTCACAGAAATCTTCTGTGCTGACTGTTGTTATTGAATGAGAGAATAGAAGAAGCATGTTGTTTGTTCTACACTGAGACGGAATGCCAAAAATTAATACCAAGCATTTAATGAATCTGGGATACTCGCATTGTAAATAATATCTTGTTACAGAAGCTAGAATTACAATGGCCTGGTACAGTAAGAATGGAAATGGGAAGAGAGGATATTCACGTGATTAACTTTCTTTCCTCCTGAGTGCTTAATATACACAAGGCCATAGAGCTAGACCCCAGGCCATGAAGGAGCATGGAGGACCACAATTCTAAAAGCTTTGCCAGCTTCAAAGTAAATGCATACAGCAAGCCACTGAAACTTCATGCAGATTTGTGGATATAGACATGAAGGGAATGTGGCTTCCTTTGTAGTGAGTTCTGTCTGCAGATGGACACTCAAACCATGAAAAGCTCAGCCTATGCCAGGCACTCAACATTGTGGCTCCGGCCAGCAATTCTTCCATTAGATTTAATGAGAGTGTGGAAGTCCCTGAACAACCTGAAGGCAAATTTAAGGAGCACCACACGCTCAGTCAGGGAATGGAGCCAGAATCTCATCTGCTTGAGATGGAAGTGAAGACATTTCTGGAGACTGGAGGGGATTATAGGAGAAAGTACCAGGGTTTAGCCTGTGCTTAAAATGGAAATTCCTTGCATTATCATTCAGCTTCTCTGAGGGAGGAAGGGCATTCCTGAAACACAACTGAGTATGTAACAGGCCATGAACCTTGGTGAGAACCAGGTAACATCCTTGGTCATAGAGTCTATGTCTTGTTTCAGTTATAGTGATGCACTTTTAAACAGTTTAGGCCATCGCTAATAAGCTTCAAGTCTCAGCTTTTCTATTTGTAAGTTAAAAATTTGGAGGTAAAAAATTAGTGCTTTCATTTATAGTACATCACAATATTTCCAAGAAATAGCCCGACGGGGAGAAACTTTCTTACAGTCACGAACCATATGACTCCTACAACTCCATCTTTGGAGGCGCCGGCGTGTTCTGAGTCCAGGGCAGATCTGATGAATAATTTTCCTGCTTCTCACCATAGAATACCTCCCTGCCTCACAGGATCAAGTCCAAGCCCCAAACCTGCGGTTCGGGGACCTACATTCTGCATCCTACCCACTGCTTCAGCTGAGGCTCGTGTGGGTGGTACCTGGAACACCAGCAGCAGGGGCTGCCTCCACACACTGGGTCATGCACACCGGTGCCTTTGCTCATGCAATCCTGGGGCGTAGGACGCCTCCTCTTGCTCCTCCTTGCCTCGCTCATATCTGCCCATTCTTCAATTCTTCACTGGTATCATCTCTTCCGGGAAGCCTCCTCCTCCGGGTCTGTGTGCCCTAATAGCTTTCTTCCCTATATTATTTTATTAAAAAGATCTGTTTATGTGTCTATCTCTAAACTGTTTACAAGCTAAGTTTTTGTTTGTGTTTTATTTATTTTTTTTTGAGATGGAGTCTCACTCTGTCACCCAGGCTGAAGTGCAGTGGTGCAATCTTGGCTCACTGCAACCTCCACCTCCTGGGTTCAATCGATTCTTGTGTCTCAGCCTCCCAAGTAGCTGGGATCACAGGTGCCTGCCACCACACCCAGCTATTTTTTTTTTTTTGTATTTTTACTAGAGACAGAGTTTCACAATGTTAGCCAGGCTGGTCTTGAACTCTTGAACTCAAGTGATCTGCCAGCCTTGGCTTCCCAAAATGCTGGGATTACAGGTCTGAGTCACTGCACCCGGCTTACAAGCTAAGTTTTAATTCGGCAAATATTTATTGTCCAGGCACTCTTCTGCGATTGGAGCCTAGACAGTCAAGGTCCCTGATCTCATCGGCTTATGTTCTAAACGGTGACAGACAGCAAACATGTAAATGAACAAATTAAGCAATGATCTGGGAAGGAGGTGGTGCTATGAAATTATTATTAAACTGGTGGGTGGGACTCGTTGGTTAAAGGGGGAAGCAGATGCTGAGATGGAAAGGGAGGAAGGCAGGCTGGGCAGAGGAGAAGCCCAGCTCAGGCACAGCCTGAGAGGCCTCAGCTGATGCTCAGGAGCTCTGGGGCTGGGGCAGCTCTCAAGGTGGTCCTGAATTTGGTTAGTGGGTTGGGTATTATGACCACCTCCAAGCAACATTCATGGGACAGGAGCTCTCTGGGGAAGGGGAGGGAGCCAGAACTAACTCTCTTGGCAGAGGTGATTGCCCAGAGAGCTCAAGGCCATCCGCAGGCAGGCCCCCCGCAGAGGAAATGGCAGTGCCTCCCCCCCAGAGGTCGGATGGTGCTGACAGCGGCCCCTACAGGAGGGCAGGGGTCTTTGGCAGGGTGGTAAGGGGCGGTCTCACTGAAAAGAGGTCAGCTGGGCTGAGATCTGAAAGACAGGAAGGAGCCAGCCATGGGCAATGACAACACAGAAGCATCCTGGGGAGGACTGAGGGAGTGGGAGTGGGACCCGTGTGGTTGCAATGTCAGTGGGGACCCCCAGGGAGAAGGGCAGGACTCACCTGGCCTTTGAGAAGTCTACGCGTCTATGTAGAGGATGGATCGTAAATATGCGAGAGTGGAGGCAAGAGCCCCTTTGGGAGGCTGTACTTGGAAGAGGAGGTGGGCAAGCAGGGCACTGGCTGGGGATGTGGAGTCAGAGCTGGGCAGATGCTGGATCAGAGCACGGGGAAGGCCGTGGTGACCGGGGCGTAAGGAAATGGGTAGAATGAAGGATGAGCTTTAGCTTAGTGGCTTGAGGAACTGGGCGGTGCTGTTGACTGAGGTGGGGTGTGCTCTAGAGGAAAAGGTTTTCTAGGAGCAGCTAGCGCTCTGCTTTGTAAAATTTGAGCTGTCCATTGAACAATCAGTGGAGACACTAAGGAAGCAGCTGGCTATTTGAGTCGGACCCGGGGATGAGATGAGGGTGGGGTGTAGATTTGGGAGCCATCAGTACAGGGATAGTATTTAAGGCCACAAGACTGGGCTGTGTGTTATGTGTCACAAAGGCGAAGTGTCTCAGGTGTCCCCACAAGCTGATAGTAAGTGCTGAACCAAACAACCACAGAGAAGAGAAACAAAAAGCAACAGGTCCAGGCTCTCTGACCACTTCCTTTTTTTTTTTTTTTTTTTTTTGAGACAGAGTCTCACTCTGTCGCTCAGGCTGGAGTGCAATGGCGTGATCTCAGCTCACTGCAAATTCTGCCTCCCAGGTTCAAGTAATTCTCGTGCCTCAGGTTCCCAAGTAGTTGGGACTACAGGCATGCACCACCATGCCCAGCTAACTTCTCTATTTTTAGTGGAGACAGGGTTTCCCCATGTTGGCCAGGTTGGTCTGGAACTCCTGACCTCAGGTGATCCAACCGCCTTGGCCTCCCAAAGTGCTGGGATTACCGGTGTGAGCCACCACGCCCAGCCTCACTGACCACATCTTATCTTGCAAACTGCCACCACCAGAGCCTGGGCTAACGAGGAGGCCACTAAGGCATGGACCCCAGACCCGCTGGGTAAATTCTTCACCTGCCGTGCCTGTGACACCTGCCAGAAGAGGGAGCATGGGTAGGTGTTTAAGGAGCCCCACTGAAGACAGAGACCTGGCTGATTTTTACCAATTGTTTCTCTGAGGTTATACAACACACATGTTTATTACAGAAAAGCACACAAAGAAATAAAGTCCTCTTTGACCCTATCATGCCTAGAGCTACTCACTATGACATGGTAACATCTTGCTTCCAGTCTTTTTCTTCTGATTCTATTTCCTCCCATACGTACACTTATTTCCAAACTGACATCATGTACCACTTGCTTTGAAATTCTGATTTCTCACTTAGGATGGATGTAAACCTTTCCGCCATGCCTTCATAACTTCTTCATCCACACGAACCAGCACACGTCTCATGCAGTGCATTTGATACACTGTCTCCGTTACTCCTCCTGCCCATCCTGTGAGGAAGTCCCATTGAAATCCATCTTATGAGTGAGGAAACTGGTGCTCACACAGCCACAGTCCATGGCAGAGTCCTAACTCCTGCAACACTGCAGTGTGGGGCTGTGTGATGCTTTACCACGATTTATCACAAAATAAACCAATCTTTCTCATACTGAGGCCATTAGACACTTAGATGATTTTGAGTTTACTGTACTATAAATAATGCTGCAGTTGGCACCTTTTTTCCTAAAATGTGTGTGGGGGTGGGGGGGTGTTTGTATATTATATATTTCAGGTTATTTCTTTAGGATAGATTTTCAGAGGTAGAATTATTGGGTCAAATAATATAAAGTCTTTATATATGTATTGCAAAAGTGGTTTCCAGAAAAGTTACGCTAATTTATGATGTCCTCACCAACCTTGAGAATTACTATTAAAAAACAAAACAAAAAAAAATTAAGGCCGGGCATGGTGGCTCACACTTTGGGAGGCCAAGGCGGGTAGATTACCTGAGATCAGGAGTTCAAGACCAACCTGGCCGACATACAGTGAAACCCCATCTCTACTAAAAAATCCAAAAATTAGCTGGGCGTGTTGGCGTATACCTGTAGTCCCAGCTACTTGGGAAGCTGAGGCAGGAGAATCTCTTGAACTCGGGAGGTGGAGGTTGCAATGAGCCGAGATCGCACCATTGCACCCCAGCCTGGGCGACAGATCAAGACTGTCTAATCTCTGTGCTTTACACCCTTGTCAGTGAAATACCAGGCCTGTGATCCCAAACCATCATACATCTTCTCCTGGGAAGGGCCCTTCCGTGTTCTTTCCCTCCCATTTCCCAGTTCAACCTGCTAACCAGTGAGTGGCGGTGGAAACTAGAGAAGCTCTTTCCTTCTATCCCATCGATGCCTTCCGCTCTTTATAGGTGCATGCCAATCCCTGCATTTTCTAGGAGCATTGCTGCATGCAACGGAATAATAAGGACATGCTGGGTAAATTCTTTATTTTCTCTGCAGGAAGCCACTGATCCAGCACTAAGGATTTGGACTGAGCTAAGCCAGCACCTGCGGCTCTGGGATGTGTTCAAGCACACTCTTGTTTGCATTAATGAAGACTTCCCAAAGGGCACAACTGAAAAGAGAGAGGCTTGAGTGCCCATCCTAGGATGGCCGGGCTTCCCTCCCGCAAGTCAGCTCTGGGCAACCTGCCAGCCAGGGCATCGCTGATGCTCATTGAGGAGAAGCTGGGAGAGGCTGCAGCTGGCTTCATGTCATCGCTCATCTGTGACGGTGCTGCTGACTCTGGCTTTTGCACACATACAAGTGCATCGCATTGAGAACGGGCTCTCTGACCACTGCTTGTGATGGCTTTGCTCTGAGTGGCATGTCCAGGATAGACAGCAGGAAGTCCCCCATTGGTACTGAGTCATCAGGGGCAGGCCACAGGGATCTTCAAATATAGACGAGAGTTTAATTTTGAATAATGTTGCAAAGCTGGGGAAGGCTACAGACTGACGGCTGGCAGACAACAGGGTCATATGGTGCAGCCTCAGTGCTGGGGAAGGTTCACCGGGGAGGATGGAGAAACCACAGCTGCCTCCTGACTGCCACTTATCCTCAACCACCTTCCATATCTTGGTTCTAGTTTCTATATTTATTCCCTTTCCAACCACATAAATGCTAACTGTGTGCCTCACATAGCCATGGAACTACTCACTCATTAAATATTTCTGTGTAGCAAAAACAATAATAATAATGATAATGGGTAACATTTCTCAAGGGGTTACCCAACACACCAGGCACCTTCAGACAGCATCTCATTTAATCCTGGGATCCCTGACTGGCATGATTCTCCCCACAGAGCCCACGACATCCTCATTCTCTGCTCAGCACCGACTCACCATTTTTTTCCACTGGTACATGGCAGCGGGGACAGGGCTTCGTGGTTTTCTTGATGGTTTCTTTGGAGGCTTCTTCCCAACGAGCCTGCTCTGCGGCTCTTTCATCAACTCTGTAGGCCTGGGTAAGCAAAGAGGAAAGGCATTTAATCTCAGCTTTCTGTTACTGGGATCGGGGTTTAGGTTCCCTGTACGCTGGTACAGGAAATTCTTGAAGACAGGAGTGCCTTCGGGCAAGAAGCCTAAATATCAACGCACTTGACAAATGCTAGACAGCTACTGGGCAGATGGGGATGCTGTCCCTGGCATGTGGCGTATGCGTTGGAGCGGGGAAGAGATTGTTCGGTTTTGTAGTGTGAGCTCCTCTATTCTGTTGTTTTGCATAATTGTAATAAATAACACCTATCAGGTGCTTAATATGCGGGCAAGGCGATCAGTGCTCAAATACACTTCTCATTAGACACTTCGTCAGATGTGAAGTGAGTGTCTAGTTTTTATTTCACATCGAGGATTAGACAGGTGAAAACATGGCCCAAAGCTGGTAAGAGGGAGCATCTGTGTGACTCCGGATTCTTTGCTTTTCAACTTTGCTCTACATCTTGTTATCCTTCCTTGCACCTGGCAAATGGGGAACTCCAAATGTTGTCACAGAAGGGACAGGAGCAAGAACAGGAAATGAAGTCGATGTGCCAGAGAGGGCAGTGGGAGCTATGAGTGAAGATTGTGGCTCTGGAGCCGGCCGTCTGGTTCAAATCCCAGCTCCACCCAGAGGGGCGACTCTGGAAACATTCCCTAGCTCTCTCACAGTCCTCATCTCTTCGATGAAATGCCTTGTGCATTGGGGGTATGGAGGACTCCAGTGTGGCAAGCTTTTAAATATGTTTGCTGACCTTTTTCATGTCACCGAGAGCTGGGTGGTGCCTGCACCATCATGTATAAGGAGGTTTTCTGGTGGGAGTGGAAGCAAGAGGTCCTGGGCTGGCTGTGGTTGGCATCTGTGACCTTAAGGACCAGTCATTTGGGGATTATCCCCAGATAAGATGAAGCATCACCAAAAACATGAATCCAAACTTTGTCATTTCACTTTCGAATTCCAAACCTTTTTGAAATGTTAAAGTTTTTGAATCTTTGTGGATGAAGTATCATGATGAGAATAACTATACTACATTTAATAGTTTCTTTAGGAATTAGTGCTCATGTTTCTGTTATTTCCGTGGAAAGTGAATTCTTCCAGGGCCAAGATCACGCTTCAGAAATCCTCACATCTCATTTCTGGCATAGCATCTGGTACACAGCAGGTGCTTAGTGCATTTTAGCCAAGGGAATGAATGAATGACACAGCCCAGGAAGGCACTAAACTTTCAGTCATCCAGAATAGGACCCTGTGAAATGGGAAGGGCATGTGGGTGCATCCCTGACAGTGGTGGGGGCACCACAGACAAGCTTTGCCTAGGGCTGGTCACTGGGTGAAGTCAATTTCATTTCTGTTAATGAGCCATCATGAGCACGAAGGAAACATGCTTTGATAACTGCCAGGGTGTCACGTGATTTGTGAATACTTTGTTAGAATAACACGGAGTCAGCTGCTAGAAGGCAACGGTAGGTGAATGAGTGCTTCCTTTGCTAAGATCCACTCACAGCAGAGGCCCAGTGAGGGCGCTGTGGTTAGTGAGGGCCATTTCACAACTTGGTAACTAGGTATGTGTCTTCACAACGCATCTTCCAGTCACCAGAGTCACGTGTGGTCCTAACTGTCAGTGACACGTAGCAAACACCCATCCCCCCCACCGACGTGCACCCCAGTGCCACCCCTGCCTCATGTTCCTTGCTATTCTTTTTCAGGTCTAGGAGTCTGTAGCTCTGTAGCAGTGGTTTACAACTGCTTGCTGGTGGCAAGTTGGCAAGTCATACAAATTGGAGAAAAATACAATTTTACTTATTAGAAAATAATTTCAAAATGCCATTTTTTTAAGCAAAACATGGCATTCTGCATGCGAAGGGCAATTTCTCCCAGGTCCACACACCTAAAAATGCTGGATCAAATATGGAAAAAAATCTTTTATAAACATGTGGCTGATAGGGTGGGAAGGTAAAGGAAATCCTTAAAGACAGTAAATCCTCCTGGTTTGGGAGGAAGGAGCCTGGCATTTGCTGTGGGGCTATCTTCTTAGTCCCGGGTGCCCATCATCTGGGTCGTCCCAGGCCCTAAGGGCACAGGCAGGAGACAAAGCCTCCGGCTGAAGCAGGGTGGGAGGTAGAATCCAGTTTTACTACACACAGAGGACCTGGACTCCTGAGGGTGACGTTCTTAGTGGAGGAAGCCAGGGTGAAAGCCTGTCCAGAAGAGAGAATTGATAGATACATGCTGAGACCACTCAGGCTGGGTTCTGTGATGCAGCAGGTTTGGAAAACATTTCTCTGAACATTCCTAATCATCAGGCCTTGGACACGAGGGTTGGTGAAAAGAATTCATCCTATCTGATTAGCTTTAAAAAACCTCAAGCCAAAAATTAATTTGAAATATTACCAGATTGGCAGTATACCCTGGAACCAAGCGGAAGCAAAAATATCTTTTGTGGTGCACAGCATGTAAAAAAGCCAAACCTCAAAGAAATCACACAAATAAAATTCTAAGAAATCTGGGATCACAATAAAAAAGTTAAAAAGTCACCGAATACAGGAGAAAACTAGCTACATGAGTGAAAGTCACAGAATTACAGAAACTGCAGAATCTAACCAGCAAAGGTTGTAGATATTGGAATGGTCAGAGACAGAGTACTGGCCAGGTGTAGTGGCTCACACCTGTAATCCCAGCAGTTTGGGAGGCTGAGGCGGGTGGATCACTTGAGGCTGGGGGTTCGAGACCAGCCTGGCCAACATGGTGAAACCTTGTATCTGCTAAAAACACAACAATTAGCCAAGCGTGGTGGCGTGCACCTGTAGTCCCAGCTACTTGGGAGGCTGAGGCCAGAGAAGAACCTGAGAGGCAGAGGTTGCAGTGAGCTGAGATTTTGTCACTGCATTCCAGCCCCAGTGATGGAGTGGGACTTTGTCTCAAAAAAACCCAACTGAGTATAAACTAAATATGTTTGTTATGTTTAAATAAATAAAGGTCATGATAATGGAATAAGAGACTGTCACAATTAACTAGGAAGATGTGAAAAAGAAACAAATTTCTTTGTTTTGTCCATTTTTCTGGACAGGAAACACTAATAATTAAAATTAGAAACTCAGTTGATGAGTTACATAGCAAATTAGATACAAATGAAGAGAGAATTTGTGAACTGAAAGATGGAGCTGAAGAAATTACATAAAATGCCAAGAAGTAAAAAATATGAAAAGGAGATTAAGAGATGGGGGGATAAGGTGAGAAGGTCCAGTGTTTTTCTAATTAGAGTTCTAGAAGGAAATAACAAAGAGCATGAGAGAGAAACAGTGTTTGGGGAGAATGGCAAAAAAAAAAAAAAAAAAAAAAAATTATCTACAAAGAAGTTACAATTATTTCCCCAGCTGATTTCTTAATGCATGGGTGCTGGCAGACAGTGATGGTATCTTCAAAGCACTGACAGAAAATACCAGCCCACTTAGAATTCTATCCAAGCAAAATTAATTTTTAAGAATGAGCATAAACAAAAACACAGTCATAAAAAATAGCATTTCCCATCAACAGAAGTTCACTAAAGAAACATGGATTTGGGAGGCTGATGCAGGCAGATCACGAGGTCAGGAGTTTGAGACCATCCTGACCAACATGGTGAAATACCATCTCTACTAAAAATACAAAAATTAGCTGGGCATGGTGGTGGGCGCCTGTAGTCCTAGCTACTCAGGAGGCTGAGGCAGGAGAATTGCTTGAACCTGAGAGGCGGAGGTTGCAGTGAGCCAAGATTGTGCCACTGCACTCCAGCCTAGGTGACAGAACGAGACTCCGTCAAAAAAAAAAAAAAAAAAAAAAAAAAAAAGAAACATGGAATTAGGAAAAGTCCAGAAGGAGCCAGGAGTTGCAAGAAGAAACTGTGAGAAGAGAAAATGGGTAATATTTGGTAAGTCACAGGAAATACTCATTGTATAAAACTGTAAATGATGCTTAATTTGCTGGTTTTAAAAAAGAAAAAATCCAAGTAGGCTGGGTGTGGTGTCTCACGCCTGTAATCCCAGCACTTTGAGAGACCAAGGCGGGTGGATCACCTGAGGTCAGGAGTTCGAGATCAGCCTGGCCAACATAATGAAACCCGTCTCTACTAAAAATACAAAAATTAGCTGGGCATGGTGCATATGCTACTTGAGAGACTGAGGCAGGAGAATCGCTCGAACCTGGAAGGTGGAGATTGCAGTGAGCCAAGATGGTGCCAGTACACTCCAGCCTGGGTACTGGAGTGAGACTTTGTCTCAAAAAAAAAAAAAATCAAAGTCGAACTAGATGCTGGACAAGAATAGTACAGAAGTGTGAGAACTGGATGATTCCAACGTGCTGGCATGATTCAGGCAGAGGGTCATTAGAGTTTTTTACATTAATATATGTGTACATTCTAGGGTAATCAATAAAATAAAAGAGAAAGAAATTTACTTCTAAACAAGGAAAGATACAGTGGAAAGGCAAACAAAAGAGTTAGTCAAAAGAAAGGCAAGAAGTAAAAGTAAAACTATAGAAATGTAGAAAGTAATAGAAAGTATAAAATAAAATGGCAGAAATGACTGCAAATATCCCAGCACTCACAACTCATGTGGACAGATTATCACTGGGCAGGGCTTGCTAAACTCTAGAGTCTTAGCACTTATCTGGGAGGCCTTGTCTGCAGGAGGAGCATTGAGGGGCTGAAGTTTCTGGCTCAGGTGTGTGCACACCTAAAGCCTTTGTTACATTTTTCTTTGTTGCCAAGTTAAGAGCATTTTCAACTGGGCAAATACAATGTTTATTCTAACAAAGGATGTTATAGTCAGCCCAAGAGAAAGATTCAGAGCTCAACTTCCAGAAACCTCCTGCCTGTCAATAGCACATTACTGGAGGGGAATTAAGAACTGGAAACTTGCAAATTTATATTAATATGCTTAATTCTTTCCAGGAAGAAAGATTAAAATGATGGCAAAGGAAGAGAAATAATTGCTTCCCAAAATACCAATTTTCTCTGACTTCTGATCCCCAGAGCACACAAAACAGAGTGTAACTTGTAGGCCCATCAGAAAGCAACTAGGATTTCCCAAAAGGGCTCTGGATTTAACACCTCCAGCAGCAAACGTCCTTCAAATCAGGGCACTGCAAGCTTAATACCTAGGAGTGATTACAAAAGACTCCCCATGTAAACATTTCCACACTAGTGTGCACTGGGCTACTGGATGGGCCAGTTCACCCAGCGGAGAGGGGGGTAGCTAGGAGGGTTTGATCCCTAGACTGGAAGAGAGAAAACTGAGAGCAGCACTTTCTGTTTTCACCTGCAAGGATATGTACCATTATCATTTCCTTCACAGACTCTGCACTGGGGCCAACGTTACTTCTTCCCCGGATCAACATGTTGAAATCCTACCCACCAAGGTGATGCTATTGGGAGGTGGGGCCTTTGGGAGGTGATTAGGTCATGAGGATGGAGCCCTTATGAAGGGATTCATGCCCTTATTAAAGGGACCCCAGAGAGCTCTCTTGCCTCTTCCACTATGAGGAGACCCTGTGAGAAGCCAGCAGTTTGCAGCCAGGAAGAGAGACCTCCCCAGATCTAGAGCCTGAGGTTGAGGCTTGCTGGGCTGAGCTTGGGTTCCTGCAAGCCATGGGCAGCAGTGTGGGTGGAGAGGCACCCTCATGTCCACCCCACAGGACACCGGAGCTTATGTGAGCCAAGGAGTCAAGGATCCCCACATGGAGATGCCCACACTGAAGGTCAGAGACAGAGGAGAAAGCCCGGGGAAGAGAAAATACCCCAAACCCTAGGGAAAAACCAAAATGCTGATAGCGCAAAATGGTTTTTAGTACTGTGAAAGCAAACTAAGTATGACCTAAGAAGGACTCTATACTTCTGTATTTGAGTCCTTGTGGTCGAACTTAGCAAGACTGAAAACCCAACTTAGGAGTGTGTCTAACTTAATAGGTAGACAGGATTGACAGCCTAACTTCAGAGTATGCATCTGTAACAATAGCTGGGTCTTGGCCAATCCCAGCAGCCATGCTTCAGCCACTCATACACTGCTGAGTGTTCAAACTGTGTTCACATAAGGCCAACGCCAACCTGTAACCAACCCGGCTATTTCTGTACCTCACTTCCGATTTCTGTACGTCACTTCACTTTTCGTCTATAAATTTGTTCTGACCACGAGACACCCTTGGAGTCTCTGAATCTGCTGTAATTGTGGAGGCTATCCAATTTACGAATCGCTTTTTTGTTTTTTTCTTGCTCAATTAAACTCTGCTAAATTTAACCTGTCTGAGGTTTTAACAGTACCAAGCTACGGGAGTGTTTTTTAGCCAGCAGGACAGCTGGCTAACTTTTTTGAAAGTGGGTAACTTTCTTTCACAGTCGGGGTGGGGTTCATTCTGACCTCCTGGGACTGACAGGGGCCCAGGTAGATCATGGCCTTGATTGCAGAGTTAGGGGTTAAGGTGTAGAAAACTGATGAGGTGTGTCTTTTTTTTTTTTTTTTTCCTGGTAGACAATATGTGCTCAAAGGTTATGGTTTTATTCCTCCATAGGGCAAGAAGCAGTTGTTATCTAACTTAGAAGTCAAATTTCAGCATTCCTTTCCCAATGAACGACATGGCATTCTGTTCCTCCAACACTACTTGGGCTGATTTTCCCATTAATTTGATGACTCAGACCTCGGCACAGGCTAACACAGAACTGTGTAGGCATGGCGCTGTGACAGCTGCAGGGTGTTAGAGGGAGGGGTGGCCAGCGGGTCCGGGATCCCGGTGCCCAGGAGGGGAAAGCTTTGAGGAAGAAAACTAAGGACACTGCTGTTACATAAGGAAGGGCACTGTGTGGCAGGGTCTCTGCCCACATCATGGAATGTAGTAACTGCAGCATCCCTGAAGGACGGAGCTCGTCATTAACTATTTCCGCTGCAGAAATCAGAGTCTCGGGAACTAAGTAACTTAAGACCGAGGCTGCCTGGCCTGCGAGCAGCCGGTTCAGAATCGGAGCCCCGAACTGCCTGGGTTCATACTCCAGGCCCCTGCAGCCTCGATTTCTTCCTGTCATTATCAAGTCACACGCTACAAAGAGGGCTAAGGGACTAAGGCTAAGATGCTGTCATGGAGATCTGGAGGTCCCTGGGGACTTCTGAGAGAGCAGTTTTCAAACCGCTTGTGGCCAGGCACGGTGGCTCACACCTGTAATCCCAGCACTCTGGGAGGCCAGTGCGGGCAGTCAGGAGTTCAAGACCAGCCTGGGTCATATATATATACACACACACACACACACACACACACACATATTTATATACGTGTGTATATATATATACACACACACATATATATACACACACACATATATATGGCAACCTCAGTCTTAAGTTTTATATATATACATATGTGTCTCTCTCTCTCTCTCTCTCTCTCTCTCTATATATATATATATATATATGCTGGGCCTGGTGGCACATACCTATAGTCCCAGCTACTCAGGAGGCTGAGGCATGAGAATCACTTGAATCCAGAAGGTGGAGGCTGCAGTGAGCTGAGCTCACGCCACTGCACTCCAGACTGGGTGACAGAGCAAGACTCTGTCTCAAAACAACAACAAAAACAACCGCCACCACCACCACCCAGCTTGTGGTAAAGGCAGTGGGAGAAACTGCCCAGCCCCGCTCCCCTCACTGCAGCAGCCTTCCTGCCCTCCACTTGCCTGCTTCCCCTGGCACCAGTGCTGCACCTCCATTCCCAGCTGCCCACTGCCCTTCTGTCCTGGGCCATCACTGCTGCCCCACCGGTTCTGCCTTCCCCAACCTACTGAAAGTGCTTTCAAGAAGGACACCAGGAGGCCCCGGCTGCCAAAGCTCATACCCTTTGTCATCGTCTCCAACTGTTCCACTGCACCTAACATGTGGGACAGGTCACCAAGAAGGCCCTTGGAGTTCCTGCCCTTCTCAGCGTCACAGCTATTCCTGTGCTTCCTTTTTTTTATTTTTTTATTTTTGAGACGGAGTCTTGCTCTGTCGCCCAGGCTGGAGTGCAGTGGCGCGATCTCAGCTCACTGCAAGCTCCGCCTCCCGGGTTTACGCCATTCTCCTGCCTCAGCCTCCCGAGTAGCTGGGACTACAGGCGCCCGCCACCTCGCCCAGCTAGTTTTTCGTATTTTTTAGTAGAGACGGGGTTTCACCGGGTTAGCCAGGATGGTCTCGATCTCCTGACCTCGTGATCCGCCCGTCTCGGCCTCCCAAAGTGCTGGGATTACAGGCTTGAGCCACTGCACCCGGCTATTCCTGTGCTTCCTATCCTCACCCAGTGGATCCACGGGGAAGGAGGGGAGTCCCAGACCCAGTGACTGCTGCCGACCCCACGGACCCTGGGGAGCGGGAGAAGCAACTCTAGGACACCTTGGGAGGGGGTGGTGCCCAGACTACTGGTTTAGACCTTTGACTGCCACTGCCGAGACGGGATTTCTACCAGGATGAGCACATCTTTGCTTTGCTTCCTTCATGAGTGTCTTAATGTTGATGTTTAAATCCTTCTGGAGTCATCTCAAGCAGTGGCCGGGTGCCCACGGGTTCAGTCAGGATCACCAACGGGATTCTAAAAATGATGCCGAGGCTTGTGTTCAGACCCTGGAGATTTGGATTCAGTAGGTCTGTGGTGGGGTACAGAAATTAGAATCCTTAAAATGCCCCAAGGGGTGGCGAGGGGCGGGAGATTTGGGAACCATTCATCCTCTAGAGGGCGATTCTCCCTTAGGGCCTGCAGAGGAACCTGGTGAGCTGGGTAACTTACCCTCTGTTCCCGCCTTAGTCATCAAGCTCTAAAGCAATGCCTGCTCACTGTGCTGCCAGGACGGGAAGGTTTTGTAATTCAGCATCACCGCCCAATTGTGCAATAAAGTGTGGCTCTCACAGGGCAGTGTAACAGTTAGGTAATTGCATGGAACTCTGTGCCTGTCTACTGCTCACCCATGGCGGGAGGAATTGCATGCATGCGTGTGTGTGTGCACGCGTGGTGGAGGTGGGGGTGGAACAGGACAAGTCTCTCTCCTAACATACTTCATGGCTGAAAATAGCAATTTCATATATATATGAAATATCTGTAATATACTTATATATAGATATATAGTCCCAGCTACTCGGGAGGCTGAGATGGGAGAATGACATGAACCCAGGAGGCGGAGCTTGCAGTGAGCTGAGATCTCGCCACTGCACTCCAGCCTGGGCGACAGAGCAAGACTCCGTCTCAAAAATAAAGCCCAATTAGTGCCCAGGAGACACATTGATATGTATTGAAGCTAGAATAACTTGAGAAACTGCGTATGTGTTATCTTTTCTGCTTTAAGAGAAACTTATTTGTGATTATAGGAAACTTATATGTGATTATAGGAAATATATTCATATGATTATAGGAAATATATTTCATATATATAGAGAGAGCGAGAATCAAAATTCCCTCAGAAAGGTAAGGTACTGGCCTGATCATCCATCTGTGGCTCAAGAGAAATAACCTCACAAGGGTCATCATGAGTAAGACCAACACACAAGCAGCTTAACACAGAGCCAGGTGCACCCTGAATGGTAACCGTGTGTTTTCTATGATCACCATCATTATTATTTTGTTATTGTAATCATCACAATCAACTCTAAAGAGATGGGAATATGAGACTATGAGAGTTTGTACACATGGAAAAGACCACTGAAGGCCTGGACTGGCCTTAAATCTCCTTTAAAAACAAGTATGGGAGGCCAAGGCAGGAGGATCACTTGAGTCTAGGAGTTCAAGGCCAGACTGGGCAATATAATGAGACCTTGTCTCTATAAACACACACACACAAAAACTCCACAGGTAAATCAAAATGTACTTATATAGGTTTTAAAAGCCGAATTAGGCTGGGCACGGTGGCTCAAGCCTATAATCCCAGCACTCTGGGAGGCTGAGGTGGGTGGGTCACGAGGTCAGGAGATCATGATCATCCTGGCTAACACAGTGAAACCCCATCTCTACTAAAATCACACACACACACACACAAAGTTAGCCAGGCGTGGTGGCAGGCGCCTGTTGTCCCAGCTACTGGGGAGGTTGAGATGGGAGAATGACATGAACCAGGAGGCGGAGCTTGCAGTGAGCTGAGATCTCGCCACTGCACTCCAGCCTGGGCGACAGAGCAAGACTCCGTCTCAAAAATAAAGCCGAATTAGTGTCCAGGAGACACACTGATATATATTGAAGCTAGAATAACTTGAGGAACTGCATACGTGTTATCTTTCCTGCTTTAAGAAAAACTGTGACACCTGTGTAGCCAATAATTAGACAAGTATATTCTAATCCTAAAAATCAATTTAAGCCTATTTTCCAAAAAAGAGCAGATCGCCATTAATCACGAAAACAGAGTTGGCTTAATTCAGCTATCAATGCTTTCAGGTGAATGGCAGCTTTTAAACGTCAGCCTTCTCATCAATGCTCGCCTGTCTTCTCACAGACACTGAAACCTTCCACCTCTGCAGACAGCAGCCTTCCTGGCTCACAGTCAAGCAGGTGGGCCGGTTGAGCACTGCTGCGTGTGAGCAGCCCGCCTCCTGCTGGTGAGTAAGAAAATGGCATCATTTTCCAGGGGCCTTGAGCTAATTAACGTTACTGCTTTGCAATGGGTGTCACCAAAACATGTTTTGTGTTCTCACATTGTCTTATGACTATCTCTTTTTGGAGAATATGTACATATGTATATATTTAAATATATGTTGTTAATTTTTTTTGAGACGTTGTTTCGCTCCTGTTGCCCAGGCTGGAGTGCAATGGCACAATCTCTGCTCACTGCAACCCCCGCCTCCCAGGTTCAAATGATTCTCCTGCCTCGGCCTCTCAAGTAGCTGGGATTACGGTGCCTGCTACCACACCCGGTTACTTGGGAGGCTGAGGGAAGAGACGGGGTTTCACCATGTTGGCCAGGCTAGTTTTGAACTCCTGACCTCAGGTGATCTACCTGCCTCCGCCTCCCAAAGTGCTTGGATTACAGGTGTGAGCCACTGTGCCCGCCTATTTTTTTTTTTTTAAAGAAATCATCAGAGTGTTGGGATTTAATGGGGTGTCTAGCCAAGGGTTCTGGGAAATACAAGGCTACACTCTAAGCAATGCAAGGCTACTCCACTAAGCTCTAAACTCCCCAAGCCATGCTTTAGAATGCAATTCAGAAGGGCATTTGTTTTTATTTATTTATTTATTTTTGAGATGGGGTCTTACTCTGTCACCTAGGCTGGAGTGCAGTGACACAATATCGGTTCAAGCGATTCTCATGCCTCAGCCTCCTGAGTAGTTGGGATTACAGGCATGCACCACCCCACGTGGCTAATTTTTGTATTTTTAGTAGAGATGGGATTTCATCACATTGGCCAGGCTGATCTCGAATTCCTGACCTTAGGTGATCTGCCTGCCTCGGCCTCCCAAAGTGCTGGGATTACAGGCGTGAGCCACCGTGCCTGGCCCAGAAGGGCATTTTTGATGATGATTCTAACAGTGGTGATTTCTGCTAGGAGTAGAATGTGTGCCAAGCGCCACAGACGAGATCTTACAGAGTCTTGCCCTGTGGGGCCTTAACTGCTTCCTAAAGGGGAAGTGAAGTAAGTAATATCTATCAACCTATTTTGGGATGAATGGGGGAAATGGAACAGCATAAATGGTAAGTAGCAGAATTATTAATAGGTACCATTTACTGCTTATTTTAAAAGTGCTTTGTGTTCAACGATTGTTACATGTTGACATACGAGAAAAATATACACTTGAGCTAGAAAATATGCTAATTTGTATTTTTGATAATGACATTCTCTAGTTCATGGTTGGCTTAGGTCAGCAGTGACCAAAATTATCCACATAGATGGGATTCTGAATGTGGAATCATCACTAATAGGATGCAAGGGGGAATCAAAGCCGACAACAGAGCCTGTCTTTTGTGCAAAGTATAGTTATTCTGGCACAAAGTAGACTATTATTTTTGCTAGAGTGAATGCAGAAATATTTTCATTCAAGAAACATTTGTTGGGTGTCTAAGATGTGCCAGGCACTGTCCTGGACCCTGGGGATACATCCCAGTAAACAAGAGAGACGACAAACAAATAGCAGGCCAACAATCCCTGCCTTGTGGAGCTATAGAGATGACCCTCTATCATGTGGGTGGGCCTCACCCAGTCCATGGAAGGCCTGACGAGCAGAGACCTCGGTTTCCCAGAGAAGAGAAAAATTCTATGCTACAGAGTGCAGTGGCTCACACCGGCAGCCACACACTTTGGGAGTCCAAGGTGGGAGGATTACTTGAAGCTAAGAATTCGAGACCAGCCTGGTCAACAAAGCGAGACCCCATTGCTACAAAAAATATTTTTTAAAGATTAGCAGAGAACAGAAGCATATGCCTGTAGTCCCAGCTACTTGGGAGCCCAGGATTTCCAGGCTTCAGTGACCTATGATCTTGCCGCTGCACTCCAGCCTGGGCAACAGAGTGAGATGCTGTCTCAAAAAAAAAAAAGAAAAAAAAAGAAAAAAAAAGGATCTCTCTGTCTTTGTTGACCACAGTGTATGTAGACCTTCCGCGAGCAGTGGTTCTCCAAAGCTCTGCAGGCTAGCCACATCAGCACCACCTAGGAATTTGTTAAACTGCCGGTCCTTGACCTCAAAGTTAACAGAGTATAGATGTTAACTACGCCTACAAAAATACCTTCACAGCAACACCTCAACTAGTGCTGGATCCAACGACTGGGCTATGCGGCCCAGCTACATTGACACAGAAAATTACCCATCACAGCTAGGCTGAAACGTATGTTAAAGACTAGATCTGCTTGACTTCAAGCCCCCTCTGCTTGTCTTGGATTCCTCAGACAAGGGTGGGAACACCTGGTTCTTGCTGAAAGAAGGTAAATGCAACCCTGGAGAACAACAGTGCTCGGCCTAAACGTGCTACACCTCTGTGCTTACAGGGGTGCTGAGTTTAAATGAGCTACGCCTCTGTGCTTTGCAGGGGTGATGAGTTAAACGTGCTACCCCTCTGTGCTTTGCAGACGTGATGCGTTAAATGTGCTACACTGCTGTGCTTTGCAGGGGTGCTGAGTTAAATGTGCTACACCTCTCTGTGCTTTGCAGGGGTGCTGAGTTAAATGTGCTACACCTCTCTGTGCTTTGCAGGGGTGCTGAGTTAAATGTGCTACACCTCTGCTTTGCAGGGGTGATGAGTTAAATGTGCTACACCTCTCTGTGCTTTGCAGACGTGATGAGTTAAATGTGCTATACCTCTGTGCTTGCAGGGGTGCTGAGTTTAAACGGGCTATGCCTCTGTGCTTGCAAGGAACAAGTGCAGAGCAGGTGAACTGTTTTCCTCACACATGGTCAACATACTTTTCTGTGGAATGACAATATTTTGTCCACCCTGCCAGCCCCATTTTTAATGAAGGATTTATGGAGACCAGGATCCAGCTGTTAGCTTTTCAAATCTGCACACCTCTCAGAAATGCTGCTCCTGGGGGACACAGTCCTTTGATTGCCTCCTGCCTGTTGTGGGCTGGGCCACTATGCAGGCGTGGCTGGGGTGCCTTTCAAAGTGGCGTTCACTCCCTTTTCCCCCAGGTCATTTTATTTTTGTTTCTGGCCAAATCCAGCATTTTCCTTGAGGGTTTAGCGCCATCTGGTGCATCATAGGCGCACTGCAGCTGCTTCCCTCCTGATGCTGAGTCGGGTGCAGAGAATTGCCAGGGGCGCTTTCTTTTCAGGAGATCCAAATGCCCGTGGGGTGTGCGGTGTGTGAGTGCAGAGTGTGTGCAGTGTTATGTATCTGCGTGTGGTGTGTGTTCTGTGTGTATGTGTGTTGTGTATATGTGTATGCTGTATGTGTAGTGTGTGTGGTGTGTATGTATGTGTGTGGTATATATGGTCCACGTGTGTGGTGTGTGTAACGTATGGTGTGCATGTTGTGTGTGTGTGTGCAGTGTGTGGTATGTGTATATGTGGTGTATGTGGATGTGGTGTTATGTTTATGTGTATGTGGTGCATGTGTGTGGTGTGTGTGACGGGTGTGTGGTGTGTGTGATGTGTGTGTGATGGCTGTGTGGTGTGTGTGATGGCTGTGTGGTGTGTGTGATGTGTGTATGATGGCTGTGTGGTGTGGTGTGTGGTGTGTGTAATGCATGGTGTGCATGTTATGTGTGTGTGTGTATGTGTGATGTGTGCGTTGTATAGGTGTGGTGTGTATGTGTGATGTGTGCGTTGTTTATGTGTGTGGCATGTGCGATGGATGTGTGGTGTGTGTGTGTGTGGTGGTATGTAGCTGTGATAATAGGTTTCTATAAGAATATTTTCCACATTGCGAACTTGTTCTAGCCGCTTGTTTATGGAGTCTAGTACACAGGGTATAGACTTGCAAAATCAGGTTCGGAATTTACATTCAGACCTTTTTTACCAACTCTGCTGGGATCCTAAAACCCCTCTGGAATCCAAAAGCCTTTGGGACAGCATCATTTTCAGGGGAGGATCCCATGTGTCAGGCCAGGCAGGCATCTGGGGGAGCCTGCACTGTGGCCGTGCAGAGGGAAGACTCAGGGAACCCACAGGCTGTGACCTCCGCAGGTGAGAGAGCACAGGGAACCGGCAGGCCATGACCCCCACGGGTGAGAGAGCACAGGGGACCTGCAGGTCGTGACCCCTACATGTGAGAGAGCTCAGGGGACCTGCAGGCCGTAACCTCCACACTGATAGAGCTCAGGAGACCTGCAGGCTGTGTCCCTCAAGGTAGAACTCCTGGGGGTGGAAGGAACCCCTGGGGGTGCTGAGGCTCCTGCAGAGGGAGGACGCCCCTGGCCAGAAGCTGACACTCCAGGGAGTGCCCTGCCGTGCTGGAGAGACAGTCCAGAAGAGAAGAAGGGTTTCTGCAGTACAGGAGTGTGCTTGGAGAGCCCCAGCCCGAGGTCTGCATGGTCAGGATCGGCCTCCAAGGGCAGGCATGCGGTGCCAGTGTGTGTGTGCACACGCAAGCATGCCTTCACTTGTCTTTTAATCCCAACCAATCTTACCTCTCCTTTCCTTTCCTCTCTCCACAGTGCCTGACATTTTTAGCATTCAGCCTTAAAAACCCAAACCCCCAAGTTTCACCATTTTGTAGTACTTTGCAACTTACAAACGGCTAAACACACACTCATTTCATTATTTATAGCTTGGTAGATCTTACTGGCCCCGAGTGGCAGGCAACGAAAAGGCTGTGAGCCTTTGAGCAACTTGCCTGGAAGAGGAGGAAATCAAACTGGGCCTTTGACGACCTGCCAAGGGCCATTTCGGCTGCCCCAGAGCAAACCTTCGCACACAAGCTGAGTGCCTTGGAAACGCACTGCAGAGAGTCTGGTGCTGTCCTGGCACTGACAGCTTTTCACAGTGCAAGGCCGAGCCCGAAGGACGCTCTGGCTTTAATGGAGATCTGTCACAGCCATTCCAGACCATCTGCACATCCACTTAGGCGGCAGGTCCAGGGCCACGGATTTAAGAGAAGTGGCATCAAACCTGCTTTACTTAAACCAACAAGCGGTTCAGAAAATACACTCCCAAATAACTGGGGATCTGGATCTCCGGGAATAATAAATTACACCTGTCTCTCAATACTGGGACTGCACTTGTGTGTGAAGGCAGTCGATGGCTGAGAGACGGCTCTGCAGCGAGATGCTGGGGCAAAATGTATCAAAAGATCGCAGCTTCCCAGAGCCACTGCTGCTTCAGTGTCCTCCACGGAGGGAGGTGCACCTCCTAGCCTCTCCTGGACTGTAACTCTGAAGAGGTGGGGTGGGGGTGGGGAGCATGGGTAAGGGGCAGTTCGTTGGAGATTGTCAATCTTGCATCTTGATCACTGGCTCCAGCCTAGATTCCCCTGTGAGGTGGTCTAGGCATCCACTCCTTTCCCCACTGAACCCCTCTGCTCAGATGTCCACAATGAACGTGTGTCTCCCTGAACAACCTGCTTTTGTTTCTGTCTCCTCTTCTAGCCAATGGCACCACCATCGTTCCAAGCTAGACATTCATGCATCAACATTAACCCGTCACCTCTCATCCTGTCTTCTAATCCACTGCCAAGTTCTGCGGATCCTACCTCAAGCCTATCCCCTCCTCTGTATTCCCTGGCCGGACTCCTGGCACCTGATGGGTCTCTGGTTTGGCCCTTTTTGGGGGTGCTCTGCTGTGCTCCCAGCCCCACCACCTTGGGAATGAGGTCACACCATCACATCACGGTGGTGGGACAGCTCACGGCCAGTGGTGGAGGGTGGATGTGAAGGGCCCACCTCCAGCCTCCTACCTCTGGCTGCCCTCAGTCTTCTGTGGCAACCACACTGCAGGTGGATTCCGCCTCTGCCCAACCCTGCTTCCTTCTCTTCCTGAAGGTGCTGTTGAGAGCATCCCTGAGACATCCCCTGCCTGCAAGTCTCAGAGCCTGTTTTCCTGGGAACCTATAACCTGTGACACTTGGTGCCCAGACAGTCCTAGGAAGCAAACTCTGAAATGGAGTTAGAGCTGGACTCCCTTCTGCCAGTGGCCAGAGAGGAGCCTGTCGCTGCTGGGAGAGAGTGCTGGAAGCTGAGTGGGGCTCCGAGGAGCAAAGGGCAGGGCAGGTGGCACACAAGCACCCTGTCTCTGTGGCTGTGCACACAGGCAGGCCCTGTGGATTCCAGGTGTCTGTGGAGGGAAAAGAGGTCACACGGGCCAGTAAGAGCATCCCAGTAAAGATTCTGGGGGTTCAGCAGCTGAGAACAATGGACCATTTGAAAAAGAGCCCCTGGCGTGCTACTGAGCCCTGTGGAGTTGGAGTATCTGTGCAGCAATCCGTCATAAGACAGAAGTGCAGCACTGAGGACCAGAACCAGGCCCAAGCAGGCCCACGGTACATGAGCGAGCTGCACAAGCAGGGCCTCAGACCCCCATGCCATCCACACTGTGGTGTGACTGCCTCTCCTTGGGCTCACAATTATGGCCCCACAGTGGTGATAGCAGGGCTGGGGGGATTCCTTATGACACAGCGAGGGATCCAAGCTTGGTTCACAATTGAGTTAGCTTAACATATGGCTGCAAGCCAAAAATGCACCATCGCTATCCTGTAACCCTCTTTACGGTTGAAAGAGAATGGTGAGGGGAGACCCTGTCAATAGGCAGAGCCTTGGGCATCGCAACGGCTATGGTTCCAGTGTTTCTGTCTCACCAGATTCCTATGTTGAAACCTAATCGCCGAGGTGGTGGGATTAGGAGGTGAGGCCTTTGCAGGTGATTGGGTCACAAGTAAGAGCCCTCAGGATGGGATTAGTGCCCTTATAAAGAGAGGGCATTAACCAGTCACCTCTCATCCTGTGAGGCCCCAGAGAGCCGCCTTGCCCCTTCCACCATGTGAGGGCATAGCTAGAAGACGTCATCTACAAACCAACAAGTGCTCCGTCATGAGACCCCACATCTGCTAGTGAGTTCATCTTTGACTTCCAAGCCTCCAGAACTGCAAGGAATAAAAGTGTATTGTTTATAAGCCAGCCAGTCTACGGTATTGAGTGACAGCAGCCCAAACAGATGAGGCAGCAACTGACAGTGGACTGTGTGTGGAAAGGAAAGAGTCCCGAGTTAGGAATAGATACAAGCTCCTAAGCAGTGGCAAACGTCTTGGCAGCCTCCTTAAGGGCAGGGACAGATAAAATCTGGATGACTGCGGACGGGTGAGACAAGGAGCTCTGCAGAGCAGGCACGTGGACAGACCCGTGGGAGGGGCAGGACACGTCAGCATGTTTGCACAGCACGGCAGAGCTCACGGGACAGCACTTCAACAAGCAGATAGAGCGATCCAGTCAGTGGACCACTGCCAGCCTCCGCCACTGGCCACAGCAGTCCTGGGCTAGGGCACTAGTGGAGCAAGCATGGTGGTAAGGTGAAGCCCTGCCAGGCCCCCCAGCTCGGGCATCCCCCTGTCTGCCACACTGCCAACATTCAACCTGCCAGCAACCAAGAGCGGCACTGAGTCCTGTGTGTCCTCCAGTCCTCGAGGAGACCGACTAACTGGCCAGTGGGTGTCACGTGGATCACACTGACACCGGGTAAGATGAAGACACTCCATCTTGACAGGAAGTGACTCCTATTCTGGGTGTGGCTTTGCCTTTCTTGGCAACAGAGCCTCAGCCAGCACTAGCATCTGCAGGCTACCAGCACCCTGCGTGACACTGCATTGTGTCCCAGTGGGCACACGCCCATGGGAACACTGGTCCTGTCACACATCCTACTGCCCAGAAGCTGTTGACCTGATGAGACGGATGGACCAGGCTTGCACAGTGCTGCTGGAGCTGCACTGTGATGTGGCGCTGTCCACTAAGGCGAGGTTTACACTCTGAATCAACAACTACCACGGTGCAGGGTGTGCCTCCAGCAGGTAGAACGCAGTGGTTCCGGAATCAAGGGGTGGAAGGAGGAATGGCCCCACTTCTCGCTCCCAGTGGCCCACTTGGAGTTTGTGCTCTCCATCTGTGCAACCTGGCCTTACATATACAGGGGCCCTGGCTTCCAGCATAGAGTACTTCTGCCGGAGAACACAGCAAGGGTTCTGGTCGCTTCATGTTGCATTTGCTAAGTGATTAGCGGGCTACAAACGGAGTCGCCATCCTGGAAGGGATAACTGACTCTCAGGAGCAGGCAGGGCTGCAGTGATAGGATGGGGTATTTAAATGAGAAGAATGCATTTGGCACCCAGGTGGATCACTGTGGTATCTCTTGGTCCTCCCCTGCCCAATGTTGATAGCAAATCATTCAGTAGTCATGGCTTTAGAATGGCACCCAGGAGCCTGGACCCATCAGGGATGATGTCTGTGTCACCCTACCAGGTAAGCCACCTAGAGGTCTTCTCTGAGGGCGAGGGGACTCTAGAATGAGGAGGAGAGAAGGAAGTCAGTGGGAGTCAGCTGCAACTTCAAGACCAGCTGTGGCAGCATGAGCTATATATAGTTTACCCTGCTAACCTTCCATTTGTACATTTCTCCAGTCTCTCTCATTCCACAAGCAAATGTCTCCAGGCAGTGCAAGGGACACACTGCAGCAGATGCTGTGAGGCTGGCCAGACCCCTCCTCCAGGACTGATACACCTGCTGCTGGGCGTGTCCGCAGCAGACAGCTCTCTGCCAAGTCTCCACTTGGGAAGTGCCCCCAGCTGAAGAAGGCTGCTTCATCCAAGGCCATTTTTCCTTCTGGGGGAAGCCCACATTGAAAACCTGGCCTATGCATGGGGATGTAAGGCCTGACCACTCTGTGTCCATGCAGAACAACTCAGAAGACTCATCCAGCTCCGGGGCTCCTTCTAGGACCTGCTGTGGCAGCTACGTAGCAGTTCAGCCTTCCTTCAGGCTGCTTCGTGCGACTCCCCATGGCACCCTCCAGTACACAGTCTGCACTCAAATCTCAAGCATCTCAGGGTTTTTCTTCCTGGAAAACACGAACTCTTACAATTCTCTAAGTGTTTTTCATATTACAGCCAGAGATCTTTCGAAAGCACCCATCTGATGATGTCAACCTTAAAAATAATCTCCAAATGCCTTCTCACTGCCCTAAATTCCAAGCTCCTGCCTGTGACTGATAAGGCCCTGCATTTCCTGGCTCCCATCTCCAGCCTAGTCTGTGGCCACAGCCACCATCACTTTATGGTACAATGAAGGGAGTGTCTTCTGCCTCCCTGAAAATGTCATTCGCGTTCGTCTCCAGAACTTTGCACACCTTGTCCCTTTGCTTAGGACACCGGTAAGTTCCTTCCTTGCCTGAAGAGCTCATCCCTGTAGGTCTCAAATTTCATTTCTTCCAATGAACAATTCCTCCAGCCCCATGGAGAACTGGTCAGGTCCCACTTTTATGCTTCCAGAGCATCCTGAACTTTCTGTCTTGTGCCTCGTAGCATACAACATTTTAATTATTTGTCAAACTGTGTTTCTACCTCACTAGATTACAAACCCTATGAGAACAGAGGCCAAGTCCAAGTCTATCCTTTTTTTTTTTTTTAAGACGGTTTCTTGCACTGTCGCCCAGGCTGGAGTGCAGTGGTGCCATCTTGGCTCACTGCAACCTCCGCCTCCCAGCTTCAAGCGATTCTTCTGCCTCAGCCTCCCACCAAGTCTATCTTTAATGTTGCATCCAAAATGCCTAGTACTATGCATGGTAATAAAAGGTGCTTTATAAATGTGTACTGAGCATCCTTCTTCTTCCTTCTTTCCACTAATTGTAAGAAATTCACAGTCGAAATGAGGTTCAAAGGCACATAATGTAGGAAGTGTAACACAACGTTGCAGCCAAAATTCCACTTATAGATGTGTTTAAGATTTTTAAAAAAATGTTAATTCTCAACATTTAAAAATAAAGACACTTAACAAAAACACATGGATTTTATACTGACATCACAAAATCACACTGGAAGGCCTAGTACCATTGGGCTCACATTTCCGCTGGGTAAACATGGACCTGAACTGGGGAGCTGTGTAGCAGCTGTTCCCCCGACCCCCCCACAACAAGCCATGCCCACTCCAGTTTGCCACAGACCCCCGCCCCCAACCCCGTCATGGGGCTCTGTCATTATGCTTGCAGGCTTTTGTGTCGATGTTTTTGTGGTTGTTCTGTTTGTTTTAATAGGAAAAGCAGAAGAAAATGAAATGTATCTTTGCATCCTTATCAAAATATTGACAGGTCCATGAAGTAGGCTTCAGGTCTGCCTCACTCATTTAAGGGTTGTGTTGCTGTTGACATCTAAGTTGGCCATCCCTGGTATTGTGTTTGACAAGCCAACAACAGCCCGCTTATCCCCCTCTTTCAAAAGGCAGAGTGACCAGTAAGAACAATGGAAGCACATTTCTGCTTCACTGGGACTGGAATGGTCATCAGTGCTGGCTGGTGCGGCTCCCAAAGACCTGGGTAAAAGAATGGTCTGGGGTTTGTCAACTCTATGCCCCTGGGTGGCCACTCTCCCTCTCCCTTGCCTATGGACAAAAATCTATCACAAAAACTTGAGATAAGGCTCAGAATAAGACGGTGTATTTGAAAGTGCTTTGTAAACAAGCACCACACAAGTGCACCTTATTATATTTGTCCCAAGCAAATGCTGGGTTTGTTTTTCTAATTTAGGAGGCAGATGGAAGGAACTGAGGTTTACTGTGAAAATCTAATTTTCCCTCGTGATTCAAAATATTGCTGAGACATAATCCAGCCCTGAAGCTACTGTCCATTCTTTTCCAGTACTTACCCAGCTTCATGGTAGGGAGGGACATGTGTGGATGAAGGAGGGATTTGTCATTCATTCAATAAACACTTAATGAGCACCTACTCTGTGCCAGGCACTGAAGGATACAGGATGCAATAGGCACAAACCCTGCACTAACAAAGCCTAGACTTTTTGTGAAGAGACAGGGAAATGATATTTCAATGTGACGAATGTATCAGAATGTACAGTTGTCTGAAAGCTTATAGGACGTAGCGGGGAGGGCAGATGGCTTCCGGGAGGAGGTAACATGATCTGGGCCTAGAAGGTTGAGCAGGAGGCATGGTTGGTAGGCAGGCATGGGCACATTCCCCTCAGACACTGTAGATATATTAAAGACAGCAGTTGCTGTTCCCCAACTACTTAGATCAATTATAGCCACTGAAATTGATCTCCCTTGTGGCTTTAGGTAGCACCTCTAAAAATCTGGAAGTCTCAGTCTGCCCTCCTGTTGAATAGGGAGAGGAACATCAACTACTTAGAACCACTGGGAGAATGAATCAATTTATGTGGTTTGCAAGAGCAAGTGTGTAGTTATTACCAAGTCCCCAGGGGGAATACGCGGAAGGAACTGGAACATGGAGAGGAGAAGCGGGGAAAAACAAGGGAAAGCAAATGGGATTAGATTCTCATTAGTCTGTGACAGATTGATCTTCTGTCACTGCTTTCCCAAACTCCCAGCAGTTTCAACTTAAAGCTTGTTCAATATTTTAAAACCAATTTAAATCCAATTGTTGAGTTTGCTTAAAAAAATTATTGCGTTAATCAAAAAATGCATTAAGTTTTAGGTCCAATAGTCTAACTGATAGGAAAAGCTCATTGGGACCCAAGAGAAATGGGCTCGCCTGGCTGGAGAATGTAATGTGCAAGAACAGAAACCAATCAACGCTAAACGGAAGAACAGGAGAAACGAGTCACAAATGCCTCAAAGCAAAGAACCCTGCAACTGAATGGAATTGAAAGAAAGCGTGAAGAGCGCTGATGAGGGTATTTAGTTAGTATCAGCAAAATTCAGACATGAGAACACATCTAAAGCCTTCCGTTCCAAGGGAGGCTGCAAGTGGGTTTTTATTATGAGATGTGCAGAGTGTCATCCTTTCAAAGATTTCAGGTCAATGAAACTGCAGAGGTCATCCTCCTGGAGACCATGCTGCTTGAGAGAAATGTAGGGAACAGAAAATAAGCCAGCTCTATGAAAATAAAAACCCTTCATTCTGTTATCAAATCAAATTGGGTCATGAAATTTGAAGAAATAGCTTGTTTGGTTCGTGCCTTCCCACATCCGAGAGCAGCTATGGTTGAAATAAGGAAACTTGGGAAGATTGGTAAATTCGCTCACAGAGAAGGTGCTGGTGATTCTGTATTCTTCCCCTTCTCTGCTTTGCATCTGGAAGGCTGACTCCCATGGGCTGTTCCCCTAGGATCCCCTGTGTCTGGCTTCCGGCCTTGTGTATGGCCCGTGGGAGACATTAGCAAGAGATCGGATGGCAGGAGGCAGGAGGCAGGATGTCCGTGCTCGCTCCCTTCCTGCTGTGGGGCTATTTCCGGGCAATGCTGGATGCCCCTTGATGATACCTCCTGTCACAAGGCCCCTTTTCCACGGCTGCAGCTCATGGGGTTCACAGAACCCTTCCTCCCCCTGCCTCTGCAGGCCTGGGGTGGCCATGGCTCCCCACTGATGCTCGCTCCGAGGCCCGAGGCCCTGTGAATGGTTCCTGTGGCCCCAGCCCGTCTCTATGGTCATCCCTTCCATTAATGTCTCTTCCTGTGCCCATCTGGGTTGGCTTCTCTCTCCCGAGGGACCCTGATCAAATCAGAGATGTAGGAAAACATGGCAGTGAAGACTCCAATTAGTTGCTTTCTGTTCTCTGGCAACTGTTTACTAGCAGATATCTTTTTAGTTTGGCTGGTTGATTTGCTTTGTTTTCAAATAAGAGGAATTGGAGGCTGTCCCTGTGATTAGGAACTAGAAGCAGGAAGGGCCTCATATCCTGGGGGCTCTAACTGCAGGGCTACTTCGCTCTGAGTTCTTTCTGGGATGACCCTGACGTGGATTAACTATACCTCCTCAGAATTCCTATCATATCAGTTGCTCGGGCAACCTCTGCGGCATCTATTGAAGCCATAGAAACTTCATGGGAGCAGGGATGTTGTCTTGCTTCTTGTTCTGAGGGCCTAGAACCATGCCTAACATATTATGGGTGTTTAATGCGTATTTGTTGAATGAATGAAATAATGTCTCATGGGGCGCAGTGGCTCACGCCTGTCATCTCAGCACTTTGGGAGGCTTGCTTGAGGTCAGGAGTTCAAGACCAGCCTGGGCAACATGCTGAAACCCTATCTCTATGAATAATACAAAGAGTAGCCTGGTGTGGTGGTGTGTGCCTGCAGTTCCAGCTAGTCGGGAGGCTGAGGTGGGAGGGTTGCCTGAGCCAAGGATAAGGAGTCTGCAGTGAGCCAAGATCGCACCGCTGCACTCCAGCCTGGGCAACACGGTGAGACCCTGGTTCAAAAAAAATGAAATAACGTCTCTTTCTTTATAGATGCTACCATCACTCAACAAACCATCTATTAAACGTCTGTGCAGCAGATGTCATCTTGGGCCTGGAGACGCAGGGGCGCAGAGGACACAGTCTGGTTGAAGAGGTTCTGGCCCCCGCAACTTTGCCCATGTGGCACCCTCTGCTGGAATGTCCTTTACCACACCGTCCTGCTGTCCTGACAAACTCTGACCCATCTTCTGTGACTTCTCCAGGGAAGCCTAGACGTGTTTTATGTAAAGCTATAGAGTTGCTAAGCTTTGGTTTAGCATACTACCATAATTACGATATTCATTTTCCAGCAAATCTCCCCCCATGGCTCCCCTATGAGCCTCTGAAGGGAAATACACTTTTCTTTTCTTTTTCTTTTCTTTTTTTTTTTTTTTTGAGACGGAGTCTCCCTCTATCATCAGGCTGGAGTGCAGTGGTGCAATCTCGGCTCACTGCAAGCTCCACCTCCCGGGTTCAAGCGATTCTCCTGCCTCAGCCTCCTGAGTAACTGGGATTACAGGTGTGTGCCACCACACCCAGCTAATTTTTGTATTTTTAGTAGAGACGGGGGTTTCACCATGTTGGCCAAGCTTCTCTTGATCTCTTAACCTCATGATCCACCCACCTCAGCCTCCCAAAGTGCTGGGATTACAGGCATAAGCCACCGCGCCCTGCTGGGAAATATACTTTTCAATGCATTTTTCTAGAGAGTCCAGCAGCTGCTTGACCCACCCAAATGCTCAATTTAATGTCTGCTAATTGACATTGTTTGCAGACACAGTTCCCTTGATATTTGGACATCTATGGTTTAGGTCATCTCTAACTTTCTTTTTCCTATTTTTCTGAATCCAATATTAAGGTTTTAGAAATTTAAAAACATTTAATTTGGGCTACCTCAATCTTTAACACCAAGGCTGGATGGTTCCTCTTGACTGAAGAATGAATGAGATTAGAGGGAGGATCAGGCGCCTAGATGGCTTTAGGTTAAGCAATGCTCTTCTTTCCCTAACAGCTACTGTTTCCAAATAAATACTGTAGATGCCAGAGTGTATCTTCGTGGAAGCCTCTGCCATGTTTCCGCAGTCTCAGAGCATATGGATGTAAATTGCTAGACTGACTCCGTTTCCCAGAGCCTCAGGTGTCCCTGCCTCCACTACAGCAGTCCTAAGGCAGGGGTCTCCGGGCCATTATTGCTTCTGCTGTCAGTACCTGGTAAGCTCACATTTGTATGTCCCTGAGCCAAAATAAAATCAACAGAAGGAGCATTTGCTGCCTGGGCTATGGAAATGGCAACTCAGTCCTAAATCCACTCATATGCTCATGGCTGGCAATTTAGGAGCAGATAAGAAGACTCAAATTCACCAGTTCTATTTATTTAGTTATGCTAATATTGGATAAACTCATCTGCAGAATTCCATATAGGGATACACTTATGCTCTGATTTTAGAGCATTCAGATCTTTAACATTCTGTACTGTAAAATCAAAATGTTCTGGGATTTCTATGTCTGTTTACTAGGTTCCTATCAGTAAAATGACTAAAGGATTTACGTGCAAAGATATGGGGTTTAAACCCTTGTTGACATCTACATTGAGAGAAATATAATGAGCAAATTAATCTACTGTGATGACGTTTTTACTCTTTTTCCCTGAAGGCTTGGTTGATCCTAATTAATAAATAAAATAAAATGTATTTGTATTTTCCTAAGACTGAGATAGCACCTTAGAGAGTGAGGCTCAGTCAACACATTCTTTACTTAATGAGGACTGAAACACCAGTGAGCATAGGGCATGATGCTGCTAAAAGACAATGATATCCTTACATAATATAATCTTTCTGTACATGCCACTCGTAGAGGTATTTTCACCAGAGATTCTAAACTAGGGCATTAAAGAAATTGAAGTAGAGTTAGCATTGATTTCTCTGATTTAGAGATTGTTAAGTTGTTTTATTTCCCCTCTAAGGACTCCCTTGAAAATGCTCACATGCCTTATCCCTGTTCCATATCTGCCCAGGGAAAAGCTATTTTGGACATGCCCCAAATGGCCATTAGGAAGTCTACAGTGTGCCCCAAGGAGGGGAGTCACTCTGGGAGAAGCCAGGGCTCTATTCCCATGGCTGTCAGCTACCAGTCTGCTTCTTGCTTTTTCAGAATGGAACTCTCCATGATCTCCAGGAAACAGCTCCAGTCCCCCACCGTGTTTGGAGCCCTGCTTGGAGGAATGAGTAGGGCATTCTGTACCTGAGTAGTTGTTCCTGAGGCTTCAAATAGGGCACTGCACTCCCCTTCATGGTACGCTTCTTTACACTCCCGGCAGAAGGCAAACTGCAAAAGAACACATATCCATTAATTAGGGACATTAGGTTGCATTTGGCAATAACACATTTTTCCTTTTCCAAACTCATTATATTCATTCCTTTGGCTTGTGCGATAGTTTCTGTATCAAATTACTTTCTTTTGCAAGGAGAAATCAAGTTATATTTTGATGAGATTGTTCACTCTTTACTCAAGAGTGTTCCAAGCACCATAGCAGGGCTACAGAGATGACGGGTCACATTTCCTTCCCTCAAGGTGTTCCCACTCTAGTGGAAGACACAGTGATATGGTTTACTGCATCCCCACCCAAATCTCATCTTGAACTGTAGTTCCCATAATCCCCGTGTGTCATAGGAAAGACCTGGTGGGAGGTAATTGAATCATGGGGATGGTTTCCCTCATGCTGTTCTCGTGATAGTGAGTTCTCACGAGATCTGATGGTTTTACAATGGGGTTCCCCCTTCGCTCGGCTCTCATTCTTCTTCTTCCTGCCACCATGTGAAGAAGGATGTGTTTGCTTCCCCTTCCACCAGGATTATGAGTGTCCTGAGGCCTACTCAGCCCTGCGGAACTGTGAGTCAACTGAACCTCTTTCCTTTATAAATTATCCAGTCTCGGGTATGTCCTTATAGCAGTGTAAGAACAGACTAATATACACAATAATGCAAATAGATACCCACAGCAAAGTTTAATTGGTATTAGAATGTAAGGAAAAAAACTTCATTCAAGACATTCACATTCAATATTTGTTTGCATTCACAGAAGATTTATATGCCCATGTCAGTGGACTTACTTTTGTATTGAAAGCCTATTGTGGAAATTTGTAAATGGTCGGTTATGGGCTGAACTGTGGCCCCTCATAATTGGTAGGTGGAAGCAGGACCTCAGAAAGTAACTATATTTGGAGATAGCGCCTTTAAAGTGGTAAAGGGAAGATGAGGTTGTTAGGGGAGGCCTTATTCAATCTGACTAGTGTCGTTACAGGAAGAGGAGACTAGGACAGAGACATACAGACTGAGAGATGATAAGCAGCATTCACCATGGGACTGAAGATGCCCAAGGGACCAATGCCCTCTACCTGCCATTTTACAAAGAAGAAAGCTGGAAGAGTGAATGCCAGCCAGGCTCATTCAGGGCTGTCTGTCTGGGATCCATGGACCCCTCCAGAAAGCATATCCCATTCTCATCGCCACCAGCCATGCTCTGAAGTTGCTGTCACGGTTGAGTTGTGGGTCAGCAGTGGAACACACCGGACTGGAGTCATCCTCCCATCCCCTGCCACCTGAAACACCTTGGGAACGGTTTCTGTGCCTTGGTTTTCCCCTCGGAAATGCCAGGATAACAGTGATAGCTATCTTACATGACCCTTGGGAGAGGCAGGGAGATAGCACGTGCTGAGTGACTGCAAACACAGCATACAATGTGTTCTAAACTTTAAGGAGATGAGGCCAGTCAGGGACTATTTTGCCCCTACTCCATTTCGGAGGAAGGAGTTTCCTCACCAGAAAACTGGTTTCTTTCAATGCAAATTGCTTAATAAGTTGTAGGCAACATCTCCCACAGCAGAAACTGTATTCAGAGAAGGCATTTCAGCAGAGAAGAGAGTGCCATCCACAAGTATAGTATGTGGATGATGGTGGTGGTCGTGGAGCATAGAGACAAACTGACAGTATCCTCTTTCCCTTGAGAGGTGGGCTTTATGTCTCTTCTGCTGACAGCCAGATGTGTTGAGTACTTGACTACTAGAATATGGTAGAAATGATGGTGTACCACTTTCTAGGCCCAGGCCTCAAGAAACCAGAAGCTTCCATTTCCTGTTGGGACACTTGCTCTTGAAGCCCAGCTGCCATATGGTAAGGAAGCTCAACAGCCCATGAGATGCCCACATGGAGAAGAACTGCGATAATTTTACAGAGAAATAATCTCTTCAGAGATATGCCACAATTGATCTTCAAGTCATCATTTTTAGCATATTATATTCTTATTTCTTCTCATAGCAGAGAGACTGAACTCAAATTTAGTGAAATGTAAACTTTATTTAAAGGTTGGTGGGAGAGCGTGTGTGTGTCAGAATGTCCTCACGCAAATCACCAACATTACCTGGTTTCAGCTTCTGACATCTTATTTTCTCTGAACTAAAAGCGAATTCACTGAATAGTGAGTTGGGTTCTAGGATTTTCTTCTATTTTTAAAAACATTTATCTGTTAATACTTGGGTCTGCCTCACACTCATTCCTCTGCTCTTACATGCTTTGTTGGAAAAATGTGGACGGAAGGCCCAATCAGGGAGCTGGCAATGGGGTCTCAGCCCACTGCTTTCTAGAGAAGCAAATCTGATCCGTTGGTGTGAAAGGGAAAACGCTTCACATCTTATTAGCTCGTGGATGAGATATAAAATCAGTTTCATGGTAGAGGAACACCCTGGAGGTTGATCAGTTTGTCAGAATAAATAGGCCTTTCCTGACACAAAGACATTAAATTCCCTTTCACACCAGTACTACAAAGAATGGACTATTGAGAAATAACAGAAAGGGAAGAGCGTATCAAATGAAAGCCTCCCCATTTTAGCATGGCGAAAGGCAAGCAAATGCTGCAGGAATATTCCGGTGATGACTTCACAAGAACACACTGGCTAATTTGCTGCTATTCAAAGTATAATTTAAATTTAGATCTATCATGCAGTGGTCCTTCCCAATTAAGTAACATGAATCTGTCTCATGTGCAATGGGGAAACGTCTAGAAGGTCTGATTGGATCTTGAAAATGTTTGGGTTTTTCAATTACATTATCCAGAACTCAAGACCCTCAACCTTCAGTTCTCAGGCTACACACCAGCGTGCCCTGTGGTACCATAACAAACTCACAGGGGTGCCCTGGGATATTCTAGAATTTGAAGTACAACACAGTGTGGCTGATGAATACTATGTGATTTCTTAACTCAAGGTAGTTCCCAGTGTTAATGTAGATTGTGCCACTTTCCTTTTGGTGACATTGTATCTTTGCAAAGCTGGGTTTTTGGAAGTTACCAGGATAGAAAACAAGTGCCATGTAAACATCCATTTGGAACAAATATGTGATTTATTTATTTATTTATTTATTGGAACAGAGTCTTGCGCTGTTGCCCAGGCTGGAGTGCAGTGGCACCATCTCGGCTCCTTGCAACCTCTTGCCTCCCGGGTTCAAGCAATTCTCCTGTCTCAGCCTCCCAAGTAGCTGGGACTATAGGCGCCTGCCACCACACCCGGCTAATTTTTGTATTTTTAGTAAAGATGGGATTTCACCGTGTTGGTCAGGTTGGTCTCAAACTCCTGACCTCAGGTGATCCGTCTGCCTCGGCCTTCCAAAGTGCTGGGATTATAGGCATGAGCCACCGCACCTGGCCAAGATGTGATTATTTTTAAGAATAAAATAAAGCTATTTTTTTCCTTCCATTTATGTGAATTATCATTTCAGATAAGTATTAAGTTGTTATGACATTAATTCGTATTATGCTCTGTGGTACAAAATCTTTCATAGCCACAACTGTTAGGCATTTCTTTTGGCCTAGAAATGCCGTGAAAAATGTACTGAGCTGCTAAGGGCATGGTGAACAGAATTCTGGGGAACTCTGGGTTAGGCAGATACAAAACTCCTTCTTGAGACAGTGTTCGGACCAGTTTGCAAACATTTCCCGTGGCATAGCTGTTTCCAGAGAAAAAGCTTGCCGGGGAAGAAAGCAGACCTAGCTCCAACATTTTCACATCCATTCTGCTGACCTGTATGTCTCATATCTGGGGCGCCTGGATCCATCTTTAATTAACCATGTAGAAGGCTGAAATTTACCCGGGGATTTGCTCTTACTTAAAAATGGTCTCACATTTGCTGAGGCTCCCTTAAGCTGTATAATACCTCTCCAAACCTTATGAGTAAACATTAACCGAATGGAAGTTAGTATACCAGCAAACATGGAGTATTGCTTGTACCGTATACATTTTCAGGATTATCTTCTCTTGTGGTGGATCTAACAAATGCCACCCATTTCTGTAGAGTATTTTTTTTTTTTTGAGAAATTTTAAATGTCTTTAAACAATTATAAAAGTAATACATCTTTCTTTCTTTCCTTCTTTCTTTTTTTTTTTTTTTTGACGGAGTCTTGCTCTGTCGCCCAGGCTGGAGTGCAGTGGTGCGATCTTGGCTCACTGCAAGCTCCGTCTCCCGGGTTCACGCCATTCTCCTGCCTCAGCCTCCCCAGTAGCTGGGACTACAGGTGTCCGCCACCACGCCTGGCTAAGTTTTTTGTATTTTTAGTAGAGATGGGGTTTCACTGTGTTAGCCAGGATGGTCTCATCTCCTGACCTCGTGATCCGCCTGCCTCGGCCTCCCAAAGTGCTGGGATTACAGGCGTGAGCCACCGCGCCTGGCCTACATACTTATTTCATTGGCTCTCTAAAGTCTATTCCTTTATAGATTTGATTAGAAGGCAATCAAATACATGGACTGTATTACAGTTCCTGTGACGAGAGTTTTATGTATCAACTTGGCTAGGCTATGGTCCTCAGTTACTCAAGCAGACACTAAGCTAGGTGTTCCTGTGAAGGTATCTTGTAGATGTGATTAGGATCTATAATCAATTGATTTTAAGTAAGAGAGATTATCCTAGATAATCTGAAGGGAGCTGATTCAATCTGTGGAAAGGCCTAAGAGCACAACTGAGGCTTCCCTGAGGAAGAAGAGATTTCACCTGTGGACAGCAGCATCAGGCTGTGCCCAAGAGTTCCAGCCTGCCCTTCCTGATGGCCACCCTGTGGATTTAGGAGGTGCCTACCCAGCCCTGAAACCATGTAAGCCACTTCCTTCCTGTAAATTTCTCCATATATATGTGTATATACACACATATAGATACAATGTGTGCCTGCATGTATACATGTAGGGACCTACACATACATATGCATATATGTGTGTATGTGTATATATATTTGATATAAGCATCTTGCTGGTCTGGTCTCTCTGGTGAAGCTCTGGCACAGAAAGCTCCTATAGAAAAAATTTATTTTAATAGAGGTGGGGTTTCACCATCTTGGCCAAGCTGGTCTCGAACTCCTGACCTCGTGATCCACATGCCTTGGCCTCCCAAAGTGCTGGGATTACAGGTGTGAGCTACCAATACAAAAATTGGCTGGGCATGGTGGCAGGCACCTGTAATCCCAGCTACTTGGGAGGCTGAGGCAGGAGAATCATTTGAACCCAGGAGGCAGAGGTTGCAGTGAGCCAAGATTGCACCATTGCACTCCAGCCTGGGCAACAGGGCAAGACTCTGTCTCCCCCCCCCCAAAAAAAAAAAGAAAAAAGAAAAAATTTAACAAGGTCACTTTATTCCCAATCTTTTGCAAAAGAACTGATGTAATGAAAACTATTTAAACTTTCCCTGTTATTTGCAAAATTATAGTTCAAACCTCTCTCTCTAAATATATATGTGTGTGTATATATATATATTTTAAATTCCAGGCAGCCATATGGCAAATTCTTCTCAGAATTCAACACCAGGAGAAAGTTCACCACTTCCAATAGTGTGGTGGTTTCCTTTTATTTGACAATGAATGTGGTTACCTAATACATTCTCCTTGGTATGTTTTCAAGCTTAAAAGCTTGGTGCCACCAATGACTCTAGTCATCAGCTTATCCTAAATGCCTAAAAGGAGGTATAGAATTAAAAAAAACCTATTTAATAAAGGCTAAATTCAATAAGTCAGTTTCTTTCTATTGCATAGTAGCTAAACGATTCTTAACACGGAAGTAATATTTTTGCCTTGCAACTAATATGTGTTGAGTATTTACTTTTAGGATGAGTAAAATCTTGGCCCTAGGCAACATATAAAAGAATAGCACACTGGAATCTGTGAAATCATGTACTAGGTCTTTATATGTTTAAATACCAGATATAGATTAGTGTTTAGAAGCGAACCCTCTGAAGTAGGGAGACCCAGAGTCTGAGGCCTCCTGGATCATTTATTATCTGTGTGATCCTAACATCTCTTTGCTTGAGCTTCTTTGCATCTACAAAGAAGAAATAATAAGGTAATGAATATTTAACACAGTTTCTGGTACACAGTAAACACAACAACACAACAAATAGTTTTCTCCATGAGGCTATGATGTTTAACAAGTGGCAAGGGTCTGTAGAAAAATAAGAGGGTAGTAAGTGCCTTGTTGATTAAAGCAGTTCCCAGTATACTGTTAATAATGACTATTATGTGAATCTCAGGTGAAACTGACACCTCCCCAGAAATGCCATGCTTGTAAACTACTCATAAGACTGCTGTCTAGAAAGGGATGAGGCCTCTCTTTGCTGGAATACATGCTGAGGTAAGTTACTGCCAGCCCCCTTAGACATTCCGTACTCTGTACTACCAGAGAGCTATGTGAATGGCCCATCATGTCACTCATTCAATATCATGTCAGTGCAGTAGTCATTTGATTGATGTTTGAGTTTGATTTCCCATATTTCCATAATGAACACATTCAAAAGGGGCTGTACATGTACTTTCTCTTTGGAAGCACAAAAAGGAAGCAAATGAACAGCTTCTAATGCAATTGGAATATTCCAGTGGCTGCTGATCAATCAGGTTGAGAGTCAGTAGGTACCTACAAGCAATGACCCTTAAAATAAGGTTTGGATCCTTAAAGTTGAATGATCTCTCTCTGAAAGCCAAGATTTCTTTGTGCCTGTTTTCTATCATGGCTGCATCTATTATAAAAGCATTCTATTATGTGCCATTTATTTTTCGTCCACGGCTCTGAAATTCTGTGTTAAAAGAATAGGAGAGAATCAAATACCATCTTAGGACCCCTTACTAGAGTCAAGGGAAACATCAAAGGGATGAAGCACACATTTGTACTTCTTTGGGAATAGATGAAATATTTTTCTTTTTGGTGTGTAGCTTTCCAGAAGATGGCAGCAGAGATATGTAAGTCCAGCCTCCGTGTGTTAAAAGGAATATATCAAAAGAAGAAATCTCCCTACCAGTGGCCAGCCGCTGATATATGCAAAACTCGTTCTGACAAGACAGTGCCACAGAACGGAGATGGTGTTAGATTATAATGCATTAAAACACAATTTTGAAAAGAAGAAAGTAAGGTTATTTCCTTTCAAGTACACAACATCTTAAAATCACAGACTCTCGTGGTGTGAGGCAATCTTAAACTGTGCTAAGCTCCAAATGCAAACAGACGTAGACAATGTTCTATGTGTGGTCTCCAAAGGGCCAAAAAGAAAGAATTTTCAGAAGGCTGGATACGGCTCTGTAGAGTAGCCACGTTCCTTTGTCCTTCACGAATGCTGTACTAATCCCCAAGGGTATTAAACAATGCCAATTAGTTTCCCACAAAATACTGTGACCTCTAACACCCTGCAGCCCTAGGCTTATTTTTGTTTTAGGTTTGCTTTTTGAACAGGCCCTTACTTTCTTTGGTTTAATTTCCATTCATACAAGCTCTTAAAACATCCCCGAAAATCCCCTTTTCTTGCACCATCATCTATCTCATCAAGCGCGTGCACGTAACCATCCCATCTTTCAGTCGTGCGGTCTGCACTGACCCACTCGCTGTGAGTACTATCTAGCAGGAAATTTTATTACTACTTGTCTCAGAGCTCGGGCCCCTCAGAGAGGATGAGTTCATGCCACGCGGAGAAAAGACCCACTCAGCTTCCTTTCAACAGGCTGAGCTCAGCACCTCACATTAAAAGATACATGATAAGGTGGTGTTCCTGGTGGTGATTCTGCTGGGAATGAACTATCCAGTCTATAATGATGGACAAAGACATTTACGTTTACTTCCCATTCCAAAATAGTTTTGATTTTTTACCGTAACTTACAGGGAAAATAAACTTAAAAATGTTTATTGGCCATTTATTATTTTCTTTAAGAGAGTTACTGACATATAATTTGCAGAGCCATGGGTTTTTAAAAAGTAGGTATTTTTTGAACGCAAAATACGTGCAGGTAGCACAAATTCAAAAGGTATGTAGTGAAAAATGTCTCCTTTCCTCCTTGGTCAGCTACGTAGCTTCCCAGAGATAATCACGGTCACCTGTTTGCATAGGTGTTGTTCCAGAAATATATCATGCACTCAATCATCAATTTATGCTATTTTTAAACAAAAATAGCCTATAAAACATTGTATAATGTGCTGTACTCTGCTCGTTAGTTTTTCATTTAATGCGTCTTACAGATGGCTCTCTATTAATACACAGAGAGCTGCTCCATTCTTCCTGAACAGCCACACAACATTCCAGTGGATAGATGTGCCTTTGTTCATTTCACCAGCCCCTCCAATAAGCGTTTAGGTCCTTCCAATATTTTGCCATCACAAACAAAGCTGCAGGGAGTGTCCTGCTCTTCAGGTCATTTCACACATGTGAAAGGAAATCTGTAGCAGAAATTTCTAGACATGAAATGGCTGGGTCCAAGGGCATTTGGACTTTCCATTTTGATTGCTTTTGCGAGCCCTTGTCAGTCACAGGCTTAGCAACAAGGTGTGTGGAAGCTGCTTCCCCAACACACCGTGGTCTCAACGACTGCCTTTGTCAAGCTGCATTAAAAGAATATCAAATACATCCCAGCACTTTTGCTGAGACCTTCTTTATACATGTTGTGTCGCCACAGAGGTGTGTTCCTAGCCAAAGCAATTACTCCGAGCCACGTTTAAGTCTTGTCTACACAGCTAAAGCCGGGTCAGGAGTGGCCTGTGGTCAGGCCCACTCTGACCTTCCTCAGCTCAACACACATGGAGCTGGTCATCTCATTCTCATGGGCCGGAATCTGGCCTACCTGCCAGGAAAGGACTTGAAATGAATATAAGCTCTGTGACTTTAAACACAGACAGTCCACAAATTGGAGATCCAGGTTAGAGAGAAAGAAACAGCAGATGGGGGAACGACAGCTTCCCTCACTTGTGGCTGTGTCCTGAGCCTCAGCTTTGCAGACCTGGCTCTCAGTGTCACTTGCCAGGTGCCCTGACTGCAGCAGTCACCAGAGGACAGGGGAAGCTGGGGTGGGAGTGCTGTACGGTAGTGACTCTCGGTCCCTAATCCCCCACTTCCTTTCTTACTCTCTCTTTACTGTAACCATTTCTGAAAACAATTCCTATGGGGACAGTCCTTATCTTCCAAGGTCCCCGGCTCCTGCATTTGTGTCATGGTTTACCTTGTTCCCAAAGGCTAAGGTAGGACCTGGTTGCAAGCTGGAACTCGTGTTCAATGATATTGTTCACACCATCCTGTTCATCTAAACAAACTTCTTGGTGGGTGAATTTCTATATCTAACTGAGAATTCCTTTTACCATCCTGCAAGGCCTGCCCAATTTTGCTTTAAAATGGGCATGTCTCAGACCTTATGGAGCAGTTGGCTCCTCCTAGAACTGGAGCACTGGTCACAGAGTATCAAATTCAATGCCACTTTCAAATATTGCCATTCATTAGTAGGTCCATTCAAATATTGCCATTAATTAGTGAACATGTTTGAATATGGCCATTCATTAGTAAAATGCACAGCATATGTCTTCTATAATTTTTAACTGGTCTCTAATCCTCGTGACCTTACATTTACAATCTGCAGCGAGGCACTAGACTCTGTAAAAATGATTACACTTCGCCAGTAAAAATGTGAAATCCAAGCCATATGGCAATTTGAGCCCAATTTGTCCCATGTGCCTGTGGGCATCCTTATGCTCTCTAGCACAGCAGGGGAGGCAAAATGCTTCCCCTGAACACCTGGGCCCGCCCTGGGCAACTTGGGGCAAGGCCAGCTTTCGAAAGGGGCCCGACTATGTTTGGGGACACCCTGCCAGCACATCTTACAGACTTTTGTCTTTGGAGGTTTTGCAGCTCCTCAATGATCAATCAATCAATCAATCAATCAGTCAGTCAAAATGATATAGTAACCCTTTATTTTATGTTGAGCAGTCTCATAGGTGCCCTGCAGGTATACCTGTGCTGGCCCCTTTCCCCTGCAGCCTCAGCCAAAATGATCAAGGCACTCTTTCTTACACGTACCTCTATTAAACAGTTTCATCTTCTATATAAAATGGTCTCCACCTATCCACTCTTCTAAATGGATAGGATTTGTATCTTATTCATCTTTGTCTTCCCAAGATCCAGATGCTAGAACATAGTAGGTGATCGGTGTCTCTTTGTGGCAAGCCAGGTGCTGGAGTCAAGTAGCTTACAGCTAAGGTGGATGTTTATAAAGAACAAAAGAGCTGGAGGACAATTGTGTATTCCATGATACAATGTACACTCATGGGTTGAATTGAATATTCTTGTGTAAGACTCAAGGATCCCACAGAAGAGATCCAGGTGGGTTGAGGTCGGTGGGAAAGAGCACGTGGAGATGGCATTTGTTTTTCTGTCCTTCACATTTGCCCCTTCAGGGAGCAGTTCTAACATCAAGCTTAATCGATCGCCTCTCTTCTAACAACTTCTCAGAATCTATTCCACCCTTCCCAACTCCTCTTTTAAGATGCACTTTGCCTATTGCATATTTCCATTTGGATAGGTTGCAGTCACCTCAAATTCAAGTCAATTCTAATTCCATGTGATTACCATGAAGTTGCAAGGACCTAACAGAGTAATGGGAATCATCAAACCTTTGCAGAATGAACAAGCAGTAGTAGCTGGAAAAGCCTCAACTTCTGAGAAGCAGAAGAGGATAGCGCAGTGTTGAGGGAACCCAGCACTGAGAATGGAGAGGTCAGTCCCGAGTACAAGAGGAATAACTAAGACTTTCTGCCAGGGAAAGTACTTTAGCGACCTTGGAGGCCACAATCTTGGTCCAATGGTTCAATGGTTAGCTAGATTCCGAAGCTAAGGTCACAGGCATGATGGGGTGGAGAAGGCCTCACAACAGAGAGCTCTCAATCAGTTTGAAAACAGCAAAAGATGATGAAAAGAGGGAGAATGGAGATTCTAGCAAGAGAGGGGGCAGGATGGGAGTGAAGTTCCAGAGAAAGTCAAGGCCAGGGAGACACACTCAAAGGTTTATGGCTTTCAATGGAGGAGGACTAAGTTTTGCAGCAAAATCCTGGGAGAGTCACATTGATGAGAAAGTTTTCTCAAGAAGATGACACCCATGCCCTTGGTCTTCCTAACAGAGCACCATAGCAGCTCGGAATCTTCTGGAGTCTAGTGGGAGAGGAGAGTCACAGATAGAGAGGAGGTTGAAACAGTTACTGTCAGTTGGAGCATCCATAAGACATGAATTGAAGGAGCGCCCACCCATGTTCATAACTAAATTCACATCACAGCACTGGCTCTAGTTAATTCCCTAGAATGTGGTTCCCAGACCAGCAGCATCAGCATCACCCAGGAGCATGTCAGAAAACCCGAATCTCAGGCCCCACCCAAGAAACACTAGACCAGAATCTTTCATTTTACCAGGATTCCCGAGTGACTTGTATGCACCATTTAGAGACCCTGTTCTAGCTCATTCATTCAACCAAAAGTTCCTGAGTGTACGCCATGCATTGCTGGGACCTGCAAAGATGTAGAACATATGCAATTTCCAGTTTCAGAGGAGTCACAGTTCACCTCTCCCTCACTCTACCCAACCCTCCCTCCATTCCACAAGTACTCATAAAGCATGTGCTGTATGTGAATGGTAAGGCACTGGCCATTCTTCGTGGTCTCACAGAGTTCATGGTCAGCTGTGTCCTGGTTATATGGTGGATGCGAGGTTCCATGGGAGCAGAGTGTTGAACCTGGGAGGTGCAGGTTGCAGTGAGGAGATAGGAGTGAGGAGGTTACAGACAGGAGACAGGGACATATTGGGTAGAAGAGGGCAGTTCCCCAGCAAAGGCCCCACCCTCAAGCCTGGAAACTCATGGCCCTAAATGGGAACAGGCATTCCTGTTTTCACCCCAAATGTTGCCTTTTGGCCTGCCATGCCCCCCATATTCTGTCCCCATATAAACTCCAAACCCCAGGCTCCACGAGCAGAAGAGCAGCAGAGAAGGAGAGAAGAGAAGGAATACCTGAATGTTGAGAGGAGTTCTGCTGCAGAGAGGAGATTGGCTGCTGGATGGCCAAACTAGAGGAAGATCATCTTTCCACTCCATCCCCTTTCCAGCTCCCCATCCATCACACTGAGAGCCACATCCACCACTCAGTAAAACCCTGAATTCACCATCCTTCAAGTCCATGTGTGACCTGATTTTTCCGGACACTAGACAAGAATTCGGAATATGGAAAGCTGTCACAATGGCCCTCTGCCCTTGCAAAAACACAGAGAGTCCGCTGCGCTGTTTAACACTTAAGCTGTCTGTAGACAGCAAAGTTAAAAGAGCGCACTATAACATACAGCCACTTGGGCTTTGGGAGTCGCAGGCAACCACCCCTAGATGCTACCATGAGGCCAGAGCCCAGAAACACTCATCCTACCTCCTGCACCTGCCCATCTGCATGCTCACCCTCCCATGAGGAGTTTGAGCGGTGGTGGTGGCTGAACAGATAAGCCAGACACCTGTCGCATGTCCTGCGATGGGGGTGGGTCAGGGAACTCTCCCGTTTCAGCAGGAAGAAGAGGAAGGTGAACTGGGACCAATGGAGTTTGCTGGAAATGATAGCCCCCAGAGAGTACCAACCCAAGTGCGAGGGATGATGCTAGCACTCCAGTGTAATTCACTCTGCTAGTGTAATTCTGCAACACTTTTGTCTTTTTTATTTTGAAACCACCGTGAAAGGATACAGCCTAGAACAGTGCTGTCCAATTGAAACAGCAAGAATTTTTAATGGTCTAGTAGCTATATGAAAAGAGGAAAAAGAAACAGGTAAAATTAATTTCAGTATTTTACTTAACTAAATATATTCAAAATGGTATCATTTCAACATGCAATCGATATGAAAATTGGTAATGAGTTATTTTACATTCATTTTTACTAAGCTTTTGGAATCAGGTCTGCTTTTGCACTTTCAACGCATCTCAGTTGGTACTAGCCCTATTCTATGGGCTCAGGAGCCTCACGTGGGCACCGTGTTGGACAGGAGCCTCCCGGGGCTGGCGGCCACCATGCTGGACTGTGCAGGTCTCCAAGGACCCTGCAGTCTGAGGACTCCTTGCACCATGCAGAATTCAGTTAAGGGGCCACAGAACAAAAGTGACAGAACACCTCCAATATTTTAGAAGAAAGTCGGATGAGGTGAGGTAGGGACATGGGGAAGATTAGAAAATTAAACCTAATCCTTTTTTTGAGATGGAATTTTGCTCTTGTCGCCCAGGCTGGAGTGCAATGGCACAGTCTCAGCTCACTGTAACCTGTACCTCCTGGGTTCAAGCAATTCTCCTGCCTCAGCCTCCCAAGTAGCTTGAATTACAGGCACATGCCACCACGTCCAGCTAATTTTTGTATTTTTAGTAGAGACAGGGTTTTGCTTTCACCATATTGGCCAGGCTGGTCTCCAACCCCTGACCTCAGGTAATCCACTCCCCTCAGCCTCCCAAAGTGCTGGGATTACAGGCATGAGCCACCACGCCCAGCCAAAAATTAAACATATTCGAAGACAAAGAAATTCAGGTTTTTTTTTTTTTTTTTCTAATAAAGGATGCTCTGTTTATTTTCAGCCTTTGGACGACCCATATGAGTTTCACTTCATACTGTGTTGAAGAAAAGAGCTGCAGGGGACAGAAAATCAGTCAAATTAAAGAAAATATGAGGCGTAACTGTCCTGCAGTGAGAGCACATGAATTTTTCTGCCACACGCTCTGAGTCATTTGTTAAAGAAAACCAGAAAATAAGAACTGTCCCGGGTTATCGCTAACTTTCACCATGTCTCTGCTTGTCTGATTTACTTGTTTGCACACTTTGTCAAATCTTAGACCAGGGACCGATAGTGTCCAGACCATTATTCTAGGGGAAGACTGTTGATCAGAGTATGCGGCAAACAAACATCTGTTTCTGAAGACTGCAGCACCATCCTTCATTATAGAATGAGCTTAATAAACATGTAGTCATAGAAATCCACCATTCACATAAGTTTTGGCCTGGTGTTATTGCAGTCTCTTAATTTAGCCAACAAAGAAGGTTGGGTCAAAGACACCTGCTTTTGTATGTAAAGTATCAGGCTGGAAGGCTTGATCTGGCACGGTTTTAGCAACAGGACTTTCATTTGTGATAGTTTAGTCATGTCCTGGGGAATTGAGGAGAAGATCCACCCTACCAAAGGCCAGTCATACGTTAGCACCAAAGAATTAATTTTAAAAGTTAGAGTTGGCTGGGCACATTGGCTCACATCTGTAATTTCAGAACTTTGGGGGGCCAAGGTGGGCAGATCACCTGAGGTTAGGAGTTTGAGACCATCCTGGCCAACATGGTGAAACCCGTCTCCACTAAAAATACAAAAACATTAGCTGGGCGTGGTGGTGTGCGCCTGTAATCCAGGCTACTCAGGAGGCTGAGGCAGGAGAATGGCTTGAACCCAGGAGGCAGAGGTTGCAGTGAGCCGAGATAGCGCCACTGCACTCCATCTGGGGCGACAAGAGCAAGATTCTGTACCCGCCCACAAAAAAAAACTAAAAAAAAAAAAAAAAAAACTAAAAAAAAAACATTTAGAGAGCTGATTTGGATTTTACCCTTGAAGTTAAGCACACACTAACGATAGAAGCTGAAATAAATCCCCCAAATATCTCAAAACACTTTCTAGGCACGTGTCTCTCCACGAGATTCTCAGACAGCTGCATTTGGATTTCCAGGGGCTGGACTGGAGCTCAGGTGTTTCTGCCCCAGAATCTCTGCCAGAAATGATTATTCATGAACGTTCTGGCTCAAAGGGAAAGAGAGAAGATGAGAGATCCAGAAGTTTATTCACATACCAATCTCGCTGGAGCGAAGCTGTTAATGCTTCTACTTATGTTCTTAAGGCCTCTTAAAGAAGGTTCCCAGCTCGGGGCTGGGTAATAATGGTGGAAGCATTTCCCACATTATCCTCCTGATATGCATCTCTGCCCTGACTAGCAGACAATGGTGAGAGCCAGAACCACTTAGAGAGCTGATTGTCATCACCGCCCTGACAGTCTCAGCGGCAGGCCGGGCTCTAAAGGCTCCTCTGGATGCCTGTTGGCCAAAGATAACTCAGCCTTGGGGGGTGGTGAGCAGGAGGTGAAGCCAAATGCCTTCAGTGACCTGAAAAATGTTATCTCCCAGCAACACGCACACCTTGCAGTGTCTTACGAAATTATAAAATAAAACCCAGACTTAGAAGACTCTTCCCCTGCCTAAGTTTTTCTCTCTCTCTCTCAATTTTATTGCTTTGCTAAGGACATAGAAAGCAAACTAATTAAATGACAGCTAAAGAGCAAGTACCTCGATGGTGTCCCAGGGCGGCTGAGATAATGGGCGGATCTCAGGTGAGTCAAGGAAATGCCACAGACATTGCTGCCTCTCTACTAATAAATAGCTTTTTGGTCCCATAACATGAGAGACATGCTGGAAGCTGTAGGGGAACAAAAGATGGCTACCCGCTACCCTCCAAGGTTCTTTGGCTGGGCTATTGATTAAAATGGCATATAAACAGATTAACAGGAGAAAGAGCATATTCAATTCTGTACACATGAGAGTCCCACAAAATATGAGACTCCAAGAAGGGTTAGATGATGGAAGCCTACAGAGCTATATCCTCAACACAGAAAAGAACAGGAGCTTGGGGATTCTTGTGTGGGAGGTGGTTAGAGGAGGGTGAGGAGAAGAATTGCAAGGCGAATAAAGGTTGTCTTGTTATGTAGATAAACAATCTCTCAGGTAATAAAACTTGTCTCCCGAGCAGCCCTGAGCAGAACAGGCAGTAGTCTCTCCAGGCATGGTGTCCGTGTACCAATCTTCCCCGGCTGATACAATTCCCTGGGAGGGGATTCACGACAATTGAGATCCATCAATTGTATTCACAGAGAAGCAAGTTCAGAGAAAGGCCTTTCCTGAATTTGCTGTTCCCCAAGTGTCCTCTGTTAAGGAGTCAGCACACTAAAGCACCACATTTTGGGGTGGCATTTCCTGAACTCCTGAAAAGCTGAATAACAATGGAGAGTGAAGTATCAACTGTTCTCAATGCTGGGCGCCCTTCCTCCTTCTCAATTTAGTGACACAGACTGTTAGAACTGTAGGGCCCTCAGAGAGCTGATAATCTGTAGGGTGGAATACTGCCCCTTTTTCTTCTGGCTCTCTTAGTAATATCGGGACCTAATATTCTATATTTTTAAAAGTTGCTTAATGACGTAGATCATGGCAAGCACTAAAAAAAGCACAAAAAAGCAATATTTTTTGAATAATAACAATGATCTAACTCCTTATTCTTTGAAATCCCATCTCTGTGATGAGAACCAAATTTTCAAAAGGCTAATAGCTCACAAAGGGCCCTTTACTGTTGTCCTATGGAGAAGCGGAAAACCACTCATGGGGTCAGTTATTGTTCTGAATCAGATAATTCCTTTATCTCACAAGCATTTGTTGAGAGGATGCTTCTCTCTGGCAGTGCAGGGCCTCAGGGCAGGAGCACATAATGACTCTGCCCAGTCTCTGTGAGAATCGCTCTCTGGAGAGCCACGCTCGCATCCTCTGCTCCTCAGTCTCTCTTCTCCCAGTCCTCCTTTGCCTAGATGACTTGGAATAGGGATTGCGATGGTTTGAATGCTTGGCCTCTCTGGAACTCATGCTGAGATTTTATTGATGTGAGGTCTTTCAGAGGTTATTAGGTTATTAGGGCTCCACTCTCATGAATGCAGTAATGCTGTGAGGTGGGAGTGGGTTCCTGTGGGGAGGGGCTTGGTTAGAAACCTTTTCTCTCTCACACACATGTGCCCTTGCCCTTCTGCCTATCTGCTGTGGGATGATCCTGGCCAGATGCCAGCAGCATGCTCTTGGACTTCCCAGCCTCCGGAACCAAGAGCCAAATAAACTTATCTTTATAAATTACCCAGTCTGTGGTATTCCATTATAGCAACAGAAAACATTCTAAGGGGTACTCTGATTTCCCATTAGGAAATCTCTTTGGGCAAACCTCCCTGATTCCAGGCCTTTGGTTTCTCCTATGTGCTCTCACCACTCTGTACTGACCTGACCCTAAATCCCTCCACCCTGCACTGGTTATTTCCTTATCCATCACCCCCACTAGACTCAAGTTCCCAACTGTCTCACCCATGTATTCTGAGAGCTGCTATCCAAGTACTTGGCTCTGACTAGGAGCTTAATAAAGGTTTATTCTAAGAAGAAGAGAAAGAAGAACACAGGCACCCATATAGAAAATTGTGTGGCAACGCATAGGTGGGATGACAGAGGTTAGAGCAGTCACAGAGGAGGAAATGACTTGTTTTCCCTGGACAGTCTGTCCAAATTCCACAGCCCCAGTGACACTTCATGTCTTGAAGGGTAAACAAGATTCATCAAGATGCAAACAAGACAATTCTATAAATTGAGCTAATATCATCAGTGTCCATGAGCCGCTGGACGTAGTTTCTTATCTCAATGACCCCAATGGCATCTGCAAAATTTAGTTAAGATTCAAAATTAAGAGAACAAAAATGTGTCGGGGTGTCTCTAAGTTTACATTATCTGTAATAATTCATTTCTATGGCTCCGTGTTCAGAAAGAGTTTTCTGCAGGAAAATTTATCATGGTGTATATCACTCCCTGCACAATGACACAAGTCAAAATGAAATATTTTCCATGGGAAGGCTCTGTTTCTAAGGATTGAACTGCTTATTCAGATAAGTCACTGAAATGGCACAGATGGCCACACCTGCCCCTTTATTGCTACAGAGAACCTGACATCCTCTTTCAAGTCAGTAGCAACATACTTCTAAGAAACAGAATGCAAAGCTGTAAATACTGCAGTGGAGTGGAGTTCCAGCAGAAAAGTATATGTTCCTTTAAAGTCATAAAAAGGGGACCTAATTCTTCTCTTACGGGATGGTCTGATATAGGTTTAATGTTTTATATTTTCATTGAAGGCAGGACGATTGACTAAATGATAACATTGCTTCCCACCTTCTCCTCCAGCTCCGACTCTTCAAACTGAACGCCAATTTATCTCCCCAAATATCTCACAGGCCTTCACTTTATTATGGGCCAAGAACACATGGCAATGGGTGAAATAGGTTTGGTCACACAGTGACAAGATTTACAATGGGATTTGGGGGAAAAGTCATTAGTTGTCATTTGTCATCCTGTGTACATGCCCCTCTTTTTCAAGATTGCTGTTTAAAAGTGGGTCCAACCGGGCATGGTGGCTCATGCCTGTAATCTCAGCACTTTGGGAGCCTGAGGCAGGTGGATCACATGTGGTCAGGAGTTTGAGACCAGCCTGGCCAGTGTGGTGAAACCCCATCTCTACTAAAAATGCAAAAATTAGCCAGGCATGGTGGCACAGGTCTGTAATCCCAGCTACTTGGGAGGCTGAGGCAGGAGAATTGCTTGAACCCAAGAGGTGGAGGTTGCAGTGAGCCAAGATTGTGCCATTGCACTCCACTCCAGCCTGGGTGACAAAGCAAGACCCTGTCTCAAAAGCAAAATAAAATAAAATAAAGATAAATAAATAAATAAATGAATAAATAAATGTGGGTCCACCATAATCAGCATTTTTGGCCAGTTTCCAGGAGAAAGGGAAGGGAAACTGAGGGTCTATGAGTGCTCACAGCCAGGCAGGCTCATGTTCCAAGTCTTGTACCCATTGGGCAATTTGAGAAGTGGCAACAGGGGATCAGCAGAAGGGTTAACTGCCAAGTCTACACCAGTTCCTACCAATTTGGCCGTCCAAATAGATTTTTCCTTTAAAGTAGACTTTTCCTCCCATTAATTTGGAAAACAATGCTTTTCTTTGCTGAAGAGGAATGTCAAGTTAATTTCAAGGATCTAAAATAAACGTACATCTGACACTGGCTCAGCATTAGGAGTAAATCCACCTCCTTAGAGCACTAGTAACGAACCTGATAAGGGAAGCTGGGGATTGGTCTCTGGATGGAAATGACCCTCACAATCTCCTGGCTTTGTGTTTTTTCACATATATATATATTTGATTTGAGGTAAGTGTTGGTTTACAGTAAAATCTTCCCAGTTAGCATCTACTTTCCTCATTTTTTTTCAAAGTCATGAAGTTTAATTTGATGTTATCTCAACGGGTGGGGATCCACTATGGGCACAGTTCAGCTATTTTTCTCAAATCCACCAAAAACGTAAGGTGGTTGCTTTCAAGTTCTTCTTTTACAGCGAGATGTCTGCTCAGTATACAGAAACTTTTTAAATGCTTCAACCACTGTAACTTGATAGGAACTTCCTATTTTGTTTCTTTGAATGGTACCCTAAGTTCTGCTTTATCGTATCAGTAACAACAGGATTTTGAGGGCAATGCTTTATATAGCACAACAAAGTAGCTTCTTAGTATTAGCCCAAAGGAAATGTGTTTTCGGTTAATGGCCATACTGTGACTTTCGATAAAAACTTCTTTTGCCCCGGTTATTTACATTCTCTGCAGGCAAAATGGATCCTTCTCTCTTTGTGTTCAGTGATGAGCAAGCATTTCAAGTGTACATACAACTTGTTTCTGTCAATCAGTGATTCACGCCGAGTCACGTTCAATCATGTTACCACAATCTGGGATTCGCAAATCTGTAAGCATTTCTCAGACAATGAATTATGTCAACACAATTGCACCATCATTGATGGACTTGGAAATGCAGCTAGAACTGAAGAGGTGCGTCTCGGCACTGCTGCTATGGGTAAGGACAGAGCTTCTGGCTGACTTGGAAACATCATGAGCTTAGGCCAGCCAAGGTTTAGGTTCGTTGGATATTTTTAACAAAAGGGGACTTTGGAGAAATTTAATTAAGATTTATTTTAAATTAAGATCACCAAATTATATTTACATAAAAGCCTCTATAATGAATATGCTATATTTGTCATTAAAATGTCTTTATATTTTTATAAATATGGTTTCACAATTTTTTAAGAGTCATCATCTACATGAAAAAACAAAAAGTCATACCAAAATTATAACTGCTAAGAGATATGTTAATGGTAATTAATCATGAGTGAGTCATAAATATAGAAGTGCACTGACTTGATAAATAAGAAACAATATTGCTTCTCATTTGGCAAAGCTGAAAAGGGAGGGGCTGGGGAAGCGGGCAGCTGCACTCGGTGGGAGGCTCTGCACACTGGCACAATTGTTTGCTGGGAGGTAATTTAACAGGACTGAAATGCCTGCATTCTAAGATGACATTAATGGTAAAGAGCACCTTCAATTTAATAGTGGCTTGATCAAAGAAAGAAAAGCCCCATTATATTACCATTGTAAACATCCACATCAACTTAAAATATCCTGATTTCAGAAATGTTAAAATACACAAAAAAGTGCTTCTTAGAGTTGAGGATAAGTGTTGGATGCAAAGCCGTCAGGCCTCTGAGCCGAAGCTCAGCCATTATAACCCCCGTGACCTGCACATATATGTCCAGATGGCCTGCAGGAGCCAAGAAGTCTGAAGCAGCCAAAGGAAAACCATAAAAGAAGTGAAACAGCCAGCTCCTGCCTTAACTGATTGACCAACCTTATGACTTTCCACCATTATGACTTGTTCTGGCCCTGCCCCAGCTGATCAATCGACCTCGTGACTTTCTTCTTTTGGACAATGAATCTTATGATCTCCCTACCATGCACCTTGGAACCCCCTCTTCTGCTAACAATAGATAACCACCTTTAACTGTGACTTCCCACGGCCTACCCAAGTCCTACAAAGCTGCCTCTCTTTTATCTCCCTTCACTGACTCTCTTTTCGGACTCAGCCCACTTGCACCGAAGGGAATAAACAGTTTTATTGCTCACACAAAGCCAGTTTGGCGGTCTCTTCACATGGACGCGCTTGGCAAAAGCCTTAAAAACATGCACATACTTTGACTCTCTAACTTCCTCTTCTAGGAATTTTTCTTTTTAGAGAAAAGTCAGAAACACAGGAAAAATTCAGCCACGGGAAAATTATCATCATTCCGCAAGACAAACATTTACATAAGTCATGGCACACCCTGACGAATGGTCATCATTAAACACAGCATTAGAGAAATGCAAAGATGCTTTTGACACACGATTAAAGGTGAAAAACTGGTAAAAAAGCCCATCAGCGTAAACTTGTCTCTGTTAAAATCGCGCACATGTGGGTTCGCGTATACATGTAAAACGTATCTAGAAAGCTTTGCAGCAATGAGTCAAAAATCCCGCATCCAGCCACATGAGATTATGTTTGTTTTCTAGGTTTTCCTTTTTTTTGGTACAATTTACTGACATTGTCGAACGAGTATGTATTGCTTTTGTAATAATAAAAACTCTTTCATTTTCCCCTTAACAATACTGAGGGCTGACGAGCCTGTGCCATTGGTCAGGGGGTGGGCGATGCCGACACCGGGAGTGGACATGTGTGGAACGCAAGAAGGATCTGCAGGAAGAAAACAGCTGTGGAAATGCTGCTCAAGTGGCAAGGTCTGCAGTGTATTTTTTGTCCCCATACGATGTCACTTGAAACCATTCGTGGACATTAAAAAAGAATCCACGATGACATCTCTTTCCATTACTTCATTAAAATAAAACATTAGGAAATAGCTAATGAAATCTTATCTAAAATGAGGTGGACTTTGCCCATTTATATGCTATCCCCCCAAGAAATTCACAAGCATGCAGCAAGACTTGCAGATGCTGTATTAAGGAGGCCACATTTTTAATATTTTGAGTCGGAGTCTCGCTCTGTCGCCCAGGCGAGAGTGCAGTGGCGAGGACTCAGCTCACTGCAACCTCTGCCTCCTGGGTTTAAGCGAGTCTCCTGCCTCAGCCTCCTGAGTAGCTGGGACTACAGGCGCCCACCACCATGCCCGGCTAATTTTTGTACTTTTAGTAGAGACAGGGTTTTACCATATTGGCCAGGCTATATTGACCTTGTGATCCACCTGCCTTGGCTTTCCAAACTGCTGGGATTATAGGCGTGAGCCACCACGCCTGGCCGGGAGGACGCATTTTTAAACACTATGGTTATGGTTGAGAATACTCTTCAATACTACAAGCATTTTGGACAGAAAATCTCTGAGACTATGAGAGCATTGTGTGTGCTCTCAATGGCCAGGTTACAATGGCCATATGGCTCCCTGAGTAGGATCTTCAAGAAGAAATTACCAAATGGCACACAAAAAAGTAGTGTGCTGATACGAATACATAAAGTGGGGAAGGACCCAGTCTTTCTGGGGTGCCCCTTTCTCAGGGCATAGACAAGTAGCTTTCCTACTGACAGCACCTCTCAGCTCAGAGGAAAGCGGTGTGCTTGCTGGATATTTTTAGATTGTCAGAATGTTCCATGGCATCACATAAGGCCGTCACTGTAAAAATGAAAGCAAGCCCAACCTAGGTGTGATGTTTTGCAATAAACAACAATCCATGGAATAAGAATTTAAGACCCGATCTGAGGTCACGTGCTTGCAAACCCAGTGTTCTTTCAGAGTCTGGTCGCTATTAGATGACAACCCCTTTAGCACCGGCCTGAAGAAACCCGCAGGCCCAGGGGCAGTCTGCCTTCTGTTCATTCCCAAGGTTCTCAGCGTTCCTCAGATCAATAGAACTGCGATGTATCTATATAAATCTGAGTAGCAGATCCATTCTCATAAAGTTTACCCTGTCTTGCTTTTCAGCTGAGAAGCAGAATTGGAAAATATTTCAGGGAGTATTTGAAACAGGAAGATTAAATTCTGTCTCATGTGTATCATGAATAAAAGTGCTAAGCCAGGCACAGTGACCTTTCCTGTACCTGTGCTAGGATGGAAAAGATCACAGGTGTAGGCTCTGGGCAGCCCATGCGTCTGCTGGGTCAGCGATTTGGTACTTTTTTTGAGTGCCTGCTGCCTTTGAAGAAGGGGATGGGGAAGGCTTGCATAAGTTGTGGCGGGGGGCCTGGGGCAGGTGTGTGGCACGGAATCTGGGTGAGAGTGAACATGAGTGAGAGTATAAGCATGTCTCAGCTGGTAGCCCTTGTCCCAGAGCTGGTGGCCTGCTGTGTCCTCCTCCAGTGTATCTGGGAGTGGTGGCTGATGTGAACTCCACACTGAGCCCTGCTCATACCCACTGGGTCCAGCTCTTTTTCAGTCCTTTCCTGACCTGGGGGAGGCACATACAAACCCTGAGCTATGAACAGTAGCACTGGCCTTTAAGTAAAGCTGAGAATCTCCCAACCAACTGTAACCTCCCAACCAACTGTTTGACCTTGCCAGGCTGCACAGCAAGCTCATGGCCCACTAAGGCCCTGCTCCTGGCAGATACTCTGAGGAGCCTGGGTCTGAGCTGGACACACACAGCAGCGAGAGGGGAAGGGTGAGCTATTTTCTCCACTCTGGGGCTCATTGTGGGCCATGCGTTGGTTACAAGGAAGCAGATGGACCTGGGGAAGCATGGAATGGAGGATGGGGAGGAGCAGGGAGGAGATTCGGGGTTATGGTGAGGGAGGGAAAAAAGCGCCATGGGAAATGCTCATTGGTGCTCATGACAATGGCACGCCAAGGGGCTTGATGGCAGCAGCCTCAGGTACCGGCAGAACATTGAATCCTCAGAATGATGGGATTCCTTAAAACCAAGCAAAGCAACTCATCACCTACCCATAAGAATAATAGAAAGGGCCACTCGATGGTTTGGTAATGTTTACAAAATCTGGGTAAACAGGAAGTTTCATCCTGAAACCGGTTTCCTCAGGTGGAAGGAAGGCAGTTGACTCATCCTGCTTCCCTGTAGTAGATTTTACTTTTCAGATCAAAAACCTAATATTGTCAGCGGTGATATAAACTAGTGCAGGACCTCCGGGATCCTGGCAAACTCTAGTTTCACTGTGACGCAGGATTTAGGGCCTCTGTTTTTACTCATGAGACCCCAGAGGCTCTAGGTCAGTGACACGGCTTGGCTGTGTCCCCACCTAAATCTCACATTGAATTATAGTAATCCCCACATATCAAGAGCGGGGCCAGGTGGAGATGATTGAATCATGGGGGTGGCTTTCCCCATACTGTCCTTGTGGTAGTGAATAAGTCTCACAAGATCTGATGGTTTTATAAAGGGGAGGTCTCCTGCACATGCTCTCTTGCCTGCCGCCATGTAAGACATGCCTTTGCTCCCTCACTGGCCTTCCGCCATGATTGTGAGGCCTCCCCAGCCATGTGGAACTGTGAGTCAGTTAAACCTCTTTCCTTGATAAGTTACCCAGTCTCGGGTATGTCTTTATTAGCAGTGTGAAAACAGACTAATACAGTCAGAGAGTCTGGGTGCCATGGTGACAGGGATGCCTAAGAAGACCACTGTCTGAACTCCAGTCATTCCACTCCTCCATTCCTTCCATTCCACTTCCTGCTCATTCCCTTCCATTCCATTCCCTCACTCCATTCCTTCCTCCATTCCTCCATTTCTCCATTCCATTCCTTCATTCCTCCATCCATTCCTCCCTCCATTCCTCCATCCCTCCATTCCATTCCATTTCTCCATTCCCCTCCATTCCTCATTCCTCATTCTTCCACTCATTCCTCCCTTCCTCCCTCATTCCTCCACTCCACTCCTCATTCCTCCACTCCATTCCTCCACTCACTCATTCCTCCACTCACTCATTTCTCCCTCACTCATTCCTCCACTCACTCATTCCTCCACTCACTCATTCCTCCCTGATTCCTCCATTTCCTCCATTCCTTCATTCCATTCCTTCCCTCCTTCCTCCATTCCTCCATTCCATTCCTCATTCCTCCCTCCATTCCTCCCTCCATTCCTCCACTCATTCCTTCCTCCATTCCTCCATTCCTCACTCATTCCTCCACTCATTCCCTCCATTCCATTCCATTCCTCCATTCCTTCCTCCACTCCACTCCATTCCTCCTCCATTCCTCCACTCACTCATTCCTTCCTCACTCATTCCTCCTCATTTCCTTCCTCCACTCATTCCTTCATCACTCATTCCCTCCACTCATTCCTCATTCCATTCCCTCATTCCATTCCTCCATTCCTTCCATTCCTCCCATTCTTTCCCTCATTCCACTCCATTCCTCCACTCATTCCTTCCACTCATTCCTTCCTCACTCCACTCATTCCTCTACTCACTCATTCCTTCCTCACTCACTCCTCCACTCCTCATTCCTCCCTCATTCCTTCCTCACTCATTCCTTCCTCACTCATTCCTTCACTCACTCATTCCTCCACTCACTCATTCCTCCCTCACTCATTCAGTCATCAAGAGCTTATTAAGCAGCAGCTATGCTTGTATCCCTGTGGTCTGTGCCAGAGAATGAAGAGTAATCAGAGACAGGCTCTGTCTGCTCTTGCCTGCCTTCCTGACGGCTGGACTAGAATCTCGCAGGGATTGAGCTTTATTCTGGAAACACATTCAGCTCTTTTGGAAATGATATTACCTTTTCTGAACACCTAAATAACACCAGGAGGTCAAGTATGTGGAAGGCTGAGGGGTGGAGGACTGTGCATTTAGGGCTGTGGGACCCCTTCCCATTTATTTGCGGAAACCCACTGTCTCCTGGACACTGGCCTCCAGGGCATGGTCTGGAGGGTCTGTAAGACTCCCCGTGACATTTCTGTTCCTTGTTCCACTGCCAGGGCCCTGTCCTCCCTCTACTTTCCCTTCACTTCCTAAGTCTCTTTCCATTAGAAGAAAAATTCATATACACATACCACAGCAAAGGGAATGACAGCTGTAGCAGGTCGCCAGCACATCAACACAGGGTAACCAAATGCATCAGAGAGGATGTAGGGATCTGGCCAGCTGGGAATGGAAGCCAAGTGGGCATGCTGCAGTGAGAACTGGGGGAGAAGGCCGAACCTGGCGGGCTCATGTGGGCATGCTGGCCGTGGTGGGCTGGCAGGGTGGGCCAGGAAAGCCTGGGAACTGGGGGTGTTGGCATGAGATGAAGCTCACAGAGGCATGGCCTGCCCCGGGTCCCAGGGACACCTGAGCAGGTCCCAGGGCACCTTCTCTTCACAGCTTCCCACAGGAGTCCAGCTGAGAAGGAAGCCACACGGCCATTCCTGAGAAAAAGGATAATGCCAGACAAATGAGATGTTCCAGCTCCCCAGCTCTGAGGAAGCTCATTCAAACATGCAATTTTTTAATTAAAAGGGAAACTTCCCGAGAGGACAGGGAAGCATTTACAGCATGAAGTCAGGCAACATAGGCCTCACCCAACTGCTATTCCTTTCTCTTTCCTGCCTTCTGAAGGGGAGACTGTGGAAAGGGAAGCGAGGCAGAGGTGGGAGAAAGAGGTGAACACTCTGTGAAGGAAGGGGTGCCCGAGAGAAGCAGCCAGGCACAGAGGTGGGACATGAAACTCCTTGGCAGCACTGTGTCCTGGGCCGAGTGGGGAAGGGTGAGTGAGGGCGGGGTACTGGTGTCATTTTAATTCAGACTTCTCTCTTTCTTTGCTGCAAATGGCTCTCTGGAGCACAAACTCTCAACAAGGTGGAAACTCGACACTATGCTCTCAATCTCCACGCAGGGTTTTGCAAAAGAGGTTCTTTCCAGCATTTTCTCCCCAGATGTCAGAGCCGTGCACCCTTCTCCGGAAGACTGCAGGGTGTTCAGCGTTGTTTGTCACAGGCAGCGGCCAGTCTCTGTGTTCTCGGGCGCTCTGTGTCAGGTCCTGGTATTCATTCCCAGATTCTGTTAAGACGCATCCGAGGCCCCAGGCAAGGGTTTCTGCCTGAGACAGTCCTTGGCCGTCAGCCACGGCTGCCGTGCCATGTCCCAAATGCAAAGTGCCACTCTCAAACGTTCTCTGATCTCCTGTTCAAAGCAAATAACAGAGTGCTAAAATCTTATTTCGAGGAGTGGCGGTAGAATTATTTATTCACTTCTAGTCTTTGGCTGAGACTGTTTTGAAAAATAGAAAATGGCAGGTAATTCAGGTGCCACCATTCAATGGCACGTGTCCTTCTCGACGCTTCACAGCGACTGCACGTCGGGTGAAGATGATTTTTTTTTTTTAACTGAGTAAGGTCATCTTTTCCTGGTGAAGCCCCAAAGTGCAAAAGGCATGAAAGGCACCTTATGCTCCTCCCCCAGAGGACGGTCTCCGCAGGCAGGGCAGCCGCTGGACAGCACCGGGAGGGTCTGTAGTTGCCAGACTCTATTATTGTGGGTTATAAATTAAGAGGCTTCCATTTCAGATACAAACTCTCTCATCAGTCACAGGAAATTGAATGCCTTTTGAAAGGGAGCTAGGTATGGGAGGAATTCACTTTCTTCCACCTACACACTGTTGGCAGCTCCTCAGAGGGAAGGACGGAGCCTGCCATTCTGCGGAGCGTCACCTGGTTCTTACCCACAAGTTCACCGTGAGTGTGGAGTCAACAGGACTCCAGAGCTCTGTGGCCTGAGTGCAGGGCAGGCTGCTCCCAAAGAGACGTGGGGAGAACACGGGTAACTCAATAGAATAACGCCGGAAAGGGGCACCAAGAAAGTGGTGATCACATAATTGAGACCCACTCAGATCCAGTAACATCTTACCGTGTCCTCGAGGAACCATTCATGCAGATAGGCCTCCTCACTTTCTGTCTTAAACTCATTTGATATACGTGGGCAATTGAGACTTCGAGATTACAAACATTTTCAAGATCCTCTGGCTGGTAGGTGATTTAGCTTAGAGCCAAATCTAGATTTGGACAACTCCATAACATCATAATAAACAGTAAGGACACTACCTACATGAACTGAGCAATAGCTAAGTAGTAAGCACTGTGCCAAACCCTTTACGTGAGTCAACTTAGCTGATCCTCAGATACTCCTATGGCAGAGTGATTGTTCCAGCCACAGATGAGGAAATGCAAAGCCTTCGAGGTGTTGTAAGTCTTTTCTCACGCCTCTCTTACAATCCTCAGAAAATGTCCCCCTGCTGCCCCCACCACCCGGATCTAAGCCACAGCCACCTCCTGCCCTGGTTGCTGCAATAGTCTAATCTCTCCTAGAGTCTGCCTGGCCGCTCCTGACCTTCATCCCAGACAGCAGCCAGAGCAGGACTTCAGATGTTGTCAGTTCTGCTCTCACTCCCCTCCACTGCCCATTTCACTGGCAATGAGAGCCAGGTGTCCTCACCAGGCCTCCCCACTGCATCCCTCTCTCCCCACGGTGTCTCCTGGAGCTGCATTGCTCTCTGGGTGTGCCAGAACATGTCGTGGGCTTTCATCCAGCATCACTTCACTGGGAACACCCTGGGATCCTGCAGGTGCCCACCCAGCTGGCTCCCTCTGGGTCCTGTCTTTGCTCAAATTGCACCTTCTCGATGAAGTTTACTCTGAAGTTCAACCTGCCCTTCCCATCCTCCCACCTCAGGTACAGCAGGTCCCCCTTAACCGGACTCTCCCACTTCGCTTCCACGACACCTATGGAAATGCTCTGACACAGGGCTCAGTGAACCACTTTATAATCACATTCTACTGGGACACAGCCACACCTTTTGGTTCGTGTACTGACGGTGGCCACTTTCACAGAATGACCAGTGACCCTCAGAGCTAACAGATGCACTGCCTGGCCCTTTACTGAAAAGTGTGGCCATCCCTGCTCTAAGATACCGGAGAGCTTGATGATGGATTGAGCTTGTTTTTCTCAGTCTGTTTTCCTCCCAGGAGAGCGCACACACTGCGGGGCCGAAGCTTTGTTTCTTTTGAGCACTGACGTCTCCCAGTGCCTAGAACAGGACCTGGCTCGTAGATGATGCCAGTTCATATTTGTTGAATAAATGTGTGAATGAGGCATGTATTTGCTAAACAACTCACCCAAAGTCATTCTAGTGATGGGCCCATCAGCTCTCGGCATCTAAATTCAAGCCCAGGCAGACCAACAGAGAGTAATAGCAACAGAGACCTGTTCTTACCAGCGATCCCTGACCAGCCTCATCCATGCCTACCTGCTGCCTCGCAGGAGACAGTTTCCTATATTTGCTCATAAAAACTAGGCGGGGCGGGGGGTGGGGGAAGGCAAGCTATCAGCTTTTAATCTTTTTAATATGGGCCAGAGAGAATGGTTCATGGTTCTGACCATAAGACAAAGTGCTTCAAGGCAAGGCTTGTATCAACTGTGCTATGGAGTGTGGTCATACCGAACTGTCACCATCCTCCTGCCCGGGGGCCTTGGTGTGTTGAAGACTCCCCCATCCAGACGTCCAGCAGATGCTGAGCACGCAGGAGAGAGGTCGGAATGCAGGATTTGCCCTGAAAGCCATGTCTACTGGGGAAGCAGCTAAAGCTCTGGGATGAGGTACCAGAAAGAGAAGAAAGGAAGATGGAGGAAAGAACTCTGGAGGGAGATGGGGGTGAGGAAGGAGTAGTGGGTGTGGCTATGCTAGCTCATGCTCACCCCTCATTCAAGCTCCAGACCCGGGCCAAGAGCAAGGAGAGAGCTTGCCTGTGGGTCCAGAGTTTCTGATGGCAGCCGGTTTTCGATGGCCTGTAAAAGTCACCTAATGGGCTTGGCGCGGTGGCTCACGCCTGTAACCCCAGCACTTTGGGAGGTGGAGGTGACCGGATCACAAAGTCAAGAGATCAAGACCATTCTGGTCAACATGGTAAAACCCCCATCTCTACTAAAAATACAAAAATTAGCTGGGCGTGGCGGCGCGCGCCTGTAGTCCCAGCTACTCGGGAAGCTGAGGCAGCAGAATCACTTGAACCCAGGAGGCGGAGGTTGCAGTGAGCAGAGATGGCGCCACTGCACTCCAGCCTGGCGACAGAGCGAGACTCCATCTCAAAAAAAAAAAAAAAAAAAAAAAAGTCATCTAAGGCCTCCAAGACCGTGCGCTATTGATTTAATCTCTGAATTAAAGTGTATAAAATGTACCTTCTCCCATAACTCTGAGAATGGGATTTGTGTCTTAAAAAAGAAAAAAACTCACGGGGCTGGGGGTTAGGTCTACTGTTTCCTGTAATTGTCACAGCCAGACTCGACACACACATTTTCACAGGCAAGGAAACTCAGCTTAAATAACCTTCACAACACATTGGAGATCTCGGCTGCCAACCAGTCATCCCTCCGGTCCCCCTGGGTTTTAACCTCTAGACCCAGAGAACCTAATTAGATGAAAATACCAGCTTTTGTAAATCAACAGTGTCTAGTAATTCCCCAAGGACAGGGCCCTAGGCAAAGCTGAGCTAGGGGAATGTAGACAGACCTCCTACTTTCTACTCCAAACCTAGACGCAGACTCAGTGGCCCACCCAGGGGCGTGAGTAATGCTGGGAGCTGCAGGCTGGCCTCCCACGCTCCCTCCTGGGCCTGGCTGACTCCATGGGGACCTGGCAGTGTTGCAACGTAGGGCTCTCACGCTGCCAGCCGAGCAGCTGTTGTGTTTTCAGTTGCTTATTTTCACTAAAACTTCTGATAATGCCATCTGGAAAAGTATTACTGTATGTTAATAAAAATATTTCAATAACAAAGTTACAGAATGGAGAGATTTACTTTGGAAGTATTAATATGTAACGAGTTCGACAAAAAATGTGCTTGAAGCAGCCTCTGCCAATCTGTTTACTCCATGGAGAGAGGAGAAACAGGTGTGTCAAGCCAAACATCTAAACTTGGCACTTGAACTGCCTTTACTTGGAGCAGCTCTGACAAGCTTATTTTTGTGGTGGTGGTCGGGCGAACCCAGCATTTCTAGAGAAGAAAAGCGCAATCTTCACTCCAGAAAGTGAATTTGTCTATATTCATGTATCTGCCTCGACGTGGTTTGATTTTTCTTTTAAACTCCAGTGTTGGTTCTTTGCTCTTTGAAATCAAAACACTCTGTATTATTTCTGGGATTATATACAGCTAAGTGAGAACAGGAGCTTCTTTTAGTAAAGAAACGTGATCATCTTCCACCAGTAGGTGTCACTGTTCATTTAGCACAAACCATACCCGAAAGCCAAGGCAATTACCTCGGCTAAAATAACACGCATGTTTTCTGGAAATAAAATAACCAGTAAGTACTGGGAAAAAGATTATTTTCTTTCACAGGTGTCTCCAAATCAAAGCTCAAGTGTGAACAACAATTCACTCTTTCTATGGCCTCCCACATAGTATTTGCTTCTAGAACTTTAGCACCATTGTAAGAATTCCTTCTAAACCATGTTTGTACCTCAGCTCTAACCGCCTGACCCTATAAACATTTTGCGGTTGACTTTGCTTCTAAAGTGCATTGGCATTTTCACACACAGGGCGGTGGAGTTTTCTAGTGTTCCAGCCTACATGGGAAAACAATGTCTGGTGTTGCCTACACAGAAACAATCGTGTATCATAGAAAATGAGAAGTGAGGCAGTAACGCGAGTCTCTGAAAATACGTTTGATGGAAACACATCGTTTACATGAAGGACATGGAATTATAAGTTCACACGGTGACACACAAATATGTAAGGTCGTTATTGTTCGCTAAATGCATATCTATGTAATGAAAATGGTGAGAATCCTTTATGAGCTAACGTGCGACACAGAGTTTGATGCTTCCCGTCTGTGATCTCACCTGTTGCCCCTCTTAGGTGACCATTTTACAATGAAGAAATGGATGCTTAAAGACGACAGTGAGGTCCCCAGGCCGCACTGGTAGAAAGTGACCAAGTAGCACTGACCCAGGCGATTTTGACCCTAGAACCTGAGGCCCTAACCACAACACAGAGGGCCTTTCCTTTTTTTTTTTTAAATGGAGTCTTGCTCTGTTGCCCAGGCTGGAGCGCAGTGGTGCCATCTTGGCTCACTGCAACCTTCACCTCCCAGGTTCAAGCAATTCCCCTGCCTCAGCCTCCTCAGTACCTGGGACTACAGGCATGGGCCTGGCTAATTTTTGTTTTTTTTAAAAAACATGGGGTTTCACCATGTTGACCAGGCTGGTCTCAAACTCCTGACCTCAAGTGATCTGCCCGCCTCTGCCTCAAAAGTGCTGGGATTACAGGCATGAGCCACCACGCCCAGCCTCCTCTGATTTTTGTAAGGGAAATAATTAGATTCTGTTTGTGTTGAATAATTCTAGCCAGGCCCGAGTTCCAGTTCTAGCTCCACTAATTCTGACTGATAGTGGCTCTGAGTCATTCACTTACCATCTCTGAATTTCCATTTATTTCCCTGTGAAAGGGGGAAATTGGTACCTACTTGTGGGATTGCTGTAGACATTCAAATACCGTGTTTAAGAAAGTTCCTAGCACTGCGCCTGGCACATGAAAGGCACTTGTTTAAGAACTTGATAAGGCTGGGTGTGGTGGCTCACACCTGTAATCTCAGCACTTTGGGAGGCTGAGGAGGGCAGATCACAAGGTCAGGAGATAGAGACCATCCTGGCTAACATGGTGAAAACCCGTCTCTACTAAAAATACAAAAAATTAGCTGGGTGTGGTGGCAGGTACCTGTAGTCCCAGCTACTCGGGAGGCTGAGACAGGAGAATCACTTGATCCCAGGAGGTGGAGGTTGCAGTCAGCCGAGATCATGTGCCACTGCACTCCAGCTAGAGTGACAGAGAGAGACTATGTCTCGAAAAAAAAAAAGAACTTGATAAAGTAAAAAACCTGATTTTTGAAATAAATTGAGTAATGAATATGCAATAAAGTATTCTTTTCCGAAATGCATTATGAGAGGTCAGCAGTTAGTCTTAAGCAGTTTTCAAAGGTGCAAGGGCTGGAGTGGCCTCAGTTTATCTCGATAAAATGACTACATGCGAACAAAAATAGAGATGCCAACTGTTGGTGCCAGGCATGGCTCATGGGTCTTTGGCATGATGAATAGTTTTATTTTCTTTTTTTCTTTCTTTCTTTATTTTTGAGACAGGATTCTGCTCATTGCCCAGGCGGGAGTGCAATGGTACAATAAAATCTCACTGCAGCCTCCACTTTCTGGGCTCAGTGATCCTCCCACCTCAGCCTCCTGAGTAGCTGGGACCACAGGCATGCGCCACCATGCCTGGCTAATTTTTGTATTATTTGTAGAGAGAGGGTCTCCCTATGTTGCCCAGACTGGTTTCAAACTCCTGGGCTCAAGCGATTCCCCCCACATCAGCCTCAGTTTTCTTTACTTTTTAAAAATTAAGACCCTGATTTTACAAATGAAGAAAACTCAAAGATGAAGTTACACGTCCAAGCTCACATAAATGAATAGAGAATTTTCCGGGCTGCTGGATCTTGTTTTTTCCATTTGCCAAACTAAATCATGTGCTACAATATTTGTGGTTTTCCTCAACTCCACAGAGTTTACTTCTCTGAAATTCCTATTCCTTGCCAACCCCTAATTTTGTACCTGAACCATTGGAGACAGGGAGCACAAAAGGACAGCAAGTGGGGAAGCAACAAACTAAGTAGAGAAGGGAAGGATCCTCCTGGTCCTTATGCCTTTGAGTGATGGTGTAAGAAAATCCTGTGAAATTCACCTGGGTGAGCCTTTACCCCCCAGTACCCCACACCAGGAGAGTTGGGACATTCCTCATCTCGATTTTGAATTGAAGCTTGAGTGGGGGTACTTAAGTATTAATCGAAACGTGCTGAATTCCCAACATACGTGAACATTCTCAGGCGACTTTGAATGGCAAAAATCAGTCCTTTCTAGACAATTAATGAGTAGACGTAGAATTTCCATCCAAAAGTTGTAGAAAAGTGGTTAGAAGGGAGGTGGGTATTTGGTAGTTATGCCTGCAGTTTACTTTCTGGGTCAAAACCAATGCCCTGAGTCCATGCAGCAATTGCATTCGATCTTCACTAAAAATTAAGCAGGACCAGCATGAGGGTGACTGGAGAGTATGTCGTAACTTCTGTAGTTACAACTTAACGTTCCTTTTCCCCACGTCCACAGGACCATTAATGGGGGAATGGAGGGGACTCCTGAGATCACAGGAAGAGTTTGTCCAGATAGAGACACTTTCCTCTTGAACTGTTTCCAACCCTGGTTGTTGTGTATTATTCTAAAGAGACTACATTAGGTATTTAGGGAAAAATTAAGGATGGTATAAAGTTAACGTAAGAAGAACTTTTGTGCAGGGTCTACACGGAAGAAATCACAAAAAGAGTTTAAAAAACATTTTTTAAAAAGTTGAGATTTTGAAATATGTTCTTGAAATTCTGGATTCAGTATAGTCAGAGATTGACTATCAGTGGTGTTGAAGGAATTCTTGTTATGTTCTTTGGCAAAAGAGTGGTTATGATAATGGAAAAAGGTTAGAATTTAGTGAATTTCAGAAGTAAAGAATTTTGATAGAAAAGAACAACTTAAGTTCTTTGAATTTCTATCTAGCATTTCTGTTTAATGAGTTACCATTATAGAAACATAATCTAGTAAAGGAAAATATTTTTCAGATTTTACTCCAAGAAATCATTTGAGATAACCGGGGCAGGATGCACATAAAACTTATTAGCCAAGGATTCCACTTAGTTCCAGTTGAAAGCAAAACAGTAACAAACCCAAAATAACCCGACTAAGGGAACACAAATAAAATCTTTTTTCTTTTTTTTTTTTTTTGAGATGGAATCTCACTCTATTGCCCAGGCTGGAGTGCAGTGGCATGATCTCGGCTTGCTGCAACCTCTGCCTTTTGGGTTCCAGCGATTCTCCTGCCTCAGCCTCCCAAGCAGCTGGGACTACAGGCTCCCACCACCACACCCAGCTAATTTTCGTATTTTTAGTAGAGACGGGGTTTCACCATGTTAGTCAGGCTGGTCTCGAACTCCTGACCTCAAGCGATCCACTTGCCTTGGCCTCCCAAAGTGCTGGGATTACAGGCATGAGCCACCGTGCCTGGCCAGAAAACACAAATGAAATCTTAAGAAAATTAACTTTACACCTATCTCCTCTCTTTCTTTGACTAATGCCTGTATTCTCATAGATGCTCTGTTTAGGCTTCATTTTCTTGTTTCTTTTTTATCCCCCCTTTCTCTGCTGAAAGAATTATAGGAAGGAAGAAATTTTGAAAGATAGAGGAAAAAAGGAAGGAAGGAAGAAAACAAGGAAACAAGGAAGGAAGAAAGAAAAAGGAAAAAATGCCCCAGAGGCAAATGACTTATTTTCAAAGCCACTTCTTCTTCTAGGCTGGTAATTTCCCAGTGCCCTGACCTTGCATTTGAGACTTCAATAAATAAACAGGGATGATGCCAATGATCGAGACGCCAACAGCAGCCCTTTTCTAGGGCTACCATCGACTGCCACATCACTCACAGCATGTGGACCAAAATATGAGGCAAGCTGGGCATGCATTCAGACATTTTATTTGTGGCTTTTAGAAAGCATTTATATTTCCTATAAATCCATTTACATGTCAGTATCGTAGTAAGTGAGAAATGCACGCACTATGAGAAGACCTTGAAACATCAGGAGCCGCAGCATGCTTAGACCAGACTTGACAGCTGCATTGGGTGTGAGATATGAGCATCTTTAATGTATGCCAGCCTTGCATGGGTGTGGGTGGACGTCCTCATCTGAGAAGATGCGGCCACCAAATGAATAGGGAGGCACTCGCGTTTATTTTTCTCAACTAGTATCTGAACGGTTGTCATGCTCTCTCTCTCTGCTTTCTAATGTACATAGAGGTGTCTACATGCAAATGGATAGCAGTGGAGACATGCTGTGTAACTTGCAGCTTACGTGTAAATAATTCGGAGGTGAGTACTGTGATGCAGTTACACATCGTAACCACCTGAATTTTATGGGGGAAACCTTCTGCACGTATTCATGCATGAAGAACAGATATTTGAACAGGGGCCTAGGCAGGGTTTGTCAAGCTCTGGAATGTGGATGACAAAGGACATCTTAAAATTCCTTGATTTGGGGCCAATGACAAGCAAGACATTTACAGATTTAGATGACTTGTCAATCCCAAGCTGGAATTCATAAAATTTGCTGGTCTGTTTAAAGCTGCCTCTTTCTCAAAGCCTCCTCTGCACACTCTGGCTACAGCAGGGCCTTACCATGCCTCATTGTCCCACCAGTCCCTTCCACTGCTCTTGTTCCTGCTCTCATCAGCTACATCACAACCACTATCATCTTTCTCCACCATTTGTCTAGAAGAGGGAGGGGACTCTGCCTAGGTCTCATCATTGTGTATGAATTGACTAGAACAGTGCCCAGTTTACAGGCAGTACTGAACACAGATCAGTTAAATGAATGAATATGATCTTTATTATTAGGTTTCTGGTGATTTTCTAAAGTCTATAGACAAGAAAAGCACTGGCTAACAAAGGTCAATGAAAAAGCACAAGGCTGGTATTGAGACTGGAGTACAGCATGTAGTGTTGAAGAAAAACTGAGGCACATTAATATTAAAGACTTGATTTGAGGCTAGCTGTGGTGGCTCATGCCTGTAATCCCAGCACTTTCGGAGGCCGAGGTGGGTGGATCACTTGAGTCCAGCAGTTCAAGACCAGCCTGGCAAACGTGGCAAAACCCTGTCTCTACTAAAAATACAAAAATCAGCTAGGCGTGATGGTGGGTGCCTGTAATCCCAGCTACTTGGGAGGCCATGGCAGGAGAATCGCTTGATCCCAGGAGACAGTGGTTGCAGTGAGCCAAGATCGTACCACTGCACTCTGGTCTGGGTGACAGAAGGAGACTCTGTCTCAAAAAAAAAAAAAAAGAATTTATCTGAGCAAACAGCAATCATGGGTGGGCCAGCTCTGGATCACAAGTGGTTCACGGCTCCACAGAAGGGGCAAAGAGGAAGGCTTTTATGGGGTGAACTCAGAAGCAAGGCAAAGAATTCATCCCAGTGGAAAGTCCCAAGTTAGGGCTTAGCTGGCTGTTTCAGATTGCCCTAGAACATGACCACTGAGTTGGGTTTCAGACTGCAGACACAGGAACTCAGGGCATTCGGCCACCTTGGTCTAGCAGGCTTCCGTTTGATTACTTTAACAGCAGGAACCACAGGACACCGCTAACTGTCCTTAAGAGTGTAATTATAGCTCTATGGCCACACCCTGTACTAAAAGGAGGAGTGGAGAATTTGGAGAGGATGTAGGCAAAACCACTGTGAGCAATCAAAGTATCAAAGGAATTAACTCATCTAGGAATGCATGCTCCTTATTCTGCAGTACCTGGAAGGGCTTTTGGTGTGTGACAGCAGTGTGAGGCATCTTTACCTCTTAATTCTAAAGAGATGGCAGCCAAAATGTGGGAAGAACTTCCCAGTTAAATGTGCTCTGAAAAGTCAGAAACACTTAAGAAAATACTCATAGGCCCACATTAAGTAAGTGATGCCTACAGGTGTCTTCTGTTTCTGTGAATAGGTGTGGAGAACCCAATGTTTATTGAGCGCCTGTGTGTTGAGTTAGGCATGACTCTCTGTCTTTCTCTGTCTCCTTCTCTCTCTCACACACACTCACTTTAACATAGGAGGAAACTGCATCCTGAGAGGTTCATATAACTACTTTGACCCCACTAGTCTTGGAAGAGCTGAAACTCCATCCCAGGTTGAACTGCACGGCCCACCATCTTTCTACTGACTCATGTTAGAGAGCAGTGGGCAAAGAGTACAGACTGCATTGAGGTTCTCTACTCCACAGCGTTGCCCTACAACACATCAAAAATGCACCCATTGCAATCCTGATCTGAAAGTTTACAGTACTTGTTAGTCCTGTCTACCAGCAACCCTTCAGAAAGAGTCTCCACTGACTTAGTTCAGAGGCAACAGAATGAGCTTTAGGGAGAGACGGTGTAGGTCCGTGGTCCAATCAGTGTCCAAGGCTGGTCCCAAATGTCTCAGTTGTCCTTGTCTTTTGAGATCAGAATCGACAGATTTTCATTTCTGATGCACCAGATCAAGGACTAGTCCCCCTTGGCTACTCCCCCATCAGACATGATAAAGGTACCTCATCACCCACTGGAGAGGTGCCTTCCGGGGGAAGTCAGGATTACAACTAACTACCTTTTGGGCCAACATGTTGGTAAAGTATTATGGGGAGACGAATTTGTCCAAATACTCAAATTTTGTGCTTTGTAAAACACAGTAGTTTGTATAATATAGATGAGACGCATTGCCAGATCAGTAATTCCCCCATATTCACACAGTGTCCCTGTTCCTTGGAAGACATGGTATTTTTTAAATAGCTCATTCGGACCCACAGGATTCCTGCAAAGTTCAGGGGTCTGTCATATCCTCCTTCTAGAGACAGACACCTGGCCTCAGTTCCAATACTGAGCAGGAGTGACAGTGGAGTGTTCCCACACTGGATGTTCAGGGGAATTAACAAAGACGAGTGATGGTCTCCCAAGTGGTTAAGGGTGTGGGAGTGATGGTCTCCCAAGTGGTTAAGGGGGTGCCTGTGTACAGAGTTGTAGGAGCATAAAAATGGGATGGGTGACAAATTTAAAGAAAAATAAAAAGAGGAAGAGAGAAAAATGAAGATTTGTAAAAAGGATCAGAGAAAATGAGATGTCTCACTGCCCCGAATACCCAAGGGGGCGTGCTGAAGTACTTCAGGGATATTATTATATGTTATTGCGATGGTTAATACTGAGTGTCAACTTGATTGGACTGAAGGATGCAAAGTACTGATCCTGGGTGTGTCTGTGAGGGTGTTGTCAAAGGAGATTAACATTTGAGTCAGTGGGCTGGGAAAGGCAGACCCACCCTTACTCTGGGTGGGTACCATCTAATCAGCTGCCATTGTGGCCAGGTTATAAAGCAGGCAGAAAAACGTGAAAAGACTAGACTGGCCTAGCCTCCCAGCCTACATCTTTCTCCCATGCTGGATGCTTCCTGCCGTTGAACATCAGACTCCAAGTTCTTCAGCTTTGGGACTCGGACTGGCTCTCCTTGCTCCTCAGCCTGCAGACGGCCTATTGTGGAACCTTGTGATCATGTGAGTTAATACTTAATAAACTCCCCATATATTCTATTAGTTCTGTCCCTCTAGAGAACCCTGACTAATACAGTTATTTATTTACTTTTTTGAGACAGGGTTTCACTCTGGTCCCCCATGCGGGAGTGCAGTGGCATGATCATAGCTCACTGCAGCCTCAACCTCTCCGGCTCAAGCAATCCTCCCACCTCAGCCTCCCTGGTAGCTGGGACTACTGATGTGCACCACAACACTCAGCTAATTGTTTGTATTTTTAGATGAGATAGGGTTTTGCCATGGTGCTCAGGCTGGTCTTGAACTCTTGGACTCAAGCCTTGGCCTCCCCAAATGCTGGGATATTACATAATATTATTGGGCCCTATATATACTAGTGCTTTATGCGAATTGTCTTTTTTAATTCTCACAGCAACCCTACCTGGTGGGTACTATTATCATCCACATTTTTCAGAGGAGGAAACTGAGGCACACAAAAGTTGAATAACTCACTCAAGGCTTACCAGCTTGTAAAAGACACAGTTGGGGATTAGAACTCAGTTAGAACTGACCCAAGGATTTTCTAGTTCCTTCCAATTGCTGAAAAGTCGCTAAACTTATGAAGCAATTTCATAAGTCTATATCTTGTCTAGGTTGCTAGTAATGAGTAATTATTACATGAAATCTGACATGTGAAAGTGAAACACAATTGGAAGATGTTTTGTGACATGGATGTAAAATAGATATTTCTTGAGGGTAAAGTGGTTTCACTGCCACTGTGTTCTACATTTAGGCCTTCGCTGAGATTGGAAGTATTCAAATAAATAAATAAAGTCTTTCATAATAATCCCATGTATCAAGTGTCACGGAAGAGTACACAGTCGGGCTTTCGATGAATGCCATGTTTCGCTTGCAGTCTGCAGATTTCCATATGCTGTGGCTCAGCGATTCGCACTGGCACCTCAAGCAAATCAGTCATGTCCAGGCGTGACTCCAGACTGAAATCACTCTTGTCTTTATACCCGAAAACAGAGGTTTCCACCACTGGAGAGAAGCTTTGGTGTGGGGATGGGCTCAGAGGGTCCCGACAGAGGGCGACACTTTCGTGGTCGCAGAAGGAAGCTTGCTGCAGTCTGAGTGCATCTCCGTGGAGCTCGGCATTTGGACACAGCTCACATGCATGAGTGATGCTCTGCCACCTGCATCTTCTGGCACTTGCGCTACGGGGGCCTTCCTCAAAGCCATGCGCCTCCATCCCAGCGCAATACAGGGCAAGTTCTTTCTTCTACTCACATTCTGAATGAAATACGTTAACTGGCTTAAAAGAACCCAACCCGTTATCAAAAGACTCCAGCATTTTTCCTTTTATTGACTGCTACCTGATATTGAGGAAGGTGTAAGATGTCAGATTCCTGCTGGGACTGGCAGAAGGGGGTGGAGGGAGGCAGGCTGGGTTGCTGGGGTTGAGAGTGTAGACAGAAGCCTGCCATCCGCCGGGGTCTGTGGACTTCAGGGTCCACACGGGCCTCACGGAGAGACAGGTGGCTGCTCTGTCCATCTTCCAATCCGGCTGGCATCGCAGATGCCCGTGCCCGGGGAAGCAGCCATAAAGGCCGTGGCACCTTCTTGTGTCTCTAAGTGTGTGGCATTGTGGCTGCCTTTGATTGTTTGGAGGTTTGCTGTGTTCTCTGAGTGTTTTTCCACACATCTGAAGGGCAATTCTTTGTCAACTGTTACTGCCTTGCTAAAGAATCAGCAATTCACACATATAACAAAGCTCACAACCAAAAAAAGCACATTCACATTTTTTTCTTTCATTTTTATGTCTGAGTACCTCTACCTTGGAAAACCTCCATCTTGTCATATGTGGGCAAGCATTCATGTATTTCAAATCACGTTTTTTCAGGCAGACGACTGTGTAAGTCCTACATGGCCACCCTGCCAGTGTTTCAAGCAGGCCTCCCTCATGTGCTGAGCTATGGCTAGGGGTCCCTGGCTTCTCTCACTTTCTTCCTGATGGCCAGGCACACATTCCTGCCCCAAGACTGGAAGGCTGGCAGACTTGCTCAGGTCAGCTGGTTCAAGAAGGGGGAAAGTTTTGCTCATGTCCAACAGATCATGTAAGATGTTCCTGAAGCTAAACTTCTCTTAGACAGGATGCCTGCAGATGGCACCTTTGCTAACCTTGATTGTGTCTTGAGATACTCACCTTTCCTTCAAAGTGAATGCTCCAATCACCTATATCATACTTCATAGGATGTAAGATATAATTTATATATTCTTGCTCATTTACTCATTTATTCATTTATACTTTTACCCAGCAAGTATTGATCAAGTGCTGAGACATGCTAGGTGCTGGGCTAGTTGTGGAATACAATGGTAAACAACATAGAGAAAGTTCCTGCCCTCAGGAAGCTTATAGTCAGTCATGGGCAAGTAAACAGGTCATTATAACAAAGCAGTGCCCTAAGTGCTATTGCTCTATGTGTGGGAAAACAGGCAACCCAGGGAGCCATGGGTATGAGGGAGGGACAAATAACACGAATGTGGTGAGGCAGGGTGCTAACCCCAGAGCTGAGACCATGCGATGGCTAGGATGTTGCTGGAAGAAGGAAATGGAAGCAAGTTCCAGAGCTCAGAAAACATTCTGAGATGGAACTAGAAGAACCTGGATGTGAAGCGGAAGGGCCAGGGAGGCCACAGAGATGGCTGCTGCTTTCAGGTTTGGGCTACAAATAGATCAATGGAGAAAGAGGAATCCAGAAGTTCAAGTCCGAGGGTGTGTGGGAGGAGGGTGAGTTTCAGAGTCACTAATGCACTAATGGGCCTTTTCTTCGGTAATTCAGAATACTGCTAAGTGAGGATGGCTACTTGGATACCTGGAAATGTTCATGGCTCTAGGTAGCTACCAGGAAAAGACTTCATTTTAATTCTTGTCAAGAACTGTGAAGGATCTAAGATTTTGCTTTCTTTGCAAGTTGACAAGTTAGTCTGCTTAGTTTTATGGAGGCCAGCAGAAGACCAGAGGCTCTGGTGTCAGAGACAAAGGACCACACATTACTTACAGCAATATCTTTTTTCCTGTGCTGGTTTCTCAAATTCCAGTGTTCACAGGGCGGTTTGAAATGGACCAGATGGCACCCACACAAGGCGTTGCATTACAGGTGTGAGGACCCTGACTTTAGGGAATCTGAGTCTTTTATAGTGGGCTGTAAGCAGGCCTGCCATTGTCAACAGAGGGAGACATTGTCTTTGTTATAAGCAAACTTCCCCTTTGCTGCAGAAAGAGGTAGTATCTCTACCTTCCAAGACTGTTCACTGTACGATTATCCTTGGAAATATGTTATGAAACACAGGGCATTAATCCATTCATGAGGGTAGACTCCTTATGACCTAATCACTGCCTAAACATCCCACCTCTTAACACTGTTACACTGACAATTAAAGTTCAACATGAGTTTTGGAGAGAACAGTGAAACCACAGCAGAATGATAGGAATTTTCACCAACTTCTGTTTAATTACTTAACCTCTTCTCTCTTGGGATTGTCAGTAAATGCACTGCTCTTTGGGAAGAATGTGGTGAAAGCAAACAGAGAGAATGGATAAGAAATACTGAATGCTGGCCGGGCACAGTGGCTCATGCCTATAATCCCAGCACTTTGGGAGGCCAAGGCACGCAGATCACCTGAGGTCAGAAGTTCGAGATCAGCCTGGCCAACATGGTGAAACCCTGTCTCTATTAAAACTACAAAAAAATTTAGCGAGGCATAGTGGTGCACGCCTGTAATCCCAGCTACTCAGGAGGCTGAGGCAGGAGAATTGCTTGAACCCAGGAGGCGGAGGTTGCAGTGAGCTGAGATCATGCCACTGCACTTCAGCCTGGGCAACAGAGCGAGACTCTGTCTCAAACAAACAAACAAAAAAAAAAAAAAAAAAAGAAAAGAAAAGAAAAAAAGAAATGCTAAAATCTATGTTTTCCCATGTATTTAATATAAGCAATTATGATTAGCTAATCTCAGTACTTATTTGTAGAGTGTATCATTAACTGGAAAGAAAGAAATCTTGAGCCATTGAAGAAGCTTAGTCTTTCAAACATAAATATTTTTAGGAACTATGAAATTTTTAAATTTAATACTAGATCAAATCAGCAGATAAATGTGTTATGTGGTTCCTTTTAGATGCGGTGTGCATTATTTTACAAGGTAGTTAAAACCTGTTTTATTAAATCACATCATAAAATTTTTATTCCAAGTGTAATCAATACTCATATTTTTATATTAGAAAGTGTTTAATATTTTCCACCTCTTTTTAACAAAAAAATTAAAATTGTTTGCTAGTTGCTGAGTCAGAATATTTTCTTTTCTTTTCTTTTCTTTTTTTTTTTGGAGACGGAGTCTTGCTCTGTCGCCCAGGCTGGAGTGCAATGGTGTGATCTCGGCTCACTGCAACTTCTGCCTCCCAGGTTCAAGCGATTCTCCTGGCTCAGCCTCCCGAGTAGCTGGGATTACAGGTGCCTGCCACCACACCCCGCTAATTTTTATATTTTTAGTAGAGATGGGGTTTCACCATATTGGCTAGGCTGTTCTTGAGCTCCTGACCTCAGGCAATCCACCCACTTCAGCCTCCCAAAGTGCTGGGATTATAGGCGTGAGCCACTGCACCTGGCAATAACATTTTCTATCTATAGCTATATCTACATTTAAGCTTTTCACTTTCTTGGAAATGTTTGATCATGAATAAAGTTATTTCTCATTATTACATGACTCTTAATTATTCACAGATGCCAAACACTGGGGTGCATGCACACATGTGTACCCACCAAAGGACTCCAGGCTATCCTTGCTTCATAAATAACTATAATTTCAGCAACACATAATATTCCTTTATTACAAATCAAGTACAAGAACAGATAGATTTATTTTAGCTTGTTAAACTTTGTGAAATGGTTAAATGAATATTCTATGTCATTCTGATCCTGACTGGTTTTCATAACTCATCTTGCAAGATGGATATCTACTTTTTAGTGACCCCAACAATATTCCTTGGAACACATATTAGCATATTTTGACATTAACAATATTCACTTGTTCTGATTTTTTTTTTTTTTTTTTTTTAGATGAAGTCTCACTCTTGTCATCCAGGCTGGAGTTTAATGGCGCCATCTTGACTAACTGCAACCTCTGTCTCCCGGGTTCAAGTGATTCTCCTGTCTCAGCCTCCCAAGTAGCTGGGATTACAGGTACCTACCACCATCATGTCCAGCTAATTTTATTTTTTTGTATTTTTAGTAGAGAGGGGGTTTCACCATGTTGGCCGGGCTGGTATTGAACTCCTGACCTCTGGTGATCTGCCCACCTCGGCCTCCCAAAGTGCTGGGATTATAGGCGTGAGCCTCTGTACCTAGCCTCTGATTTTAGCTATTGGTGTGAAGACTGAGTTTGTTAAACATTTCACTTTTTCTATAAATTAAATGACTCAGCAGCTTCCATTTGGGTAAGAATATATTTAAAGCACATGATAAAAGTATTTTATCAAGAGATACTTTACTGGCAAAGGTGTATTGAAAATAACAATATTTAAAAATTTTTCAACTCTTTCTAAATGTATTAAATGAAGGGTTTCTAAATTTACAAAATAAAAGGTACAATTAATAGTTATTTGTTAGATCCTCATAAAACCTTTTTGGTATACTTCTAAAAAACTCAAAAGGTAAATTAGCATGCCAATAATTTCATGGCAAAGGGCAAAAAATACTTTTGCTTCTAATTGTTTGTTTCTGAAAATTTTGAAAAATAAAAAGAGTTTTTGATGATAGACTATCATGTGATTTTTGGCATATAACAGCAAATGACTTTTAAAAAATGGAATGATTTTGCTAGAAGACTTTTCCATTGTAATCTACTTATTTATATGAACAAAGTTATTTAATGCTTACATTAATTAAAATGAAAAATGGAAGAAATTCATCTTGAACCCTTATTCCAGCTGTAAGTAGTATGCATCCACAGCACCTCAGTAACTTGGATATTCCCATTGCCATTTTACTTTTTGTTTAACAAATATTCATCAAAACTTACAATGTATTTTTGTTGTTTTGATTAATTGTTTACTACTAATAATTTTAATAATAAGTAGGAAAAAATGTTAATCTCAGAACCTCGTTTTTCATTCTAGAAATTAAAAATTAAAGGCTTTGTACATATTTTCATTACAGAGATATATACTGGATGACCAATAAAAGATTTTCCATTATAAAAACGTATGTTAGAGAATACGAGAAGTGAAATGGACTACTGGGAGTATGAGGCCCGATATAAATCACCCTTTGATAAGGAAGAGCCCATTCATGTGTTTACAAAATGAGTGATGTGGACCCTCTGGTGTTCAGATTCTATTTCTGTCATTTAAAAGATTGCTGTGTCTCTTCTTTTATTAAAAATTTGTCATTATTAGGCCAGGCACTGTGGCTGTCACCTGTAATCCCAGCACTTTGGGAGGCCGAGGCAAGCAGATCACCTGAGGTCAGGAGTTCAAGACCAGCCTGGCCAACATGATGAAACCCCGTCTCTGCTAAAAATACAAAAATTAGCCGGGCATGGTGGCACATGCCTGTAATACCAGCTACTCAGGAGGCTGATAGAGGAGAATTACCTGAACCCGGGAGGCAGAGGTTGCAGTGAGCTGAGATCATGCCACTGCACTTCAGGCTGGTTGACGAGAGTGAAACTCCATTAAGAAAAAAAAACAAAACTGTCAGTTTTTATAATACTCCAGGAGTTTCACTTTTTGCTATTACTTAAGCCTAGGAAAAGTTTTATAGGTGAACTTAAACACTTGTGAGGAGGTACATTGTTTTCAAAATTTTGTACGTGGGGAATATATTATAAGGAAAATAGTTTGAAGACCACCACTCCATACCATTCCAGTAGTAAGCATTGCATTAACTTGCTATTTTACTCAAGATATTTGGCCAGTATGCTATTCCAGTTCAACATTGCCATAGATCACAGGGAAAACGATGAATTATTTTGCTTAAAGTTTTCTGTGTACTTTTTTCCTCTGCCATTATCCCAGGCTAACGTCCACAGTGCAGGGTGAGGGAGGCTGGCATCTGCCTGCTGGGTGTTGGGGAATTTCCCTGAGTTTCTGCTCTGCACCCAGACTCTGTCTTCTTGAAGCCAGAGCCACCCAAGTTGCAGGAACTGGGCTCCGATTCCTCAGAACAACATCCTCTCCAAGGATGGGGTGTGTGCTGACTTGTGTAGACACACGAAGATAATGCAGACTATTCTAGAATCAACACACAATGGGGTCTTTATTTTCCTACTTGTGTAACCGCTGAGTAAGTCATATCATCTCCCGGAGCCTTAATTTTCTCATTTGTAAAACGCGGATTTACAAAGCATCTTTCGCCTCTCTCTTCAGGATTATAGCTGAAGTAGGGCAAGAAAGCTCTTTGAAAAGTTTAATGCAATTTGAAACATGAAAGTCTTCAAGCTCCTAAAATTGGGGGGCATGCTGAAAAAGATTCAGTATCATTTCTTTCTGTAATATATTCATCTTTGAAAATAAAACAAACAAAGACCACGAGTTTGGCGCGGAAAAATACCACGGGTAATGTAGCATGCATGTTTCTGGGGGAAAGGAGAGGGGAGGGTTAAAGAGTTCCTGGGAAGAAGCCCAACTTCTTGGCTGAAATTTACTGAAAGCTTTTGCTCTGCATGATCTTGCTCTCTTGTGCTCAGGAGGAAGAAATGTAACCTTTGGCCAATTGCATTTTTGTTCCACTGGTAACTAGGTTAATGTGAACAGACAGGTCCGGTGAGACAGCATGGAAAGAAATAACACATGGGCTTTTGTGCAGCTGGATATAATGAAGGTACACTGGGTGGAATTCAAAGCTTTGCCCAAAAAAAAGAGACGATTTCACTCTAAAATCATTTTGCAAGATAATATTTTACAAGGAACTTTTTGGACATGCATTATAAGTAGTAACATTCCCATTGTCCTAAAAAACTCCCTGCATGGTTATACCCTATTTTTATCAAGCCATGCTCTGACACCTCCTGCCTGATTGGCGATAATCCCTAATGCAAAGGGTTCCTGTGAAGGTAAGCGAAGTCATTTTGTTAATGTTGTTTATATAGCAGCATTGAGCTCCTACTTTGTGCAGAGAGCTTTACAAATATTAATATGAGCTTCACAAATATTTACAAACATTAGTGCATTAAAAATGTGTTCATTTTAAATATAACAATGTAGGTGTCATTGTTATCCCCGTTTTACTATTGCAGCAATGGAATTTCAGAGGTGTCAGGGGCCGGCTCAAGGTCACTGATGAATCAGGACCCGCTTATCCAACTCTCTCTGCCTTCAGAGCTCTCTTGACTTTTCTGCATCACTTCCTTTACCAGGAATGACATTTAAATTATTCCAAAATGTAAAATATAGGTAGTTTTCCAGGCAGTTGTATTTATTTCTGGATTTTTTTTTCCCCAAATAAAATCTGTAACTACATGAAAACTCTCCAGGATTTCCTTTCCTCATGAAGTGTGTGGTTTCCTCAAGAACTGCTTGGGAAGCCCTGAGGCCGCAATAAACCCCCTCCTCCCAGCAATGACTTGGGGAGGAGGGAGTGGGGGAAGACAGAGAGCAGGGGGTGGGATGGGAGGGGCAGCAGGAGGGGTGGGATGGGAGGGCAGAGAGGAGGGGGTGGGATGGGAGGGCAGAGGCCGGCGCGAGAAATCAGACAAATCCGTTCAGAGAACCAGATCAAATCCGGAATCTGCAAAATCAGACCAGGCGAGATCGAATCTCGGAATCAAGGCCATCAGGCATTCCGGCAAATCGCCAGATCAGGCAGAAAATCACGACAAAGATCCGGAACAAAATGAGATCGGAGACAAAGAAAAGAAGAAAGCGGATCGATGGACGAAATTGAAGGAAAGATCGAAGAACAAAGAGAATTAGGATCCGGAAGAACAAAGGAAGGAAAGGGCAGGATCGAGGAGAACAAAACAAAGAGAGTGAATCGGAGGAACCTGCAATGCTCATCAAATTAAGTTCAATCCTGGACAGATATGAAGTTCAGTGGCAGACGCCAGGCGATTCGTAGTTAAATTTTGGGAATTTACTTAATGTCCTGGTAGGTTCCTGCATTCTTGAACTGCTTGGGTGAATGGCTGTGATTTGAAAGTGAGGATGGGAGAGAAAGAGAGAAAGGCATGACGGGAATGTGGGTCAAATTGAAACTCCTGCTCTGACCTCATCCCTTCCAAGGGCTGACTCTTATTATCTTGGTTGGCTACTTGCAGGCATCTCTATACACAGGGCACCTGGATTAAGAGCCATTCCTCAGGGTCTCCTGGCTATTGAAATGTCTGTATTCGTAAGAGCAGCTTTCATTGTCTGAAATTGACCTTTCCTCTCTCTTTACATGTTAGGCTCGACCTGGTATTCACTTAGGGAGACCAGTCACCCTCTGCAGCTCTGTCTCACTACTGGGTACAGTGAAGAGGTTTACAAGTTTGGTAGCAGAGCCTATGAAGATAACAACTAAGGTGGTTCTGTTACTGTCACAGTCACCCCGTTATCCAAGGCGGATATGTTTCTAGACTCCCAGTGGGTGCTGAAATCATGGGTAGTACCGACCCCATATATGCTGTTTTTTCCTATACATACATGCCTATGATGAAGCTTAACTTATAAATTAAGCAAAGTAAGACATTCGCAACAGTGCTACAGCAGAGCAGGTATAATGGTGCCAGGACCGCGACATGAGCTACGTGAATGTGAACTTCCTCTCTCTCTAAATATCTCATTGTCCTACGCTCATCCTTCTTCTTGTGATCTGTAGATCTGCTATCCCAGATGGCTACTAAGTGACTTCTGGGCATACGGTGTCCACAGCGTGGAGATCCTGGACAAAGGGAGGATCCACATCCAGGTGGGAGGGTGTGAGATTTCATCGCACAACTCAGAACAGTGAGCAATGTAAAACTTAGGAAGTGTTGATCTGATTCCATTTAATATCTTCGGGCCTCGGTTGACTGTGAGTACCTGAGACTGCAGGAATCGAAACCACGGATAAACGGGGACTTCTGTATGCGTTTTGGCAGTGACTGGTGGGGTGGATGCCACAAAGCAGGGGAGCCTGGGCTGGGCTGGTTGCTGTCTGGAAAAGGGGCCCCCTTTGGCTTTTTACACGGGTATGGCCAGAGGATGTGGCCTCACCTGAGCTGGGACAGGCTGTGTGTAAAAACCAAGCATCATAATTCTGATATCGTATATTAACGTGTTCCTGAAAGGAATATTAAATAATGCCTTTCTCAAAGTAGTAACATGAGTGTATCTACTAAGCTCACCTAAGAGGGGCTAGTCTGTGACATGCAGAAAATAAGCAGAATGTAGTCAAAGGCAGATTTTGAAAGTGACCATTACGTGACTATTAAAATAAAGAATACCTTTTCCCAAATAGGAATACGAGCGTATCTACCAAAGGCAGGTTGCTGGTTACTACTTGATTGGTAAACGTTTGTTTATTCTTCCCTTGTAATTGACACAGTTATTACACGAGCCCACGTCTATCCTCATCTGTTTAAATACAGAGCTGGTGTGAGTCGTAGGAAGACAGGATGATGGTATGCGGGTCTGTGGTGCTATATTCCATGGGTTAATATAATCTGCACATCATTTAGCTAATCCACCAAGGGAGCTGGTCCGTCCCAGAAGTTTTGTTTTTAAATTGAATAGTCAATGTTCTTGTTTTCTGACAAATTCACTTACAGGGAGAATTCCGTTAATTATTATTATTTTTTTCTTTGAGACGGAGTCTCACTCTGTCTCCAGGCTGGAATGCAAGGGAATGCAATGGCGCTGTCTCGACTCACTGCAACCTCCGCCTCCTGGGTTCAAGCGATTCTCCTGCCTCAGCCTCCTGAAGAGCTAGAATTACAGGCATCCACCACCATGCCCAGCTAATTTTTGTATTTTTAGTAGAGACGGGGTTTCACCATGTTGGCGAGGATGGTCTCTATCTCTTGACCTCGTAATCTGCCCACCTCGGCCTCCCAAAGTGCTGGGATTACAGGTATCAGCCGCCATGCCCGGCTGAATTCCGTTAAATTTTATATTCAGCATGTAGAGCTGAAGACACACTTTATACTCATAGATTTTCTTACTTTCACTCAGAAAGGAAGGGAAAACAGTACAATTCGGCGAAATAGGAAAATGAAATCTTTCAATGCATGGGTCATGTAGAAACCGAGAGAGAAGAGAAAATGGAAAAATAGATGATGGATGTTGTTAAGGAATTAGTGAACCGTTAAGTCCTCTATCATTATTAGATATTCGGGTGAGCATCCCGCATGTAGCTATTTGACCAATGCTCCTTGTAAATTGGCTTAGGAAAATTAACAACATACATTGTATTAAACTGATGCGTTTGCCTTTTACGGAAAGCAAGGAATAGACAGAGCCATTTTGTTTAAGAAATATAAGCACATGAGAGGCTTAAAAAGGTAGGGGTTGTATGCTCTCAGCACTGGAGCTAAATTCTTAAATGGAAACTGTTCTTTTGGCAATTTCAGAGTAGGCTATCTCAAGGTGATTGCTACAGACTCAAATTTTAAGTGGCATTTCTTTCAGAAACAGAAGGAAGGTCAATCTCACTTTCGAAAAGAGAAAGTAAGGTGACTCTTGTCATAGTAACATAATGTAGCAGGTCCCAGGTGTAATCCGGAGGAAAAGGCAGACAAGGTCCTGCGACGCCGCAGCTGAAAGGAAGCTGACGCCAAGGAGCTTCTCAGAAGAACAATGACTCATTAGGCCCGGGCTCATGGCAGGTGCGGGCTCCCAACAACTGGCCTCCCTCCAAAAACACGGAGGAAATCACGGGGGCAGAGCCGGGAAGGAGGCTGCAACCCTGGCCTGATGGGGAGCTCTCCTAGCAGGCTCAGGGTAATCAGAAAAGTGCTTTGGAATCACAAAATTAAAAAACAAGTGTCAGCTGTGGGAGATGTAGAAATGCAAATAAGTACGAATGCAAATAGGCCGGATAAATGGAAGTGTGCAATCACCCAAAGCTCTGTTTACAACCCGAAGGCAGCTCCATCTGTAATTATCTGGGCGCCATTAACTGCGTGGGAGCAGCTCTCAAGGGGTACAAGAGAGATACCACCTGAAGTGAAATGTCCTCTCTTCCCCGTGATGAAGCCAGATCTCCGACAGCATTCCATCTACACTGAACTAAACCAGTTTGTGCCAAAGGGCTAGAAGTGTACCTTTGGTGAAATGAGGAAGCTGGATTTTTATTACTTACTGTGCATCTTAAAGTAATTCTTGCCATTAATTAAGAAAACAGATGATAAGAGATTTGGCTTCCATAAACATGTGCTGAAAGCTACCACATCATTGAGTTTAATTATGCAAGCAACCTCGTGGGGCAGGTGCTATGAGCTCTGATAGACTTGGTCAAGGTCATCCAAGTAGAGCTGAGATTCGAGCATCAGTATTTTGGGCCTATGTGTTTACTCTTACCATTCTGTCAGAAGTTCTCAGTTGACAATGTCTGGAGACATTTTTCATTGTCACACTACAGAGTGCCACTGGTGTCTAGCAGACAGAGGCCAGAGACTCTGCTAAGCATCCTACAATGCAAAGAACAGTCCGCCTGACAAAGGATTATCCCACCCCAAATGTCCAGAATGCTGACACGGAGGTTGAGAAGCCCGGCATTTCCCCACTGCCGCCGCTGGGAGGCTGCCTCTCAGGATAGATTGAGTTGTTCTGCAAAGACATGGTCGGCAGACACAGAGGGTTCCCTCACCAGGGGTCTGGGAGTTGCTGGAAACGGATAAGAAAATCCTAGTTCTACCTCGCAGACAGGGGAGGAATTGAAGAGGTGAGGCACTAAAAATTCATAACGTCTCTATCACGAATGCATTCTCAGATTGCTTGGATCTAAATTGCCCTTTCCAAACCCGAGAGATATTTCCAATGCCACCTGAAGGTCCTGAGAGCTCCCTGACATCACTCAGGACTGAAGGTAGAAGGTAGAACGGTCCTGGGTTTTCTGAGGGTTCTTTATTTGTCTTCCAGACTATTAAAGACCAGCATCTCTCTGGAATACAAATAAGAGTGTAATGTGATAAGAGGCTGAACTGAAGGTGTCCCTAGAAAATTTAAGACTAAAATGTCAGCTGAAAGACAAAAGAGAAAGATGGGATTGTTCTTGCAAAATCTCATTGGTAAAGAGAGAGAGGATTTTCCGAACAAAAATGTTCTGAACTAAAAGCATCTCAGAGGGATTTTTGAATTTCAACCAGCTAAACACCATCAGGGGTTCTTGGGGGGGTTAGTCAAATAAAGTCAGAAAGAGCCTGTCTGCAGCACAAAACACAGCACAGCCAAAGGTGTGACCACCCCGGGAGGAGCGGGAGAGAACCTGGTGAAGAGCAAGAAAGAGCAGCTCAGCTCCGCGGAGAAGCGTGGTGCTCAGCCATCACTGCTCCAGGGTGAAGAGAAGCGCAGTCCATGGCAGTTTGGGATGTGGCTGGAAGCCCTGCGTCACAGTTCACATATTTACTAATTTTACTGATTTGTGAGCTACAGAAAGAGTCTGGGGTCCTGTCCAGGTGCGGTAGTTCACGCCTACAATCCCAGCACTTTGGGAGGTCGAGGCGGGCGGATCACTTGAGGTCAGGAGTTTGAGACCAACCTGGCCAACATAGTGAAACCCTGTCTCTACTAAAAATACAAAAATGTGTTGGGCGTGGTGGCACGTGCCTGTGATCCCAGCTACTTGGGAGGCTAAGGCAGGAGAATCGCTTGAACCTGGGAGGCGGAGGTTGCAGTGAGCTGAGATCATGCCACTGCACTCCAGCCTGGGTGACAGAGCAAGTCTCTGTCTCTAAAAAGAAAAAAAAAAAGAATCTGAGGATCTCGGGTCCTGAGAGCTCCAGTTCTTCACCGCAGTTCCCGGAGCTGCTCCTGCTGATACAGATACTGCTGCCAAGGAATCCCAGGGGCCTTAGAGTCCCGGGAAGGGCCAAGGCTGCAGCTGCTGCCTCCCTGGGAGCTCCTCAGCCATCCGGCATCTTCCCTCCCTCCGTCCCTGGCCTGCTGTTCTGAGTCTCTGAGAAGAGGGTCTGGCAGCTGGGAAAGGTGCTACCATGGAGGAATGGTCTTCAGGAAGTGGATAAAGCTGGCCCTGCCTCACGCCAATCAGCCCAGCAGGCAGGGAGGACATCGCCAGTGAGTCTCTGGTTTTCACTTCAGAAGTTATGGAGACGATGTAAGACGAAATACTGTTCAGTGGGCTAATGCAGCCACACGAGTCAGTTTTATTTTCATCCCTACTTTAGTAAACATACATGTGCCAAGCTGGCTCTGAATTATTTAAAATTACAGCAGTCAGAAGAGAGACCTTCTCAAAGTCTGTCAGAAAGATTTTTAATCATCTTTAAGTAAACTTCAATTTCTCTGAAATTGAAGGAGAATTATTTCTCCACTTCAAAAGTCAGTACAGAGTCATTGAAGGGGCTTTCCATCTCTTACGATAAGTAAAAACATAAAATGATTAGCACAAAAAATACACCATGAAATGAGTTTAAAGTCCTTAATCTTGAAGGCTAGATGTAAGACACTATTCCTTACTGTCCACAAACAGGTTTATGTTAGTGATCATAACAAATGGCTTTTATTCAGAACCATTCCTCAGTATGATTTTTAAATCTTGGGCTTCATCTTTTGGATAATTCACATGACCTTGTCCTTAGTGGGCAAGTACAAGAAGGTACTGAATAGCGTGCCGTTCCCTACCACCGAGAGGAAGGCAGCACTGCTTGTATCTAAGGTGGCGACCTGGACCAGGGGTGGCCTTTGCTGGCTTGGACTGGACGGGCTGGACTCCCCGCTGAAGGTGGCTTGGAATTTAGCTGTTCCTTCGGGGCCCTGCTTACACACAAACACCCATGAATGCTTTTCAATGAAGTTGCTAGAATGCAGCCATGGAGACGAACAGCTTACGGAGAGCCTCTGCCAGCATGCAAAAGAGAGGCTCTCTTCCCTTTCAGTTTGGACATTGTAACAACTAAACATAACATTTATATCGTTCTCTGTCAGCAGTTTAACATAAACCCTCTCATTTACTGCTGATGTGTCCACCCTGCTCCTTAGGCAAGTCACTCTCCCCAGTGCACAGATGAGGAAATGGGGTCTCTGAGAGGTTAACTGACCTGCTCGAGGTGAGGAAAATTAGTAGGGATTAGAATCAGGGAGCGAGGCTGGGCACGGTGGCTCACGCTTGTAATCCTTGCACTTTGGGAGGCTGAGGTGGGTGGATCACCTGAGGTCAGGAGCTTGAGGCCAGCCTGACCAACATGGAGAAACCCCGTCTCTACTAAAAATACAAAGTTAGCTGGATGTGGTGGTGGTGCATGCCTGTAATCCCAGCTACTTGGGAGGCTGAGGTAGGAGAATTGCTCGAACCTGGGAGGCGGAGGTTGCAGTGAGCCGAGATCGCGCCATTGCACTCCAGCCTAGGCAACAAGAGCGAAACCCCGTCTCAAAAAAAAAAAAAAAAAAAAAAAAAAAGAAAGGAGTGAAGTTCCTCCAACACACGTGGTCTTGTACTATGTCAGTGTGCCTTACCACATGCCCTGCATGGGGCCGGGGAACTGGCGTGCCTTGCCTAAATCAAGTGCAAGAGTTTGATGGTACCACGAAGTGCCGCGGGGTGTGGGGAGCCTGAGAGGTTCTCATGCAACGTCCACTGGAAGATAAGTTCATTGTCACACAGACTTTGTAACATTGTAAGGAAAGAAGCCTGACAGTAGTTTTATAAATCACACCATACAAAATTAGTAATCGTAAATAGATAACTCAGAGTGGACAGTACATACTGCAATTTACAACAACAACCAGTTCTTTTTAAAATGGTCATAACCAAAACGAAACAAAAAAGAGAGAAAGAAATCCTCCGCAGTCATTAGTTCAGTCAGTTTTACCTTTGGTAGAAATAAATGTGCTTTGGCTGCTAATATTACTGCTGCCTAAACTGACGCCCCGGTAGGCAGAGCCAAGGGGTTAATGGAAAGAGTGGAGCACGCTGAGCATTTTGCCATCACAGATGCTTCTCTAAGCGTCTCTAGCTCAAGTAATAACGGAGCTGCTTAATTGCAGTCATTAAGGAGCCTGTGACTTTAAATGACAAAGGTAGAGATGCTGGCATCAGCAGCCTGTTAGCATTTAATTTACATGAAATTTCATTCAGTGTGCAAGAACTAACTAGGACTGCCAGGCTTAGGCGTTAGGCAGACAAAGAGCAAAAGCGTGGGAGGCTGGGTGGGGCCCGTGAGCTCTGGAGTTTCTGGCTCCCGGACTGGGAATCTGCCAGGCCAGGCCCAGCGGGTGGGAGCTGCAGATATGACTTCTTCAGGATCCATCCCAGAGCAGCTTCATGGGATGGGCCTGGCTGAGTGAGCTTCCTAAGGAAACCCTCTTGCCTGGAAGAGGCTCCCAATGATCTGTCAACTTGTCCTTCCTATTTAGCAAATGATTGAGATTCTCTTCCATAAAGACACATTCTCTGATGAACAGAATATGCTCTGTAATGGGTTTAGCCAAAGCATCTCCACCACTTCCCTCCAGAAATGTGTATGTCTGTGCGAAGTCCTCAAGGTCATTAGATCTCATGAATTTACTCCGGCATTTCCATTTCCATGCATTGTTTTTCAATTTAGACTAACTAGTGCTTGGGGTGCTTGCCATGCTCCAAGAAGTCCCTGCAGCCCCTGGTTAGTGGGAGATGCAGAGCAGGCATTCAATCAGCAAATATTAATTGACGTGGTGAGGTTGTGCTCTGAAAAGCTGAGTTCCTCCTGAGAGGCTAATTCACTGTGCCCAGCCTGTCTGCGGGTAGCGAGGACTCCTGAGTAACAGCGAGCTTTGGACGAGCGCTACCGCGTGGCGGTGGAAACATTTGTTCCCCTTGATGAATGAAACGGCACTCTTGACATGCTGTATGGACAGAATCTTTACATGTAATTTATTTTGCATTTCAATTGCTTTGACAAAAGCCTTCCTGTGGTTTTGGCCAGAGGTATTTGTTATCAGTAATGGATTTATTCCTGTTTTGCTAGCGTAAGTAATATTTATTTAAAAAAAAAGCCAGTACCTCTCCGGTCTGCATTTTCATTTATCCTTAGCATGGTCTTTTCTAATAAGGGTGTTTGGCACAATATCTATTTTTTTTTTTAAATTTCTAGGTAACCCCTGCCTATATTTTACTCTGGATTCCAAGAGTATACTGGGCTTCAGGGACCAGATGCCAGGGCTGACATATCTGCCTAAAACCCATAATTCTTTTTTTTTTTTTTGAGACGGAGTCTTGCTCTGTCGCCCGAGCTGGAGTGCAGTGGCCAGATCTCAGCTCACTGCAAGCTCCGCCTCCTGGGTTCACGCCATTCTCCTGCCTCAGCCTCCCGAGTAGCTGGGACTACAGGCGCCCGCCACCTCGCCCGGCTAGTTTTTTGTATTTTTTTAGTAGAGACGGGGTTTCACCATGTTAGCTAGGATGGTCTTGATCTTGTGACCTCGTGATCCGCCCGTCTCGGCCTCCCAAAGTGCTGGGATTACAGGCTTGAGCCACCGCGCCCGGCCAAACCCATAATTCTTGAACTTGACATGCTCAGCCTCTCCAAAGCCCCAGCGCTGACATGAGTGTGCAGCAGTCAGACAGGAATGGGGAGATGGGGCTCAACTTTCTGATGGCCACTTAGAGGCTGTCTGACCCATGAAGGCAGGACCGTAAAACATACACCACATGCGACCTGCTGGTGCTCGGCGCTGACCCAGGGGAGGAGGGCCACGTGGGCTGGAATGCAGTTGCTGAGGGCTCATGAAGGGCTCAGGGGTGGCCCTGGCCACCGAGTCAAGCAGGGTAGATTGATTGGAGAAGCTGAGAGCTGAGGCTCACCCTCCCCTTTCTCCTACACATGGACACCTTGGAGCGGAATAAGGGAAGACTGTCTTTTCTCCAAGCTTGAAGGAAGATGTCTGTGACCCTTTTCCTGGACTTCAAGGCATCTAAGTGTCCGCTGGCTGCCATTCCATCAGCTGACAGGGCAGCAGGAGAGAGAGGCCACCTGTATCATCCACCTGGGCTGCAGCTGAATGGGACCAGTGCAGCGTGCTTGAGGCCAGCTGCCCCGCGCCGGGTCTGCGTGTCATAGGGCAGAGTGCATGGTCTCCCTTCAAGTGCGGGGCTCGGTGACTGCACAGAGTGATGAGCTGGGCCCACTTTCCTGCTGTTGGACACCAGCAAAGAATACAAGGGGTTTCCTTCCCCTCCCCTCCCCTTCCCTTCGCTTCCCTCGACAGCCTTGCAGGGTGGTGGTTTCCTTTGCCCGGAGAGTTCAGAGGTCTTAGTTCTGGAAAGCCTCCTGTGGGGAGATGGAGTGATGGGGATACGCACCAGAGTAGAGAGGGCAGCAGCATAAACAAAGAGGATAGGCAAACTGTTTGAGCCCAGGAGTTTGAGACCAGCCTGGGCAACATGGTGAAACCCTGTCTCTATAAACAATATGAAACTTAGCTGGGTGTGGTGGCACATGCCTATGGTCCCAGGTACCTGGAGGGTGGGGTGGTGGTGGGGTGGCGGGAGGATCATCTGAGCCTGGAGAGGTTGAGGCCGCAGTAAGCTAGGATTGTATCACTGCACTCCAGCCTTGGCAACAGAGAGAGATCCTATCTCAGAACAAAACAAAAAAATCGGAGAAGGGATTTCTCTGATTTCTCCGATTTCTCCCTTTGGGAAGGGAGGCTTGGAGACTGCCTGGGGCTGAGCAGGGAACACCATGCTTACAGGCCTTTGGGGAGGTTTCGAGATCCAAGTGTGACTTGAAGGAACTGGGAGACGCCAGTAGACACAGTGACACAAAGGGGCCTGGCTTGGGACCTGTGCAGCTGTGGGAGGGGAAAGGCCCTCCCCGCTACCAGCTACAGATTCTGGTGCCCTGAAGCCTGGCGTCTGAGCCAGATCTGACTTTGTGTAGAAACATAAAAGGAATAGGATGTTTGTGATGGCTGGTCATGGAGGAATTCATACCTGTTCCTGGAGCCCTCTATTTTTAACCTTGTTAACCTGAACTATATTTTAAAATTTAAACTAAATGCAGCCTCTTTTCTACCCATGATTTATTAGACCTCCCCTTTCTATCAAATTAAAGCTCTGCACAAATGAAACAATTTATCCTCATCAAATGTATAACCATCCTCCCACACTGGGAATATGGAGCCAGGAGTGAGGGAGGTTCACGTGGGAGGCAGCAACTGCAGAACAGACAGCTCTTTGGATTTCTTTAAATTGCCATTTCATTCCATCCATCAACCCATTTTTCTGCTGTATACATAGAAAAAGACAATAACCACTCCCTCAACCAAATATTCCTACATTCAGTTAAAAGCTACTCCGTACCCCAGGACGTGGGAGCAGCTCCTGTCCTTCCCAGGTAAAAAAGTGGGTTTTTTTCCCCCTTAAGGCTAATAGGATTTCTTTTCTGTTAGCTACGGGTAGGTGACTTCTTAATGATCTTTAAGGAAAGAAGCCAATACGAGGAAAATATCCTTTTTTAATCCCATTTTCCTTCTCACCCCACGCTGAGCGTTACTATAGCAACATCTTTCCTGCTACTAGGACAGTTAAGTCCCCCTGTGAAGTTAACCGAAAGCTGCTTTTTCACTCAGAGAAGGGGCTGCTGTTCACTGACCAGCTTTTCCCTGCATGTCTAAATTCTTCAATTCTCTCTGACATGCTTAATCTAGGGTTTCCTGGGGCTAAACCCTAAAATTCACTTCGAAACTCCTAACAGCAGAATTCCCCAAACCTTTTCAGAACTGAACTCATTAGAAATGAATTTACATTTTGATTTAGTTATAAATAACTTTTCTTCTGTGTATTGGTTTAAGTTTAGAAAAGGCCCCCTGCAAGGAAGACAAGTTGGGGAATAATCTCCCGTACTCCTCTGCCATCCTTTCTTTCCTTCCTTTCCTTGGGACGGAATCTCACTTGGTCACCCAGGCTGGAGTGCAGTGGCGCGATCTCGGCTCACTGCAAGCTCCACCTCCCGGGTTCACGCCATTCTCCTGCCTCAGCCTCCCGAGTAGCTGGGACTACAGGCGCCCGCCACCTCGCCCGGCTAATTTTTTTTGTATTTTTAGTAGAGACGGGGTTTCACCGTGTTAGCCAGGATGGTCTCAATCTCCTGACCTCATGATCTGCCCACCTCGGTCTCCCAAAGTCCTGGGATTACAGGCGTGAGCCACCGCGCCCAGCCTCCTTTTTCTTTTAAAATATACATACATACAGATAAAAAGAAAAGAAAATTTCAGGACCTTCCGAATTTCTTAGGCCTAGAGGAAAGTTAAGCTCTGGAAATGCAGTCATGAGAGCAGGCTGATTTTCCTCTCTGGTGCCTGACTGCTGCTTTCTGACTTTTGTGTTGAGATCTTAGACATCAATCAGACTTCTAGCCTTCATTCAAACCAGAGGTAGAGACCTTGGTCACTGTTACCTCTTTAGAGTAAAATGCTAAGCAACCCCCTTAGAGTGAAATCAACAGTGGCCCACCAAATCTTACATCTGTGTGTTAGCCGTTGTACGGAAAGCGCTGTGATTCTATTCAGCACCTCCATTTTACCTCCACGAAAGATCTTTACTTTTCCCCACACCAGGAATATTTCACTGGATTCTTGGAACATCAGAAATTCACCATTCTTCGGTGTCTGCGTATCTCTGAATGGCCGCTCTCACACAGCACTTGACTGAATTATTTTAACTGTATCTTAAGCATTTTGATTATTTTAGATGGACTTATACACATGCATATACACATGTGTAATGAAATGGTTCTAAAACACAGAAAATACAAAGACCAATGTAATCAGGACTCACATACCCACATCTTAGATTTCATGCTGATTTTGGGGGGGCATTTTTGCTTCCAATTTCTAAAAAGCAAAGGTTACAGACATAAAGATCTTGTTATTCTCTTATCCCTTTTTCTTCCCTCTTTCTTCTCTTCCCTCTCTTTCTTTGTCCCCCGAGGTAGCATCTATGCTGACGTTCCTGTATATCTTTTCCATCCAAATCTTTACACCTTTGCTCCACATTATGTGCAAGGCTTTTATCTGCTTCCTCCTACTTTGTGGGGGCAGGAGGCTGGACATCTCTGGCTGGAAAGGCACTCCCTGCAAATCTGGGAAGCCGTGAGCCACAGGAGCCTTAGCTGTTCCTCTACCCTTTCATTTATTTGCTGGAAAATCCTTATAAGCTGGAATCCAAGTTAACCTTCCCAAATGAGTGGGACTATTATTTTAAAATAAAAGCGTGCAAGGTAGAGGATGACTTTGGGACTCTGGCAACACAGGAAGCCCGGCGCTTTCTCTCCAAAGTCGCAATAAAAAGTGGTGCATCTGAGATGCTGACTGCTCAGAATAAAGTGACAAGGGGTCCATAGGTGGCTGGCTTACTTACAGGTGTTATGAATGAGACCATCAGGGCTCAGGTAAGAACATCGTCTGGGATAAATGGTTTGTGCTTATTGATCTGGACCTACCTGACAGAAAAGAAGCTGTGTGTATTATTATTACGATTACTTGGTTTATGCTTGCAATTTATAGTTTGTATGCTCAGTCAATTCTGCCAATACAAAATAGTAATACCCCAGTTTCAAAATCCGACATTGGATTTTGTCCCACGATTTAGCATGTCCTCTAAGCAAAATAACTGACAAACCAGGTCACTTGCCTTCAACAACTTAAAACACAAGTAACTAGGGAGAAAAACAAACAAAGAAACATAAACTCAAGAAGGTTTCAAGACTGACACAGAGAAAAATCTCTTTTCATCTTTCCTTATGTACTCTCCCACTGCTCAGCATGGGCCCCAGGGAAAGGTGATTTTCTTCAAAGAAGGTGACTCTGAAAGTACTCAGGGCCGTAATATGTGAAATGTCTCCTCGTGTTTGTCAAAAAGACTCCCTTTTCATGTTCATATTCCGTGGAAATCTAAGTCAAAGCAACAATAAAATAAGCTGACCAATAAGTGCACATGGTGAAGAGGCTCAGCCAAGAAAAACTGTTTGGTAGGTGCTGACAACTGGTATCTAGACCTCAAAGAGGACATCAGAACCAAAGTAGAGACTTGTCCCACCAGAGATGGCGGGTGTTGGACTGAGTCAGTGACAGTGAGGCACTGACTAGACTTCTGTAACCAGCCATACTTTCTAGTTTATAATGACATTTATGGTTATTGTTCTACATAGACAGGTGTGGGGAAGCAATGAGAAAGTGTAGGAAAACAGAAGCACTGGGAATGGAACATCTTTGGTTTCTCCATTTCAATGCACTGCCAGGACCCCCACACCCACCCATGAGACTTTAGCTGTTCCAGAGCCAAGGGTGCCTGCCTCTTTGCTGATCCATTACTCATCCTCCCTACAGATGCCTCATAGCTTTGGTTCACAAGAGGTAAGGTACAGGTGGTCTGGCTGCCTGCATTATCCACCAACCTCAAAATACACGGGGAAATGAAAATGAGCAAACTGTTGACTCCTTGAGCTTAAGCAGGCCTCGTTGTGTTCCTTTATACCTTTTTGAGTCTCTCCTAAGGTCAGAGAGAGGAGTGAAGGGGGGGAAGGTATATGGCCAAAGGAGGACTTGCCCTGATTGCCATTGGCAAAGATGCTGAGCCTTAGGGACCATCCAGAGGCATGCAGGACCCCTGCTGCAGCATTCTTGAAAAATGATGTCTTCCTACGCCTCCCCGACTCAACCAGAAGCTCACTGGTGAGAACACGTCCCATGTTGCGCAGCTCCATCTATTGTGAGAACTTCTGCTCTGCCGGCTGCCTCTGACATGCCACATGAAAGTGATACCATTTACCCCACTTTGCAATACATAACAATCTGCACTGCTGTTTCCAATGCCCAGTTGTTTTCTTGCCTCCTCAGTATATCTATAAACCACTCATACTATGATTTACTTAATGTTTTATCTCTCTCTCTCTCTTTTTTTTTTTTTTTTTTTTTTTTGAGACAGAGTCTTGCTCTGTCGCCCAGGCTGGAGTACAGTGGTGTGATCTCAGCTCGCTGCAACCTCTGCCTCCTGGGTTCAAGCAATTCTCCTGCCTCAGCCTCCCAAGTAGCTGGGACTGCAGGCACCTGCCATCATGCTCAGCTAATTTTTATGTTTTTAGTAGAGACAGGGTTTCACTGGGTTAGCCAGGATGGTCTTGATCTCCTGCCCTTGTGATCTGCCCACCTTGACCTCCCAAAGTGCTGGGATTACAGGTGTGAGCCGCTGCGCCCAGCTTGTTTTCTTAATTTGATTAAAGTTATTCCAAAATAAATATCATACCATTAATGTAAATAGAAAACACTGAATTGTGTGACTTGCCACACACAGAAGACAACTGCAGAAAATCAGTGATATGAACAACAGGAAAGTCAAACACTTTTGCCTGTGGAAGAGCCCAGGGCCTACTTTCTTTTTTTTAAAGAGGCAGGTAAGCAGGTAACAGAGAAGCCTCGAGGACTAGAACAGAACTGATGGAAAGAGAACTGGCAAGGGGCTAACTTCTGCATGATGTATTTCCATGCTGACAGCCAGGGCCCTGTGAGTGGCCCAGTGGCCAAAAGAAGCTACTTTCAGAAGTAGTACTTAGCACCCGCCCTTAGTGATCACCATATTTCAGGTAAGACTTGTTCTCTAGGTTAATTACAGTGGAAACCTGATGGAACTTGACAGTCGGTGTGTTAGAGGGGTTTCTCTTCCTGCCAGTCTGCAACCTAAAGGAAATGCTGCATTCTCTCTCCTAAGAATGAGAACATTCTCAGAAATGCCCTTGAAGTGACTATGAATTCCAGAATACGGTGTGAATTAATTCATTTGGTTTTAGTTTACTTTGGAGAAAGTCCAAGCTGTACACATGTTGAAATAAATCAGAGGCCTGTTTACAAATGGAGTCACCATTTCTTAGTGTGGAGTGCTATTGCTCTTGGGCCCCAGCACTGCAGAAAATCATCTTGAACACCTCCCAAGGCCAATCTCCCAGTGTAACAAATGAACTATTAAAAACAGGGGTCTCTTTTATCCTACCATCATCTCATTTCCAGAAAGAGTAGCTCCAGTTCCTTCAATGACTTCCATGAGAAGACCTCTCTGGAGAGGGCTGAGCATTGTCTTCTGTCAGCTCCCTCTTGATTCTGGGACCAAGCATTGGATATACACTTAGGATGTGGCCTGAGGAGCATAGGCAGACCGCTGAGAAGCCTTCCTTGTGCCTGTCACTACACTTCCATCAACAGACTCCATCAACAGGAGGCAAGGCAGCCTCAGGATGCCACCTGCCCATGGCCTGCCTGAGGGAACCTGCTGCCCACAGCCTCTACTCCCAGAGGGACCTACCCAGTCCCAAAGCTGAGGCACCACCCATCCTTGAATGGCCACAGTAACCTGTCTCAGGAATATGGGCAAGATGATTCCAAGAGAAAGTGGCAGTCAACAGTGGTTTTGTACAATGCGGATAGATATTGGAAAGGCCATCCAGGATACGTCATTTGCAAGCTCGGGTGGACAGGGAGCTGCCAACAGTGACAGCAGGTGGTGCATGAGTGAAACTTAAGAGAATTAGGGGTCTGCTTTGGTCTTGGCAGATTTCCTGGTCAGTCCATGGAACCCTCAAAATAAGTCCCTTAATTTTGTAGAAAACTGGTGTCACCTTTAAACATTGTAAACTGCAATTATAAATTTAACACATTCTCTTTTTTTTTTCTTTTTTTGAGATGGAGTCTCACTCTGTTGTCCATACTGAAGTGCAGTGACATGATCTTGGCTTACTGCACCCTCTCCCTCCCGGGTTCAAGCGATTCTCCTGCCTTAGCCTCCTGAGTGGCTACTTGGATGACAGAGCCATGCAGGTAGCTAATTTTGTATTTTTAGCAGTAGAGATGAGGTTTCACCATGTTGGCCAGGCTGGTCTCGAATTCCTGACCTCAAGTGTTCCACCCATCTCAGCCTCCGAAAGTGCTGAGATTACAGGCATGAGCCACTGTGCCCAGCCTTAACGCATTCTTTGTTTTTTTTTTTTTTTTTTTTTTTGAAGTGGTTCTGGCTCAATCGCCAAGGCTGGGTGATGGCAGGTCTGTCCTGCAGCTCCGCCTCCCGGGTTTCATGTTCTCACTGCCTCAGCCTCGAGTAGCTGGGACTACAGAAGTAGCCACGCCACCTGGCCAGCTGGTTTTGTATTTTTAGTAGAGGCCGGGGTTTCCGTGTTCGCCAGGATGGTCTCGATCTCCTGACCTCGTGATCCGCCCGTCTCGGCCTCCCAAAGTGCTGGGATTACAGGCTCGAGCCACCGCGCCCGGCCAACACATTCTTAAGTACTTCCAAAGTCTGATTTAAAAAATAGTTTTTTTTCCTGAGGACTTAAATAACTTATGAATAAATCAAAGCAATAAATATAGTGAGCCTTAAGTTCTCCGAAAGGCTTTGATACTGTTTACAAACTTTGTCAGAGTTCAACTTAATATCCCCAGCCTCAATCAATTACTCAATTGTGTTTCAAGCTAAGTCACAAGGTTGAGCTGTTTCATTAATTAACCACATTCCTTTAAAAGTTCAAGTATGTATAAATTCCTTAACACAAAATATTGGTTCTGTGGTTTTTTATTCTTTAAAACATTTCTCTACTTAATTCTAAATCTTTTAGGGTGAAAGATGATTAGCTACTAAGGAAACTATTGCATCATCCCACACAACTATTTTAGGTTATGTTCCTGTATTATTTTTGGGATTGTCCTCTCAATTTGCTTGTAATTGCATTATAATCAAAATGTTTAGCTGGGGTGCTGACTAGATTCTTCATGGTGACCTAAGTGGGATCTACTGAGCCCTATTTATAGTGGCATAGTGATGATTCCGTAACTCACAGGAGAGGGGCAGGGAGCCTTTGACTTTAACTCCAAATTCTCTCTCTCTCTCTGTGTGTATATATATGTATGTTATATATATCATATATATGTTATATATATCATATATAATATATGACATGTTACATATCATATATATTACATATATCATATATAATATATGATGTTATATATAATATATGTTATATATAATATATATATAAAATACCTCCACTCAATTCACTTGGCAGAATTTTGCACTATTGTGCTCTTAAGATATAAATATATTTCCATCTCAAGATCACGTCAGGCTTAATAAAATTCTGTATTGTCATAGTCTATATAGGACCACACACATTTTTCATGTATTCAATCGTATTTTTGATATCTCTCATAGCTATTTTTGATAATCCAGTTGCAAATTCTAAGGCCATTAATTCACACAATCTATTTGATGAAAGTTTTTGAAAAATGGAATATCCAATCCTTTACAGCCGATGAGGGCTTGAGCTTTGAACCAGTGAACAGTACTGAGTAGCTGTTAGGAGGGTGGGGAGTCAGACGGCCTGGGCTGAACATCTTGGCTCTGTCACTCATTTCGTACTCTTAATCATCATGCTATAGAAACTCTCACAATCTGTGTATGTGCACGTGTTATTAAATAATTCAAATACTTCCTTCCTTCCTTCCTTCCTTCCTTCCTTCCTTCCTTCCTTCCTTCCTTCCTTCCTTCCTTCCTTCCTTCCTTCCTTCCTTCTTTCTTCCCCTTCCATCCCCTCCCCTTCCCCTCTCCCCAAATTCAAAAAAAGTTAACTTCATGATTATCCTTTCTGGGAACACTAGTAGTTACTATACACATTATTCACATAGAAAAATCAGTAATGTACCAGTTGGTAGTTGAATTCTTCAGAGGGAAAGATTAGTATCTTATTTTTTATTTAGTGAAATGAGGAACTAAAAGAGCATTACTCTTCTTTACTACAATATATATAACAGAAGTGTTTTCTTGGTGTCTGCAATGCAAATTCTGATGTCAGTAAATACATTGAGAGATGAATTTGTCAAGCAAGCAGAGACCACACATGGTTTCTTTTTATTTCTTTCTGAGGAGATGGAAGGAAACCTAAAAGTAACAATGCAGGCAACTCTCTAGGGTTGCCAGCAGCATTTTGGCAGTTCCCAGGGGTCACAATGACCTGTAGAACAGCACAGGTTCTATAGGTCAGGGGTAGCATGGCCTGTCTTTTGAGCTCACTTTCCATATTATCCTAGATCCTGTGAAAGAAAGACTTCAGGCTCACCTATTAGATCCTTGGGTAATTCTCCATACTCTGAAGTTCTTGAAGAAGGCACTAGCTGGGGTTAGGGTGGCTTTGGGAAACCCTTGACTGCTTGAGGAATCCTTTCCAATTCCTTCCTGTTTTGTTTTTGTTTTTGTTGAGACAGAGTCTCACCCTGTTGCCCAGCCTGGAGTGCAATGGCGCAATCTCGGCTCACTGCAAACTCCACCTCCCGGGTTCAAGCGATTCTCCTGCCTCAGCCTCCTGAGTAGCTGGGATTACAGGTGTGCGCGTCCACGCCCAGCTAATTTTTGTATTTTTAATAGAGACGGGGTTTCACCATGTTGGACAGGCTGGTCTCGAGCTCCTGACCTCGTGATCCACCCGCCTCGGCCTCCCACAGTGCTGGGATTACAGGCGTGAGCCACGGCTCCCTGCCCTCCAATTCCTCCCTTAACCAGGCAGGGGGAACAGCAGACCACTCGTGGTCTTGAGTCCAGTTTCCAGGTTCTAAGCTTGGTCTATGCTTTTGGTGTGCTCTCTAACTCAATGATAATGATAGTCACAGAAGTTTCTTAATATATGGGTTTTTGAAACTGTTCGTCCCTAGAGCAAGCCCAAGTTTATTTTGGGGGAACTTTGCAGCAGCATCGTAGTTATACTGAAATTTAGAATATGTGGGTGGAAAAGCACCAAAGTCAGTGGGAAAAATCCAGCCCACCATTAAGGCGACTGAAATCCCATTAGCTTGACTACTTTCTGGAGGTCAATTGCACTTAACTTGGATTTCTGAGTTACTTTTTCTGGTCCATAACTTCATCTAGGTCACTGCTCAGACATCACCTCTCCAGTGAAACCATCTAGCCTGTCTAAAATCATCCTTCCACTCCCCTAATTGTCTCAGTTTCTCTGTATTGTCTTCCTCAGCTATATACTTTTTTCATAACACTGGTTCTTCTAGACATTATATTACATCTAGATTTGTCATCTCCTGTCTCTCTTATTAGAACATAGACTTTTTGAGACCATGGACTGTCGGTTTCATTTAATTTCACATTCTGTCTCCTTTTTTTTTTTGAGACGGAGTCTCGCTCTTATCACCCAGGCTGGAGTGCAGTGGCGTGATCTCGGCTCAGTGCAACCTCTGCCCTGCCGGGTTCAAGTGATTCTCCTGCCTCAGCCTCCCGAGTAGCTGTGATTATAGGTGCCTGCCACCGCGCCTGGCTAATTTTTGTATTTTTAGTAGAGACGGTGTTTCACCATCTTGGCCTGGCTGGTCTTGAACTCCTGACCCCGTGATCCACCCACCGTGGCCTCCCAAAGTGCTGGGATTACAGGCGTGAACCACCGTTTTCAGTCTGACATGCTGTGTTCTAAGCACCCAGCATGATGGCCAGCATGCAGAGGACACTGCAGAAATATTTGCTGCATGAATGACTTGCTATTTACATCAGCCCACTAAATGCTACCCAGTGAGTAGAAAAATTTCAAATGAAAGCATCCTAATCATTCCTTTTTTTATAGAGGCCTATCAGTGTAGGCTATTCTAGCTGAGGAAATCACATTCGGTCCCTGGTCTCATGAAGTTATAGAAATATTAGGTGCATACAAATAAATAAATATACACACACTTTAACTCATATTAACATATTATAGAGAAACAAACATTGAAAAGAATTTCAAGGCTGGTCATGTGTGTTCATAGTTTCCTCCAGTTCAAAATTACTATGAAAACATGTTTTTCTAAGGAAAATGTTGGCCTCTAGGGGCAGTGAAAGGCTCCTGTGTTGTGATGTTTAATAGTGTCAACTTGATTGGATTGAAGGATGCAAAGTTTTGTTTCTGGATGTATCTGTGAGGGTGTTGCCAAAGGAGCTTAACATTTGAGTCAGTGGACTGGGAGAAGCAGACCCACCCTCAATCTGGGTGGGCACAGTCTAATCAGCTGCCAGTACGGCTAAGATAAAGCAGCCAGAAGGGCGTGGAAGGCCTAGACTGGCTGAGTCTTCCGGCCTTCATCTTTCTCCTGTGCTGGAAACTTCCTGCCTTCCAACATTAGACTCCAAGTTCTTCAGCTTGTGGACTCTTGGACTTACACCAGTGGTTTGCCAAGGGCTCTCAGGTCTTTGGCCACAGACTGAAGGCTGTGCTGTTGGCTTCCCTACTTTTGAGGTTTTGGGACTCGGACTGGCTTCCTTGCTCCTCAGCTTGCAGAAGGTCTATTGTGGGACTTCTTATGATCGTGTGAGTCAATTCTCCTTAATAAACGCTCCTTCATATATTCATCTATCCAATTAGTTCTGTCCCTCTAGAGAACCCTAATACATCCATTCTCCCACATCACCAGCTTGATTCTTGCCCAAGAATAAAGAAGATCAAGGACAGGGCACTGAACGGTCCCAAAAGAAGGCTGGGTTTGTGAATGCTGACCTGGGGCTGTTTTGTATGTGGTCAGAGGGTGAAAGGGTCTGGGGTACATGCACGTGACCCTTCCTCTTCCTCTTCCACCCACGTGGCCAGAGAGTTCAGGGCTTCCTCAGAAGACGAAATGGTCTCATTGCTCAGGAAACCTTTTCTCCTAGGCAAACTGGAGGTAGTGCGGCAGCTGGAGGAGGCCTGGAGTGGTGCTTGGACTTTGAAGTCAAACATTTGCCCTCTCAGAGCCTTTGCCTCCACTGTGTTCCTACCGGAGAGCTGAGTTCAGGACCTGGGTTTGGGCGTGGAAGGGTGGTGTGAGAGCAAGGCTGAATAGTCCAACTTCCTCATTGAACAAATATCCACTGAGTGTTTTCGCTATGCAAGGCTCTCTTCCAGACCTCTTGGTTCTTAGGCATCCAGGAGTTCTCCACTCAGTACACCCAGGTTTACCAAAGTTAAACCCATGAGATTTTGTAATAAAGCCAAGGCTAATAAGAATGCATTCCATTACTTTTCCTGCACATGTGTCTCTGTTAAGCACTTTGCAAGGAGAATGGGCAGCTGGGCCAATGCAGGATCCAACTATTCAAGATTCTCCCACTTACACAAAATATTGACACTAACTCTGTATGCATCCCCACTGAATATAGAACTCTAGTAATTTCTACTGAAAACATCAAATAAAAAAGCTACTAATTTAATCGAAATTACCTCTTCTAATTGCCCTACAATGACACAACTGTATTCTGAAAGGATACATCGATGTCATACAAATAATTAAAAATTCATGTTTATATTTATGTACAGTGCCTAGAACAATGATAAGACATGATTGCTGAATGTGTGGATAGATGGGCGGGAGGATGAATGGATGCATGAATGAATTAATGAATGCTCTGTGATCTGAGGGCTGAAGATACATTACTGAAAACTCCAAGAAGGGCAGAAGGCCAAATCAAGGAATATGAAAATCTACTGTTAGGTACAAACGTGTCTCTAGAGAAGAGACTGGTTCTGAAAATAGGGAGAATGGGAATCACCAACTTCCTGTGTGTGTGTTACCATACTCTTAATATGAAAACGTGTGATAAGAAGTCCAGCATTTTGTAGATGACTGCATGTGTAAGTTAAAGAAAACGTGACCTTCTTTTGTCTTTCCTTTGTAGTTTTTTGGGAAGAGGATGCTAATAATCAAAAGACCTGCAAAAAAGGTGATTTGGTATTTCAAGGGTTGTGGGCTCTTACGGGACACAAGCTGAACTGTCATGCAGAAAATGACCGCCTTCTGATGTACTCAGGCTGCCCAAAACTCTGGAAAGAAAAATAGAATATCCCAGCTGTTGTGGGAATACTTATAAGAAGAAAAAGAGAAATCCAGCTCTTTGTACCTTCAGATTCCCTTAGCTGGAAAGAAAAAGAGTAGCCTCCTTTAAGAAAACCTTTGGGTTTGACAGAACATAAATAAATCTCAGTGCAGCTGCTTATCTAGCTGAAGAAGGCCTGGTGTCTCTGCTGGCACTTACAGATTTTAGAAACGTGTTGTCATTCTTTAATCATGATCATTATTGGAGAATATGATTGAAATTTTAATTATTAAGTAGGGGGAATTGTGAAGCGCTTTCATCCAGCATCTCGGGTGCCTGGTGCGATCGACCATCAGCGCAGCTGATGCAAACCTGGAAGCTGTTATCACAGCTCCCTGGCCCTCGCCACGGTGGAGGCAGCCGTCTGTCTACCTCCTGCTGGCTGCCTGTCTCCTAAAATGTCTGCATGCTGTTTACTGCAGAGCCAGTGTTTGGACCAAATGCTCAGTAATGTGAAAACATCAATTATTTCCTTCCTATGTTTAAATGAACTATGATTACCCTTGATTTAATAGCAAAGGAGCATTTCCAAGGCACAAAAACATTTCAGCCATTAAGCTCAAAGGTTGTGTTGAAAATATATGTTTGTTTTCTTCTACAGAGCAATGGGTACTCAATTTATTAGCTTCGTGCTCACCATGACAGTAACTCCGTGTCTGTGGAATTCTGTACTGTCTGCACGTGTTAGGCTGTGGGTAGGCAAGCTGGTCAATGGAGAAATACTGACTTTGCCAGAAATTTGTCAGTTTTTAGGGAAGTGAAGAGCATATGGTCACTATGACTTGCTAGTACCGTTGGTCTAAACCTTATAATCACCAGAAGCCATTTTCATGTTTTTTTTTTTTTCTTTTTAAAGTGCATATCTTTATTTGGACAGCCTTAAATCCCTTCATCTTATCTGGAGGGAAGACAGCAATGAAAACCATGATAGTATCCGGGAGGGATTTTCAGGCAAGGCTGAGTTTTCTAAAACTGCAAGCACTTCCTTGCTCAGAGAGTGTCTGCTGACAGCCAGGGTTCTGTGAGTGGCCCAGTGGCCAAAAGAAGCTACTTTCAGAAGTGGTACTTAGCACCCGCCCTTAGTGATCACCATATTTCAGGTAAGACTTGTTCTCCAGGTTAATTACAGTGGAAACCTGATCGAACTTGACAGTCGGTGTGAGGGGTTTCTCTTCCTGCCAGTCTGCAACATAAATGAAATGCTGTATTCTGTCTCTTTGTTTTTTTTTTTTTTTTTTTTTTGAGACGGAGTCTTGCTCTGTTGCCCAGGCTGGAGTGCAGTGGCCCGATCTCAGCTCACTGCAAGCTCCGCCTCCCGGGTTTATGCCATTCTCCTGCCTCAGCCTCCCGAGGAGCTGAGACTACAGGCGCCCACCACCTCGCCCGGCTAGTTTTTTGTATTTTTTTTTTTAGTAGAGACGGGGTTTCACGTCTTAGCTAGGATGGTCTCGATCTCCTGACCTCGTGATCCAGCCGTCTCGGCCTCCCAAAGTGCTGGGATTACAGGCTTGAGCCACCGCGCCCGGCCTGTGTTCTCTCTCCTAAGAATGAGAACATTCTCAGAAATGCCCTTGAAGTGACTATGAATTCCAGAATACGGTGTGAATTAAGTAATTCATTTGGTTTTAGTTTACTTTTGAGAAAGTCCAAGCTGTGCACATGTTGAAATAAATCAGAGGCCTGTTTACAAATGGAGTCACCATTTCTTAGTGTGGAGAGCAGGGATCTGGTTTTGAGCAAAGCAGTAGGAAGGATGGAATTTCCTGAATCCCTGGATCTGTTCACCGGAAAGCCTAGAGTTTCTGGCCCGCAGGGTAGCAGGTCTTCCTGATGCCCCAGCTTCTCTGAGATCCACCCTGCTGTCAGCCCTAGAACTCCCTCACCAGCAAGCTGTTTTGCTGATTTTCTCATCTCTGTTTAGAGGTTTCCACTTATATGTAGATTTCCCCAGGGTCCTAGGAAACTAGCTAACTGGTGCTGCTGTAACATTTGCTATAATTATAACAGTTCAGTTATTTGGTTTTCTCTTTGTCTCCTTCTTCATAATTTCGAGGCTTTCAATGACTTACCCCGCAATGGGAGATTTCTGGCCCAGAAATGGGTCAGCAGAAACTATTACATTGAAAGTTGGTTTCTTGGTGCTGCTTACATTATTTTAGTTAGATACGAAAATGGCTGTTGATATTTTGTGAAAAAATCTATTTATCCATCAAATCACATATCCTTTTTTTTCCTTGAATCCAACTATCCATCCATCAGTCTATCCATCCATCCATCCATTCATCCAACCATTCAACTTTTAATGTGTCCCCACAGGGAGAAGCAGGCATGCTGCAGGAATAGTACAAACAAATAGAAACAGCAATTGATCCTACCTTCAAGAAGTCATCTGCTTAGAGCAGAGGACAGATTTTGGAGGTAATACAACCAAACTTTATAATAGGACTATAATCCGTGTTATTTTAGGACGTCACAGAGGTTGCAACAAAAGATTTATTTTATTTAATCTTATTGATGGGCACCGTGTGTTTACAGAGGAGAGTGACTTTGACCAAGATCATGAAGAGTGGGTTAGACATTGCTTGGGAATAATGGGCAAAGGAGGTGCAATACTCCCTCTGAATAGGCTTAGGCCCAAATACCCATTTAGGGTCTCTAGAATATAATGGGCTACACTTGGCACTGGATTCATTTAGAAGGACACAGGACAAGAGGCAGCATATCAGCAGGGAGGGCCAGGGGACACTTCTCTGAACCCCCGTGATCACTTGGGTTTGGGGAAGGAGACAGGCTGGTAGGTGAGGAGCAATGCTGGGGTAGAAGTCCCAGGTGCCACATCTGCTGGCAGGAGTTCCAGGGGCACAAGGCCAAGCTGAAGAAGACACAATTTCATCACTGTGAGTGCGACTTCCAGGGACGTCCACAGCTGTGGCTTCTCCCAGGCATTTATAGTTCATTTACAATCCTGCCTGTCAAGATCCCACACACCAACCCAGAGTTATCTTCTTTTTTCTTCAGATGGAGTCTTGCTCTGTCGCCAGGCTGGAGTGCAGTGTCACGATCTCAGCTCACTGCAATCTCAGACTCCCTGGTTCAAGCATTTCTCCTGCCTCAGCCTCCCAAGTAGCTGGGATTACAGGTACGCGCCACCACACCCAGCTAATTTGTGTATTATTATTATTATTATTTTTTAAGTAGAGACAGGGTTTCACCATGTTGGCCAGGATTGTCTCGACCTCCTGACCTCGTGATCTGCCTGCCTCGGCTTCCCAAAATACTGGGATTACAGGTGTGAGCCACCATGTCCTGTCCAAGAGTCATCTTTATCATAAGTATTTACTGCCTATTAACCCCACAAACATTCCACCTGTGTCAGTTTTCCAAAAAACAGAACTGAAGGTCAAGTTTATCCTCAGGGACAGAGAAAGAGTTTTGCTAGCCAGTGGCTCAGAGGAAGGAGTAGCCTCCAGAACAAAGATCTGGAGGTCTGAAAAGTCCTCAGTGAGTTCCGGACCCGGAAATGGCTCAACATGAATTAAGTATAAGGTGTTGCTAGAGATGAGAGGGATGGTGGAGGGGGACGGTAGGTGGAAGATGAGGCCAGAGGGTCCAGAAAACAAACTTGATGGTGTTAAGGAGCTGAGGTTTTTAAGCTGTAGGGAATCACTGCATGGGGGGTGTTATGATCATATTGTATGGTATGGGGATAAAGGATGGATTACTAGGGGGAATACACTGAAGGCAGGAAGAGTGTAGGTTGTTCCAATAGTTGAGGCAAAGAATGGGGGACCCTGAGTTAATAGGAAAGAGGAGGTGGATGCAGGAATCATTGGTCTTCCGGAATCAATCAATTATCAGTCAGCCACTGGAGATAAAAGGGTCTGGAATACATGCATGGAGGATTCTAAGTGCCACTCATTGCAAGGACCGAGGTAAGAAGAGACAGAACGGGGTTGCATGTGGGTGAGGGAAGAGGTGGAAAAACGAGTTCAAATATTGATATTTTACATTTGAAATGCTTATGAAAATTCCAAGCGGAGGTATCCAGTAGGCAATTAGAAGTATAATCCAGGAACTCAAGAGAATGGTCTAGTTACAGAGACAGACTTGGGGTCGGTCAAGTATAGACAGTCAGAACTGCAGAAATACATGAGAAGGTCTGAAGGAGGCTTGGCTTGAAGGGAGGACCAAGGATGGTCCCCTTGAAAATAACAGTGGTTAAAGGGCAGATGGAAGACCAGCTTGTAATGTGGATTGTGAAGGATACAATGGGTAAGGGAAGATGGCTGGAAAGGCGGGTGAGAAGGGCACCCACAAGCTAGCAGGGGAGGGAACAGTCAACAGTGCCAAACGCCACCACCTGCAATGAGCGGAAATTCACCACAGTAGGGACCTACACATGCTCTGTCTCATCCTTTTCATCTTTGCACAGTATTAGCCTCTACTGTCTCCCAATATGACCAAAGTCTAGTCCATCTAGAGAGGTCAGATCAAAAGTGAGCCTGAAATCATTTACATCTAACAACATTATCTAGAAAACATGCTTTTATTCTGAATCACCTGAACTTCCAGCTATCTGTGGTTTATAAGCTGGCATTTTTCCGTTGAAATACCACAGGGGGACGTATTTTAGGAGCTGATTTGGTATCCAGTTAATACTGTAGAAGGTGTTCTTCCATTACCTTGAAGCTAATGACTAGCTAAATTAGTTATATGGCCCAAAGCAAAGATAAGACGGTTAGTATGTTTGACCAGTCATTAAAGTGTGTCTTTCTGGAAAAATATTCTTTACTTAAGTGAAATGACACCATGATGTCCGATCAGCAATATAACTCACCCTTATTAAAAGGTCTACTTTGAATGTCTCCCCAGGGTGATCATATAAAAAAACTCAAAATTTAATATGTCGCAGAGGTTGACTTGCTGAAAAATAAGCTGAATTAGTTGGGAATTGCTGCTAAAACATTCTGTAGCTGGAAAATATCATCCTGTTTCTCTGGAGAACTATAGCAATAAAAACACACAGAATACGCTTTGCATCCCAAAATTGGCATACTATAAATAATCTATGATTTTTTTTTGTTCAAAATTGGCTTAATAGGTCTGAGGCCAATAATATTTTCTATTTCCTCAGGATTTCTTCACTCAATTTTTTTGTTTGGTAGAGCACTTATTATTAACAAGACACTATAGTAGGCTATAGGGGTATGAAGATGTCAGAAGTTCTGTATATAGTAGACTGCAATGTACTAGAAGCACCAGGAAAGTCAGAGAGAGGAATACTTACATAAATACTAAATAGAGAAAAAACCACCTAATGAGAATTATGGGTGGCTGAGCACCAAGGGGTTCCAAGGTCAGCACTTCCGATTTCTTGGTCCCCATGGACTGAAACTTTACAGTTAAAGGCCAAAGTTTTAATTCAGCATGAATCAGAAATTCAATGTACTATAAGCCTGAAAGACTTGGCTGAAACTCAGCCCCAGCGAAAGCAACATTAGAACTGCACACACAGTGCTCCAGATCAAGTGTCCACTTTGGAAGTATAATCTTTATCTAGTGATCACTTTTCCAACATTTCCATCCAAATTTTGGAAGCACCTAAATCCAGCTATCCCACAATATTATAGTATTCACTTGCATTTACGATACTGCACTCCATAGAGCTAGGATGGTAGACATCAACATATAGAGACCTTTAGGTACTTTTTTTTTTCTGAGATGGAGTTTTGCTCTTGTTGCCCAGGCTGGAGTGCAATGGTGCGATCTTGGCTCACCTCAACCTCCACCTCCTGGGTTCAAGCAATTCTCCTGTCTCAGTCTCCTGAGTAGCTGGGATTACAGGCATGCGCCACCACGCCCGACTAATTTTGTATTTTTAGTAGAGATGGGGTTTCTCCATGTTGGTCAGGCTGGTCTTGAACTCCCGACCTCTGGTAATCTGCCCACCTCAGCCTCCCAAAGTGCTGGAATTACAGGCGTGAGCCACCGTGCCCAGCCAGTACTTTCTCAAGCCAGCGATTGGATTGGGAAAACTGATGGAGTTGGGCAATTCCTATGGAAGCCACATTTCATTCCTGGAAACTTTGAATCTCAGATTTTTTTTTTTTTTAAATAAACCTCATCTAGATATCATTTATATAATATAAAATATGCCAATTTTAACTGTATACTTTGATGAGTTTTGGCAAGTTTATACACCAGTATATGCACCACTACAATCAGGATGTATTGTATAACATTCCCAGCTTCTAAAAAAGGTTTTCTCATGCCCTTCTGCAGTCAACACCATCCTATGCCCACCTAGCTTAAGGAAATCGCTGAACTTCTTTGTGTAACTACAGTCTTGGTGGTAATTTCTCAGAAAGTCTAAACTCATGTTCATTAGCAGACAAACAGAAAAATGAATTACCAAATAATTAATGCCTTAAAGGGTTCCAAAGTAAGTCACACCTCAAATTCTGATATACAGGCCCCTAAGGTCTCTTATAAATCCCCAGTGAAATGAATTATTGAAATGTCAGGTAAAACCATCGGGCAATACACACGAGTTCCCCCACCTTGGCTTCCCCACCTGTTGCCTGCTGGGTCATTTGCTCCCCTTTGCTTAGTCAGTTCAACCCACAAAATATCTCCTTGGAAGCTTAAGCTCTTTAAGGAGGTGACAGCTGCTTCTGCACAGCTCAGGTCCTTGTGGTCAACGAAAGCGATGGCTGTGATCCTCGCCAGCTGAGCTGCAGAGGTTAGAAAGCCTTTCAGTCACTGACTCTAGCAACTTGGAGAATGCAAAAGGTGGCAGCGACAGACACAGCAGTCTAGAAGGTCAGTCTTCTTTCATACCGTCAAGACTGACCCATGCAGGACCGGCTTCAGGCCTTGCTGCCTCAGTGTTTGTTTACTGCTCCAGTTGTTTTTGAAAGGCGACATACTTTCTGGCTTGCTTCTTTTGGTGATAATGATGACTTCTTAACATGGGGATTTTTAAAAAATCATCTTGGAGCTGACCTACATTTTTATATGTTCTGATGTTCCTCATTCCTTCCTACAGATCTGAGCTTCACTTCATATCCTTTCAACCCGCAGAAGTGATTTTAGTATTTCACGCAGTGCAAGTCTGATGGATTCTGTCAGCTTTTGTCATCCGAAAATGTTATTTCTGGGGGCCTTTCTTTTGGGGATTTTTTTAAAACTAGGGATGGAATTTTAGTATACATTTTTTTCTTTCCATATCATTCCATTGTTTTCTGGCTTCCATTGTTTTTGATGGAGAAGTCAGCCCTCATTCTTATCACTGTTCCCTCCACACAATGAGGTTCCCTCTGGCAGCTGTTAAGATTATCTCCTTATCTTGTGTTTTCAGCATTTTGACTGCAATTTGTTTTAACACATTGTTTTCTTTGTATTGCTCCTGCTTAAGATTCACTGTGCTTTTTGGGTATTTAATTTGATGTTTTCCATCAATTTTGGAGAAGTGTTTACCATTATCTTTTCAAATATTTCTTCTGGCCCATTCTCTTTCTTTTTCTTCTTGGATTCTAAATACACATATGTTGAAGCATTTGCTATTCACCAGATCTTGGATACTCTGTTCTATGTTTATTACTTTTTTCCCATGTTGTGTTTCCTTTTTCTCCAGCTTTATTAGGTATAATTGATAAATAATAATCTTATATATTCAATGCATACAACATAATGACTTGATATCTGTATACACTGTGTAATAATTACCACAATCAAATTAACTAACAGATCTATCACCACATATAGTTATCCTTGTGTGTGTGTGTGTGTGTGTGTGTCTGTGTGGGGAGGACACTTAAGATCTAGTCTTAGCCCATTTCAAGTACACAATACAATATTATTAACTCTAGTCTCCATGCTGTACATTAGATCCCCCCGTGTTTTTATTTGAACAGTTTATATTGACCTCTCTTCAAAATCATTGATACTTGCCTCTGCTGCTCAGTCTTCTGTTAACCTGTTGAATGATTTAGTCAATTCTGATAACATTCTCTTCCAGAAAGGTCTTATTACTTTTAGTAATTTCCTTCACTTAGGATTTTTTTTTTAATCTCAGCGCTCTGATGGGTTAAAAAATCTCTGAAACTATGTAAGCTGTTTGACTTGTTCTTTTCGTTATAGTAGAAATCTAGAAAATAGTTTTATCATTTCTCCTTCAGTCAACTAGTTTCTATTTTTGCACTCATCTGCTCTGATCTGTTTAGGCAGAAGCTTAAACAATTGTGCCTGCTCAAGTAACTCAGACACTGTGGAGCTTAGGATTTGAAGGTACAGTCTGCATATTAAAAGATAAGCCAGTACATCTCTGAGATTTGCCATCCTTTCCTGTGAGGACTGCACCCAAAGTAAGAGGAGGGCCTCACCTTAAAGAAATATGCAGCCATACTGCTAGGGCAAACATCTATACACAGACACACAGACACACAAACAACCCAAGGACAGGCTTTCTGACAAGCAATTGATAGCTTTATTTCAAAGCTGTCAAGTGGAGCACAAAAAAGAATGGAATCTCAGGGTCCTCTTGGCAAGACTGTGGTTCTCAGATAGGCATACAAGATTTTTTCTTTCTGTGACAGTCACGCAAAGTTAGATTATGAGGAATTTTTATTCTTTTGTTTCTGGTGGCAGAAATAAAATATTCTTTTTAGGGCAAAGGAATGAAATCTCATCAAGAGTTTCCTGCCTAGATTAGTGTCCTTATACATAAGCCAACTTCTCTCCGTGGAGTGCTCTACATCCCAGAAACCGGGCTTGTTTGCCACTGATTTCATTTCTCTTCTCACTGTTGCCTCTGGATTAAAAAGCCTTTCTCATTACTGCTCATCAGTGTCCTGCTGCTGGGGGAGCCATTTGTGCTGATGAATACTTGGTTTTTTTTTTTTCAATGTACTGGGAAGGTGGCATTTTGAGAGAGACTTCGTCCATCGACACCCTTCTGTCTTAAGTATAATTCACTCATTCATTCATCAGTAAATATTATTGACAGTGGACCGTGTGCCTGGCACTGTGTGGGGGGATTTGATATAGACACATATAATACGAACACAGTTCCAGCCCTATGGAGTATATACATTATTAACTGATCAGTTCAGTTCAACACACATTTACCAAGTTCTTGTATGTGCTGGGCATTTAACAGTGTAATGATGAGTAAGACGGGCATTTCTCCTTAAGCATATGGTTCGATGGGGAAGACCTAGATACAATTTTAGTACAATGCTTTACTGTTGTACAACAGAGAAACATGCAGATTGCTATGGGAATGCAGGTTGAGAGGTGCTGAGCCTAAAATGAGGGTATAGGGAAGGCTTCCTGGAGATGATGACGCTTGAAAGGAGTCTCAAAACATGTGCAGGAGCGACAGAGGCTGCAAATGCCGGCTCAGTATTCATGTTCCTCTTCTTCCTCAGTAACAGAACACCAACTGTGTGCCCCGCAAAATTCTGCTTTTCCAGCCTTGCTTGCATTAGGGCTGATCAGTGAGCTGTGAGTGGAGGGTTTCCTGGAGATTCCAGGGAGCTACATGCTCAGGAGGAAGGGCCATGGGTCCCTTGTGACCATGGATGTCCCACACTGTCCCTCAGTTGCATACTTCCAGCTTTTTTTTTTTTTTTTTTTTTTTAATGTGAGAAAGAGTAAAATTCTATTCCTTCTCACTCCCTTAGCCTATACTTTATTTTTATTTTTATTTTTTTGAGACAGAGTTTCACTGTTTCACCCAGGCTGGAGTGAAGTGGTACGATCTCAGCTCACTGCAACCTCTGCCTTCCGGGTTCAAGTGATTCTCCTGCCGCAGCCTCCTGAGTAGCTGGGATTATAGGTGTGCACCACCACGCCTGGCTAATTTTTGTATTTTTAGTAGAGACAGGGTTTCGCCATGTTGGCCAGGCTGGTCTTGAAATCCTGACCTCAGGTGATCCGCCCGCCTCGACCTCCCAAAGTGTTAGGATTACAGGCATGAGCCACTATGCCCGGCCTCTTACCCTATACTTTAAAACAAAAACAACAAAACAGCCAAACCTAATCTTCAGTCTGAAATAATGTACTAGGCCAGGTATAGACAGGAAGAGAGAAGAGGCAGTGGGTTTGGGAAAAGCAGTCTCTGAGGTTTCGGGAGAAGCCAGGCACAGAGTGTGACAAGCAGGGTGGGCAGCACAGCACTGTGGTGTCCCCTGAGTGTACTGTGGGAGCTGCAGCACAGTGGGAGATGAGGCTGGGGCGATGGGCACGAGGGCCTCCCATGCCCACTCAGGAACCTCGGCTTTCTTCTGTGGGGTGACAGAGGTGGTGTCAAGATTGTATTTTTTCACCTAAGAAGATCCAGCTGGGGCTGGGCATGGTGGCTCACACATGTAGTCCCAGCACTTTGGGAGGCCGAGGTGGGCAGATCATGAGGTCAGGAGTTCGAGACCAGCCTGGTCAACATGGTGAAACCCTAGCTCTACTAAAAATACAAAAATTAGCCAGGCGTGGTGGCAGACACCTGTAATCACAGCTGCTCAGGAGGCTGAGGCAGGAGAATTGCTTAAGCCTGGGAGGCAGAGGTTGCAGTGAGCCAAGATCATGCCAGTGCACTCCAGCCTGGGACACAGAGCAAGACTCTGACTCAAAAAAAAAAAAAAAAAAAAAAAAAAAAAAAAAAAGAAAAAGAAAAAGAATATCCATCTGGAAGGAGTACAGAAAATGGATTTAGGAGAGACTTGGGCATTCACACAGTAACTACCACACACAATAAACAGACAAACCTATTCAAATACATGCAACGAGGCGGCTGAATATCTCAGGCATTACGGTTGAGTGAAAGAAGCCAGACAAAAAAGAGTAGGTTCCACACGGCTCCATTTAGAAGAGGTTCAAAACCAGACACAACTCACTGATGGTGACAGAAGTCAGAATAGGGTTACTTCTGACTGGGAAGACACATGAAAGAGCCTTCTGGGATGCTGGCAAGGCTCGATTGTTTAGATATAAGAAGCTTAGATCATATATTAGAGCATAAAATAGTTATACTCCTGGAGAAGGGATGGGTGGGAGAGAGGTACACTGTCCGTCAAAAGGCATCTAGATTCACCTGCTCCTGTTCTGTGTGAACACATTACACAACCGTGTGCCCATGCCCTACCTATAACACCTGCAGGAAGTAACAAGTTTATTGTAAAACTATTAGAATAAATACAAGGCCCCAGAGAAGACATCATCTTTAATCTATCCTCCCCCAACAATAACAAGAAGTATGACGGAATTTTCCAGCTGGACAGTTTTTAAAAATTTCTATTATAATTTGGTCATAAAAGGGCAACTGGGACAGGGTACATTCTGAATGGGAACTCAGGGACAGAGTGATTCTCAGGGGGTTGAGTAAAATGATACTGAGTGAACTTCATGAGCTAGAAGCTGAAGTCTACAGAATAAACACAGGGACAAGCAAGAATTGACTCCAAAGTTGGAATCTACATGTGATTTATTTAAGTGACTCGATTATAGGGTTATGTGTTCTCTGTTGTCCTTGTTGGCTAAAATTAATCATGGCAGCCACCAGAGAAGGCTGGACTAGAATAAAACCACTGAGTACTTACTCAGCCTTGAAAAGTCAACCATCATAAACATCAAATCCTACAAAGTATACTTTAAATGGCAAGGGGGTACTTCAGCCTGACTCCATTTTTGCCTCACTCCCTATTTATTGACGTGCTTATTAATACGTTTAGAAACTTAAAGTTAAAAATGCATTCATCCTTTACTGAAATCTGCCCAAAGTCATCTGCTATTCTTTCAAATACTCGTATTTCAGGAAGGCTCAGATTTCAGTGAAGGTGTCACCACAGTCTAAGTTACCATCTCCCATCCTCGAATCCGTGGCCTGGGAATTACTCTGCTATTTGCGACTAATGCAGCTGCTGGGAGGACCCAGCCTCAGAGGACTTGGGTACGCTCTTCTCAAGGACAGGAAAGTCATGCACAGTGTGCGTTCATTCATTTGTTAGGTTGTCCTTGTGGCTACAGTTGAAGGCCCTCACACTCACCGTCAGCCTAGACACCCCTCAGTCCTTCCCATAAGACATACTGAACGCTAACCTGGTTAACTGATAATGCTGACTACAACCAAGGCAACTTCCTCTTACTATAAAACCCAGCAGTACACAAATGGGCGCTCCCTACAGGCCATGTGAAATTCCTTCATACATCTCGTAATGACTCCCCACCAAAATGCTTACAAAGAGTCAGTACTGCCACCCACCCCATGTCTGTGTACTCATCCCTGGAACTTGTGCACATGGTAGTGTTTATGATTTGGCTCTGCGTCCCCATCCAAATGTCACCTTGAATTGTAATAATCCCCCGTGTCAAGGATGGGACCAGGTGGACATAACTGAATCACAGAGGTGGTATCCCCCAGGCTGTTCTCGTGATAGTGAGTGAGTTCTCATAAGATCTGATGGTTTTATAAGAGGCTTCCCCCTTTACTGGGCACCTATTCTCCCTCCTGCCATCCTGTGAAGAGGTGCCTTCCGCTGTGATGTAAGTCTCCCCAGCCATGCAGAACTGTGAGTCAATTAAACCTCTTTTCTTTATAAATTACTCAGTTTGGGGTATTTCTTCATAGCAGTGTGAGAACAGACTAACACAGCATCTTACATTGCAAAGGGACTTTGCAGAAATGAGTAGGTTAAGGGTCTTGAGGTGGCGAGATTATTCTGTACTATCCAGGTGGGCCCAGTGATAGAGAGAGAGAGAGAGAGAGATTGAGAGAGAGAGAGAGAGATTGAGAGAGAGAGAGAGAGAGATTGAGAGAGAGAGAGTGAGAGATTGAGAGAGAGAGAGAGATTGAAATCTGAAGATTACTTCGCTGGTTTTGAAGTTGAAGGAAGGTACCTCAAGCCAAGGAATCCAGGCAGCCTCAAGAAGCCAGAAAAGGGAGAAAAGGGGATTCTCCCCTACAGCCTACAGAAGGAATGCAGCCCTGTGACACCTTGACTTTAGGACTTCTGACCTACAGAGCTGTAAGAAAATAAATCTGTGTTGTTTTCAGCCATTATCATTTGTGATAATTTTTTATGGCAACCACTGGAAACTAATACACATATTATTGAACTGTGAGAGGTAGAGGACCACTAGCCTGCATTTTCTCATAGATTACGAGATATTTCTTACAGATTATGAGATAGATATTATTATTAATGTGGTAATAATAATTGTTCCACTTAAAACTTAGCTAATGCTTGCAAAGTACTTACTATGTACTGGGCATTGCTAGGCTAAGCATCCAACATACATAGTTTCCTTCAATTCACCCAGGTAGGCACTCTTAAAAAATACCCATTTAACAGAAGAGGAAAGTGAGCCATAGAGAAGTTAATTTGCTCAAAATCACATAGCTAGGAAGTGAACTCTGGCTAGGGTCTAAACCCAAGCAGTCTGAACCTTGTAACCTACACTAAAATAATGGTGTACAGTCTATGCCACATAATTTTTGTGTTTGATTATATGCTTTAGTTATATTACTACCTTTGCTGTCATAGGCCCATTAGGGTATTATTTGATGTAGTCGCCCATCTAAATCTTCATTCCCCTCTTCAACGGCTCTACCCAGTGCTCATCACTCTTCTGCTGGAGCTAGGAGTGGTGGTAGGATCATGCTTTCCACTCCTAAGATCTTCCTCTAGGTAGCAGGAACTCCCATTATGAATACTCAAGAGTAATTCTCAACAGATTAGAATTTCCTAAGAGCAGGACACTCTGGATTACCTGAGAATCACTCCCAGTTTAACCCTTTGATCTGCTCAAGAGACAGGTGGATCACGAGGTCAGGAGATGGAGACCATCCTGGCTAACACAGTGAAACCCTGTCTCTACTAAAAAATACAAAACATTAGCCGGGCATGGTGGCGGGCGCCTGTAGTCCCAGCTACTCGGGAGGCTGAGGCAGGAGAATGGTGTGAACCTGGGAGGCGGAGCTTGCAGTGAGGTGAGATCCGGCCACTGCACTCCAGCCCGGGCGACAGAGCGAGACTCCGTCTTAGAGGGTTCTGCCCTGGTCCTCCTCTGGCCACACCCCTCTTCCTGGAGCAAAGAGTCTGTGGAGCTAAAAAGCTGCACCCACAACAGCACACACTCGCCCTTCAGACTATGCCCAGGCACCCAAGCCCCAGAACTCCCTGCCCAAATGGCCTGGGCTTTTTGTGCAGGCAGCTTCCTCCCATCTGTCCTTCTAGAGTGGACTGCTCCAGCAGTGTGCCTACCCCGAGCCCGAGGGCTGCCTGAAGGGCTGCTATATGTGGGGGATGTGGATGAATCTGAGATTTGCGGGCTGGGTGTTTACCTATGTGTGTGCAGAGAACCTTCTAGGCGGGGCAGAGCTGGACAAGAGAATGGGTCTGTTTTGACTCTCCCAGTTTCACTAAGTTCTGGTAAAGAATTCTGAGGGGTCAGAGAATTCTAAGTTAGAATCTGGCCTCCCAGGTCCTTATGAAGATGTACTCCTTCAGGTAAGAGGATAGCATGTATTTTATTTAATAGTTTGCTAGTGTGATTTAGAATTTTTAAACATTGAGATGAGGGCCATGTGAACCCACACGTGTCTGCTTGTCCCAGGTCCTGCAAATGTTAGGACTGGACTAACCACCCCCTCTCAATAGAGTGAGAGACAGAGAAGGGCCAGGTAATGAACAGAGTGAAAATGTACTTTAGAAAAATGCTCTTTCAAAAAGCCTAGAAAGAAATATAGCCAAACATTAGCAGAGTCTGCAGTGTCTGAGTTTTGGGGTTATGGGGATGTTGTTTTATTTCATTCCCAGATATACACCTACATAAGCAGCTTTATAAGAAAATATTTGTTTATTAATTCAAACTTAGGAATATTCAGTAAGTTCCCAGTATAAGACGAGTATTATAGGGATGAAAAACCAAACTAAACCAAACCAAATCAAAACAACAAATCTTCAAGACATGAAAAACAAAGGCATGGAGAAATACAGATTGGGTAATGAGGAATGTATCCTCTTAGGCACTTCCATTAACAGCTTGAAAACAGACCTTGACAGAATGATGACCTAATTTCTATATGCTCTTGAATTGGACAGTATATCGGAAACAGAATCAGGATTCAAAAACATCCCTTCACCGTCTGAAATCACTAGGTAATCTAACAAGATGAACAGAGCAGACTTTTAGAGAACAGTTTAAATCCCAGTACTAGAATGTATGTAACAGCTATATGGGCTGTGGGAGCTATAGCTTAACAGAACATGTGTCATAAAGAGAATTAATATACAATAAATGCATCTATGAAAGATTAAATTAATCTGAGGTAACACTAATAGAAAAATACAGCATAAACTGAAGGCATGGATAGTTTTCCTTTGCTATGTGGTGGCAAGACCTCACCTGGAATCTGTTTAATTTCAGTATCAACTTTGGGAGACATTAAAAAAATACTGAAGCCTATGAAGAAGAAGTTCTCTCTCATTTGAGAAATTTTTGAAAAACCTAATCTCATCTTTTGACCACGTTAGGAAGGAAGGACATATGTCTGTTTGGACCAGGGTGTTTGGTAGAGTTGGTAATCTTCTCCATGGCCTGCTTTAATGACTGAAGGACAAGCCCTTCACAGAAGGACTAAGGCTTCCAAGTACCACAGGACAACAGAGGGAGGTTGATTTTAGCTAGATATAAAGAAAAACACTGTAAAAATCAGAATTGTTTGAAAATAGAATGGATGCCTTTAGAAGAGAGTAAGTCTTAATTGCAGAAGGTGTTGGAGTTTAAGGAAACCCAATCCATGACGCCTACCATCCCTGTCTCAGTTTGAAAAGAAAAAATGGGCCAACTAATTTTTGACAAAGGCATCAAGAAGACACGATGGTGTCCGGATAGGATGGTCTGGATAGGATAGTCTCTTCAGTAAAGGGTGTTGGGAAATAGGATAGTCTCTTCAGTAAAGGGTGTTGGAAAAACTGGATAGTCACATATAAAATAAAGAATTGGACCCTTAGCTTATATCATACACAAAAATCAACTCAACATAGATGAAAGAACTTGACATAGGACCTGAAATTATAACATTCCTAGTAGAAAACACAGGGAAACCTCATCGCCTTGGCAATAACTTTTTGGATACCACACCAAAGCTCAGGCAACAAAAGCGAAAATAAACAATTGGACTACATCAAACTAAAAAGCTTCTGTACAGCAAAGGAAGCAATGAACAGAATCAAAAGGCAGCTTACAGATTGGAAGAAAACATTTGAAAACCATGTATTTGATAAGGGGTTAATATCCAAAATGTAAAAGAAATGCATACAACTCAATAGCAAAAAACCCCAAATAACTTGATTAAAAAATGGGAAAAGAGCCTGAATAGACATTTCTCCAAAAAGTATATAAAAATGGCCAACACGCATAGGAAAAGGTAAGTCAACATCTCTGATCATCAGGGACAGGCAAATGAAAACCACGAGATAGCAACTTATACCTGTTAGGATGGCCATTATCAAAAAGACATAACAAGTGGTGGCAAGGGTTGGAGAACAGGGAACCCTGACACACTGTTGGTGGGAATGTAAATTGTCGCAGACTTTATGGAAAACAGTACAAAGGTTCCTTAAAAAACAAAAAAATAGAACTATAATACCGTATGATCCAGCAATCCCTCTGCTGAGTCTATACTCAAAAGAAGTAAAATTAGCACCTCACAGAGACGGCTGCCTTCTTATGTTCACTGCAGCATTATTTACAATAGCAAGATATGCAAACAACCTAAGTAAGCATCAAAGGATGAATGGATGAAGAAATTGTGGAATATATCATATACATATATATTAGGGAGAGGGGAGCATTATATATAGAGATATCTCTATATCCATAAATTTATATATATATATACACACACACACATATATATAAAATGGAATATCATTAAGCCTTATAAAGGAGATCCTACCATTTTTGGTAACATGTATTAACCTGAAGGACGTTATGCTAAGTGAAATAAGCCAGACACAGAAAAAAGTACTGCATGATCTCACTTACATGTGGAATCTTAAAAAAAAAAAAATCAAATGTATAGAAACAGAATAAAATGGGGGTTACCAGAAGTAGTGGGGGGAATTGTGGGAGAAAATGGGAAGATATGGGCCAAAGCATAGAAAGTTACAGGTAGGACAAATATTCTAGAAATGTATTAGAGGACTACAATGATAATATTATATTATATAATGAAAATTTGCAAAAAGAGTAGATTTTAGGTGCTATTACTATATACGTATGAAAAAAGTAACGATGCAGGATGATAAGTGTGTGAATCTGCTTGAGTATAGTAACCACTTCATTAGGTATAAATATACCAAAATATGTTGTACACCTTAACTATATATAACAGAAAAGTAAGTAAATAAGAAAGGAGAGCCGGTGGAGTGGCATTTTTATATACAAGATAGCTAGGATGCAGGGCATGACTTGTGTATGTGGACTAGTGGGTTTTCTAATATCAAATTTTATGCTTGTGAAAATCTATCCACCCAAGCTTAGGCAGAGCCAGACTTCCTCGAAAAACACAGCAGGACATAAATTTTCTGCAGAGCATCTGCTGCCAAGAAAAAAATGGGCATGGAGCATGATCAGTTTACTCTTTCCAAACTTACCAGGAAGTCACTCCACCTCTCCTGTGGTGGCAGGGATGTGTATTATGGCCCCACTGTTTGTTAGTACCGTGTACAAGTAAATGGTGCAGTCATGTGAGGAATGAATTGGCTACTCCACGGAAGTGCCCAGCACAGGGCCTGGCGTGTAGTAACTCTTCATAACCCTTACCTTGTTGGCTACCCCATAGTTATTCTCCTTCATCTTGTCCTTCCTACTCCAACCATAGTCTCTTGTTTCCTGTAGGATTGAGACTGTTAACAGGAGTCTGTGGAGCTTGTGATCTTGGATGGGAATTAATTATATATTTAATTTCACTAATCTCTACCTGAAGTGTGGTGTTTCCTTCAGTTATAAATATAGGCATGAATATCAGTAATGCTAGTGGTATCTGTGACTTTGTCATAAATGGGAATCACAGATATTTTCATACGATTTTTAGAATAGCGGTAGATAGCTTGAAATAGCAACTATGTTTAGTATTACTTTTTGTTTTTTGAGACGGAGTCTCACTCTGTTGCCCAGGCTGGAGTGTACAATCTCGGCTCACTGCAAGCCCTGCCTCCCAGGTTCCTGCCATTCTTCTGTCTCAGCCTCCCAAGTAGCTGGGACTACAGGAGCCCACTATCACGCCCGGCTAATTTTTTTTTTTTTTTTTTTTTTTTTTTTTTTTTTTTTTAGTAGAGATGGGGTTTCACCATGTTAGCCAAGATGGTCTCGATCTCCTGACCTCGTGATCCGCCCACCTCGGCCTCCCAAAGTGCTGGGGTTACAGGCGTGAGCCACTGTGCCCAGCCCACTATTACTTATTTTTATTTTTTGAGATGAAGCCTCGCTCTGTCACCAGGTTGGAGTGCAGTGGTGCAATCTCAGTTCACTGCAACCTCCACCTCCCGAGTTCAAGTGATTCTGCTGCCTCAGTCTCCCGAGTAGCTGGGACTACAGGCGTGCACCACCATGCGCAGCTAATTTTTGTATTTTTAGTAGAGACAGGGTTTCACCATGTTGGCCAGGGTGGTCTCCATCTCTTGACCTCGTGATCCGCCTGCCTCCCAAAGTGCTGAGATTATAGGTGTGAGCCACCGCGCCTGACCCGCTATTACTTATACAGTAGATTGCGTGTGATCGCTGCTGTCCTATCGACTGGTGTAATGGAGCTGCCAACTGGGGGGAATGCAGTCGCCTCTTCCCACACTGGTGACCCAGACATTCACGTTGCTGTCCAGTATTCCCATTTGCAATTTGTTTTTGGTCATCATGAGGAAGGAGGGGAGTCATTCTCATGCATGGTTTATTGTTCTCAGGTAAACTCAGCAAAAATGTTCTTTGCACTGGTATTTCTTTAAGCCATAAAGTTTTACTTTAACTTGCTACATTTTAAATGTACAGTATTGACTTGTTATTTTTCTTTACTTATATTTTTGAGACAGGGTCTCGCTCTGTCGCCCAGGCTGGAGTGCAGCAGTGCAATGCAACTTGCCACAGTCTTGACCTCCTGGGTTCAAGTGATCCTCCCACCTCAGCCTTTTGGGTAGCTGAGGCATTTTTGTATCTTTTGTAGAGACGGGGTTTTGCCATGTTGCCCAGGCTGGTCTTGAACTCCTGAACTCAAGGAATCTGCTTGCCTTGGTCTCCCAAAGTGCTGGGATTACAGGCAAGGGCCACTGTTACTGGCCTGACTTGTTATTTAATTCATTCATAAAGAAACACATATTAAAAACCACGAATTTATTTTTACTACTCTGATAACTGCATTTTCCTTGCAATCATATATATTTTATATATTTAAAAATATTATTCAAGATAGGCTGGGCACGGTGGCTCATGCCTGTAATCCCAGCACTTTGGGAGGCCGAGGCGGGCGAATCACAAAGTCAGGAGATCGAGACCATCCTGGCTAACACGGTGAAACCCTGTTTCTACTAAAAATACAAAAAAATTAGCCGGGCGTGGTGGCGGGCGCCTGTAGTTCCAGTTACACCGGAGGCTGAGGCAGGAGAATGGAGTGAACTTGGGAGGTGGAGCTTGCAGTGAGCCGAGATTGTGCCACTGCACTCCAGCCTGGGCAACAGAGTGAAACTCTGTCTAAAAAAAAAAAAAAAAAAAAAAAATTATTCAAGATAGCGTCCAAAGTGTTCATCAAACTGCCAAATGGATCTCTAGCACAAAATGGCTAAAACTCTTTCCCACGAGTGTGAGAATGTATATCAGGAAAATAATTACATCCTAAAAAAAGCTGCTGCTTCTGATGTGTGGGGAAGTCAAAATTTAGGGAATTCAACTGTTTTTAGTAACTTCCCCCCCAAGCTTTTGTTTGTGGGATTACTATTTACAACTGTAATTGGGATACATTTTCAAAGAAAACTTGGCTCACATTTAGAACTCAGACACTTAAAGACACTTTTCCTGGAGAAAATCTAAATATTTATGCGTCTCCAACTCACTTTCAAAAACATTTGAAAGCTTCAGACGTTATTGAGAGTTCCCCACCGTTGATGATGGTGATTAGAAAGGCCATTAAAAATGGCTCCTAGGAAATGAACAGTTGTCAGAAGTCACGGCAGCCGGGAGGCAGAAGACCCGCTGATTTGTTTCTTTGACACTGGCGGTTTAGTCACACGGTGATCGATTTCTGAGAACACTGGAGATGTGCTGGAATTACTGTGGAATTTCTACACTCTTTGGCTCTGACTGGGACATTCCGTCATTACAATGAAATGAGACCGTGCTTTGCTGTCTCGCATCCTCTGGGAAGAAGTTATCCAGCGTGAAAAGGAAGGCGATGGAAATGGAGAGCCAGCGTACAGGAGCTGCTGACACAATCACTGGTGGGCCAGCTGAGGTGAACTGGCTTGGACACAAACCAGCGCACGCAGTTCTAATGAGGCAGTAAGGCAGGCACAGAAGTGCGCGTGGTGTCTGCTAATTAACTTGGATGATGTTGGAGAGTGAGGTATCCTGAGGAAAAGCCAACAGCATTTAACTCACCAGTGTGGTTAATTATCACAGAATGCTATTCCTGTGTAGTTTCCTACCCAGCGTTTTGAAAAGATATTTTGCTTTAAAAGTGTTAAAAACACGAAGTGACTCTTCTTGCAGGCGATCAGCAGCTTGTATTGGTGATGGAAAAGAATAATGGGACTTTGCCGGGCGCGGTGGCTCACGCCTGTAATCCCAGCACTTTGGGAGGACAAGGTGGGCAGATCACGACGTCAGGAGTTTGAGACCAGTGCGACCAACATGGAGAAATCCCCTCTCTACTAAAAATACAAAATTACCCGGGCGTGGTGGCACATGCCAGTAATCCCAGCTACTCGGAGGCTGAGGCTGGAGAATTGCTTGAACCCAGGAGGCAGAGGTTGCGGTGAGCCGAGATCGCAGCATTGCACTCCAGCCTGGGCAATGACAGCGAAACTCCATCTCAAAACAAAACAAAACAAAACAAACAAACAAAAAAAAAATTGGTACTTTTCCTTAGTATAAGGTTAATGAATCAAGGTGATAAACATGGCCTTTCTTAATTCAGTTGTAGCATAGTAGAAGAAAATTAGCTTTATTTGGGGGATTATCATTGGAAGCGTGAAAGAGTAAGTTGTTTTTAGATAAAATACTTTTTAGAAATAATTTTTAGTTTTCGGTGTCACAAATGGGAAAATAGGGAAATTAAATAGATACATCATGTTATTAGAATGCATAAGCATTACAAATGTAACTATCCTGATAACGGTAGCAAATATATTGAAGAAGACTTATGCAAGCCTTCCTTGCTTCCCAGTATAATCTGGAGGGGAAGATAATCAGCCTGGCAGGATAGAATAGAGAGGAACAAGACAGCAACCAGTCTCCAAAGCAAGAAAGAGCGGCATAAAAAGTGGCTTTAAATCAACAGATTTGTGTAAAGTGTAAATGAACTGTTGTACCTGAACCGTATCACAGTGAACTAATTTAACAAGGAGCAGTTGCAATGTGTTCCATTTTAGATATTCTGAGGACAGTAAAATGACAGTATACACAAGCAGATTAAGGATGTCTCTTTCAAGATTTGGGGCCTGGTTGATTTACTCATAAATCAAACGACAATATGATTTATTGTCCAACTGAACAAATTTGAGAGTGAAAGGGAACATATGAGCAGGTACTCGTGAACAAGGGTATAAAGCAGCTTGCCTTGGGCAAACTAAGTAGTGTGGCTCCCACCACTTCTCATGCTATAGTTCCACAAAAACATGTCGCTTTTTCATATGTATTATGCCTCTCTTTACGGTATGATTTCCATTGGAATATGAAATTTACACATAGGAGCTGCAGAATTATATTATTGCACTTATTAATAAAATAACACAAGTAGATAGGACATATGGTAAAATAATTACCGTTTACCACCAGTATAGTTACACATGTGATAATTAATTTACAAAATACTTTCCAAAGGATTATTTCATTTAACTCTCAAAATAGCTGTTATGTGACCTCTTCAAAAAATTCTGAATGATGTGGCCAGCCAGGTGCAGTGGCTCACGCCTGTAATCTCAGATTTTGGGAGCCTGAGGTGGGTGGATCACGTGAGTCCAGGGGTTTGAGGCCAGCCTGGGCAACATGGCAAAGCCCTGTCTTTAGAAAAAAATGCAATAAATTAGCCTAGCCTGCTGGCGGGTGCTGTAGTCCCAGCTACTCAGGAGGCTGAGGTGGGAGGATCACGTGAGCCTGGGAGGTTGAGGCTGCAGTGAGCTTTGATTGTGCCACTGTACTCCCAGCCTGAGTGACAGAGTGAGACCTTGTGGCAAAAACAAAACAAAAATGATGTATCAAATAAACAAGTAAATAAACTTTCTGTGGATATACTAATGCAATGATACAGCTGTAGTCATATAAATATGTAAGTCATTAAACAAATAATGATATTTCATAAAATGAAACACTATAGAACAATGAAAACAATTTAAACATAGAGTGCAACAATTTGGATGAAAGAGAAAAGATGTATTTGCTTATAGATGTGCAGAAAGTTTCTGGAATAACAACTGCTATGTGGCCGCCTCTAGAGCCTGTAACTGAGGCCAGAGGACAGGGAGTTAAATCATTCTATGTGCCATGTGATTGTTGTGTAGCAGGTGATTACTTTGCACAATGATGACATTTGAAAAACAGCATCATTATCACTATATTTAGTACATACATGCCCATGATAGAGCAGTTCATAAAACACTATGTACGCATTTACATGTATAATGATACTAATAGTTTAAAAAGTTTCCAGTGTGGGTATGTATCCTAAAATGCCTAGAAAGATAAGTAATAGTAAGTAGTGAGATTCCTGATCTTACTGATTTTAGCTTTCTATGTTCACTTTCTACTTTTTCATCTTGCTCAAATGTGTTATAATAATACGTTTATATTTTACAATCAGAACACAAGCAGCGATGCCATTTCCATCTTGAGGAAGTGTAATGAGGGAATCGGCAATGCTGGTTTCCGTGTCTCAGTTCAGCTGGAAAGGATTTAATCCTGATGCTGCAACATTAACTTTCTGAGCATATGCTCTGTCCCCGGGGAAGATGACAGTCAAGAGAATCTTGAACTTCTTGGAAAAGAAGAAAATTAAGGGCTTCTTTTAAAAGGTAAGTGATTTTACTTTTGAGCAATTTGGCTTGGCTTTGTTTTAGGAGAAACCTGAAATCTTACCATGTAGCCCCCGGAAGGTGGCTTGCACATAGCCGGGGTCACTGGGGCACCCTTTCCCTGTATTGTGACAGTGTGGCACTGGTCTCCAACTTCCCCAGCCCCCTGCTTTCCAGGTGCAAGGTGGAAATGCACTTCCCATCCCCTTTGAAGTTAGAGCAGGCCACACAATTTGCTCTGGACAAAGAATTGTGACCACCAGTGACAAGTGTCACTCCAGGTGAGAGCTTTAAGGGCCAGTGCACAATTCCTTGCTCCTTTCCCTCTGGTGCGGGATCATGGAAGCCCAGGTGAAAGTGAGCCTCTGTCAGTCTGGGCCTTGATGAGGAGGGCAGCCTTCTGCCGTGTAGAGGCCATAGTATGAGCGAGAAATGAACTTTTGTGGAGTGAAGCCACTGAGATTTTGGAATATTTATTATCACTGCAGTGTTTCCTGGCTGATCATGACTATATAATTTGTGAAGCCCAGTACAAAACAAAGACACAGAGGCTCTTCTTCAAAAATGATTTAGCATTTCAAGATGTTAGCAGTAGAACCTCAAAGTCTGTGGGGCGCCTTGTCAATGCAGGGCCCTGTGTGACTGTACAGGTCGCATACTCCAAGCTGGCCTGATTTTCCTGTTCCACCATCACGACAATCCTGGAAAAGAATCTTAATTCTCTTATTTCACATATGAGAAAACTGAGAGCTTGAACAGCTTGCTTAAAATAGCAGACTCACAAAATGCCAGAAGCCAGAGTTTGATTACATTGGTATTAATAACACGGTGATGATGGGTCTTTTGTGCATTCCTGGTTCTGGGCTTTGGGGCACAAGGAGCCAAGTACACTATTACAGGAAGCAGACAAGACTCAGGAAATATCGTCTCCTTTGTAGGAAATCACCTAACTGGAACCTTCAATGGAAGGTAAGAAAGAGTTAATGTCTAACCCATTACATGCTAAGTGAATGTTTTCTCTTGCCAGAAAGTATAATTAGTAATTTCAGGCCTGATCTGAAATACCTGCCTCAGCACATGCTGAAGAGTATCAATAAAGAAAAGCAGGCGCCGCTTTTAATTTCATTGCTATAACTAATTAGCATTAGAGAAACCGTTTTCATAACCAGTGTGCTAACAACCCACTGGTAACTGGAAAGGAAAGCTGATGGTGCAGCTTTCTCCATGGTAACCGGGCACGGAGAAAAGCGCTTCACAGTCACGAAGAGGCGGGTCCTGAGGGAAGCACGAGACGCTGGCTCCAAGCAGCAACATGTGGAAGTGGGCAGGGACTGCCCCTGACTTCAGATGCCACAAAGAACGTTGGCATATTCCAGTCAAGGGCAGTGTTTTGAATTGAAAATATTACATGCCACCATAGAACTGTTTTGTATGTATTCCTTAAATGCTATTCAAAATGTATCAAGGTTCTTTTTAGAAAGGGCTCCTCCAATTAAAATCATAGTTTTTCCTGAAGAATTCCTATCAACTCTCCCACCCAACATATCCTACCTTTGTACCCAGTACAAGCGGCAGAAGGCATCAGGAAAAGTAATAAAAAGAACCTTTGGCCGGGTGCGGTGACTCACGCCTGTAATCCCAGCATTTTGGGAGGCTGAGGCAGGCGGATCATGAGGTCAAGAGATCGAGACCATCCTGGCCAACATGGTGAAACCCCATCTCTACTAAAAATATAAAAAATCAGCTGGGTGTGGTGGCAGGCGCCTGTAGTCCCAGCTACTCTAGAGGCTGAGGCAGGAGGATTGCTTGAACTCGGGAGGCGGAGGTTGCAGTGAGCTGAGATCGCACCACTGCACTCCAGCCTGGCGACAGAGCAAGACTCCATGTCAAAAAACAAACAAACAAACAAAAAAACAAAGAAAAACAAACAAACAAAAAAACCAAGGAAAAAAAAAAAGAACCTTTGCCGTGCTAAGAGCGTAGGTAGTGAATTTGGTAATTTTAAAAGGCAGCTGTCATTAAGTCCCAGGTTTCAAGATGAAATCCTATCATTCTGTTTGAGCACTTTATTATTGTTCTTATTGATTGTGCCTTAGAACACATTAGTGAATTGGCACAAATCCTCTGTTACTTTCTTCTCTTCACATAAACTCAAGTTGGGCAATTTGTCAAAGAAGGAAGGAAGAAAGGGAGGAAAGAAGGAAGGAAGGGAGGGAGGGGGGAAGACAAAAGAAACAAGAATCAGGTTTGTTAGAGTCACTTTAGAAAATGAGTGCCACATTGGTATATAAATATGTTCATTTTGCCAGGGGTGGCGGGGACTGCAACAACATCATACTATATCAATGATGAATTCAGCAGTCACTTAAAATGAAAAATGTAGGTGGCTTTCAAAGAAACAATCTCAAGTAAAATTGTTAACAAAACTTATCAGTTTTTGAAAACTGTATAATCAAATAGATAACATCAAAACAAGAATAATGTAAAACATGTTACTCAACTAGATTTCACAACCAATGATACATTTAAAGTTTTATGGCTCCAATATTCATGCTTTAGAAACTGTGTGGCAAACATTTACTAACCATGTTCTCATGACCTACTGACGCTGTGAAGAATATTTGTCAGCACGCCAGCATGCTGTGTTAGGTTCTGTTAGGATCAAAAGAATCTCCCTTGGGAAGCTTATATAAAAAGTTGTCCTTGCCCCTACTCTTAGGTCAAGAAAACATTGTCATCAATATGAATATGAATAGAAGTATGAAACAATATGAATAAGTTCTTTAAGGGAGAAAGCCACCATATATTAGCCAGTTAGTTTGAGAATTGGCTTTTAAATACGTACTTTCTCTATATAATTTGGCATGTTTTAGAAAACAAAATGGGAACAAAGTACAATGCACATTAGCTGGGCAGGGAAGCATGAAGAATGCTTTCTATGTTACAGTTAATTCCCTGCAAGCTAGCCTGACTTTCAGAGCATTTGACTGAGTACTTGGCTGTTTTCAACCATGAGGCCAGCACGTGGTTAATGACCCCAATTCTGGCATTGTTTCTGGGTCTTATTTTTTTTGCACAAAGGTTAATTGAATTTTTACAAGGGTTTCCTAGAGGACTTGCACAACTTTTTGGTATTAAAACAACAGACCATCTTATAATAGACTTATAATATGACCTTCATAAGCACTTCAAGTATTTTAGCTTAGACTTTTAGTAACTGTGTGGCACATTTAACGTTTCATAGCTTTTTGAGAATTTGCACAGACATTTTCAGCATCTTCACTAAATTTAATCACGAAGTCTGGCAATGCAGAATTCTTCCTTCTCCCTCAGCTTCTTTTTAAGTTTGAGAGTGGATTTGGTTTTGTAAAAGTATGCTAGGGAGAAGATTCAAGGGACTTCTTAGCAATTTCTCTCTATGTGTTCTGTGGATAAATGATCTTTCTGGCTCGTGACAACTAACAACTGTGTTTCCATAAAAAAAAAAAAAAAATACATGCATTGTTAATGAGACTTCGCCAGAGATGCTGAGAGTTATATGAAATAGAGATAACTATTTTCACAGTTGTACATTAATTGACTGAATTGGCTTGTATTTCAGGTCAACTCCAAAGCACTGGTTAATAGTTATAAAAATGTTTCACAGTGCTCCATGTCGGCTTCCCCCTGAAAATCCATGACAAAGATTGAGCGTGGTTGAAAGGCCTGCCATGCCTAAGTGCTAATTAGCCCCAGGATGCTTGCCTTCATGACCTTTCAGGCGTCATCTATAAGGTCAGGAGAGGGGTCATAGCCAATAGAATATGGACTTGCATTAATTCCCAGCATATAAACTCATGGATCCTCCACAGAATTCACTAAACTTCAATAAGCTACAATTCTATCTTTACCTCACACATCACATCCTAAAGGTGACATCCACATTAATGCCCCTCATCCCTAATACAGAGCACATCAGTAGCTCAAATAGGCTATTACTCACTGTGACCTCTTTTACTTATTTCTCAGGGCATGGGAGTGGCATAGTAAGATCCTGGCCAGAGCATTGTTCACAACAGGAAAGACTTGGAATCAACCCAGATGCCCGTCAGTGATACACTGGATACAGAAAATGTGGTCCATATATACCAGGGAATACTATGCAACCATAAAAAAGAACAAGACCATATCCTTTGCAGGGACATGGATGAAGCTGGAAACCGTTATCCTCAGCAAACTAATGCAGGAACAGAAAAGCAAACACTGCATGTTCTCACTTATAAGTGGGAGCTGAATGATGAGCACACACGGACACATGGGTGAACACGCACTGGGGCCTATTGGGGTGCTGGGGGGAGGGAGAGCATCAGGAAGAATACCTAATGGATGCTGGGCTTAATACCTAGGTGACGGGTTGATCTGTGCAGCAAACCACCATGGTACACATTTACCTATGTAACAAACCTGCATATCCTGCACATGTACCCTGGAACTTAAAATGAAAAGTGGAAGGAAAAAAAAAGATTCTGCCTGGCAGGGTTTTAGCTTAAAGAAAATTTCTGGGTTTTGCACGTGGCCATTTTCTGAATGCCTATAACTGGCTTTTGAACCAAAGTCCTCTTGGAATGCTAAGACGCACTGGAAACCTCTAGATGGGCCATCCAGCCTGAAGAAAGCCTTTGTTGCTGCTATTTGTATCCTTATTTCCTTTACTAACAATAACTAAGATGCACTGGGCATGTTATGTGTTAGGGAGCGTCCCAAGTGCTTAGTAAGCATCGATTAGTTTCATTTTTACAACCATCTTTGCCCTGTGAAATAGGATATGGGATTCACTCTTTTTAAAGATGAGACAGTTGACGCTTGGGAAGCGTAGGAAGGGTTCCCAAAGCAAGCTGTGGGTACGGACAACATCAGAACTAAACGCAGGGAGTCTGACTCAGGGTGTTCAATCTCAGCACTACTGACGTTTGAGACCAGGCAATTCTCATGGGCCCGTCCTGGGCACTGCGTGGTGTTTGGCACCATCTCTGCCTCTACCCACTAGATGCCAGAAGCATCCCCCGGTTGTGATGACCAAAACGATCTCCAGACATGACCAAACATCTCCTGGGGACAAAATCGCTGCCAGCTGAGCACCACTGCTCTGACTCAAAGGTGTCTGCTCCTAACCACCTGCCTTTCCTGCCGCCGGCTTCCCCCTGCTTCTTTGAGGCAAAAATCAGGTCGGACTAGCATCAGTGGCAAAGGAACCAGTCAGACCAGCTCATGTGACAGCTTTGACAGACCAAGAATTTTTGTCACATATTAGCTTTTGAGAATCAATATGCATAGGCTGGAATGACACTTTCAATAAATCAACATTCAGGCTATAACAAACCTATTAATATTCTGGGGAATTCATTGTGTACTGAGCCAGTCATTCAGATGACTATATGCCTTAGGTCTTTTTATGAAATAAATTAGATTTAATTTGGTAGGCTGGGCAGAGTAGGCAGAGAGTGCCTTGCATTTCCTGGTTATACTAGTGTGTGGTGTGATAAAAAACTGAATAGGCATTTCCATCAAATGATTCTTGTAATGTCCCCATTGGCTCTTTCTTTGAAATAAAACCCATGTCCTGTTTCCCTGTTTCCCTCTTCCTAATTCACCTTGCTCTTGCCTTTGTTCTATAATGGAAAACATGAGCATTCAGACAGGGCTGATTTTCTAATCAATGGTAACAATTGGAGTTATAAATGAAAATATTATCCTAGTAAATGATATTTATTTTAAAGTCCATAGGTTAGCCTGCATTGTCTCACAAACCACCCTAATTTATATAGGAGGGGGTCAAAGTTTAGAGGAATACGAAGATGTTTCTAAAATTTAAATGCAATATGTATAAGAGAGAAGTTTCTACTTATGATGATTAGTTAGAAATCAACATTTTTTTTTTGGACAGATTCACTTGAGAGAATGAAGAAGATTCAAGTAGAGAGAGGTATTCTGAGAAAAACAGAATATTTTAGACTGAAGTGGAATAATCTGGAGACTTAGAACAATAATATATAAGGCTTTATTGCTTTATATTGAAATTTCATGGAATTTTTTTTAGCTTTTAAAGTATAGGAAAATCAGTTAAAGATGGAAACACTAATGAATCTAATGAGAATCTTAAACATATAAGCTTATTTATCTTAAACTGTAAGATTCTATTAGGCTTTAAGACTATAATATTATGGAATGTGAGAGTTCTAAGGTACCTTAAGATTATGTAGATTACTTTTTAGCAAAGAAAATATTATCCAGAAACCCAATTTTTAAAAATAGATAAACTATTTATTTTTAATAAATTAAGCTTATTTTTGGTGAACACAAACTTTTGAAATTTAGTTTTGTGAAAGACACATGTAATCATGTATTATTTCATTCTTTATATATTTCATTACATTGCCTAGATCAAGTAAACACTGATATACCCAAGTAAGTGTGGCAAACAGTTATGTTTTTTTTAAACACCTCAGTTTGCAATTTTCTAATGCATTTCATTAAACAGAAACTTTAGCACAAGGCTGCACAAAATAATGAATTTTTAGTGTCTGTTATGAGTATATATATGTTGTTTTTGTTTGTAAATAGTCTATGGTATATTTAAAAATGAAATTTGAAATCAGATTTCATGCATAGAACCATAAGGATTTCAGAAACACGTTCTGACAACCAGTGTTGTGAATACAACTTCTCACATAAAAGGTGAGTTAACAGAGGCTGGGAGCAGATAAGTCACTGGTGGAGAGTCACAGGCTGGCAGAGCAAGGATCAGAACGTAGGTCCTCTGCCTTTTAGGCTTGTGCTCTTTTTGATTCACACTGCCTCTATTATTAAATTACTTAATTTATCAGAGCAAAAAGCAAAACCTTAGGGATGCTATTAGCAATTTACTATTTCCAGTTCTTTTGGGAATCTGTTAATTGCCCTTTCATAAATGCTGCTCATTGTGATTAAGACTTTGATTAAATGTGAAAGTCTAGAATTTATATGTTATAGACATATTTAATATCAATTTAAAGCACCAGAGCAGAATGAATTGTGCATTCCAATTTTTTGGCGCTATCATACACTCTTCAATCAAGGATTTTTCAAGAACTTGCTTTGTGCTAGCAGGACCTGATTTTTCCCCTCAGGAAGCTCACAGTTTAATTCAGGAGAGCTCCTATTAGTAACAGGACACATCAGTGTCTGAGTAAGAGTTCAGGCGAGGTACAGCTTGGCTTCATGGAGGTCAGGGGCAAGTGAGTTTAGTGGATAGGTGCCATGGAGTGAGATGGGGAAAGATGGGTGTCCTGGCTGAGGGGCGATGAGGTAAGGATGGCTAATGCTTATGGACCATTGCCTTATAAACACTGTGCCCAGGCCTGTACATGGATCATGTTTAATCCAAAAGCAATTCTGAGTGAAGTCCTATCCCTCAACCCTTTTTACAGGAGAAGACATTGAGGCACAGACCCATGAAGTGGGTTTGCTCAGTAACAACTACTGAGTGAAGGGGCTGGGACTCCCAGCCGCTTGCCTGGTTCAGATTATACTACTGTCTCCTTCCTACACTGCCCCTTCACCCATCTGTGTGAGCCAAGGCAAGGAAGACCTCAGGGGCCTGTGGGATGGCAAAGGAACTTTCCAGAACTAAGAGCGCATGTTGGAAAGGTAACGAGATGGGTTTGGAAAGGTTAGTTTGGGTAAGGCTTGAAAAGCCAGAGAAAGGATTTTAGACTATGTTCTAAGACTTTACCATTTTGTAGACTATTTTATTCATATTTTGATGGTCACTTAGGTAAAATAAGATCTATTTGAGCCTTGCAAACAACTACAAGGAGAAATTAGTTGAATAATATTAAATATTGACTACTGATATGATAAAATGTGTGTTCATGTAGAAGGTAGGGGTTGTGCCTTCTTTTCCATTCATTCGGAAAAAGCGTCTATGGAGGCTCGCTATAGAGAGGCACCATGCTTATTGCTTTGGGCATACTCTGCCTCTAGCATGAAGTCTGGCATTAGGGATTCCCCATTAATGTTCAGTGAATGAATGAATGGAATTTCCTGCCCTGCTCCTTGCCTCCCTCCCTTCCCACCTCCCTCTGCCTTCCTTTCTCTTTTTCTTCCCTCCCGTCGTTAAACACATATTTACTGAATACCTACGAAACTTCTATGACTAAAACCAATGAGATGCTCCCATGAAAGGGGGTGGAGACAGGGGAGAGGCAGAAAATAAGCAAGGCAATTGAATAAATAGTGTAATTCCAGTTACTGATAAGTGATGAAGAAAGCAGGGCTGGCTTACAGGACAGATCATGCAGTGGTTGGGGAAGGCATGGTCTGAGCAGGCCTCTCTTGGGAGGGGACACATGTTCAGAGGGCTAAATGAATGGAGGCAGCCATGCAAAAAGCTGGAGGAAGGTCCTCCAGGAAGGGAGAGTCAAGGCCCTAGGAAGAGGACAAGTCTGGTTCATTTAGAGAACACCATGAAGGGCCAGGGTACTGGAGCATTGTCAACAAGGGGAAAGTGATCGGGCCAAGGACAGAAGGCCAGCTCACATAGGTTTTTGTAGTGTGAGAAGAACTCCAGATTTTATTCTCCGGAGTAGAGCTGCTTAAGCTGTTAGTATACATTATAATGGAATTTAAGTAATGTTCACAGAGGAGTAGAGAAGATAGCAGAGACCGAGAAGGACATTTGAATTCATTATTTTAATTAATTTTTTTAGAGATAGGGTCTTCCTCCGCCATGTAGGCTGAAGTGCAGTGGTGCCATCATAGCTCACTGCATGAATTCCTGGGCTCAAGTGATCTTCCTGCCTCAGCCTCCTGATTAGGTGGGACTACAGGCATGCATCACCACACCTGGCTAATTTTTAAATTTTTTTGTAGAGGTGTGGTCTCACTATGCTGCCCAGGCTGGTCTTGAACTCTTGGCCTCAAGTGATCCTCCCACCTGGGCTTCCTGAAATGTTGTGATGACAGGCATGAGCCACCACACCTGGCCTAACAAGGAATTTTTGACAGTGAATCTTGACTACTAAGAGACTAGGGGACCATGGAAGAAAACAGTACACTAACCAGGAAAAGGATGGCTGACATACTGAATGATGAAGAGGAATTAAGGCAGCTGAAAATTGAACACAGACCCTTGGAGATGAAGAGGTCATGAGTTACCACTGGCTGATAACCCATTGTGAAGACATTTCTCAGGAATGAGGGGACTAGAAGAAAAACATGAAAGAAAAGGGGGCTAAGAGTTTTCAGAATTCTCACAATACTTTTAAAAAAGAGTTTCAAAAATCAAAACCAGTTTTGGCATACTCATTTATAAGACATAATTCATTCTCCTTCTTCCTATCCCTCCCTTCCTTCCTTTTCTTAATAGAAATAGTTTTATTTGCACATTTTGCATTTTAGTTTCCTTGTCAGTAAAGTGATTATATTCATACTGGGAAAAAAACAAACCCTGGGCAATATAATCATAAAAATACAAATTTCTGGCCAGGCACAGTGGCTCATGCCTGCAATCCCAGCACTTTGGGAGGCCGAAGTGGGTGGATCACCTGAGTTCAGGAGTTGAAGACCAGCCTGGCCAACATGGTGAAACCCTGTCTCTACTAAAAATACAAAAATTAGCCAGGCATGGTAGGGCACACCTGCAGTCCCAGCTACTCAGGGGGCTGAGGCAGGAGAATCACTTGAACCTGGGGGGCAGAGGTTGCAGTGAGCCAAGATGGCGCCACTTCACTCCAGCCTGGGCGAAAGAGCAAAACTCCATCTCAAAATAAATAAATAAATAAATCCAAAGCAAAAACGAATTTCTATATTTTAAAATGATCTATGCAATAATTTTGTTTGCTACGCTTGGAACTTTTTATGGATCTAATACATGAATTATTTATGCAGGAATTCCTAGATTGTCATTACTACGACATTTATGGTATTTATGGTATATTTCCTCCTTGAATTGTTGAGACCTGATTTATTAGGTGAAGGATGACATTGTTTTCAAGGGAAAGGAACACTGTTAAAAACCAAGCTGTTACACAAAGTCTTTCCTCCAGGCTCTGTAGGAACTCCCCAATTCTTGGCTTGATGCTGATTATGCTAACACCAACTTCTGGATTCATTTGAGTTCCAATGGCTCCTGCCATACTGCTCCCAATTACTTTAAGCTGGGCGTCCAATTCCCACAGTAACTCCTAGGTTCTGCTTGCCCATCTGTTCCTGCAGTGGCATCAAGCCCCAGAAAGAAAGTAGCTGTTAGAATATTCCAACTTAATGTCTTATCAGGAGGACCTAGACCAGCAATTACAATACAATGACGTAAGCATTTTCCTCCTCTAGTCAAGTTGAAGAAGAAAAGAGGAGCTGACAAATATAAGGCCAAGGAGTATCCCTGGTCATGAAGGCTTTGAACTCTTCCCCAGGTGTGGAGAGCCATCTTTGGAGTGCTCCCTCCCAGCACAAAAGTGCCGTGGCGGTGGTCTGTCCCTCTAATCTGTGTAAATCTCTCTACTTTTCTTTTCTTTTGTTTCTTCTCTTTTCAGACAGTCTCACTCTGTTGCCCAGGCTGGAGTGCAATGGCACGATCTCGATCTCGACTGACTGCAACCTCTGCCTCCTGGGTTCAAGCAATTCTCCTGTCTCAGCCTCCCAAGTAGCTGAGCTTACAGGCAGGCACCACCACGCTCAGCTAATTTTTATATTTTTAGTAGAGATGGGGATTCTCCATGTTGGCCAGGCTGGTCTCGAACTCCTGACTTCAGGTGATCCTCCCACCTTGGCCTCCCAAAGTGCGGGGATTACAGGAGTGAGCCACTGTGCGCAGCCAGATCTGTCTACTTTTCATAGATACAGAGAGGGTTTAGCTGTGTGTCCCTACCAAATCTCATGTCAAACTGTAATCCCTAGTGTTGACTGGATCATGGGGGTGGGGTTCTCATGCGTGTGTTGGCACCATCTCATCGGTGTGGTTCTTGTGATGAGTGAGTTCTCGTGAGATCTGGTTGTTTAAAAGTGTGTTATCTCTCCTCCCTCTCTCTCTTCCCCCTGCTCCTGCCATATGAGATGCCTGCTCCCCTTTTGCCTTCTGCCGTGATTGAAAGTTTCCTGTGGCCTCTCCAGAAGCCAAGCAGGTGCCAGCATCATGCTTCCTATGCAGCCTGTGAAACCATGAGCCAATTAAACATCTTTTCTTTATAAATCACCCAGTCTTGGGTATTTCTTTATAGTAGTGCGAGGACGAACTATCAGATACCATTGCCTGTGTTCCGATTTCTTTAGAGTCGAGCACTTTCAGTTATACAGCAGATGATTTCAAGATCTTTTGAAATGATTTGGTTCTCTTAGAAGGATTTGTATGGACAGTTGGGTAGGTGGCTGGGCTGATGGGCAGGGTGATGCCTGAAGGAAGAAGGATCATACTCATTCATTTCCCCAAGGCTTTCTCGATAGCTCTGTGAACCACACAGGGAGCATGAGAGGGCACTGATGGGGTTTGTTTCAGGCTGCTCTAGTGCACCTGCTTGAACATCATTGGTTGGGTTGTTCCTGTTAGTCCAAAGGGAGAGGGAGTCTAAGAGTGTGCTGTGAGTTGGAGTCTTGGAGAAACAACTTACAAAGCTTGTGATTTGGGCAAATCCACTCTCTGTACCTTTCAGTGCTGGCATATGAGGTAAAGACACACATTTCAGAGTGGCGTGTAGAGAAGTTCAAATCCCAGCCATTTCATTTGCTCCTAGAACTTTGTACGGGAAAGTGACTTAACTTCTCCCTTTTTTTTTTTTTTTTTTTTTGAGATGAAGTCTCACTCTGTCACCCAGGCTGGAGTGCAATGGTGCGATCTCGGCTCACTGCAACCTCCGCCTCCAAGGTGCAAGCAATTCTCCTGCCTCAGCCTCCTGAGTGGCTGGGATTACAGGTACCCGCCACCACACCCAGCTAATTTTTGTATTTTTAGTAGAGATGGGGTTTCACCATGTTGGCCAGGCTGGTCTCGAACTCCTGACCTCGTGATCCACCCGCCTCAACCTCCCAAAGTGCTGGGATTACAGGCGTGAGCCACCGCACCCAGCCTACGACTTAACTTCTTTAACCTTGTTTTTTATCCTTTCTAAGAAAAGGGTCAAAATATTACCTTCCTTATAGGATTGTTGGGAGAATTAAGTAAGGTGAAACTCATAAGACGTATAAGAATTGCCATCAAGTAAATGCTAAATACATGTTAGCTGTCATCCATCTCGTTGTTGAGAACCAAATTCAATATCACTCTATAAGTGAAAGCACTTTGTTAAGACCTAAATCAATGTTAATTATTATAATGATGAGGTTGAGTATTGCTTCATCCTTGATGGTACTCTCCTCAGTAACTTTGCCAATGATTTAAAGATGCAGAAGCTATTCTTGTCAGAGGGATGGCACAGGCCTGGGGTGGGTCTCCTGGTAGGACAAGACCAAGATTATGGCCTTCTGGTGGCAGTTGAAATTGATAAGGGGTAAAAGTAAAAGTTTCTTTTATGTTAAAAAATGAGGTACTTTAAGAACTCATGGGAGGGGACCCAGCTTGGGAGCAGTCAACGTGAAAAGTTCCCGGGGGTTTTAGTTGATGGTCAGCTAATGCTGTTTTGGGCTGAAGACCAGAACTGCTAAATTCCATCTCTAATCATAAGACAGTTGAAATTTTGTACTTTGTTCCAGACATCACATCTTAGGATGGCCTTATTATATTAGGTAGAAAGAGCCTTGGCAAGTCAATGGTTTGGAAATACGGTGGGTGAAGGAGCTTTAAATGTTTGAAGTTGTCATCTAAAACAAGGATTATACATGCTTCTTGTTAGCATGGGAAGTGAAACTGTGACAGAGAAGTGGGTACTGGTGAGAGAAAGAATATTATTTCATGAAAGAAAAAACTCGATAGTAATCTCTACAGCCAAAATGGCATACACTGATGAATGTACTGTTCCCGGTGAGTTTGAGTAGAGGCTGGTGATTGTGGGAGGATTCTCATGCTGGGTGTCATGCTAGACCAGCTGACCTCAAAGGGCCCTATTATGTTTTATGATTTTATAATATAGCAGGCTGTACAGACCATTTTTAATATAGTCTTAATTTTTATAAAAATATATCCATGCATATATACATAGTTATAAAACATAACCATTAAATTCTAGTTAAATGCCACCAAAAATGAAAATAATAAAGTAGCTTCAAATTGTACTTATTGCAAGGTGACCTATCTGAAATGTCTTTCTGGTCGTATTATAAGAGGACTTAAGATGCAGAAGGGGAGGATCATAGCCTATTCATATTTCCATCTCCCACAAAGTGTCTGGCACATGTGTAATAATTAAAGTAGACAATCTTTATTGAATGTTCTCTTGTTTAAAGAAGTATTTTAAGCCCATTATATTTAATAATTCATGTAACCATCAAAACTGCTTAATAATTTTGGCACTATCATTATCCCATTTGATCCATGAGGACACTGGCACTCACTGGGGTTTAAATGACCTGGCCAACATCACACATCTAGTAAGTGCCGGGGCTGAGATCTGAACTCAGAAAGTTGGGTTCCAGACCTTGTGTTCTTCACCATCACACTCTACTCCCTCTCCTAATAGAAGGTACTCGGTCTATGTTTATCCAGTTGACAAACTGATGGATAGATGGACGAACAGAAGGACTAACGGGGGCTCCAGCACACGGTCACCTGAATATGTGGCGGTGAACAAGGAAGGGCACAGATTACACGAAGAGCAGATGTGGAAAGGGCCGACGAGGGAGGGACACTGGTAACACCTCCGTCACTGCTCTTCTTTGAGCTGATTCCGCATAGAGCATCTTGGGGTGAAACATAACGACGTGCGTTAGCATAGAGAAGCTAAGCTCCTTCTCTTGGGTTCCTCCTCTTCCTTTGCAGAGGAGATGTTTTCTGTCAGAATGATTAGTTAGAAGTGAACAGTGAAGTCCCTCAATTAGCATTCCTTCAAAATGCCATCTGTAAGTGACTGAAGAAGTGACAGTCGGAAGGCAGAACACAGGGCTAACTCCGCACAGACAAGACGAGAGGCGGGGAGGCAGGGCCGCTCCATCAGCCGTTTCCAGCACGCTAACGGGTCCACCCACTAAACCAAACAAATGCTTTCTTCCTACCATGGAGACAGAAACTGAAAAGTAATTTTTGACAGCACTGTATGATTTAGTGGGTGCTTGCAGACACAGCCTATACTTAGTTTTATACCAGATTTAATAGAACGTTTCAAACTTTCCTAACCATTTGGCAGCTTTTAAAAAATAAAAAATAAAAAAAATAGCAAACGCCCCTCGGGGTTACTCATTGCAATGAAAATACCGCATCATCAGGACTTTGTGATGTCTTGGCAACTCTTACCCCAACTCTATCCAACATGTGCTCTCCAGGTAGGTCAAGGTCAATACACTTGATTACTTCAAAGCCTCAACAAAAATGTTTTCCATCACCACGTTATCAGGTGTTCATGTCAGCTTAGAAACCTGACTGGTCCTTTTCATGCTTGTGGAACAAGGGACTGAATCTTAAGGAGAGTGGAGACCTTATGTTTTTTACATTCCGCATTCAAGAAACTATTTCTATGAAGTTTAATGAACAGTGATGCTTTTTTTCCTTCAAAACTATCCAAAGACTTCATATCTGTTTGTACAAGGAGGCACGGGATTGAACTGAATTTCTAGTTTCTTCATCGACTGGTTCCTTCATTGAGTAACAAAACTGAACATTTTAATGTGCTGACACTGTGTGAGAACTTTACACACATTAGCTGATTTAATCAGTATGAAAATGGTCTGCAATAAGCACACTTATTCCCATCTTATGGGCAAAGAAATGGGCTGGAGAGGTTTCAGTAACATGCACCAGCTGGCTGAAATGCATCTGACGAAATTTGTGCTTCCAGTGAACTTGTAAGATCCAAGTCTCCAGCCGAACGTCAAGTTCTTCTAGGATTCGTCCCCAGCCTTTCCCCAGTCTTCTAGGACTCCTCCCCCTTGCTCCATCTTGAACTCTGTTGTTGACACCTTTCTTGCCCGCTACACTGTTACAGTTCTAGAGTGGTGCTATACATTGGAAATAAAATGTGAGCCACACATATGAATTGTATTTTAATATCCACTTTAGGAAAGCAAAAAGAAGCAGGTGAAAGTAATTTTGATAATATATTTTATTTACCACAATATATCAAAACATTCATTTCATCCTGTAATCAGCATAAAAATCACTAATAAGATATTTTATATTCTGTTATGGTATTAAGTCTTTGAAATCTGGTTTGTATTTTACATTTGCTACACACCTCCTTTCGACTAGCCACATTTTGAGTGCTCCAAGGACGCCGGCTAGTGGCTACTGCATTGCCCGGCACAGTCCTACGGGAGGGAAGGAATCCTTAGTTACTAACATGTCAGACAACATGCTATGGCTCGTAGTTGTCCTCCTGATGTGTATCTTCTCCTCCCGTCCACAGTATTAGAAGCCTTCACTGGTCATGTGTCTGCCAGATACAGACTACATTTCCCAGCCTCTCCTGCACTCAGGGTACCATGTGACTGGATCTGGCAACTGAGATGTAAATGAAACTGAAACGTGCCATTTCTGGGTTATGCCCTTAAAGAAGGCATGTGCTCACCCCTTCTCCTTCTCTCTTTGTGCAAGCTGGAAGGCAGGTATGGTGCTAGTCACCTTCAACCACCTGAGCACGCTCAAGGGACAGCAGAGCCACAGACGGGAGCTTCTGTTTCCTCACCACAGAGCCAGCCATAGGGACTGTGTTGTGAGAGAAGGAGGTTCCTGTTTTGTTCACACAACTGATGTTCATCTTTGACAAGCACGGTCATCTTCATTTACTTTCATCATTTCTAGAACCTAATTCCGTGCTCTCTTGGTGGGGTTAGACCCAATTCTTTCTTTAGGTCTCAGTGAAGCTTTATTTCAGCAGGGAGGCTGAAATACATTTTTGACAAATTTTGAACAAGTATTTGTTCAAAGAATAAATGTAATTAAGAGGCTTAATATGTAAGTGACATGCTCTTGCCCTTCCAGGTTTGATGGGAATACAGAATCTCTTTAGATTTTCCTGGGTCCTGTTAGAGAGCATCAGAATGACAGTACACACAGGCAAGGCTAGCTGGGAGGACTGAGCGGACTGAGTGTCATGGGTTGAGTTGTATCCCTTACAAAGATATGATGACGTCCTAACACCCAGTACCTCGGAATGAGATCTTCTTTGGAAATAGTGTCATCGTGGATGTAATTAGTCAAGGTAAGGTGTATTAGTCTGTTCTCATGCTGCTAATAAAGACATACCTGACACTGGGTAATTTATAAAGGAAAGAGGTTTAACTGACTCATAGTTCCACATGGCTGGGGAGACCTCACAATCATGGCGGAAGGCCAATGAGGAGCAAAGGCACATCTTACATGGCAGCAGGCAAGAGAGCATGTGCAGGGGAACTTCCCTTTATAAAACCATCAGATCTATGAGACTTACTCACTACCACAGGGACAGTATGGGGAAAGCTACCCCCATGATTCAATTATCTCCACCTGGCCCAGCCCCTGATACGTGGGGATTATTACAATTTAAGGGAGATTTGGGTGGGGACACAGCCAAATCATATCATAAGGTCATGCCAAAGTAGCTTGGCTCTAACTGAAACATGGCTGGTGTCCTCAGAAGAAGAGGAGGGAGACACAGCGAGAAGGTGGCCATGCAATGATGGGAGCAGAGACTGGAGTGACACAGCCACAAGCCAAGGATTGCTGGCAAACACCAGAAGCCAGAAGATGCAAGGAAGGATTCTTCCCCATGGGTTTCAGAGGAACATGACCTTGGAAGCACCTTGATTTCAGACTTCTGGCCTCCAGAACCATGAGACAACACATTTCTGCTGTTCTACACCACCCAGCTTGTGGCACTTTATGATGGCAGCCCTAGGAGCAAATACATCAAGGCAGACTCCCCCTCACAAACCTGCTGGTGTGCCCTTTCCTCCTGGCTATGACTCCACAGCCTGTTCCCAGGAGTCAGTCCACAGGCCAGGGCCAGGCGGCATTGCTGGCTAGTGGCTTGCAGGAGGGGCAGTTATCAGTACTTCCTCGCTCCCAACATGAAAAGTCAGGTAAAGAAGTACAGGAAGCTCTGCCAAGGAGTGCAAGGGATTTGTACCTCCTTAGGACAACTTCCCAGGGAAGGGCGAGTGGAGGACAGGGTGTCCCCACTACAGGAAGCAGGAGAGACATCATCATTCAGCTCTCACAGACATTCCTCCTTCAAAACAGACCCTCTGGCAAAGGTTATCCTCTAAAGAAAAAAAGTTCTTGCTCCTCCGTCATGAACTGGGAATAAATTAGGAGAGATAAGAGACAGATATTACTCCTTTTTAGAACTCTGTATTCCCACTGAAAAGAGTCAAGGCTACAATTCTCAAGTCTGCCTGTGTGCACAGTGCTTACATATCTCACACACACACACACACCATATTCCACTTACAGACTGAATACTTTGCACCACAAAGTATTTTCAGCTGCTCTTCTCGCTCCTTTCCCTTTCAATTCAGAAAGCTAACTCTAGCTCAATTATCCCTTCCTTTTGACAGAATTCACATCAAATGCAAACGAGACGAGACCAGGATTCTGCCTGGTTCTGTTGCCAAGGTGGGTGGGAAGTCGGCAGCAGGGATCAGTAGCTGTAGCTGCTTCAGCCTTTGTTGAGGCTAACTCTCCTCCCAAGGTGTCTCAAATAGAAAGGCTTGTTCCTGATGCTTTCCAATTATTTTCACTTCAAAGAAATACTTTAATATATTTAGTTCAAATTGCATGATGGTAATTATGCTTCTAAATCTGATCAAATGACGGGAGAGAGAAAACCTTTGCTTCCATGAGGGGATCTTTGTTCTTCAATAGATGGGTCTACTTTTCCATAGTGGGAGGACTCACAAGCACTGAGACTGTCTTTTTTCATTGGTTATTTATAAAGCTCTTATTATACTGGTTAAATTCACATGTGGGAAAAAAGATAAATTATTGTTAATCAATTTCTAACCTAATCTATTCATAATTTAACTGATAGCAACCTCTGCTGACCAAGGGGATTTTTATTCAGGCTGCAAATCAATATCATGTTACAGAGTATATTAATAAATGGGATATTTAACTTTTTATAATTAGTGTTTGTATTTATTATATTTGTTGCGTTACTGCTCTCCTCAAAGATCCCATTATAATTCCTATTCCTCAGTAAATAAAAGCTCACTCTCTGGTTTGGAATTCAGCCCTCCTCCCAACACACCACACAACCCTGCAGTGCTGGCCATTCACACTGCTCACGGGGTCTTCAGCTCCCTTCTCCCTGAGAGCTTGTGGGAAGGGTGCACTGTCCCAACCCAGTTAGATGTCATCAAATGCCTTGTTTGGCCAATGAAATGTGAGTGGCAATGACATGTGTAACTTGTGGCTAAAGCCTTTAATTACTGGTGCTTAACTCTCCATCCCTCCCACGATCCTGCTTCCTGAAGGAAGGGCTCCACCTGCTGACCCTGATGGAGAACGAGGTCGCGTCTCGCTCCCTGCCAACCCTACTGGACAGGCCTCACGCATGAGAAACAAACCTTTGTTGTTTCAAACCACTGGAATGTTGAAGTTGTTTGTTACTGCAACAGACTTTAGTCTGTACTGACTAATACATCCAGGATATTCTTTGGAAATTCTAGAGGCTCAATTCTATTTTCAAGTGAAATTTGCTATGGAACACCTATACATAATAAAAGCAGAGATGGTTGTGTTGAGGAGTGAGATGGGGTGAGTGTGTGTGTATGGGATGGGGGAGGATTGAGATTCTTCTTTACCTTCTACTGAAGCCCCTGATGTTCCTTTGCAACCTCTGCCTATTTCTTAGAACTCAGGCTGAAACCCTGTGATCTAGTCCAAACCAACCTTCCCAGCTAGGGTTTCGTTCAAAGGTCACAACAGGTGGCCCGTGAGCAGGATCTGGACACACACACACACACACTTTTTTTTTTTTTTAAATTTTGGCTTTCAGAGGGTTTGAAAAGAATCTAAGACAATATTTATAGATTGGGAGATTGACGTAAAAGATGCATTCTAAGCTTCCCTTGCTGAGGTGAAGAATGAGGACACCCTGGGCCTCCACTGCTTCCCTTCAGTTGCTATTTGTCATTACACTTAAATGTCCATTGCATATAGAGAAATATTTCTGTCCCATATCTCTATCAAAAGTGGGAAAGGACTGTGTTTTTCTAAAGCAAGAGAGTGTATTTCTTTATGGAGTGCGTAATTCTCCTAAGTATGAAAGTGAAAGGTCAAGGTTTCAATGTTTCCCCCGCCACTTCTCTCGTTCATGTCACCTGTTGCTTCCTATTGGCTTTAGAATGTGGGGCATCTCTTCTAGCCTCTTGCATCTACCTCTATGGTTTGACTTCTGAAAATGTGGTGCCTGGTCCACCTGGATCCAAGTTAGCTGAGATGCTCGTGAAAAATGCAGATTGCAGGTTTCATTTCAGACCTACTGGATTTGAGGTGGTGGCAGTTTCTGCACTTTTCATAAGTAACCCTTTCCCTTGACAATTCTTAGGCACAATTAATCTTGAGAATTACTGCTTCGTGGCTGAGGTCATTGTATATTCAGAACCAAGTTCTATGAATAGGTAAAGAATTTTTATTCTCTTCTAGCTTTGAGAGACCCTCCAGAAGGTAGAATTGGAATGCCAAAATGCTATGATTTCTGAAATGGTGTCCAGGAATAACACATTGAATTATCTGAAACCACAACTGTTCACAAGATTACTTATTAAACTGAACACCAAATTGTCTTCCGAATGTTGCCCTCACTCTCCTCCTTCCCCACTGTCACTCATGCAGTGTCTTTGCCAAAAGTCCTTCCGCCGTATTTCCTCACAACATCTCACCCATCTTTAAGCTGCAGCTGAAATGTCAATGAAAATTAATGCATCCTTGCTATCATCTAAAGTCAATTGTGTCAAAACTATCTTTTGGAATTTTTCATTTTTAATAGAGCTTATTTTTAAAGACAGTTTTATTTCACAGCAAAATTGAGCAGAATACAGAGAGCTCCCCCTACCCTCTCCCCCATACATGCACAGCCTCCCCCCATCAATGTTCCCCACAAGAATGGTACATTTGCTATAAATGCAAAACGTACATTGACATATTATCACCCAAAGTCCTCAGTTTACATGAGGTTCACTCTTGGTGCTGTACTTTCTATGGGTTTGGACAAATGTATAATAACATTTATCCACTTCTGCAGTATTATAGAAAAGAGTTTCATTGTCCTAGAAACCCTCAGTGCTCCACATACTCATCCTTCTCTCCCCAAACTCCTGGCAACCATGGATCTTTTTACTGTGTCCAGAGTTTTGCCTTTTCTAGAATATCATATAGCGGGAACCACACAGTATGTAGTCTTTTCAGATTGGCATCTTTCACTTGCTAGTATGTACTTAAGGTTCCTCCATATCTTCCCATGGCTTGACAGTGCCTTTCTTTTTAGCATGGAATAATATCCCGTTGTCTGGAAGTACCAGTTTATTTATCCATTCATCAACTGAAGGACACCTTGGTTGCTTCCAAGATTTGTCAATTATGAATAAAGCTGCTGTCAATATCTGTGTGAAGGTTTAGGTGTAGACATAAGTTTTCAACTAATTCAAGTAAACACCAAGAAGTATGTTTGCTAGATTGCTAGATCATATGCTAAGAATATGCTTTTTTTTTTTTTTTTTTTTTTGAGACCGAGTCTTGCTCTGTCACTCAGGCTGGAGAGCAATGGTGCGATCTCGGCTCACTGCAACCTCCGCCTTCTGGGTTCAAGTGATTCTCCTGCCTCAGCCTCTTGAGTAGCTGGGACTACAAGTACTCACCACCTCGCCTGGCTAATTTTTGTATTTTTAGTAGAGACAGGGTTTCACCATATTGGCCAGGCTAGTCTTGAACTCCTGACCTCGTGATCCGCCTGCCTCAACCTCCTAAAGCGCTGGGATTACAGGCGTGAGCCGCCATGCCCGGCTGTGTTTAGTTTTCTAAGAAACTGCCAGACTGTCTTCCAAAGAGACTGTACCATTTTGCGTTCCCACCAGCAGTGAATGAGAGTTCCTGGAGCTCCACATCCTCCCCAGCATCTGGCGGTATCTGTTTTGCGTTTTGGCCATTTTAGTAGGTGTGTAGAGGTATCTCATTGTTTTAATTTGCAAATGCCAAATGACATGTGATGTTGAACATCTTTTCATATGCTTTTTTGCCATCTGTATATCTTTTTGTTGGTGAGGTTTCTGTTCAGATCTTTTGCCCGTTTTTAATCTTGTTGATAGTTTTCTTACTATCAATTTTGAAGAGTTCTTCGTATATTTTGGCAACAGTCCCTTTATCAGAGAGGTCTTCTGCAATGTTTTCTCCCACACCGTTGAATGCTCTCTTTTTTCATGGTTGGTCTGTTTCCAGTCTTCAGAAATCAGGCTTCACACCCAGCCCAGATGTTCAGGGGGTTGTTTGACTTGTCTGTCATCTGCAATGGTCTCCCTTCTGCTTCGTACTCCACGCCTGTCATATGCTGGAGAAACTGGTCATTTGTTCTCTATAGCATCTCACATTCTGAATTTGTACAAGGCTCAGGGACATCTTGAGCCATGGGATGTGTGGGTCTATAAACCAACGGGACAGGCCTTGGACAGACAGGGGTTTCCTTCAGGCAGCACGGCCTCAGCCACAGCAGCATCCTGAGGCTGAGGATATAACATCAAGATATAAAGATATAACACCATGTTTCTGAGATGCGGCTATCCCGGGAGAAACGCTGTCAGTGAGCGACATGAGAGAGAAAGTCTGCATGTTCCAGTTACTCGCCATGTCAGAAGGAATACCTGGATCACTGAAACATCTGGGCATGAAAGCTTTTTTATGAGTTGTGTTAAAAACCGCTTTTTGTGGATCACAGGAAGCGACTCTGAAATGCGTCATCCTGACCATCATTGTTGCTTATCATGTCCATTTTGTGCCATGCACTGCACATGTCTATCATCAGTCAATTGATTAACTTTGCCCTCTTTGGGAGAGGCACTACTCCTATCCCCATGTTATAGCCGAGGACGCCAAGACATAAAGAGATTAAGAAACTGTCAACCAAGTCAATAACAATATTTTCTCTAAGCTCATGAACCACGTTCAGCTCTGCAGGAAACCAATGACAACAAAGGAGAGCTTCCAGAAGTAAACATAACTGATGGTAAAGGACCCCTTCTAACCAACCCTGGGAAATTAGCAGTTTCCCAGCACCCCAAGCTACTTGCCTTCCCACCCTTTCTCTTCTGAAGCAACATCCCGACTCTAGAATCCATTCCCACATTAAAAAAATGGGATAATGTGAGTTGTCATTTATGTGCATTGACTGCTAGGGATGAGGGTAGCAAGAGTACCCTGAAGAAGGGGCCTGTAACAAGCAGGGAAGAGAGAAATGGGGGATTTGGGAACAGCGCACTTTTGAGTACCAGTGCATTTATGGAAAGGTAATAGTTAGAACACAGTGTTATCGGCTAGGACTAACGATGGTGGAGCAGTGTTGGTGAGGGTATGAGGTGGCTCTGATCCATGCCCTCCGGTGAATGTGCGGGACGGACAGGTGTGGAATGGTCACGAGTACATGCTCTGGAGTAGAAGGCGCTGGATTAAAAACCTGACTCCACTGCTTAGTAGGTGCGTAACCCCGGGGATGTTACTTAATTGCTTCAACCTTCACTTTCCTCATTTTAATTTTAGGAGGAGAACAGCACTTACTTGATGCATTTGTGGTGAGGATTGAGTTAGATGACACATATCCAATGTTAAGCACCATGTCTGATAGAAACTTCTTAATACGTTGGAAATCTTACTATTGTACGGATGACGAAGGAATGGTTCCAGTGACTTTCAGGGTGTGCCTTCTGGCCCAAGGCTAACAACAGCTGTGTATTATAAAAGCAAACTGATCTCCCATGTAGAGAGAGGAGATGGGATCTCCTACGAGGCCTGCTGCTACTTGTAATACTAGATTGGCTAAAAGGAGGGTTGAATGGGAGGGGCTGCTGCCGTACCATAGAGTCTTGATGAATTTATGGCTGTCATTCTGAAGATTTTAATCTTTTCTGAACAAGTCATAAAAAAGTCTTTTGTACAATAGCCAAGACTCATGAACTTCTGTTTGCTGCACACTATGCTCTTTCTGTGGGTTATTCAGGTCATTCTCACCACAAATATATGGGGTAAGTACCATTTTCATCCTAAACAACCTTTGCCACTAAATAACCTTTGCCCCCACTGCACTAAGACTTTTACATGTTTTAACTCACTTAATGGCTGCAACGGTCCCAGGAGGTAGACACTTGTTAATTACTCCCACTTAACAGAGGTTTATGGAGGTGAGGGACTGGAGTCAGGGGGCAGTGGGGTGGCCTAGTCTAGCTGGGTTCTAAGGCAGTTGCTCTGCCCCCAGAGTCCTGCTTCGAGAGTCTCTGTGCTTCTATGAAGGTCACAACCAGAAGCAGTCCAGCCTGCAGTTGCTGTTTTAAAAAACAGGTTGTAAACATCATTGGCTGCCCCACAGGGTGGCCGCAACACAAAGTCAAATGTGAGAATTCTTTTAGAATCCACTGTGAGGAAAGGCCTGCTTCCCCCAGGAATCCATAGGCTTCTATTCTGATAGTGATGATTATATCACCGCCAGAGTCGCCTTCAGCCTTGATCATTGAGACACCCCAGGCAGGAGGAAAGAATTGAAGAACCTCTGTGGTCAACCTAATTCTTTGCTGTATCCATGATCTGGATTTTCAGCCTTGACTTCTAGTTTATTATGGTAGTGTTAGGTCTGTTCTTGTTGCATGAGGAAAGGTATTAATATATTTAAAAAGCTATAGCAACGACATGGGTATAGAGACAGAAGATGTGACTTTTCATAGTTAGAGGTTAAAAGGCTGTAAGATATTCAGTAACATAGAGGCTTGAAAAAAGATCCCAAAGGGTCTCCAAGGCTGGAAGGACGGGCTGAATCTAACCATAAGAAATCTAATGAGGGTGACTTAAAGGCACGAACGCAGTGGTATCTGCACCTCAGAGCTGGGCAAAGTCTGGCTCCCTGAGGAACAGCCGGGGGAATTGCCATGAGGACCACTGCCTGCCAGGCATAGCCTTTTCCCAACCCTGAGCATCTGAGCAGGGTTTCAGGCAGGGCGGGTCGGAAACCTCAGGTGTGCGAGGATGGGAAAGGGGGCGCATCCTGTGTTCCCCAGACCTGTACTGACTGAGTCATGTTACAAGTCAGGAGTTGTTGCAGGGATAAACAGGAACAGACCAAACACTGCGGAACTTTCATTTACATTACCTGCAAACTCAACAGAGGTGGAAAAGTTTGTGGCCTATTTAATGAATTCATCAACAAATGCTGATTGAATGTCTGCTCTGGGCTGGTCAAAAAGGGTCACAGGCACATGAGACAAGTGCAGAAAGGAGGACAATGAAGGTGGGTGGGGCCCAGGAGTGGCAGGGGGCTGGGGGGACCCGACCAGGCTTATCGAGAGGCAAACAGCCAGTGCTCAATAATGCTAACTGTAAGAGAGCAATATTGATTTATTATACATTTATTTCTTTACAGATAAGTGTGATATGGCTGCCCCAAAAAGTTGCTCAGTTGTAAGCTGGGCCAGTGGTCTGCAGGACCAAAAAGTCAATTTGGGGAGCTACCTTCTAGGAGACATTAACAAACTGTAACCCATTCAGGCAAGGCAGCCATGGAGCCAGGAGCAGCCTCACAGGAGGTTGAGGAGGGGCATTAAGCCTTCAGAGAAGAGGCCCATGAGCGGACGTCACAGGCCGTCTGCTCAGCTACACCAGGCAGCTCCCAGGAGTGGGTCTCAGGCCGTGGGCACACATTTCAGGGAGGCAGTTTTAAGCCTCACATAAGGAAGAACTTCTTAAAAATTCCTCTCTTCCTAAACCACCTTCCTGAAAGATTTGAACTTTTTGCCACTTAAGTTGGACACCTGCCAAGGAAGCAAGGTGTGTGGAACCCATTCCAGGAGTGAGAAAGAGGTTCGATGACTGGGCTTGAAGTTCCTTTTCAGCCTAAGATTCTGTGGGGCTAAGAAGACAATCTTCTTAGGTGTGAGTGACTTTTTGTGAAGGTATCTTTTCAGTGTGGCATTTGTAACATTGCTCATCTCTATAAAATGGAATGATCCATTTCCTATCAAGTGAATTTGAGGCATCAGCCCTCAGTTTTGACACAATTACTTGGGCAGATTATTAAATCACATTATGTACTGGTTTGCCTGTACATAACCCAATTTAATCCTCAAAGGTGGCTATGGGGTGGGGAACCGCCAATTACAATCTGCAACCTCTTTTGCTAACTAGCATTCCACTGGTCAGGGAAGTTCCAGAGAGGTGCTGGGACAGCCAAGCCTTCCTCTCGGGACAGCCAAGCCTTCCACTTGGCCCAGCACACAGCTGTTCAGGAAGGCGTGGTTTCTTCCTTCAGAGCCCTTCCCCCTACCCTCCTTTCTTTGCCTCCTCTATATCTTGACTCTTCTCTCTGCTCCTGATGGTACCATGCACAGTTGATGTTTTCTGTCGATTTAATCCCATTTTAGGTGGTATTTCATATTTTCCTACCCTACTGCAACCTCCTTAAATATTCAGTAAACCATATTTTCATAACGGGTTTTCATGTCCGGCCTGAATCACTCCCTGACCACCCAAGTAAGCTCCTTGACATACTTTTCCATCTTTGTATGCTCAGTGCAAAACATAGGTCCAGGTTTAAAATAGGTGCTCAATACATAATAGTGGATGAAATAAATGACCTGCCTTTTCTGACACAGGGGAATGTCTTTCTATATTCTTATTTTTGGTAGTGCACTTTCTGATAAAACGTATCCATGGAAACACGTTGCTAATAGAAGTATTGCACATGTTAGGCATAAAAGCTGTACCCTTTTTAAAGTGCCACAGAGGACTAATAACTGTTAGTTTGCAATCACAGACTACAAAAGAAATGATTGCATGAATAGCTGAGATTCCAGGTGTTAATTCAATAGCAAAAAAATGTGTGTGTCCTTGTACTTTAGTTTCTGATGGTTAGGAGCTGATGTGTACTTGCTTTTGAATTCGCTAAACTCAGATTCAAGACCTTTTATAAATCTGTAGACTCAAAGGAATGGAAAATGCCCCCAAAGGTCACCTGGCACAACCCTGCCTTTAGGCAGAACAAGATATAAAACTCCTTATCGACTGTCTATCCTTTAAAAACCTGTCTCAAGGATAATATTTTTGAGTTTTTTTTTTTTTTTAACCTCGGAAATGCTTTTCCTGAGGGTCAGTCCTTATGGTTCCATTACACATGATAAAAAATTCTCCCCTGCCATATTGTAAGATAATTTCCATTTGCTCTGTCCTCAGCAGAGCCAGAAGACATTGGCCAGTTTCCTCCGTATCATGTCCCTTAATACACTGAATAAATCTGCCCTGAGCTCCCTTTTCCTCAGACTTCATAAATCCAATTCCTCAAGCTGATCCTCACAGATCAATTTTGCAACCCTTTAATCATTTTAATAATTTTTGTCACTCTCAGTCGAATCATTTCCAATTTATCTATATCCGACTTTTTTTTTCCCCCCTCAATTAAACACCACGGTAATGCAGAATGGACCAGAGCTAAGAATAGGAAAGTTTCACAGTTCTTGGGTGTGTGTTATAATTCCTTTTTTTTTTTTTTTTTGAGATGAAGTTTCACTCTTGTTGCCCAGACTGGAGTGCAATGGCACAATCTTGGCTCACCGCAACCTCTGCCTCCCGGGTTCAAGTGATTCTCCTGCCTCAGCCTCCCAAGTAGCTGGGATTACAGGTATGCGCCACTACGCCGGGCTAATTTTGTATTTTTAGTAGAGACAGGGTTTCTCCATGTTGGTCAGGCTGGTCTCGAACTCCTGACTTCAGGTGATCCGCTCATCTTGGCCTCCCAAAGTGCTGGGATTACAGGCGTGAGCCACCGTGCCTGGCTGGGTGTTATAATTCTATGACAACATCACAGAAACACTTTGGTATCTAAATAATTTTTTTTTTTTTTTTTAATTAGAAGAGCATCAGAAAACTTTTTCACTTCCTGTTCCTGGGCAACACTACCTTCCAGATCTTTCTCAGCAGTGCTTGAGAAAAAGCACTTAGTCCTAGTATTAGCTGTTTATTCATCCTTGCAGAGAGAAAATGATCCATTCTGAGATCAAAAAGAGTGGCAGAGTCTCAAAAAGAGAGTAAGAAACTCAAGGCTTTTGGAGCCAGGGAGGAGCCTGGAGAATAGGGGGCAGCCAGGTGGGCATGGTGGCAGATTGGAAGCACCGGTGCTGTTTAAAGGAGGGGATGGCCTTTCATGTTTAGCTGAATTTTTTCTTCACATGAGAATGCCCATCTAGTGTACCAGGAGCTTCCTTTGAAAAAAAAAAAAAAAAAAAAAAAAAGGCTGGGCAGTGTGGCTCACGCCTGTAATCTCAACACTTTGGGAGGCTGAGGAGGGCAGATCACAGGTCAGGAGTTTGAGACCAGCCTGACCAACATGGTGAAACCCCGTCTCTACTAAAAATACAAAAATTAGCACGGTGTGGTGGCGCACGCCTGTAATCCCAGCTACTCCGGAGGCTAAGGCAGGAGAATCATTTGAACCCGGGAGGCGGAGGTTGCAGTGAGCCGAGATCGTGCTACTGTACTCCAGCCTGGGCGACAGAGTAAGACTCCATCTCGAAAAAAAAAAGAGAAATCACAAATCTGTATTTTAAATTTAAATTTAAATTAAATCCATTGTGCAGCTCAACCCTGTGTGGGCTCAAAAAGGTGCATTTGCAAGCAAGGTTTTGCCTGTGGGCTCCTGAATTCATGCTCTTGCCAGGATGCTAATCCTCTACCGTCCTTATGATTTCTATAATAAATTTCTGAAGACATATGCACCATTGAGAGGCATATTCTTTACACATGAACACTTTTATAAAATTGTGTTTTAAGAGGAGATTTTAAAGGGCAGGAACCTAAGCTCTTTACTTGCTAGTGATGAGATTCCAGATGCAGTGGCTCCTAAAAATGACGCAAATCTGTGGAGATGGACCTTCTTGATGCTTTGTAATAACTCAACCATCACAGGATGTGAGGCATCATGAAGTGTGACTGTCCCTGAGGTCCCCACATCAAGCTGTTGTTTCCAGTTAATCTGAGACCAGTGCAAAGCCCATTGAAGAATGCACCCACTTGTGCTTAGTATTCTAATTTTCAAACCCAGCAGGTTCAATTCCCTTATAAAGGTTGGTCTAGGATAGAGTTCTGGGTATAGAAAGGCAATTTAAACAAAATGCTTTACCCTAATTACACAGCAAAGCTATTTGCATAAGTAACCAGTCTGGGTATTAAGAGACCCAAGAGAGTCAGTGGTATTCCAGCAGAAGTTATGTTTTTGTTAACCTTCAAGAAAATAATAGCAAGTTAAGACTTTCAATGTTCTATTTGTAAAAGCAAATGATAGAAGATACAATCCTCTATCATTTGAATGAAATATATTGGAAAGAGATTGGTCTCTGTTGAAAGTGGGCTGAAAATGGCCCTCCTTTCCCTTGTGGCCATTTTTTGCAGGAGAGGGTGTTGACTGTATTGAGCGTGGATAAGGGAAATAGTTTTTGTTATATCAAAAGAAGCCAGTCCAGACATGATTTTCTTCTTCCAATATGGAAAATGCTATTGTTAAAGAGGCCACTGATCTTTTGTTTGCCGTAGACAATGAAGTAATCTCTTAGGGTAATGGACTCAAACTATAACAAAGGACAGGTTATCTTAAATTTTGATAAGACATTTCTAACAGGTAAACAATGACATTGTTTACTAGGAAGGAAAATAAATGTTCTTTGTAGAGATTTTTAAAAATAGACAAAACAATCACCCAAAGAGATTGGCCTATGAGGCTTAAATCAAGGCACTGCAGGAGCAGTTCAATTTGTCAGGTTGGAAATATGATGTAAGTTTAAAAAATAAAGGAAAATAAACACAATCTAGACTGCTTCTACATATATAGTTTGGATGATTTAAACTTTTGCAACAAAATGATGCTTGGTGTTTATCAATTTTCCCTTCCAATAGAATATAAGCCCCACGAGGCCTAAGACTGTGATGTCAACTGGAAACAAATCCCTTCATTTCTAGACTCCTGGGGAATTGGCAATAAGGATAAAGAAAGTAAGTATTATGAAGGATGAGCAAAATAATAATGCATCTTTCATGGACTCCACAGCCATATCTGACACTGTTATTTCTGTGAAAGGTTTCAGCCCATGACAATTGACTGGACACATTAGGAATTATGGTCATACTGTCACCATCTATTCGAGAACACCAAGCCCTCATGACATGAGCAAATAACAGCACTGACCTGCCCAAGTGACCAGACAATCCTTTAAAGGAGTATCACTAAATTGCAGCATTCCCAGGCCAGGGGTCAAGATGGAACAGAACGATCTGGACTGCAAGTTGCCAGGTTACTGCAGAATGAAAGTGGCAGATGGGTTGATCTCAGGAAAAAAAAAAATCTGCCAACTGGTGCAGAAAACATTAGTTTGGGAGAAGAATATCTCACTTTAGCGGAGACAGCTCCCGCAGTTCCATTCATTACGATCCGCGGGAAGGCTGGCCTTGCTGTGAGGGTTCAGCCAAGGCTCAGGCACACGTTTCCCCCTAACACAGACACACATGTGCACACACGCCTACATCGTTGTCACTGTATGCAGAATCTCCTGCCGAGAGCCAAAGTGACAAAAATTATACAGTAGCTTGATGGGAATAAGAACACAAGTGTACCTAATCTATTCAATGTAAGTCTGAAAATGGAAAGAGGTCTACAAAGAACAGTATTACTAAAAGAGTAATAGAGGTGGTTTCATTTTTATTAGTAAAAAATGCTCTAAAGCCCTGAATGCTGCAAATATGATAAAACAGCACATCCCAAGCCCAGAAAAATGGTTTAAAACAACTCTAAGGAAATGACTCCCCTGAAAATCAAATGGAAGTGGAAACACACTTGGCCAAAAGGGAGGCTCTGGTGCATAACAGACAATATAATAAAATTATAGGGAAACAGTATGATAAAAATGAGTCTGATGAAGTGTGTTACTATTGTAAGTAAATTCATGCTGGAGAAGTATTGAACAAACCACCAGAAGGGACACCTCATTGGTAGGGATGACACATTTGATGTGCTAACAACTGCCCATTTCTCATGGTCAACAGAGTAGGCTTCCTTTCAGGTCACCATATTGAGCACACCTGGCTTGGACTGAAATTCCTGGTGAATGGGTATACAAGGTTTGTCATTAACCCTGCACTCAAAATGATCACACAACCAAGAGGAAGCTCTTTCTACCTTTTAGTGTTGTGAGATGATTGTTCTACACAAAGAGAAAATGATCACATGTGACTATGTAGAGCAAATGTGGACAGGCAAGTCCACCTGACTCTTGCTTTGCTGTCCTCCTGACCTCCCTGGTGCACATAGCTATGGGGGTTAGAAGTTAGCATAATTACTTCCGATTAAATTAAGGTGGCACAGCTTTTTCCCCTTTATCTTTGAATATCTCTAGGCTTTAAAAATAATATCCATGCTGATGATATTCCATAACATTAGATATGGTTTCATCAATACTGGTAGGCATAAGAATTTTGGGAGTTATACATTAACCTGCCTTCCTCTTGCATCTCAGAGAAAAGTCCATCTGGCCTCCACAGAACCACTCTTGCCATGGTTTTGATTTCTCAGCTCAGGACCAGGACAAGTTCCAATCACTTAGGAAAGCAGATGTTTAGGAGATTCCTCTTTGGCGACTCATGAAAATGAAAGACTGGTTTCCAGAAATAAAAATTTGACTGCCTCAGTTCCGAGGGGGGTGGAGCAAGATGGCCGAATAGGAACAGCTCCAGTCTCCAGCTCCCAGCGTGAGCAACACAGAAGACGGGTGATTTCTGCATTTTCAGCTGAGGTACCGGGTTCATCTCACTGGGGAGTGCCAGACAATCGGTGCTGGTCAGCTGGTGCAGACTGACCAGCGAGAGCTGAAGTAAGGCGAGGCATCGCCTCACCTGGGAAGTGCAAGGGGGAAGGGAATCCCTTTTCCTAGCCAAGGGAAACTGAGACACACAACACCTGGAAAATCGGGTAACTCCCACACTAATACTATGCTTTACCAAGGGTCTTAGCAAATGGCACACCAGGAGATTATATCCCACACCTGGCCAGGAGGGTCCCACGCCCATGGAGCCTCCCTCATTGCTAGCACAGCAGTCTGAGATCTAACTGCAAGGCAGCAGTGAGGCTGGGGGAGGGGCGCCCACCATTGCTGAGGCTTAAGTAGGCAAACAAAGTCACTGGGAAGCTTGAACTGGGTGGAGTCCACAGCAGCTCAAGGAGGCCTGCCTGTCTCTGTAGACTCCACCTCTGGGGACAGGGCACAGCTAAAAAAAAGAAGCAGAAACCTCTACAGATGTAAATGACCCTGTCTGACATCTCTGAAGAGAGCAGTGGATCTCGCAACACCATGGTTGAGATCTGAGAATGGACAGACTGCCTGCTCAAGTGGGTCCCTGACCCCTGGGTAGCCTAACTGGGAGACATCCCCCACTAGGTGCAGACTGACACCCCGCACCTCACACAGCAGGGTACACCCCTGAGATGAAGCTTCCAGAGCAAGAATCAGACAGGAACACTCGCTTTTCAGCAATATTCTATCTTCTGCAGCCTCCGTTGCTGATACCCAGGCAAACAGGGTCTGGAGTGGACCTCAAGCTATCTTCAACAGATCTACAGCTGAGGGTCCTGACTGTTAGAAGGAAAACTAACGAACAGAAAGGACACCTACACCAAAATCCCATCAGTACGTCACCAACATCAAAGACCAAAGGCAGATAAAACCACAAAGATGGGGAAAAAGCAGGGGAGAAAAGCTGGAAATTCAAAAAAGGAGGAGCTGGTACCATTCCTTCTGAAACTATTCCAATCAATAGGAAAAGAGGGTATCCTCCCTAACTCATTTTATGAGGCCAACATCATCCTGATACCAAAGCCTGGCAGAGAGACACACACAAAAAGAAAATTTTAGACCAGTATCCCTGATGAACATCAATGCAAAAATTCTCAATAAAATACTGGCAAACTGAATCCAGCAGCACATCAAAAAGCTTATCCACCATGATCAAGTGGGCTTCATCCCGGGGATGCAAGGCTGGTTCAACATATGCAAATCAATAAACGTAATCCAGCATATAAACAGAACCAAAGACAAAAACGACATGATTATCTCAATAGATGCAGAAAAGGCCTTTGACAAAATTCAACAGCCCTTCATGCTAAAAACTCTCAATAAATTTGGTACTGATGGAACATATCTCAAAATAATAAGAGCTATTTATGACAAACCCACAGCCAATATCATACTGAATGGGCAAAAACTGGAAGCATTCCCTTTGAAAACTGGCACAAGACAGGGATGCCCTCTCTCCCTACTCCTATTCAACATAGTGTTGGAAGTTCTGGCTAGGGCAATCAGGCAAGAGAAAGAAATCAAGGGTATTCAGTTAGGAAAAGAAGAAGTCAAATTGTCCCTGTTTGCAGATGACATGATTGTATATTTAGAAAACCCCATCATCTCAGCCCAAAATCTCCTTAAGCTGATAAGCAACTTCAGCAAAGTCTCAGGATACAAAATCAATGTGCAAAAATCACAAGCATTCTTATACACCAGTAAGAGACAAATAGAGAGCCAAATCATGAATGAACTTCCATTCACAATTGCTTCAAAGAGAATGAAATACCTAGGAATACAACTTACAAGGGATGTAAAGGACTCTTCAAGGAGAACTACAAACCACTGCTCAGTGAAATAAAAGAGGACACAAGCAAATGGAAGAACATACCATGTTCGTGGATAGGAAGAATCAGTATCGTGAAAATGGCCATACTGCCCAAAGTAATTTATAGATTCAATGCCATCCCCATCAAGCTACCAATGAGTTTCTTCACAGAATTGGAAAACACTGCTTTAAAGTTCATATGGAACCAAAAAAGACCCCGCATTGCCAAGACAATCCTAAGTCAAAAGAACAAAGCTGGAGGCATCATGCTACCTGACTTCAAACTATACTACAAGGCTACAGTAACCAAAACATCATGAGTAATGTAGCCAAAACAGAGATATAGACCAATGGAACAGAACAGAGCCCTCAGAAATAACACCACACATCTACAGCCATCTGATCTTTGACAAACCTGACAAAAACAAGAAATGGGGAAAGGATTCCCTATTTAATAAATGGTGCTGGGAAAATTGGCTAGCCATAATTAGAAAGCTGAAATTGGATCCTTTCCTTACTCCTTATATGAAAATTAATTCAAGATGGATTAGAGACTTAAATGTTAGACCTAATACCATAAAAACCCTAGAAGAAAACCTAGGTAATACCATTCAGGACATAGGCATGGGCAAGGACTTCATGTCTAAAACACCAAAAGCAACGGCAACAAAAGCCAAAATTGACAAATGGGATCTAATTAAACTAAAGAGCTTCTGCACAGCAAAAAAAACTACCATCAGAGTGAACAGGCAACCTACAGAATGGGAGAAAATTTTTGCAATCTACTCATCTGACAAAGGGCTAATATCCAGAACCTACAAAGAACTCAAACAAATTTACAAAAACAAACAAACAAACAAACAACCCCATCAAAAAGTGGGCAAAGGATATGAACAGACATTTTTCTTTTTTTTTTTTTTGAGATGGAGTCTCGCTCTGTCGCCCAGGCTGGAGTGCAGTGGCGTGATCTCGGCTCACTGCAACCTCCGCCCCCCAGGTTCACGCCATTCTCCTGCCTCAGCCTCCTGAGTAGCTGGGACTACAGGCGCCCGCCACTGCGCCCGGCTAATTTTTTGTATTTTTAGTAGAGACGGGGTTTCACTGTGTTAGCCAGGATGGTCTCGATCTCCTGACCTTGTGATCCGCCTGTCTCGGCCTCCCAAAGCGCTGGGATTACAGGCGTGAGCCACCGCGCCCGGCCATGAACAGACATTTTTCAAAAGAAGACATGCATACAGCCAACAGGCACATGAAAAAATGCTTGTCATCACTGGCCATCAGAGAAATGCAAATCAAAACCACAATGAGATACCATCTCACACCAGTTAGAATGGCAATCATTAAAAAGTCAGGAAACAACAGGTGCTGGAGAAGATGTGGAGAAATAGGAACACTTTTACACTGTTGGTGGGATTGTAAACTAGTTCAACCATTGTGGAAAACAGTATGGAGATTCCTCAAGGACCTAGAACTAGAAATACCATATGACCCAGCCATCCCATTACTGGGTATATACCCAAAGGATTATAAATCATGCTGCTATAAAGACACATGCACACGTATGTTTATTGCAGCACTATTCACAATAGCAAAGACTTGGAATCAACCCAAATGTCCATCAGTGACAGACTGGATTAAGAAAATATGGCACATATACACCATGGAATACTATGCAGCCATAAAAAAGGATGAGTTTGTGTCCTTTGTAGGGACATGGATGCAGCTGGAAACCATCATTCTCAGCAAACTATCACAAGCACAGAAAACCAAACACCGCATGTTCTCACTCATAGGTGGGAATTGAACAATGAGGTCACTTGGACTTGGGAAGGGGAACATCACACACCAGGGCCTATTATGGGGAGGGGGGGAGGAGGGAGGGATGGCATTGGGAGTTATACCTGATGTAAATGACGAGTTGATGGGTGCTGACGAGTTGATGGGTACAGCACACCAACATGGCACAAGTATACATATGTAAGAAACCTGCACGTTGTGCACAAAAAAAAAAAAAAAAATTGGCTGCCTCTTAAGCTATTACATTCTCAAACTGTGATGGGATATTCCCATTTGAGCTTAAGATACACCTTTTTTTTTTTTTTTTAGACGGGGTCTTGCTCTGTCACCCAGGCTGGAGTGCAGTGGTGCGATCTCGGCTCACAGCAAGCTCCGCCTCCTGGGTTCAAGTGATTCTCCTGCCTCTGCCTCCTGAGTAGCTGGGACTACAGGCGCATGCCACCATGTCCAGCTAACTTTTAAAAAAATTTTTAATAGAGATGGGATTTCACCATGTTAGCCAGGATGGTCTTAATCTCCTGACCTCGAGATCCGCCCGCCTCAGCCTCCCAAAGTGCTGGGATTACAGCCCTCTTTTTTTCTTTTTGAAAGAGCCCTCTCTGCTTTGTTTGTTCACAAGATACATTCTGAAGGTAAATGTGGGCAAGGAGGTAAACAAACTGAGCCACTACATGAAGGAACCCGAAGTTGGAATCCTTCTAAGAGGCGATTTTCTACCTGACCATGCTGTATGGGTCTTGCTGCTGCTGCTGTTTTTAACTTAGGCATGACTTTCCCCTGTAAGACATCGCATGAGAAGGCAGGGAAAACCCTACTTTACAATGAGCATGAGAGGGGGGCTTATCTCCCAGATCCATCACTGAAAGCTGGGCCACCTGGGGGAAATTATGTAACTTTCCTGACATTTTGTTCCCTCCTCTATAAAATGGTGACAAATAGAATACTTTCCTAAGAGGGTTGTAGAGGGGACTAATCAAGACGACTGATGTGCCAGCATTTTGGGAATCATTAAGGTTTATGAAAAGTTGGTGGTTGTGTAACAATCCGAATCCCAATAGTCATTACTCAAAGAATGAGGTTCCACTTCCTCACCAGCTGGGAGCCCTCCCGTCTGCTGGCTGGCTCCTGGCCCATCCTGAGGTTCCCCGTGCTTCTTCAGAGGCTGCAGACCTTGTTCCTCTTACAAGTTCCTGTGTTGATCTTTGCTCCCTGCCTCTTGGTAGGATCCACGTGGGAGTCTATGGAGCTTCACTGATTGCTTTGGCCACTTCTGGTTTATTCTGGTGCAACCCATAACAGCCATATTTTAAGGACCCCAGGAATTACGATCTTCTCAAAGCAGAAATGCATTTCTTTGTAACCTTATTATCTAGTATATTTCCTGGTGCAACTAGGATCTCAAGAACTGTAAATAAACAATTGATTGAAAGAAAAAATGATTGAATGAATGAGAGAATCAATGAAAAAGGAGTAGAGAGAGTGGGAAAAAAAAACAAACCCAGAGGCCTTGCTTTCTCAAGGTTTCTGCAAATGAAAGATATTTATGTATTCAACTGGGCAAGGACTCTTTAGGCAGGCTGCACAGACAGGAGTTGGATGGTGAATGTGGTCATGATCTTGAGAAACAAACTGGGCCTGAGCTGCAGGACAGGGTCAGAGCACATAAGGCTGGGACTGGGACTGTGAACAGTTTTTTGGGGGTAAAGTTTTATTTTGGGGAGTGATAGGAGTTATGGGGAAAAAGGGTGAAGAAGGCAAGGTTTGAAAACAGAATAAAACCAAGGCCAGCTATTTTGAGGATGAGCTTGAACAGATCTGAACACGAGGGACAAGGTGACAGAAGGTGAGAGAGGGTTAGGGATCTGCGTCTGTGACTCACGCTGGCTTAGGAGGGAGGTGATGGGTGGGGAGGAAACCGGAGTTGGGGGATGGCCGCTTGTCCTGATGCTTAGAGGCTGGTGTCTGGGACCTCACTGTAAAGAGATTAGGTCCAGGGAAAGGGGACCCAGTGACTAGGGCCTGAAAGAAAACTTTGTTGCTATGGGAACCAGGAGACCAGAAGGGCTCTGGTGCCAGGAAGACTGGGGAAAGGCCAGGAACCCTGCCCTTGGCAAGTGCAAGTCCAGAGCGGCAAGCTCCTTGGTGCTGCTGTCATGGTGCCTACTACGGGAGTCCTCCGAGTTCCTCTCCCCTGAAGCCAAGGATGTCTCCTGGTCTCAGGCAGGACTGAACTTTGAGGTGGCAGTTGAGAGGCCCAATTGTTGGTTAAAGATGGGCCAGGGGGAATATCTTCATCACAAGATGCATAAAAGCAACTCTATACATGTCTTATTTCCTTTAAAAAGCATGAGGCCAACGTGCAGTGTCTTCCAGGCTGTTTTCTAAATCGTGCCATGAAAGGGCACACTCACACTACTGACACGTCCTGCTTTTATCGTTACACCTTCCTCCAACTGCATCTACTGAACATCTCTTATATGCACGGTACCAATGAGAAATCAGCATCCAACTGTTTCCCCGCTTCCTATTACCTGAAAACCCAGAACAGCATTGAGATAATTTAAAATGAAAACAGCAAAAGTGACCCATAATATCACCGTATTAACCTGGTAAATTTTCTGGATTCTGGATTTCTTGTGAGTTTTTAATCCATGTGCATATATTTTGGTAACATTGTACTCATAGTAAATGTTATTTTGGTGAGCTTATTCTTATACGATTATACTGCCTTTAGAGATGAATCTTATTTTTCGGGCATTTGGTCGTGGGATGCTTAGGCTATGAGAAGCTAGATCTCAACATTTAAAGCAGGATCATCTAAAACAGGGAGTCAGTTGTGTTATTTCACGTGTGTTTCATTTGAAACAGTGTATCATTCTGCTACTACGGTAACTAAAGCAAATTACCCTTAGGACTGATTACAGCATTGAATAAAGGAAGATAAAATTGAGTACACTGCCATTTTCGGTGCTTCTCGGCTTCTACATCCTTATCCGCTACTACAAATCTGACGGCATCCACTTTGCAGTTGGTTAGCTTTCCCCTCGACAGGCCTCAAGGTTCTTTTGATGGGATTTTAGTCAATGGAAATCACCACCATTTAAGCACAGTCGCCTAGTACAGCTAGATATTTATGGAAAAGAAAAAAAAAAGAAGCTAATGGCTTTTCACACATGCACTGAAAAAAATTAATAACTCGATAATTTCTGGTAAAGGAGAAAATTGTTTTCTTTGTAAGACTGCAAAGTTCAACATTATGTGATTTATCTCAGTGACCTGTAAGCAGTGCCTATAATTGTTAAAAATAACCATCAAGCTGGCTTTTAAGAAGCTTCATTATGGTACAGCTAACACAATGCCCAACTCCATTACTTTTTTTCTATATAACCTTAAAACAGAGCCAGATCATTCCTAGTGTTTCCAAGGTGTTACTTTAAGAAAAGTGGGCCAGGTGCGGTGGCTCATGCCTGTAAGCCCAGCACTTTGGGAGGCTGAGGTGGGTGGATCACCTGAGGTCAGGAGTTCGAGGCCAGCCTGTCCAATGTGGTGAAACCCTGTCTCTACTGGGAAAAAAAAAAAGGAAAAATTAGCTGAGTGTGATGGTGGGTGCCTGTAATCCTAGTTACTCGGGAGGCTGAAGTAGGAGAATTGCTTGAACCCAGGAGATGGAGGTTGCAGTGAGCCAAGATTGCACCACTGCACACTCCAGTCTGGGTGACAGAGCAAGACTCCTTCTAGAAGAAGAAGAAAGAAGAAGAAGAAGAAGAAGAAAGAGGAAGAAGAAGGAGGAAGAAGAAGGAGGAAGAAGAAAGAGGAAGAAGAAAGAGGAAGAAGGAAGAGGAAGAAGGAAGAGGAAGAAGAGGAAGAAGGAAGAGGAAGAAGAGGAAGAGGAAGAAGAGGAAGAAGAAAGAAGAGGAAGAAGAGGAAGAGGAAGAAGAAGAAGAAGAAGAAAGAAGAAAGAAGAAAGAAGAAAGAAGAAAGAAGAAAGAAGAAGAAGAAGAAGAAGAAGAAGTGGGCTAGGTGTGGTGGCTCACGCCTGTAATCCCAACACTTTGGGAGGCCAAGACGGGTGGATCACCTGAGATTAGGAGTTCGAGACCAGCCTGGCCAACATGATGAAACTCTGTCTCTACTAAAAATACAAAAACTAGCCGGGCGTGGTGTCGCATGCTTGTAATCCCAGCTACTCGGGAGGCTGAGGCAGGAGAATCGCTGGAACCCAGGAGGCGCACGTTGCAGTGAGCTGAGGTCGTGCCACTGTACTCCAGCCTGGGTGACAGAGCAAGACTCTATCTCAAAAAAACAAAAAACAAAAAACAAAAAACACACACACACAAAAAAAAAGAAAAAAGAAAAGTACAGGAACATGACTCTTAAATAAGTCACCATTTCAGTGGATGCATTTATTGAACTGATGCTTTCAGTAAGTTGTTTCTCATTGTACGTATCATTTTAAAAGTTGTATTTAATCAACAGGTTTAATGATTAATTTATTTCCAATTATGGTAAAAATATAGTATTATTGAGTTCATAGTAATAGTGTTGATTTCAACTTACAATGGAGCAAACAGGTTTTGTAATTGCCTTGGGAAAGCCAGAACAGAAAAAGTAATTCTATCAGCAACATGGAAGCAAAATGAGTAGATGCCTTCTTTTATCTGGGGAGCACATTTTCAATCATGAGCTCATGATTGACAAGCGTGAGTTTGTTTGGCTGGGGCAGGGTTCTGTATGACTGACCTGTCTTTTTAGGTTCATTCATGTTGACCAATCTTTATGGATCTGGGAGCAGGAAGTCAACCTAGAATCACCAAATTTGGTTACTCATATGGTGACATCCCAGGGCATCAAAACTACTGAATCTTTTGGTTTCATGGGGCTCTGCTCGGGTAAAGACCCAGGCACACAGTTATAAGATGAAATCAAGAGTTGAGGTAGTAGTTGCACAAACCTATCTGTGATAAATAGAACTATATGCATATACTGTAACAAAGTCAATTTCCTGGTTTTGGTACTGTACTCTAGCTATGTAAGAGGTAGCCATTCAGAAAAAGCTGGTGAAGGGTACCTGGGGCCTTTCTGTGCTATGTTTACAACTTCCAGTGTATCTATTGCTATTTCAAAATAAAAAGTAAAGCAGAAATGAAATCAAGAGGACTATTATTTCCTTTGGGAGACTGGTAGAAGTTGGCAGCACGGTGGCTTCAAGCTGGAGGAAGATTTGGCATGTGTGAGTCCAGCTCTCCAGACACCTTAGATGAAGGTCACTGGCCTGGAACTGGGGCCAGGGGCACTCACTGCCTCCCTCACTGGCAGCTGGACAGTGACTCCACACCATGGGGCCAGGGAGGTGGCAACCTAGGTGCATGAGAGGGGGACTGGCCCCCACCCTGCATAGCTGCTGGCGAGGAAATTCTCTCAGGACAGCTCAGCCCTGCTTCCCAGAGGATGAGAGGATTTCACAAAGCTGTCCACTGCTACTGAACGAACAGTGTCCTGTGCAGGGAAAGCAGCAGAAGGGCCCAGAAACAGTTAGTAGCCAACCTCCAACCTGGACAGCGAGGCCAAGTGCAGGCTGCTGTGGCACTGGACACTGCCCCTGGTTGTGCAGTCCCAGGGCTCTGGGTGAGAGGTGGACCGAGACTCACATCTGCCCTTGCTGGGTTCCACCACCTTCTGGCAAAGAGCATTATTGGTGCAATGTTAACACCATGGCCTCCTCCCAGCAGCACAAGCCCAGCCTCCACTCACCTGGCCCCCTGGTGAGGTGAACCATGGCTCCTGTCCAGGGGCCCATTGCAAGTTTCCACGCATCCTCCTGCCTGCTGCAGAGGGCCGGCGGTGCGCCTTGACACTTGGGTATGCATCCCACCCACCTATAGTAGCCTCTGGCAGCTGCCTTGCACGGAAGAGGCACCTGGTGAACACTGGCTGAATTGAGTCAAATAGAAAGCAGCTGTCACTCAGAGAGCAGCCCTCCACACCAATGCCAGGGACAGGAAGGTTGAGCACAAGAGAATCTCCCTCTATCTACACAAATGCCTGAGCACACATCTCTGGGAAAAAACTGCACTCGTGTCCAGATGCAAGTAAATGATAAACTCCTCTTGAGACTTCAGACAGAGAGCACAGATGTTTATAGTGCAATGTACTTTTAATACCCAGAGACAATAAGCCCTCTTGCCAAGTCTTTGCTTTGGGAGTATAGGCTAATTGAGGGAGATTGCACTGTCAGTGAAAAAAGTAGAATGTTCAATACCAAGTAGGGAGGGGGTCTGCCTTTCCAAGCTGGGGAGGGAGGGAAGAGAAAGTCAGTGCTGTTCAAGGCTCCCCTCTGAATCCTACTCACCTTTAAATACCTCCGGCAGGCCGGCATAAAGGGCCTATCTCCCCTTCTCATCTAGTAGAAAATACCAGCAGGATTGCTCTGAATGATGAGACAGGAGCCTCCATTAAAATGCAGACTCCAATTACTCTGAAGTCCGGGCACTAAGCTTATCCTCCAGACTTCTACCTGTCTAGCAATGTTGATTAGTATCAGGGTAGTAACATATCTCCCTCCAAACCATGGAGAGCTCAGAGGGAATCCACCATTGAAAGATGGGTGGATTCAGCATGATCAGAACTGGATGGGCTGAGCCCAAGGAGAATGTGGGCTGGAGATGAGGAATAGGCAGGTGTGATGGAGAACTTACAAGGGCACCATGAAAGGGAAGAGATGTAAACAAGCAAAAAGATATGAGCTTATCTGTTATGTGTTTCTTTACAATTTTACATAAGGTTAGTCCTCATGGTGTACTTGAATAATTTCCATTTACGTGAAGGGTAAGATCATTTTTTACATTTAGCCATCATCTTCATTGACGATGCAATTCTTAAAGAACCTTAGAGAATCTAGAGGAAATAGAGTAGTGGACTTCAGTGCATTCCTCCATCTTATTCTCCTGCTTACACCCAGGATCAGAAGAAAAACACATTGTCATTCAGTCTGAAACCACCTCAAACAAGCAGGGTTTGGTAACAATTAGAAGGTGAAAGAGAAAAATCACCTAAGCTGATCGAATTTCTTTCTAAAGAGGAGCAGCAGCAATGTCAAAAGGGAGGAAGTGTATTAATTGAGGATGGGTAGGAGGAACAGCTTGAGGAAACTTGTGTTTCCAATAACAGCCTCACCAGTAGAGGTTGGCTGTGGTTTGCATTTTCTTGCTGTAGGCAGGTGCACAGTTGATGGAAGGCCATGCTTATGAGTCTTTGATGACAAATGATGGGTACATGATGGGTTGAAACTCTCCTGAGCTTTCTTCACTTTCTTGGCTTCTCTCTATGCTCAAATCTCTCTATGCATTTTTTTTTTTTTTTTTTTTTTTTGGAGACAGAGTCTTGCTTTGTCATCCAGGCTGGAATACAATGGCATGATCTCAGCTTACTGCAACCTCTGCCTCCTGGGTTCAAGTAATTCTCCTGCCTCAGCCTCCTAAGTAGCTGGGATTACAGGCGGCCACCACCTTGCTTGGCTAATTTTTTTGTATTTTTAGTAGAGATGGGGTTTTGCCATGTTGACCAGGCTCATCTCAAACTCTTGACCTCAGGTGATCCACCCACCTCGGCCTTTCAAAGTGCTGGGATTACAGGAGTGAGCCACTGTGCCCAACCAATAATTAATTCTTTATTTTGAAATGTTCTAGGAGGAGGAAAAAAAATCTGGCCATATCCAAAGGTTAGTAGTTAATAGTTAAATATTAACAAAGAAGATTATGGCTAAAGATCCCCTAAAGTTTGAATCCTGGGTCTTATTTAATTGGTGACTTGAATAACATATTTGAAAGTAGGCTCATGAATCTATAGATGAATCTTCAAAATACCTTGATTATGATAAAAGAGAACTCCAATGCTGATGAGTAGGCTTGACTTATGACGAGAAAGCTGGTCTTCCAAATCAAAATGTAGTGAAGACATTTTACATAAAGACACAAGAAACTCCTCATAGTCATCTTTGTATCACAGATGCTTACCTAGTATCTGATATAGGGTCAGTACCCATAAATGCTTGTTGAAATCAGGGTTCAGTTAGACACAAAGTTACAGAGCTTAATTAAACATATAACTATTATTTATAGTATAATGTATTTATAGTATAATGGGCATTATTACTAATAAACTCATGTTTACTGGCCTCTTCTCCCATATGTGAAGACAGATTTCTTATTAATCCTGGGACTTAAATGAGTTTGTTCTCAGTAGGATCTCAAAGTCGTAAGACAGATTTCTTATTAATCCTGGGACTTAAATGAGTTTGTCCTCAGTAGGATCTCAAAGTTGTAAGACAGCTACCAAGATTGACAATTATTAGACAGTGTCAGAGTTGGGGGTGAGTCTTAGGTTGGGTTGATGAAGCAGGAGACTTCTAGTTCTGGACAAAATGAAGAACAAGAGAGTGATAAACAATGACCATATATGAGCAACGCATTACCCATTTGCCTACATATATTCATTTTGCACTATGGAATTACATATTTTTCATTTCCAAGAATTTGTTACTCATCCATTGTTGCAGGTCTGACAAATTACCGAAAGCAAAGCATAAAATTAGGATAGAAATCCCATTGTATTACAGTTCCATGGAAATTATGCAGAAACTCAACTGCATAGAAGAGTGCGTTAAAGACACAGTGGTTGCCCTGAGGAAGCTTGCTTTCCACTTAAGTATTAAACATGTCATTTTCATATTTGAGCAAAAACCTGAATAAACTCTGCCCTCAAAGAAAAGAAAGATCACCACTGACTGTGCACTTCATATAAGCATCACTGCTACATTTTAAAGTATCCCGGATAGTTCCATGATGTTAATTAAGACAGCAACACTTTATTACACACATTACTAATGCGGCAAGCTCTGAAGGTCAGGGAGTGGCTGGTTGGTCTTCACCTTGGCCCATTTGGGAGGTCTGTTTTCATCTTTGGATTATCTGGCCTCTCAGTTTGATTAGTGGGGCCATAAACAGCTTTCCTGTGAGAGCTCAGGTGAACATTTCTTGCTCATTAGGCCTCTTCCAGACAAGCCTCCCTTGCATGCAATGAATATGCGCTTGATGCCCAATGAACATGCCCTTGATGGCCAGGCATTGCTCTTGACATTCTGGTTGATGATTAGTCATCAGACATGTACTCCATCAGAACAGAGATGCAAACTGAGAATACTGAATTTTATGAGTTTCATTCCAGAGAAAGCTCTGTTGGGGCTGGGTGGGGTGGCAGGAGGGATGTGGACAGCGAGTATTGATGCGGTGTGTGTGTATATAATCTTCTCCTGGGAGAGGCGTTTCTTAAAAAGCCGAGTTGGTTTTCAACGTGATATTTAACCGAATGCTGCCAAATTGTGCTGCCTCCCCAGGGCGTTAAAAAATCCATTAATAAAGTGTTTGTTGTTGTCAGGATGTCTATTCCAAAGCTTGGACTATGTGAAGGGCTGGCTCCCCACAAGAGACCGAAGACGGGTGAGGGAGGTAGAGGAGAGGGCTGAAGATGGATATGTGCTGCCTTGCTGACAAGTGGTGAGGACAAGCGAGGCAATGGATCTGTAGAATTTTCCATTAAATCAAGAAAAACACAACTTGCCCCCAACATCACCTCTGATGGTTTCTTAGACCAGCTGCTTCCCTGACACCCTACTGAGGAACAAATTGCTTTCCTGGCAGGACATTTGGACACTCCTGCATTAATAGATATGGATCCCAGCATGCCAAGCCAAGCGAGAAGGCAATTTAATATGAGCAACACTGTCATCTCAATTTAGGACAACAGCTAGAATGCCCTACAGGGCACTGCAACAGCTTCGAGAAGTACACGACAGAAGACATTCTCACTGTCTTGAGGCTGCAGAAAGCTGGTGTTTCTAGTAAACAGTCAGACCAAGGATAATAGAAAATGTAATGCAAAGATGACAGCAGCATTGTCCTATCTGTGAACATCAGTTTCAATTCCTGTAGCTTTCCCTTCTGTAGAGAACAGAGGTCCTTTTTAGGGTACTTCCCTTCTACCTCAATCCCATCACGCAGACACAAACAAAAAGCCCAGTGACGTCTTATCAATAAAGAAATAGGTAACATTAGATGACAGATGTTGTATACCTACATTTGAGGAAGGTCAAAGTAAGAGGTAACTTCATGTTTGCATGTTCAAACTTACTTATCTGTCTTTGATGCTATGCAAGACAAAAATAAATGGAAGCCCTTTAAATTTCCGTCTCCTAACACTAGCCTGTATGCAAGAAAAATAAATTGTTTGCTTTTTTAAAAAAATCTCTAAATGCATTATGTTTTGGTACATACTTTAATTAGTTTCTATTTTATTTTTCCATAATAAAGACATGGCTGAATCCAGTGTAGCTATTATGCTAAGATAATTTATGCTAGGATAATATTTTTGATAGGAATTCTCATAACAAATCAGCTTCACGTACCAATTACAAAATTGGGAGATAACTAAATTTTTATAAAGCTTTCTGGCAATATCCACTGATACAACAGTTTATTTTAAGTCAGTATGGTTTCTTATCAATCATATTGAAAGGGATTCATATAGAAATTGAGAATAAAATAGGTTCACATGTAACAAAAATACAAATGTGTATCTCCCATTAGACAGAGCCTCTCTAGACAGAGACAGAAAAAGTGACACAGTAGATTCACACTGGAGTTTGCTCGCAGACCACGGCGATTCCTATCAACTGCAATGCTTCTCATGGTGTCATTTTGCATTAGACACAAAATCACAAAATAACTCAATTGGCCATTACCATGAACACTTCACCAAGGAACTAGCTATGTGATAGCTCGTAAGGCCATCATTATTATGTTGTCAAAGTCCCTACTGCTAACATTTATTGTATGGTGAAAAAGGTCTTCCCCTGTCTCACGCGTGTTCAATGAGGTGACATTGTTTTATAAATCAATTTCATGGAGAGTAAGTATTTATCTTAAAATGTTATCCTTTTATCCTTCCCTGTTCCTCCTCTTCTCCCTCCTGTTATTGTTTTCTTCTTTTGCAAAACGTTTGCCAACACAGAAGCAAACCCATTTTCAGAATACCATCTGAGAAACCCATCAAGCATGGATAGCACCTGTGACCAGAGAAGAGCCTCTTAGCAAGAGAGAGTTTGGGAATAACATTTCGCATACTGCTTGGGAAGGAAGAGGAAAAAATGAACTCAATTTAATCCATGAATTTTTAAAAAAAGTTCCTATCCAGATAGTTCTCATTATTTTTTGATTAAATATTTTTTAACATAAAAATCCCTTACTTGTTTCCACTATTTTCTATTTGTGGAAAGGCCAGAAAATAATACCAGTTTTCTGTGCATAGATCTATCATAGCACTGCCAAAAGTATGTTGGAATTATCTTAGATTGTGGACTCCCTGAGCAGCAAGAGTGGTCTAGTCTTGTATTTGCAGCACCTGTGAAAAATAACTCCATATAATATTGGGCAGAAGTGTTCTGAATGAAATGCTCCCAAATAGAAAAAAAATTGTTTTGTGTATCTATAGGAAGATATTTCAAAACAATATCTTATTTTTTATTTTTCCAGAGACAGGGTCTCACACTGTTGCCCAGGCTGGAGTACAATGGCATGAACATAGCTCACTGTAGTCTTGAATTCCTGGGCTCAAGTGATCCTCCTGCCTTAGTATCCCAAGTAGCTAGAACTACGGGTGCATGCTCCCACGCTCGGCTAATTTTTTTTATTATTTTTGGTAGAAATGGGGCCTCACTATGCTGCCCAGGCTTAAAACTATCTTTACACTCAACAGTAGTTAAAACCAAAATTAGTTTAAATTGAAGGTTTTGAATTCCAGAGGGATTATGCTTTTTCAGAGCTGAATTTCCTCAAACAACTGTAACCTCATCTGCTTGCATAGGATGTTACATTTATTAAATACTAAACAAAAACTGGTGAATATGGAGGTGAAGAGATATTTCTGCAAAGGAGTCTTGATGAGTAAAAGTTTTCAAAATTATACCTTCACCTCTTATCAGTGCACAACATCATAAGAGTTTGGAGGGAGACACTCATCTGCTTTCCTTCCCAATGAGTAGGTGTACGCAGGACGGAGCCTGTCAGGAGAGCAGGGCTGGCTGCTGTCCTTGCATCCATTTGACGTAGGAGATCACAGGAAACAACGTGAAATTCTGCAGACTGGTTTTAACATTTCTTTAATTTTTTACACATTTCAAAACATCAAGTATGTTTGTTGTAGCTTGTTCTTATGTCTACTCTGTCTAAGCAAATGATATTTCATCTCTTAATGTGGAAATAAGATTTCTGAGTCAACACATTCATTTATTTTCTAAAGGGTGTGTGTGTGTGTGTGTGTGTTCGTGTGTGTGTGGTTCTGTGTGAGATGAACGGGTGAAGCCATAGGATATATAGTATAAAGCCATCTTTTATAAAACAGGAAAACAAACCTTACACTGAAAATTTGCTCTGTAGAGTTGCAAGCCTCAGAAAGTTTAGGAGTGTCATCTATCCTGTTCCTGGGTCTGTAGAAGAGGGTTCACTTCTTCTAGGCCCTGAGGACTTTCTTCCTGGAGCCTAGCCTGCCTGTGAGTAGGCTGCTCTGATCTCTTCTCCCTGAACTCCAACATCTTGCTTTCAGCTTTGCCCTCTAAATACTAGAATAAAAGGGCCAACAGGTCAGGGATGTTGGGAGCAGGAGAACTGCAGTGCTGCAGGAATTTAAGGGATGCTTTTATTATAAAACAAGAGAAGGGAAAATGATCAGAAAGCAAAAAGAGGAAAAGTTTAGTTTATGAGAAGGCTATAAGAGGCAGGTTCCCAGAGCCTAAGTATTAAAATATGGACAGAGACAAGAGAATCTACCTGCACTTAGTATCCCTATACTTGGGATCTTTGAAGGCTATACTATTTTTTAAAATTATTCTATTTAACGCATTGCATCAGAAATGTTTCTATGTTAATCTGGAAATAGGTATTCTAATTATAGATGCTAAAAATGTTCTGTATACTACTTGGCTATAGAATAGCCTACAGATACAATAAAAAAATTATTTAAAGTAATTTTTGGTAAACAACCCAATAACTTAGATAATGTTATAAATATGGGTATCAAATATTTTAAATCAAATTATACCAGTGTCTCAAATATATAACAAACATAACACAAAAGATTAACTGAAAGATAGGTTTCAGTTGCCTGTAACCCAAATCTGTGTATATATACAATTTAGTATTGTGTATCCTCTAAAGACCGCAGCTTGAATATAATTAAATGATCACTCACATATAGTAGTGGGCTGATAAACCAGCTCTTTTCCAACCTTCCTAAAAAAAAAGTCAGTCTCATAAGTACTCTCATCATGGTCAGTTTCAAGCTGCCAACATGAAGTTGCTGAACATGGAGCCAGGAAAAGATGTTCATAACTGGCTCTTGTGAACCTGGTACAGCTGGCTCCAGCCTCCAGCAGACACTCATGTGTTCAGACACGTGAATGTGCATGCACACACACACACCTGTTCAACAGCTTTCAGTTATTATACTTGACTATTGAATAATTTCTTCTTGCTTACTTTGAAAAGTACCTAGGCTACAACAATTGGCAAAAAGTTTCTTTAATGCACACAAACTAAAATATTAAGTGATAATTTCCTATTGTCTTCTTTTTTGTTGTCCTGTCTGGTTAATCCTTTCTTGTTTACCTGCTATAACCATTAGAAGTTCTGCTAACATCTTAAATAAAATAGAAATATTCAAAAAATAAATAATTATAATATAAATACATAAATATAATGAAATAAAATCTCACTGCATCAGTAATTGCTACTTGAGGAGAAAACCCTCTGATATAATTTTACATTTACTCATCCATTCATTTGCAAACATTTGCTAAGCACTGTAGGGGACAGAAAAGACTTTATCCTCTGAAGTTTCAATAATGTAATCTATGAAATAAACTGACAGTAGACAGATCAACAGGGTAAAATACAGACAAATTTATTATGTACATATGCATGGGAGTCCCTCAAAATATAAGGCTCAAAGAAGGGCTAGGTAATTGGAGTTTATATAGAATCCCTGGGCTACACAAAGGAATAGAGGTTTGGGGCCTCTGGCTGGGGGGTGGTAACAGGTTATGGAAGGGTGAGGGGAAGAAATGTATGATGAACAAAGGCTATCTTGTAATGCAGATAGAAAGCCTCATAAGTAGTAAAAGTTGTTTCAGTGCATCTCTCAGAAGAATTTGTGATCACCTGTGACGGAGTCTGTCTGGGTAAGATATCACCTCCAATCTTACCTCCTGTGATGAGATCTTCTCTGGTTTGTGAGACTCCTATGACAATTGTTTTCCTTTATAGATATAGATTTCTTTCATAAAAGAACAGCTATTCAGAGCCACTCCTGTGTCTGCAATTTCTCAGAATAACCAGCTCAAAATATGCCAAAGAAGTATATTCTGGGGTGGCATGTTCTGGTCTCCTACCATCATACTTAGGGGTGAAGTGTCTTGAGTCCCAACAGCACCAAGTATGAACTTGGTGCCAGGGATTTGTTGTACATTTCTGTAATTTGTGTTTCGCACAAACAATTCCACCTGTAAGGCCAGAGGGGCTGGGAAACAGGGCGTTCCCCTCCCTGGACCTTACAACCTGCTGGGTGCCATGCCCACATGAGGGAGGGGTGCCTTCTAATTCACAGCAAGATGCCTTCTGCTGCCAAGTGCTGTGGCCTCTCTCTGCCTGAGGGGTGGGGTGAGGAACATTTACCCATAGGTAGCACCTTGTAAAATCTAAAAGGTGGGGAGGCAAAGAGGACACGCACTGCATCTTCTTCCCTTGCACTTCCTTTTACTACTAGAATGAGAGTTTCCTCTTTCGTTGATACTCTAATATTCCTGGTCAGGCCAAGCTATTGTTAATCAGAACATTCTCCGGCTCTCCAGTCTTCTTTATGAGACTGGCCTCTACAGGGCTGGAGTCTCTTTTCTGACAGTGCACTGAATCAGCTGTCTGCAGAACCCTTGGGGGAGACTGACAGCCCTTCCCAGACACTGTTTCTCTAGGTCAGCTCAGTTTACCCAAAGGCCACAGGCATTGCTGCCTCCTTTAACACAGCACTGCTTTCAAACATTTCTTTCCCGCCACTCAGTCCTCAGAGACTTAGAATTAACTTGAATAAATTCCCCTAATCCGAGACTGTGTTTTAGAAATCTGTTTATCCCTCAAAATATTTAACATATATTTGTGGGACAGAAGAATTTCCATAGATATAATATATGCATAAAATGTCACTGTTAAAGTAATCCTCAGGGGAAAGACTTTTCATGTGTGACTTTACTTAGCCATGTCATATTGAGACAGGATTTTATTCTGATTGGTGGTTTCTGGTTTTCTCTTTCTGTTTGTTAATGAATACCGGTAAACCTCCCAGCTACAAATATCTCCTGATATGTTAAAGAAATAGAGTTTTCCATAGCCGTAGTGGGTGCACAGCTGTGGGAATGCAATGTGGCCTCCCATACACTCCAGGAGGTATTCCTGTGCCCCTTCCACGAAGGAAAGGCGATGCCTTAACCCTTTTGGAGAGGCAAGCAGTCTTGAAGCCCTCAATGGTATCCACTAGTACCCCAGCGATAATGGGAAATAAGACAGGAACATGCAGAACTCCCACTGAGAAAAGATCCTAGAAATCATAGCAGAGCAGTAGGGTCTTTCTCAACTGTGTCCAAGTGGATATGGGGTTGTGTACAAATAGTGCCCCCTCATATAACACACAATTGACTCCAGGGCACACCCGTACTTTTAACATCTGATTGTTTTCAAGAATGCTGTGAAAAGTTGTTGCGAGATACATGGGATCGAGACTTCTGAAGTAAAGGGTTGAGGTTAGACATTGAGTAACTTCTTGTCAGTAAAAGCAATTAAACACTGCCTTGGGAGATGGTATAATTATCTCTTGGGGAGGTGACTATTTGTCTTGAATGATTAGGTGAAGTCCAGTGAGAAACTAAGAGACTGGATGAAAATTCTTGGAAATTAAACCACAACTGAAACAAGGAGCCAAGTAAATAAGGCCTTCCCTGAGGCCTCATACTGTATACCAAGGGCCGAAGAAGTCAAGTTTGCCTGCCTCGTAGTTCTAGCTTAGAAGCCAGGAATCCTGCTTTGTTTTTATCTGAATTATTGTGTTGATATTCACAAGAACAGTCTTGTTTGAAAATCTTAATTTAGGAGTCTGTCACTTAAAACAGCTGTCTTATGTCTATGAGATGTACGAGCCACAACCACAGATTCCTCTCCCTAGTCAGTGCATGCCTTCCTGTTCCAGTGAAATGTAGGGTATTGAAAGGCAAGAGTCTCATCTTCCAATATCCGACTTGATGAGTGATTGCTGAAAGTAGATGCCTCAGGGAATGTGAGAAGACAAGGATGGGGATGATTTTGACACCTGGTTGTGGCTGATGGCCGTGTCCCTCCAGCTACCTCACCTGGGGCCACAGTGAGCATCAAGTTCACAGGTTTAGTGAGGTGAGTCACACATTAGCCCATCTGCTCTGGTAATATCAATACCAGAATGCAAGACAGCTCCGAGTCTTAGAGATGGAAGACGCCTCCTTTTGCAGAGGAACAGGAAACAGTGGCACAGGAAAGGTAAATGGCTTACTTATGACCTCACAGCACTGGGACAGAGAGATGGCTGGTTTCTGTTTAAACTCACACAGTTTCAGTTTCCAGTAATAAAACACCTAAACCTCCATATTTGGATGAAGTATAGCCCATTCATAGAATTACAGCAGCTCAGTTTAAGAGAGGCCGTGTTGGAAGAGGCTGTCCTACAGATAAGTTGTCTTCCGCAAAATAAGATATAAAAATATTTTCGAAATCAAAGAAGATTTATAAACATTATTTGTCCAACTGATTTTTATCTCTGGCGGGAAAATTGTTCATGGGTTAAACATTCTTTCATATGTTTCTCACATTTCAGAAGTGGAGATTTAATTGCTCACATTTTGATGATGAAGAAAAATATCATTTGACACAAATTAATGTCAGTCCTTGTGGGACCAGTTCCTTTTCCATGGTATATAAATAATACAGGAACGTTAATCTACTTTGTAGAGCAGTGAAACTTATTGAGCATGTTATAAAAACAACAGAGCAGCAAAAACATTTTATGTAAGAAGCATCAAAAAACAAAGAAAAACCCTTTATTCATTTCACACCACTCTGATGTTTTAGCCAACTTTTTTTGTCACTGGGCCATGACTGTGCACACGGGCTTCTTGCCATCACTTAAATGGACACTTCTCAAACTCTCCCTCACAGGTGTTCCTGGACAGCACAGGAAAGAGAACAAAGAGACCAAAAACTACTTGGAATGTCTGGAGGTCATAGCCCAAAGGAAGGGCTGTAAATTTAGACACTTTTTGAAGATTCCTGTGTTTGGTTCAACATAAAAGTGTCATTCCCCACCCAGACCTGCCCCAGTGTCTACGCAAATGCACCTTCTCCTGTGGCACTGGGTATCATCTTCCATATCAGGTATCCTGGTTTGAAAAATCATACTTTTAGAAGAAATTGTCCCTTCCATTTTCTTAGCCCTTCCAGAGACTAGCAGGAATTGGAGCAGCCTCATTCCATGTCTACGAAGACCTGTAAGGCTTGCGTCTTTTCTCTCTCTCTCTCTCTCTTTTTTTTCTTTTTTTTTTTTTGGAGATGGAGTTTCACTCTTGTTGCCCAGGCTGGAGTGCAATGGCGCGATCTCGGCTCACCGCAACTTCCACCTCCAAGGTTCTAGCGCTTCTCCTGCCTCAGCCTCCGGAGTAGCTGGGACTACAGGTGCCTGCCACCACGCCTGGTTAATTTTTTCATTTTTTAGTAGAGATGGAGTTTCACCGTGTTAGCCAGGATGGTATCAATCTCCTGACCTCGTGATCCGCCCGCCTCGGCCTCCCAAAGTGCTGGGATTACAGGCGTGAGCCACCACACCCCGCCCAAGGCTTACTTCTTTTAAGAGAAAAGGCTAATAATCTGCTCAACTTCAGAGAACAGACCAATTATTGGAGAGCTTCAACAATTCCTTTCTAACGATAATTCAAATCTTTACCAAAATCCTAACACATCAAATTTCAGTTTCCTATTTTCAACTACCTACAGGATATTTTATTGCTTCAAACAGAACATAGCACTCCACCGCCTGATAATGTTTATTTTACCTGAATGCAAGTTCCACAAGTTCCATCATTTGTTCAGCCTTAAAAATAATTGTGCAAGGCTGGGTGTGGTGGCTCATGCCTGTAATCCCAGCACTTTGGGAGGCCGAGGTGGGCGGATCACGAGGTTAGGAGATTGAGACCATCCTGGCTAACACCGTGAAACCCCGTCTCTACCAAAAATACAAAAAATTAGCTGGGCATGGTGGTGGGCACCTGTAGTCCCAGCTACTTGGGAGGCTGAGGCAGGAGAATGGCATGAACCCGGGAGGTGGACCTTGCAGTGAGCTGGTCATGCCACCGCACTCCCGCCCTGGAAAACAAAGCCAGACCCCGCCCAAAAAAAAAAAAAAAAAAAAAAAAAAAATTGTGCAAATGCCACCCCCCACCCTCACCCAGCAACATTGCTGAGGAAACCGATGCACTCCCACATTTTAATGACCTAGTGTTGGAAGAAATCAACTAAATGAGTTAAAAGTGTCCCGAGGTAGGTGGCCCAGTAAGACCACCCCAAAGAAAGGAACCTGGGCAGAATCCAATATAGGTTAAAAGGAGAAGATTTTCTCTTTAGGGGGCTTGTACGTGTGAGTGACCATGGACATATACACTGCAAATGTGTAGGGCTATTTAGGAGCACTGTCCCTGCTGCTCTAGGGCACCTATCCTTTGGAAAGAGTCAGGGTGCTCTGAAAAAAATCATGTCAGTCTTACCAGCAAGGGAATTATAAATCTGAATATCAGACATGCAGGTGGATTACCTGCGTCTGTTATCCAGGCTTGGGAAATGGAGGTGCTCAGGGATGAGAATGATGAGATTATAAAAGAACAGCTTTGAGGAATGTTTTGGAACTGTTACAATGGACCCTACTTTTAGGGATACATAGGGAAAGTCTTTGCAAACACCGGAGATACACGCATACAAGGAAATTAGATAGATGCCAAAAGTGTTTAATAAAGAAGGAGTTTGGGGTAAACATTTGCAAATCTTCACCTTCATACCATTCCCTGAAACAAAAAACTAATATCAATTTAAAACTTTCACTATAATTAGCTCTATTAAAAATCAATCTATCTATCTATCTATCTATCTATCTATCTATCTATCTATCTATCTATCTTATCTCTCTCTCTCTCTCTCTCTACACACACACACACACACACACATATATATATATAAAATCTATGTATCTACAAGTACAAAATGCTTCTCCTTGCAGAAAAATTTGGCCTAGAGACTTTGGGATCTGTGTAAAACTAACTGGATTAAAATTCAAATGCACAAGTTTCAGGGTTCATTTAAGTAAAAAAATAACCTTTTCATAGGTAAAATGGTAAGAAATTTATTTCTGGATCTAGTTTGTGAAACAGGGGTGTGTATATGGGTGTGTGTGTGTGAGTGTGGGTATATGTATATGGTATGTGTGTGTCTGAGTCTGGACCCAGCTCCCTACTCAGGAGTTTACTCCATACTCTATCTGTTCCAGGGTAGGCCGTGGTTCCCAGTGAACTAATGTGAAATGCTCTAAAGACACTGGAAATACCTAGGGTGGTTATAAATTAGCTTTGTGAGATTTTTTACTTGCTTTTGTTTGTATTTTTGAAATAAATTAATTCAGAAAAAAACATCCCTGCTAAATAGAAACCACGGGTTACGAGAGTGGGAAGACGCTTACGTGGTAACACGGCTGGAATGTCATGGTCAGAAGGTCTTTCCTGCCTTTCACTTTTTCATGTTCACTGGTGCATGCACGTGGATGCTGGAATATCTGAGTCAAGAAGGGTGGCTGTCACCGTCCACCCCTTACACCTGCCATCACTTCTCAAATATTGGTAGAAAGCCTCTTATAAATCTGCAAATCTTGTCACTCGCGGGACTTTTCCATATGAAACCCTCTTATACAATTATATGTGTGTTGGATACCATGGTGGATGCTGAGGAAACAGTAAGGAAAATTTGCTATTTAAGACTTTTAAATATTACACTCATATTTTTAGATTAAAAAATGAAAGGCAGCAAATTATGCAGCATAATAAAGATGGGTGAGTATAAATATTCTATAGTGTACCATACTAGCTATTATACATTATACAGAGAGTGGTTAGGAATTCAATTTCTAAATAATCTCTAAAATAAAATAATGATCCAAATCTTCCACATCCCCAAGGTTTCAGCCTTAAATGCATATGATACTACAAACCTAAACTTCTTAAAATAATTTCTGAAAACTAGTGATATAGGAGTTAAAAAGAAATTACTTAGGCAGACAGTGAGGGTGCGGAAGTCCTCAGTAGGTTTTCCTTTTAACGAAAAGCAGCCCCCAAATCATTTTCCTTTCCAACAAAGAGCAGCCTGTAAAATCGAGCTGTAGACACAAACAAGCATGCTGGAAACTTGCACGGGTACATGCTGGCAGTTGTGCCCATAGGAATATAGTCCCTGGGACTAGCCATGTTCGAAATGGCGGCTCCATCTTCTCTTTTTGCCAGCCACATGTACAGTCAGGAGCAGAAAAGATGGCCCCATCAAGTGGAAAGTCTGTTTGCATAATAAGATTAGGGTGGGGCCAAGAGCCTTCTCTGCGTGCTATGTAAATGCCACACCACCTGGTCAAACCAATCTGTGAGTCCTACATAAATCAGACACTGCCTCCTCAAGGCTACCTATAAAATCTGCTGTGATCCGCCACCTTGACCCTTTTTTTCAGATATTTCTCTCTTGCAAGGAGCTGCTCTCCTCTCTCCTTTCTTCTGCCTATACTTTCCACTTCTTAACCCACCCACGTGTCTGTGTACTTAATTTTCTTGGCGTGAGATAAGGAACCCTGGGGATTTACCCGGGACTACCAATGCTGCTTCACTAGTAGAAGGAGAAAAGATAAATAGCGATTCCTGTTTTATAAGGTCGGAAGGCTGTATATTCACACAAGATACTCACCGTCACAGTGGTCTCTGTGACTTGCAGTGAACCCCCTTTCCACCTGTTCTCCTCACCCTCACACTAGATTACTTTTTCCAAAAGATCTGATCATGTCACTTCCCCTGGAAGCCCTTGTCTGGCCTCCATGGTCTGCAGGATGAAGTCCCGAATCCTTAGCCCGCAGGGCCAGACTCCCTTTCCCTCTCCTGTTCTTGATCAGGCACCATGAGCCCACAACTCCTCCCCATCGCCTATTCATTCCTCCCTGGCCGTGTTCTCTGCAGCTGCCTGGCTTCCTGACCCTTCACTCTGGTGCAGAATCTTCTGCCTGAAATACTTCAGTCACCACTTTAGACCAAATTTTTCCATCCCTCAGTGTGCTTAATGAAGCTCCCCATTCTTGATTCCAAACCTTTTCCTTTCTCACAGCATCATTCATGACACAATGAGTGTGCTGAATGCAGGGGTCGTTGCTGAGGATACAAAAATGAATAGAAGGCAGCTCCTGCTCACCCCACCAGCAGCCCCACAGCAGCTCCACATGTGGGCAAGTGGTATGCACACAAGCAGTGTGACACACATGACTATGAGGTGTGTTCACAGTGATGCAGGAACTGGGTCATTAAGGTCATTAAGCATCCTGGATTTCTGTGGGACATTCCCCGGCACAATTACATGTTGCCATGTGGCTATGCTGTTTCACACAGACGTGTCTTGTCTTCCCATTAGATGATGTGTTTCTCCAGCATGGTGGCTGTGGCATCACCTCTGTGTGCCTGTAGCATCTAGCAGAGAGCCATATACATACTGGATAACCAATTCATGCATGTAGAATAAACAATTTTCCCCTACAAGTATTACTGATTTATTTTCAATATAAGAAAGAATATACTGAATTTTTCCCCTTGGTGAATGTTTCTTATGAGAATAGCTTAGTTGCTAAAAACAGCATGATTTCTAGTGATTGCGGTAGAAGAATAAAAGCTAAAACTCCTAGGACTTCTGTTAGAAATGTAAATCAGAAGCTGATATTACTCCAAGTGCTATGTGAAATATCATATTCAATTTGTAACTCCAAAAGCTTTAGTCCGTGGAACATGTGGTTCTACATGGTTTAGTAGTGCCTTTGTATGTGACATGAGAACAAAATAATCAGCAGGTGTAAATGTCAATCCAACTAGAGAATTTTCTAGAATTGTGCCTCTGCTTTCAGTTTATGGCAATACTGAATGCGAACTCTATTTATCTGCACAACATTAGAAGGTTATCGTGGCAACACCTTTTAATAGAAGGGGTGAATACAATTTTATGGGTATTATTGAGAGTTGGGGGTCTAATTTCTCATGCCTGGGAATACAGAAAGTGAAAAATATATATTGTTAAAAAGAACATCACCAAGGAAATACTCAATTCTGTTAGAAATAAAAAAGAAGTAGCTTCTTGCCAGAAGACTTTTTTCTTTTCCTGCATGAAAATATGAAACTCTGAGACTGGAGACAACTGAATGGTATTTGAGTAATGATAAAAGGAGACAGAAAAGACACCAGATGAGGCAGAGACTGACATTTGTCCGCTCATCATCCATTCGCCCTTTTCTTCATAGGAACAGTTTCTAGCTGGGCACATTGCACCCAGAATAAAGATATTTCCCAACTGCTTTGGGGGCTGGCCACGTAGCCTCACAAGTAACTTTTCTCTGTCAGAATATGAGTGCAATGTTGTGTGCTACTTCCAGATTTGACCTTTAAAGAGACTGGGAATGTCCTCTTCTCCTTCCCCTTTGTTTCTGGTTGAAATGTGGACCTGAGGCTGAGCCACCTTACACCATGTAGATGAAGGCAACTAAAGGCTTGGTGGAGTGGAGCATCCCAGCTCCAGACATAATTTTATGAGAGAGAGAAATAAACTCCCATCCACTTATGTCACTGCAGTCCTAGGAATTGGCCACACGCCATGGAACTAGTGTCGGAATAATATAATGGAGGCTACTACAATCCATTTAGCCAGAGAGGAACAAAAAGATTTTTTTAAATTGCTGATTACCGTTACAGTGGACACGAAAATATTATGGAATATAATAATCTGGAGGTGATTTTGTTTGCTACTAAAAAGCTCCGATCAAATAATTCTTTTTTTTTTTCCCAATATCTGCTCAAAGTCCTTAGTAAATGAATTCCTTTGGTCATTATTAAGAGAAATAAATGCCTGTGTGCCCATTAAGAGATTTTGATTGGAGAAACAGAAAGCTCCAATTTAACTGGCTTAAATGGAAAGGAAATGTATCATATCCCATTACAGTCAGTCCAACAATGGAGTGGCTTCAGAGCTGATGCACTCAGTAGTGCAATGAACTCTAGAAGGGCCTGGATCTTCTCAAACCTGATCACTAGGTAAGGGTCACAGGATTAGCAAGACTGGTTTAGACTACTCACAACTCACTACTGACCTGGAAAATGAGGTCATTTCCCAAAGCAGTGCACATTCGAAAAAAAGAAAAAAAAATAGGTTCTGTTAGCAAGAGAAAGGGGGAGATTGACGTCAGGAGGGAAACTGACATTTTAGTCTACAGTCCGTCTGTTGTGCACACACAGATTCTAACTATGACCTGATAGAAACTTGCCCCTGCTGGCTGACAGCCAGGTGCTGGGGGTCACGCTCTACCAGCAAGCAGTTCTGTTTGTACAGGGAAGGTAAATAGCCTATAGAGTTGGTTTCATGCTGGCTATTTTATTCACATTCCGAGGTAGCTTGTGTCCCTGCAGATTTCTGATTTTACATCAATGATGTTTAACGTGATGCTCAGAATATTAAAAGCATACCCAGTAACTGTTTTATCTAAATCATGTTTACAATGGAAGTTTTGTGCTTTTCTGAGGTCTTGCAAAAACAATCTGTGGTTTCTTTAGACCAAGAAGCTAAAAATAGACACAGTGACATAGTCTCCAAACAGCAATTTTGAGATGGAAAACCTCTGTTACATTAACAAGGTGAAGCAGTTCCCATCCATCCCATTACAGGAAGTTCTGGGTCAATAGATTTAGTCTAACAAAGATCTTATCTCTTTAATCCTATCTCTCTACTTCAACTTTTCTTATTGATTAAGCAGCTTCTGAACTTTACAGCAATACAATACTGCTTATACAAAGCCCAGTCATGTCATCACATAAAAGAGTTTTTGAGAAGTCTACTTTGATTTAGATTTCTTTCCTTCCAGATAGCAGCTATCTTCTGAATACATAGCTTTTCTATGTACTTCCTATTTACATGTAAAACCATTTAAATGAATGGTCTAAACAAGGTTGATTAATCACTGCGGAATTTCTCTTTTAGGACACATCCATTCCAAGCTCTACATTCTTTAAAACTCCAGCAAATAAAATTCCATCTTATTTCTGATGCAAATAACTAACTTACAAGTTAACTGGACTATTTATTCTATTTCCTTCAAATAATCAGGGCATGTCAAAACGCAGGCTTGTACACATAAAGAACAATGCTTCAAGTTCTTTTTTTTTTTTTTTTTTTTTTGAGACAGAGTCTCGCTTTGTCGCCCAGGCTGGAGTGCTCTGGCGCGATCTCGGCTCACTGCAAGCTCCGCCTCCCGGGTTCACGCCATTCTCCTGCCTCAGCCTCCCGAGTAGCTGGGACTGCAGGCGCCCGCCACCATGCCCAGCTAATTTTTCATATTAGTAGAGACGGGGTTTCACCATGTTAGCCAGGATGATCTCGATCTCCTGACCTCGTGATCTGCCCGCCTTAGCCTCCCAAAGTGCTGGGATTACACCGCGGCTGGCCTCAAATTCTAAGAAGGACACAATCAAAAGCTTGCATTTGATAATGTGTAAGAATTATTTAGGGATATGTCACATTCTGCAAGTGGACTGGGTTCATCTACATGGGGAGGTGGCCACAGGAAGAGTGAACACAGACTTCCTCCAAATTACAGCCCTGACGGTTTAGCACTAATACCTTGAGAGGAATTGGGAAAAAAATCACTTGGCATCAAATTCCCAGACTGTCCCTTAACTCTGGTCAATAACCAACATGGCTTTGTGAAGAAAAATGTGATGTGTGTCAGGAACAATATATTATCTATCTGAAAGAGAGTAACAGGCGGCTTTGATTAGAGAAAGAAACAGGCATTCTTGGCCTTCTTCTATAGAAAGGAGGAAGAAAATTGCTTTTTGGAAGTGCAGCAATAGGCCCGCTTGACAAATTACCTCCTAGAGTGCAACAGTGAGGCTTATCTCCTTCTGACTGGGCTCCTTCTCACTTGTACACTTCTTCTGATCCTGGTTCAAGAATGGGCAAACAGACAGGCAAGGGTTATACATTGGACCTGGGCCTTACCTGTGGCCTTGTAGTTACTTGATGTTTTCCTTCTCCTTGGAAAATATTCTAAAATAAATTGGACTTTAAGAAATCTCCTTAGTCTCCATCCACAACATCAACTTTTTAATGGACAGTGGGGACAAAGGCCTGTATGGTAGGCTTGGATAGTTCTGCCAGGTGTACCTCCTAAGGACCTCCAAATCTTAGGGGAGGTGGGACTGAAGGTCAAGCCAGGCCAGATCAGATTTGCCCAGGGCACACTTCAAGTTTCCACTTCTTGGTGCAAAAGAGGCAAAAGTGAGTCTTTGAGGACCTCAACTGGTAGAACCCGGGGGCCCACTGAGATGCCAAGTGGAGAAGGAGGAAAAATGACTGCATTCCTTGGAATCTTAGGAAATGTGATTTCTACATCTGTTGCAGATTCTTGGAAACCAGTGCCCATGGGACTGGCTGGTCTTTACCCAAGAAAAGCCCTATTCCCTCCCAGGAGCTTGTAGAGACAGCTGATTGAATAATTGATCGACTTAGCCCTTCCCAATGGAATGTTGGACAAGCAAGAGAAATGCCTGGCACTCTAGTCCTGAGCGTTCATTCTGTGTGGGCTCCCTTGAACTCTGCCTAAACGTCATGAACAACAGGAATAACAGCAGTTGCTTAGTGCTGGCCTTGGTGTTCCTGTTTCGTGTGAAGAGTGAGGGTGTGCTGCTTCTTCATCATGCCATGGGGCTAACATGGGATGTTCTGGCCATATGCTAGACAATCTCTGCCCTGACCCTCAAGGGGCACTAGCTGAACAAATGCCCTGTAGGAAGACGATTGCTAGAATACAGAGATGTGCAAAGTAGCAATGGGACATGTTTTCCTATAATGTAAGAACTATTTAGACATCTTGTGTAATTTAATTAAAACATCACTGATTTGCCTTGGCTGCTCAATACATTTGGTGACATGTTTCAGAGACCCTATTTTGCGAAGGTAAATTAAATTTCCCAGTGGACTTCATTCTCATTAAAAAATGACATTCAGCTACGTGGGTATGATAGGAGAGTTGCTCCTGACACATTCCAGTTTAAGAGTGGCCAGCCAGACCACCACCTGCAGGCCTGGCTCTTTCTGGAACAGCAGCGAGGCTCCATGGAGTTGGTTTCTGTGCCCTCGGTCTCTGCCAGTGAAAAGCGTATTTCCTTCTCCCTAGTCTAACCTCAAAGAAACACTATGCCTAAAAAGGTGTAAAATTCTACCTAATTTAATTATTGGTCACATTGCTTTTATTTTTAACATGTAACATTACTAAGTTTAATTAAGAAAAAAAAGTAATTCATAAGCTCAGTCCCTCATGTTATAAAAAAGTAACTACCAATCTACATGTTCAGGAACCTCAAACATTCTAGAAGGTTATAAACTGAAAAGTAAAGGCTTCCTCCCTCACATCATCACTTCCTCTACCCAAAGGCAGCCACTGTCCCTGGGGTGTCTTAGCTTCTTTCCAGAAAATATCTTACACACTCATGCGCATGGATCCCCTTTTCATGCTGTCTTTACTTCATTCTGTGTATTAAAAGTGGTTCCGTATCAGGACACGGATTGACCTCACTCTTCGTAAGAGAGTATTGTATTCCGCTGTATAATTATGTCAAGAACATACTTAGCTGCTGTAATACTATGGAAAAGTTGATCGTTTCCATATTTTTATCTAATACAAAATAGTGCTGGAAAGGGGAAGATCACCATTCAGAATGCTGGGGTTTAGGGAGATGCAAGCTGCCCCCAGGTCTGCCCCAGCTGAGCTGGACCCAAGCACCACCTCCTTAGGATTGTTCTCGCTGTTTGCAGAAGCACTTCTTCACACATGGAAAACAAAAACACAATCTACATGTCATTTTTTTGGTTATTATCATAATGCCCCATGCAGTTAACATTCTATGAGATTGACACATGGTGACACTTGCCCTATGAAAATATTTTATTTATCTTTTATTGTTATATAAGTTATTCTCATGTTCATTTAATAGGGATCCTTGGAAGGAGAGTTACTAAGCACACATGATCACAAAATTTCATCCCATCTTCTCTAATTGATCTTAAACCCGTAAATATATATATCAATGGCAGTGTTAGAAAGAAAAAGATTTTACTGTAAAAATATACTGTAGTCTCAAAAACACATTTGAGGCAATTATACTATATCATTTTGAAAGTCATGCTTTCATTAATTCTCTACAAAAAAGAACTATTGTGGGCCTAATGGCTCTGATTTTTGGGTATCACCTGTTCATTGTGACTAGCAGTACGCAACTCAGCACTATGCATTAGAAAAATAAAGCAAGCCATCTGAATCCCAAGTAGCTTCATAAAACACCTGTCTTACAAAATGTACCACACAAAAGGTAGTTCTTGCTCTATAGAGCTGAGGAAATGCTGAGTGTGCTGTTCTGCTTGCTCAAGCAATACGTGTTTGCATATTGAAAGCTTTAAGTCCTATAGGAAAGAAATTGGTTTAATCTGGCTTACCCGGTGCCTCCAACTATTGGATTGCAGATCTCTGCTCTATCTCTCTGTACCCCAACTCCTGCCATGGTCCTGGCATCATCTGTTGGAACCTGGATTGCATGACCCCTACTCTGGAAAATGCTGCTTCATATTTTTATAGTCAAGAAATTGCTGTATTTTGGTAAAGTTTTTTTTTCCCCTCCCTCAACTATAGCTGAATAGCTCAAAGTGCTTGTGTTGAAAACACAGGAAACCTTGAGTTTGCAAATGGTACTCCTTGGACAGACGTCCCGGTCTTTTCCCAGACCGGAATTGTCCAATAGAACTTTCTGCAGGGATGAAAATGGGCTATATCTGCACTGTTCAATACAGTAGCCACCTGCCATGTATGGCCACTGAGCGCCTGGAATGTGGTTACTGTCACCGAGGAACTGACTTTTTAATTATGCTTACTTTTAAACAGCCATGTGTGGCTAAAGGCTGCCATGTTAGACACACAGCCCTATACAGAGGTCAGAGCATGACCAAAATAAATGCACAGAAACAATGCAATCTTCACAAGAAGCCTGTTTTCAGGACTGTTCTGAGCTCTCTGCAGCTTGTAAAGCTAAAGAATTGTTCTCCAATCGATTTGCCATAAAACTGATTTTCTAACACATTATTCAAAAAGATGGATCTTATGATTTTGAAAGAGTATAATTATTGGCCAGGTGCGGTGGCTCACGCCTGTAATCCCAGCACTTTGGGAGGCTGAGGTGAGTAGATTGCCTGAGGTCAGGAGTTCAAGACCAGCCTGACTAACATGGTGAAACCCCATCTTTACTAAAAATACAAAAATTAGCCGGGCGTAGTGGCAGGTGCCTGTAATCCCAGCTACTCGGGAGGCTGAGGCAGGAGAATCGCTTGAACCTGGGAGGTGGAAGTGGTAGTGAGCCGAGATTGTGCTATTGTACTTCAACCTGGGTGACAGAGCGAGACTCCGTCTCAAAAAGAAAAAAAAAAAAAAAGAGTATAATTATTTCATATTTACTTTTATTTCAACAAAAACTGGTTAAAGACAATGAGAATGGCTAGTGGTCTGTGTTGGGTTAAAAAAAAATACACTTTTCTATATGCAGCTGAGCCTTGAACAACATGCGTTAGAATGTAAGTCCACTTATACGTTGATTTTCTTCTGCCTCGGTCACCTCTGTAATAGCAAGACCAACCCCTCCTCTTCCTCCTCAGCCTACTCAACATGAAGACGATGAGGGTGAAGACCTTTATGATGATCTACTTCCATTTAATAAATAGAAAATACATTTTCTCTTCCTTATGATTGTCTTAATAACGTTTTCTTTTCTCTAGCTTACTTTATCATAAGAATATAGTTATAATACATGTGACATACAAATTCCTGCTCATTAGCCATTTATATTATTGATAAGGCTTCCCGTCAACAATGGCCAGTTGTAGTTGAGTTTAAGCTATCTGTTGACTTTTGGTTGCAGGAGGGGTTGGCACCCCTCAACTTCCAGTTGCTCATCAAAGATCAACTGTACCTCAAAATCACAGAACACTTTCTAGGAATGTCTGCCAACTGATAGATGCTTTCCAGAGGAATGGTATGCAGAACTTGTTTGTACATTTGTGAACAGTTTCTTTAACTAAAATAAATACTCTCCGAAGCTTTCTATCTTTGCACTTCAAGCTGTCTCACAGGCAGAAAGTCTAGCGAGACTTATTTCCAATCTGCAAATGAGCTGATCTTAGAGTTTAAATTAGATTTTTGGACATATGTCAAATAAACATGGAATGCATATTTTTTGACATTTCATAACATCAACTTTCTTTTTAAAAATGCTCTTTGATGAAGAACATCTTGTATATCAAAACCTAAAGTACCAACAAGATTTTATTCCACTCTCTACGTGCTGGAGTGTCCAGGCGGTTGAGGCAAACTTGCATGGGGACAGCTGGAGTGAAGGCTCATGAACCCACAGTTAGTCATCCTGAGAAACACCTGTTCTTTCTGGTGTCTCCCTGAAAACATCATGATGTAAACCACATACATTTGGAGACTAGTTTTAAAAAATCTCAATTTGGTTTAAAAAATACCTAAGCACAATTTAAATTACATATTTTTACAAAAATAAATTAAAATTGGCTTAAAGAATACGAAAAGTAACCATTTTCTTTTTTCCTTTTATTATTAAATATTGATCATCTACATGTTTTCTCTTTCCAAGCTCCACCTATTGAAAAGACAGCTTGATATCTATTTGTTAATTTGGAGTTTAAACTCAATAATTACTTAAATCTTTGAGTAAAAGGGTAGGTATCATCATAATTTATCTTCACGGACTCCTTTCCTATGTAAAGGCTGAAAATGGGGTTCAGACTCTCATTTCACTAAAACCTCCAACAATATTTTAACGCTGTTGTTATAAGTGGTTCGAAATAACAATTTTAACCAAAAACATATATACATTTCTTTGCACGAAGTAGGCCATATCCTATACTTGCACAGGCCTAGAACCATATTTGCGGGAGGCTTTACAACTTCATTTTTATAATTTTTGAAACTCTTTTTAAGAAAATCAATGCAAGAAAGTGAACATGGTTAAGAGGATTTGGAAAGGACCCATGCAAGCAAGGAGCCCAAGGCGAAGGCCTCGTTAGTTCCCTGATAAATCTGCCTCTGAACAACACAGCACGGTGTTTGTTTAAGGAGACAGTGACTGTTAGAGGCCTTAAGAAATTCATCGCATTTCCTTAACTTATAGTCACTAATAAGATTTTTGAAATTCTATTTTCATTTAAATGTGTATTTTTCTGCAGTTGTTAAATTTTGTTTCTGGATTTCTAATTAAAAACAGAAAACTCCTCATCCAACTTCAAGCATTATTTTAATAAATTATCTCCCAGACATATAATACTCTGAGACAACACCAAATAAGATAAAGATGGTTTATTTATAGATAACTCGGAAGGTCTGATTGCCATAGCTTTCTGCATTCCCAGGTCAGTGAGTATAATGTATTCCATATTTTGATGCTGTTTTCCAGTACTAAACACGTCAACATTTTGCATCAGAGTCATAAAAGTTTGTGAGAGAGTTCTGATGACTAGCAATAAGGCCAGAAAAAAAGAATAATGCATAACGTGAATTCTTCAGGAAATCAATTAATTTTTTTTTATGAGTGTAGTAAAAGTAGGATCTAGGGTTAGTAGAGTGAGGCTAGAGTAGTATTTGATACCAAAATACAATCTCTGTTGCGTTCTATCTATGTACAAATATTCTGTGCTGAGTCAAAACCGAAATCTCAGTGCTCCCAAGAGTAACACATTTTACATATCAGAATGTACTCTTTACTTGGCCTTGTATGTAGCCTTTGATAGAGCACATCAATTCTGTAAATTCTGCAGTACTTTCAGGTTTCTAATGGACTTTTTGTGGATCCCTGAACATAGTGTTATTTTGGTTTTCTGAATTATATACTATGTGTGCTATCAAAACACTGTATATTGTATAAGTATATAAAGGTGCTTAAATATTTTTCAAAGAGGTCGTTGTTGGGGCAAGGTAAGCAATTTTAATACTGAGATAAATGATGATTAATACTGGAAAATAAAAGTAATAGTTTATTGATGTTACTCCTAGATTATTAAGATTCATGCAACCATTTATTCTATTCATTCATTCATTCATACATTCGATGAATGTTAAACACCAAATACATGATTTACCAAGAAGAATGAAAAGGCTTAGGACAGGAATATAAAGACAGGAAACCAGTGTAACACTGCAGCTTGAATCCTGGGAGGTGGTACTTTCAAATAATTCTTTATACTGGTAATAAATTTGCTGGATCCATCCCACATTTATCAGGCCTTTCCTAGGTGGACTGACATCATCATTTAAATGGAAATCCCTGTCTTCATTTATTAGTTAAGGTACATTGCTCCTGAGGGAACAGATAAGCCTGTGACACAGTGGAGCAAAGTGTCTGGAATCTGATTTTCCAATGGACATTCCCATATGTGTGAACAAAAGACTCATAAATACTAACGATAGCACCTATTTTACAGAAGCTCAACTAAAGACACAGAAGTCTTCAGATGGAAAGGATATACAATAGAAACCACAGCTGTGTGGAAGACCACCCAGGCACATGGTGGTGGGTGAAATGACTAGAAGATTAGAATCCTCTGGAGCCTAGGGCTCAACACATGGGTGTCTAGCTCCAAAAAATTTTACATCCCACAAATGGCAGAGAATTTGGGTTTCAACTTTTTACACACTTTTTTTTTTTGTAACAGCAAACATTTCTTGAATACCCACATAGTAAGAGTTGTACTTTTTCTATCTTGATAGTTGAAGGAAAAACATTAAGCATGGGTGAATTCACAGGCATCTTACAATAAATCTGTGAACCACACCGAGAATCACTGGAGTTAATGATGTCTAGGGCTTTTTGCGCATCTAGAACTCTATAATTCTTCTACAGCTTTGCTACCAATGACTTTTCCTTGAACGATGTATTGAATGAGACACTCACTTCTCCCCGAGGCAGCTTATTTTGTTCTTCATTGTCCATACTGTTAGAGCAAAGAGTAAAAGGAGATTCATCTTCTTCTAACTTTTATGTATTGGGCCATGTTCTACTTCTGAAATGACATAATCTAACCACAATTTCTTCCAGACAATGGCTTTCCATTATACTCCTTAAACCCCAGAAAAGATGGGCAGCTTAGGATGTACAAACCACAGCAAAACAACATGCATCAGGAAAAGGGGAAGAGAAAGAAGGAAACAAGAAGGAAACAAGTAAAGCCAGGAAACCAGTTTCCAAATCCATTGTTTATGACCTCTCTATATGCTTCCAGAGCCCACAGATGTAGCTTTAGATTTTCTAGCAGTCAACTTTCAGAGGCAAACCTTGTCAGTTGCTTTAACATCCTTAAAGGCAACTTTCCTCAGGACAAGCATAAGTGTGCTTGGTACTCAGATCAGACTTGAATAGTCACCATGGTGGACTGTGGAAAAGTCTGTTGGGATGTCCTGAACCACAGGCATCACATTTCCTGTGTAACGATCACACTATAAACAAATGGCATCATGGCAAAGTAGTATTTAGGAAAAGAAATTATTTGAAGGCTAAAAATAGTAAGGTCTAGGTGCCCAATTTCCTGCTGTAGATCTGGCTACATCCTTGATTCTAGACTATTTGGAAGAGTATATCCAATGAATGCCACATAAGCAATCTTCCTTAAATGTTGCATCTTTTGGGTGAGCTTTGGATAAATATTCATTAAGCTTTTGATTAAATATTAAATAAATCTGCACTTACTCTATGCCAGGAACTATTCTATGTATTTCACACTTATTATCTCATTTACTATTCACAATAGTCTTATACAGAGTTGCTCATATATATCCTATTTTAGAGATAAGGAAACTGACAAAGATGAAGACCACTAGTAGTTTGTGAAGCCAGGGTTTGAACTTCACACATTCAACGCAATCTCCTTTTTTAAATCACTGTGGAATTCCTTTAGCATCCAAGTCAGATGAATATCTTTCAGTGAAAGTTTGGGATTTGAAGACAAAGGGCAATGATGAGGTCAATTGATCTCTGCTGAGAAGCCAGAGCAATGGGAATGGACATAAGCTTGCGAAAGAATATGGAGACTGGGGCAAAAAGGGAGGGAGGGAAAGGAAGGCATATAGTTCAGTGCATCCTTTAGAAAATCACTTCTCTGTTCTTTTTTCAGCTTCTTTAAATTGCAAACTGTAGTGGTTTAAAATATGTCCATAAATTCTTTGACCCTCTTTAAGATGGAGCCCAACTCCCTTCCCTAAGTGAGAGTGACAGGTGCAGCTTTGGGGATTTGGTTCTACAAGGCGCTGTGGTTTCCTCTTCCTGTTCTCTCTTTTGGACTCCTTGCTCTGGGGGAAGCCAGCTGCCATCATAGGGATAAACAGCCTAAGACAAGGGCCACGTGGTAAGGAACAGTGACCTTCTGACAACAGCCAGTGAGGAACTGAGGACTTTTTTTGCCAACAGTCATGTGCATGAGCCACCTTGGAAGTGGATCTTCCAGCCCCAGTTAAGCCTCTAGATAACTGCAACCCAGCTAAACGGCAAACTCAGGAGGAACCCGAGCCAGAACTACCCAGTGAAGCCACTCACGGGTGATTCCCGACCCTCAGAACCTCTGTGAGATGATATATTTCTATTATGTTAAATTGTTAGAATTTGGAGTTGCTATGCAGTCATAGATAACTAAAACACAATCCAGCAAACACACCTCCAAAACCAACACATCAAAACAAATTAAAATAAAGTAAGAATACATTACCTAGAATTGCCAAAGGACAAAGAAACCTTGAGAACATAGCTATCCTCCTTTAAGTCAAGTTTGCCTGCAAACTCCTTTAATCCAAAGATATTACAGCATTTTGATTCACTTCTAAAATAATTTTCCATGATTTGGAGCTTATATATATATGTTATTTACTTACAATTTACTTGTATAAAAAAGGGAACATAAAGATATTCAAGATTTCGCATTACATAAACCCTTTAACATTCTTAAAGCAAGGTCAACAACCAAATGCAAAAGATGGGCCAGTGGAATTCTCTACCTCCTAAGGAAAGTTAAAATCTTAAAATCCAGCTTCAGAGGATGGAACCACAGTAGGCAATTAGCAGGCAGAAGCACACAATTTAGCCAGTAGTTAAAAACAATTCGTTAAAACCTCATTTTAAAAGATAACATTTGCTAGCATTCTGATCCCAGAGGTTGGCAACCTGCTGAGGCCACACACAATCAGTGCAGATAATTCAGCACATGATGATGACTAAGGCTGGAGAGTGTGTCCTGATTTCCATCATCTCCAGGGAGAGTAAACATCACTTGAGTTTTCATTCAAATGCAATCACGATTATGAATCCAGAGGTATTTCTTTCCACTTAGGCACCATGGCATCTCATTATTTTTCAACTTCCACTTCCTCTACTCCATTGTTCAACCCAGGGTTTTGTGAGCCCCACTGCATGACATACAGGAAGCTTTACTAAGGGGAATGAATGCTAATTTATTTCTAGATGACTTACAGCGCTCAGCCCCAAATCAGGCCTGGCAAATATACCTCTGCTATCTGTGCTCCTTCTTGCACAAAACTCCTCATGAAGTTGCAATTTTAAAAGAAACGTTTCCCATCAAAATTCAATAGACTTTTATACGCACATACACTTTCTTACTTTTCTAGGCTGCATGAAATTTAATATCAGGATTATTATCCATTTGTCATTTTAACCTATAATTTAGTAAGCCTTTTTGTGTTTGAGTTATGCTTCTTTCCCCCTTGAGCCATCAGCCTGCAGCCATAGATTCATTCGAAAAGCCGGCCAGGTCACATGGTTTGACCTCTTAGAACAAACATTTTTCACGTTTCTTATTCTGCTTCCATAAGAGACACCATTAGTTTTGTTCATCTCTATTTAAAACGATTTTTATGACACAATAACATTTCAAGTTTTCCACATTAACCTTCATTTTATTTCTTGAAAACACTTAGGCAAACAATGTCAGTAAGACGTCACTGATGGAGAATTCTTTCTCCTTCACTCCTGTCTACTTAAAGGCAACTCTGAAGAAAGAATACATTTTTGCTCTGGATCAGTTGAGTGCTGGGAGACAAGTTTAAAAGTCTGGCCTAAGTGGTTCACAGCATCTTAAAGTAAATACTTCCATAAGCAACCAAAGCAGAAAATCTTAATACTACAACTCTTTTCCCCAAAATACATACATACATTTTCCAATCTGGAGTCCTATAAAGGAACTTAAAATCTGTTTTCTTATACATAAGTTCAAAGATGTCTGAGTCCAAGGGGAAAATGAGAATAAAATAAAAATATAATCCCAGCCCATGCGCAAAAGCAAACAAGGACAGGAACACACCGCCCCAGGGGTGCGGGCAGTACTCACCCCACAGCCCAGGCCGTTGCCGCCTTCACAGGTGACTTTCCTCTGGTCAGGCTCCGGCAGCAGCCCCGCTCCACAGCCAGGGCGGGGGCATAACACGCCCCCCATCTGCAGGACACACTCCTCTGCGCCATACTGCTGGTATCGGTTGTACTGCGAAACCCAAAAAGCAGAGTGAGCTTTCAAACTGACTGTTTATTTCAGCCAAAAGGGTAGGAGCTGACAGTGTATGGGATTTCTTGCTTAACCAGTTTCAGTAAAATAATGCGTGTGTGTGTGTGTGTGTGTGTGTGTGTGTGTGTGTGTCTAGGGGGAGGGAGAGGGCCGGGGGTTGATAGAGGAGGACAAATATGCTTCAATGAGAAAAAGTCTATCAAACTCAACTGGCAAGACATATAAGTGAATTTACTCTTTGCTTTTTTGTCTTCAGAAAAGAGATATCCCAAAGCTTTGTATGTTATAAGATTGCTTCTACCAACATATATTTCAACAATCTTATTTCATATACATTTGGGAACATACTTATGTCTTAAATGATGAACACTTATAATACATCACTATCAATCTTATAAAGCAAGATATTTTCATGCCTCTATTTGAAATTCAACAAGGTTGTATAATTATTTTGAAAATTGGCCCCGCATTCCACTTCATAATTGTTGGCAGCCCACACAATATCAATGAGCTAGAAGAAGACTGATGTTAAAGAACCACATTTTCCCTTTATCATTACACTTATTCTTAAAGTATGATTTCCTGTGTCCCTGACATCATTTCTTTCTGTTACTGTTTTGCTCAGTTTCCTTTAATGCTTTCTTCAGCCCGCAAATAAATTCCAAACCCCATCAAACCATTTTCAAGGTGTTCTTTGTGGCAGCCCTACATTTTTGATCTGTTTGTAATATAAACTCAGATCAAGTCAAATAGGTTTGCTCAATTATTAATCAAATAATGCAACATTTATTGAGAGCCTACCACATTCCAGACTCTACCGAGGTGCTGGGGATACAGCAGTGAATGAACAGACTTCTCCACCTTCATCCACAGCACTGTAACAGTCAATACTGAGAGGTTAGAATGTCTACTATTTCCAGTGGTGCTAAGTGAGGAAGAGAATAATCAACAGGGAAGAGGGAGATTCCAAAGAAAGTGGGATCTCAATTTTAAAGAGGTGATTAGAGAGTGCCTTACAAAGCAGGTGCCTTTAAGCAAATGTCTGAAGGAGATTAGAAATGCAAGTCACATGGATCCCTGGGGGAATAAGCATTCTGGACAAGCAGATAACACTGTAAGGGAGCAGAGGCCCAGTGTGCTGATGTGGTTGGCTGTTCAGGGTACAGCGAGGTGGGCAGTGGGGTGGAGGCAGGGTGAACAACGAGGGAAAAAACAGAAGGTGAAGTTGGAGAGTTCGGGAGGATCTAGAATGTGTAGTTCCCTGACAGCTGCTTTCAGAACCCTGGCTGTTATTCTGGAAGATACCAGAACCACTGCAGAAGTCTGAGCTGAGGTATGACATAATTTGACTGGTATTTTAAAGACATCCACCTGGCTGCTATGTTCGGCATGCCCTCTGGAGGGCCAGGGTGTAGGCAGGAAGCAGAGAAGCCCGCAGGAGCTTATGTCAACATCTATGCAAGAGATGGCACTGACTTGACCCGGGAAGGTAGTGCTGGAGGTAGGATCAGCGTTTGAATTCTGGGTATAAATTAAAAGGAGAAATTGCAGAATATCCAGTCAGGATGGATGCATGGTGTGAGAAGATCCATGGGTGTGAGTGTTTCCTGAAGATGAGGCAAGGTGGAAGTGGGGACAACAGTAATATGTGTGTGCGTGTGTGTGTGTAATAATGTATGTGTGGTAATGATACATGTGTATGTAATGTGTACATGTGTGTATGTGTCTTTGATGTGTGTGTGTGCAATAATGATATGTGTCTTTTGATGTGTGGTAATGTGTCCACATGCATGTATGTGTCTTTGTAATGTGTATGTATGCGTGTGTAATGTGCGTGTATGTATGTGTGTATGTGTGTGTGTATGTGTGTACATGTGTGTATGTGTGTATGTGTGTGTGTATGTGTATACATGTGTGTGTATGTATGTGTGTGTGTGTGTGCGTGTGTGTATGTGTGTGGAATGCGTGTGTATGTGTGTGCGTGTGTGTATGTATGTGTGTGTATGTGTGTGTATGTGTGTGTGCATGTGTGTATGTGTGTGTATGTATGTGTGTGTATGTGTGTGTAGGGAGTTGAGGCATGAAATCATTATTTCTATTGTGCTCATGTTCAGTTTTATAAGCTATTACACAGCAATGTTAAAATTTCCAGTAGCTAATTGAATAAATAAGTGTAGTTTAGGGGAAAGGCATGGGTCCCAAATACAAATTTTGAAGTCATTAGCATGAGCCTCTAATCCATTTTCTCATTCTTCTGTCCCCAGGAAAGAAGGAAAAAGATGACCTGGCCTCCTTGTAAACATGTGAATGGCATACACATACAGCACATTTCCTAGAAAAGAGGTCTAAGAGTTTGGATGGCAAATGAATGAGAATCTCTGAATTTATGGGGTAAGGCTCTCTAGACAGTGTCATAAGCTGTGCAATTATCAGAGGATACAATGACGATATTTCATCAAATAATGAACGATGAGACAGTTTATGTAATGGAGAGATTGCATGTGAGTGATTACTACATAGCTTTCTTAGAGGCTTCACACGTAAACCTTGCCTAGAGCACAGCCCCAAATGCCAAGGAAGGACCTGAGGAGGCGACCTGAATGTCCCCAGGTCCTGCCTGAGTCTCAGGATTACCTGCATCCCTGAAATTATTCGTAAAGCTCGACACTAGGTTAGATCTATGACACTCTGACCGTGTTATGAGGTTAGATGGGATTATCCAACCTCTGCAGGGAATGTGAGAAAACGCCAGCAAAGGAGACTGAGAAGCAGCAGCCTATGAGGCAGGTGAAAACTGAGGAGGACTCAGGTGTCCTGAAAGCCAAGGGAACATATCTCAAAGAGGCTGCCACGATGAGCTGTGGTTGGAGTTGGGTGTGTGGCTACCATTGCGGTCTTGACAAGAGTCATTTAGTGGAGTCATGGAGCCAAAAGCCTTCGGAGTGGAGTCCAGAAAGACTAGGAGGAGAGAAATTCAAAGAAGTGAGAATGGACACTTTTTTAAAGGAGTTTGCCTGAAAAAGGGAGCAGGGATGGGGTGGCCATTGGATAGGACTCTGGGGTTGTGAAGGATTTTTGAAAATGGAGAAATAATGATATGATACTATGCTGAAGGCAGGACTGAGACGAGGAGCACAGATGGACAATTTAGGCCAGAGAAAGAGCTCTGTCCTTGAGTAGGTTGGAGCAGGGGATCTAAAGGATGTGTGAAGGGTTGGCCTTCAGAGGGAAGGCAGACATCCTTAGGAGAAGGAGGCCCAGCTGAGAGCTTAGGCCCAGGTGCAGACAGGCAGAGGGGGTACTGGGATTTGAGGAAGAAGAAAGGTATGAGTGACGAAGGAAGGGGAGGGTGGAGGAAGTTGGTATCACTGCTGGGCAGCACCCAGGCCCCCTGAGGTCAGAGATGACGAATTTAAAGGAAAACTCGTTTGTTTCTCTGCACAAACACTGAGCTGCAAAGGCAAAGTACAAAGAACGATGGATTTAAGTTTGGTTGGAGTTTTGCCGGAATTGTAAAGGGAAGCAGGACATCTCTCAATCAGCTCCCGCATATGACTGTGAATGATGTCACGGTGATCCGCCAAGCCTCTCTCTCTCAGCTCTATTCACCTTCCACATATGACTGTGAATGATCTCACAGTGATCCTCCAAGCCCCTCTCCCTCAGCTCTATTCACCTTCCATATGTGACTGTGAATGATGTCACGGTGATCCGCCAAGCCCCTCTCCCTCAGCTCTATTCACCTTCCACATACGACTGTGAATGATGTCACGGTGATCCGCCAAGCCCCTCTCCCTCAGCTCTGCACCACTGAACTGCTCAACCTACTTTTTTGTCTTGACATGTCCAAATCCTTCCACATTGAAAAACAAACAAACAAACAAAACAAACAACCCCACACTTTTAATTGTAAATATCACATAGAATAAGCTTAATACATTATAAAGTGACCAACTTTTTAAACACTATCCAGGCCAAGACACAGAACTTTACCAGGGCCTCCTAAAGCCCTCCATGTATCTATTCTCATCATAATACCTTCACCCCTTCCTAAAAGACACCATGGTTTTTGTTTGTCTGTTTTGTTTTCTTTTCTTTTTTTTGAGTTGGAGTCTTGCTCTGTCACCCAGGCTGGAGTGCAGTGGTGCAATCTCGGGTCACTGCAACCTCTATCTCTTGGGTTCAAGCGATTCTCCTGCCCCAGCCTCCAGATAGCTGGGACTACAGGCACCTGACACCACACCTGGCTATTTTTTGTATTTTTGGTAGAGACAGGTTTTCACTATGTTGGCCAGGACGGTCTCAATCTCCTGACCTCGTGATCTGCCCACCTCAGCCTCCCAAAGTTATAATCAACTTTCTTGTTTTTCTTTATCACTCAAGGTTCATTTCTAACACTACAGTTCCTTTGGTCTGTTTTAAAGATGTGTTGTTTAGTCCATCACCCTCCACTGTCTTTTTTCCTTGCAATTTATTTGTTGAAGAAAGCAGGACATGTGAACTATAGAGTTTCCCAGTCTTCATTTTGCTGATTGTATCCAGTGTTGCAGTTTATAATGCACCTTGATAATTTGTTTCCTATAAATTGATAACTGGTCTATAGGCTTCATTTAATTCAGCTTCTTTCCTTCCTTCTTTCCTCTCTGCCTACCCCCTCTCTTTTCCTCCTTTTTTCCTTCCTACTTCACTCTCTTCCCTTCCTCCTTTTTCCCCCTCCCTCTATCTCTCTGTCCTCCTCTTTCTCCTCTTCCTTCTTCTTTCTCTCTCTCTGTAATATTACTTCATAGATGGTGTTTTGTACTTCTATCAGGAAGATTATAATGTCTTTCTCTCTTTTCAAAATGTTAAGCAGCCATTAACATTCAGTAACTAGATTAATTTATTGGGATTGAAAAATGATATTTTAATTCAAACATTCCTTCATTTATTAGTTAGAATACTTCTACTTTTGGTTACCCGGTGATATTGTTTGAACAGGAAAGGCAAGCTAAAATATTTGATTCTTCTTTTTCAATGAACATTTATAAACTCATAAACTTACACATATTATGTGTTAACTGTGTTTTAATCTAATGCAGTGATTTTTTTTCTTGAAGCACAACTATCTCATCCCTGGCCAATGGTAATCCTATCAAGTTGACTTTCCATAACATGAACCTGACACCACTTAATACCTTCTTCACTATCTGCTATGGAAAATTACTCAGGTTCATCTTATACATTTCCTGCCCCAGACCAGGAGTTGCCAGCTTTTAAAAGAAGCACTGCTTCTTAAAAATTTCAAGACCATAAATTGGGTGCTAGGCATGTTCAGTGGTCCTAAGTTAGTCATTATTTCTAAGTCCTCTCAGTTCTTACTTTGAAGGAGAGGTATCTCAGAACTACAAGGTTTTTACTTAACATGTTCTATTTTACATCTGTTTCTCCCTTTCTTCCACACTGGTTCTCAAGAACACAGAAGATGACATAATTACAATATTCCATAATTGCTCATTTGCTTTTTCTCACATTACACAATTTCAGAATAACAAAACCATCACTGTGCCCACGATTTCTAAAAACTTCAAATATGTTTTCATATGCTCTACTCATTCTCCCACAAAATTTTTAAAATAATTGTAATGTATCCACACTGCTAACACATGTGGCCATTCCAAACTACGCTCTCTTTCTCTTAGCCTTCATGTTATCTTCTACACACACACACACACACACACACACACACACACACACACACGCATGCAGGCACAACCATCAGTCCTTATGTTGATGGTTGATGTTTCCCCAGTAATTTTGATTGCTTGATTCTTGTTCTCTAGTAAATTCCTCAGGAAGAGTTCCTGGGAAATATATTCACTGAGTTCTTCCATAGTAACAGTTTATTTAGGGCTTTTATTCTTGATAATGAGTTTGGCTGAATAAAAAATCTTTATATTACACATAGAAGGAATATATGGAATTACAGTTTCTTACATTGTACATATAAGGAATATACAATCCCGATATATTATACATACAGCGATTGTATATATGTATATGTGTATATATATTCTTGTATATATATTTCCCCCTTGAGTATCTGAAATCTCTTACTTCATGTTCTTCCGGCATAAAGTATTATGGATAAGCCTGAAAACACTGTTTTTTTTCCCCTTTGTAAATTAATTGCCCTCTTTTGCCTAGATGCCCAAGGAATTTTTTTCATTTCTTTAGAATCCAGGAATTTTATTAGAATATATCTTGGTGCTGGTCAATTTTGCATCAATTTTCACAAGCATACTGTGTCAGGAAAGTTGTACTGAGTTTAGTTTTTAGTATTCACTTTGCTCTGTTGCTTTGATGTTTTTCTTATGTCATTCCTAGTATACATATATTGGATCTTCTTTACTTCACTTCTAATTCTAACAGCTTATCTCAAATCCCTTTTTAATTTTCTTATTTGTGTTTTTTAGAATTTTCTTCATTTTTCATTTTCTATTTCTTTTAAGACAATATCTATTATATGTATTTATGTAATTTCCTAATAACTTGGTTCACCTTGAAAAGGTTATTTCGGCTTTCCTCTGATTTGGGGCATTCTTCCACTGTTCATAAGGATGCTATTTTGTTCTTCATTCACTGCATCATTTTAATAACCTTGTATGGGACTGAACCTTGCTTCTTTTCTGTTAGAGTTTTACCTTGTTCCTCTGCTGTTGCTCAGTTTTACATGAAATTAGTTCTCCTGCAATTTTACAAAGAGGTAGAATGCAGAAAAGCTGTGGACTTTTCTCTTCTGGTGTTTTGGGCAGTGTTCAAAAACATGGGGGCTTCCTTTCTGCAATCTTACAACTCTGTTATCCCATTTTTAACTAGACTTTCTCTTTCCTTTTTTTCTTTTCTATTCTGAGCAAATTTCTCCTCAGTGTGGGGCTTTGTCCTGAGAGGGGCCTTTGGCGGGGTAAATCTGGTGACTGCATGAGACCTAAAGTGCTCCAAGCCCTTTAAACCCTTATTACAGACTTTTGCACTCATTCCTCTATCCTTTTGTGCATCCACACGCCCTGAGTTTGGCATAGTATCTTGTCAATAGTTTGTAGACAGTAAATAACTATAAATTAATAAAATCTAACTCCATTTAGTGACAATTAATTAAAGAATTCTAATAAGATAATCAATAGCAATGGAAATTAATAACAGTAACTCAATATTATGTTACCTACATAATTATTTTAAATTAGTTGCTCTTAAGTAATTGACCATTTTCTCATTTGACAACAAATCACCTAGTCTATTTAATTTAGTTAGGTAATTTTATTATTATGACAATAGCTTTTATCTAGGAAGAAGTTAATCTATGGAGAAAGTCCAATAACAATTTAGAAATTCTTGTTGACTACATTCATAGTGGTCTCAAATGTTGATGGAATTTTAAAAATTATGTCCCCCTTTCCATTCATTAGCTAGGGAATTTATTAAAAATTATTGTATTTATTCTGTTTATGATAAACTCAAGAGCATTTGAGTATATAATTCCTTTTTCAAAGGAAGACAAATATTTTAACATATGTGCCTGGGAATTTCTGTTGATGAAAAAGTACACAAAATACCTGAAATATGCCTACTGAAAGTATTACTTTTCAAAATTAACATTGTGACATTTATAAGAAAACACTGACCTAGAAAAAAGAATGTGCTAGTATTTGTAGAAAGCTTAATATACTAAGGAAATAATTTAGTCATGTAATTATATATCATTAGCTAAGATCCTTACTTAGTTACCTTCAAGATACAATCTATACTTTCCATAATCCTTTTAACCATTTACTGGGACGAGGTTGAAAGTACATTAATGGAGAGTCGTGACAAACTAGCACTAAGTAATACAGAATACTGTACCTCAGTATAAAACATGTGTGATAATGGTAAAGGAACTAATAAATCTACCCCAAGTGGTGGAAAGGAATAAACACTGTTCCCTTGATATTCTTGCATTAGTTCCAAGGGCTTTTTAACTTATCAATATAGAATCGCATTTTATAAACAGCCTAACTTGGAGGAATGTGATTAATTTATAATGTGAACTGGGTTTATATAGAGTCCATCCTCAACTGAGCTCAAGAGTGGAAATTATCTAAAAAATCACTCATGCATGTTTTGTCTATGGAATGCCCAGTGAGCGTCTGTGTGTGTGTAGAGACGCTAATATTTACATGTCAAACTATATTGACAGTTTTAAGTTATTATTAAAAATAGTTTGCAAAATTCTAGATATGATTTCATAAAGTGAATAATCCACAGACAACTAATTTTGAATTGATTGTACAATATTTGTGAAAATATTTGAAAATAAATGTAAATATTCACAAAGAATACTACTATGAACCCAAGGAAAACAATACATGTATTTCTCCTGTATTTTATCAGATTATAGCAAAAAAATACATTTCATTAGTATGCGTTCTGTAGGTAGAATCTTGACTCACTGCTATACTTTCTATTTTATTTCTTTGGGGAGGAAATTATTCAGTCTTTATGTGTATGCTCATGGATTCTCTTAAGAACAAAATCTATTCATTTGAAAGCATAAAATTCATAGAAGTTTCAATAAACTCATGTTTTAAGAATTTCAATCATGGGTCATGGGAGAGTATAATGAAATAGATATTGTATTTTGTTGGTCTGCAGGCAGTTAGGAGACCTGCATTTGGGTAGAAAAGTGTTCTACAATGAAGGAATGGTTGCAAGTTCAAGCCCCAGAAGGGCCAGTGAACTTCCCCTTTCTTGCTGACTGTTGGCTGCATGTTAAGTACATTAAAGGCACATGGGTGGTCACCTGAGAAGTGTGGCTATGGGGGAACCAAACGTAAACATCCCCCACCATCGAAACACCATCCAAAAGGCCTCTCCTCTGTAGGAGGGGACAGGCTGCTTCACTAGGACGCTTAATTTGCATGCTTTCATAGGAAAAGAAAATCTAATTTTAAAATCTGCAAGAAATGTGAAGTACAGGGATCCTAGGTAAGACTCAAGCCTGAGAGAAATGGCAAATGTTCTGTCAAAATGAGTCAATGCTTGCCAGCCATCCGGGAGCTGTGTGGCCCCCTTTGAGGTCCTCCAAGCTAAGGAGGTTGATTTTGTGCTGTCATGGTGTTTCCCAGAGTATCCTTTTGGGGGCACTCAGGTACAGCTCTTGGGTCTCCTTTGCTTCCCCACACCACTCCATAAATTCTAGCTTTTGTTACATCTCAGCCAAAAGCACTTCCGGGACTCCCTCCACGGGCTTTTCCCTCAATCACTCCTAGAGCAGAGGGGTCCTGATCAGGCTTCTGTTCACTGAGCTACTGCTGTGTACCAAACCACAGCACCAACACTTTGCTGCTCGGTAAATTCTCTGTCCACTCTGTGAAGTGATGGATGTGGCCCTGGACGCCACAAAGAAGTGCCATCTTTTGCTGACATCCACACAGGCAGGAAACCCACAGTGCTGCATTAGAACTAAGGCTGAAACTTTCAAGACTACGCTTTCCACAATACCCAGCTGCCTCTGTCTCTTATTCCCTTTTACTAAAAAAAATTCAGTCAGGCACAGTGACTCATGCCTGTAATCCCAGCATTTTGGGAGGCTGAGGTGGGAGGATTGTTTGAGACCAGGAGTTTGAGGCCAACCTAGGCAACATAGCAAGATCCCATTTCTACAAAAAATTTCCAAAAAAAATTACCTGGGCATGGTGGCATGTACCTGTAGTCCCAGCTACTCAGGAGGCTGAGGTGAGAGAATCATTTGCACCCAGAATTTCAAGGCTTCATGAGCTGTGATCACACCACTGCACTCTAGCTTGGACTAACAGAGAGAGAATTTCTCAAGAAAAATAAAATAAAATTCAGTTAACTATTCCTCTGTCATCTTTTAGAAACTAATGAAAAATAGTTTCCTCTTTGGATGAAAAAAACTATAATAACATCATAGAGGAACATCAGCTTATGATTTAGCCATTTCTTCTTGCTACGCGGACAATGTTCTGTTTTCTATATGCATTAGAAATTTTTTTCAAAAAAGAAGCACTCCTTAGATTGTCAGTAATCTTCATCTTCCTTTTTTTTTTTTTTTCATTTGCAGGTAATTAGTTTGAGAGCATCTGTGACAGTCTAAGTGGTGGCCCCCATGGCACTGCTGTTTTTCTTCTCTATTCTGTTGCTAATAATGTTTTCTTCATCCCTGGACACCTGTCAGCTACTGATGAAGTGAACTGGCTCAAGAAAGGGCTGGACCTTGTTAATTGCATAGAAAAAACTATCAAGATGGCTGAAATCAAATGCAAAGAGGCAACATTAAACAAGACCTAAAAAAATTTTTAAAAACCCAATAAACAAACAAACAAACAAAAAAACAAGCAACAGACCATATCTGGAAGTACAATTTATGATTTTTTTTTCAGGTATTTCAGGTAATCCAATGCCAAAAAGCATCTCATCTTCTAGTGGTTGTGGAATCTTCTGGAAAAGAGATCCAAACCAACTGGCTTCCTTGTCCCCTCTCCATGTGTGACACGGAGCTGCACCCACTGGAAGGGAAGGACTACAAAGGCTGTTTTCCTCACAAGAGTTCCTACAGTTGATGTGACTTCAGAGACTCCTGTAGACTATGTAAACAGGGTGGCAAAGCGCCCTGTCCTGATGGAGTCCACTGCAGAAAGCAGGGTTGTCTGTGGCTGTAAATTATTTCACTCTTTGCTCTTGTCCCAGAGAAACAGCTTTAGGTAGTACCTAAATCTGCAAATCCAAGAGCCTTGTCCCTTGGATAAAGAGCTTTGCCTCTGTCTTCCTTGAAAGGAGCTGGGGCACAAGTCACTGCCACCATCCTCCTTCCTGGCTCCCTGGGTTTTTTCTTTCCCTGAATTCAGTATTTTCCCCTCTCTTCCTTCTGCTCATCCTCTAGAAGCTCTTTGTCCAGTCCTGAAGCAACTGCGATGGTTTCTAGGTGATTCTGAGGGAAGGGTGACATGTCATTTGTCTGGAAGTTTTGTGTAAGGCTACGGGTGTGGCAGTGAAATGGGTTAGCTCCACTGAGCATTTAATGACCCAATTAGAACTTGGATGACTCAAAATATTTTTAAAAATCATCTGGATTGTATTAGATGGCTTCATATTTATAACTATCTAAAATGGACAAGCCCCTAACACTGAGGAGGCCTTTTGGGGTGAAGACCGAGAAGCTGCCTTAATGCCAAGGCACGCCTGAGCACAGGTGAGAACAGCCAGGTGCTCTGGATGTCCACCGACGTCCCTCCAAAGATCATCACAATGCATCCCTCATGCCCCACATCATCACTTCAGAGGCTCAAGCTGCCCATCATTCTTATCACCCAAACTCTCAGTCCCACATGGGTCCATACGTTTCCTAGTATCAGCCAATTTCCATGCTTCCCTCTCTCCTAAGCCCTTTTTCTGTGTCCCCTGAAATCCCTGTTCATGATAAACTAACTCCCCTGTATAATCAGCCTTTTGAAAGGTTTCCCTGTCCACACTGACTTAACTGAAACTGATCCGTCTCCCTTGCAACCTTTTCAAGTGAAGACTGCTTTTCATTTCATGTTCATATCCTTCAAGGCCAGAGGTGAAGCTGGTTGTCCCCTGGCTCCTTAACGACACCCCTAAATGCTTGGGTTCCTCTCCCTTGCAAAACCCACCACTCCTTTGAGACCCATGCTTCACCCTCACCTCCTCACTGCTGCCCCCTGATCTCCTGGATGCAGCCCCTCATTCTTGGGAGACTGCAGCTTCAGGCTGTTCTCACCTTTCCTCCAATTCTTGTCATTATTCTGGGGACTTGCACTCCTGTATGAATAAGCCACCATCAGTCTATTCTTTCTGTTTTACCTTCTCATCCTGCTGACCTTTTTTTCATCCTTCTATTCTCAGGATCCATCCCCAGGCCCTGTCATCCTGAGAAATTGTACTACCTCTGAAATTCCAATTCCAAATATGTCTCTTTCCAATGATCACCTCTTATCTTTCTAAATCTTTTGCTAAAGTATGAACACTGTTTAAATTCTTCAACGTCATCAAGACTTCTAACTAAATGGCCCCATATTTCCTCTCCAGCATGGGCCTCTCCAAGCCCACCTTCCTTCCTGGTCTGACAGCTTCTGTCATCCACCACCAGAAGCATTGCCTGGAAAACACAGATCTCCATGGTCCTCTTTATCTGAAGGCAAAATCCCAGGCCTGGAAAACGTTGCCTCCACCTTCCCTGGGTGTGCACCCCTGCAGCTGAACACAATGGCACGATGGCTTTCTCTTAAATAACTGACCACAAACTTCAAATGAGCCTTTACCACTTCCTCAAGATTGTATTGTGTTTCTCTAGTGACATGTTTTCTCTTCTTTCTTCCCCTCAACCCTCCAAAAAAAGGGGGTGAAATAAAAAAGATGAAATGAGGATAGTTACAAAAGATAGGAGATAGAAGTTTTTTTTTGAGACGGAGTCTTGCTCTGTCGCCCGGGCTGGAGTGCAGTGGCCGGATCTCAGCTCACTGCAAGCTCCACCTCCCAGGTTTATGCCATTCTCCTGGCTCAGCCTCCCGGGTAGCTGGGACTACAGGCGCCCGCCACCTCGCCCAGTTAGTTTTTTGTATTTTTTAGTAGAGACGGGGTTTCACCGTGTTAGCCAGGATGGTCTCGATCTCCTGACCTCGTGATCCACCCATCTCAGCCTCCCAAAGTGCTGGGATTACAGGCTTGAGCCACCGCGCATGGCCAATAGAAGTTTTTAAATAGCAAGGGTAAGAAATATTTTCATAAATGTTGGCAATAGTTATGATAATTAGTAGAATTAAGATAAGAAGTGAAATAGTTATAGAAGAGAGTGAATTTATTACTTTTATTTGGAGTTGCACCAATTTTTTGGTTCCTAAGACCAATGTAGGTAGGGCCTACCTCTCTCCAGCCATCCATACTTTATATTTCACTGAGGAGAGGGGAATCATGGCTGATGTCCTGACGTGCTCAACAGATGTTTCCTAAGCATATTCTAAGTGTCAAGTACTCTTCTATGTGGAAGACACAGCAGTGAAAAATGACATCTGCCTTCATGGAGCCATCATATTCCATCTCTCCTCTTCACATCCCTGCAACTACGAACACGCCTGCACCTGCACTTACCCTCTCCAGCTCTGCTCACAACACAGAAAGTGGCCTTCCTCCTGTTAGGGGCCGATTCCTCCCTCTGTGCTGGATCTGAGCCCTTCTTACCTTCCAAAGTACTTCCCTTCTTCAGTTCTCGGATCTCTCTCTCAAATCACCAGGTAATTCATCTCTACGGAGTCCTTCCTGTGAGTGTAAAACAAGTTCTGGCCCTTCAATCTTTAAAGAACGGTCTTGTGGTTGCTGCATTTCTCTCTCTTCATAGCAAACCCTCTAGAAGGAATTATCCTCCCCTTCTGTTCACCCTTCATCCCATAAAACTATGGCTCCTGTCTTTACGCATCCCCCAAAACTGCTCATTATGGTCATTTGTGATTTTTGCCACGATGCCACAGGTGAAGGATTCTCCCTGGCTTCATCTTCTGCAACCTCTCAGTAGCATTCAACACAAATCACCATTCCTCCTCTGGAAGGCCCGCCTTCTTGGCTTCCCCAATACCATAAATCGCCATTCTCCTCTGGAGGACCCACCTTCTCGGCTTCTTCAACACCACAACCGCCATTCCTCCTCCGGAAGGCCTGCCTTCTCACCTTCTCGGCTTTTTCAATACCATATGGCCCTGGATTGTCTTCTACTTTCCTTGAGGTTCCTTCTTGGTCTCCTTTGCTGTTGCTACTCTTTACCCAATTTCCAAACGTTGGTGTTCCTTAGGGTTCATCCAATCATGGTCCCTCCTTTCTTGGCTTCTCCTGAGAATCCCCATGGATGTAAAATATCCTCTACATGCTGGTAATTCCGAAGTTATCTCTCCATCTCGGACCTCAGGTCTCGTTGTCCTCCAAGCTCCCACTCACACATCCAAGACTTATCTCCTTCTCCATGCTTCAGGCATAGCAAATGTGTTCAGAATTGAAGCTCACATCCCATGCCTCTGATCTCACCTGCTCCATTTTGCTCATCTCCGTCGAATAGAACTTTCAAACTCCTTCCTTTCCCTGGCCTACAGCCAGTCAGTCACCAAGTCCTTGAATTCTCCCTCTCAAGATTCACTTCTTTTTGTCTCCGCTGCCAACTGTCTTAATCCAGAGCCTCTCCATATTGCAACAAGACTGACATACTCAAAATGTAATTTGGATAATGCTAGCCCCTTGCTTAAACCTTCAAGGATTTCCCACTGAACTCACAACAAAACCCATATGCTTAACCCTGGCGTCCACGGTCCAGGTGGCCTTCATCTTTTGGCACTGTCCCTCCTGCTTGGTATTTTCTAGCCACCTTGGTTGAATTTAGTGTCTTGAATAAAGCAAGCTCTTCACCTCCTTGGGGGCACTGGATATGTGCTTTCCTCTGTTTGGGATGCTCTTCTGCCCACTCCCATAATGATAGCTCCTTCAATAGCTGGTGTCACCTCAACGCTTAGTCTCAGGGCTTCTCAACCACCCCTCATCTAAAGTAGGTGACATATCTATTTGTTTCTATCCTAGCATCTATTATGATCAGTAACTGTGACTTCCTCGTTTACTCTTTTATCCGACACTAGCACAATGCTAGTACAAGAAGGTATTCAATACATTTTTGTTGAATGAGTAAAGGTTATTTCCATAAAATTTTGGTGATTCAACCTAAGGTGGAGGAAGCTGGTATAAATGGAGGTACTTCTCAAATGCAATTGGTCCAAAGGCCCTGCAAACCTTATGGACTCCAGACATCACACCTGATTTCTGTAGGGCTCACCTAGAACTGCAGAGTGACTTTAGTTTCCTATAATGTGATAATGTCTTTGCCAAAGAATTTGGACTAGGGGGAAGGAATGTTGAAAGGTGCTATATGAATATGAATTGTGAACACAAATCAGAGAAGGGGCTAAGAAGCTAATATAAATGTATTATTTTAAGGAGTTTATTTTTGTTTCGGGAAGGCAATGACATATAGTGTTTAATTTTTAATCCAAATCTAAAAAATCAAGATACCTACTAAAGATCAATGAAAACAGAAAGGAACCACATACAAAGAAATTAGAGGGCTGCTGTGGGTCTCTGCCATCCGATAATGAATTAGTAATTAACCAGCATCTTTGTAGGTTTTATCAACTCATTTTCTAAGTGAGTATTATACTTATTTTACTGTCTATTTTGTTGCCACTCTGGAAAGCTGATTGTAAACAGCGTTTGAAATCAGAGAAGCTTTAGTATAGCACTTAATATTTGAAACTTACTTGGCATCCTATTTATTTACAAATATTCTAAGAGATGATTGAGCTTCACTCTCCCTTGTCTACAGAAAGCTAAGTTAGAGAGACAAAAATGATTTGTCCAAGAATGCTTGTAACAGACATTAATATAAACATTTTATTTGATCAAGTGATGTCAGTTGCCTCAAGCATCCAGTGAGATCCCAAGAGTTTCACCAGCTCCTGGAGCAGCTGCCCCCACCGCTGGCAGGAATGCTGGGGACAAGAGCTCTCTGCTTCCTCTCGGGAGACTCATTGCCACCATCTGCCTAGAGGCCAGTAGGTCTTGTCATGAATAATCAGAATATAAATGTTGCTTACTGAGATGCCCTGTTCATGTCAGTCACCAAAGAATGTCTGACTCCTGTGCCATCTCTCCAGGCTGAGCCCCAAGCTCCACATCCACTCTGTGTATCCTTTTTCCTACCACATATTCCAGCTGCCCCAAACCCTGAGACCCTTCCGCCGTGCTTGGGGGACTCACGGACAATCAGCAGTAACTGCCCCATAACTGCAATCTGCTTTCTCAATGTTGTTCTTACATTCTTCCCTAACTGAAACAGGCTCGAACCCGAGGACACTACTTCGCCTGCAGCACCCTCAAATGTTTTTGCGACTGCACTCCCAGTACCATAAAGCATTGCTCTACAGCGTTGTAAGGAAAACATTTTCCCTTTCTCCTTTTAAAGCCCTCCAACCTTCCATTTCAACCCATCAGCCTACACCATGCACTATTTCCCCTTCTGCAGTCAGCTACTGACATCCACTTCTCTCTCTCTCCCATTTCTCAAATCTTCAGTTTGCAATTCTGGAAGATCTCAGTGGGCACATGGGTGGTACTCCCAACTTTCTGACTTCCCAATTCCATGACCTCAACTTCTCTCGTCACCTTGTCCTCCATCTGAAATCAGACACACAGCCTCTCTAGGCATCCTCTGACCTTGTTGGTGCTGACTATGCAGCTCCTCCACAAGCTCAATGTGAAGTCTTTCATCCTTTGGCCGATGCCTGTTTGTCCAGTTCAACCCTTCTAGTATTCAAATACCGAAAATTCTTCGAGCCACTGGTGTCTGTAACCAACTTTCCCTATCCTCTCTCTCATCTGGCTTCTCTGCTTGCCCAGCTGAAGTTTCATGGTCAGTCATGATCACTCCCTTAGATTCACCCTCAGCTTACTCTGTTGTTGTAACACTGTAAGATGAGATCCACCCTCAGCTTCTAGGCCTCCCTCTTGTTTTTGTTACATTTCGATGGCAAAACTTCAATGCCAGTGCCTTTTCTGCGTCTGTGCCTACACAGATGAGTGTGTCAGAAAAACATCCGGGGGATTGACCTCATTCCAAATTCAACCATTTCGCAGGTTTATTCCCTCCGCACCCTCCTAAATGACAATTTCATTATCCTCTCCTGACATGGTTTCGCCGTGTCCCCACCCAAATTCTCATCTCAAATTGTAACTCCCATAATCCCCAAGTGTCAAGGGCGGGACCAAGGGTGGAAGCGATTGGATCATGGGGGTGATTCCCCCATGATGTTCTCATGATAGTGAATGAGTTCTCATGAGATCTGATGGTTGTAACAACTGACTGGCATTTCTCCTGCTTGCACTTTTCCCTCCTGCAGCCTTGTGAAGAAGGTGCCTTGCTTCCCCTTCACCTTCCGCCATGATTGTAAGTTTCCTGAGGCCTCCCCAGTCATGTGGAACTGTGAGTCAATTAAACCTCTTTCCTTTGTAAGTTACCCAGTCTCGGGTATTTACTTATAGCAATGTGAGACCAGACTAATACATCTCCTTTCCCTGTAAAACTCTTCCCCCATCTTTACTCTCAGCTGATGACCTAGCTTCCTGTTTCACCAAGAAAAGAGAAACAAGCAGCAGAGCTCTTACAGAAGGTTTACCATCAAATCCAATTCTCATATATCTGTGCCTGCATATTCTGCACCCGCTACTGTTACCAGGTGGAACTAGCCACTCTCTTGTCCAAGCCCATGCCTACATCTTACATCTGAGGAGATGATTACTGTTGGTTTCTTTCCTTACTAATTACCCACTGACTCTAAAACAAAAATGGAAACAATCTGCAAACATTGGTACAAGTTCGAAGAGAAGGCTCCACTATCTGAGCAGAAATGTCAGGGTAACAACCAGTGATTCTTGCCGTAAGAAGTCTTAGGCTTGTACCGGAAAATGGCTGTGAGATCCAGGTGTCTTCATAAGTAGTTATGTTTGGGAGAGTCAGTTACCGACTTTTACCTGCAATATGCGATGACTGATTTCGCTTGTATTTGAATACACATTTATGCCCGCTATTCTGGAAACTCACAATAGAAAAAAATGAAGGGAGTGTCCTGTGATTCTCTAACTCCACGATGTGGAAGTGATTCCAGTTTCTTATCCTCTCCTAACTAATCCTTTTGTTTTTATTCTCATATTGGAAATGGGCAGTTTTACTTTGCCACATATATACAGCAATCAAAAACACACAAACCAAAAACTCATTGATGAAAGTGAGCTGCCACATCTCTATTTGCATATTTCCTGGTCAAAGTTGGCAGAGACGATCTCTAGGAGTAAAAATAAATAACACTGGGCTGGGCGCGGTGGCTCACGCCTGTAATCCCAGCACTTTGGGACGCTGAGGCAGGTGGATCATGAGGTCAGGAGACTGAGACCATCCTGGCTAACATGGTGAAACCTCATCTCTACTAAAAATACAAAAAATTAGCCAGGTGTGGTGGCAGGTGCCTGTAGTCCTAGCAACTCAGGAGGCTGAGGCAGAAGAATGGCCTGAACCCGGGAGGCGGAGCTTGCAGTGAGCTAAGATCATGCCACTGCACTCCAGCCTGGATGACAGAGCGGGACTCCGTCTCAAAAAATCAATCAATCAATCAATCAAATAAAATAAATAACACTGGAAATTAGGTCAACCAACCTTTTGCCAACTCTTTAGTGTATTTTAAGGATAACTTGACACCTAGATTTAACATACTAATACAGAGTTCGTAGTTCCATATAGGGATCAAGAAATGTATTTTTAAGCAGTCCAAACTATATATGTGTGTACATATATATAATATTTAGCACCCTGAATTATTTACTTAGCATATCTATTTAAATTATGACATGCCTCACTGAGCACAACACAGCATTTAAATAATCCACTTTCAATGGCCACCCTTGGTATAGATGTCACATGTTCCTACCCGTGTACAAAGAGGCTGTCATGAAATACAGATAACAAACACACAATACAAAAACCTGGTAAAAAAAAAAAAAAAAAAAAAGAAGGAAAGAAAAAAGCTCACACATTCACCCACAGACAGCAACTCAGCAATGTCTGTGACCATCAATCTCTCAGGCATAATTCATCTCTGCATGTATTTGTTTGCTCGTCTGCCACGATGCAGTGCCTGCTTCCTGCTGGAGTCTTGAGATGAAACACACTGGCAGATAGCAGATGTAGCAATTAATAACCTGTCAGGTCTGATGGATAGAAGAGGAAAAAAGTGTCCTCACACATATCTCCACCATGGTTTTCTTCCCCATTTCAGGGCGCCCAGGGTCAGGAGACATACTCGGCCTCCCTGGGGAGCCCAAACTGTCTCATTAGCGTCTATCTTTCATGGCAGTCTGATGCAGCCTTTGAGATGCTCACTCACCTGCTCTTCTCCCAGAATCCTGAAGTGATGGAGCTCTTTAATCAAGGAGTTGGGACAGCCAGCTGTTGGAAAGAAGAATTAATCACAAAAATGTCATTTTCACTCTGTGTGGTTATATGTTCTTACATACAGTTATGACTATCAACCGCCAGTGTTGCCTTTTGGGAGGACACAGATGTGTACCTGAAAAACACACATCTAACCAACCACAAAAAAAGCCAAACCTTCAAAAGAGCTATGGCCACTGCCTGGCCTCCAACTGCACCTCTTTAGAAAACAGTTGCATGTGACTCTAGCCAGGCCTTCTCTCCCCTCTGATTGTGATCTGGCCTTAGGATATCATGCCACTCCGGTTCTTAGAAACGTGTCCAGCATGTCACTGGTTCCTCACATACAGCCAGGATTCCATGGGGCCAGAGTGGGGGAGTTGGTGACCACAGGCTCTGACTTATTCATCATGTCCTGTTTGCTCACCCTTAAGGCCAGGGGCCTGCTCATGGAGAGGTAAGACCAAAGATAGGGTAGCAGGACATCCATTCTTTGGAGGGCTCAGCTGGGGGTTAGTACCTTGCCTGGTTTTGTCAGGAGGCTTTGTGAAGACCTATTAGGTCCTGTGTTTAAGTTTGGAAAGGCCATCTTACAGAAGGACCAAGAGACAAGGACCAAGAGAGAAGGCCCCAGCAATTCTGGTGCCCATCACTTTCTTGTTCCACCCAATCAATCCAAGCCCCTTCAAACTTTCATATTTTCCTTCTTCAGTTGTAAAACGAAGTAAATAGATTAAATAAATAAATGAATATATATATGTATATGTGTGCATTTGTGTATATATATACATACACATATACACACACACATATATATACACACGGAATTAAAATACATGTATAAAATATAATTATATAATTATATTTAATGTATAGCTATGAGTTATATATTTTTACATAACTCATATATAAAAATTATATATGTAAATATATAATTTTATATAATTATAAAATTAATATAAAAATTGGCCTAAATATATATATTTACATATAATAATATAATATATATAATACATATTCTATGTAAAATAAAATACAGTTGACCCTGGAACAACATGGGCTTGAACTTTGTGGGTCCACTTATACACAGATTTTTCTTCTGCCTCTGCTACCCCTGAGACAGCAGGACCAACCCTTCCCCCCGCTCCTCCTCCTCAGCCACCAGCTGTGAAGACAATGAAGATGAAAACCTTTATGATGACCCACTGTCACTTAATGGGTAGTTAATACATTTTCTCTTCCTTAGGATTTTTCTTACTAACATTTTCCTTTCTCTAGCTTACTTTAAGAATACAGTATATAATACATATACCCTATAAAATATGTGTTCATAGACTATTGATGTTATAGGCAGGGCTTCTAGTCAACAGCAGGCTATTAGTAGTTAAGTTTTGGGGGAGTCAAAAGCTCCACATAGTTTTTTGACTTCAGGGATGTTGGTGTTCCTAAGCCTCACACTGTTCAAGGCCCAAATGTATAGATACATACAATTTAGGCCAGTATATGCTTAATATCATTTAAAATGTGTTGCATCCCTGTCTTTTCAGTAGAACTATTCCTCGATATTAGCTTGTAGTGATTTATACTATTATTTTTTTGAGTCAGGGTCTTACTCCAGGCTGGGATGCAGTGCGTAATCATGGTTCACTGCAGCCTTGACCTACTGGCTGAAGGTACCTCTTGCTTCAGCTTCCTGAGTAGCTGGGACTACAGGTGTGTGCACTACCAAGCCTGGCTAAGTTTTTTTTTTTTCCTAATTTTTGTAGAGATGGGATCTCACTATGCTGTCCAGGCTGGTCTCAAACTCCTGGGCTCAAGTGATCCTCCCACTTCAGCCTCCCAAAGTGCTGGGATTATAGGCATAAGACACTGTAACTGGCTCATTTATATTATTCTCTCCAGAAACAAAATTGATATAAAAATCTGTTTCTTTGAGATAAGACCTATGGATTACATAATCTATTAAACTTCCTATTAAGGAAACTGGATTGTATACAGAACATATCAACTAAACGATGGAGCCATTTCTCATATTCCTCAGCATTGTGATGTGACAGTGGTCAGAAGCCCTGAGAGTGTTTGTCTGGGGGAGAGCAAGCTGAGGACTGAGAAAACCTGTATTCACACAGATGAAGGTACTCACTGCAATAAAGATTAGATTTGTACATTGTTTCAGAGAGTAGGATTTAAACCAACAGAAAAAATGGAATAAATTGTCTTATAAGATAGTTACTGCAGGTTTTTCAACACACACGAAATGGATACTTATGCAGGATATTTTAGAGAGGAATTTTACTGGGTATGATGATGAATTTATGTGTCTACTTGACTGGGCTAAGGGGTGCCCAGATAGTTGATAACATGTTATTTCTGGGTGTGTGTGTGAGACTGTTTTTGGGAGAGACTGGCATCCGAATCAGTGGACCAAGATCCACTCTCAGCAATGTGGGCAGGCATCGTCCCATCCACTGAGGGTACTGAGGGTCTGCACAGAACAAGAAGGCAGAGAACGACGAATGCTCTTTCTCATCTAGAGCCTTAAAGATCAGATTTCCTGGTTCTCAGGCCTTCTGACTGCAAGACATACATGACCCCCAAACCTGCCGCCCCTAGTTCTCAGGCCTTCAGACTGAGACTGAATTAGACCAAAAGCTTTCCTGGTTTTCCAGCTTACAGATGGCAGATTGTGGGACTGCTTGGCTGCCATAATTGTGTGAGCCGTTCCCCTAGTAAATGTCTTCCTGTCTCTTTCTCTTTATAGATCCTATAGACAGAAAGGTCCTGTTTCTTGGGAGAACCCTGACTAACACTGAGTTCATTCCAATTCCAAAATTCTATGGCCATGTAAAATGCTGGAACATAGTTTTAGCCTATATTATATAACATTTCATACTTTGAGAAAGTACTTCATAAATGTTTACTGAGTAGTACAAAAGATTATAAAAATGTGCATAAAATTTAAACACAAGTGTAAACAGGTGATCCACCAAGAAAATAAATAAAAATCCTGGCCAGGTGTGGTGGCTCACACCTGTAATCCCAGCACTTTGGGAGGCTGAGGTGGGAGGATCACGAGGTCAGGAGTTTGAGACCAGCCTGGGCAATGTGGTGAAACGCCATTTCTACTAAAAATACAAAAATTAGCCAGACGTGGTGGTGGGCACCTGTAATCCCAGCTACTTGGGAGGCTGAGGCAGGAGAGTTGCTTGAACCTGGGAGGTGGAGGTTGCAGTGGGGCAAGATTGTGCCACTGCACTCCAGCCTGGGCGACAAGAGCAAGACTTTGTCTCAATAAGTAAATAAATAAATAACCCAAGGTGAATATTTTAGTAGAAAACACAATACATTAGCTTCCACAGGCATGTCTGGTACTGTAGAGAAGGAAAACTAGATCCTACAAGTGAGAAACAGATGCTTGAGCTTGAGTTGCTTCTCCAACTAGAGTCCATGGAGACCTGCAGGCTGGAGATTCTTTTTGAGAAGTTATTCATTTTGGTGTTGTTATTCTGATGATTACCTAAACGATAGTAAAAGTGTATACTCTGGAGCATTTGATTGGCTTCAATTCAACCAAAAACTGCTATGAAATTCAGCCTCAAGTCAGTTCCTGTGCTTTCGATCTCTTTGGGAGCAAGTCATCGTAGTTGAGTTTGCTGAAATAAATGAGAAAGGAGTGGATAGAATGCAAGGGAGGCTTCCCCCATCAATCACGTCCCATGGTCTGGGGGTGAATGTCGGAAGGGTAGAGTCACAGGAGAAGTGGTGGGGGAAGGGAGGCAGCCCGCAGCTCAGGGTCCCAGGCCTGCTGAACTGGAACGAATCTGGGCCAACCCGTCAGGGCCCTGTTTGGATCCCAAGCACTGCTTTAGTGTCGGTAAAATGATGGCCTCTGCCGTATTAAATTGATAGAGTCCATCAGAATATTTTGGTCTTGTACTTTCACTTATACTTAATTGATACGTTTTTATTTGGGCCTTCTAGTTGTATAAGCATAAAGTATTTATAGCTCAGTTTATATCTAGATGCATTTAAGCCATATTGTCTTAAAAATAATTTCATTCAACCTTGGGTGTTTTGGAGAATTTTTTGTTTCTTTACAAGTGGTCTTTTATGTCACTCAAACTTGAGAAAATGGCTTTGACTTATTTTAATCCTGGGTAAAATAAGAAACAATATTTTAAATTAGCTTATCTTCAGAATTTGTATTCTGGCCGTCTCCTAAGATACAAGCGAAAGGACTGATGTTGATGATAGCTCATATATAAACATCTTTCACAGAAGACTACATAATTACTTGAAACACCTGGTAGGTTCAAAAAAACCACCAAACAAGACCAGACACAGCGTAGACTTAGATGAGAAGAGCTGGAAGGGGTCAAGATATTTAAGAAGACCGTGGACGGCTATCTGCAAACTGTGCTCATCACAGGAACATTAGTATAGGAAATGGCCAGATATAAACTCAGTGTGAAGATGGGGCTTAAAAATAACAAAACTAGAACTGCAAGACAGGCACACAGAATGCATTCATGTAGGGAGACAGGAAAACGTTAGTGGAGGGGGCGGAGGTGGCAGGGAGGAAAAAAATGGGCCTGACGAATAAAAACCACAGTACTACTTCTGGATTCGGAGCGACAGAGACCATGTCCAATCCTTCCATGCCCTTTAAGCATCACCTCCCTCACATATGGGTTCTTCTGCATTCATTTTTGGTAAATCTGCATTGACTCTTAATGACCGCATATTATTTTATGTAATGAGTATTCCTTACGTAATACGTGAGTAAGTTCTCACATGATTTTTTCTCCTTTGGGTGCTTGATGGGTGAAACGGGTATGAAACTCACTGCTTTTCAACTTCTGAGATTCAATCTTTCCTCATTGTGAAAAGTTACAAAAATCACCTCCAGAACTCTGACCTCTTTATTGTATCTCAAAGATTCCCGGCAGCATCTCTGAGACTCTAATAGAAGTGTTTGGACATCTACTGGCACTTAAAATATTTGTATATGCCATATTCTGTCCTCACTTTTCTTTTTCTTTTTTTCTTTTGAGACGGAGTCTCGCTCTGTCGCCCAGGCTGGAGTGCAGTGGCGCGATCTCAGCTCACTGCAAGCTCCGCCTCCCGGGTTCATGCCATTCTCCTGCCTCAGCCTCCCAAGTAGCTGGGACTACAGGCGCCCGCCACCTCGCCTGGCTAGTTTTTTTTTGGTACTTTTTAGTAGAGATGGGGTTTCACCGTTTTAGCCAGGATGGTCTCGATCTCCTGACCTTGTGATCTGCCCATCTTGGACTCCCAAAGTGCTGGGATTACAGGCTTGAGCCACTGCGCCGGGCCTCAGTCCTCACTTTTCTTAAGCACAAGGTTCTCCTTAAATTGTTATTCTGGCCTTTCTAACATGGGAAATACTCTCTTTGCTCAAGAAAACAGAACACAAGAAATAGAGTAGTGTTTTTACCTATTGACACTGTGTTACCTTTCTTGATAAAAGCCTATTCTTCTCTATCTTTTCTCTCTTTTCTTGTCCTGGATTCCACTTTTAAAGCCCATCCTGCTGTCCTTGGCAATTTAAAAGAGAATTTCACCTTGTTCCGGGCTATCCTCATGCCATGCTCACAGGTTTATGTTCTTCTGTTGTGTTTTTTCTCCAGTTATTAAACCCCTCACTCATCTCTTGCCTGTGTTTTCTACAAATCTGAGCTCATTGGTGTTCAATGAATACCAGCTTTTTGGTATTAAAAATGAATAAGAGAATTTGTTAAAAAGCATGTAAAGACAGGATTGAATTTTTTTTTTTTTTTTAAAGACAACGTCGAAACCGGGCCTTTTATTTCAATTAGTATCTGTAATCAACATTTACTTTCATTCTGTTGCTATACCTTAAAGGTCATTTTATCATCTAACTGGGAAGCTCCTCAGTGAAAATGCGTCACAAAGTTGTGTAGCATTTCCACAAAGTCACTGACAGCTACTGAGAAAAAGCAACCCAAAACAAAACAAAACAAAACAAATACCTTTGAGAGGTTAACTGAGCCACAATGTTTTCAGAAAGCTTTTGGTGAATTTCCTCAACAATCATGCTGTAAAGCAGGGAAAACTCATTTGGAAAATATATTCCATTGAGAAGCATTAAAAACCACATGAGTCTTCAATCACTATTTTTGCTTTTAATTTCCTTGCAAATCATCACAGGAGCAATTGTGATATCCTTTGGGTTCAATGGAAAATCGTGAGCACCCAGGCTTGGGATAGAAATGGAAATGGATTTCAGCTCTCTGATGTGCTCCCGGCACCGGCCACATGACGCAAATAATCTGCAATTTGCAGATTGCTGCTGTTTGGTGCGAAACGCTTTGAGGATTAATTTCTCTCTTGGCTATCGCTTAGAATCCCTAATGTGGGCTTGACAATTACAGTAACCTTCTATTTCCCCCCTAAGTACAACTTAGAAAAGGAAACCGACTAACGATGAAATGGCATCAAAAATAAATGATGATTCAGTGTGATCAAAGACAATGGAGCGAGACTGAACACTGACCTCTGAGCACAAGCCAGAGAGCGTGGGCCACATCTGCAGGCTGGGCTGCAGCAGCGAAGGAATCCAGTGGGCTGCTCGCTCATCCAGCTAAGCCAGGTTGATTAGGGTCGCCAAACACTGTTCTGAAGTAGCCATTTCTGAATTAGTCTGAGAGCCAGGCGTTAATAGGATCCATGGAAAACTCACTAAGCTATCTTGACAGAGCAATTGCATTCAGTCAGCAGTAGGACTTTATATAATCAAGTTCAAAGCATTATCATTTTCATAAATAAAGCCAAGCTTATTTTAATCATTTCTCTCTGCTGATGGGTTTTTATTTATAAAGGATTATTCATGCATTCTTTCTCAATAGCCAATACTTGCTGTCTCAAGATATCCTAAGCCAGTTAAGGAGAATCCTGAAGATATTCACCTTCCACCTAACACCTACTTATAGGTTTACACACTGGAGGGAAACTTACATGGTTATACAAGGAGATACGTAATAGAATATTTACTGCAACATTTTTGTAATAACAGCAACAACAAAAAGACACATCTAAAATGACCATCAACAGGAAAAGAGATAAAATCACTCAACAAATAGCCTGTTGTGCACCCACTTTGTGCCAGGCACTATTAGGGCACTGAGGTCGCATCTGTGAAAAATTAAACAGACAAAAATCCCTCATCAGAGCTCGCATTCTAAAGGGGTGAGAGACAATAAAAATAAACTAATAAGTAGGTAAATGATGTAACATTTGGGATGGTCATTAGTACTGTGTGGAAAAGAGAAAATACAACAGTATAAAGGGTAGGGTTGGCTAATGTAAAATGAGGTGTTCATTTCTTATTGAGACCATGACACTGAAGCAAAGATGTTTAGGGAGTGAGTTAATATGAGTTAGCTAGAGTGAAATATATCAAAACAGATAAATCTCAAAATCATAAAGGTGAGAAAAATGTTGCAATCATTTATGCACAATGCAATGTCATTTATAGAAAGTTTAGAGAATCTATTAAACAATGTCGATGCATACAAATATACTAAGAATATAAAATAATGCATGCAAATGGTAAACGCCCCTGAAGTATGTATCAAATTCAGGGGAAGGGGAAAGAGGAACAGGAGCATAGAAGGGCAGTGCTATTCAAATCTGTCTCTAAAGTGTATTACAATCATTGCTAATAAGAAAAGCTAATACTTCTGTGACACTTAGTAGGAACAAAACACTCTTCACAGTGTTTTGCGTGTAGTTCATTTAATCCTCACGACGACCCCGTAAGGCAGGTACTATTTTTATCCCCATTTTAAAGATGGTGAAATCGAGGCCGAAAAAGAACTAAACTAATGAAGTTATCAAAGCTGGGTAGTGTGTACATGGTCATTGATTATGCTATTTTAAATATCTAACTGGATGTCTGGAACTTTTCATAATAAAAAACTCTAGATGAAAACTTTAAAGTACATCTAAAAATAACCTTGGAAAAGACTGAATAAAAATTCAATAACGTATAGACCTGAGTTTATGAACATATATAAGCATGAATGTAGTTTGGAGAAGGAAAACATTCCATACAACCACTAATTACTAGGCATAACTTACCTGAGTAGTATAGCATGAAACTTTGTAAATTTTGATGCTTTCAGAATAAGCTGAAAGAAGCCATGAAATATTATTTATTCAATTTCTTACTTGTAGATGAGGCAGTTACCAGCCCAGAGGCATGTGAAGTATCTTCTAGGAGCTCAACATAGTGTGTATGAAGCTCAGATAGCTGTGATTTCATAATTTTTATCAAAATTGATGCAGATTGATATTTTCTGGTTTGTTGTAGCTGCTGTATTAATCCAAACACCCCTGCTGGGTCAACTTCTAGTGGCTACGAGATTATCTATCTTCCAATGAGGTGCCAGGGAAGAATCAGTCTCATCCATAATGAGACACAATCAGAAATTTTCATTTCACAAATAATAATATTATCCTTATTAGCAGGAGGTGAATTCCAAGCAAATATTCATTGATTCTTCATTGAACAACTCTTCAGTGTACATTTACTATGCATAACGCCAGGGGCCATAGAGAAATCATAAACGAATTAGGCAGGGATTATGCCTTCCTGGAGCTTGCAGAAGAAACAAGACGTACATCCACAAACCAAGTAGATGTAGAAAGAGCCAAGTGAGCAGAGAGCAACCAAAGAGGTATAAAAAAAAGAAGAGGAGGAGGTGGCTTGGAATCAAAGAGGCCAAAGCCTGGAGTGTCTGAGGAATCCAAGCAGCTGCTTGGCTGCAGATGAGAATCGAAAGCACCTGCATACACACAGCCTACCTACTGGGGCTGAGAACTGAGACCACTGAGACCTAATTATTTGTTCCAGAAAAATCCTTCCCTGGAAGATAAGCTTGTAAAGCAATAAATAACTTCACTGTTTGCTTCAAGAAACTTCCGCAAATAATTTAACCAGACAGTTTGCTCATCTGAGTAGCCATCTCTCTTAACAGGAAATCAGACGGTTCACCTAGGCAATAGCTCTTGTATAAGACAACAGTTTCCTTATGAAGGCTTCCTTAGGACTTTGCCTTACTGTGTCCACTGACCCCAAACTACTTTGTCATTGATCTGCTCAACTCCAAACAGTTTCCCACCTTGAAAGATCTGCCATAAGCACTTAAGCCCAGATCCGCAGGCTCTCTGAACACCCTCCCCGACCTCTCTTTCCTGTGACACCTCCATGACTGTCCACACGATGGCGTCACTTCCTGCACTAGATCTAATCAGCGCTGCTCTGCAGTAGATTTTCTGTGGTCATTTGGGAGATTTGAGACAGAGGACAAGGTAGAACATGCAGTAACAAAAGATGAAAAACAATTCTCATTTTTCCTATTTGTATGTTGTTACGATGTCAAAACAACTTAAAAATTCTAAATTGTGTGTATATTCTTGGTGCTTTGCCTACATCTTTGAATGTCATAAAGTTCTTCCTTTGTTATTGACCTATATTTTGAGTGATTGTGATGATACATTTTAGAGGGCGGGTGTTTTCAACATCCAGCATCCCTCAGATCATAAATTTAATTTGGTGGGTCAACACATGAGCGGCCACTGGGAATGGGAGGCTCTCAGAGTGAAAAGGGATGCTTATCCATTATTTTCTTTCTCTTGCTGCTCTCAAAAGTTTGTCCTTGGTTGACACCAGAGAAGGGAAAGGGAGGAAGTGAAGGAGATGGAATTTTGTGCTCCCTTTAATGTGTTTTTCCATAGATTATGGTGGTTGGTTGGTTACCCGAGTGAACATGTCAATGTCTAGTTAACGTCGGGGGAAAGAGAATCTGTAGGATTGTTATCCCCCAAGTGGATGCAACCAAAAAGGGCACTCAGATTAGGCACATCCCGATCAGATAAGCCCTAGTTAAATAGGGCCTAGAGGCTCAGCTGGGCACCTAATTATCATGGTTAATGAGGTTTCTTTAGGAGAAAAGAATTCTGAGTTCCAAACAATTTATAGACATGAACAATTATGGAGCACTCCCCTGTTTATAAACGGGAAACTTTTGGAATTTATATTTGTACCCCATACTTCGTCATAGAATGCGTTCTGTAAACTGGCCTTCCTTGGGGGCATATTCAGGCACTATTAAGTTTGGGAAAATAAATCATATCCAAAACAATTATTAAATAAATATAAGTCATTGGACTTTAGGAATTGATGCAATTCCTTAAACTGAGGAATTTATTAAATGGACACAATTACTTAAAAATGAGGTAAAGAGAAGGGCTGGGGATAAAGTGGAATGGGGCAGGGGAACAGAAAAGAGTTTATATTTTTACAAGTACTTAATGGTATTTTTTGTTTTTGTTTTTTTGTATTTTAAATTCATTTCAGTAATTTCCCTTGTCACTTGAGTACTGTGCATTTCGTTTCTCTTATTCATCTTAGTATAGGCATAATTGCATTCATTACTGAAAGGCATATTTCAAATTCTTATAAAAAACAAAACTCAATAATTTTGTAAGCACTCTAAGTATTGCCACTTAAATTCATCACTGCTTTTATATAGCATCACTGCTTTTATATATTTAGAGTGTATATGCTGGGGTGAGATACATTTGAAAGAGATTTTAAAATAAAACAAAAATCCAATTTAAAGGACAACTAATAGCTTCTATGACGGGGGGAAAACCCACACAGCTTTGAGTATATTGTTAATTACACTCTGGTTTGATTGCCCAGATCTTTGCATTTTATCACATGAGAATTAGTAATTATTCTTTATTTTAATTAGCCAAAATGATGAATCTGAGTACTTCTCATCTGTCAGAGAGTTCTACCAATGAGCTCAAATTTGCTCTTCATGTTTTGAAGAGCAGCATCACAAGCGTTCAACCAGCTGCCTCTAAAACACAGAGACCTTGAGCCTTGGTGTGCCGCTCAGGTGACTGCACCATGGCCCCAGTATAAGCAACTCCAGACAGTTAAATCCAGCCCTTCATCCTGCACATTTTGATAAGAAATTCATTTATGGACAGTTTCTTTTGTTGTTGTTGTTGTTTGTTTTTTTAGATGGAGTCTCACTCTGTTGCCAGGCTGGAGTGCAGTTGTGCAATCTCAGCTCCCTGCAACCTCCACCTTCCGGGTTCAAGTGATTCTCTTGCCTCAGCCTCCCAAGTAGCTGGGAATACAGGCGCCCACCACCATGCCTGGCTAATTTTTTTGTATTTTTAGTAAAGACGGGGTTTCACCATGCTGGCCTGGATGGTCTAAATCTCTTGACCTCGTGATCCACCTGCCTCGGCCTCCCAAAGTGCTAGGATTACAGGTGTGAGACACCACGCCCGGCCCAAAAATTTGTTTTAAGCAAGCACTTATCAACTAGAAAATGAAGCTCAATAGACACGGATATCTTCAGCGTGTCAAAGCTGAAGATTATCGTAGGAAAAACTTTCACCTGTCTGCATTTGTGTGTTTACAAGTTCCTCTATCAGCTGCACGCTGTGGCTCACACCTGTAATCCCAGCACTTTGGGAGGCCAAGGCAGGTGGATCACCTGACGTCAGGAGGTCGAGATCAGCCATGAAATCCTGTCTCTACTAAAAATACAAAAAAAAAAAAAAATAATAATAATAATAATTAGCCAGGTGTGGTGGCTCGCCCTCGTAATCCCAACTACTGGGGAGGCGGAGGCAGGGGAATCGCTTGAACCTGGGAGGCACAGGTTGCAGTGAGCAGAGATTTTGCCACTGCACCAGCCTGGGCAACAGAGTGAGACTCTGTCTCAAAAAAAAAAAAAAAGGTTCTGTATGTATCAATTTTTATTTTAAGAACTTCCATAGGCATGAGTAAAGCTACTGTAGTGAAAGAACCTATCAAAGGTCACTTCACTACCTCTGTGCTGTCCTTTTGGTCTAAGCTCACAAAGTGTTTGCCTCCATTGTATTTGCTGTTTTTGTGTTTGGTTAGTGACTTTAAAAATGTCAATTAACTATCATGTCCAGTAAGTACAAAAGCAAAAGGAGTTTTTTTGAGAAGTGTTGAGAGAGAAGAGGCCTGGAATCTGAAAACAAAGATAATGTGCGGAACGGAAGAGGGTCACGGAAGAGGATATGCTCAAGTCTGAGGTCCGAGTCACTGGACAATTGGAAGGAAAGACTTATTTATGGACCAGGTGAAGGGTGTTGGGCCTATGTCATCAATAGTGAGCAAGAGACAGGAAATGGAAGGGAAGAAATGAGGGAAAAATGGAGTCATTGGCCTGAGAACGAACATCAGCAATTGATGCTGACTCAGAAGACTGAGACTCTGTTTGAGGACTTCCAGGTGAGGGATGGGAAAGTGGTCCTGCTGAGCTGCTAGAGCAGAGGGTGCGGAAGCCATGCTAAGCTAGTGAGTTCTGACGCAGCGCTCCTTTCCTGCTTCAGGTTTTATCACCGACTCAATATTTACTGTGCAGAGAGCTGAGGACACACATTAATGAAACAGTCTCCTCTTCAAGGTGCTTAGGGCGTCCTTCACTCATACCTGTTTGAACATATCCACTCTCTTGTCTATTTTATATTATAACACCTCCAGATCAGAGAAGGAGTTTTTGACTTGTTACTCCCCAGCTCACTGTGCCCAGAGCTCCAAACATGACTGAATGGTGAATTTGGAATCATTGCTTTCATCTACTGCTTTTTACCAAAGTGTAAAGGGCATTTTCTAAATGGCTCTCTGGCTCACAGAAAATAACAGTTTTAAAGGAGATATTTTAAAAGGTAGAATTTCCAGTGACAACCCAATTCTTTGGATTATTCATCTTATCTTATAATAGCAGAAACATTCCTATATGAGAACACCAACTCTTGTTAAAACATTGAGATTAGCTTGAAACAATTTAGAATCTCTAAAATTGAAAGTTATTCTTTGAAGATCTATACATTACAATGTTAGATGCAGCAGATATAATCTGAACTAGAAAAGACTGCATCTGCAGACTATTATTAATTTTATAAGAAGGATAAATGAAACCAGATGTAACTGTCATAAACGCATGAATTGAGTTCAGACCTGTTGTTTTATGACTCAGATCCATGTTCATCCAGGTTGGCAGGCTCAATGTTGCATCCATGTAACTGATCCCAGCATAGGCCTGACATAGGAAAAAGACTATGGGAACCCTTGTGCCAATGACTAAATTCCAACCAGCATCTTTCTAGTGAGATGGCCTATTCCAACACACACACACACACACACACACACACACACACACACACACTTTGTAAGATCTTGAAAACCATAAACCAAAATAAAGCCATGATTTACTGGTTAATTTTTTGATGGTAAACTATAGAGCATTACCAAAAAGCCTAAAATGTTTTTGTTTGACTTTCATTCCTTACTTTTTTTCTTTCTGGCGATATGATGTCACTCTGAGCATGCAGGACATAGGTTATATAGAGTTCCTTTAGATTCTCTTTAGAAGTTTCAGGACAAATGAAAAAAAAATATTTATATCGACTAGGTAGCAGTTAGGACAAATGGTGTTATGCTATTCTAAAAAGACAATGTTTAGGTAAAAAGCACATCTTGGGATAAGAAACTAAGAAAATTCAGTTACATAATGGCACTATCAGGGTATAGCATCAAGGCATATGTATTTTTCTGTTCTCTTCTTAGAAGTGTTGGTGTCGTATTATCATTTCCAGGTTTTTTTTTCCTATTTAGGAGAAGTTCAGGAAATGCTTAATATTTACAATTCTCCTTTTTAAGGTGTTTTTCAAAATTAAAATAGCTTTGTTTTCGTTGCCATTATAAAATATTAAAATAGTTGAGAAAGGTAGAAATTAGCAATTTCTACCACCCAGAGATAATCACCAGTATTTTTTTATGAATCATCTCCTAGGTAACTCATTGCATGCCCTTACATCAATACACATAGAATTTTAAACATGTTGCATCATACTATGCATGAAATTCTGTAACTTGTTTTTTCTACCTAATAATATGAATGGGCATCATTTCATGTCAAATGATACAGACATACATCATTGTTTTTAATAGCTACACACCTTTGCAATATCCTTGAGGCAAACCCTAATGATCATATTGGTGTCAGTGAGTCACCTAGACATGCATATTTCAAACCATTCAGAGGCATTAAATTGGACACACTCCCCAAAGTGCAACTACCACTGGGTTGAAGTATTGTTCCATTTAACATTTCGGCCAGGCGCGGTGGCTCACGCCTGTAATCCCAGCACTTTGGGAGGCTGAGGTGGGCGGATCACGAGGTCAGGAGATCAAGACAATCCTGGCTAACACGGTGAAACCCAGTCTCTACTAAAAATACAAAAAATTAGCCGGGCGTGGTGGTGCGTGCCTGTAGTCCCAGCTACTTGGAGGCTGAGGCAGGAGAATGGCGTGAACCCAGGAGGCGGAGCTTGCAGTGAGCCGAGATGGTGCCACTGCACTCCAGCCTGGGCGACAAAGCGAGACTCCGTCTCAAAAACACACACACACACACACACACACACACACACACACACACACACACACACACACAAACATTTCGATAATTCCTGCCAAAACGCTCTTCAGAATTTGTCTACAAACTGACACCTTGAATCACAGTGAGGCCAATGTCCCGCACTTTCCCAGAGTATTACAGACACATCCCTGCCCTTCTTGGTTGTATATGTATTCATCTCTTCTTCCTTGCTGAGATGAAACTTGGCATCACTCCATTCTGAGAGAAGCGAGAACAGTTTTTGCATTTCACCTTAATCAGATCAAATTAGGACAGGTGGCAACCCTGCAGGCAACATAATTATGAAAAATGCCTGTGCTCAATACAGCCTGTCCTTCCAGCTTCCCAGTCAAATAGGACACCAGAGCCCAGCCTTTCTATTTCAGCTGGTGACTCATAGAGCAGTCACCCACATAATTGCTCTGAATATAATGGTGCTGCAAAACCTGAAATTAAACATAGTATAGAAAGCACAGAAATCTATTTCGTAAGATTGGTTAATTTAATATAATAATAGTTCTTCTATTATAATCTTCATATGCCAAATTGGGGGGAAAAACCTTATGGCTGGCCTGTTATTAGAAGAAAGTCTTTCACTTGCCCCTTACACTTGCCATCCAAAGATAAAAAGAAACGATGTTGAGGATTCCCTGGTTTTATTGTAACAGAGTAGCTGTTGTCCTTCCAATAAAAAGTGTGCAATGAGTATCTGTTTAAATAGATTTGAGATAAACTGAAGCTGGATACAAAACTCCACTATACATCAGGGGGATTCTACACCCAGCTTCATTTAGGATATTGCTTCTCAGAAGATATCCCAAACACCTCAATAACGCATGTTATATTGAAAATGTGCTCAGTAACAATTGCGGGATGAGTCTCTGTGCAGCGATTTTTCAGCATGTCAAAATTATACTATCACACCATGGAAACAAATTAAACAGCACAAGCCTGGCTGCCGGGATGGCTTTATTAGCAATGCAGTGCTATTTCATAAAGAATGCATTGCTTCAGATCTGTCAATGAATGTCAACAATGGCTTCTCCATTTGTATGAAGCCCAGTTTGTATTTGGAGAAAAACCAAACAGAACACTTCAGAATCTGGTTCCATTTCTTCCCAACATTTAGATGAAAAGAAAAAAGCCCGGTTATCTAATTTATCTGTAGTCGGCGTTCCTTTCTAGGGAGGCACTTGGGAGGAAGCCTCAGAGTGTGAGTTAAGCACTAATATTCTCTTTCTGAAGCACACAGCCACCATTAAATGCTTACTGACAGCTCCAAGAAAACACAATCTATGTGATACACATTGTACAAGAAGGTTTTGTTGATATATTAGATTCATATGTGTGAGCTTTGGTTTTCTTGTATTTGTGAAATGTGGCTTAGCAGTGTGTTATGGCTTTTTTGTGACTAATGAGTGAGTCTTGCTTTAGAAATGATTACAGTTATGTGAGAATAATGTCAAATAATCAGTATTAGTAGATGAGCTCTTAGAAAACAGAAGCCCTCTTTTGCAGATAGATATGTCATACCAAAGAGAAATTAAAACCCAAGACTCTGTTCTAAACCCCAAATAGAGTCTGCTATATTCACACCTCCAATTTTGTGTATCTAACAATTAAGTTAAATAGTGATTGTCAATTAAATAGCGTTCAAATTATAGCTCAAACCGAATAAGAATTCCTTGTCCCTGGAGTGGATCTATGTAGACATCAACATTTCAAGACACAAAGGGATGATGAGTTTCAGGCTTTGTTGCAGAAGCTTGGACTGACATTTGGCTCTTCCCTAGCAGTCCTGAAGCACATGAAGTAGGTGATCCTCCTGCCTCTTGCCTTTTTATTTTCTACAGCTGGCTCTGATTACAGCCCTGAGGTCTTGACACAGCAGAAGACACCCAAGCCAGGCAGCAGGTTCAATACACATCTGAAATCTCAGTGACCTCTACATATTTGGCTCCAGTAACCTCTTATGTATGTATTTGTTTTTTAAGATGATGTTCTCATTTTCCATAAGGGTAAATTTGTAAGGAGGAAGCTCTTTATTTGTTTTTCCAAACATACAATTCTGTGCCTCAGTCGCTTTTCTCTTTTTCTTTTTTTAAAAACAGATAGGGTGTCACTTTGTCACCCACTGTTGAGATCATAGCTCACTGCAGCCTCAAACTCCTCGGCTCCTGGGAGCAATCTTTCCTCCAGCTTCAGCCTCCAGAGTAGCTAGGACAGAAGGTATGTGCCACCATGCCTGGCTAATTTTTAAATTTTTTATATAGAGACAGGGTTTTTGCTATGTTGCCCAAGCTGATCTAGAACTCCTGGCTTCAAGTGATCCTCCCACCTCATCCTCCCAAAGCACTGGGATTACAGGCAGGAGCCACTGTGCTCAACCTGCAGCTATGGTTTTGTCACTATATTGCCATAGCAAAATCCAGGTCAGTGGGACTTGAGTTTTGGTTTTCTCCACTGAGTTCCACATTCTTGCTTATCTTTCCTCCAGCTACCCTGGTGTAGAAATGAAATTACCCCAGTCCTCATGATGCAAGCGCTTATTCTGTGCCAACACCTTAAGCTCCATTTCTAAATGAGATTCTGTAAAATCAGTCAATCAATCAATCAATCAATATTAAAACCCAAGACTAAAATCTCTCTCTTTCATTTTTCTTCTTCCTACTGCTATTTCCACTGGGGGAAAAACAAAACAAAACAAAACAAAAAAAAAAAAACACTCTCTTTCATGTGTCCATGGGCAGAATATCCTTGCATTCTTTCTGTTGAAATCGTATGGTTCTAGTATTCACTAGCTATGAGATATTAAAGAACAGAAGCCACCTTCCTCATTATGTTTTATAACAGAGAAATATAACTTCCCAATTTAAATCTAAGTTCATCTTAATAGCACCTTATACAAAAAGTCCCTGAAGAATGACAACAGTTGGCCATTCTGCAGAGTGCCAAAGGACTGACTCTGAATCCAGAGCAACAACAACCAATGATGAAGAAATGGTCTCTGTGGCTTGTATGGTCTAGGTACCAGCAAACTACATACAATGAGACTGCTCTCTCCTTTCAAAGGCTGTGATTTAAATTTATAGGTGGGGCCAATGGGTTAATTTTCACTGCCTTGTTTTCACTACAGTTACCGCTATTCAGGGACCTTAAAATAGCTCTGCTATCAGAACTCACTAATCCAAATCAGTTTATAAAAACATTCTCAGATGAACAAATCAATGATACTTACACACCACAAAATTGGTTAGCACTTAAAGGCTTTATTCTGACTAGATTTATAGCCTGCATAAATCCCATTCTCATGTAATTTAGATGGAAGACAAGCAAGAGGTATCTCTGCTGTCTACTCACAGCAGTGTAGGCCAAAAAGGAGAGAGATTCTTTATTATTGATGTTTAGCAGCTTGCGTTTAAAAGCTATAAAGAAGATGCTGTGAAAATACAATGGATCAATTCCTAAATTTCTAGTATAGTTTACAAAATTTTAAGAGGTATTAAGGATGCTAGTAATCAACTTAAAAATAAGGGCATTATTATATGTCTGTGTAACAGAGATCATTTCAGAAACAAAAAAATCAAGACTTCTTTTCTTTTCCAACTCTAAATAAAGCAAAGCCTGTTTCAGATAAAATTCATCTGCCAAATACTTTAATACTATCCTGAGGTTAAGAATAATAAAACAAGTTTGATCATTCTTATGGTAGAATGAAGGCTATTTAAAGATCAGTTTCATTCCTGCTTTTTTTTTAAAAAAAAAATCCTTTATTTTCATACGTTTTTGGGAAACAGGTGGCATTTGGTTACCTAAGTTCTTTAGTGGTGATTTGTGGGATTTTGGTGTACTCATCACCGAAGCAATATACACCAAACCCAATTTGTAGGCTTTTATCCCTCTCATTCTTTTGTGTGTGTGTGTGTGTGTGTGTGTGTTTTAAAGGTGTTTTGAACACATAAAACTCACCACACCTAATTTAGATGGAATATATTCTGAGCATTGGATTCTAGTAACAGCACCCCTTAAGATCGTAAAATCTCTTCATGTTAGTCTCTGATGAGAATTAAAGACTGGTAAAACTAGTAATGCTTTTAGAAGCATATATTGCCATCTGAACTTGGGATTTCTGATTCAAAATTCAGAGTAAAATTTTAGCTCTTGGGACTGCTACAGAAATATTCTATAAGCATGAATAAGACCATGTCAATAGAGAGTTAATTATTAGGATTAAAAATTTACTCTATGGGTATCAATAATCAATGCGTTATTTTAACTCATTCTGTGCCTCATTCAATAAAAGGCTATGAAGCAATTTAAGGATATTTGCAACAAACAAGTTGGTTTGCTGGTGTTGCCCTTGCTTTTTTTAATGAAGGGAAGAATGGTAAAGGGAAAGTGATGACAATAAAAGTAAGGGCAAACTGGGAGGTGGATTGGACCTCTCGGTGCATACCCTAAAGCCCCATGATATTGATCCACGTGGGCCACCAACTTGGTTCTGAGTTTCCCAGCGATAAGAACAAAGAGGACACCACAATCGCTAGAAAATACACCCAAAGTGGTTTTTGAGAGGACACCATAATCTCTAGAAAATAAACCCACAGTGGCTCTTGAGGGAAGGACAGAACTTAATTTTGGCACAAGCCTAGTATTGCCAGATTTAGCAAATGAAAACACAGGACACCCAGTTAAATTTGAGTTTCAGTAAAGTACCAAGGCCTTTTTCTTTTTTTAGCCTAAGCCTGACCCAGATATTTTTGTTAACCTGAAATGCAAATTAACTGGTGTCCTCTAGTTTATCTGGCAGCCTTACCAAGTCATAATTCAGAGAGAGAATATTTGTAACAGAAGGCCATTTGTAGCATGTAGTTTTAGATCTTGGTTTCTTATGGAATGACTAGAATGAAAAATAGTATATTTCCTAGAAACAAAAGCTTCTAATTTCAACAACATCAGGACATAGTATACGGCATGCCATCAAGAAACCTGCTACTGAAATACACCAGCAGATTGGAGCAGGAGCAAGCGCTGCAGAAGCCAGGGTAAGGGGGACACGCAGAGATGCCCGGCTGCTGAGAGCGCCTGTGCTGCATGGCCCACTGCAGGTCTGCACACCGCAGGGTGGGCCACACCTGAGATGCCTGTATTTTCATTTCTTTCTCCCCTAAAACCCTCAGCTCACGCCACTCTACGGATTTAGTCAGTGAAAAATAAGATTACACTTCAGACAAACCTAAGGTTCAACCAAACATCATCAAATAAACCTATTCTAAGAAATGAGGAGTATCTGTATTTGATAGTAGAAGTTTGAAAGGAAATACAGATTTTTTTTTTTTTTTTTTTTTTTTCCTTTCAAAGAGCTGGTTAAATTTGATCTCCCACTTCAGGTAGATAACTCATGGTCAAAGTTTGCAAAAGTTTTGACATGTAAGAAAGAGGAAAATACATGTAAGGCACACAAAAACCATCTATTTTGTGTAGGTAATTTCCAAAGGATTTTGCTTCTTTCATGTAATTGCATGCAGATGTTTGTCTTATTTTCAGACACTGATAAGCCATTATCAGTATCATCTTTTCCTGTGCACATGCTTTTTGTTTAATTTCCTTTAAAATACAATGAATTGAAGAGGATTAAAGTCTTTTTTTTTTTTTTTTTTTTTTTGGAGACAGCGTCTTGCTGTGTCACCCAGGCTGGTGTGCAGTGGTGCAATCTTGGCTCACTGCAACCTCCACCTCCTTGGTTCAAATGATTCTCCTGCCTCAGCCTTCCAAGTAGCTGGGACTACAGGTGCCCGCCATCAGGCCCAGCTAATTTTTTTTTTTTTTTTTTTTTTTTTTGTATTTTTAGTAGAGACAGGGTTTCAATATGTTGGCCAGGCTCGTTTTGAACTCCTGACCTCAGATGATCCACCCACCTTGGCTTCCCAAAGTGTCAAGATTACAGGCGTGAACCACTGTGCTTGGCCTAGAGGATTAAATTCTGAAATGCAACTGTAATTTTATTTAGGATATATTTTCCATCTAATTAAACAAATATCCTAAAATTAGCTTCACAGTGGAGAAACTTTGACAGCCACCACTTTGACCAAGTAATCCAAGTTCATCCCACCAGCAACGGGACAAGCTGACATTGCGTGCCTACTGAGAAGGGTACAACATCCTCCTCCAACACTCTCGCCAAAAATGCATAACTTGGTGGGGTGTGGTGGATCACGCCTGTAATCCCAGCACTTTGGGAGACCGAGGTGGGTGGATCAGTTGAGGTCAGGAGTTCGTGACCAGCCTCACCAACATGGTGAAACCCCATCTCTACTAAAAATACAAAAATTAGCTGGGCATGATGGCACATGCCTGTAATCCCAGAACTTAGGGAGGCCGAGGCAGGTGGATCAGTTGAGGTCAGGAGTTCATGACCACCCCGGTCAACCTAGTGAAACCCCATCTTTACTAAAAATAGAAAAATTAGCCACATGTGGTGGTGCATGCCTGTAATCCCAGCTACTCAGGAGACTGAGGCAGGAGAATTGCTTGAACCCAGGAAGCAGAGGTTGTGGTGGGCCAAGATAGTGCGACTGCACTCCAGCCTGGGTGACAGAGTGAGACTCTGTCTCAAAAAAAAAAAAAAAAAATTTGCATAACTTGAATCTAAACAGGAGGAAACATTAGACAAATACAAATTAGGGATATTCTACAAAATAACTGTCCTGTACTCATAAAAAATTCCACAGTCATAATAGACTAGACACAATAGTCTAGACAAGAAGGGTCTAAAGAGATGTGGCAACCAGATGCAACATGTGGGCTGGGATTTTCTTCTTCCTATTAGGTATGTACTGAGGATAAATTTGTGAAATTTAAATAAGGTTTGTGTAAAGTATGGCATCAATGCTAATTTCCTGACTTCGATCATTATACTGTGGTTACATAACGGATTACTCCGGTATTGAGAAAACATATTTGCAATCTTCAGAAGTAAAGGACCATCATGTTGGCAACTTACTTTCAAAGGATTCAGAAAAAAAATATATGCACATATGTACACAGATGGAGACAGGAAGAAACAAATGCGGTCAGAGTCAGCACGTGAGTATGTAGCTGAAGAATGTATGAAAAATTATTTCTCTTGCACTTTTTCTCACGAGTCTAAAATCATGTCAAAATTAGAAAGTCCAAAGAAAAAAAACATTTCCTTTGGTGAAAAAGTCACCCAGTATCACTAGGGGAGGCATCTACTTGGTTTTAAAGTTTCCTGGGGCTGAAGGAAATGGCGCTCGAACATAACAACCAGCCATAGCTGTAGCACAGAAAACCGCCTCCACCCTCTCCACGGAGTGCTGTGCAGCAGGGCTCCTCGGCTAGAGTTTTCTGGATACTTCCTGGACAGTTCAATGTTGTGGGTTTTTTTGTTTGTTGTTTTGCTTAGTTTTGTCTTATTTTTTGCTTTTTACAGTTGAGAAAATTTGAGTTTCTACAACATCCACAGACAACCTGGACCATAATCAAGCCAGTGCAGTCTAAAGCAATGTTTCAAATATCCAAAGGTAAGGCCAGTTCTTTGTTTTTTGATTGCTACTGAATCTAACTGAATAGTGTTATGAATGGAGTCAAATGATGTGCTCAATCAACTGAATATCCAATCATTCTGCACAGCCTATCCTATATTATTTTTCTCTAACTGTAAGATATTCTAATGGAGAACAAGGAAAGAAATAATGCCATTTTTACCTGTCTCTTTTGAAGACAAGGTAATCTCATCTTTTCTTTTCTTTTTTTTTTTTTTTTTTTTTTTTTAAGAATCCAAGCCTTGCCTCTACGGTAGTCCCTTGGCGTCCAAGGAGTATTGATTCCACTACCCCTTTGGGATGCCAAAGTGACAATTGCTCAAGTCTCTGATATACAATGATGTAGTATTTGTATATAACCTATGCACATCCTCCTATATACTTAACATTATCCCTAGATTATATATATCTAATACAAAGTCAATATTACATATATAGTTGTTATATTGCAATGTTATTTGTTTTTTTTTATTGTTGTGTTATTTTTTATGTTCATTTTTTCCAAATATTTTCTATCTGCAGTTGGGTGACTCCTTGGATGTGGAACCCATAAATACAGGGGGTTGACAGACAGCAGGTTGAGGTAATGTTTCGTGATTGTTGTATGTAGGATTTTGGATTTGCAGAAACGAATTTCTACCTTAAAGACTGAGGACCAAAATATAAGGAGACAATGCATTAAGCCCATCTGTTAATTTTGATTAGTTTTAACCTCCTCTTCTGTTTATATAATGTGGGGCTAGTAGAAGAAAAATGACATGAAAGAATATCAATATCATTTGATGATGTTAATATTCTGATTATGCCTGTACTCCTTCTACAAATACATATGGCACAAAATCCAAATGTCAGGAACTGGTCTAGATAACAGGAATAGAGATGCTTTAGACACAGTTCCTACGCTCATGGAATTTACACTCCACTAGATGATACTTAAGTACACAAACTAAAGAAAGAAAACCCTGAGGGCTATGGAGAAAGATGAAGCAGGGAAACTGTTGGAGGGAGAGGGAGGATCTGGAACATTAGCAAAGTCTTCACTAGGGACGTCCCTTGTGCAGAACAAGGGACAGCCAGAACCAGCACTAGGAGGACAAGGGATTGCAAGCAGAGCAGACAGGTCTGCGGGCCAGGGTGCCGCCAGGACAGGAGGGCTGGTGGGAGAGGCAGGAGGTCACTCCGGGACCTGAAGGAAATGACTCCTGGCCAGGGGCCAGATCGTGATGGTCTCAAGGGCTGAAGTTTAATTCCAAGATTAGGGAGAAGGCACTGGAGGATTTTACACATGGTAGTGATGTGACAGCCTTCATATTTTAGAATTCTATGTTGTAATAATGTTACATTTACAGAAGAGCTGTAACGACTGCACACAGCATCCTCAGATGCACTGTACCCCACGTCCCCTGCTGTTACCATCCTACATAACCAGGTCATCTTCCCATAATCCTCTGTGTTTAAAAGGGGATCTGTCACCTTACTGTATAGGAAATAATTATGAACTAATAATAATGGCAATCATTATGAACTAATAACATCGCACGTCAACTGTATCCCAGGAGCTGTTCCGAGTGTGTCACATGGATCACCTCCTTAGTCCTCACGAGTTGCTTTGAGTGTGAGGGCAGGGCTATTGATATATTCATTATCCCCATTTAGCGGATGAGGACAGTGAGGCAGGGAAAGGTGCATAAACCTGCCCAGTGTCACATAACTAATACATGGTGCGGCTGGTTTCAAGCTAATATTGGCCAATCCCCAACCCTGAACTCTGAAATAGTCTGGGGGAGCAAAACGAGATGCAGGGAGCCCGGTTAGGAGGCTCCGGTCATGGCCTGTGGTCAGCGGTGCAGTGGTCAGGTGGGAGGTGATGGTACCTGGGGGCTGGAAGGTCAGGCTAACAGGACTTGCTGGTGGGCTGCCTCGTGGGGCAGACAAAGGAATGGGAGGCAGGGGTCATGCTGCCACTTTTATCCTGAGCAACCAGCTGGACAGTGGTGCCTTCTACTGAGAGTAGAAAGACTGGGGAAGAGCAGAGAGAGGGCTCCAGGACTTCTGCGTTGGATGCCACATTGGCAACGTTTATAAAGCATCCAGTTGTAGCCAGGAGAAGAAGGTGATTGTCTGGAGAGTAAAGAGTGACACACCAGGTCATGATGCTCAGAGATCAAATAGGTGGAGGTGATAGAATTGACTGCTGGAGACCAGGCGCGGTGGCTCATGCCTGTAATCCCAGCACTTTGGGAGGCTAAGATGGGCAGATCACGAGGTTAGAAGTTCGAGACCAGCCTGGCCAATATAGTGAAACCCCATCTCTACTAAAAATACAACAAACAAACAAACAAACAAAAAACCAAAAAAAACACCCAAAACCCAACCAACAAAACAAACAAAAAAAACCCTAGCAGGGCATGGTGGCATGCACCTGTAATCCCAGCTACATGGAAGGCTGAGGCAGGAGAATCACTTGAACCCAGGAGGCAGAGGTTGCAGTGAGCTGAGACCACGCCACTGCACTCCAGCCTGGGCGACAGAATAAGATTCCATCTCAAAAAAAACAAAAACAAACAAAAAAAAAGAATTGACTGCTGGACTTCATGCCAAATCTATTTACAAATCAATTTAAAACCCTTCAAGATGAAGAGACCAACAAAAATTGGTTCATCAATCTTCTGTCCTCAGCCTGTCTCCGCCTCCTCCCAGATCCCCATCCCAGCTCTGTCTTATCGTGAAAGAAACAAGGAAAGAGAGAAGGAAAAGGCTGGGGGCAAGATGGGAGAAGACGTTAAGAAACCCAAAGGCAAAGAAAATGATGGCTTTCAAGAAAAGCAGGAGGCCACACCTCTTCCCTTTGAACAACAAATTCATCTCACTTCTTTCCAATATCAAGATGCCCAGAGAAGACAATAATATATTTTCTCTCAGATTTTTGTTAGAATTCAATCAAACTGTCTGCTTTAGAATTTATTATCTCATGACATGAGCCTCTTGTTACATGGTCACATATTTGGTTTATGACATCACTAGTTAAGATGTTTCTAGTACAACACTTACACAGTTAAAATATATAAATATTTTTACATAGAAGTTATGAAATTTCAAGTTGACTGAATAACTTGAACAACTGACACCACTGTTTTTTTTTATATTTGAAAGTGTAACTACATGTCCAAGAAATTATAGGTAATAAGATGATAGTGAAGAAAAGAAAAAAATAAGCGAAACAAGAAAATAAGGAAATAAGTGGATTACAAAATTATACATTCTAGAGAGGAAAAACAGTCAAAATCAGATAGCCAGGAGCAGGGATACTTAAATGAACATGGATCAATACAAGTTCTTCAACTACATGAGAACAGGTAGGGGGTCCCCAAGAAAGCAAAATCCAATGGAAAATGTAACTGTATTGGGTGGGTACCCTTTGTGTTATTCAAAAGGACAAACAATGCTGTGAGAACTCTAAACTTACAATGTCATTGTTGACTCCATATTGTAATTGTGACTATAAAGTAGTGACAAAATAATTATACACTTGTTTCTACTGTGTATCAGATAAAATAGCACAAATTCTTGCACCCATATATTACAAGAACATCAAAGAACATGTTGTCAGTGTTCAAATACGGCAAAAAACTTGAGAGGGAAGTTTTTCTGGTAATCTCTCACATTCAATAATCACCGACAAAAAGTTATTCCAAAGGAACCCACAGTGTGGGGCGAGATGTAGGAATTTTATACACACAGACAAGGGGCAGGGGAGCTGTGTTATATTCAAGCTCAAGAAGAGTATGAAAGGAAAGGCTTCTGTTATGCCACTGGGTTTTATCTGCTTTCCCATTGTTGTATTACAAACCAGCCCCTACTTTTTATTCTTTTCACCATCTCTTTCCACACAGACACTCCATGTGGTTAGCTTGGACTTCCTGACAACATGGTGGCCTCAGTGTACCTGGATTTCTCATATGACAGCCCAGGACTCTTCACGAAGGCCCGGATGGAAGCTGCGAGTCATGTCAAGAGCTAGGCCTGGCAGAGTGTGTTTTCCACTGAACTCAGTCCGAGCAGGGTGAGGTCAGCCCAAATTCACAGGGCGGGGAAGTAGAACCTACCTCTCATTGGGAGGGGGATCAAAGTATTTCCAGTGATCTTTACTATGCCACAGGGTTGATTACCTTTATGGCAATTCGATTGCTTATCAGGCAAAAAGGAAGGAGGGGGTGCTATAATTTATGGCGGGAAAGTGAAACAAGAAAGAACATTCCTGGGTCACTTCTCTAGGCTGCCTCTCACTAACTCCAGTGACAACCTGAAATCCACATCAGAGGTTGCATTTGAAACAGAAAGACAAGAAATGCCTGCAGCTAATGTTGTCCTGTGGAGTGGCCAGTGGCAGGAGACAGCTGAAAGGCCCACAGAGAAGGACAGGAGACTTGCAGACAGGGGGTCGGGGTGAGGTGTGGGGGCTGCAAGGAGACCGACAGCGCGGAACTGCCGTCTGTACAAAGCTTGCTGTACCTATCAGGGTTGAAGACCCATTTTTGTGTTTCGACACATTCTTGGCACGTTCCCCTTGAGCATGAGGCAGAATGCAACTGCCTTTGCTTGTGTTATCTAGAGAATGATGACCAACGTGCTCTTTCCCTGAAGAGAAGGCAGAACAAGAGGAGAGAAATGTATTACTATGGTTGGAGATTAAAAAACAAAAAAACAAAAAAACAAAAAAACACTTTTCTGGAAATACAAGTTATTCACCCTAAAAGAGTTTACATCTGAAAGTCAAGAGAATCACTTATTTCTATCTTTACTAGTGCTTATTGCATAGGAAAACAACTGTTTAAACAATGCTCTTCACAATATGTATGTTTTTCTTTTTCTGACATTGTTTTCCAACTTTGGTTTGCTATTTTTTCCCTTTATTCCTCAACTTGTCTCCCGCTTCTCAGCCTCCGTTCATGTCTGCCTTCCCTTTCACCCACCAGCGGTCCCACCAATATCGACAAAAAACCTCTAGGAAACTTTAGCACACACACACACAAAGCCTACTAAATCCCTTCCTGGTGGTCCCTATCCTCATAGTTAAGTCGGTGCATTTCTGTCTGGAAGTAGAGTTGCACCAGATTATTTTCCTGATCATTTAAGAGCTAGTGCCCATTTGTTATAACAATGTTTGTAGGAATATGAAAGTGCTGGCCGACTCCTACCTTTGCCTACACAATAATTCTCTACCTCTTTCTTCCCTGAAGATGATTTTATGCAAGGCCCGACCTGAGAGCCTTCCATGTCTCGGCAGTAGGGACTCTCTGACTCAGAGAATTGATGGCTAATCTCAGTTTGCCTCAAGAATCCTCTTCTCCATGTACAGTGACTATATTAGGAGTGTTCATAGGACCCAGTCTTGGCTAGTGAAAAGTACCGGGAAGGCTGCTGGGGGTTTCTGGAGAGTCTATCACTTCCTGATACCTAGAGAGAAATTCAAAAGAACAAGAGGCTTTGTGCCTCATGCTTTTCTTCCTGTTTGGATTCCGGGGTGATGAGATGTTATCTTGAGCTGCAGCACCTGTAGGCATGGGGTGATGAGCGTATGCTAAAAGGAGGAGCCAAGGGCTTCACAGAAGTGTTAGCTCCTAAACAGAGCCTGCTGACCTCTGGACTTCTCATAACTAAACAGCAAATAGTCTCAGGTTTCAGGCATCAGTTGGTCAGGTTTTCTGTTATTGTAGCTAAAGGAAGCTGTGCTCCATGAATATTTTCATATTTCGCATTTCTGCATAGCTAGGGCTTATTGAGTAAAGATTACTGGCAACCCAAGTTAAAGAATGACTGAATGGCGAACATGCCTTGGAATTCAAGATAGTGGCTTGTTCCTGAGACATGTAAAGGCTTATCTCCTATGCAGCCATTCCCTTACCCAGAGGTGACAAAACTGGGGACCTTTCTCTCCTTTCTTCAGAGAAGATATTTCCACATTCCCAGACAAAACTTCCTGCCTTGCTGCCCCCCACCCCCGACTCTCTCTCTCTCTGGAGTGGAGAAGGGACAAATGTGACAGTTACTCTATGTAAGCTCCGAGTTTCATAATTCCAGAGGTCCTCTCCTGGGGGAAAGCCCTGCCCATGCAGGCACATGTGGCCCTCACTGTACCACTCCATGGGAGATTACTGCATGGGGTGTTGGTGCTACTATGATGTGCTGTGAGTAAATAAAAGGTCTGTCCTCCGATCCAGCACACACACACACACACATACACACACCCTAAACCCACATACACACATGTGTGCGCACATACATGGTTAGGGTAGCTCATGTACCTGCTTAAATGCATGCACAATTCTGTGTGTGCATTTTTCTTAGTGCAGAAGGGGAGAAGGTCCTATGGTTTTAATTAGATTCTCAGAGGTGTCAGTAATCAAAACAAAACAAAACAAAATTAAGAACTAAGTTACTATAGATATATATATAACTAAGAACTAAGATATATATATAACTAAGAACTATAGATCTCTTGAGGAAAATAACATTGTCTTAATATCTGTAGGGCCTAGCACAGTGTTTGACATGCAGCAGATGCTCAATAAAAGCTTCTCAATTGAATGAATAGATAAATTAGTTGTGTTGTCCTCCAACTATGCTTGATGCCTAGTGCTTTGGGTGAAGGAAACAAGTATGTGACATTTAAATACAAACTCATAAGCCATAAACTCATAGAAACCAATATATACACGACAAACTTGCATTTATCAGCATAAAAGTCTGATAAAGCTCTATATTGAGAAACATACAATTTTATGATAGCATGGAACATAATTTTGTACATCAAAATGTTAATTATAAGAGAGAGAGAAAAGACCTGCAAATGAAAGCGAGAGATCACCGTGAGTTATCTACCTAACATACGGGTTTGGTCATATTGAACATTCGTTCTGCATGTAAGCATTTTGAATTTTAAGAATTTTAATTTGCCTTCTCAGCAATGAGAGGCTGGAGGAAAAACCCAAAACATACACATGTATATGATTTCTATATTATATGAATTTTGTATAAAATATGATTATCTTTCTCTAATTCATTAGCTAGTTTATCATAAGCATCCACTCCATGGAATGTGTTTTTCTTCCTTTAAAGCATAAGATAACAGGATATTTAACAGTATATGTTATCAAAGTATGTACAGCAGATAGATGAGTAAACTCTTTTTATAACATACTTCTTCCAAGTATCCTTTTTCTCTGGCTGTTGGGTGGCTGTTGCAGGAAGTCAACGCAGGGACCGGCTGAAGCCGTGGCAGAAGAACATACATTGTGAAGATTTCATGAACATTTATTAGTTCCCCAAATTAATACTTTAATAATTTCTTATGCCTGTCTTTACTGGAGTCTCTGAATATAAATTGTGAAGATTTCGTGGACACTTTTCACTTCCCCAATCAATACCCTTGTGATTTCCTATGCCTGTCTTTACTTTAATCTCTTAATCCCGTCATCTTCGTAAGCTGAGGAGGATATATGTCACCTTAGGACCCTGTGATGATTGCGTTAACTGCACAAATTGTAGAACATGTGTGTTTGAACAATATGAAATCTGGGCACCTTGAAAAAAGAACAGGATGACAGCAATATTCAGGGAACAAGGGAGATAAACTTAAACTCTGACTGCCAGTGAGCCGGGTGGAACAGAGCCATATTTCTCTTCTTTCAATAGCAAATAGGAGAACTATCGCTGAATTCTTTTTCTCAGCAAGGAACATCACTGCGAAAGAGAATGCGTTCCTGAGGGTAGGCCTCTAAAATGGCTGCTTTGGGGACAGCTGTCTTTTACGGTTGTAGACGAAGGGATGAAATAAGCCCCGGTCTCCCGTAGTGCTCCCAGGCTTATTAGGATGAGGAAATTCCTGCCTAATAAATTTTAGTCAGACCAGTTGTCTGCTCTCAAACTCTGTCTCCTGATAAGATGTTATCAATGACAATGCATGCCCGAAACTTCATTAGCAATTTGAATTTCGCCCCATCCTGTGGTCCTGTGATCTCGCCCTGCCTGCACTTGCTTTGTGATATTTTATTACCTTGTGAAGCATGTGATCTCTGTGACCCACACCCTATTTGTACACTCCCTCCCCTTTTGAAAATCGCTAATAAAAACTTGCTGGTTTTATGGCTCAGGGAGCATCATGGAACCTGCCAACATGTGATGTCTCCCTCGGACACCCAGCTTTAAAATTTATCTCTTTTGTACTATTTCCCTTTATTTCTCAGACCAGCTGACACTTAGGGAAATAGAAAAGAACCCATGTTGAATATCGGGGATGGGGCTCACCCAATAGGTGGCCATGGATATTATGGGTTGAATTTATTCTCCAAAGAGATATGTGCAAGTCTTAACCCTAAGTACCAATGAATATAACCTCATTTGGAAATAAAATCTTTACAGAAGTAATCAAATTAAGATAAGGTTATTAGGGTAGGCCCTAATACAATATAACTGTTGTCCTCATAAGAAGAGAAGAGACACAAAGACACACAGAGACAAAGCCATGTGGTAACAGAGCAGCTGTCTGAGTGATGCAGCCACAAGCCAAGGAATGCCAACTGCTGGCAACACCAAAGCTCAGATAAGGGATGGGAACAGATCCTTCCCAGAGCCTTCAGAGGGAGCGTGGTCCTGCCAACAACTTGATTGCAGACTTCAGGCTTCCAGGACAATGAGACAGTAAGTTTCTGTTGTTTTAAGCCATCCAAGCTTGTGGCAGATTGCTTTTTGGCAGCCCTAGGAAACTAATACAATGGGTGACAATGGATATATTCTTGTGACTAAGATCCTGCTAGTGCAGTGTTGATTTCCATCTGTCACTATATAAAATCATTGACACCCAGATGGGAGGAGATGGATCAAAGGAGATCAAATCACAGAAAACAGAAGGATCTGAGAAGATCATTCTTTTAACATGCAATTGCCACTTAACCTAATCAAAACACATCTTTTGTAATTTGTCCTTAAGTTCTGATAACAATAAGATTTCTTTAGAATTCTGAAATTCAAGAGCAAAATGATTGCCTCATTGGAATTACAGTTGACTTAAATTTGAGTCAGGGCATCTTGGACATGTCATTTGAAAATAAGGAAGGCATTGGACTTCCCTTCATACCAGGTAAACTTTCATTAAATTCAACTAGAGCCTGGCCTTCAGCAATTTCCATGCTCCCATCAGCTTGAATTTTTCCAGCTGTGTTTGGCAGCAGTGGGGTAGTGATGCGGTTACACAGTGATCTCTTGCTAGCTACCCAGTTTTCAATTTCTCATTTGTTCTTAAAAACCTCAAACACTCTCAAAGTACTTTCTTAAAATTTGGCCTTTCATTTATTCTTGGAAAGAAAACAATCAAATGTTGATGGGTGAGGAATGTAGAGACAGCAATGCAGGGATTGTCAAATGTTTCTGCTACTGGGTGTCTTATGATGACAAAGGCGAGACCTAATGGTGCAATTTTCCCAAACATCCCCAACACATGAAAACACCACGTTTGTTTCTTCAACCACTTCTTTAAAATCTGTTTTATTAACATTCAATTAATGATATAATTTATTTTTATCATACAGTTCATTTTCTTAGAAAAGCTCTTGGTACTGAATTCTTAGAAGTTCCCCCAAATTGCTGTTTTGAATAGCCTAATTTTTATTCCTTACTTGGTATTATTATTTCTTCTTTCTCTTACCCTTTTCTGTTATTTCTCTATCCCTTTTCTTTGTGCATTCTGATCAGTTAGAGTTATAGTCTTTTCCACTCCAGGGGATACTTCAAATCCCATCACCCTCTCTGAACGGTCTTCCTTTTCTATCCCCATTCATCTGGGTGGACTTCTTCCACTTGCATCCTCCTGTTCAAATCCACGCTTGCCTGGGATCACACTGAGTCAGTAATTCTGATGGTAATGTTTTCAACAAGCATTTGTTAATCATTCTCTGTCCAAGTAGTAGGTCATAATAATTAGATACTTCAGGTAAGAGATAATTTAGGCCCAGTTTCTACCCTCTAGGTATGTCTTTATTGATATACCCAGACAGTACTAGTTAGTTAATATACTCCATATGCAATATACCCTAGAAGATTACAGTTCTGTTGAATTGGCATGCTTGTGTTAATGCAGATTGATGCTACATCTCCAACACTAACCTCAGTTAAACTTTTTACCTAAGACAAGACATATTTTGGCGATATATGTGTGGGAAGGAATAAAATGTTCTCACCTACTAGATGGGTCTTTCTTTCCTTTCTTACTTCATTCTTTCTTTCCCTTTTCCTTTCCTCCCTGATTCTTCTTTTCTCTTTCTTCTCAGAAGATACTATTAAAGCAGTCAAGTCATAATCTTACAGGTCAGGGCAAAAATTAGAAAACAATTCAGAACCACTGTTACCCAACCCCTAGGGAAAAAAGATAAACCAAACTCCTATTAAAAAATTAATTACAGTTACCCTTGGGAATTACTCTTTCATCCATTCACTCATAATTCATCAGTGTTTTTATTATTGAAAATTCCTGTCAGTTTGCAACAAAATCATCCTAAACTATATGGATATGTTCTAAATAATCAAGACTGTATCTCAAATTACTCAACATCACATTTCTAAGAATTTACCATTGACTTCATATTGAATATATTTGCTTTTCTATTTATGTTTTAGTCTATTCAGGCTGTTACAACAAAATACCATAAGCTGGGTAGCTTAGACAAAAAAAATTATTTCTCACAGTTCTGGAGGCTGCAAAGTCCAAGATCAAGGCGCTGACAGGCTCGGTGTCTGCTGAAGGCTTCTTCCCCATTGGTAGTGCCCCTTGTTGTGTCCTCACTTGGTGAAAGGGGCAAACAAGCTCCTTTGGGTCTATTAGATGAGGGCACTAATCCAGTTATGTGGACTCTGCCCTCGTGATCTTGTCAACTCCCCAAAGGCCCTACCTCTTCATACTATATTTTGGAATATTTGAGGAAATTTAACATTAATTATTCTTTAAGTATTTGGTAGAATTCAGCAGTGAGGCCATCAGATCCTGGGCTTTTCTTTGATGGGAATGTATAGAAATGTCTAATATAGTGGATTTTAAGTCATCATTATTTAAGACACAATATATTTGGCAACACTAAAAACTTTTATTTTTCTAACAGGATGCATGTAACGTATTTAAATATCAAAAGAAGCTAATTCAAAGTGAAGAAGTAAAACAATTTACATCACTTGCTATCTTTTGGTGGTTGACTAAATCTGTTATCTAATAACCATATTTTGATCTAAGTATATTTAGGGGAGATCGATCTATCTATCTATCTATCTATCTATCTATCTATCTATCTATCTATCTATCTATCTAGTTTGCCTATTTATCTACCTATCTTATCTATGTAATCTATTTTATCTAATCAATCTAATCAATCAACCAATCAATGTATCTCTCTATCCATTTATCTATCTATCATCTGTCTTCCAAAGTAACTTTCCAAACACAATTAGAATTTGTACTATTTCTACATATGACACTGAATTTTTACATTCAGTTACTTAAGCTATTAAAAAAAAAAAAACCTTCTACAGAAATAATCTTACTAAAACAAAACTGGGTGCAAGTGAAATTCAACACCGGCTTGTCTCCCAGTAGCCTTAACATCTCTGCTATAATTTACCGAGAGTATAAAAGTGCTCATTCATTTGGACTTAACTTCTGTTTGTTGCACAGGGCCTGTTAGACACGCTATATTTCCTTAGAAAATGTTAACATTGAGCTGTCCCTCATGGAATATTTTAATGTGAGAGAGAAATGTCAAGGTTAGAACTGCTGAGAGATTTGATCTCTGTAGATTGCTGGACTGTAAATAATCAGCCATCTCCAGCATCAAATTATTGCTCAAAAGATAAGATTTCCCTCTCCAAACTTACAAATTTAGCATAACTTGTATTTCTTTCATTTAACATTTAGATCTACATTTCAGAGCACTTTAAGAATGTGTTGGTAACTTATTAGACCAATATTAATGCAGCTCAACAAATAAAGGCTTATTATGAGTAAACTAAGAACTCTAGGGAATATAAACAAGATCTAATCCTTGCCTTCAAAGAGCCCACAGCTTAGTTGAGGGGATACATAAACAAATGTTTAAGTATAGTAAGAGGCAGACTGATAATGGTACTAATAAAGACTTCTGTTTTTATAAAGGTCTACATAGTTTTCAAAGCCCTTCACCCACATTACTTCCCTTGACCTGAACAAGAAACATTTCTACTAGACCGGAAGACGGAATCATCCCTAGTTTAGAAACAAGGAAAATGAGAATCACAACATTAAGGTTTGAATCCACATTCATAAGCATAGTAGCAACAGTGCTAAATTGTCGATTTTTTTGTTGGCACCATATTGACTGTCTTCTGTTAAAATAATTAAATGGAGGGCCATCAGACTGAGGTGGCTTTAAAACCCTGGGTTCCTAAATCAGCAAATTGAAACATAACTCAGACTCATTTCCTATCATCAGCTAATTTAAAAGATGAAACTTGAACTCAGCTAATCACAGGCAGTCAACTGGGAGTTAGTTATATTGTTCTGAACTTCCTATGGGAATCGTCCAAATAAGGCAACGGTTCAAACTTCAGCCAATTACATAAATTTCTTTGCTTCCAAATTCATCCTATAAAAGCTTTCCCTTCAACCACCTGTGGTGGAGCTCTGACCACTTGTGGCTAGATTCATAAATCACTGTTTGCACACATAAGCTGTTTAAAATTTTAATATGCCTTAGTTTATCTTTTAACACTTCTATTTTATTCCCTCTTCCCTCTGTGGTCTGAAATTTTGTTGATGTCTCTTATCTGACTTTTATCTTCTCTCTAACTCTGACTTCGTGTTCTTGTGGACTTACAGTATTTTAACTCCTTCAGTATCATTTTGCTGGGGTTTGGGGAAGTAGCGGATATATGGAACTTCTTCAGGAACCCATGTGGGACAAAATTATTTCCATAAGCTCTGAGAATGCCTCCCAGAGGACAGCAAATTTGAACTGGGTCTTTAGAAATGAGTAAGATTAGAGTGAGCTGCTGATCTGAAAGGGAAATCCAAGAGAAGGAGAAACATGGGAGAAGCTATGGTCTGAATGCTTATGTCTCTTATATGTGTCCATGCATCCCAATTAGTACCCTTATGAAACAGCCCCTTCTACTATGTGGGATGCCTAAGAAGGCACCATCTATGAGGAAGTGGGCCCTCACCAGACACCAAATCCGCCAGAGCCTTGGTCTTACACTGCCCAGCCTCCAGAACTGTGAGCAATAAAATTCCATTGTTTATAAGTCACCTGGTCTATGGGATCTCATTATAGTAGCCCAGATGGACTAAGACAGGAGACTTTTAAGGCCACATGATAAGCTATGTTACCATTATAGAGATCAATGCTTTTCTTTTTTTTCAGGGTTGAACCTTAACAAGAGGTCAACTGTTTGAAACTAAACAAGTTCTTGTAAATTAAAAAAAGCCCCTTCAAAACACAGAGACAATCCAGACCATTTAGTTACAGGTGTAACTTTGAGCCTTTCAACTAGAGCAGGTTTTCAAAGTAGGAGTCATGAAGCTGCCTCCAGGAGGATGGCATTCTTTACACAACAGAAACAGGCTCCACCATGGTGATATGGATGGGGATGCAGAAGACAAACTTAGCCTCCAGTCTACTCTGCTAACAAATCCCTAGGCCTTTAGGGCAGAACAGGCAGCCAGAATCGAAGTCAAATGGAGTTTGTTCAGCTGGAGGAAGAACTTGCAGTACAGTTGCTCAACTTCAGGCCACAGATTTGGTCCTACTTTATAGAGATGAGAATGAGTCTCTGAATGCAGAGTGTTTAGGTTAGAAATCTGACACACTGGCAAGCATGATGGTTCATGCCTTAATCCCAACATTTTGGGAGGCCAAGGTGGGGGGATCACTCGAGGCCAGGAGTTCGAGATGAGCCTTGCCAACATGGCGAAACCCTGTCTCTATCAAAAAATACAAAAATGAGCCGGGTGAGTTGGCGCATACCTGTAATTCCAGCTACTCAGGAGGCTGAGGCAAGAGAATCACTTGAGCCTGGGAGGTGGAGGTTGCAGCGAGCTGAAATGATGCCACTGTATTCTAGCCTGGGTGACAAGTGAGATTCTGTCCCCCCAAAAGAGAGAAATCTGACACATTCTTAAGAGACACCATAAAGGGATTTACTTGCTACTGAAAATCTTAGATTAGTTTTTTTCTCTTTGATTAAAAAGTAACATAAATTAGAATAAAATACAGATTTAAATTCATATTCTATTTTATACTACATTTTAGAGAAACATATTTGAGTTCCTCAGCATCTAATATTTCTGCATTCTCACACTATTTCTGTGATGTAATTTTTCAATGGATCAGTGTACCATCCACCCCTTTCAAAGCTGGGAATTTCATATTACAGCATTACAGTTTTGAAGAAAAATGCATTAAAATATAACAGTTCACATTCTTTTGTAAGAAAACATATATGCAGGTATGTACCTGTATGTGTATATGTGCATATATATTACATGTACATATAGAATGTATGTGTGCACACAGACACATATATATTCACACACCTATGTATTTTGATGTTTCAAATGCTCAATGCAGCATGGCCATAGGTAACAGCAACCTATTCTATTTTTAGTGGTGGCCATGTCATACAGATGTTTTGACACCATTGTAAATAGCAGAAAGGGGCTACCCTTTCTCTCTTGTTTTTTTTTTGTTTTTTTTTTTTTCAAGACGGAGTTCAGTGGCGCAATCTCTGCTCACTACAAGCTCCGCCTCAAGTGATTCTCCTGCCTCAGGCTCCCATGTAGCTGGGATTATAGGCACGCGCCACCATGCCTGGGTAATTTTTGTACTTAGTAGAGATGGGGTTTCCCCATGTTGGCCAGGCTGGTCTCGAACCCCTGGCCTCAAGTAGTCTGCCTGCCTCAGCCTCCCGAAGTGCTGGGATTACAGTGTGAGCCACCACGCCCTGCTGGACTAGCCTCTCTAGGGAACAATGCCAAGAAGAAATTACAACCCTCTGATGAGTGGTATATAGAGAAAAGCATCCTATGGTATCAGTCAGAGGAGAAACTAGGGGCTCTACAGCAAGATGCGGACATGTGTGCAAAGACCCGGGGCCAACAGTCTCCTCAGGAAGCAACCACAAGCTCTTTGGGGACCTGTGGTGGTGGTAGTCCTGGGAGGTAGAGATGGGGGCTCGAGGAAATGCAGAAGGTTTTGTACGTAATGAAGTGTTTTCTTTTCATGGACAGGGACTTTGTTTTTTATCCCAAAGGTCTGGGGGAGCCATAAAAACATTTTAGGAAAAATGACATCGGTTCCTGTTTTAGAGTCACAATGGCAGGGTCAGTGTGAAGAACAGGCTGATATTGGGAGGCCAATGTGGAAGCTGCTCAACTCTCCAGTTAAGTGTGATGTGAGCGTGCACTAGAGACACAGCAGGAGGAAAGGAGCGGAGACGCATTTCAGAGCTAGTTAGTAGGTAGCATTGAGAAGAGTTGGTGACTACCTAGATGTGGTAAAAGGAGTCTGGGATGACTTCAGGGTTTCCAATTTTGACCAGTAGCGATGATGGTGAGAGTAACTGAAAAAAGAAAAGCAAGTGTTCCAGTTCCATGTGGCAGACTGAACAAATGTGTTTAAATCTCCTACTTCCTAAAGCCTGACTAAAATGATATTGGTGCAGAAGGGAATAAATCTATAAGGACAAAGAGTTTGAGAGAGAAGAAAAATTCAGATGAGAGATGTTAATCAAACTGTAGAACACAGATGGAAGAGTGGAACCTACTGTATTTAGCAGAGCAGAGAAAGCTAAACCCTCACTGTCTGCAGGAAGGAAAGTCAGTCATAATCAAGGCCATTTAGGTGCAGCACCACAGTAAGGCCCAGGACTGGAGGATCCAGGTCCCTGGCAAGTTCAGAGGAGAGAAAGGGCTCAAATGAGAATAAGTACTTGAAAATCTCATACAGTGAGCAGTAAGATGACAGCATCCCACCCCCCAGCCTATGAAGCTGGCAACTGTCCCTGCTTCCCCAGGCTGAAGACAAAATGTTCTTTTTCCAGAGCAGCTCTACAGAGTGGATATGGGCTCAGGCCACCTGGCACAGCATGGGGGGAGATGAGGGGCTCTATGGAAATCAGGGAATTACATGGATGACTGCATGTTGATTGGTGATAGCTCAACCCCTTTCTTCTGCCTCTCTTCCAGACTGATGACATCCAGATTTAATAAAACCCCATCTCCCCACCCCTGGGCAGGACATTATTGAGACTTTCTCTCTGCAACTGTGGAGTCCCACCACCCTGGAAATAGTCCAGTGTTTGGGTGCAGGTGTGCCCCATCCTCACATCCTGTTCACTACGCTACTACTGGTACTCAGGTGAAACCTAGAATTTAACAAGCCTGACTTTGCACATGACTTCCAATCAGGTTTTAAAAAATGCTTTTAAAAAAATTATGAATGAAAAGCAAAGGAAGATAAGACATCTGGAGAAAGCCCTCAGTACCAAAGGTAAGAGACCCCAAGAAACTGAAAAGGAAACATAGAAAACAATTTAGGGAAGAGTAGAAAACTTAAAAAAAAATCAAACACAACAAACACTCAACTAAAATTGATTTCTTTGAAGAGATAAGATAATGGTATAAAGAAAAAATATTTGGAGAAAAAGAAGGGGTCTTAAAATGATGATGGCAGACAATTTAAAAAATGTAGTCAGTTTGGAAAACAAGGTTGGAAAAATCTCTTTGAAAGAAGAGCAAAGAGGTAGCGGAATGGGAAACAGGAGATGGGAGATATAAAGAAAAACAAAGAATTGACCTAAGAGATTTCGTATCCAAGAAGTAGGAATCCAAGAAAGAGAAAATAAAGTAGAGAAAAATATCAAATAATTAAACACAAAGACGTTTCCCAGTACAGAAAGTCATAGGTTTCTGGCTTCAAGGAACCACTGTGTAAGTAGGCCCAGAACAATGAATGAGGAAGGCCTGAGACAAGGACGGCTGTTACAGTGAGCAAATGGATGATGGGCTGGGGGAGGACAGGAACAAGAATCAGGATGGCCTTGGACTTCAGCCACCAGCCCTGAAAGCTTGAACAGAATGCCTTCAACATTCTGAAAGAAAATAGTGTCTTACCTAGGTTTCCCTATTGCCAGACAAACCACTGAGCTAGTGTTGGGGGACAATAGAGAGAAAAATCTGGCCGGGCGCGGTGGCTCAAGCCTGTAATCTCAGCACTTTGGGAGGCCGAGACGGGCAGATCACGAGGTCAGGAGATCGAGACCATCCTGGCTAACACGGAAACCCGCCTCTACTAAAAAATACAAAAACCTTGGCTTAGGTGGTATGCCTGTAGTCCAGCTACTCGGGAGGCTGAGGAGGAATGAAACCCGGGAGGCTGAGCTTGCAGTGAGCTGAGATCCGCCATCAAACTCCAGCCCACACAGAGCCAGACCCATCTCAAAAAAAAAAAAAAAAAAAAAAAAAAAAAAAAAAAAAAAGAAAAATCAGTGCAGAATAAACCTGGGATTTGGGACAATGTGGACAGTGCCCCTCGCTGAGCTGGAGGGTCCCGACAGCCTCAGGAGGAGAGGGGCCTCGGAATGCACGTCTCCAATTGGAAAAATGGGGGAGAAAATGATATGAGATTTTCCCTGATTATACTAAGAGATTTATAATTCTATTAGAAAGTTTGGGGCTGAATTAATGACGACTTTACAGAAAACCAAGTGAACAAGCAAATGAAAAAACCAAGTCAATCACTAAATCCAAGAAAAACAAAATAGCTGTATAAGAAAGGGAATTATAATACCTAGTCTGAACAATGCTTTTATAGAGGAGGTGTGTGTCTGTGTGTGTGTGTGTGTTTGCAGGCACATGCTGTGTACAGCATTAAACCTTCATTCATCTTTCTAATAGCTAGAATTTAGCAGAGAGTAGTTAAAATTAAAGTAAAAAGAAATAGCAGGATAGTCATACTATACGTAATTTTTTTTTTTTTTTTTTTTTTTTTTTAATTTTTAGTAGAGATGGGGTTTCATCATGTGGGCCAGCCTGGTCTCGAATTGCCGACCTCAAGTCATCCACCCGCCTCAGCCTCCCAAAGTGCTAGGATTACAGGCATGAGCCACTGTATCCAGCCTAGAATTTTTTATCCTAAGCTTCATCTTGGGCTGTTTTGCTGATTTTTAAAAAAATTATTATTGCTAAAATTAGGCTGCAGCTTAGGTTGTCATCCAGGTGGCAATGTTGTCACAGTTGTCATTGCCTGCACATTCCCGTCAAACATACAGAGTGGCTGTCAGGAGCTTAGAAGAAAATCCGAAAGACAGTAGCTGCTCACTCCTTAACTAAGGGCAGCATCTTCAGCACTCTTGCTTGTTGAGAGCATGCTATTTGGAAACCATAGTTTCTGAATAATGGGACATAGGTCCATATGTCCAATTATGGGACAACCATAATTCTGATACTGCAAGTGAGCTAGCTAGGAGATTGCATTTCAAATGTGTTAAAAAATCTTTATCTAATTTACTTTTAATTTTTTATACATGTATAAGGGGGATAAATAATAAAAAAGTATCTCATATATTTCTACTCTAAGAGCACTATTGATAAGTATTAAATACAAGTCTGAGAAATTTGAAGTGATGCAAAGTCTTTCAGAGTTCATTAACAGTGTTTTTTTTTATTTTTTCTTGATGATGAAGAAAATGACACTGGTTTTTAGTTCAATGGCATCTTAATAACTATTTGGTGAAACTGGAAAAGAGTGAAAAGTGATTCTACAGGAATAAGGAAAGTGAGTAGTTTAAAGATATTTAACACTAAATGACAAATGTGAGTATTTCTTTGATGAAATATTGAAAGTAAATAACAGAAAAGCTTCTAGGAGAGGGGGCTTCAGGGGAAAAGGTTGGCAAAGTTGAGCTGGACCTGAGATGATAATACATGAAGTTTCCTTTAAGAATCTGTTTTTCCCTATTCCACCAAAACCAAAACCAAAAACCCTAAGAAAACACTGAAAGTGAAGATCTACTAACAGGCAGGTTTTGGGCATGGAGCTTCAGGGCGAGGTCTGTGCTGGACTCAGCTTGGGGAGTTGCAGTACCTGGAGGCTGGACTACAGTTAGAGTTCTCCGGTCACCAAGAGCCTGCTGTTTCACTGAGGACCAGAAGCACATGCTTTTGGTCCTCAGTGAGAATGCTTTTCCAACAGCTTCGAAGGAGTCGAATTGTCTTGAATAATTAGCTATGAGACTGTTCCCCATAGTTTACAAAGAAAAGTCATTGATGTATTTTTAAGGTCATCACCATTTGATTCACAAAATAAGCAACAACAACAACAACAACAAAAAATTGAATGAGGCAATGACTCAGAGTGCAGAATTATTTTAATTATCATTATTCATGTAAAAAGATATTAATAAATTGTACTATGTTTATCATTATTCATGTAAAAAGATATTAATAAATTGTACTATGTGCCAAGCACTATGCTAGGAACTCAAACTGAATTATTTCATCAACTCATCCCAACAACACTAAGGAGTCATCACTAACACTGTCCCTATGTTACAAAGATGGCAACTTGCCCAGAGTCGCACGGGAGCTGGCCTGTGGTGGGAAAGTGGATTCTGACTCTGGGGGCAAAGCCGGGAGCTGGGATGTCCGTGGGCTGCTTCTAAATGCCACCCATAGGGAGTTATCTTTTCTAAGGTCCTTCAGCACCACCAAATACGTACCTCTAAAAATTATAGGCAAAACAGAAGCAGATCAGGTATTTTGTTGGTTGATTGACTCACTCATTTACAAATTTTATTCAATAAATATATATGAATACATAATTAAGAAAAATATATATGTATATTAGTAATACACACACACACAAATTTAAGAACCTCTATGCACCAGGCACTGCATGGAGTACCAGGGATATAACAGTGAAGAAGAGAAACACCTCAAACAACCCAGGATGTCGTGTTGCTTGATATTGGGTGCTGTAACAAGTAGAACAGGAGGAGCAAATAAACCAGGGAGGCGATGGGGCCAGGGTGGTCCAGGGAGGGTGTGGAGGAAGGTCTGGGGGAGGCTATCAGCTGTGCACAGCACCCAGGAGAGAGGATGCCAGGAGGGGCCTGGGCTTGGCCGGGGTGTCCACAGCAGAACCAAGGTGCTTGTGTTGGAAAGAAGGATCGTCCACATGGCCAGAGGTTGTGATAGGAGAGGGGTGGTCACAAGGTGTCACTAAAGAGGTAGAGAGGAATCTGGCACTCACAGATAAATTTGTTTGAATTTTATTCTAATTATAAAGGGCAGTTACTGCAGCATTTTGGGGGCAGGGATAGGATCTGATTTGCAGCTGAAAACTATCGATGACCTGAAACAGGAGCTTGAAGCCTTCTTCTCATGTCTAAAGCCATTCAAATACAGGGGCTACTGTGGTTTTTGTCTGGTTTTACAACTCAGTTAATCCCAATGAATAATTGAGTACATAAAATCTATTAATTAGGACTGTTAAAAAAGATGTGATGGAAAGATGATCAATGGAACCACCAGGCGTGGAAATAATGAGGGCCTATGTGCATATGTGCGGGACGAGCTTGAGCTTCACCCAAAATCTGTACATCTACCACTTACTTCTCTCTTACGGCACAGGCACATCTCTTCTTCTGGTGTCACTTCACTGCATTTTACAGACACTGCAGTGTTTATGCATTGAAGGTTTATGGCAAACCTGCATCGAGCAAGTCTGTTGATGCCATTTTCCCAACAGTGTGTGCTCACTTTCGGTCTCTGTCAATTTTTGGTAATTCTCACAATATTTCAAACGTTTTTGTTATCATATTTGTTATGGTGACCTGTTATCAGTGATCTTTGATGTTACCATTGTGATTGTTTGGGAGCACCATGAAATGTGCCCATATAAGAAGGTGGACTGAACTGATAAGTGTTGTGTGTGTTCTGACTGCTCCACTAATCAGACATTCCCCTGTCTCGCCCCTTCTCCTCAGGCCTCCTTATTCCCTTGTCATAACAATTTAAATTAGGTCAATTAATAATCCTACAATGGCCTCCAAGTGTTCAAGTGAAAGGAAGAGTCACGCAGCTTTTACTTTAAATCAAAAGCTAGAAATGATTAAGCTTGGTGAGAAAGGCATGTCAAGAGCTAGGTCTCCTGCACCAAACAGCTAGCCAAGCTGTGAACTGTGAATGCAAACCAGGAGTTACTGAAGGACATTTAAAGTGCTACTCCTGTGAACACACAAATGATAAGCAAGCAAACAGCCTTATTGCTGATATGGAGAAAGTTTGAGTGTTCTGGATAGAAGATTAAACCAATCACAACACTCCACTAAGCCAAAGCCTAATCCAGAGCAAGGCCCTTTCTTCAATTCTATGAAGGCTGAGAGAGGTGAGGAAGCTGCATAACAAAAGTTTGAAACTATCAGAAGTTGGTTGATGAAGCTTAAGGAAAGAAGCCGTCTCCATCACATAAAGTGCAAGGTGAAGCAGCAAGTGCTGACCTAGAAACTGCAGCAAGTCAGCCAGAAGATCTAGCTGAGATCATCGATGAAGGTGGCTACACTAAACCACAGGTTTTCAGTGTAGATGAAAGAGCCTTCTATTGGAAGAATATGTCATGGCAAAGTCAATGACTGGCTTCAAAGCTTCAAATGACAGGCTGATTCTCCTTAGGGGCTAATATTGCTGGTGACTTTAAGTAGAAACCAATGCTCCTTTACCATTCCAAAAATGCTAGAGCCCTTAAGAATTATGTGAAATCACCCACGCATGGTGGCTCATGCCTGTAATTCTAGCACTTTGGGAGGCTGAAGCAGGTGGATTATTTGAAGTCAGGAGTTCAAGACCAGCCTGGACAACATGGTGAAACCCCATCTCTACTAAAAATACAAAAAATTAGCCAGGCGTGGTGGTGTGCACCTGTAGTCCCAGCTACTCGGAAGGCTGAGGTAGGAGAATTGCTTGAACCTGGGAGGCAGAGGTTGCAGTGAGCAGAGATTGTGCCACTGCACTCCAGCCTGGGTGACAGAGCGAGACTCCATCTTAAAAAAAAAAAAAAAAGAATAAGAAAAAAAAGAATTATGTGAAATCTCTGTGCTCTATAAATGGAATGGCAAAGCCAGGATGAGAGCACATCTGTTTACACATGCGCATGTTTTAATGAATATTTTAAGCCCACTGTTGAGACCTACTGCTCAGAAAGAAAGATTCCTTTCAAAATATTGCTGCTCATTGACAATGCACCGGGTTACCCAAGAGCTCTGATGGAGATGTGCAAGGAGATTAATGTTTTCATGCCTGCTAACACAACAGATCAAGGGATAATTTCAATTTTTGAGTCTTATTAAGAAATACATTTCATAAGGAAATAGTTGCCATAGATGGTCCTCTGATGGATCTGGGCAAAGTACATTGAAAACCTTCTGGAAAGGATTCATCATTCTAGATGCCATTAAGAACATTCATGATTTGTAGAAGGTCAAAATATCAACATAACAGGAGTTTGGAGGAAGTCAATTTCATCCCTCATGGATGACTCTGAGGGCTTCAAGACTTCAGTGTAAGAAATAACTCAGATATGTTGGAAACCACAAGAGAACTGGAATGAGAAATGGAGCCTGAAGATATGACTGAATTGCAGCAACCTCATGATAAAACTTGAACTGATCAGGAGTTGCTTCTTACAGATGAGCAAATAATTTTTTTTTTTTTTCTGAGACAGAGTCTCTCTCTGTCACCCAGGCTGGAGTGCAGTGGCGTGATGTTGGCTCACTGCAAGCTCCGCCTCCCGGGTTCACGCCATTCTCCTGCCTCAGCCTCCCAAGTAGCTGGGAATACAGGCACCCGCCACCACGCCTGGCTAATTTTTTGTATTTTTAGTAGAGATGGGGTTTCACCATGTTAGTCAGGATGGTATCGATCTCCTGACCTTGTGATCCACCCGCCTTGACCTACGAAAGTGCTGGGATTACAGGTGTGAACCACCACGCCCGGCCACGAATTTTTTTTTTTTTTAAGTTGGAATCTACTTCTGGTGAAGACACTGTGAACATTGTTGAAATGACAATAAAGGATTTTGAAAATTACATAAACTTAGTTGATCAAGCAGTGGCTTTAAGAGAATTTGAGAGGGTCGACTCTAATTTTGAAAGTTGATCTACTGTGAGTAAAATGCTGTCAAACAGCATCACATGCTACAGAGAAATCTTTCATGAAAAAAGAGTCCAGTGATGTGGCAAACGTCACTGTTGTCTTAGAAATTGCCACAGCCACATCAACCTTCAGCAGCCGCAACCCTGATCGGACAGCAGTCGTCAACATGAAGGCAAGACCCTCCCCCAGTCAAAAGATACGGATTTGCTTTATTGTGATATTTGCTTTATTGTAGTGGGCTGGAACTGAATCTGCAATATCTCTGAGATATGTCCGTGTTCATTTTCTACTGCCATTATAATAAATCACCACAAAACCAGCTTAAAACAATATCCACTTGTTATCTCACAGTTTCTGTGGCTCAGAAGTCTGGGCACAGGGTAGCTCAGCTTCTCCTCTGCCCAGAATCCCAAAGGCCCAGATCAAAGTCCAGCAGTGCTCTCTGGGGCTCTGGAGAAGAATCTGCTTTCAAGCTCATTCAAGTTGTAGCAAATTTCAGTTCTGTGGGGGTGTAGGATTGAGGTCCCCTTTTCCTTGCTGTCTACCTGGAGACACCTGTACTCTCTGCTTACTTCACAGCCCCTCAAAAGCTTCTCCCACTTCCCCTCCATCTCTATGCATGCCTCCACCTTTCTCTTTAGCCACATCTCTCTGGTTGCTTTTAAGGTCTCCAGGGGTGAGTTTGGGCCCACCTGCGTGATCCACCAGAGTCTCCCTATTTGAGGTCCATGACCTTTATTGCTGTAGCTGCATTCGTGTTTAATTGCATAACTAGTAGACAGAATCTTGGAGGACCCTCTTTATAATTCTGCCTACCACAATAAATATTTTTAGTGATGGAGACATTACTTTAAACCAGTTCACTGAGGAGCAAAGAGGGCTCTATTAAGTAACTCAGCAACAACAAAGAGAAACAGATTTGAGACAAACACATAATTTAAACAAACCTAGAAAATGCTTTAAAACATCTTTTAGCATGCCTTGTATGCGTAATCATGTGTGCAAATGTATGCCATCAGAAGGCTATGGTAATGTCTACTTAGAAGTGTACCAGAAGACTGAAATCTAGACTATGCTGAGATTGCATTTCTCAATATTTCTGGTATAGTAGATGTCTGAGACTTCTTATGAGTTATTTAATACAGACATTTAAATAGTTGATATTGTTTCACATATATGTATAGACACTACAGTGGGAATGTCTAGTTTTATAAAAACAAATCTATTTGGTGCCACTAATACATGAAATTTTGACAGGTGGCAGAAATCAAATGACACTTGCAGAAATTCGAACAAAATCTTCTCTTAATATCACTCTCCCTTCCCCCACCCTTAATCAGTCTTGAAATGTCAGCTGCAGGCAGCCACTGTGTCTATTTGGAGGTGGATACCGGAGCTGACCTCCCAGCATTTCCTCCTCCCAACCCCATTGGCAACAACAGCAGTTTCTTATTTTTAGTTTTCTGGGAAAGGAAGACAGAAAGAGAGAGAGAGAGAGAGAGAGAGAGAGAGAGAGAGAAAGAACTGAGTGAATCTATATATTTCTATGAGAGGCTGAAGTCTGATAGGTCCTTCGAAGAATGAAGATGCAAAAATATTAGGTTGATGCAAAAGTTATCGCAATTTTTGCCATTACTTTTAATAGCAAAAACTGTAATTTCTTTTGCACCAACCTATACATTTTTTTTTTAATGAGATGATAGCATATATAAACAGGAGTCTTGAAACAGCTAGATGCCTTTTGTGTTATTTTGGGGTGTCTAGGCTGCCTTTCTTCTGCCCCCTAACCCTCCCTTCACCCCTCATCCACACTTTAAAAATAACCCCCAAACCTATTATTAATAAAGGACAAATAAAAAGTTGGTGGAATTTAGAGAGATTGAAAATATTTTTATTTCAGTGAGATTTAAATATCTGGTCTAGAAAAATATTCAGGGTATAAATATGTCAATAATTTCATAGCTATTCTCATAAAACTCAGCTCCAAATTTTAGCTAGGAGAAAACAGTAGAGTGTCGATGAAGAGAAAAACGAAATTTCAAGATTCCTGAATGACCACTAAATTACCAATGCATCCAACTATGTTACAATAGCCATAAGCACTAGCAAATGGCCAGCCAGCCAAAGGGTGTGGCAGCAACATGGGCTGCCAGGACCCTTGCTCCAGTCCCATGCCTTGCTCTGTTTCCATAAAGGGGGTCATGTGATACAACTGTGGCAATGCCACAGGGCAGAATCTGCGGTGAGTTCCTAAGGAAGCTGTTGCCTCCCTCTCCTCATGCATGCAATGGGGAGCTGATGGCTGCAGTGGCTGCAACGTGGATCTGACTATGAAATGTGAAGCAAAGGTGGGGAGAACTGCAGAGTAGCTGACTTCACACAATATCATGAATCCATGCCAGGACCATATACCCTGACCTTTTTGTTATATGAGGAAAATCACCCTCTCTTTCGGGTAAGCATCTGTACTTGGGTTTGTGCTGCTTATGACCTCCAATAGCCCTGATGGAAACACACACTTCTCGCCAGGACTCCCTCAGGGTCTCCGGTCTCTCTTCTGGCCACTCTCTCTCCCCAGTCCTCCTCCTAGCTGCCACCCCTCGCTCCGATGCACTGACTTTGATGCTCTGCTGATCTCTCTCGTGGCCTGTCAACTTGCCTGGACTCCCTGTCCTGCTCTGCTCATTTTCACTCCCTCCTAACGCACAGCTCTGTGTGCTTCTTTATTTGGTAGCCTTTCCGGCTCAGAGTAAAAGGTATTTCATTTGGGAAAGCAACACAATGCAACAGGTTTGCCTCCTGCTTTCCCTGCAAGGAGAGGGGCCGGACTCAGCCCATCCCTTTTAAACTTTAAATCACTATTAGGACTGCTGAAGGGAAAATTAGTGTGTAAAAATAAAATGTCCTCAGTGATGTGCACACCCATTTTTCTATGTGTTCTTTGTTTTAAAAAATTATACTTTAAGTTCTGGGATACATATGCAGAACGTGCAGGGTTGTTACATAGGTAGACATGTGCCATGGTGGTTTGCTGCACCCATCAACCCATCACCTGCATTAGGTATTTCTCCTAATGCTATCCCTACCCTAGCCCCTTACCCCCAACAGGCCCCAGTGTGTGATGTTCCCCTCCCTGTGTCCATATGTTCTTACTGTTCAACTCCCACTTATGAGTGAGAACATGTGGTGTTTGGTTTTTTGTTCCTATGTCAGTTTGCTGAGAATGATGGTTTCTAACTTCACCCATGTCCCCACAAAGAACATGAACTCATCCTTTTTCATGACTGCATAGTATTCCATGGTTTATATGTATCACATTTTCTTTATGCAGTCTATCATTGATGGGCATTTGGGTTGGTTCCAAGTCTTTGCTATTGTGAACAGTGTCACAATAAACATACATGTGCATGTGTCTACAGTAGAATGATTTATAATCATTTGGGCATATACCCAGTAATGGGATTGCTGGGTCAAATGGTATTTCTGGCTCTAGATCCTTGAGGAATTGCCACACTGTCTTCCACAATGGTTGAACTAATTTACACTCCCACCATCAGTGTAAAAGTGTTCCTATTTTTCCACATCCTCTCCAGCATGTATTGTTTCCTGACTTCCTTTTTTTTTTTTTTTTTTTTTGAGATGGAGTCTGGCTCTATTGCCCAGGCTGGAGTGCAATCTCGGCTCACTGCAGGCTCCACCTCCCAGGTTCATGCCACTTTCCTGTCTCAGCCTCCTGAGTAGCTGGGACTACAGGCGCCCGCCACCACGCCCGGCTAATTTTTTTTGTGTTTTTACTAGAGATGGGGTTTTGCCATGTTAACCAGGATGGTCTTGATCTACTGACCTCATGATCCACCTGCCTCGGCCTCCCAAAGTGCTGAGATTACAGGCATGAGCCACCATGCCTGGCCGTTTCCTGACTTTTTAATGATCGCCATTCTAACTGGTGTGAGATGGTATCTCACTGTGGTTTTGATTTACATTTCTCTAATGACCAGTGATGATGAGCTTTTTTTCATATGTTTGTTGGTCGCATAAATGTCTTCTTTTGAGAAGTGTCTATTCATATCCTTCGTCCACTTTTTGATGGGTTTTTTCTTTTCTTGTAAATTTGTTTGAGTTCTTTGTAGATTCTGGATATTAGCCCTTTGTCAGATGCATAGAGTGCAAAAATTTTCTCCCATTCTGTAGGTTGCCTGTTCACTCTGACAATAAATTTCTTTTGGTGTGCAGAAGCTTCTTTTGGTACTTAAAATATTTTTAGTACTTCATTGGCAAATCAGGAAAATCCTGATGAGAAGAAAATGTCCTTGCTCTGTTATTAACAATCTACATTTCCCTATACCTTTAAAATAGATTCACTGAGATCTGAGAATAAATTACTGTGAAACCAGCATTACTGTGTATGGGACCAGGAACTTGCACACTGTGTGATGACCACAGAGTTTTCAAGGAGGAATATAATGACAAACTTTAGTGAGATGGGTCTGTGGTCTTTATATTTTTTCTCATAACCAACATACGAGGGTTTTGAATAAGCTAATAGATTATACAATGGATTTGAAGGTACAAACACATTTTACATACGAAATGGCATGGGATGGGGACGACCTGATTACAATCCCAGGAAGCCAGTGCCAGAACTGCCAATCGGAATATATGGCCTGGGTCTTTCTGTTAAATCGGTAGATTCCTTGTCTATGAGGAAATGCTTTAATGTATTCATCAATGAATTACAACAAAGGAAAAAGACTGTGAGAAAGTAAAATCCTTAAGGCTCACCTAAATCTGACCAAAATGCACAGGTAGAACCAGTGTATGGGACACCACACGGGTGCTTTATCTCTCTACTTCCACACTGAAGCTTGGAATTATCTATGAACATAAGAACTAATCTGTATTCATGATAATTTGCTAAATTAATGTTACTTTGGCTTTACTACACATGTTCTAGCAAGTTGCAACATATATTGTTTTCCTATCGTATATCAAGTGTTTGGTGTGGAACATTATTTTATATCCCATGCTCGTTAATTCCCTAAGCACAACTCCCATTTTTCAACTGCTGCTATGAGAAAAGAAATTATTTGGTTTGAGAATCCTTTCCCTCTCCTGACCTTGTCACCCCAGGATGTGAACAACTTCAATAAGCAATACACAAGGGAAGTACTTTGTGTTTTGCCTGGAAAGCCACAGAAATCTTTGAATGCAACAGACAATCTTTCAAGGTAAAAGAGTTATGTCCCAAATTTTTCTTTTTGCTTGCCCAAATTTTTCCCCAGCTTTTCCTTTTCTCTCTCTCTTTTCTTTTTCCAGAAAAATATCAAAAAATTACACTAAAGCTTTATTCTCAGTATTATGCCCAAACCCACCTACAAACAATACATCAATATAAGACTAATTGTGCATAAAATTCAAATTCTATTGCACTGCCACATAAAAATGCAAAATGCTTCGGTGGTATAATGTCTAATGCTGAGCACAGTTCCATAAGATCTGCCCCAAGACAGCTCGTACAGACGCAATTATCTCTCACACACTCAAACTGCTTTCTTTCACAACGTTACTTTTATTATGCCAATGCATAAATCTAATTTTAATTGAAAAGTCCATCTAGAAGATGAAAACTGCGCTCGTGTCTTACTTTCACTAAGTGTAAGTGTAATTAAAGATACTAAAAATGTTTTTCGTTGGAGGAAGGATTTTAGCCACCAGGTCAAGAAACCACAAAGGGCATCGTGGAGCTGCGAAACTGACTTCGCGTTCATCTTCATTCTTAAGTGCTTCTGGTTAAGCCGAAGTGATAGAAGAATGAGCCAAAGTAGCAGCAGCTTTCAGCAGAGGGCAGCAGATGCTCTTCGCTTGGAAGACAGAGAAAGTCCTGGCAGAGCCTGAAGTGGTTCTGAATCCCCCAGGTTTGAAAGGTCAGTTTGTTAATCACAAAAAGGTTGAAGGTCCACAAGGTAGCAAGGACACAGATTGCATGGTTTCACAGACATATGGTCACCAGCACAAGAATTTTTGGCAGGCCTGTAAAGCAAGCCTTTACAAAAACTGTCTTCATTTTAAAAAAAAAAGAGTGATGCGATCTGGATGCCCAGAGTAGCTAAGGCCACCATCGGGAAAGTCACTTGCTAAGCTGCTGTTGTTTTTTTTTTTTCTCTTTACTTTCCTCTTTTACTGTTCTATGTTCAGGTAATGGTAGTTACAGCAGTTTTTCCATTTTTTTTTCAATAGGTCTATCGATATTTGTTACACTATAAATTTTTCATATGATAAAATTGATAATAATGGTATCTATATAACAATAACGAACATCTACAGGGTTCTTACTTGGTATCAGTTTAAGCTCTTTGTATAGTTTTATTTTAAATCTCACAGTGACCCTGAAATATTACTATTACCATTTCCCAAATGAGGAAACTGAGGCCGAGAGAGCAATTTATCCAGTCACACTTGGTATGCAGCAGCAGTAGCCCCGACTTGAACTGGGGTCTCTGAGATAGCAGAGTCTAGAACTGTACCCTCCAATACGGCAGCTGCAAGCCACAAGTGGTTGTATCAGTGTGTCCGTGCTGAGTGGAGGGGGACTGTGAAATACACGCTGGATTTTGAAGACTCTGTGTGTAATCAGAAAGGATCTCAATAATTTTTACATCGATTACATGTTAAAATTATAATATTTTGGATATATTAGGTTATATAAAATAAATTATTAAAATTAACTTCACCTTTAATGTGGCTATTAGAAAGCTTCCAATTACAGAATTGGTACACATTATATTTCTTTTTCTTTTTTTTCTTTTCTTTTTTTTTCGAGACAGAGTCTCGCTCTGTCTCCCAGGCTAGAGTGCAATGGTGCAATCTCGGCTCACTGCCACCTCCACCTCCTGAGTTTGAGCAATTCTCCTACCTCAGCCTCCCGAGGTACCTGGGACTACAGGCACACACCACCATGCCCACTTAATTTTTTTTTTTTTTTTGTATTTTCAGTAGAGATGGGGTTTCACCACGTTGGCCAGGCTGGTCTTGAACTCCTGACCTCAGATGATCCACCCGCCTTGGCCTCCCAAAGTGCTGGGATTACAGGTGTGAGCCACCGCGCCCAGTCGGTACACATTATATTTCCATTGGTCCTGTTGGCTTTAGATCCTTGATTCCCACACTATATGGCCCATTGTCCCAAGACACCTTCTTCCTCACCATTCTCAGGAAAATGAAAGGCGTTAAGAAATTCTGTAAAGTTTCTTGACCTGAACCTTGGTAGTTCCTCTCACTGAATTGATTTGTTTGATAGGAATTATGTCGGATGTAGGTATCATATGGAATGGAAGGAGGACAGAATTCAGGGATAAGATGGAATAAACCACTACTAGCATCACCTATCACTGTGTAGACAGGAACATCAGAGGAATCTGAATCTCCACTTTACATTGACATTTCCTGGACAGGGTTACCTTTCAACTTTAAGACTCCAACTTCTAGAATTTACATAGATTATTGGTCAGGATAGTAAATAATGGATTCAATGCATGGATATTTGAACAGCCTACAGTCATGGAAGGAAAATTTTCGTTTTGATTCATCTGTGTTAAAAAACCTTCAAGCTCTTCTTAGCAAGCACTGAGCCAGAGACAACACGTCTTTGGTTTACAGAAAAGGTTCCCCGTCTTTTTCCTTTATCAGCACATCTCTTTCATTTCAACAAAGATTCTCAACCAGGAAATGGTCACCATGGAAGGCAGTGAGGTGGAGGATAGGCTGTATAATTCCGATGACTATCCGGGGGGATTCTGGCAAGGTGCCTCCTGTCCACCTTTACGTTCAGTGCTTCAAGTCCTCACGTGAGTCTCTACCTTCTTCTGTTGATGCTTGCCATCAATGTCCCTGACAGCCTGGCTGAAGGTGCAGCGCAGAGGCTCAAAGAGGCCAGGGTTTTGCTGTCCAACATGTGCCACTCTTTTAGTCAGGCTTCTCCAGAGAGGCAGAGGCAACAGGATAGATCTTCAGTTTTATATATATATATATATGAGGGAGATTTCTTAGAGGAATTGGCTCATGTGATGATGGAGGTTGAGAAGTTCCAGGACAGCCCATCTACAAGCTGGAGACCCCTAGGATGCTGGTCATGTGGCTCAGTCCAAATCCCAAAACCTTGGAACCAGAGAAGCTGATAGTGTAATTCTCAGTCTGAGGCTGGAGGGGGTTGGGTGCTGATGAAAGTCCTTGAGTTCCAAGGCTGGGGGTCCCCGAGTCCTGATGTCCAAGGGCAGGAGGAGGAGAGTGTGTCCCAGCTCCAGGAAAGAGAAACTAATTTGCTTTTCTTCTGTTTTTCCTCTATATGGGCCCCCAGCAGCCTGAATGGGGCCCGTCCACATGCAGTGCTGATCTTCCCCCATCAGTTCACGTGGATTCGCACGCCAACCCCCTCTGGAAACACCCTCACAGACACACCCCAGAGTAACACTAGCAGCTCTCCAGCTAGTCCCTAATCCAGCCAAGTCGACACCTAAAATTAACCATCACAGTCACACATTTGGGTTCATAGGAAAGAACTTTAAAGCTCCTGATCTAGTTAACCTTGCTGGTCACCCATATATGAGAAAGGATGTGAGTCAAGGAGGAAGGAGACATGCTCTAGGACACTGACCACCCACACTCACTCCTAGTATGTTACCAAGTGTCAAATTCACACATCACACTCCATTGTAGAAAAAAAAGTCACTTCTTAATTTCCTCAATATCTGTTCTTACGTTCCGCTTAAGCCACCCTCTAATTTCTTCCCAGAGGGGATGCCTTACCACGTGTATGCTGGCTCTCTCAGTGTCTGCTGGTGTAACGAGCACCTTTGGTACCTCTTAGCCCCGGTCTCCATCTCGTTGCACCTCTTTTCCAAGGTGGTGACTGGGTCCTCATGGTGAGCAAGAGGAAGGGTCCCCAAGCTGTTTGGAGATCAGGGGCTGCCCTCTGCTCCTCACCAGCTGCTGCAGTAGTGGTCTCCCCGTCACCACCTGCTCTGGATAACTTCTTTGAAAAGGGAAAGTTCTCTCTTTGCTTAGGGCTGTGTAGCCTCTGAAGATCTGACTGCCATTCTCATTCGATTCCTGGGCACGCAGGTCTGCCCTGTAGGCTCTAATGGTAGGCTCCATTTGCTCAGTAGCCAGCACCAGGCCTGCCCCTTTCCAGCGACCTCCTTGCCCCTCCCCAGGCCCCTAACGGAGGATCTGGGAGCTGTGCCCAGGCGTTCTCTACCAGAAGCCACTGTGCTCCTGCCTGGCCACTGCTGCAGGCCCCAGCAGGAAGCAGAGTGACAAGCCCTCACCTCTCATCCTCCCCCTCACTCCATGAAGCCTTCTTGTCATGGACGCAGGTCTTCCCTCCACCCCACAGTCCATGTGAGCCTGAAAGAGAGGTTCTATTCCTCTTCTGTCTCTTATCTGACCAGAGCTTCCACTACCTCTTGCCCTCTCCTGGGATTGTACTAACTTTACGCTTCTGGGAAAGTTGATTTATGAGGAAGAGGAAGAGCAAGAAAGAATTTTGGAGAAACAAAAGAAATTGGAGAACTTGACAATTTTCTTGTTCCTTCTGAAATGAATTTTCAAGGTGACTTATTATTCTGTTTTAAACACTAAATTCTCAGAATGCTATGTACTTCTTGGTGCTGACAAACTTAAAAAGAATCAGACCTACATCAAACCTAGGCAGTTTAGAAATCATCTGTTCTCGTGGCTCATCTGCGTTGCTCACCTGTCTTGGCAAAAGCGTATCTGAGTTGGCAATGTCTCTTTTCTTTTCAGCTTTTTCTTAGGCTGTCTATTTCATGTACTAGAGCTATTTACAATAGATTGCATGAGACCCAGCTTGTTTCTAAGAAAAGACAATAGAAAAATGTGTATAAAATCGGAAAAATACAATAACGTACAGAGCCGTAGTTAACACTTGAGAGCCTAGGGGTGAGTCCACTAAGGGCACCTGCCAAGACCCTTAACAACAGAAGTCTGAGATATCCCCAAGCTGGGACTCCCATTACTTTCCCTATTCTGGCTCTCTGGTGTGCTTCCAACTATAATATCCTAGTTTTTCTGCCTCTCTTCAACCACGTTTTCCCTTAAAAGAGATGTGTATACAGACATAAGTATTGTAAGTGAATGTATAAATAACAGATACAAAAAGGATTTTATTGTAGTATTCTCCAGAAACACAAAAACATGGGTATATACACTTCCAGTGTCACACTATTCAGGAAGTCTCTTTAAATAGTATAAATATTATCCCCAGCTGTAAGCAAATATAGACCAGTAAGGGAGTGACAGACAGCTTTTTAAAAACTGATTTTTTTGAAAAGTATATCCAAATCAGACATTCGTTATTTTTTTGCAATGTCAACAGAGCTCTTGAATAAAATTATTAGATTACGCCCCTGCTTTTTAATCTGAAAGTCGTGTGGGTTTTGGTTTTGTCACAACGACCTTAGTGCTGTATATATTCTCTAAGTTTGGGCTGGAGCCACCCATTATTTTCCTAATGATTTAATGAAACAACACTGGTTTTGCAGATCAGCCAAAAATGGGTAAAAAGGAAAGAATGAAGAGAGAAGAAAACAGAAAACATGGTAAGAAAGCACCTTTCCTTGCACTGTGCTTTAATATTCAGTAAACATATGGTTATGGTTAAAAGAAATAAGAAATATGTATGTTTATATTGAACTGGCTAATTTAATGGTTGCTTTGACTTCTACTAAAGGGTCATCTAATATTTGATAATAAACGCAACACATTAATTTTTCACTTTTCTTTGAATTACAGGAAGGAGGTCTTACTATGAAAAGCCTCATTATGAAAGGCCTCAGTCTGGTCTCAAATCCGCAGAAATTATACTCTTTCCTCTTGACATCTTGTAATAAATAAAACTGTTAATATTTTGACTTTAGACAAATTTCTCTTTTGCTTTCAGCAGCTAACAGTTATAAAAAGAGACAGTGCTACATTAGTTACGGTAATTTACTTTGGGGACACCAGCAGAAACACATAAAATTCATTAGTGGCGCCAACAGCTATTTCTAATTCTAATAAAAAGGCTAAACTACAATTTATAAAACGAGTCTTAAAACTTTCCTGAAGACAGAAGAGTTGAGATGATCTTTGGAATAACTAAAGCAAGAATCCTACTGTACTTAAGCCAAAATGTTTGTTTTCACAACACTGTAACATAATGTGTTAACATTAAAATACTTTCTCATTGCCAAATGAATATAAACTGGGGAGATGCTCTCTCAGCTCATGCTCTTGGTCCATTAAGCCTGGGTTCCTGCCTCTGGCAGTGTTTCATGCTTCAGAGAAAGGCAACAACAAAAAAAACTTATAAGCAAAATTAGAATAAATCTACAGCTCTTATGATCAATCATGCAAGGTTAGCATTGGGAAAAAAACACATTTGCTTCTCTTTCCCATAGGAATTGTACGCCTCTGACTTTGAGACCTTGAGAAATATATTTTCATCCCATAGGAAACTCAAGGTTGCAGATGGACACACACATTCTACTAATATCATTTTTATTAAAACACTTTCGTCTGATAATTTATTAAAAAGTGTTCCCTAAAGGAATGATGCTGCTACTAAAAACATTTTCCTGAATTACCTTTAATCTAAAAAGTGCTTGAGAAGAAAGCTGGAAGATATGATGAGTTGAATTCCTACAGAAGTCTTGCCTTCTATTAATAGTGAACACAAAATATTTGGAAAATAAGACAATAGAAATAAATTTGAAATAAACAAGTTGGTCTGCACTGGCCTTTCTTAGAATACATTATGCCATTCAAGATTTCTTATTTAGAAATATCCTTCTCCAGGAAAAGTCCTATGCCCTTTTTAAAGTAGATGATTTTCAAGCTACTATAAAGACACATGCACACGTATGTTTATTGCGGCACTATTCACAATAGCAAAGACTTGGAACCAACCCAAATGTCCATCAATGATAGACTAGATTAAGAAAATGTGGCACATATACACCATGGAATACTATGCAGCCATAAAAAAGGATGAGTTCCTGTCCTTTGCAGGGACATGGATGAAGCTGGAAACCATCATTCTCAGCAAATTGTCACAAGGACAGAAAACCAAACAACGCAGGTTCTCACTGATAGGCGGGAGTTGAACAATGAGAACACTTGGACACAGGGCAGGGAACACCACACACCGGGGCCGGTTGGGGGGTGGAGACATGGGGGAGGGATAGCATTAGGAGAAATACCTAATGTAAATGACGGGCTGATGGGTGCAGCAAACCAACATGGCACATGTGTACCTATGTAACAAACCTGCACGTTGTGTACATTACCCTAGAACTTAAAGTATAATAAAAATCAATGAAAAAAAGTAGATAATTTCTCAATTATTTCTTCTGCATATAACATATCCTTGAGGGGTAAGCACAAAGGAGCAATGTGGCGGCTACGTAGAACCACTTCTTAACAGGGAGAGTAACATGTAACACTCGTGCTAAGATTTCCATGGGATCATGTGCACAAATTGCCAGCTCAGGGCTCAGCACACAAGTGTAAAATTTAAAAACGCCAGAACATATTTGCTCAGGCCTATTCATAGACCAGGCCTCCTTAGGTTTATTAATACCCCTCCCTTAGTCACAAAATTTCCTTACAAAGGGCCTGTGGAGTAGCTGTTGGAGGCCAAAGGTCTGGCCGCCACCTAACAAGACCCCACCCAAAGTCATCCAGTAGAAGAAGTAGGTTTCATTACAGTATAAAGTAAAATTAAAGGCTGATTAAAAGCAGCAGTTTACATCTGTACATCACCTGATCTAATTTCCTCATTCCTGATGAGGAAACTGGGCTGCAGAGAGGCTAAATGAATGCCTCAGAAGTTAAGATCACTCCTGTATATTCCTGGTGTGGTTCACTGTGTATTCCTTACCCTGCACACAGTGTCAGGACAGAGCAGGCTCCAACTCCTTACTGTTTGGTGCATGAATAAAAGGAGGTAACCGGCCTGTTGTGGCGTAACCAGCTTACTGGCTGTGCGGCTGTTAGGATTCTGATTTCCTGTGGCTTTTTACTCTCTACTAGACTTACCAAAGAAAGGATGGTTCTGGAAAGCATCAGTGTGGGGCAGAGTGAGTGCAGACAAAACTACCCCCCATGTATACACGAACAGGTGCCACTGACTGATGATGCTTCAAGTCCCTTTAGTGGGCACCAGTCCTTCCTCCAACCATTTAAGAAAAATAAAGGGAACACACTGATATTCTTTCCTTTCAACTGGGTGCTTGCGGACCTCAGAGTCCCAGGGCACATGTTGCCAAACTAAAAGAACACGGAGCATGTCTGGAGGATGCTGGCAAAACTGAAAAGCCAAACTCTGGCTGCATCCACTGATATTTACAGCGTTGCCAGCCTAGGCTCTGCTACTACCACTGTTGGGTCAGACTCGCAGACCCTGGCCAAATAATGGGTGAACAAATGCACTCAGACACAGATATCTAGTGAAAGAGCGGGCTAGGGGGCCAGGCACCTACAGACCCCAAGGAGGGTGCTGTAAAGAGTCAGCAGCCATGGCCCTGACAAGCTGGCGCTGCGGGCATTTATTCAGCACAAATTTAATGACAAAGGCTTTGAGTCAACACACTTGTGGATAATTAACATGGTCACCCTCCCCGCCACCCAGAGCAGTCGTGTGCGCAGATGATTAAAGGCCAGGTTCCGAGGCCTAAGGAAACTAACTTATCTAGATCAGTTTCTTTACATCCCCTTATCACCTAACCTAAGCTCTTAGGAGAATTCAGCTGCCTTCAGCCAAATTTTCTTTAGAAGCTTTGCAAACCCCTGGCCTTCCAAGGTTTGCATCTTTCTACAATTTTTCTCACCACGCTGACCAATCTCCTACACACCACAATATGCATTTTCTCAAGGCGTTCCACTGAAGGAGGTAGAGCATCGGAGAAAAGCCTAGGAAACAGAGGGCCCCGACAGCTTTTACAGTCATGCTAAGACCATCTTACCAATAACGAAATAGGATCTACCATTATGTGATCTAGTAAAGTTTATACTTTTTTGATAAATAATTCAGTCAAGTTTCAGTTTTCTGAATCAAAGGGCAACTAAAGTACATATTATTTTCTGAAAGAACTCTACCTACTTTACCAGAAAGAGAACACCATGGAATATGGTGCACATGTCACTGTGCCATGTGATGTATAGCCTTGGACGTTACATGCTACTTAAAATGGATTAAAAACAGTGTTTACTATAAAGAACAAGAGGAGTGTAAAGAGCGTCATCAAAGGCTTTCATAAAACCCATCACCAGACAGTCAGTTACGAACAATGAGAAGACCACTAAAGGTCTTTATTTTTGGTGGAGAGTTCTAGAAAAGATGGGTGGAACCCACACCAAAAGACGTGCTGCTCTTTGGGGAGAATGAGTGGTGTTCCATGTCTTTAGCTGTTGACATGTTTGATCCCCAATTTAGGGAGCAAATGGCCACATCTTTTGTGTGAACCCCATTGGTGCGGAGATGAGCCTACATGACTAGGATAACTCTTGGTGTATTTCTGCTACATTACCTTGCCCTTCATTCAGGAATGATACAAACTGGAGGTTTTCAATTAAAAACTTCGCTTAGGAATAAATTGTGTTTCATGGGTTTATGATGCTCTAAAACGTCTCTGAGAATTCACCCTTCCTTTTTTTTTTTTTGGCTTGTGGGTATTTGCTTTGTGGGCAGCTGCAAAATCAGTATTAGCCAAAACAAACTGATAATTAAACAAACAAACATGATGGTGTCATGTATCATGTCAGAGTCGTGTTGGAAAATGGAAGTATAAAATACTTCTAAGTATTGATTTATTGCGCTCCTTTTCTTATTCTATAGAAAAACTAGATTAAAAATCAATGTCATTTACATGATTTTAGTCCAATAAAGAGTGTAATAATTTGGCTGTTCAATTAATATGGTTTGAGGAAATATGAGTGTCTTAGTCTGTTCATTCTGCTGTAACAGGATACTATAGACTGGATGGCTTATAAGCCACAGAAATTTATTTCTCCAAGTCTGGAGGTTGCAAGGCCAAGATCAAGGTGATGGTGGAATCTGTGTCTGATGAGTGCTGTCTTCTTGCTGTGTCTTCACATGGCAGAAGGGATGAGAGGGATCTCTGAGGTCCCTTTTATAAGAACACTAATCTCATTCCTGAGGTCTCTACCCTAATGACCTAATCACTTCCCAAAAGCCCTATCTCTTAATACCATCACCTTGAGGGTTAGGATTTCACTATATACATTTTGGAGTGACACAAACTTTCAGTTCATAGCAGTGGGTAAACATTTAGTGCTTGAATATTTGCTAGTGAAAGGATTAAATTCCAACTAGCCAAGAAGGCCACAAGCCAGCCTTTGCAGAGAAAAAGAGAAATGGCACTTAGAAGAGGGGGTTTGACATCTCCAGAACTGGACTTGCTCTTAACTGCAGTACCATTCATTGTTAATTAATGCATTCACTCATTTATTCAACAGACAGAATTGCGCAGGGCTACATTTGGCCCTGTGGGGATGCAGAGGTGGGTGATAGGCAGGTCCTTGAGGCAGGAAGCTGATGAGAGTGTACCATGCGTGCAGATAACCAGAATGCTGGGCAGGCAATGAAGAGAACCATTCTCAAGACACACAGCTTTAACTGAGTAATTTATAGTTACGGGAAATATTCAATAAGTGATATCCTGTAAGCTGGAGCTGACATTATGGGCAGGCAAAAGAGTGCAGAAGGCAGACACAGAGCTGGAACACACTGGGCACTGAGGAAAACCAGCGCCGAGGAATGGCGTCTTTGCGGGGCATGGACTGGATCGAGAGACGATGGAAGAGGTGGGGAAGGCAGGCTCGGGATGCTCATGGCGTCTGGGGTTTGTTCAGGAAGCAGGACAGACTCTTCGAAGGTGTTTGCTCAAAGATGGGACCTGATCAGACTGGTGTTTCAGAAAAATGACTCCGATAGACATGAACAGGGTGATGTGGATCCAGGAGTTTAGGGCAACGCTCTCAGCCGGCAGAGTCTAACTGAGAAGCCAGGGAGGAGGTACTGACAGCGGTTAGGGGCAGTCAGGAGCGATTTCAGAAGCCGCACTGAAGGCCTCTCCCCTGCACCCCGGCAGCTGCTGCCCCAATCACCCCTCCCTCTCATCTAGCCTCTCCCAACCCAGGCTCCACATTCCATCAGTCACCGTTTAACACGCATCCACATTCAGCCCTTCTGCTTAAAACCTCCACTACTTGACCCGTGAAGTCAGATTATCCAATGGTCACAAAAGGCACCCTATACATGACTCTGCCAACCTCCCACCTCCCGTCTGGCCCCTCCCAGGCTGGCCCTGAACCACGGACGCTTTGTTAATGTTTTCCATCCTGGTGTTCTCACCCAACCATCCTCCGCACTCTCGCTCTGCCTGCCTCCTTCCCCACCCACCTAGCAAATGCCAATTTGATCTTCAGGAAGATGCTGCACATAAACTCGTGCTGAAGAATCCAGTTAATGTGAGTGGAGCAGACCTAAAATCTTGGGGCGACAGTGGTTACCTAGTGACCCACATCTCTGTGATTTGCTAATGCTGATAAAAGCTTTGTTGACAACCCCTTTCAAAGGCACTCTGCTTCCACTCTGTGACAATAGCGCCAGGTCCAAGTCTCCAGCTTAAGGGTTTGTGAAATGCTTTCAGGTTTTTCACTGAAGGAGTTCACAAGCTTTGGTGCACCCTGAGAGGAGCTGTGTCAATGAGCTCACATAGCGTTCATTGTGCTTAGTCACCCGTGGTATCATAATAACAGAAGCCTTTTCAATTTTCAATTTGATTGAATTTCACCCTGAAAAGGCATATATTTTTACTGCGTACTAGAGTAAGTTCCACTCTTCCTTGGGAAACTTGTAATGTAATATGAAAGCAGAGCCTTTAGGGTCTGAAAAATTGAGATCTGAAGGTCTGACAACACCTACCATCTACCCAAGGCACTGCTGGACACCCACCAATAACTCCCTTGTTTGAAAACACGGCCAATCAGTGCACTTCTCTGAGGCTCAGCTTCCTTGTAGAGCCGTAGATGAGATGTTTTTAAGTAACTGGCACTTGGGTCGCACACATGGTATGTCCCCAGTAAAGGGAAGTTACCTTTGACATAGTTTATACTATCATCATAAAAAAATTTCAGAATTGAAATTAATTAAATAAATCAAATTTATTTAATGAGTTTCCAAAAGCAGAGAGTATCTTAAATTTTCCTGTACATCCAAGAATTACATTGTTTTACAATGTCTTTTAAAGCCGTTTCAGAAGTACCAGTGTGTTGCCATTTACTAGAGTCAAATTCACACTTTCACAAATTCATCATCTGTAAGTTATGGTGCTCACTGACGACTCTCTCAGCAGGCACCCATGGTTCTCTCTTGTCATCATCATCATCATCATCAGTGAAGATGTTTGCTCCCTACCATATCAAGGGGCCTAGATTAGGCATTCGGAGAGAGAAGCAGTGATGAATCAAAAACAACATGTGGCTCTGTGCCAGCAAAGGGCTTGTAAAAGACCACACAGCGACAGTCAACCACTTGGAAGAGAACCACGTTACACAGCAACTTCGAGTGTCTAAACACAAAGATTGTTTTCTTCCAAAATGTTAGTCACAGATAAAATAGGATACAGACAAAAACAATCCTTTAAGGACTGTTTGCATACCCCAGAAGGCTGGGGCCACGCTTTCTAGGCAGGCTGCTCTTGTTACCCTCTTGGAACTTTGTGCTCCCAGCCACAGACATGGAAGAGGAAGAGAGGGTGGGAGCCAAGCAATGGTTCAGTGGGGGCGAGAACATCAGAATGACTCTGCCGTAGCAGACAGGAGAGCCCACCATGTGCCACGCATGAGCTAGTGCTTATTGAAAGCCTTCAACATTGTGGGATTCCACAGGTAGAATTTTTTTCTGAGAAATAGTTTCCTGGTGGTTGTAAAGGAAACAAATTCTTTATCAAGCATTTAACGTCTGCAAAGCACTAGAGTACCAGTAAGTTCTACAAGACCCGCAATACACTAGAGTACCAGTAAATCATACAAGACTCACAAGTAGCTCAGTCAGACAGGTAAGAGACAAGACAGGAGAAGAGTAGCCTTGCCACGTGTTTTAGGCAAAGTGCCAAGGGACAGGTGCAACAAATCCATGGCACAAATATCACAGGCCCTCAAAAGCAATGAGTGCAAATAGAAAATAAAATAATCTGGAAAAATAATTTCCTATGGCATGAAGGTATCTTATTTATTTAAAAATGTATCCATTATAATATGAGGATGACTTCAGGCTATGAGGAATTTATTGGACAGTTTTCATTCAATGGGGAGATAAAAATGCTTTTTGAAATGTCTTGCTATCTGTAGTTAGAGGAATATCCTCCTCTTCTTGCATTTCTATTTCATTTTCTATATGCAGTTGCTAGGGGTGCACACACACCCAGACAGACAAACACACACACACACACACAGAGTAATTCCTCAGGGGCTTTTTATCCATTGGGAATTTGCAATAGCTAAACACAGCCACTGAAATAAAAACATATCCTGACATGCATTCTTACCCAATTTATCCCATTTAGGACTGTAGAAAGTATCTGGGAAGAAAAACTAATAAAAAAAGTGTAAGTCGTTAACTATTTCTTGTTGAGTTCTTTTCCCCCCAGCTGTACATTAAAATGGTCTGTGCAAATTGATAGCTTCAGCATTCAAAGTGCATTAATATAAACCAAACCAAGACTGTACACCAATGTCAGAGAGTAGCTCCTGTTTCCAATTAAAAGAGACTTTCCAGTGGAACTGATGACTCATAGCTCAACATGGCAGAGAGGTCTTATTTATTTTTTTCAAATTTTCTTTTTAGTTTTAATGATAGTCATAGCGTCACACATTTTTGTTCATTAGCATAGATGGGGCCTAAGGTTACAAAAGCTGTGGTAAGAATCGTCCTTAATTGCATGGGTTCTTCTAGGATTTACTTGAGAAAAAAAACCCATAAATGGCAACCCAGGCAGACACAGGCATCTGTGAGCATCTTGTAAAATACCTGTAACTATAGTGTAAATGCCAAAACGTTATCTAGTCTTTTACTTAATATGACATTTGGGTGAAATTGCATCTTGATTCATTGGATCTTACCGTTTTACTTTAATGTGAAATTAGAAAAAAAAAAATAGTTTCCCTTTAGTTTTTAGTGACATTTTGAAATAATAGAAGTCAAAATAAATCCAGTTGTCTGAAAAATGTGGACCTTAGTTCTCTTTCCCATCTTGCAAGATGGCTGGTGAAAAAGTTGAGAAGCCAGATACTAAAGAGAAGAAACCCGAAGCCAAGAAGGCTGATGCTGGTGGCAAGGTGGAAAAGGGTAACCTCAAGGCTAAGAAGCCCAAGAAGGGGAAGCCCCATTGCAGCCTCAACCCTGTCCTTGTCAGAGGAATTGGCAGGTATTCCCGATCTGCCATGTATTCCAGAAAGGCCATGTACAAGAGGAAGTACTCAGCCGCTAAATCCAAGGTTGAAAAGAAAAAGAAGGAGAAGGTTCTTGCAACTCTTACAAAACCAGTTGGTGGTGACAAGCACGGCGGTACCCGGGTGGTTAAACTTCACAAAATACCTAGATATTAGCCTACTGAAGATGTGCCTCGAAAGCTGTTGAGCCACGGCAACAAACCCTTCAGTCAGCACGTGAGAAAACTGCGAGCCAGCATTACCCCCGGGACCATTCTGATCATCCTCACTGGACGCCACAGGGGCAAGAGGGTGGTTTTCTTGAAGCAGCTGGCTAGTGGCTTGTTACTTGTGACTGGACCTCTGGTCCTCAATCGAGTTCCTCTACGAAGAACACACCAGAAATTTGTCATTGCCACCTCAACCAAAATCGATATCAGCAATGTCAAAATCCCAAAACATCTTAATGATGCTTACTTCAAGAAGCAGCAGCTGCGGAAGCCCAGACACCAGGAAGGTGAGATCTTCGACACCGAAAAAGAGAAATACGAGATTACAGAGCAGCGCAAGATTGATCAGAAAGCTGTGGACTCACAAATTCTACCAAAAATCAAAGCTGTTCCTCAGCCCCAGGGCTACCTGCGATCTGTGTTTGCCCTGACGAATGGAATTTATCCTCACAAATTGGTGTTCTAAATGTCTTAAGAACCTCATTAAATAGCTAAGTATAAAAAAAAAGAAAAGAAAAAAAAGAAAAATGTATCTGTTTCTAAATATTCTATAAACCACTGGAAACTGTATTAGTCCATTATCACGCTGCTAATAAAGACATGCCCAAGACTGGATAATTTATAAAGGAAAGAGATTCAATTGATTCAAGGCTCCACAGCACTGGGGAGGCCCCAGGAAACTTGCAATCATGGCAGAAGGGGAAGCAAACATGTCCTTCTTCACATGGAGGCAGCAAGGAGAAGTACAGAGCAAAAGAGGGATACCCCTTATAAAACTAAATCTCGTGAGAACTCACTCACTATCATGAGAATAGCATGGAGGTAAACACTCCCATGATTCAGTTACCTCCCATGACACATGGGGATAATGGGAACTACAATTCAAGATGAGATTTGGGTGGGGACACAGTCAAACCATATCAGAAGCTTTTCAGACCATTGTCTCTCTCTGTAAGACCTATGGTTATTTAATTAAGTTTCTATTCCAGGCTTTGCTGTACAAACAATACTGTATTCATTTGGTGCAATAAAAATTAAAACAGAAATACTTGTCCTGGAAAACATAAAGGTATGAAATACACTTCAGAAAAAAATGCATGCGTACTTGTGTGTATGTGTGACTGCACACACACACATACACTCCCAAACGTGATAATTTAGTTGGTTTTCTTTGTTTTCTGATTGCCAAATAAATTTCTCTACTAAATACATTGCAAGTCTGCAATCATGGTTCCAGTTTATCATACTGTGTTTTTACATTCCTTCCAATTGAGGATGTTATGCCTAAAAATACAATGTTCCAAAGAGTGTACTTCAATTCATACTATATTCCCCTTAGCAACACTGAATCCTTAAGACATCTGTTAAAAGTCAGGTGCATTCAGTTAACAGCTTAATAGGGTTGGGATCTGTAGAAATTTATCAAACAAGTTAACATTATTGACTTTTAAACAGACACTGTAGACAGTTGCAAAGAATATCATGAGGATTTTGTAAAAGCCATATCATACTGTGGATATTAAATATTCCTGGTGGAATAAGATAGCATGGCACAGTTAAAAGAATCTGAGATACTGCAAGGCCAGGAGCACTGCTCTCCTCTGCTGCCCATGAATCTTCTAAAGAAAGAAAAGTGCTTTCTTGCCACTTCAGAGTTGTTTTTGGTTTCCTGAAACTGCCATAATTTAATTAAAGTGCTCAGTGTCCTGCCTGTGTGACCCCATCCAGTTGACAGAATCATTCCACTCGATTTTTCTAACAGGGGACTAAGATGCAGGTGCCAGGCAGCTGTTCATACAGCATGAGAATGGGAGGGGCCTCTGTCCAAATTGTCTTCTGTCAAATGAATTAAAATGATTATGGGCTAACGCTGGGTGCTAAAAATGTGTCTATGTGTGTACGTCGCATGAGGAGGGGGCTTACACCAAATGGAAAACTTAAACACACACACACACACACACACACAGATCCCCCACCCCCTAAAACCCCAGGAATTTTTGGGACTCCTAAGACTGTGAGTCATCGTTACTGATGGGAATGGGTTCTGTCCTGTAGGTGAGTCAGATTGGAGAAACGGATGCCTGTGGCAAGGCAGTGTTGTCAGAGACAGAAAGCACATCCCCTCATCTGCCTATAACCACAAGATCTGGGTGAGCTGAATAAAAAGAACAGCAGACACTCCTGGTGAGCTTCCCCGCAGATGGGCTCAGTCCCCGTGAAGGCCTGCAGCAGGGCAGTGGGAAGACCTTCTCAGGCTGAGTGGGACCTTTCCATAGGCAGACAGTGCTCTGAGCTTCCTGTATACAGTGGAATGGGTTCAGCACTGACCTGCAGCAACTCATTTAATCCCAAGTATCCCCATCTTACAGACAAGTGCGTTCTTAGAAAAGTTAAGCAACTTGCCACAGGTCACACAGCTAGTAAGCACTAGGGTATTTCCAAAGCCTAACTGGTCAATAGCACTCTTAATTTCTACTCAACTCACCCCAAGAACAGGCACGAGGACTCAGGGAGAGCTGGGGATCATCTGGACAGAAGGATGGAAGAAGCTGAGGCGGGCTCGCCATCCTCTGGGGCTGGTCTTCCCAGGAGAGAAGAGCCGTGGAATTTACCTGGCGATGCTCTGTCTTGGGCCTCATCAATTTTGAATTTGTTCATCATAGGCTGCCCTCCTTATTAGTATGCTTCAAGCAGGTCATAAGAACTCAAAAAAGTCAAACCAATCAACAAATGTGAGTACTTTCCCTTTTAAAATATTGTTTCACAATTGAGAGAAAGGAAGAGAAGAGTTAAGGATCTGCTGAGTGGCTGGCGTTATCCTCGGAACTTCTCTATGTCTTCTCCCTAGAGCAAGCTGTGGGCTGTGCATAGCATCCCTGTTCTTGCCCCGAAGAACCTGAGGCCAGGAGAGTGATGCTGAGGTGGGCAGATGGTGAGGCTGATGCTCCTTCCTCACAGCCATAATTAAAACGGGGGACTTAGGAGCTGGCAGAATCCTTGGGAATCATTTTGTCTGACCTCCTTATTGGAGACACCATGGCCAGTGATAGTTGATAATTTACCAAACCCAAAATTCCTTAGTGGTGAAGTAGAAAAAAGAGAGTAGATTTCTGGTTTCTAATCCAGATCTCTTTTTCTCTGTATGCTGTAAATAAGGTGCAAACAAACAAAAAACATCAACCAGAAAAATTTAAAAGCCAAAGAGAACTCATTTTGGAATATAGTAGAATCGCTTCTCTCCATAACTGACTATAATCAAAGAACAGGTAGATTTCTGTTCAAATGAATACTGTTAGAACATCTGGTCTTATAAAATAAGCCTATTTACATGTGCTGACAGATGGCCTACAGTGAAAATGCTTTGTTAGTCTGATTACAACAAATCCTAATAAACCCGAATCCTCTCTCAGGTGCCTTCCTCAGCCCCCATTCATGCGAGAGGCAATCTCTATTACAAGGACATTGGTGTGTAGGCATTTGTCAATAATTTGCCGTACAACTCTATTTGAGCATCATCAAACGTACTGCATTGAAAGAATCCCAGGTTTTATGCAAAGCTATCTTCATTTGGTTTTATTTTCCTGCTTTTTTTTCCTGGAGGAGGGGCCCGCTGGAAGGAGGCTGACAGCTGCAGAGGCAGAGGCTCGGTGAAAAGTGGAGAGCTCCAAAGTCCCAGGTAGGTGAAGAGCCTGGGGGCTGTTGAATTGGTGGGGGATTAATGATCAAGGAAATCTCAAAACTTTAAGTAACGAACGCACTTTCCTGGACAATCCTGAAAGAGCTCTAATTAAAAATAAAGTAAATATGTCCATGCCTTTTTGATATTTCATCAAATTTTTGCAGGAGGGGAAGTGCTTGCAAGAGCCCACCAAGGGCTGAATGTGAAGACAGGTGCCCCTTCATCCACACACGCCCCAGGGCTGTGTCCTCAGCCCTGGCACCCTGCAGCCTCCTTTAGTCGTCTCCATCCTGGTGTCCCTGAAACATGAGTCTCCCATCTTGACTGCTCCCAGGCACTATGGGCAGGCCATTGTGCTGACGGCTGCAGAGCTAGAGACAAGGCCACCCTGAGGAGGCGCTATGCTGGGGATGCGATGTGCTGGGCACATGACAGCACTCACTATGTCAGCACAGGACAGCCTGGGGCAGCCGCAGGTCCACTGCCCCTGCTCTATCTGCAGCTCTGTGCAGGATGTGCATCTTTGTCGCCTAGCCCTGATTTGTGGGCAGGAGGCTGAGAGAAGGGGCTGGCAGGGGTCAGTGGGCAGGAGGAGCGGGCAAGGCTCTCCCTGTCACCTCTCACAAGGGGGCTGTCCATTCTGAAGACACTGGGCCGGACCTCTGTGGATGGAATCCCGTGTCCTTCGGGCTACTGCTGCAGCTGCTGGTGAACAGTCATGGCATGGGGGCTGCTGTGAGTGAAAGCAGGGAGCATGGTCCTCAGTGCACACGTGGGAGTGCCCATTTGATACAGAGTTCCCCTGACTTAAATATTTGCAATGAAAGAGCCACTTGCCCCTGCTTTGGAGTGCCCATGGGAAGGATGGAAATGCCAAAGAGCAAACACACAAAGCTACGGTGGGAGGCTGAGGCAGGACGATCGCTTGAGGCAGGAGTTCAAAACCAGCCAGGGAAACAGAGCCAGACCCTGTCTCTATGTACATATAAAAAAAATACAAAGTCGAGATTAAACAGGACGCCCAACACAAACACAGGCATAAAAGCCTGCGGTCCACACGGGATGTTTACAGGCTGTTTCAGAGCTTCAATCCGACACACAGAAAGGCAGGAGGAGGGATGACGGGCCGTACATCAACAGCCGTAAGCACACTGGAGAACTGTCTGAGCGCTCATGTCCGTTCATGTTCATTTTAGATGAAGTTTTGCAGAAAAAGAACTCCTGTTACCAAAAGTGTCATGCCATCACATAAAATGCCTCATCAGAATTTATCAGCCACTGCAGCGCTGAGAGGCTGATGGAGCATGACCTATAAAAGGCTTGAAATGAAGCTTAAAGTAAACCTCTGTTGGTGGAAGAGGTAAGATGCTTTTATAAACTGCTAAATCATGCTGAAATTGGAAGTGTGTCTACTGAGGATCTGTGGTTTTTCTAAGGTATTCATGCATGTAGCAAATGTTTCTGAGGGTCCCTTCACCTTGGTGACACCATGCTTCTGCACCGCCACTTAAATGTACTAGGTGTGACTTGGGAGCCCATTAACGCCTGGCAGGCAAGGAGGTTACATCATGGGAATCCATTTCATTACCATAAATAAATGTCACATGGCTGCCATACATTTTCTCTGATTAAACTGTCAAGAACAAAATCGTGTAAGAAGAAAAACTTTTTATTCCTGTGGCAGGAAAAAAAAAAAAGGAGGGAAAGAAAAAGTAATGAAAATATCTACACAATTTAATGTCTCTGGGCCTCTAACTTCTTACCTAGAATAAAAGAACAAAGCCCAGCTTACTGCCCCCTTGGAGACTGCAGCATGACCTGTCTTTCGTGTTTCTACAGAACAAGGTAGCCTTTTCTCCTCTGCATTCCCAGACCTGTTGTCAATTCTAAAGAACTGCTTAAAAGCGCCTCTTTAGGTAGTAGAGCTTATCTTGGGATGAAACTGAAAAATGGACTCATTTGCCTTTTGTCCTTAAAAAAAAAAATTTACAGGTTTGTAAAAAGTTAAGTTCTTTCTATTGGCCCCAGTTCTGTTTAGGACACAGTTTTTCTACTTCCCTTATTTGAGAGCAAATAGCTGTTGACCTAGAGGCAAAATCTGGGTGTGGTCCCAGAGGGGAGGTGGCCCAATTCAAGGTGACTGATCCCAAGTGTGACTAGGGCAAAGGACTTGATCCCAGGTTTCCTGTCAAAATAGCTAGAGGTAGAGTTGGCTTTCCATACTTTAAACTTTTTTCTTTTGTGCTTGCTTTTATTTTTCTATCCCCTTATTGGGCCAAGGTATTCTCTTTCAGTCCAAGGGCAAACAATGCCTACCACATCACAGATAATAACCACAAAACCTTATCTTTGTACAGAGTCTTGCAGTCTGCACTAATATTCACCCCTGATATACATATCAGTATATATATACATATATATATATATACTTTTTTTGGAGACTGAGTCTTGCTCTGTCGCCCAGGCTGGAGTGCAGTGGCACGCTCTCAGCTCACTGCAACCTCCACCTACAGGGTTCAAGCCATTCATGCCTCGGCCTCCTGAGTAGCTGGGACTACAGGCACATGCCACCATACCAGGCTACTGTGTTTCAGTAGAGATGGGGTTTCATCATGTTGCCCAGGGTGGTCTCGAACTCCTCACCTTGGGCAATCTTCCTGCATCGGCCTCCCAAAGTGCTAGCATTACAGATGTGAGCCACCGTGCCGGGCCACACTGCTGATTTTCTTAAACAATCTTATCCATCTAGGAAGGCATTATTTATCCCTGATTTACAAATGAGACAGAGGCTCAGAGAATGACTTGGCAGAGTTCACATGCCAGGAAGTCCTATAGCTGGGACTAGAAATCCCTAGTAAGATGGTTTCGCTGTGTCCCCACTCAAATCTCATCTTGAATTATAGTTCCCACAATCCCCATGTGTTGTGGGAAGAACCCGGTGGGAGGTAATTTAACCACGGAGGCAGTTACCCTCATGCTATTTTCGTAATAGTGAGTGAGTTCTCACGAGATCTGATTTTTTTTTTTTTTTTTTTTAGACAGAGTCTTGCTCTTTTGGCCAGGCTGGAGTACAGTGGCATGATCTCAGCTCACTGCAACCTCTGCCTCCCAGGCTCAGGCAATTCTCCTGCCTCAGCCTCTTCAGTAGCTGGGATTACAGGCATGTGCCACCACGCCCAGCTAATTTTTGCATTTTTAGTAGAGACAGGATTTCACCATGTTGGCCAGGCTGGTCTCGAACTCCTGACCTCAGGTAATCTGTCTGCCCCAGCCTCCCAAAGTGCTGGGATTACAGGCGTGAACCACCATGCCCAGCCGATCTGATGGTTTTATAAGGGGCTCTTCCCCCTTTTGCTCGGCACTTCTCCTTGCGGCCACCATGTGAAGAAGGATGTGTTTGCTTTCCCTTCCGCCATGAGTGTAAGTTTCCTGCGGCCTCCCCAGCCTGCGGAACTTTGAGTCAATTAAAACTCTTTCCTTTTTAAATTAGCCAGTCTCAGGTACGACTTTATTAGCAGTGTGAGAACAGACTAATACACCTAGTCTCCAAGTAGACTATGCTGCAGTCAAATGACCACTGGGGATCAAGTCAAATGACCATACAGGATCGAGTACATTCACATCTTGAAAAGCAAGTCTTAGTGCAACGTGAGCACGCTCTGTTTTCTGGCTTCATCTTTCCCCATGGAGGGTCACTCGGTAGCAGAACCACTCCTTGCCTCGCCTGTACTCCTCACTCCCTCTTCCCCAGGAAAGGAAAAAGGAGTGTTTGAAATTTGGGAGCTGAGCCTGGCTATAATGCTCAGCCCTGGCCTTCCCGCCTCCTCAGCCCTGTTTGCCTGCACTGTACGCTGCCTGGACTGCACCTCCAGGAAATATGTTTGCTAGAGACAGAGTCAGCCCCCACCCAGCCCCATGGAGAGGGAGGTCTCAGGTGTCTGCCCTGCACAGGATTAGAGTGAGATTCAGCCTCGGCCAATCCTTTGTGTATCTTTGCCACATTCTCCATTATTAGTCTTTTTAGTCACAATCAACTCTGTCTCAGTTGGTTCAGAACTCAGGCGAGCAGGAGGGGCTATTTATTGGATTCCCTCATCCTGTAACACAAAGCAGTTGATATTTTTGCACAAGGTGCAATGCCTACCACCCCATCAAATTCTGCTCTGCGGGGGACTGCTGACTGTGCTACTCAGAAAACCATGAGGCTGCTTCTAGTAAAATTCTTTCCCAGATGACTAGGGGCTCCAGAGAGATTTCATTCAAAACTGTTGGCAAGTCCCCAGGGGACCTGAGTCCTTAGAGAACCAGAGCTCTTTTAATGTCTCCTGGGGACTGCAGTGGTCTTGTGCTTAGGCTAACCAGCGCTGTATATATTTTATTCTTCTTTTGTACTTTTTGTTTATTTCCAACCACTTAATCCTTTTTCCATTAAAATTATGCAAAAGCCTCACTTTCCTCATTCATATGAAAATACTTTTTGTTCTCTTCTACGCTCATTTTTCTGGTTGTAGTAGTTTTACTCCTAAAATCAGCGAGACTTGTTTCACATAATGAAAGAAGCCATTCTACATCTTAAAAACTTGCTTTCCATTAGCTTCTAAAACATACATGGATAAAGCGAAAATTCCAGAACTTTATGAAGCATTTTAGTTTTATGTGCTCTGGAAAGGCACTCACTGGGGTAGTCTTGGGGCACATACGGGCATCTGAGCAGCTACTTATGCTTAGCTATGTCACACAGACAGATGTGATAATTAGTGCCAATCAGTCTCAACTGGTACGAAACAAGAGACGAGATATGGGATACAAAATGTTGGCCCACATAATAGGTTATCTTTTCAGTTTGAGAATAAAGAGGGTGTATAGCCCACTGGGACTCTGGCAGCAATGGTCGACTTCATATTTTTTGACCAGGCTTGAGTTGACAAACTCAGCCATGGCCTTTACCACTGAGGTTTCTTTCAGGAAAGGAAAGACACCAAGGGAAGGGAAACTATTCAGGCTCGTGGAACCAACAGCAACAGCCACATCCTCCCCAGAACTAACACAGAGTTGCTGTATTTTATGCAGTTTTCTCAGGTTAGCATGATCAACTGGAGGAAAAAAGCTAACAATTATATTTCTGAGGGATGGAAATAAAGTTTAAAGGGTGGTATGCTGAATAAATTAACTTTATAGGAAGGGTATGTCCAGTGATTTTTCGAAGCCCTGTGCTCAGCGAGAAGGCTGAAAAGCCGGCTCCCTGCAGGATTAAAGCCACCTTTGCGAAAGTATAACTGAGAAAATTATCATAGTGAAAGAGATCTGACCAAACCAACTCCATCTTCCTTCTCATCTGCAAGCTGTCCTTGTTCATTCCTGGTCATAGGACAAACTGACTTTGGGAGAAACTTAGTTGATAATATAAATTTGAAACAAAGACAGTAACAGTCCTTTTCCAAAACAAACCCTGTTTCCTGCCTAGGGACTAGACTGCTTTTGCAGGACTAATAAATTAGCTACAAGATTAGAAATGATGGTTTAGGAGTCATGCAGCTGGAGGCTGCAAAATTCTCAACCTTCTGAAATTGCTCCTGGGTATAACATCACTATTGTAAAACCTAAAATCAGTGCTTGAGAGATTTTGCTGACCCTGCGTTCATTGGATCAGTGGGGACCACCCAGATGGATAAACTGGCTCATCTGGTCAGAAACTGACTCAACACAAGAGGGCAGCTTTGATTTCATTTCTCCCTGTGATTTCATTTCTAACCTAACCAATCAGCACTCCCCACTTTCCAACTCCTTACCCACCAAATTATCCTTAAAAGTCCCATCCCCGAGTTTTCTGGGAGACTGATAGAGTAATAATAAAACTCCGGTCTCCTGTACAGCCAGCTCCGTGTGAATTAAACTCTTTCTCTATTGCGATTCCCCAGTCTTGATAAATCGGCTCTGTCTAGGCAATGGGCAAGGAGAACCCATTGGGCAGTATAGGATGAGGACCCTTTTAAGCAGCCACTCAAACTCTTCATCTGATATTTTGCAACATATTCAGAATACTTTCACAGCCCCAGGCAGAAAGGAGTATAACAAAGGCAAAGTGCCCTGTGGCGCTTAAAGTTCCTGTGCCATATGCCATCCTGATGGGCTGGGTAGTACCATTCCTGCAAATTCCCTTGCAGACAATATTACAAGGCAGGTGTCTGCACCTACTAATGAACCAAGCTCATTACCAGACACTTCCCAACAATGCTGAAGTTTCTGTTGGTGTAAAGAGTTTACATACTTCTTTTCCCCTCCAGTGTGGGGAAGCAATTCTCTAAGAAAGAAGTTTAATTTATGAATGTCTGGCTGCCACAAAATAATAAGAATTTTCCCCCCACTACTGTAGATTAAATTATCTCATGAAATGGATTAGAAAGAAAAGGGTTTGTCTTAGTTAAAATAATAAAGAAAAAAATCTTTCCAAGCTGATTTGAAAGCCTACCTGGAAGTCATTTAACTGTCTGTTCCTTTTGGTTTAGTATTTCCATCTATCAGGGAATTAGTTTTGTCCATAAATGTAATCAATATGGAATATAAAGTCATCAAATTAAAAAACAGATTTAGAGTTTTCATGATAAAGTATACCTTTAACTTGAGTTAATACAAATGTAAATTAGATACAGATATTTGATGCCTTGCTTATTGCATTTCTTCGGTATGTGACAGAAAAATGATCGCAGTGTTTGTTTATTTTAATAAAAAATTTGTATCTTTCTAGAATCATTGTGATGTTTATGGAATGTAATAGAGAATTTCTGATGTGTACAAGAACACAATATCCTCTTTCATTCTGGAAATCAAAAGGAAGATCTAAGGAGTCTCAGCTGAGTTACTAGTCACTCACTTTTAAAAAAAGACAAAAAATAAGGTGTCAGGTGTAAAAAGGAGAGGTCTGAGAAGTCAGTGGAGGTATACATGTACTACGTACCCATAAAAATTTTAAAAACAACAACAACAACAACAACAACAACAAGTCAGTGGAGGAATTGAGGGAAGTTGGGAAAAAAAAAGCCAAAATAAGAATTTCAGGTGAGAAGAGAGGCAGAGTCAAGGATAGAAGGAACTCCCTACTATGATGTAAATGTGGTAGGTTAATCAGAAAATTGGTGCATGTTTCATTATTTTTAACAACATTTAAATATACACTTATACAGCAATATTTTAATGGAAGATCAAAACCTGTTTTTTTTTTTAAAGCATAGATCCACTTCTTGGGGTGTCCAGTCATCATTCTTTTTAATCAGCTTTTCTAGTTTCTGGTTTCAATTTCTTTAAAATAAAACTAGAACATAAGGACAGGAACAATGCAATCTGAAGTCAGAATTGGTTTTGAGTTTTAGATTCTTTCATTTTTGTAGTAATTCTGCATGCAAATAGCTCAACAATAGTTTTCTAATAAACCTGCTTTATTAAATCTTTGCAAATCCCTCAACTTAGGTTTTTGTAGAAACACTTCTTTTTTCATTGATGGTTCCCTGGCTTACTTGATTTAATTAAATTAAGAAATTCCATATTAAGCACAACTAGCAAAAACAGGTCTGCAAAGGAACACAACTGACTTGTTAAAACACACAATTAAACCGGAGGGAGCAGAAACACTGAAGACCTCTAGTCTCAAATATTTACATGCCATGGACATCAGTAGGGATATATTTCAGAGGAACGGAAGGATGTTGGTTAACTTGTGAGCCTCTTCTGTATACATTGCTAGGAGAACATTTTTTATGCTATTAAATTTAGATAACTCAAATTCAATAGTGTTTACTCTTGGAAAAATAATATATTCTAAATAGACATCTTTAACCAAACAGTTAAATTCATTTAAACATAGGCCAGTGAACAGATATTAAAAAGTGCATATTGCAATCTACTTTATTTAGGTATTCCAAAGATGTCATACAATTATCTCTTAATTTAGGGGATAATTAAGAACTGATTCAGTTCTTAAATTTGGCTAATGCATTACATAGAGAGGGACATCAGTGTCATCTCGAAAATTATGTGAATCTTGAGTTTTATACCATCCATTCTCATTAGAGTAATCTCTCTCCTGACCCGCTTTTTACTATTAAAACTAGTAAAAAAATTTACAAAAAAAACTTTCATATTAGGAATAATAATAACAACAATGACATCTACAAAATTACTTCCATGGCATAAAGTACTTTCTCCAGTATTATTTTTTTAAATTAGCATTGATTGAATGTCTGTTATATGCCAGTTTGATATGTGAATTTTTCTTAGCCTGTCTTAAGATATCCTGGAGGGGGCGGGGGGGGGGGGGCACGGTTCATCCATACCAGAGGAGAAGGTGCAAAACTATTAACTTCAGTAGCTGCTTCTTGTGACAACCGGTAGGGTCCTGCAGGAAGGAGAATCTTTCCTCCAAGGTGGCTCACCTCCAATCTTAAGAGGGAAAAAGCAGAGCCTTTCTGAGAGGGGTTCTAACTCTTGGCTGTGAGCAATGAGGGATGCTTGGAGTCAGGTAATTAGGAGGCTTAAAATTTGTAAAACCCAAATTCCCTGACCCCAACTAACCGGATTGTTGTGTGCAAAGTCAGGGCTTCACTCAGGTTAGGGCATTTATCTACAGATTGATAATCCATAAAAATGGTATCTGGATCACGCTAGGAAATGCATGTCTGTTTTGAAAGATACTACTCATCTTGCTGTTATTGCATGTGAGACAGTTGCATATTAGTTAAGGGTAGTCTTTGAAGGTTTATAAATGGAAATAAGGTGCATTTGGATTCTGTCTGTCCTCCCTGAAGAGGTGGTAGATGCACGGATTTCACCTGCCTGGCATGTCTTCCGGCAGTGACATCTTTCCCTGCCCTTAGTTCATTTGATTCAAGTGGGCTTGCCTCATCTCCCAGGTCCACCCTTGCCTCCATCTCCTGGGTGCCTGACCTAGGCGCTGCCATTCTGATCTCTCATGTCTTCATGGCGTCTGTTGGCTTGGACATATGGTTTTGGCTAAGCCGGGAGAATATAGATGGGGAACTACCTGTGCTCATCTCCGCTACCACCTGGGGAGAGAGTCTATTTGAGAGCAGTAAACATGGCATGAGAGCCGAGTAAGGGAAGACAGACAGCTTCAGGACGTCATTTGAGGACATAGACCCAGGCAGGCCAACAGCCGGGGCTGCCCAAAATGACTCAGGTGCACAAATAATTCTGTTTTTTGTTAAAGCTAACTTTAGTTGGATTCTATTACAATGGATATCATCCTGACTAATAAAACCAGACGGGAAGCAGAAGTAGGGGTAAGACCTAGAATCTGTCCTTGCCAACCTGCATCTCATTTATCCTTATAGCCAACCCATGAGTGAGTAGAATTGGTTAGATTTTGTTTCTGTGACATTATATCGATAAGGAAAAAAAATTCAAGGTGGGAAGCAAATGGTCCAATAATAGATGGTTAATATTTGGCAGAACAGTGACTAAAACCCAGGTATTCTGACTTTACTTTCTACTATAAATGTGCAAACTATATAATTGATGATGCTTTAAAATCTTACGGAATAATCTCAGCACAAATTTCCTCAATAAATAGCAAAAAAAAAAAAAAAAAAAAAGGTAATGAATTACTGAAACATACTAACCGATATTTGGGGATGTAGATGCTTAAGTTAAACCACAGATACCATTCAACTTGTCAACCATGATCTGAAACGCACTTGACAAAGGTATGTTCAGGCAAACTCATGGAATTCAGTTCGAATTACTGGTCTCATTTAATCATTGGGATAAATGACAACATTACTGCATTTCCAAATTCCTGAAAATCACTGTAGTCATTATAGCAATCATTTCAAAACATTCAACTTAAAAGTTTATAAAATGAAACTTCTTATTAAAAATTTTTATAGAGCATAATCCTATAAAGCAGTTTGACTGATTTGGTTTTATTCCCATTCAACTATTTTGTAGTTTCATTCAATTTATATTACGTTAGATGGATGTTAATGTCCTATTTATATGTGCATTTGGCAATGTTGCCTAATTAAAACTTCCCTTAATTCATCAATGAAATCACACTAAAGTGTCCATCACTTTGTATTGCATGGACATGGGGTTTGAGGGCAGACGAATGGCACTGTGCCCTCTTCAAAGTCATTATACAGATGAAATCATGCCAATATGTCCAGTAGGAACACTCTTGAAAAGGGAAATAAGTTAGAAAAGGGCGCTGTCTCAGCCATGCCGGTGCAGGTGGTGGAGGAGGTGGAGTATCAGTGACAGGGGTCGCCGCGTGTGCATGGGTGGCGGAGGAGGTGGAGGACAGTGAAAATGGAGGGCATGGTGGCGGAGGGGTATCAGTGACAGGGTCGCCGGTGCCGGTGGTGGAGGAGGGAGGACAGTGGACAGGGGGTCAGCCCAGTGCATGTGGGTATGGAGGGAGATTAGAAGAAATGGAAGGGTGGATGGAGGGACAGGGCCAGTATGGTGGTGGAGGGACAGGAATGGAGTGGTGGGGTGGAATCAGCATCAGGGACCGCCGCGCACGGGCGGCGATGATGCGGATCAATCAGCGACGGTATCCATCTGCGCGCACGGGCGACGATGATGCGGATGACCCAGCGATCAGCACCGGTGATACCAACGATTTGATGATGGAGACCAGCAACGCCCAGCACGGCGGCGTGATGCGATGACCCAGCGATTGCGCACTGTGCGCACGGGCGGCTAAGATGATGCGATGAGCGACGCGAACGCCGTGCGCACGTGGCAGGATGATAAGAACGAGCGACAGCATCCAGACAGCACGGCGGCGGATGATGCGATGACCGTTAACAGCGGCAATCGCGATAATGGCGAAGTGATGATGTTATTATTCAAAGACTATAAACGCGATGCCACGGGCGCATGATGATGCTGGCAGCTCAATCCAGGCAACATAACTGGCGCACGGGCGCATGATGATGCGATACACCAGCGATCGAGACCGCGCGCACGCAAGGCTAAGATTAATCCAGCTAACCATAATCGAATCACGTACTGGCAGAGGAGGTGACATCAGTGACAGGTCACCAGCAGGCACGATTTACGGATGAGGTGGATCCATCATGACAGGGCCCGGCGCAGCACGGCGGAGTGATGACCAGGCGATTATGACGACGTGCAATGGCATGATGCGACACTCCAGCGATGGTCACGGAGCATGGCGGCAGATGATAAGTGATAATTCAGCGACAAAAGTGACCGCAGGCGCACGGCGGCGATGCGTGATAACGTGAGCGACAATATCGTGCGCATGGGCGGTCGTGATGATGCGGATAATCAGCGACAAATGCCCTGTGCGCATGGCAATGGATGATGATCAGGCGACTGGTGGGCCCCGCAGCATTTACTGGTGGATGATGAGCACCCAGCGACGGTGGTTTAATCCAGGTGCGCATTTGGCAGGGGATATGAAGCATCTGGCGATCAGCGGTCGCTGTGCGTGCACGATGGCGATGCGAATGACCGATTGCGGCCCATCAGGCTGATGGGTGGTGTTTTATGCAGCCTCCTAAGCCACGGATGCGTTTACAAATAGCCCCTATTGGTTAAGCACAGTTGGACCCTGGGAGTTGAATGCAACAACGTCAAACAGGATTAGGATCTTGAGTTTAGAATCTTCAGACTCTTTTAGTTCTCATCCCCTACAATTTATACTGATGGTTCCATTGCTGTTCTAGAATCCTGGTCACTTTTATAAAATAAAATTCATACTAAATTTGTTTGGCCCCTGTAGGAAAGAAAGTACATTTATCTGTTTCAAATTTATTTTTGATAAAATACATAATTTCCTATTGGCTGTGAACTACAATAAGATCAGTGGCAATCAAGTAGAAATGTGAGACACTGAACGTTGATATTTTTCTTTCTGAAGGAAATTGTGCTCATAATGTAATATGGTGCAGGGGAAATTGTATTAATAGTAACAGTCTGGTTGTGGAAGCTGTCCTAGACCTATCCCCAACCAGCTGTGTAACCCAGAGTGATTCACCTAACCCCCCCATGAGACGTACATCCTTACCTATAAGGATTTCCATTCAGAGCCTTTTAAAATATTTTTTCCAACTGTTATCTTCTAAACAGTATGCAGAACATACAAAATAAGAGAGGGTCTGATAGGGCATGACCACAAGGGCAGAGTAAAAACTGGTTAATAGCAACTCATTGACAGGCATGGGTCTCTGCCCCTGCTCATCCTGCAGTGGCTTCTTCAGTCAAGGCTGAGGTCTCTGATCAGCCATTGTGCAGAGTGTGTGAAGTCAATGAATACTTAAAAACAGAGCATAGTGAGCAGAGATGACAAGTGGAGCCAACACCACGACTCAGTCAATTAAATCCTGCTGCCAGCACAAACTGCCTGTGTTTAAAAGTACAACTGGGTATGAGCCCACACTTAGAGAGTATATTCCTTGTCAACATTTTTTTGTTTTCAATAGAAATAGGAAGAGTTTTCAGATTTGGGCTGTGCTGATATAAGCATGCTCAAAATCCCATTGAGAAAAACATATTAGCCATCTAAATGAAGAAGTTTGCTAATGTTCTAAATCTTTCTACCCTGGGATATAATTTTGTTTTATTGAGTTTCTTCAGTGTTAAACATATTGTGTCACAGAAAGGCTTTTAGCATTAGGAAAAGAATCATGTTTTAATTTTAATCCTTTCAGATAATTTATTAAAACAAAATAAGAGCATGCAAACAGCCTAGTTAAATCGAGCAATAAAGGCCTAGATATTTTCATGCTTCTAAGAAATTTAGTATGGTATGAGATTTGCTGGAATAAAATCAATAGAATTGGCTTTATTGCTACAGCATTGCTATTTCATCTCTTTGTTTACTTGGGCTTTTATTACCGGTGTCTGATGCACAGAATGGGTAGAAATGCTGAAATCTGGTCTTTTGGCTGTCTGCCAGCCGGGGATTATTCAGATGAAGACAAAACAAGCTTGCTTCTCCAGTAAAAGATCTGATAGCCTTGAGATGCCCAAGGACAGTGGCCAAAAGTAATTGTAGTTTAGCCTTATTATTTTTTTAAACTCACACAGACGTGGATTGTACAGAAATGCATTTTCATATTCTGAAAGTGTAATAAAAGCCTCAAAGTCAACAGCTCAGTAGTATGTAGACAAAGCTTTGATCCACAAGGGAGGTCTTACTGAGTGTATATCCCTTCTGCCCATTATCCCAGTATATACGCCATCAATAGTTCTGGGGCAAGGATGCGTGTCCATCAGAGTTTAATGAAACTCTAGGAAAGAGAACAAACACCTAAGCTCATCTTTACAGGGGCCACGGATAGTCTGTGGACTTTCCTGCAACCGTTCTTGGAGCCAGCCCTATGGTTCTTAATTGCCAATGTGGATTATCATGAAATTAAACAGTGTTATTCTCCCTTCACTATTAAGAGTAGCCATAGTAAATCACCTCCTCCCCAGTTTTCTGTTTTAACTGTGAGGTGTAGTTCATTCTCTGGATAGGCATGGCTTCTGTTTGCCTTTGTAATTCATTGCAGAAAACCTATTGTTTGCATTTCAAGCTCTGGTCCAGGTGTCTGCGGTAGATCAAAAGCATAATTCTTTGTACTAAACTTAAGCATTCAAGCTCAGTCTAGAACACATTTCACAGAATGTCACAATGTCCTAGAGCCAAAAACACAGCCATAGAGCCAACCATGAACTTGGAAAATCCTCCAGAGTACACAAAGTTATCAAGGGCAATGTCTCCTAGGAATAAAGCAATTAATTCAGAAATTAAATGTTCTACTTTACTCTTTCTGCAAGACCTTAGTCACATATATGACCTTCTTCAGGGATCCTTAAAACTATATTAGCCATATGTGAATTTGCAAGTAGCTAAATACACCACCTATAATTATTAGTTTAATGATAACATAGTATCCTCACAAAGCATTGCTACCTTTGTCAAATGGGCTGAAATCAGTTCTAACCAGAGAAAGTGTTAAAAAGACACTGAGACAACTCTTCTCAAAATTGGAGGAACATAAAAGAGGCCCAGCTGACTCACATCAGTACATATGCATGACTGACCCCCTCTCTCATATGGTCTCCTTATGGTGAGTGCCATTCACAATGCACACTCCTGGCCTCTTGCTTACCTTAGGGGCTGAGTGCACCTGTGCTGAGAACCAGGGCCATTCAACTCATTATTGTCATGATGAAGCAGTGAAGTAGTACTTGAAAAAGTAAGGGTGCATCTCTGGGTTAAAGAAAATGATGAGTGATTTATGGTGTTGATTGCTTCTCTGTTTGCAACATGACTGTATATAAAATAAAAGAAGTATGTGTTTGAGTTTACCCAATGGCTGACAAGCATTTGGGACATACTTCTTAAGCTGCGTATATAAACCAGGTTCAGAATGGTTTAGAGACATATTTCATGGACCTATTTCCTACAAAAAGGACATGAGACTTTTGTGCTTTTATTTCTCACCTTCTGAAGTAATATATTTTAAGACTTGTAATCAGAAGGAATGAATTAAATGACTAAAATGCCAGACCCAAAATATGGCCAACTGTATCTTGCAAAGATGGCTGCCACATATTTATCATTCAAATGTTCTTCTCACAATGTCAGGTTGATACTACGCCACCGAGTGGTAAGGACAATGTTGTCTTTCCCCAAGCTCAGGCAGAACACTGTGAGTGTCTCAACCAACAGGGTACAGTGACACTATGTGGCTTTTAAGGCTAAGGTCATAAACATGTCATAAGGTCAAGCCACTATGTGGCTTTTAAGGCTAAGGTCATGCACTTCCACCTTGTTTCCTTGACAGGACCCATCTTGGAACTCAGCCACCATGTTGTGAGGAAGCCCAAGTGACATGGAGGGGCTGCTGCAGGTGCACCAGCCCAGAGTCTCAGTTGAGGCCTCAGAAGACAGCCAACATCTACTGTGATGATGCCCAGATGATACCAGTCCCCAGAGGTCAAGTTATCTCAACATACAGGTCTTTCCAGATGATAACCCAGTAATTTTGGAACAGAGGCAATCCAGCTCCTATGTTCTGCTTAGATGCCTGACCCACAGAGTCCACCAGCATAATGCAATATTTGTTTATGTCACTAAGCTGTGGTATAGTTTTTTACTCACTTTTCTTTATGAGTTTGCACAGGGAGAGAGAATTAAGGTACTCAGACGCCAGACGCTGAAGATAAGGTGCTTTGTTATGAGAAGGAATTCTCTTTCCAGACATTTATAATTTAAGGTATGTTGATGTATTTAGTGCCTGAATGTCTTAGCGTGGTATTTCTATGTGTTTTATACGGTTTGTCTTTCTCTCCTCCCCAGCACTACAACCAACATATGTACAAACAAACTCGTGTCACCAGAAATTGTAAGTGACATCTGCAAGGAGAGAGATTGAGAGAGAGAGAGAGAGAAAAGAGAGAGACAGAGAGAAAAGAGAGAGAGAGAGACAGAGAGAAACAGATTAAGACAAACAGAGACAGGGAGAGAGAGGCAGAGAGAAATAGAGACCGAGAGAGATTCATTTATTCTGTAAACATCCACATCACTTTACTTAACCTCTTTTGGTACTCGGCCTTTCAATTTTGTAATACGACCAATGAGGAATTTTGGCAAATCTCATATCCAGGAGACCTAGGAGCTTATGAAGTCCTTGTCCATCAGTGGCTGTGCATTCACTGGCTCCTGGCATGGTATCTGGCCTTGAGTGTAGACAGTCAGCCGTGGAGAATGTTTACTAAATGCACAGTGAAGGGAGCATGTGCATCTCACCTTCCTGGCTACCTTAGTTCTCATGATATCCTCAGAGGAGCTCTTTCTAATAATGGCTATTTGTTATTTCCAAGGGTGTGCTATATTTTGCATTTGTTTAACATCCCGAAATTGTTACATAATACATTTATTACATTATAATCTCCTTCATGTCTCTGGTAATATTATGCACTTTTGTTAAATGTTCATATGTATCAGTGCTTTATCTAATAGATTCCATTTAAGACAGGCAATGGATTAAGAATGCCTTATCACAGGGAAATCTAATGCTTATCTTTAAGAAGAGAGGTTTGGCTTTAATTAAGACATATACATCTAAGATTTATCACTGCAAGTAGATACTTAATGTCTGTGTTTGGAATCTACTAATTAGGTTCCAATTAGCAGGGTCAAAATAAGTAAATCAAAAGCACTTTATTCCCTTTGATGTCTCTTTCTCTCCTATGACTAATTATCTGTACTCTTCTTGGTCCCAGCAAATACCAAGCACCATATCTTTAAGTCTCTGATATGGTTTCTTCAAGTATGGGCCAGGTGCTGTCAACCTGTACGTTCCTCTTGAGTAAGTTCCTGAGGGTGGGGGCACAGGGTCTGCATATTACCAAGAAGACCAAGCAATCTCACTGGAAAATACAGCTTGAGAAATACTATTCTTTAGCACTTAAGCATTTTCACTATGGTATCTTTAGGTTTATCTGATGGACACTTACCAAGTGCTTCTCATCTCTCCAGGGGCTGTGAGTAGTATAAGCAAGCCCAAACCACAGCCCTATCCTGGAAGAGTGGGCAGGTTATTAAGGTATTGCAGAAGACAGTCATCATACAGGGCAGCCTTTTCAGTGACTCAAAGAAAACCCTTAGTATTCCATAAGCTGATATACCTTTTAAAGTTCATTTCTAAATTAAATATTGCAAATAGTTTCTTGTCAAAAGAGATTTCAGATGTCTCTATATACTGTTTCTTGTATAAATCACACACCCTTACCAAGAGCCCTGAGCTGGGGCCCACAGATGGAAATCAAAGGTAACGTGTTCCTCTATTATATAATAGGAATTTCGTAAAACCCATACGACATTCATCTGTGTTATACAGAAACACATTCATCACCGAGCATTTGAATATTTTGATGTTTCTTAAGTACAGAATTCATGACACTCTGCAAGTTTTCCCAACCAATTTACAAATTGTTTTCATCCCTCATCTTATTATCCTACCTAGAGTCAACTTGTTCTTTTGGCATAATCAATCTGAACGACTGGTAAGGTTTCATAGTGTAGCACTTCAATTTAATGTGGACATCTGCCCAAAAGCATCTCAATCACTCATAGCATGCAACAGGGGCAGCATTAGCTTCATCAGGAAATGGTGTTTTGTTACACATGTATATCTAAAGACAGGGCTTCTTATATCAAAGAAAGTCACAGTAGTGATAGACAGAACTAATGTATCAATGTGAGGAGAAAATGCAAGTCAAGGCATGGCAGCAAAAATCAGCCTCACAAGGTACCTGGAATGCCATTAATTTAAAGCCCTTGTGGGGAAAGGGATATGATATAATCACTAAATTATCATTCATAAATGAAGGTCTATCAAGTAGACTATCGTATCCTATTTATAGAAGAAAATCTTTTCACCTTGCATTCACACATAGGGGTTTATGTTGCTTTAAGTATTTTTCTAGTTTTATCATTACATTCTTAAACTACAGTCCAGGTTTCTGAGACATACTAGTGTGTAGGGATAAGGGATTACTGACATTTATAGTAAGTTATTTGTTCTTATTATTTTAAAACAATAGATAATATTGATATAGAAACTAAGAAATAACTTATTTATATAGATATAAAGAAGTAAAACATGATATGTGGTTCTAATGGAGAAGATAATGTGATACTCTCTAGCTATTTATGTGACTTTGGAAATTACTTATTGCATGCTAGAATATAACCAAAACAGTTATTAAAAGTTAAGAGGAGGTGGCAAAGCAGAAAATACTTGAAAGGAAACTTCCAAAGAGCCCCAGGTGATGTGAAGTTATAAAAGCTGAATTTGCTTTAAATACCAATTCAACATAGTTTTACAAACTCCCGAAAAGTACCTAGATGACATTAAACCCAAATATAAAATCCATAAATCCTTCACTATCCTGTACACATCCTGCCTCATCGGAATTCATGTTGATTTATTATCATGAGTGATACCTCTGATTCTTTAGAAGTATTTGCTACATAAGATGCAAATCGGCCGGGCACGGTGGCTCACGCCTGTAATCCCAGCCCTTTGGGAGGCCGAGGCGGGCGGATCACAAGGTCAAGAGATCGAGACCAATCTGGCCAACATGGTGAAACCCCGTCTCTACTAAAAATACAAAAAAAAAAAAAATAGCTGGGCGTGGTGGCGGGCGCCTGTAGTCCCAGCTACTCAGGAGGCTGAGGCAGGAGAATTGCTTGAACCAGGGAGGCGGAGGTTGCAGTCAGCTGAGATCATGCCACTGAGTTCCAGCCTGTCAACAAAGTGAGACTCAATCTCAAAAAAAAAAAAAAAGATGCAAATCAACAGTTCTGCATGAAGAAGTACTCACCCGGCACCTGGCTGAGTACTCATGGTGTGCTCCCTCATTGGAAACCGCTATCACCAGTATTAGCCTTTCCATCTCACACACATCCTAAAACACTCCCAGGAAATACCATCCGGGTACGTGCCATGAATTTCATGCAGTTCCTCTAGGAACTTTGTTCCACTAACTGCAACATTCTCTCCAGCCATTTAGGAACAACTAGTTCACACTTCCCACTGTCCGTCCTCCACCACAGAATACAGAAGCACATTGTACATCTACTATAAATGTTTCATTTGGTGATTTGGGTCTAATGCATCTATTGTATATTGTAGGTCTTTATAGATTTTCTTTTGTTAGGAGTGCATATTTAAGGGTAAGATTCCAAAGACTGGAAACATTACTGGACTGAATATGCTTTGATGTAACTGTGAAGACTCCCAAGAGGAAAATTCTGCTTGTAAACTGGCTGGCCAACCTTCAGGAAAAAATCTCACAGGGGCACGCTGGGGTCACACTGCCTTGCACATAACAGTACTCTATTAAACGTTTGTGATCTGATAGTCTCTAATGTGACTGAGATAACTGAATAAAGTGCATTTTTTTTTTTTTTTTTTTTAAAGACAGGGATCTTGCCATGTTGTTAAGGCTGGTCTCTACTCCTGGCCACAAGTGATCCTTGAGCCTCAGCCTCCTCAGTAGCTGGGAGCACAGGTGTGAGCCACCACACCTGGTTCTAAAATGCATTTTAAAAAATGAAGGTAAAAACAATTTTAAAAAGTCAAGTCAATAACAATTTAGCAAATTTTAACCTCCAAAGGGTCATTTTTTTTATAAACTTAATTATGTTATTTTCCCTTTGCATTTGGGTGGGTCCTACCTGAAAATGTATACAGCATCCGGTTTATGCTGACCTGTGTGGCTACTGTGAAAGCTATCAAACCATGTGCCCCGAAGTCCTTCAGTTATTATGGCTCCAGGGGAAAGGGAAGCAAAGGCCACTTCCGGGAGGATGCACTGATGGCGCAGCAAAGTCTCCAGCAGCCATGAAGAAGCGTGGCCCCTGCAATGCCGAGAGGGAGAAGGATAGAAGACCATCAAGGAAGGGCCAGGGGCTTGGACCCAGATCCCTTTCCTGGTCTCCTTCCTGGTCTGACAGTCTGGAAGGTGGCAGTTTCTTAGAAAATTTCTAACATCTAAGGTTTAGGAAATCCCAGAGCAGTGGAGCTTTTAAAAATTGCTTCAGATGCAGACAAGGAAACCTCAGGCCTACTGTGTGCACCTTCTATGGGTGTGTATCTACGTAGGACGTAGAGAAGACAAAGGGACACAGTGAGCATGGTGGTGGGGAAAGGCTACCTGTCTCCCACAGAGGCATGGCTTCCCATAGGAGGGGAGGAGGCCAGCAAAGGCCATGGGGGCATAACCAGCTTCACACCCCTGGGAGGGACACTTTCAGAAGAGACAGGGGTGGATGGCCCACTCTAGGGGTGTAGCCTTGCCTAGATCCTAGAAGACAGGGTGGTATGACCACAGTGTGCCACTCAGCTCCAAAGGAACAAGGGTAGAAGCTCTAGTCTGAGAGCTGACAGGGTGAGGACAGCTGTAGCCAGAGCCAGATGAGGTGTCAGCATGGACCTGGCCCCTTGTCACCAGCAAGGTGCCCGGTTTGAGGCATTCCTGGGCCCACCCAGGCAATCATCTCCATCAGCATGGGCCTGGCCTCTTGTCACCAGCAAGGTGCCCAGTTACAGAGGCATTCCTGATGCCACCCAGGCGATCATCTCCATCAGCATGGGCCTGGCCCCTTGTCACCAGCAAGGTGCCCTGTTATAGGAGCATTCCTGGGCCCACCCAGGCTCTCACCACCATTGGCATGGGCCTGGCCCCTCATTACCACCAAGGTACACTGTCCCCGAGGCATTCCTGGGCCCACCCAGCCTCTCACCTCTATCAGCACATGGAGGAAGAGAACAGGGAAGAGACCCCTCTGCAAACAGTCCATTTGATCTGGGGCTAAGCTCTGCCAAACTGAGAGAGAAAGGCTTTCAACTGTGAACAATGTCCACAGTAATGACAATACTGGATTCGACTGGATATTGCCAAAGAGTCTAGGTTTTAAACCAGAAGTGGCTAAAAAATGATTACACTGATTTTACCAGGTTGGACTGAATTTAGTTCTCCTGCTGCTGTGAGAAAGTGGCAGCTTGTCAAAGAAAAGTTACAGAAAATAAAATGAGTTGACACATGTTGATTATTGATTTCCAGTTCAAACTCACCACACACACACACATCAACACACTCACACACACACACACACACACACACACACACACACAGATATTTCAGTCACATTCTTTGATTTACATGTATGGTATAAATCAGAAGGCAACTGAGCATCTGCCTGGCTGCTTCCAGAATAAACCACGTTTGTTACAGCGTTCTAGTGTGGGGAGACAGCTGAGGTTGCCCGCTGCCTCCAGAAGCTGACTGTGGCAGCCCAGGTAACTTTGGATCTTGTTTTCTCCACTTCGAATATTAACGTTTGGGCAGATGACATTCTGAAAGAAGACTTGTTCTCCAAAACATTCTGTCAAGGAGCGAAATCCTCAGCGATGGGCATGCAGGCTGAAAGTCAGCGCTCAGGCCCCTGCTGCATCGTTGAGTTGCTTCAGGAACCTCCCACCTGTCTGCTCTGCCATCCATCCGCGCCTCTCACACTTCCTTTCCTCCCTGTCTTAGGCCCCAGTGTTGCAAGTCCTTGGACTGATGCCCTGATAGCTTCACTGGCTTTGATTTTCCACCTGCCTCCAGAACACAGCATTAGGGGTTCTACTACCAGTCTTCACGAGCTAACCCCACAGGACACGGTCACTCTCCGCTGCACCCCCATCACTCCAAGCTGTTGGAGTTGGGCCCCAGGGAAGAGGCCTGCAGGGACCTTCCAGGGAATCTGAGATGCCGCAGAGCATGCCTACTGGTTCCTAAATCCAATGAAACATTTCAGTCCTTTAACCAGCATCTCAACCAGGATGATTCCAAACCTCTGTCTCTAGCCCTGATCTTTCATTTGAATTCCAGATCCTGGTGAGGGACACAGAGGCCTTCTCTGAACCTGGTCAACTAGCTCCCACCCTTGGCCCCTTGGTCACTGTCAACCACAGTGTCCTAATTTATCTTCTCCAAAATGCCAGCATCTAATATTATCTTATTGATTTGTTCTCATGTTTATTGGATGTCCCCCTACCACTTCCCAAATTCAGCAGGCAGGTGATATGATATTCTAAGGCAATCGTATCATACTGCTGTAGGGTCAAATAAAACACACGAATGTCAACAAAGATGGGGACTCGTAAGTTGTGTGTTCCTGACACAACTTGGCACCAACAGATTCTCCAAAAAGTATTTGGTTACTGACTCACTAATCTGTATCACAGAAATCCACTTGACACTTCCACCTGGACATCCCTCAGACACTACACATTCAGGCCAAAATTGAGTGCACGACACTTCCTTATTATCATTCTGTCTAATCATAAGCCAAGGGCACCACTCTGTTCAGTTCCACATCCAGACCCCCGAGAATCACCTTAACTCTTTGTTCTCTTTGACTCCCACATCTCAGCTTGTCCCGGTGACCTCATGGCTCTGGATCACCCATGCTGCCACTTCTTATGTAGGTGTCTGGGACAGTCTTCTCTCTGGCTGGCTTCCCATTAGGCCCTCTTCCACATCGTAGCCATAATTATTGTTTTAAAGGTGAATATGAGTAAGATGCTCTTTTATTTCAAATCTCCTCAGTGGCTTGCCATTGCTCCTAGGATCCCATTCCACATCTCTGGAAGAGCATGCAAGGCCCCGTGTGAGTGGCTTCTCCACCCACGCCTATAGGCTGGCCTTTCCTGGTGCTCTAGATTTTCATTGGTCATTTTTTAAAATCCTGCAAACACCTGTCTTATTTTCCTAAGGAGATGGAACTCACGGTTCCAAAACATTCAACATTGCAACAACCAAATTGCTAACAGTCCACCAGTTTAAGGGCTGAGAATATATACTCTGCTTCTGTTTCTTGACACAGCCTGACTCGACATTAAAAATAAATTGGTTCCCCATCTAGATCAACTTGAAACATGAATTAAAAACAAGTATTCTAGGCTGGGCACAGTGGCTCACACCTGTAATCCCAGCACTATGGGAGGCTGTGGTGGGTGAATCACTTGAGGCTAGGAGTTTGAGACGGGCATGGCCAACATGGTGAAACCTTATCTCTACTAAAAATACAAAAAAAAATTAGCTAGGCATGGTGGCAGGTGCCCACTCAGAAGGCTGAGGCAGGAGAATCGCTGGAACCCGGGAGGCGGAGGCTGCAGTGAGCCAAGATTGCCCCATTGCACTCCAGCCTGGTCAACAGACTGAGAAGAAAAAAAGGGTATGCTAGTTGAAACTACTCACAATTTAAAAGGATGTCACACAAATTTAATTGTAGAGTTTTCTTATTTCCATTTACCTTGCATGATAAACTCCATCAACAAAAAGCAATGGAATTTACTATGGCATGTATATATTGAATTGTATTTTTTTTTCAGAAATGCAATTTCTTTCTGAGATTACTTTAATCAAGAGAATAATTGCATTATTCATGAGCCATGCTCCGTTAATTGGAAGTGTTGGTCAATTATTACATGAGATCGCATCACCTTTCAATAAAGAGAAAAGAGTTCTTTGCTGGTCTTTCAACCACAATTACCCCCTCTCAGTCCAGTGACTTACAACACAGCAGCAAAGTTAATCATTTAAAACTAGAAATCATCTTTGAAAAGTCAACCAGTGGAAATATGTTTCTAACAACAATAACAGCTGGAGAGTGTACTTTAGAGGAATTCATAAGTGCCTCTGCAACAGGATCTGGATAAAGGTCATATTTTTAATTACTATGGGTACAAATTTTACAAATCACACGCTGTCTTTATTGGTACAAAAAAATTTATCAGAGATGGAGCTTGGGGACATGAGAAATAATAGGGCTTTGAGTAGTTCCTCCAACTTTACAAATATTTCATTCTAAAGAAGCAGACATTAAAAAAAAATTCGCCCAGGAAGGGAATGTGATATTCTATGATACAGCACACTGTTTTAGGATCAAATAGAAGAAGTAAATATCAATGGCAAGGAGCTGTTATTACAATGGGCTTGGTTTTTAACCCTTTATGTTGTCTAGGTCCTGCACATTAAAAGTTCTATGTGTGACAATTCATTCTTTTATTAGTTAATTCTGTCTATCTAGAAGATTCTGAAACTGCTTCAGAGGGCATAGAATAAGCAACTGAGGACTAGAGGAGGTCCAGTGCTGAGTCCCTGGAACTCACGTTGTGCTGAGCACAGCAGCTGCCATCTAGCACATGCTTAACTGCCCCATAACTGCTGGTCTCTCCATTGTCCTTGACTGTGACTGCCTGACAAATCTATGTTCTGTGCTTCAGCTATGCCGAGCGCCACGTTCTCGGGTAGGTATAGATGTGGTTTATATAGCACTGCTCACCATGGCTCTAAGTCAATGCCACTTAGTATTCCAGGGCACTGAGATGTCAATGTATCCTGGGCACTTAGAGCATGTATGCTGTGTCACTAATGTTCAAAATTAATTATATATATTTCTATTCTTAATATAGGAGTCCAATGACTGCCTCTTTGAGGACTCATTTATTTTTAGCCTTGCACAATGTAGATGACACTAAAAATGCATGATATGTTGAATTTCACACACATGTTTAAGCAGGCCTGGTGATGGTGCAGTGGTTAAGACTGTCCTATTTGTCTATGTTGGTATGAGATTGAAGAACAGAGCTTTCTGGAAGGCTAGTTCATTGCTGAGCATACAGAGCTGTGCTAAGTGTGGGGCAGACAGGGCTGGGGGCTATGGGCTGGTGTAAGGATAGACAGGGCAGGACTCTCACTGGGAAACAGCTGTGGTAAGGTGCTCGGTGTCACCTGAGGGACTGGAAGGAAGCCTGACACAAAAGTAGGTGGGCAGAGGCCCTGGAGGACATGGTCTACAGGCTGGGCTTTGGAGTCACACAGGCCTGGGGTCAGATCTTGGCTTGTCGTCACTGGCTGGGTGACCTTGGCAAGTTCTGAATGGTCTTTCTAAGCCCCTGGGTACCCTCTGCAGAAGGAGGCGGTGACTCAGGACTGCTTACTATCCACACTTATTCAGGTTCTACGTGTAGATCATGAGACGCTTGATACTGAGTCTGGGCAGCGATGTGTTATCTAAATCCCATTCATTACTGAGTTCATGTAGTCAGAGTTCAGGTAGGGAGGGGTACTGGTTATAATAACTCTTCTTAGAGTTGCTATAACAATTAAATGAGGTGATGTATGTGAACGGCAGCAGCTGGGACTTAGTAAGGTCTCAAAAAGCACTGTGACTGTGGCTGCCGCGGCTGCTACTACTACAACTATTCCTACAATGATTAGAACTATTAGTCTGCTATTACAACGATCACAGATAATATTATTTAATTAGGAGGGTAGTGGATGGAGGCTATTGCTCTGCTTGAATGAGGTGGTTTGGCCTTGATTCACATAGAATGCATTGCTGAGCTGAAGCAGGAGAATCACAGAATTATAGCAGCGCTCTGGAAGCCTGGTAGGGCTGCAGGACTCAGATGAACCAGATGGTCAAAGTGGAAGAGTTGGTAAATCAAGGAGGTTATTGCAATAACTCAGTGAGTACTAAGAGGGCCAGGGATGGATATGGTGGTCATGAAACTTGAAAGGACAGGCATAATTCTAAAAACCATTTGAAAGGAAAAACCAGGGATGGAATAAAAACTAAAAGGTGATTTCTGTGAAGATCAAAGATGCACAAGCTGAAGATTTACAAGGAAAAAATGGTGAGCTGGCAAGAGAGATAATGAGCATGGCCCATTCCTTAGAAAGGAGTGTGACTGTGAACAAAAGTAAAAACCAGACGTGAACAGTGGCAGTGGCCTCACCTCTCTGAGCTGCCTTCCCATGTCCTGGGCCGCTCTTTCCCCGTTGCTGTCTGGTCCTGCCCTCACAGGTCTGGACTCTGTTGCTGCAGGCTCAGGCTTAGACCTTGCCTTTGCTCTGCGCACATGCCCTTCCCGATCTCATCCATTCTTCTTGCCCTTAAAGACCACCTGTTTGATGATGATGGCCTGTCCTGACTCGGTTTGAACATCCCATTGGATGCTGAATCTCAAACTATTGATTTTTACCCCAAACCTGCTCCTCCCACTGCCCTCCCTATCTCATTAAACGGACAGCCCAGTCTTCTGTGACTCAGGCCGAATCCCATGGTGCCATCGTTCACTCTGCTCCCTGTCTCACGTCAGTACCTAATCCACATACCTCTCGTATATGCAGACTGGAGGCTTCTCACTGACCTCAGCATGCCCACTGCTGGTGGAAACCTCTGTCATCTCTGATCTGGGTTAGTACAAGAGACTTCTGTGTCATCATCTTCACTCCAGCTACAGACTTCTCCCAGTATGGTTGCCCCTAAAGCAAGGTCTGACTTTCTGCTCAGAACTCTTCCATCCTTTATCATCTTATACTAAAGAAAAGTGGAGACCCTCATGGAGTCTGACAGGGCCCTCTGAACCCAGTGCCCTGTGACTTCTCTGCACCCATCTCGCTCTTCTCTGCACTCACTGGACACTGGCAGGTTACATCCACTGCTATCTACTCAGCCATACAGGAGCCATCTCAGGGCCTGTGCGTCTGCAGCTCCATCTGCCTGGAACTCCCCTCCTAGACATTTGTGTGGCCCCCCATCCCAGTTCCCTTGGGTCTATCTTCAGATATCATGTACCACAGAGGCCTTCCCTGACCACCTCCTAGACCGCAGGAACACCCTTCCCCACCACTACCTGCCCCAGCCTCTGTCACTTGCTTCCATTTTTTTTTTTCCATAACAAGTGCTGTCTCATTTCTGTATATTTGCTTATTAATTTCTTGTCCATTTTCACTACCAAAGTGCAGGTTCTGTGATGGCAGAGGTGGTGCACTGTATACAGCCACATCATCAACATCTAGAACAGTGCCTGACAGATACGTATTTAATAAATGTGTGGTACAGGTATGCTGGGCGTGGTGGTTCTCACCTGTAATCCCAGCACTTTGGAAGGCTGACATGGGAGGATCCCCTGAGGTCAGGAGTTTAAGACCAGCCTGGTCAATATGGTGAAACCCCATCTCTACTAAAAATACAAAAATTAGCTGGGCGTGGTGGTGGGTGCCTGTAATCCCAGCTACTCAGGAGGCTGAGGCAGGTGAATTGCTTGAACTCAGGAGGCGGAGGTTGCAGTGAGCTGAGATTGTGCCACTGCACTCCAGTCTGGGCAACAGAGCGAGACTTTGTCTCAAACAAACCAACCAACCAACCAACCATGTGGTACAAGTAAATACTTAAGTAAGTATCCTATTTCTGTATGGAAGGACGAGGAAAGAGCTGCAGAGAGTGAAAGTTCGTAACGTGAATGTTGGCTCAAACAAAATTCTTCAGTAAGCCATCAGGGATGGAATAAAAAGCTTTAAAAAGTGCAACTAGAGGGGGTTCTAGGAGGAACGTGCTATTTTGCAATGAGATTTAGCCTGACTGCACTCTGCCTGTGCTGACCTGGATGAAGACAGTCGCTGCCTCCACTGAGGAGGGCGTGCATCGGTTCACCCACTCGGCTGAACTTCAGCAGCTTCCACAGTGACGGTAACGGAAGGGAGAATGGACTTTGCTGTTTTGAGGGATGGTGGTGGTGGCAGTATTTTTATTTGCTTATTTGCCTTGGAAGTACAGGGGCCACCTGGTGAGTGGTAGACAGCGGCACATGGCAGTGGCAGGTGCGGCAGCCTCCGGGGAGTTAAATCCTAGCCCCACCACTGGACTTCTGACTTTGGCTGAGGGTTGCCTGGCGAATGGTAGACAGTGGCACGAGCAGCAGCTTCCAGGGAGTGAAATCCTAGCTCTGCCACCAGACCTCCAACTTTAGCAAAGTCTCTGACCACTCTGTGTCTTTGTTTCCTCCTCTGTAATATGAGAATATGAATGTGGGTTCCTAACCTGTATCTGAAATCCAAGGTTTCAGAACTTTTCGGATTTTAGGAAGGTAATACAGAGTACAGGCTCTATTTTATAGAACACTCACAGCAGGGTCTAATTGAACATGAGTACATCTGTGGTGAAATACATGAATATTCATACCTAGTGGGATAAATCAAGGATATTGATATGGTTTGAATGTGTCCCCACCCAAGTTTCATCTTGAACTGTAGCTCTCATAATCCTCACACGTCATGGGAGGGACCCTGTGGGAGGTAAGCGAATCATAGGGGTGGGTTTTTCCCGTGCTTTTTTCGTGATAGTGAAAAAGTCTCACGAGATCTGATGGTTTTATAAAGGGGAGTTCCTCTGCACATGCTCTCTCTCTTGCCTGCCGCCATGGAAGATGTGACTTTGCTCCTCCTTTGCCTTCCGCCATGAATGTGAGGCTTCCCAGCCATGTGGAACTGTGAGTCCACTAAGCCTCTTTTTCCTTACAAATTACCCAATTTCAGGTATGTCTTTATTAGCAGCATGAGAATAGACTAATACACGTGGCGGTGGCAAGTGCAGCAGCCTCTGGGGAGTGAAATCGTAGCTCTGACACTGGACCTCTGACTTTGGCGAAGTCTCTGACCACTCTGTGTCATTGTTTTCTTCTCTGTAATATGAGAATATGAATGTGGGTTCCTAACTTGTATCTGAAATCTGAGGTTTCAGAACTTTTCAGATTTTAGGAAGGTAATACAGAGTACAGGCCGTATTTTATGTAGACCTACAGCAGGGTCTAATCGAACACATGGATACATCTGTGGTGAAATATATGAATATTCATACCTAGTGGGATAAATCAAGGATATAAACAGCCTCACTGCAGTTCATGCCAGGATTTGCCACCAAGAGTGCAGGTCAGGCAAGTTTTGTCTCCATATGAGTGAGCAATATTAGACTTTATCTGTCAGGTTAATGTATTTAATAACTTGGACTTTTTATTAAACTGCAAAGGATTTCACTTTATGTATGATTTTAATAACAATATTCTGTTATATTTGGCCTAAGTTAAACTCTGTCCTTCTCCCTCCATTCTTCCCTTGCCTCCTTTCCTATGATTCTCTAAGCTTCCAACAGCCAGCCTGGTGGTGAGAGGGTGGGTGGTGAATCACCAGGAGGAGCCCCCCGGAGACAGGCTGGGATGCTGCACACAGGAGAGTGGCTTGGGTTGCCTTTGGCTCTGTCCCTAGCTGGCTCCAGAATCAACAGAACCCTGAGGTCAAAGCAGGGCTCCCAGGAGCTCTGCCAATGCAGCTTCTCTCTGGGGCCCGCTTCCACACTGATCTTGCCCCTAAACCCCTTTGATTTATCAATTCTGGCCCCATTTCTGGTAAGTCTCTCCCTGGGAGGCAAGCTTCTCCAGGGCATGGAAGTCAGGAGCTTGTGGAGGAGGAGAAGTGACCTGGGTGCCTTATGTGCCGGGCTATGTAAAGCGACCCCAAATGTCCAGCTGTGGGGAGCCCACCAGAAATGCCAACAGACAAGCACTTTTCAGGGAAAAACAGAGACACAGCTCCCTCTCACGGTTTAAATTTACTGGGTAGAGATGAGCAGAGCAAAAGAAATAGAGGGTCTTTCTGTTACGGGAAAGGGGTGTACAAATGGCACTTAAGTCAAGGATGTTCAATTTGTTCTCACTGTCAACACAGGGTAAAGCGGTTCTGTTCAGCTTTCTAAATGGCCAGGCTATTGGCTGAGTACAGCCTATCTGTTCGAGTAACTGTCACTTTATTTATAGTTATGGCAACTTCTTAGAACCGGTATCCTTTAAAATACAGCCTAATACTAGAGCCAGATGGGAAAACATCTAGGGTAAATTATTAAATTGTGACTAGTCATTTAATAGAACAAAGTTATTCATGACAGCTTATATATGTCAAAGCCTACATGCTGGCTTGTCTATAGACTGGCAGGTGGATTTTCTCCAACTACTGAGAAGAATTTCAATCTGCATTTTAAAACGAATAAGTTATTTCAAAACAAAACTGACCAATAAAAGAACTGGTGAAAATTTATTTAAGCTTATTTTATTAAAAACAACAACTGACTTCTTTTTTTTTTTTTTTTTTGAGATGGAGTCTCACTCTGTCGCCCAGGCTGGAGTATAGTGGTGTGATCTCAGCTCACTGCAACCTCCACCTCCTGGGTTCAAGCAATTCTTCTGCCTCAGCCTCCCGAGTAGCTGGGATTACAGGTGTGCACCAGCACACCTGGCTAATTTTGTAATTGTAGTAGAGACGGGGTTTCACTATATTGGCCAGGCTGGTCTTGAACTCCTGATCTCGTGATCCACCCACCTTGGCCTCCCAAAGTGTTGGGATTACAGGTGTGAGCCACCATGCCTGGCCAATAACTGACTTTAAAACTCAAAAGGCTTTAGTTAAATTGTACTAGTAGAAAAACCAAAGAACATTCTTATTTATCTTCTAAACCATGGGAATATTTAAATAATTTTATATTTTAATATTTAATATATATTTAGTATTATGTTCCTAAATCTGGGATATGGCCATTTTTTTTCTGTTGAAAAACCAAAAAAGGCCAACTCTATATGTGGCCAGTATGCAGGTAACTGAGGCTGATATGGAAGAGAATTACATGTACCCACCAAACTCAACCTATGAAGACCATAAAAAAATTTTTTTCTATTGATTTTCTTGAGTTTTCATGACTATTGCATAATGGTAGATTTATGTAATTTCCATGTGGATGACAGGAGACAATGTCTAGCATTTTCTAGCCCTACAAATCAGATCTGAAATTTCTTTTGATTTCTTAATACTATCATTGAGCATTCAGGTAGGCTCCATGCTGGAAATTTAGACTCATCTTTAATGCTTTTTCCTTGTGCCCATCTTCTAATAGGTCACCCAACCTTGTTCATTCTACATCAAAATGTCCTTTGGAAGTTGGTTCACTCATTCTACATTAGTACCCAACATTTTAGGTCAAGGTGGCAATTCTGACTTCCAGTAGTGATTTTTAAACTCGATAACAGCAACAATAACAAAACATGTCATCGGCCTTTTCTTCACTCCATTGTGTGAAACGCTGAACTGATAGCCTCCCCTTTACCCTTTCAGCAACCCCAAGGCATCCTCACCACTGATGGGGAATATCAGGGCCCTCTGTCTTGTCTTCTCTGTCAGGCTGGGTGTCTACCCACCCCAGCCCATGCCCAGCATGGCCATCAGAGTCTGCTCCTGCCTCCTGGCTCAGGTTCCTGGGGGCAGTGTGTGGAGCTGAGGAGGCTGCACTGCCTGGATTCCATCCCAGCTGGGCGGCTTACGAGCCCATCACACCTGGGCAGTCTTGTGAGCCTCTTTTATCCTATTTCTTTGTCACTAAGATGGAGAATAAATTACAATATCTATTTTGGGACATCCTCAGACAAACCTGCTATGTGGCAGGGGGTCCCCAACCTCCTGGGCCATGGAACAGTACCTGTCTGTAGCCTGTTAGGAACCAGGCCGCACAGCCAGAGGTGAGTGGGTGAGCGAGAATTATCACCCGAGCTCCACCTCTTGTCAGATCAGTGGTGGCATTATATTCTCATAGGAGCACGAACCCTATCGTGAACTACACATGCATGGGATGTAGGTTGTGTGCTCGTACGAGAATCTAATAATGCCTGATGATCTGAGGTGGAACAGTTTCATCTGAAACCACTCCCCTCACCCTGTTTGTAGAAAAATTGTCTTCCACGAAACCAGTCCCTGGTGCCAAAAACGTTAGGGACCCCTGCTATAGGATCTTTGGTTCCTCCAACACTCACACATTGTTACCCCTCACCCTTGCTTATGGATTTTGGGTAAGAAAAACATCAGTGAGTCATTGCAACAAATAAAAACTACATGCAGGTCAACTTTACTTCAAAATGTCTGACTTTCCCAGAAATTATGATTGCTTTTTAAAACACATTTTATTAAAGAAAAGGAAAAAATAAAAACCTCTGCCCCTCACTGTCCTGAATGATGTAAGACTATGTGATTGGATACTAGTATGAGTCTAACATTGCTGCCTGGAAGAAAGCAGTGAAAGGCATCACAACACTCTAGAACACTCCAGAACACTCCAGCACACTTTGGAATGGCCAGGGAGTTTTGCTGGCAGACACTCAGCTGAAGATGCCTTACACTCCCTACCTCACCAGTCCCCACAGGGGCGCTGGACCCTCATGTAATGGGAGACTCACACCTTCTGTGCAAGAGCCGGGCTCATGGGTAACTCCAGGCTTTACCCCGTGCTGCATTTACGAGAAGAAATAAGACAATGAAGGAGCCTCTTAGGCCAGTGTCTGTCTTCTATGATTAACATAACCAAGGAAAGTCTGGCCCACAGAGAAAGAGCAGCCTTGCAGAAACACTAGTCAGCCTGGGCTTTGTGCTTGAGCTTTTCCAAACCCAACTCAATCCACCATATAGAAAACTCAGCAGGAGTTTTAGCCATCATCATTATTACCCTGGACCTCACACCACTATGGGATAAACTCCACAGTTCCTAGCATGACTACAGGGCCCTCCACCTTGCAGCCTCCACCTTCTGCTAGACTTTCTTGTTGGTCCATTGCTGACAGGCAGCTGTGCTCTGGCCTCAGGGACTCCATCCTTGGCCCCTTCCTGGAGCATCCCCTGATGCACATCTGTGGATCCTGCAAGCTCCGCATGGCCAGGCTTATCCCCACTCCTTCTTTCTCTAGCCCCACAGGTCAATCTCCTGCAATGCTTTCTCCACTCCTTCATGCAGAGTTTATTTTCTTCTCTAAACTACCAGAACCCTTTGTTAATATCCTTGTTAAAGGGTTTATTGGGTGGTTTCATAATTATAGCCAACTATAAACTCCTTGAGGTCAAGACCTGGTTTTATCAACCTTCGTATCTCTAGTATCTTCCCTAGTCCCTGATAGATGCTACATAATCAGTAACTATGTGTTGGCCAAATAGATGATTAAGTCAGCATTATGTTTTAAATTTTATTTTAGTTCACAACAAGACAACATATTATGACACAAAACTGTTAATAGTTCCTTAAATCCAGGCAGTGAAATTATGGGTAATTGTTATTATAATATTTAAACTTTTCTTCATTTCCCAAATTTCATATCACAGCAATAATCATAGAAAATAAAAGAGTGAGGAAAACCTGGATTTATTTATTTAACATTTCAGATAATCAAATAATATTAAGTACTAATATTAGTGTTGACCTCTCCTGCTAAATGTTATGGGGACTTACCACTGCTTACATGAATGTATGGATTAGTTTAATAAAAATTACATTGGAATTCTCCAGATCTTGATGTCTGTTTTCTTAATTTATTCTGACCTAATTCATCAGCTTAAGTGGTTCATACATTTCACAGCTATAAGTCTTGTTCACTCAGCTGGGAATAAATCTTTGGTAGTATATGCTGACACTTACTAAAATGTAACAATATGATTCTATTTTTCTATTAAGACCTTTAGCCCAGAAATAACTGCCATTAAAAAAAAGAAAGAAACAGGTTTTTCATATAAAGAAAAAAAAAAAAGACTTCAGTACAACTGACATCTTGAATGTCATGGCCAAAAACTAGAGTTCCTGAAACTGGGTACAGATCTCACTATGAGCATAAAAACAACAACAAAAACCACATATGCTCTTAAATGCAATGCAAAATTACCTGCTGATTAAAAATACAAACAATGAACAAAGCATAATACGAGTAGAGGAAAAACCCATCTGTGGATTCTATGCTTTAGTCAGGTAACATTTTCACATTAGGGCAGGTTGTAATGTTTATCATCATCATGACAAGAAAGAGTTGCACCAACATGAACAAGAGGTCCCTAGGACATTAAGCTCCATTAATTCCTCTTTGTGTAGGCAGTTAGGGTCTGACAAGTACAGGAGGGATGGACCTATTATAATGAGGCCTGGGATGGTTTCTTTTATAATAGTCTATATTGTGTGGAAAAAAAATACATTATTCTTACAAATATTTGGCACATAGTAGATGGATAATCAATATTAACTAATTAACAATCCTATGGCACAGGAAGATTTTTCATAAGCATGTTGTGGTGACAGTGATTTCTCACATGAGGCCAGCTGTCTATCTCACCCACATCCTGTGACCTGCTTCTAGCCCACTGGTTCTACCCCACTGACCTTCTTCTACCCCACTGTGACTAAGGCAGTCCTCTCCACATGCTATATGGTCTGCATGTTTGTGACCATCCAAAATTCATGTTAAAACCTAATTTCCATTATGGGGTTGTGAAGAAGTGGGGCCTTTGGGAGGTGATTAGGCCACGAGGGTAGAGTGTGGAGCCCTCATCAATGGGATTAGTGCCCTTATAGAAGAGGCCTGAGAGAGCTCATCTACCCCTTTCACTACGAGAAGTTATAGCAAAAAGACACCACCCTCTACAAACCAGGAAGTGGGCCCTCACCCTACACCAAATCTGCCAGTGTCTTGATCTTGGACTTCCCAGTACCCAGAACTGTCAGAAATAAATGTTTGTTGTTTGTAAGATACTGAGTTTATGAAGTTTTGTTATAGCAGCCTGAAGGGACCAAGACACCAGCTTCACGGTGACTGCCTCCAGCTACTGCCCCTTCTAATTATGGGACTGCTTCCTCCTCCCCATCCAATTTGCACACAGGGGTCAGCCCCAGTCAGTGCCTCCTCTGCAGTCAGAGCAATGTTTGGCTGGGCTTGGAACACCACTTGCTAAAAATGACCATCCCTTGGGTTTCACTGTGAAATCTTATTAATGCCAGGGTTGTATGCTTCCAATGTTCGCATGTAATGGAAGCAAAATTTACTAAGGATTGTTCTTCAAGGGTCAGCATGTCCAATAATGTAACCTCTCTTACCACAGAGAGACAGGTTCATTTAAGTCTCTTTAAAAATGGTTCTTCTGCTTCAACCACTAGGGATTCTCAACTCCCAGAAGAAGGTGAAGGACTGATCATGCTTTTTTTTTTTTTTTTTTTTTTGCTGCAGTGTTGGTAACAACAGCTGACTGTAGGATGATCACTGTTTCTACATATGGTGTGAGGAGCCTCCATCTATTAACTCACATCATCTGGATGCAGTGATGTCATTAGTCCCATTTCACTGTCCAGGTAACTGAAGTCACAGAGCTGGAAAGCAGCAGCAGTGGGAGTCAGGTGAGCCCAGCCTGCAGTGCACAGGCTCTCAGCCCCCAGCATGCTGCCCCTTTGCAGAACAGGCCCTGAGAAATGGGAAGCTTTTGGTTTTTAAGAGTCTCTGGCTTTCAGTCTGGCATCCAGTCTCATAGGAATGTGTGTTAGAGATGACTGAAGCTCCCAGAGACATAAGCGATGTGGCAGAAGTATTTCACAATTTTGACCTTACGCCTTCTTCTCTGTTTTGAAGTCCTGGGTGTTGGCAGGTAAAGAACAATAGAGTGGTTTCAAGGAAGTGACTCTCCAGGTACTATCCTCTGTGTGCTCCCGAGAGCCCAGGTGTGTTCAAGCCAGGGCTTTAGGAGAGTAGCTAGGAGAAAATGAAGGAATGTGATTAGCTTCGTGGGACAGCCACAAACTGGGTGGCTAGAAACAACAGAAATGCATCCTCTTGCAGTTCTGGAGTGGGTGTTGGTGGAGTTGCTTCCTTCTGGAGGCTCTGAGGGCAAATCTGTTCCAGCTTCTCTCGTGGTTTTGGGTGGCTGCCGACAACCCTTGGCATTCCTTGGTGTGTGGACTCATCATTCCAATCTCTGCCTCTGTATGCACGCGACAGTCTCCTCTCTGTGTCTTTGTGTCCCTTCTCTTCTTATAAAATACACCAGTCGGGCTGGGCGCGGTGGCTCACGCCTGTTATCCCAGCACTCTGGGAGGCTGAGGCGGGTGGATCACGAGGTCAGGAGATCAAGACCACCCTGGCTAACGTGGTGAAACCTCGTCTCTACTAAAATATACAAAAAATTAGCCGGGTGTGGTGGCGAGTGCCTGTAGTCCCAGCTACTTGGGAGGCTGAGGCAGGAGAATGGCGTGAACCCGGGAGACAGAGCTTGCAGTGAGCTGAGATCGCGCCACTGCACTCCAGCCTGGGCGACTGAGTGAGACTCCATCTCAAAAAAAAAAAAACCCACAAAAAAACAAAAAACAAAAAACAAAAAAACACCAGTTGCATTGAATTTTGACCCACCAAATCCAGTATGACCTTACCCCGATTACACCTGCACAGACTCTATTTCCAAATACAGGCACATTCACGGGTGTTGGGGATTAGCACTTCCACATTATCTTTTCGGGGGACATAATTCAGTCCATGACAGGAAATGAAGTGTTTTTTGGTGTGTGTTCTTCTTGTTTGTTTTTCTCCCTCAAGCACTAAAAAATAATGCAATTTGGCTCCTGACAACATGAATCAAAAATCTAATTCTGTGAGCAGCACTCTCTGAGCCCAGGTGCAGATGGGGTAGCTGCATGGGGAGGGGCTTGTGTCTTGCTCTCAGAAACATAATAAGCCAAGAGATTCTGCTGCATTTTTGACACACCTCTAAGAATGAGCAGCGGTGCACCTGCTTCTGAGTGTTGGTGGTGAGGTTGACATGGCGGTCTGAACAGTAAATGCATCCCAGGAACCTCATGTCATGGGAACAGAGGCTACAGCACCTCTCACTGAATTAAGACGGGTTCAGACCCCCACTACAGCTGACTGCATTGTCACCTTCTGGTGTACCCATCTACAGCATGGGGCTTCTTTATTCTGTTACCATCCGGGCTATGAGTTGGACTGTTCAACATTTTAATGCTCCATATGTCAATAAATTAAGTGCGATGCTGTATGGATGTGACCTTTTCAATATTCCACAGTATGACTGACTGACTACTGTAGTTCCTCCCCTGTTTGTAATTTGAGTAATCTGGATGGGGGACGTGAACTGGCCGGCCAATAAAAGTGAAGACTAGCGGAAAGAGCAAAGTCGTAAAGCAAGCGCAGTCCTTCAGAGACTGTATTAAAAGATTATCATTTTGTATATCATTGTTTTTTCTTTCCAGAGCATGTCATCATAAATTGAAAAGAGAAGAGACAAAATGTAATGTTGACCGGAATAAACAACGCTGGGTTTGTCAGTTAATGTTATTACCCAGTCCCTCGGTTGTCTTGGCCTCTGTTTGTCATCATCTTCGAGGGTTTTATTCCAGACACATTTTTTGGTCTCAGTCGGATTTAGTACAGACTAATATAAAGTTCTGCTGCTTCAAAGTGGTAACCGACGGTTTTGGAAACTGCAGTGAAATTTCGAGTTCATTCTTGCTTGGAGCAGTCCACACACTTCCTTTGTTTAAGCAGCAATGATATGTTATGTTATGCTAAGCTGAGTTCAACTTTCTTGGTGACAAATCAACCACACTAATAAATTATTCAACCTGCAGGTTATATGAGTAACAATGGACCGCCCTAAAGTCTAGGCAGCACAGTCTGATTTCTGACAAAAGATAAGAAGATGCAGGTAACATGTAGATACTAAGTGTATAAATTGTATTGCAATTCTGATAGGAAAATAAAACACCAAACCCCGAACACCATTCATTTACCATATGTCAACTTAACAAATGTGAATGCTAGATAATAAATCTTTATGCCCATGTATATGTCTAAACACAATTTTAATAACTATAAATAATGTAGAGATTTATTTCTTATTCATTTTAACAAGCTTTTCCCTGAACTATGCTATGGTATTCTAATATTAATCTTAAAGATATCCCAGCACATTCTCAACTTAAAATTTAAAATATGGCTGGGTGCAGTGGCTCACGTCTGTAATCCTAGCACTATGGGAGGCCAAGGCCAGTGGATCACCTGAGGCTAAGAGTTCAAGACCAGCCTGGACAACATAGTAAAACCTCGTCTCTACGAAAAATACAAAAATTAGCCAGGAGTGGTGGTGGACGCCTGTAATCCCAGCTATTTAGGAAGGTGAGGCAGGAGAATCACTTGAACCCGGGAGGTGGAGGTTATAGTCAGTCGAGATCACACCACTGCATTCCAGTCTGGATGACAGAGCAAGACTCCGTCAAAAAAAAAAAAAAAAAAAAAAATTAAAATATGATGAAATAAGGCCTTTCCTGTACTATAAGCAATTTATTTCACAAGAACTCTTGAGTTCTGACCTATTCTAGAATCATCCAAAATTGAAATTATTATAAAGTGTTTTCTATGAATTTCCTACCCCCCAGGCATCAAATGACAGTATCAATGGAACATGCACAACTTAAAAGGATCTTGGCCAGCACTGATGAGATCCTTCATGACTACAAAGCAAGAGGACTGATGAACCACACAGCGAACCCAGCCACATAACTTCATAATCACCCATGCAGAACACACTTCTGGAATGCTGTCCACTCAGCCCGGCACTCCCCTGAAGACTAGGGATACAAAGTGAATTGTAGCGAGATGGTCTCCACCCTCTCACACACTCCTCCAAGAAGGCAAGACAGAGCCCACCATACAGACCACAGGAGACAACCACGGAAACCCAAGTCCCATGGGGATAATAAGTGTGTGGGGTGGGAGCTGGGAATGCCTGGAGAAGGATGCAAGTCCTCAGAGAAGACCACTGATGATAAAGTTGCTTTTAAGCAGAGACCTAAATGAAGTCAGGTGTGAGCCTTCTGGAAACTGGGAAAGGGTTCCAGGCAGAAGAAACAGGGGAAGAAGACCCTGACAGGAAGCAGACTGAGGATTGAGAGAAAGGCTTGAAAGGATGGCAGTGACTCAGCAGGGACCAGGGCACATTGGCCATGCACCCATTTTAACTACTTTGGCTTATTCCAAGAGAGCTGAGAAGCCACTGGAGTCTGAGCAGAGTTGGGATGTTATTTGACTTCAATTTTAAAATGACTGCTCTGGCATCTGTTTGGAGACCAGGCTGGAGAAGCAGCAGAGAAGTGAGGAGGTGGAAGATCAGCTAGGGGCTGTTGCAGTAATCCAGGCAAGAGCCCGTGGTGGCTTGGGCCAGGGTTCAAGCCATGGTCAGATTGTGGAAAGTGTTTTGAAGGAATTGTCTGCAGGATTTGCAGATGGGTAGCATGTGTGGTGTGAGAGAAAGAGAGGAGTCAAGGTAACTTGGAGGTGATGCTTGTGTCCATTTATGGAGGTGATGAAGACTGAAGCAAAAGAAGGATCACACATTCATATTTGGCATTATGAAGCAGGAGACACCATTAGGAACTATGGGGAAGTCAGGGAGGCAGCTAGAGGTTTAATTTTGGGGATCAAGGGTAAAGCTGGAGCTAAAGCTATACATTTTGGAATTATCAGTATATGGTGAGTATTTAAATCAATGAGGCAAGGATGAGATTACCTATGGAGGGAGTACAGATTGGAAAAAAAGAAACAAAGGAGGAGAAGGGGTCTAAGACTGAGCCCCAGGGAATCACAACATTTACACTGAGTTCTGGGCTGGGAGCTAAAGAAGAACCATAAGATCATATAATATCATGAAGTATCCTAAGTATGAACTGAAGGCTTATCAGCTGTCAACATAGTAGACTGGCTGTCAAAGGATGGCTTTGCCATGTAATTGTGTTATTGATAATCTTGTATCTCAAATAAATAAATTTAAATAAATTGCTCTGTAAATTTTACATTACCACACTCATCTGCATTACCATGACTGCTCCTATAGTCTCTATTAGGTTAACCACAGCTGGTGGCTGTTCAAAGATTTACTCCAAGAATGATTAGGTTTCATTTATTCTAAAACGCATTTTTTCCCCCACATTTTAACATCCCTGAAATCACAATGTATCATACAATTGACAGCATCTTACAATTATAATTTTTTAAAAATTTAAAATTTAGATTCAGGAGGTACATGTGCTTGTTTGTTTCACAGATATTACATGTGTGATGGTGGGGTTTGGGCTTCTAGTGTACTCATCACCCTAACACTGACACTTCCAATCATAACTGATGCTCTTTTTTCCTTCTTAGAGGAATACACAAAAAAGATGCATTATATAATCTGTGACATCTTAGCTCTGATCAAATAAAATATGTATTTCTAAAGTCGCAGCTCTGTTCTGTTGCCTTTGGTCGATGTACAAGTAGAAGAGTTGGTCTCTGCACGGCTGCCCTCTGGGGCTAGTGTGTCCTGGGATGATGAAGAGTCAAGGGTAGGAAGGAGGTAGCACCAGGGAGCCCCTTGTGGGCAAGCCTCTTGACAGTCACCGTATTTTGCCTAGGGCTTGCCGTTGATCAGCTCTGGGTGTCATACACCTCCAGTGACTTTTGCCTTAGCAAGAAGACAGATACAGTCAGAAACTTACACAACGGTTTGCTCTGGTTTCATTCTCCAGGCGTTCTTTTCCCCTGGAGTCATACATCCCTGAAGAACAGAAGCCGTGTCTCTATTACCTGTGAATCCCCAGAATTGAGCACAATGCATAAATACAGCTGGTGCTCAATAAATGTTTTATTTAAATTGAAACCCAACTCCCCAGTATTTGGAAAGACGTGTGGCCTACAACCTCAGAGGAAATGTACAACAAATTCCCTCCCTGGGCTGTGGTAGTTGAAGATCACCGACTAACTACGGTCACATAAGGTATCCTGTCTGAGTGCCCAGTCCTGGATCCTGGTGTAGTCTCCATGGAAACACAGAGAGGAGCACTTATATCCTTGCAGAGACACAACAAATGTATCCTTTAGAATGATAACAAAATGCAGCATTTATAGAGAGGATAATCACCTGTGCTATGAAACAGGCAATTTAATAACTCTGTCTGATAAAAACTCAAAGACAACTGCGAAGCTGTAATTTACTTCTGGGGGTGCCGGCGTCTGAGTTCACGGGCAGTGGTGTGAGCAGCAAGCATGAATCTTCTTCATCTCCTTGTCAACCTGTTATTTGCTCTCTTGCTGCTTACTATGCCGTTTTGTCTTTTTCTCCTCATTATATTCCCCAGCTCATACATCCTAACCTACTATTCCACTTACTTTTTCCTTTGCATCGTGACCTGTAGTCTATCTTCCTCACAAGGAGGTCCTCGAGGAATTACAAAGGACTTTTAGAAATAAAGACATAAAATATTTTTTACAGTTCCTGTGGAAGCCTTTATGTGAAGATTGTGCTTTACATGTATTAAAAACACCTCTGAGAGTAGCCATAAAAGTAAATTTGAAAATGCATTTGAAATGTAAATAGTGTTTGCAGTGCTCATGTGAGGCTGCTTCAGGGTGCAACAACATTTAGCAAGAGCTCTGCTTAAGTCTTGAGTTATCCTTTCCCTCCAGTTTCCTGAATGATGTGACCTCTGAGAGGCATTCTGAGTCCTAAATGGGTAGTACTCGGCAGTGACTGCAATTCCTAAACAATTCCTGTCCTCTCTTGCACTCCAGGATCTTCCAAGCCTGCAGTCCCTGGCCACACTCTGGTGCCACTAGAAACTGTGGGCCATGAAGGAGAGATGCTGGCCTGGGTTCGTCCTTGGCCACCCAATAGAAGTAGATGTAGTGCTATCTAATAAGGTCTCTCCAACAAGGAGTTCTTGAGTTTCTTTTAATCAGGGACCCGCTACATTGATTTGCATAATCTGCTCTGGAGTTCAATAGATCAAGGATTCAAGGTAAAGAAAGCTCCTGCAGCAGTTCCTAGCCCAGCCATTTCCAGGCCGGCTAAAATGCCTTGGAGCTCGGGTCAGCAAACTGGCTCTGAGCTAAGAATGGTTTTTACTTTTTCAAATGGTTGGGAAAAAATTTCAAAGAATACTATTTCATGATGACAGAAACTAATACAAAATTCAAATGTCAGAGTCTGTAAGTAAAGTCTGATTGGAACTCAGCAGCCTCACTCCTTCGTTCATGGACGGTCTGGGGCTCCTTTTGTGCTGCAACAGCACGGTTGAGTAGCTGGGACAGAGACCCTATGGCCTGCAAAATCCAAAATACATAATATTATCTGGCTCTCTGCAGGAAAAGCCTACAGACCCTTGCCTTAGAGTGGCAGGCCTAGCCAAAGGCTGGCCTGTTTTGGGGACTTTCCAGCAATCTGGTTTCATGTAGGGTGCTGCTGTGAGACATGCTGATTGAATTCTGAAGGACACGGTGAGACACAACCAGGGAAGAACATTCTGGGGAAAAAAGTCGGCTCTGTCAGACTACAGGGATGAGGAAAAAAAAAAAAGCTCCTTGGTGGTGTAATTAGTAGTTTAAGTAGCTTTGTCTGCAATGATGCTAGAGTAATCTGCAGTCTTTTATCATGTTCAAGGAGAGTGCACACAACCACTCAGCTCACTATAATTGCAAATAGCCCTTAATGAATATATATTTGCCTTGGCTCCTCTGCTCTATTTTACATCAATTCTTGTGATTTTGCAAGTCATAAAATGCCCCAGATGCCTTTCATTAAGGCATTTTCACCTGGATAAAAAGATGTAAACAGATTAGACCATTTCTAGGTGAGTTATCCATGAAACAGGGGTGATACAAGTGGATTAGGTCCCTTCTGATCTGGAAAAGCAGGACTGATACAGAAGAGAATAAATAGTTATCTACAATGAAATCTTAGCCTTGGAGAAGTGTTTGGTGAGGAGGGTGAAGATGGGGGAAGTGGCGTTAAGAGAGATGCAGATAGTCACTGATGCCTTGCATGGTATCACGTGATATCACAGGATACTGTATGATATCACAAATAGAAATGCAGACTCTGATGAGCTAGAACTGAGTGTCAGCTTCTCCATCACCAGGTAGCCCAAGACAAACCACTGACTGCTGCCAAGCCTTGGTTTCCTTTCCCGTGAAATGGTAGCATGAAGCCAGCACTGCTGTGACCTCCTAGTGAGGTAGACCGAGCAAAGGTGCCTTCTACGCTGGCAGCTGGTGCTCACCTCGGCAGCACACGCACTGCACTGGTGGATGGGAACTTCCACGACTGACGCCAAAGAGCATACTGAAATTTGAACACAGTGTTTATGATCCTGAGGTGGAAATTTTAAAAAACTTCTCAATGGCGAGCATCAACCGCAGGACACTAAGTGGAGAAAGTGAGATGTTATTACCAAATCTCAAGCTTGACTAACATCAAGGTGCTTGACTTGAATCAGTGTTTCCAAAAGAAAATGAAAACTTTTCCTTCACTGTGACTCACAAATAACCACTAAACAAGAATAATATTTTATAAAGGTGAAACCAGCTACTCATGGACTCAAACTGTCAGTTGTACTGAAGTGAATTGGGCAAAAAAATCTTTTAAGAACTGCCGCCAGGAGCGTTGGCTATTTTGTAAATAGTCAAGGATGGTGCTTTTCAGACTGTGTAGATAACCTCAACCTCACCATGAAATGCCAATTATTTGCTTTAAATGGCAAAAAGTAGAAAAGCTCTATTTTGAATGGTATTTTGTTTTTTAAAATACTCTCTCTTTAAAGTAAGAGTCAAGAAATAAAAGACACATTTATTGAGGCTTAGAACACAATTTATCTGAGATTTTGTGGTTAATAACAATATTGAATCACAGTTTTTTTTTTTTGGTGAACCACGGCCCACAAGATCTTGGCTCTAATTCTGGCTTTACCGTTCCTAGCTGTGTGAGAATTAGAAAATTCCTTAATTTCTCTAAGGTTCAGCGTTTTCTTCTATAAAATGGGGACAAGTATAATAATGGTATTAACAAAGTGGTTGTAAACATGAAATAAGATAATAAGTGTAAAGCTCTTAGCACAAATTAAGAGCATATAAAGTTATCAGAACTGGTCATGTATCTTTGGTTATAAATACGGGTCATATACCAAATCTGGCATTTAAGCAAAAAACCTTTAAATTCCACTCTTATTTTGGTGTTTTGTTTGTTTGTTTGTTTGTTTGTTTTTTGAGACAGAGTCTTGCTCTCTCACCCAGGCTGGAGTGCAGCGGCACAATCTCGGCTCACTGCAACCTCTGCCTCCTGGGTTCAAGCAATTCTCCTGCCTCAGCCTCCCGAGTAGCTAGGATTACAGGTGTGCGTCACCATGCCTGGCTAATTTTTTTTGTATTTTTAATAGAGATGGGGTTTCACCACATTGCCCAGGCTGGTCTTGAACTCCTGAGCTCAGGCAATCCACCCACCTTGGCCTCCCAAAGCGCTCGGATTATAGGCATGAGCCACTGTGCCCAGCCTAGGTGCCTGATTTTATTTTTTAAAAATTAATTTTCAGGAACAGCAACAAACAAAGAAAAACCACACCCATTTCATGATGCTTATTGTTGACCCCCAGGAGAAGCATCTACAGTGTGAATTGATGAACTATTTGAGGGAAGGACAGACACACACATGCACGTGAATGTGTGTACCGGTGCACGTGCCTCTAAACATAGTATAGATTATGCCAACCAGCACAGCTCCAGATGACAAGTGTCTGATGCCACAGCAACACATAATGAGCAGTCACCCTTCGCTCAACTTCTAGCTTGAACAGAGGACACAGATTTCAGGAGCATCGCCGGGTGATGGGTGTGGGCCTGGCAGATGTGATTCGAAGAAGCTACCGCAGCTCAGTGCCTATAGGACTAATACTGCAGAGATACAGAGAGATACAGTGCTTTATCTTTCAAAGCCAGTACATTCCAGGGAGGCTTGTCTCCTGGGGCTACTAAAGACGCCTGCAAGACTGGCCTGGAGGAAATCCTGGGAGGGTGTGCTTCAGGCGGCTGAGCTAGGCTGGAAACACCTGGGACAGCTGTGCTTCTGACCCCTGAGCCACCCTCGGGAGGAACCCCACGCTCGGGCAACGAGGACTCAGAATGTCCTAGTTAGGCCTCCCTCCCTCCACCACAGCCTCGGAAGTACTTCCCGCTTGGGCTCTTTCTTGGCAAGCTGGAGTTTCAAGTTTTTTTGTTTTGTTTTGTTTTGTTTTGTTTTTTTAACACCAACCTAGAGATCTCTAGATAGTACAAAAGTACTGGAAAACGGGGAAGCAAGTTTTAATAATAGGTATCTTTAGTTTATAATAGAATCCCCCCCCTTTTTTTTTTTTTTTTAGAAACAGGATTTAAAGAAAAAATGTTTTCAGTTCAGAGCCAGCCATTTTTAAGCGGGACAATTCCAGTACAATTGCCCGTGTTGCTGGGCAGAAAAGACACTAGAATTCATTGTGCTGTTCTAAATAACCTTTCTCATCAAGAGATGGAAATGCACAACACATCATAAAGGATGCTGAGGAAACCTTTCCCCCTTTCTCCTTAATTAGAGCACTTGGTATTTGTGATGAATTAGGCTGACTCAGTAAACTACAGGACATAAGTCTGCTGAACACTTCCATTTTCCAATTGCTAGCTAGGTTAACACGCTTTAATAAACAAATAAATATCTCCATATGGACTATTATCCAAAGCAATTGTAAATCCTTGCAGCACTGGGCAGCGTGTGGCAGTGAATGGCTGAGTTCTGAGGCCGTCCTCGAGCATTTGAGTAGTGGCCTAAATGAGGGGTGCCCTTCACTGATGGAGTAAGGTGACACTTTGATTAATGCAATGAGCATGCTGCTGAATGTTACAGTGAGTATTAAAATGGCATGTGCTAATTTAAAATCTCAGCTGTCATTAGACTGGAGTGCAAAGGAGAGTCACCTTTTCAGAAGACTTACTTCATCTCAGGGGGCAGAAACAAGCGTGTTTCTGTTTGCCACTGCAGGTGTCTGGCAAACAATGCTTGGGCTCTGAAAACATCCTGAAATACACACACACACACACACACACACACACACAAAAGGAAAAGGTACTAAGTAGCTTACTTGTGGCAATGTATAAAATTAAATCAAAGATTTTATACAACTGCAAAAAGTCACAAAGTGGAAAAAGGGCAGAATTAAAACGCAATGTTATTCACGTCTGGTAATAGGTTTTTGTTTTTTTTTTTAATTTTGAAATTTTTTATTTTTTGAGACATTTTTTGAAATTTTTTAATTTTTTGGCACAATCTCGGCTCACTGCAACCTCCACCTCCTGGGCTCAAGTGACTCTCCTGCCTCAGCCTCCACAGTAGCTGGAATTACAGGTGCCTGCCACCACGCCTAATGAATTTTTGTATTTTGAGTAGAGACAGCGTTTTTGCCATGTTGGCCAGGCTGGTCTTGAACTCCTGACCTCAAGTAACCTGCCCACCTAGGCCTCCCAAAGTGCTGGGATTACAGGCATGAGTTACTGTGCCCAGCCTTGTTAATAGGCTTTTAAAGATGGATATGCTTTTGTGGCCAAAATGCAAAAGACATATTTTTGTCAGCAACTAAATATTATTTGGAATTTCTTTTCATGATCACTAGAAAACACTCGATAAGGAAAAATAAGTTATCATTTTTACCTTTTTCCAATTGCAACTCTTTTTAAAGAGTCCAAATAAATCTTTTTTTTCCTCCTGATTGTCTTTGGAAGTATTGATCCAGAAATACTTCATTGCAATGATTGCAAGTAACAATAAATTTAAAATAGCATCTGATTTCCTACAATGCTCATTTACGTATTTTTTTTGAAAATTAGACCCTCAGGGAGCCATTATCCATGCTGTGCTTTGACGCCGGGTGGCTTCGCTCCTGGTTCTGATGGGCAGCTTGAGTGGCACTGGAGCTTTTGCTGGCCACACACTGGCTGGAGGACCCTGCGTCAGATGGTGCATGGTCGATGACACAGCTGTGGTCAGGACCTGCCGCTGCCCTTTGGAGCTCACAGTCCCAAGGGGTATGCAGATGTGTGTGACCAGATAATATACTAAGTCACACTGTGTTCACCTGAAGTTCGCCTTCATGCCAAAGGGCATAGAGCCCTTTGTACCTGTGCAGAGGACGTCTGCAATGCCAAGAGCAAAGGGCTCCTGCAGATAGACCAGGGACCACCTCCTGGGTTCTGTGCCAGCCGCAGTTCACGCAAGAGCAAAGAGCTCCTGCAGATAGACCAGGGACCGCCTCCTGGGTTCTATGACAGCCGCAGTTCACCCAAGAGCAAAGAGCTCCTGCAGATAGACCAGGGACCGCCTCCTGGGTTCTATGACAGCCGCAGTTCACCCAAGAGCAAAGGGCTCCTGCAGATAGACCAGGGACCACTTACTGGGTTCTATGAAATCCGCAGTTCACCGAGTCTCCTGGGACTCCTGAGAGGAAAGAGAGAGCCAGGGATAAGTGGCTGTGAGGGGAAGAAAGAGGACAGGGTAAAGATGGCAGATACCGAAAGAGGAGGTAAGGACCAGCGCTCTGCACGTACTGGGCTCAGCTCCCTGGAAGCCCCCATGGGAGGTGGCCAGGTGTCCACAGGAAGGGCTGCCCAGTGGACCCCACGAGGCAGCCCCACTGGACATGGGAGCAGTGGAGCGACCACCTGGGAACACACAGGTGTGGAATAGGGCAACATCCAGAGATTTTTCAGATTCCATAGAGGCCTCCCTGAGGCTTGGGTGATGGTGGAGCGGAAAAGAGAGCCGAGAATGCTGAGATGGAATTTGCTGGTCAGCTAAGAGTCAGATTTAATTTGATTTTAAGAAACTAAAGAAGTGTGGCATTTCTTGCACATTTAAGTTTGTGGTTTAAAATCTGCACTCACCAAAACATGTACAGAAATCGCTAGGGTGCATTGTGAGGACTGAGGAACAAGACTACCCTGGGCAGAGGCAGGAGAGTGAGATCAGAGCGGAGGAAAGGCCTCCTGCGGGGGTCTGCGGGGAGCCGGCTCTTGAGGGTGGAGTGCAAGGGGGCTGGGCAGAGAAAGACTGGCGGGCATTCTCAGGCAGTGCCTTCAGGAGAAGGGCCCTGGAGGTGAAACAAACAGCTTCTCTTTTGTCTTTTGTGGTTTCTCAGCCTTTCATTTGGAAACACTTGGCAATGTAGGAGGGAGCAGAGGGCTGCTCCGCAAGACGCGAGGCCTTGTGGGAAACCAGGCGGGAGGAGCAGAACATGGCCACAGCATGAAGAACCATCCCGGCACCACACGGTAGAGGATGAGCAGATGCCTGGATGCACCCCAATCTCCCAGCAAAGCCCCAAGCTGCTTTGAGCCTCAGTGACCTCGGTGGCCCAATGGAGACTACACCGTCTCCCGGCAAGGCTGCTGTGCAGCTCCCGGAAAGGACAACTGTAAGATACAAGTGTTTTCTGCCTGGCGGTGGTGAGGGCTCCTCACATTTTTCTTTAATCCTAAAAAGGAGCAGCAGCAGTTTTTAGGGAGGAGCATGCATGGCGTGACCTACGTGCCCTTTACTCATCTAGCAAGGGCCCAAGCTGAGTGGAATCTGACATCGTGGTACAGCAGGTCCTTTGGGCCCACGAGGAGGCAGAAAGGAAGGAAGAAGGACGGCTTCCCATGTGTTGCCTCAGCCATAAAGCTGTCACCTGCAGAGGAGGGTCGGGATGCCAAGAGCAGCCCAGTGACTGCAACTCAGTCTCTCTTGTTCCAGTTTCCCAGACACGTCTGGGTCTGGGAAGAGAGAACTGGAGTGTCAAAATGGGAAAGAATCGTTTCATTCTAATCTGCACTCGATCTTAGCCAAAAGTCCGAGAAGCAATTTCCATTCTGATTATAAAACAAGTGGCAACAGCTAGGCATCTCTGGGACTCTTTTAACAGAAGATAAGCAAAGGGGGAAAACATTGCCTCTTTCTCTCAATCCCTTTCCTCTCCCCTCAGCTCAGATCTCCAAGTGGCTTCAGCAGCTCTGACATCACCTGCACCCACAGTGCTTGACAGGGCAGCACCTGAATGCTTGCAAGTCAGACCTGACAGGAGCAGCTGTGCTGCTTGGCAGGGTGGTGTGGGGCCAACTGGAGTGAATTTGTTCTTGGGTACATGGAAAACATACTCCAAGAACGGCTGAAACTGAAGAAAGGAAACACTGAAATTGATGACTTACTGCTGTGACCATGGCCGTATTGATAGCTGTAGGCAGGCTGTTGGGGTGTGGGGAGACAGGCACTATAGGACAGGGATAGCAGTGGCACGAGAGGATCGATGTGGACAAACAGCCACAGCAAAAACACCAGTGAGAAGACAGCTGCCATGATTTGAATGACAGAATATAGGACTCTGAAATTTAAAAACTGACAAGGGTGACACAAATTCTTCACTTAAATTTTATATCCCTGAATTATCTGCATAAAACAAAGGGTAAAAGGGAGAAGGCGGATTTCAGTCTTAGCATGGAAACACCCATATTTAAATGTAAAGATGTGAACATATTCTAAGTATTTTAAAAAGATAAATTCAAAATAATTAAAATTGTTCTCATTTTAAAGAAATAAGATGTCAGATAAAAGATGTTGGACAGTTATTGTTGAAAGTGGTCTAAGAGTGTTTACGAATCATGTCTGCTTGGAGAAAACATTTTTCAAAAAAAATTTATTTTTTCATTTTAAGGCTTTTAAAAAAATTTATTTATTATTATGACTTTTTCTGTAGAGATGAGGTCTTATCATGTTGGCCAGGGTGGTCTTAAGCAATCCTCCCACCTTGGCCTTCCAAAGTGCTGGGATTACACGTGTGAGCTACCCACCATGCCCGGCCTCAAAAAAATATTTAATAAGAGGAAAATCGAGGTATTGGCTCCTATCAATCACTGCCCACTACTCAGTCTTTCTTCCCAATTGACTAAGAGATTTATGTTACATGATAGAAGTGAAGAAAAATTAAGTGTATTCCCAACATTATATCTAAAGCTTTCTATAATATCTAATTATTCTGGTGCCAATAAAACCTGTTATCACCTATTAGAGGGAAAAAATGTGCACTATTTAGAAAATGTATAGAGAAATGACCTGAAAAAAACCACCATTCTATGGGCACATGTAAATATCTATAGCTTTAAAGCATATTTTAAAATGAGATAATTTAACATATAAGAGTTGCATAATTATTTCACTAACGTCTGTGTTTTCATAGAAAGTGCTTTTTTAAAAGGAAAAAAAAAAATTCCTATGCAGCATTTTACAGATTTCAAAGCATCATTAAACAACCAGGAAGTGAATTTCTTCTCAGAACAGAAGAGGCCATGCATCACTTGCACATCTCCATCTATTTCATCAGCAGTTGAGTTAAAATTCCTAGATGAGGGATCAGAAGGCCTTGGAAATTGAAATCAGTTTGTTCTCAAGACTGGTGGTTAACATGATATCATTTTCTATTGGGAAACAACTGAAAAACTCTTTTTTCCTACTAGAACATTGAATATTTCTCTTCTATGTTCTAATGTAAAAAGTACTTTTTTTTATTTTTTTATTTTTATTTTTTATTTTTTATTTGTTTTTTGAGACAGAGTCTCGCTCTGTGCCCGGGCTGGAGTGCAGTGGCCGGATCTCAGCTCACTGCAAGCTCCGCCTCCCGGGTTCACGCCATTCTCCTGCCTCAGCCTCCTGAGTAGCTGGGACTACAGGCGCCCGCCACCTCACCCGGCTAGTTTTTTGTATTTTTTAGTAGAGACGGGGTTTCACCGTGTTAGCCAGGATGGTCTCGATCTCCTGACCTCATGATCCGCCCGTCTCGGCCTCCCAAAGTGCTGAGATTACAGGCTTGAGCTACCATGCCCGACCTTTAATTTTTAAATTATTTTAAGGATTTAAATTTTGACAGGTTTGCCAGTACTCTTGCTCGGCAGTTTTTTCTACTTCATTTGTTAGTCTGCCCTCCTCCCTGTCTGGAATGATCTGCACATAAAGGATTGTACAAATTCTCATCAGCCACAAACGTTCTGCTCATATGTACCAGATGACCTTAGTGTCTTGCAAGAAACTTGAGACCCATCGCATGATTTCTCCAGAATCAGATCTAACAGGATGTACCTTTCCTGCTGAACAACTAAGAAACGTTATTTGCAACCTCAGTTTGAAAACTTGAGAGATAGTGTTTTCTTATTAGTAATGACCCACTGGCTAAGCCCTTTTCAGACATCTAACAGGTCATGATGATGTGATTATCATGCTCAAATTTACACATATGAGGGGCTCTAGTATGGTTTCTCTCTTTCTACATAGTAAAAAAAAAAAAAACCCTAATGATTAAAATATTGATTTAAAAGAGTGTTTGGAGCTCAGGCAGTAATTGTAACAGGCCACAGCCAAGTATGAGCCTGAGGTTCGGGGGCTGGGGACCCCGATGTGTCCCACTGGTGAGGGACACTAACAATGGGAAAGACTATGCACGTAAGACATGTATGAGGGCAAAGGGTATATGGGGTATCTCTGTACCTTCCTCTCAATTTTGCTGTGAATCCAAAACTGCTGTAACAAATTAAGGTCTTAAAATATATATATTACTCATCTTTATCACTGAGGTTTCTGATACCCCCTTAAATTTTGTACCCCAGGCCAGTGCCTCAGCAGCCTCACCCCAGTCCCAGGCCTGTGGCTTATCATGTATTGCCAAATCATCGACAGGTTTTGCTTCTAGTGACTTATGTAAATATAAGCATTATTTTACAATGTTTTAAAAATTAATTACAAAAATACTGCATACTCATAAAAAATAAAAAGTAGAAAACAGAAAAAAAAGAGTGGGCAAATTGGTGACTGGTCATGATTTTGTAGAAAATAGTAAATTTGAGAGCATAAGAAGTTTGGGATCAGCTTTGAAGTTCCTGAGAGTTCAGGTCATTAGTATTTAATTATCAACGCCACCTTTCAGCCACGGTTCTCCATTTTTATCAATGGATGCCTAGAGCACTTGGTGAGATTTCAGCAATACTTTCCTAGCTCTCCAGGTAATGTCAATGGCTAGTGGGTGGCATGATACATAACATCTGACTTTCTTTCCCCCCATTCTTCCCGTGTGTTTACATCCTACTTATCTACATAGATGAACCAGTAAGCCCTTTGGGTAGGAATTACATACACACTATAATGCTTTTATAAATCTTCACACTTTGTTGACACTGAGTAAATATTAAAAACCATAAATCACAGAAAAAATATTAGTGAGTTTTCTTATTATGGGTCCAATCTACCCAGTGGCTTACCATGATCTACAGAATAAATTTCATATTTCTTAGATTTGAATTAAACGTCCCCAGAGTCTGTTGCCAAGATTTTCCAGCTTCTTTCAAACTACTTCCTATCCATACACAGGGCTCCAGTGAGTTAGGAATTATATTCTCTGAGAGGACCCTGGAATGTCTGCCTTCGTATCTTTGCTAGTTTTGTTCCTTTGACTTCAAACACACTTAGCCCAGACTCTCTATCCAAAGCAAACCACAGCCATCTCCTTAGGAAACTTTCTCCATTCCCCGCAACGGCGTGCCTCCATGGCCCCACACTGCACACATCCCTACAGTACCAGGAACCATGCCTGACCTTGGAGCTGGAGTTGTTTGTTACTGCCCGGTTTCCTCCAGGACAAAGTAAACTCACTGAGGACAGAGAAGGTTTCTTACAGCTGCTTCCTTGCTGTGCACTTTACAGACAATGAAAAAGTGTTCCATTGAATGGAATTGAATCAAGAAGTCATGTTTGGGTAGTAGAAATGGAATGGACAATCCTCTTTTTTAAAGAATGCAACATTGGCCAGGCACAGTGTCTCATGCCTGTAATCCCAGTACTTTGGGAGGTCGAGGTGGGCACACTACCTGAGGTCAGAAGTTCGAGACTAGTCTGGCCAACATGGTGAAACCTTGTCTCTACTAAAAATACAAAAAAATTGGCTGGGCGTGGTGGCATGTGCCTGTAATCCCAGCTACTTGAGAGGCTGAGGCAGGGGAATTGCTTGAACCAGGGAGGTGGAGGTTACAGTGAGCTGAGATTGCATCACTGTACTCCAGCCTGCGTGACGGAGTGAGACTCCATCTCAAAAAACCGAAACAAAACAAAACAAAACAAAGCAAACAAACAAAAAAAACAGAATACAACATTAACAAAATAAGATACACCTTTTTTGAAATTAAAAAAAAATTTTTTTTTTGAGATGGAGTCTCACTCTGTCACCCAGGCTGGAGTGCAATGGCACCATCTCGGCTCACTGCAACCTCCGCCTTCTGGGTTCAAGTGATTTTTATGCCTCAGCCTCCCGAGTAGCTGGGACTACAGGCGCAAGCCACCACTCCCGGCTAATTTTTGTATTTTTAGTAGAGACAGGGTTTCACCATGTTGGCCCGGCTGGTCTCGAACTCCTAGACCTCAGGATCCACCCACTTCAGCCTCTCAAAGTGCTGGGATTACAGGCATGAGCCACTATGCCCAGCCAAGATATAGCTATTAAAAATATATTAAACACATTTTCCTGTCTTTTGAGTCATATCCTGTCGTGTCTGTCCCTTCAAATGGAAGCCTTGACACAGCTGCAGTATACTCTGCTTTAATTACATATTTAATGTGAAGAATGTTAAAGGTAAAATTGTAATAAGAAATTATTTCCTAACATACTTTCCTTAGGTTCCCTGCTACCTCTTCAGTTTCATTTTTTTCTTTTCCTTCCATATCTCCAGTCCACACAGAATGAATTTTATTTCCTTCCCTCGTCAGTCTTTCAACTTCCCCCACTAATTCTCAACCCTGCAATTCAACACTCTGCTCCCAAACCAGTCTTCTTGTCACTTCCAACTCATCTTCTTATTTAAGCTGCATTGCTTTTCTGTGAATTAGACTGGATCTTAAGTGAAGGAGACACACACCAACTGCAAATGATGAATAAACACCATCAGTGGGGACTTCGTGAATGGCTAGGTCATTTCCATCCCCAGCTCCAGGACCGTCATGGGAAAGTCGTCCTTTTGGCTGTTCTGGAAGAAGTGACAGCATAGTGACTTTCTCCTTTCCTTGTGGATAGCATGCAACAGGACCAAACGGAGTATTTTGGACTCCCCAAACACAAGGAAGAGCCTATGCTCTCATGTTTGGACATTCCTAGCATCAGGCTCCATTAAAAGGTGTCCTAAACTCTAGGCTTACCAAGACTTTTACATAAAAAGACTATTGCATTTTTAAAACATAAATTTCATTTCTTTATGAACTTCAAATTTTCTGCCACTAAAAACATGATTGCTCTTGTTTCCATGGGCCTTTTCTTCTAGTGAGTCTTTGCGGAATGCCTCTGATGGCCAGGTACTAGTGTAGGTGGTGCAAATACAACAGCAAACTAGTCAGACACGCCTACACTCAAGGAATTTACATTCGTGTTAGTGAAACAGGCAATAAAGAAGGGAATGACAAGCTCACCCTTTTGCTCTTGTTAACCACTCAGTTAAGGTCCATGGGCTGAGGTGGGCTGTGGGTCACCTTGTCTGGTACACCTTGTTCTGAAGCAAGGACATCCCGACAAACAACAGCCGCCCTTGTGTGGCCCAAGGCTCAACACTGTCCTTGACATGGACATGGAAGGAAACACAGAAATTTCAACCTCTGCTTCCGAGAAATGATTGCCAATTCATTCAGAGGTTAGTCTGCAGAGCTGTCTGAGATCACCAAGGGAAACTGGAAGCTTATTGCTTTCCAACTTTATTTCTTTGAGTGCAAAGCCTATGAAGATAATCTGTTCTCAGTCAAAGAAAAATTTAATATAGCACTCCCTGATTTCTTCTATTTAATTCATAGTCTCCGGGCAATCCCTAAAGTACATTCACTGTGTGTTCAAGTTTTGCCTTGATGTTTGCATCAAAGAGAGAATTAAATTGTTCACACACACACACACACACACACACACACAAAGTGAACCCAGATCTCGGTTTCCTCAAGGCTGGCCTAAAAGTTACTGTTTTCACATAGGTTTAATCAACAGCTTCTGTGATATTCCATAGGCCACCTCGTTCTTTTGCTAACATTTTTATTTTCTAATGATTAACCTTAACACACACAATTTCGCCTTAGCTTAGCCATTTTAGTTATATAATAATTCTGAAGGAAAAGGTCAAATTTATGAATTTCTAGACTGTTCAGCACCCTGTAGGGACTGTCAAAACCTTTAAAAATAAAAGTGATTATTTTCCATGCCAAGAAACCGCTGGGTCATTAGGAACTGTGGGCGCATCTTGCTCCCCATGCCAGCATGCCCTGAGTGTCCTTGGCCAATGCATTTCTAGGGGTTTCCATGCTAGATGTCCTCTTTAGACATAAACAGTTTTCATTCCCAGCTGAATCATTTATCCGAGGGTTCTTTAAAATGTGAAAGTCATTCTATAAAGAATTTTTTTTTTTTTTTTTTTGAGACAGATTTTTGTTCTTTTTGCCCAGGCTGGAGTACAGTGGTGTGAACTCAGCTCACTGCAACCTCTGCCTCCCGGGTTCAAGTGATTCTCCTGCCTCAGCCTCTTGAGTAGCTGGGATTACAGGCGTGCGCCACCACACTCGGGTAATTTTGTATTTTTAGTAGAGATGGGGTTTCACCATGTTGGCCAGGCTGATCTCGAACTCCTGACCTCAGGGGATCTGCCCACCTCGGCCTCCCAAAGTGCTGGGATTACAGGCGTGACACACCATGGCCAGCCAGAATTTTAAAATTTGATTTAGAATTAAATGATTAAGAAAAATAAATTTTGCAGCTGGAGGTGGAAACTCTGTGCTCTAACCTCCTCATGCCACCAGTGATTTCACTGTAAGGCGGATCCTAAAACATGAGGTCATTATACGGAGACACCACTCTGTGCCTTGGTGTATGTCCCCCACTCTCTCTACCGGAGTTTTTACTGTCTTGTCTTTGCCTTTCCATTCAGTCAGGGCTGTCATGGCAATGGCAGGCACTGCTGCACATCCTCCTTACCCTCTGGCCATTAAGAGTTTGCTGTGTAAAGGACAGCAGGGATCTACAATCCCGCAAACACAGAGTTTGCGTTGGAACTTTCCTCTAATGTCAGCAGGCTGAGCTCCATTATGGACACATCCCAGAGTCCTTACAAGAGGAAGAATTTGGACGATGCTGGAATGGCACGGACTTAGAGCCTTCTAACCTGCCTCAGTGTTAACTTCCTGTGATGGTTAATTTTATACATCCACCTGACAAAATCATGGGATGCCCAGATATCTGGCTAAATATTATTTCTGGGTGTGTCCGTGAGGGTGTTTCTGGAAGAGATTAGCATTTGAGTTGGTGGGCTGAGAAAAGCAGATGGCCTCCCCAGAACGGATGGGCATCATCCAATCACTAAGGGCCTGAATAGAACAAAAAGGCAGAGGAACTCTGAATTTTCCCTTTGCTTGACCACTTGAGCTGGGACATCAGTCCTCTCCTGCCCTCAGCACCCCTGGTTCTTAGGCCTCAGACTCTGACTGGAATGCACACCACTGGCTCTCCAGCTCCCAGGCCTTCAAAGAACGTCACCAGTTTTCCTAGACTTCAGCTTGCAGAGGGCAGATTATGGGACTTTTCAGCCTCCATAAACACAAGAATCAATTCCTCATAATAAATTTCTATCTATTTATCTATCTATCTGTGTATCAATCGATTGAACCATCCATCCATCCGTCCGTCCGTTGGTCCATCCATCCGTCCGTCCGTCCGTCCGTCCGTCCGTCTGTCCATCTATCCTATCCTATCCTTCCATCCATCCATCCATCCATCCATCCATCCATCCATCCATCCATCCATCCATCCACCCACGCTATCCTATTCCTATCTATCCATCTACCCACCTATTCCTCCATCTATCCATCTTTCCTATTGGTCCTGTTTCTCCAGAGAGCCTTAACATACTGTTTTAGGAACCTCCATCTCTTCCACATACTGCAATCTACCATTTGGATCTTTTGTAGGCTTCAACCCTAGCCTCTCACTTCCTGAGTTCAGTGCCAGGAAAAACAGCCTCTTGGGTCTAATCTTTTCTTCCCAAGCAAGGCCCTTGCAGGCAGCCCTTACCCGGGTTTGCCAGGCTTCATGGCAGGTTCGGTTCTACTTTTACTATATCTCTAACCCATAAGTTCTGCTTTCCAAGACTTTTTCTGAAATTGGGGATCAAGAAGTGCTGGGGCTGAAAGCCTATATATAATATTAACAAATATCTAGGAAGGAGAATCTACTTAACATGGGGAATAGGACTTTCTGCATCTGTGTTTTTGAACAGAGGTTATCTGAAGCCTGTATAGGTTATCTGCTCATGCTAAAAAAGGCTTCTCTAACACATGTATTTTCTCCACAAGGCACATTCCTTCTTGTGCTTAGGAATAGTAGGCAGCACTATGCTTGGGAGCCATTTTAAACAGCAAAATCAACAAGGAAAAGCACAAAAAGGTAAAAACCATGGCACCAAATAGGCCATAAAAAGGACATCCTTGTTCATAGCATGAGAGCTGAAACAAGAAGGCAGAGCATTGCCCCTTTCACCCTCAGCAGACAGCAAGAGTGTTGGGTGAGTTGAACTTTGCTGCTCTGCAAATGTCCATGAAGACCTTGAAGGTGTCTGGAATACTGATTTTGGGGTTAAAAATAAGACTTAGCGAGTGGACAAACTGCAAAGACAGAATCTGTGATGACACTGTCATCACACACTTTGAATACAATATTTTCTGAGTTTGCCGATTTGTGGACTATCCTGAATTTGTGCTCAATTTTTATCTCTCTCCAACTGCTTATGTTTTGCCTCTCTCTCCATGTCAACAGATTACAAGCTACAAAGGAAAATGGAAATAAAGATGCAGGTGAAGCTTGAATATCGGTGTGGGTTTTGCATGGCAAACACTGATGCCAAATTTGCCTCTACTCTGAATGCTCAAGTTGTGGGAGAGCTACTTTAAGATGGAAATATGTGCTCTAAGGGAAATAATAACCAGAATAACTTTAGTTTTAAAATTAAATACCAAGAGGAAAAAAATAGTAAAAATTCAACTCCCTCTTACTAAGTTTTTAAAGAAACACTCAAAAAAGTAAAATTAAACCCCCAGACTATAATTCTCATTCTAGTGACCGCTGTGCACGTAACTGCGTTTGGTTGATAAAATAAGCACATGTTCTTCTCTTCACCTCCAAAACTTGAATGATTTCAAAGACAGCAAGTAGTCAGTCTTTTTTGTGAGCTTTGCCATTCTGCTGTTTGTGGGGATCTTTGTGAAGGGAAACTGTAAATACAGTTTTAGAAGTAAAAGCTTTCATCTTAATGACTATAAGATTAGGAAAAGATGAGAAGCTGCTATAGGAAAAGTGGGTGGGCCAGGCAAAGTGGCTTATGCCTGCAATCCCAGCATGTTGGGAGGCTGAGGAAGGGCGGATTATTTGAGGTCACTAATTTGAGACCAGCCTGGCCAACATGGTGAAACTGTGTCTGCTAAGAAAACAAACAAAAAGACAAAAAACAAACAAACAAACAAATAAAAACCCCCACAAAAATTAGCTGGCATGGTGGCGCATACCTGTAATCCCAGCTACTTGGGAGGCTGAGGCATGAGGATCGCTTGAACCTGAGAGGCTGAGGTTGCAGTGAGCAGAGAGTGTACCACCGCACTCTAGCCTGGGCAACAGAGTGAGACTCCGTCTCAAAAAAAAAAAAAAAAAAAAAAAGAATTGAAAAAACACATAAACATAAAAGGAAGATAATTTAAAGAGTCTATAAAACATAGAAGAAAAACTAGCCCTCAATATTTCTGAAAACCAATTATAATGTCATTTTAAATGACATAGAGCAATACCAACATAGATTTCTTTGTTCAAAAGATAGGTTTCTTTTTGTCTTTTAATTTATCTAAAAATAAATCGTGGTGTATTTTTTTCCTCCATTCTTTGCAGGAGAGTGGGTGTCTTATCTTATCAGATTTCCTTCATGGGGAAAATGTATGTGACTTGGTCACCCAGCCAGGTGATGGTCGACTACAGGCGGACTAAGTAATGAAAGTTGGCAAGTTTGGGCGCTTTTTTGTATTCAATTCTCAGGAAAGAGATACTCAAAATTATGCGTCTCTGCTAAATAATACACACAATTATGACCAGCAATAGGAGTTGTGGAGGCCATAGCTCTGGGGTTCAAAATGATCCTGAAATAAAGTATTAGAAATCCTCCCATTTATTTCTAATATCGGAAAAGTCACGTCTTCTAAAATTAACAACCACATTATCATGAGCAATTCTAGTTTTCCCCAACATAATCATCACGAAACCATTTGTGATTGACAGGTTTTCTACCCCAGATGTAAATTTTTGGAAATTCTAATATACAATTACTTTTCATAATTGGTGCACAGCTACTAAATGATGTACGGCCAATTCCCAAAGTTTCAAATGGATAAATATTAGTCTAATGTGCTCAATCAATGCAGAGAAATAGCTCTAAGCCCTTTTCCTGCAAGGGAAAATATTTACCATATATCACAGATAGATTGGCCACAGGCACTAAGCAGTGATGGAGAAGCCTAGAAATCCTTGTAAATGTCCTTGTACTTCAGTGAAGGACATCCTCAAAAGACAGAAAGGAAAAAGAAAAGAAAACTCTGAATGGTGTTACCTTAAGCATTCTCTAAAACACAGCACTCAGAATCAGACCTGCATCAGCATGTTGCTGCTTGACACACAGAAAGCCCCTTTGCATTTAACAACAGAGAACTTTTGATATCCTTCATTTACCAGATTATGTCTTCCATCCATAGTTTATAGCACTGAGAGATCGTTAATAGTAATAATAATAAGAACAGAAGATTTTGGCCATGGCCTATGATGTAACCTGTCATAGTGGACCAGCTGTATAGTGAATCTGACTAGAAAAAAATTGAAACAGTAAAATACCAATCAGATACACTTCACATAATTTTGTTCTTTTAAATTTTGAATTGTTGTACAATATACATAATACAAATGCCGTTTGGGATTTTTTAAAAAAGCAATTAGGCATACAATGTATGATTTATACCTGCTATGAAATAACCCTACCCCTCTTTATTTGTGCAAAGGTCACTATGGATTTTTTTTTTTTTTTAACTGTAGAAAAGGATGGAATTTCCCACCTTTCCTTAAATAAGAAATTCCGGACAATCACATCACTTCCATGACATTCCAATACTCAGTCTTAACTAAGAACTGGACGCACATATATCTAACTGTCCAAATCCCTTTTTGGATTCTCAAATAGTGAATCTTCTTGGAATCAGTGGTTAAATTTCCCACTCTTTCAGGTGGATCATACGGGTGACAGACTCCCTGTTTGCTAATATGAGGAAGAGAGCTGCAGATTTTGATGCAAACTAAGAATTCTCAGCTGAGTTGTGCTGAGTACAAAACAGAATTGGCAGCTTTGTGAAGTGGAGACCCCAGTACTTAGAAGTCCTGAACTGTGGCTTGACGCTCACTGGGGAATCAGAATCTCCTGGGTGGGCATTCACTAAACTCAGATGCCCAGACCTCATCATTAATTGTCCTTGGTAGGACCCAGGCATCGGCATTTCTTAAAAACCTTCCCAGGCAATTTCAATGTACATTGAAGCCTGCCAATCCCTGTGTAGTCAGAGGCCAGAGGCTCCCAGGTCAGCCCAGGTAGCCTCTGACATCCCCACCAGCCCCAGGACTGTGGACTAGGACACGGTCCTGCCTAATGCCTGATTATATCCTGCCTTGGTTAAGGGCAATAGAATTGAGAAGATTAGCACTGCCCCCACTGGCTACAAAAGGAATGGAAAAGCTCAAAAGGAAGAACCATGGAGGCAGAATATACTGGAAGCCACGAAAATTGATTTCAACCTACTGAAATGAAAGAGGTTCCTCTATAATGATGAACAAATGACAGAGAAAACAGTTTTTATCTAATAACGTCCAGTCCAGGGTAAAGGATTCTTCCCCTCCTAACACTTTTGCTGCTCTTTGCCCACTACTTGGTGTACTAGTAACTACCCTATTGGGCACTCAATGTCTTCCTGAATCCAGATGTGTTCTCAGCAAAGGCCTGATCTCAGTTATTTACACCAGCGAGGTGAATGCAAGTTCACCTGGTAACCTCACTCAAAAGTGTTGCATTTGGAGCCTTAACTCCACAAAATGAAGAGTCTGAGCCATTTTGAAAGGAACCTAAAGACAATTGAGAAGGCAAGGACATCTTTGTAGAGCAGAAGTATTTTTCTGTAAGTCTGAGATCTTTCCATAGAAGTGGCTGCTAGAAGGAAAGATGAGAGATGGGGTGAGGACTAATGGGGATAAAATCCTGGAAGAGAAAGGTGTAAACAGTAGAGTCAACCATGAGAGCACAGGACATTTACAGAGAAAAGAGTGAGGAGATGTGTTTCAATTCCATAAAATATAAAATAGAAAAAGAGTGAGCTTAGATCATAGTGTGATCAATTTTAAGCAAATAGATGATGAGAAATATTTTTCTGATTACATAGTGGACTGGGTGTTGGACAGAGGCTGAAGAAGTGTTTAAAAACAGGCCATCCATTCTCATGTCTGCATAGAACATCCAAGCATTACACACGTCTCTCATTATTCCAAAGCATTACATACATCTCTCCTTAGAAGAGCGGTGAAGCTATAGGACACAAGACCCAGTCCAGGATATAGCATGAAAGAGAAGATATTAAATAGCTAGCAGAGAGTCAGATGGTAATCAGTAGATAAAAAGGGCTTGGAAATGGTAAGCATTATAGAATTTTGGAAAACCATTTTTTCCTGTAGTTAAGAGACCCCATTCTTCAAGGCCTTGATCCTGAATAAATGTCCTTTCAGGGTTATTTTTATGACTTAAAATATTTGGGTGGGATATTTGGAAGTTTCTAAACTCTGCCGAACTAAAATCTCCTGAACAAATAAAGGAAAGGACTCTGTTTAGGACCATGTAATTTACTTATATGCCCCACTACAGTGTAAAAGTAGACTAGACCATTCACTTTATGCCCTCAGGTTTTCAACATTCCATATGTCCAGTTGAGGAACATACCTAAATCTAAGGATATTCCTGACTTCTTCTGCAAAGTTTCAAGGCTATGGATAATAACATATATTTAGTGGTCAACTTGGAGGCTAATGTTGGTCTTTCTATTTCTGTAACAGCTTGCACAGCATCATGCAGGCATGCACGTGAGTCTTGATGTAGATCTAGACATATATATTCCAATCAGTGCATTTCAAGTATCTAATTCTACCCTTTTACAAAGTTTTATGTATTGTTAAAATTATTTCAGAAGCACCATAGATGTGAGTATATGTGTTAAATTTAGCTAATTAATGCTATTCACACAGATGCACTACTATTTTGTGATTTTATTGTAAAAAATGGTATTTGCATGCTCAGTCAGCCTCAGTACTAAGCATCCACCTTCCTGATTTGCTGATATTTTGCGGGTAGAACTGTGCATGACTCAGAAACTAAAGAGGACGTGTAAGCCCTACATTCTTTCATTGAAATGGTGATTACCTGGATCACATGCACAGAGCCAGTATTCATTGCACATAACGTAGCTTCCCTGTCCTCAATTTTCCCTGGACCTGGCAGCACCTCAGGGTCATTTAAACGACACAAACTTTTCAGGGATCCTGCACTTTCTGTCTGTATGGCTCAGTGTGAAGTAGCTTGTTAGTTCCTTAACAGCAAAGTATCAGTGGATCATAACGTAGTATGTGAAATAAAGACACTATAAGTAATTCTCCACTTGGGATGACATGTTTTCTTGACACTCATCCTCTGGTGATGTGGAATTTGCTGATATTTGTAATCTCTAACTTTTGGGAGAGAAGGAAAGATGATGATATCATGGGATGCACACATTATAATATTTGCTGTGAACTCTGTACTTCCCATGAAAAGCTACAAAGATGAAGGCATCTCTTTCTCTATGTAGCAACTGTGCTCTAGCAGCCAGTTGCTCCAGTAAGAGCACGCTTTACTCACAGCCCCTGTGCAACCTGGGCTCCTACAATAAAATATTCCAAATGTAAACTTGCCCTCTCATAAAGTCCAACAAATTCATTCTCTAGTCTCAACGTTCGTTATCTTTCTTGTTGCTTAATTTGCTCCTCTGAACTGACAGTATGTAAAACAGTATTCTTTCTCTCCCCAGGACAGAATAGCAGAATTAGAATATCTCCCTGTCTCTCTTCTCTAATCTTTTAAGACATTGGTGAGTTCAATATGTGTTTCAAACACATTGTCATCGACCATTATCTAGAAAAACTCAATTCACCATGACCTTTAAGTTGAAAATGCTCTTTAATTAAACATCAAGGAGGGACAATTACTGAAAATCAATCCCTGGCATTTTCTAATTGTGGAACAAGTTTTTAAATGTCAGGGTCTACGTTCATGTAGGCCATTTTACATTTTAATTTTTATTAGTTTTCCCTCAATTCTATATTTACAGATTCATTATCCCCAACAACTGCCCTTATAAAAGGTTCCAAGTGTTCCTTTTCATGTCTTGGATTAATGGACTATAATTTCACACCTAACACTTTAGTAAAGAAACATGCTTACTTATAAAACAGACAACATGGGTCAAAATCCAACAGAAGTTTCTAATATGAGACTAATTAAATTAAACTGTGATTAGATTGAACGAGTGAATCAATCAAAATAACAATGGCCTAAGTTTAAAATTACACTTAAAGATCTATATATTTTAAATGTCAACAACATGCAAAAAAATCACACTGAATACAAATATGCAGACAGGCTACATGTAGACAGAAGGATATAATAGGATAATGGGCCTTATAGATCAACAAATTGGATAATTTACAATGGAGAAAATAACACAAACGCATAAAAATACTATACAAGTCAAACAAAGGTAAATTATTCATCCATTGAAACAAATATTTATTCAGGATGATGGCTAGAGTCTAAATTTGTCTAAGAAACCACAGTAGTTAGAATAAATCCTAATTTAGAGAAATTGATAAACTGATTCTAGAGTTTATGTGGAAGGGCGAATGACTTAGAATATGTAAACTGTTTTTTTAAAAGGATAAATCTGAACAACTAACACTATCTGCTTTTAAGACTTATTAGAAAGGTACAATTATCAGAATAATGCGGTATTGGTACAAAGACAAAATAGATCAAGACAAAAGGATAAAGAGTTCATAGATAGAACCTCACATATATGAACAATTGATTTTTTGACAGAAGTTCAAAGGCAATTCAGTCAGGAGAAAACAGTATATTTAACAAGTAATGCTAAAATAATTTGATATTCATATGCAAATACACTTTGATTCACATCGATTTGCACAAAATGAATAATAGATGTAAAGGTAAAACACTAAACTATAAAAATTCTAGCAGAAAACAGAAGAGAAAAGCATGATCCATAAAAGAACAAACTGATCAACTGGACTTCATCAAAGTGAAAAGATCTGCTCTTTGAAAGACACTGTCAAAAGACTGAAACAGCAACCTTTACCTTGGGAGAAAATGTTTTCATGTATCTGATAAAGAACATGTAACTAGAATATAGAAATCTCTCTAAAAACTCAGTAATAAAAGTGTAATTAAATAGTGGCAAAAGAGTTGAATGTATGCCTCACAAAAGAAGACACAAGGATGCAAATGAGCACATCAAAAGAGGCTCAACATCATTAGTCATTAAGGGAATGCAAATTAAAACCACGCCTATTAGAACAACCAAAATTTAAAACATGAAGCATATCAAGTGTTGAGAATGAGGTGGAGGAAATGGAATCCTCATTCACTGCTAGTGGGAAGGTACAATGGTACAACCACTCTGGAAAACAGAAACATACACTATCCAAATGGCCCAGCTATTCCACTCCTAAGTATTTACCCAATAGAAATTAAACCATCTGTGCATAAAGTTGTAAATAAATAGTCATAATAGTTTTATTTTTAATAGTTTCAAACTGGAATGACCCAAACGTCCACCAACAGGTAAATGGATAACAAACTGTGGTATGTCTCTGAAGGAACGAATAAAAAGGAATGAACTATTCTATTGATATGTTACAACATGGATAACCTTAATATAATCTATAATCTCAATACTGTATATCTCAATATAATTATGCTGAGTGTAAAATGCCAGATATAATAAGAGTACAGGTTGTATTATTCCATTTATATAATAAAAATTTGAGGAAATGCAAAGTGATCTACATGGACAAGAAGCATAGTGGTTGCCCATGGATGGGGCAGGGAAGTGTCAGAGGAAGGGATTACAAAGAATGAGGAAACTCTTGGGGGTGATAGAGAAGTTCACCGTCCTGGTAGTGAGGGTGGTTTCACTGGTGTGTACATATAACAAAACTTATCAGATTGTACACTTTCAACATGTGCAGTTACTTCAATAAAACTATTTCCAAATTACATAATCCTTTGATTTTCCCTCCTGTCCATTATCTACAACTTTGAATTGGTTGGAGAGCTTTTGGAGTCTTTATTGGATGCTGTATTAGTGGGCGTGCAGGGTCTGCGGTCATGGGTATTTCTAATCTTCCTTGACCTGCTTTGTCTTTCTTTGGTTCCCACCTTTTTTGCTGTTATAAGCTCTTGAATCACTGTACTACTAGATGCCATGTAGTAGGATACCATGTTCTCTGTCTTTGAACATCTTTTCCATCTTCTTTTCTAATTGCAGGGCTTGTTTGGCCTTTGTTTACCTCCCCAGCTCGGCTGTAATAATACCTCTTAATTCCTTCAACGTACCCTACTTCACCTTGATTGGGGCCTTCCTATTAGAAGTTCTCTATTTCTGGAAAACTTTCCTTCTAACCTCTTTTCTCCTGGCGAATTCCTACTTATTGTTTAGGCCTCAGCTGCATGTTGTTTGCCTGGGAAAGTCCAACTATTTCTCCCACCAAAGTGTGGCTTCAGTGGCCCTGATAGAAGACCCTGAACTTCCCATCAGCACTTCTCCACTCAATTACATTGCCCTGTTTACTTGCCAGTCACAGTGTCACCTCAATTCAGGTCTGATTAGGGACCTGATGTCTATCAGGTAATGGGGTTAGCTGTTGGAGGCTACAACTTCCCCATTTCCTGGAGTAAATTTAAGGATATGTTTCCAGCTAAAACCAAACCAAACATTTGTTTCCTGCCTGTGAGCACAACGTAAGAAATTCAAAACAGGTGACTGACTGTCTTATTCAACTTCCATTTGTACCAAAAGCAACTTCTTACTGAGAGGACATTTTGGTGCTGAGAAATTCTTCCCTGTAGTGTTTTAGGATAAGGAAATTTGGAATTTGAAATTGCAGTCTACTATGTCGTTTTTCTCAAACCTGGTCTTATTACATTCTAGCCAAAGAAATATGAAACGAAGATCTGATCCAATCTGGGACACCCAAAAGGAATTGTAATGAAGGTTATATTTCAAATTATGGAGGCTGGTTACATGGTCAGTATGTAGCAGCTGACTGCCTGGTGTTTTATTTTGTTTGTCTGTATACATATAGCGTATCGAAGAAAGACAACTTCCTTTTATAGAGTTGGAAAAACAACGCTTGAGATTTATTAGGGAAGTCTGGTGCCTGTCCATCACTTCTGTAAATATACATGTTGATCTCTAAGTGGTAAGAAAGGTGATGGGAACCGAAGTAATCAAAGTAGGAAAAGGTCACAACAAACTCTTCTTGATCTTCTGCCTGTCCCTGTACTTGGCTCAGTGTGCAGGAAAGAGCTCTTCCTTGGGTTAAACAGGAGCACGCTCAGCCTGAAGCAGAGATGATGTGTCTTTCAATTTTGAAACAGTTTCCATTATGTGTGACCCATTATGTGTGACCTCATTTGTGGGTGATTAAAATGTGAGTGATTAGAATGTGATGTCCGCATAGTTACTCTCTTACTCCCTTTGAATTTCTTGGAATAAGTAAAACAATCACGTAAAATGAAAGTTGCTGATTTTTTTATACCTCAGATATGAATTGCTGATAAACATTTTATTTAAGGTAGAACTGATTCATATAAATTTAAAAGTAACCATAATAAATGGATTTTTCACAGTTACATCAACTGTAGTTTTTACTTTTAACCTATTACAAAATAATACATCATTGAACCATATTCTTTTTGGTGCCATAATCAATGCCAGATACATAACTAAAAATTTAGGCATATGTATTAACTAGTATAGATCAATGTGGCTTGTATACACAAAATACGTCCAAATTCTGTCCAAGGTAAATAATTATGATGCTACATGGTTGCTGTGTATATATTTCATATAAATTTAGAAATCAGTATTTTAAGAGACATTACAAGTCATTATGTTCATTCTGCGTCTCAAACATATTACGGGAACAGAAATACCTTTATTTATAAATAGCATGTATCCCAAAAAATCAATGAGAATTTGAATGGCAGGCATCCAGAAACTTCATGTGGTCGCCAGTGGGAAGTATATTTTTGACAAGCCGCATACACTTAGGGCCAGCCATGGAAGTAGTGCCAAACCAATGATGCTACTGCACTTTTACTTAGCTGATTGTGATTTATTGCAACAGTTAATTCTGGCTTTTTGTTTCAGAATGATCTAGTCATCTATATTTATAATACTTTTAAATGAATATGTATTTCATGTTTTCAGTTATTCATGATCCCTTAAAAAATATAAATGCCTTACTGCTAGACACATAAGAAGATCAGGTTCTGCAACAGTAAAAATGTCATTGAAAGATGAGAGAATAGAAATTCTATCAAAATTAGGGAAAAATGTAAAATTTTAGGACTTCAAAAATAAATGCAAGGTGGAAGCAGCAACCCAAGTGTCCACTGATAAATGACTGGATCTGCAGCAGTCCATCCATACAATGGAATGTTGTTCAGCCTTGAAAAGAAGGAAATTCTGACAAAGCCTATGACACAAATGGACCTTAAAGACTACGCTAAGTGAAATAAACCAGTCACCAAAGGTCAAATAGGTATGATTCCACCTACATAAGGTCCCTAGAGTAGTCAAATGCATAGAGAAAGAAAGTAGGATGGTAATCATGAGAGAATGGGAGAGGGGGAAGAGGGGGAATTGGTGTCTCATGGGTACTGAGTGTCAGTCTGGGAAGATGGAAAATGTTCTAGAGATAGGTGGTGGTGATGATTGACAACAATGTGAATTTACTCAATGCCACTGAACTGTACATTTTAAATGGTTAAAATGGTAATTTTATGCTATGTATATTTTACCACAATAAAACAATAACTAGAAGATATAAGTGCAAAATGTAAAAAATGTAAAACTTTTAAAAGAAAACACAGGAGAAAAATCTTCATGACGTGGAGTTAGGCAAATAATTCTGAGGCCTGATACCAAAAGCATGAGCCATAGAAATAATTTGATAAATTGTATTTTATCATAATAAACCAATTTTGATCTGCAAGAGGCACTATTAAAAGAATTAAAAGACTAACTGTAAACTGGAAGAAAATATTTACAAATCATATACCTACCAAAGAATTTAAATATATAAAAAATGAAAAACTCTGAAGAATCAACAGTAAAAAAAAAAAAGAAAACAATTTAAAAATGGATAAAAAGCAGGAGGATAGCTTGAGGGCAGGAGTTTGAGACCAGCCTTGGCAACCTAGTGAGACTTATTGCTACAAAAATAATTTTTAAAAAATTAGCCAGGCATGATGGCACCTGTAATTCTAGTTCTTGGGAGGCTGAGGCAGGAGAATTTCTCGAGCTAAGGAGTTTGAGGCTACAGTGAACCATGATCACTCCAACCAGTGCAATGGGCAGAGCAAGACCTTGTCTCTAACAAACAAAAAACAAAGGATGAAACAGACATTTTGCCAAAGGAGATATATAAATGGCAAATAAGCCCATGGAAACATCACTAGTCAACAGTGAAACACAAGTTAAAGTCCTGACCAGGTATCACTACATGCCCATTAGAATGGATAAAATAAAGTCCAGATAACACCACGGGCTGACAAAGATGCAGAACACTAAAGACTCCAAGTGACAAGATTGCAAAATAATACAAAGCATTAGAGTAATTTCCTGACAGTCACACAATCCTACCTCACCTCTGCCAGGCTTAGCTCTAATGTTGACTTTTCAGGGAAATCTTCAAGGACCACCTTGCTTAATTAACGTTGTCATGCCTCTCCCACCCGTTCTCTCAATCCTGGGTACTTATCTCCCCTCTACACCCTTAGCATATGAAACTAAAGTCCTATTTACATAATGTGTATGTTTCTAATCAGTTTCCACCAGCTAGAACGTAAACCACATGAGGACACACATCTCTTTTTTTTTTTTTTTTTTTTTTTTTGTTTCGACTGAGTCTTGCAGTGTCAGCCAGGCTAGAGTGTAATGGCATGATCTCAGCTCACTGCAAACTCCACCTTCCAGGTTCAAGTGATTCTGCTGCCTCAGCCTCCCAAGAATCTAGGATTACAGGCATGCACCACCACACCCAGTTAATCTTTGTGTTTTTAGTTAAGACAGGGTTTCACCATGTTGGCCAGGTTGGTCTTGAATGCCTGGCCTCAAGTGATCCACCCATCTTGGCCTCCCAAAGTGCTGGGATTACAGGTGTAAGCCACCATGCCCGGCCGAGGACATACATCTTTGTTTTGTTCAGGGATGGAAAGCAGAGCCTGTGCAGCGTCTAGAAGGCAGAACACTCCCAATACATTCTTGCTGAGTGCATGAAGGCAGTCTCAGGTTGTATTCTCTCCAGCTGTTGGACCTTTTCCCCCCATAAATCAGACTAAAATACCTCACCACTGGCTTGGTCATCTGCTCAGCTAACTAACCTAATTTCCTATCATACTCTGACTCGTGCTGCCATATTTACTCAGTTTACCTGTGTTCTCTACTTAAACCTCGCCTTAGATTTTACCCACTCCCAGAAAATCAGCTTTCTTGGATTTTCTTCTTTATTTCACCCACTGAATCTGGTTACTCTGGGATTCCTTTCGTGCCCTTTTTACAGGCTTGTCCCACAGGTCTCATCTAAATCAGGGCCTTTATACACTGTCAAATATAAGCAGAAAATCTGTACACCCAGGTCCTCCGGTTCCCCACCTAGGTTAGAGCTGCCTCATGGTCATCTCCCTGAGCCTGTGCAGTACCACACCAAGACCAAAAATGCCCCATCCAGTCATTTCTGACCAGTCCTCTGGCCTGATTTCCCGACTGTATCCCTTTCTCTGTATCCAAGGGATTCTTCCCATCACCCAGGGCTCAAACGTTGCAATGATCTATGCTTCCTCCTTCTCCATCATACTTCACATCCGCTCAGCCATAAAAGGGTTATTCAGGGTCCCTCAGCAGTGACACGTTTCTCAGTTCCACATGTGCTTTAGAATCTACAGGGAACTTTTCAAAGAATGTGGATGATTGGGTTCCATCCCAAATATCCTGATTTAATTGCTTTGGGGTTGAGTATAGGCATTGGCACTTCTTAAAGGTTCTCTGGGTGATGCCAGCACGCACCACAGGATGGAATTCACTGGTGATGACTGTGAGCTTTGGAATCATGTATCCCCTTATCCAAATTATTGTGGGCATGACTGTTTGATATGCCAGAGCCTCAGATCCTCAACTATATATAGATGTTCCTCGACTTACAATGGGATTACCTCCTGATAAGCCCACTGTAACTCGAAAATATCATAAGTCAAAAATGCATTGAATACACCTAACCTACCGAACATCATAGCTTAGCCTAGCCTACCTTAAATGTGCTCAGAACACTTACTCTACCCTGAAGTTGGGCAAAGTAATCTAACATGAAACAAGTTTTATAATAATATGTTGAATATCTTATGGAATTTATTGAATACTGTATAAAAAGTGAAAAACAAGGTTGGATTGATACTTGAAGTATGGTTTCAACCAATGTGTACCACTTTTGCACCATCATAAAGTCAAATAATCATATATTGGGGACCATCTGTGTAAGGATTCTAACATCAGCCTCAAAGGGTTACTATGTAGATTAATACAGATAAATATTTTAGATAAATATTTAAAATTTCTTTCTTTTTTTTTTTTTTAATTTTTTGAGACAGAGTCTTGCTCTCTCACCCAGGCTGGAGTGCAGTGGTGTGATCTCAGCTCACTGCAAGCTCCACCTCCCGGGTTCATGCCATTCTCCTGCCTCAGCCTCCCGAGTAGCTGGGACTACAGGCGCCCGCCACCACGCCTGGTTAATTTTTTGTATTTTTAGTAGAGACAGGGTTTCACCGTGTTAGCGAGGATGGTCTCAATCTCCTGACCTCGTGATCCGCCCACCTCGGCCTCCCAAAGTGCTGGGATTACAGGCGTGAGCCACCGCGTCTGGCCAATATTTAAAATTTCTAATGATAAATGTTAGGTACTTGATACATAATAATTCTCCGTCTCTTCAGTTTTCCCATCTCTAAAATGGGAATAAAAGTACTAAGTTCATTGGCTGCACTGAACGAAAGTAAAGTTCCCAGTGAGGCACCTGCCCCTAACTCTACCGTATCAAGCCAAAGGGACAGACGGAAGATGCATTATCAGGTTAGACAAAGGTTTCTTTGTAAACCTTGCTTCTTTGTCCATTCTCATTCTCTGCATTTCTATGGTTCTACTGGTGCATGCCCCTATGGTGTTGTACCTGCTAAGCTTCTACTCCATTGTCAGATTCAGATTACTAATGCAGAGCTCCAGTCATTATTAAAACTCTTCGATGGCTCTTCACTGACCACCACACTAATCATATGCTCTGCTGTCACTGGAATGGAACAAATCAGTCCTTCTAGCCTTGCTTCCAGTAGCCCCACTCTTTCTCCTGCATACCAGATAATGTGGCCCTTCACTGTTCCACACATTGCAGCCCACTTTCCTTCCCCTCTTTGCCCCCAACATCCTCAATTCTACCTAACAAATCTCTACCCATTTTGAGTCATCCTTTGATAATGCACTCATCATCAGCTGGATGCTGTCATGGCTTTCACGGGATCGCTGGGGGATATCATCTGAAGAAGCCCCACAGATCCGCTCTGCTGCAGGACAGCATCAGCTGTAGTCAGCCTGCAATACAGCAGGGAACCTCCTGAATTCAGATGTTTCTGTGAAGACCCCCAAGCCTTCGCCAGTCTTCCATTTCTGAGTTCTGAATTCTAATCCATCTCTTGACTCAGAACTTGGCTCTTTTTTTTTTTCTTTTTCTGAGATGGAGTCTCGCTCTGTCGCCCAGGCTGGAGTGCAGTGGCGTGATCTCGGCTCACTGCAAACTCTGCTTCTCAGGTTCAAGTGACTCTCCTGCCTCAGCCTCCCAAGTAGCAGGGACCACAGGTGCCCACCACCACACCCAGCTAATTTTTTGTAGTTTTAGTAGAGACGGGGTTTCACCATGTTAGCCAGGATGGTCTCGATCTCCTGACCTCGCGACCCGCCCACCTCAGCCTTTGTAATTCCAAAGTGATGGAATTACAGGCATGAGCCACCGTGCCCGGCCCAGAACTTGGCTCTTACATGGGTAGGGATATTCCGGTGGGAAGGTGCCACAGCCCTGCCACTGCCTCCCTCAGGGCCAGTCCCCTCACTACTCTTCCTGTCTTACCACCTCATAAGCACAGGAAGCCTCTGCTCAACACACTTTGAAGTCTTCTCAGGACCCAGAGGACGGGATTGAAATTCACCTGGCTGCTACCCAAAGCCCGCTCACGTGGCCTGATCCTTTTACCACTGCATCTCTGCCCCACCATGGCCTCATTCTCTGGACTTCAGCCAATGGACCAATTTACACCTCTGTGTCCTTTCTCAGCAGCATACCTTTGCCCATGCGAGATCCCACCTGCTTTTCAGGACCTAGCTCAGGAGTCACCTTTCGGAGGAAAACTGTCGCTGACTGACCTCGGTGGGTCTTGTGCCCACAAAGGTGCTCCCATAACACCCCGGGTTCACTCCTCTCAAAATGCATCTCAGACACACTGTCAAACTTTGCTTCACTGTCATCTGCTGTTGGACAACAGCAATGGTGCCTTAGTCATCTGTTCTAGGATGCGACTGGCACATAGGAAGGAATCAATAAATGAAAGACAAGGAGAGAAAAGGAGCATTTGAACCTGCGCTTGTAGTATTCCAGGTGATATTGTTTTTTACAGAGTCTCCCTCTGTCACCCAGGCTGGAGTGCAGTGGCGCGATCTCGGTTCACTGCCTCTACCTCCTGGGTTCAAGCATTCTCCTACCTCAGCTTCCCAAGGAGCTGGGATTACAGGTGGGCGCCACCACACATAGCTAATTTTGTATTTTTAGTATAGATGGGGTTTTGCCATGTTGGCCAGGCTGGTCTCGAATTCCTGACCTCAGGTGATCTGATTGCCTCGGCCTCCTAAAGTGCTGGGATTACAGGCGTGAGCCACCACACCTGGACTGACTCATTTATTCTGTTCTTAAACATTAAAGAAATATTAAAACAGCCAGAAAGAGAAATCTTTAATATTTAACAATAATTAGGAAAGGTAAGGAAACTGTATTTTTAGAAAAAGCAATATCGAAAAACATTATAGAATTTTTCATGGTCCAAATTCTGGTAGTCACATATTTCTCATAAATCTTTCAATTTTTCATGTCTTCTTGTCGGTTTTATACATGTGTTTGGTAGCTATGAAGCAATGATAGTTTAGTTTAAAAAATTGACTTCAACATTATAGCTAATTTCCAATGGGATATTATACCATCTAGTTAAAAATAATCCTTGGAAATATGGTCACTTGCGTTATTTACACATTTTAATGTTAGCAATAAAATGGAAAGTTGGTTACATTTAATGAATCCGTACAGTCATAAGAGAAAGACAGAGATTAATTGAGTAGGTCGTTGCTGCTATAATCAATAGAGTATATCATAATTGTGCATTGAGGAAATGCCAGTATGCTAAGGCAAAAGAACAATAGTCATTAAACGAGTGGTCCCTTGGGAGTTAATGAAGAATCTCTTTCTCCAATAGGAAAGAAATGCTTTCTAAAATTTATAATACCATATGGACACTCACACATATGGATGGCTCGTAAATGCCCTACATCAAAGTGTTATTTTTACATTTTCAACACAACAAACACACTAAACAGGTGTTTTAAATGTCACACTTTGAACAGCAGTAATTTAATTAGCATAAAAAATTCTTAGTAGTACCATTGAAATATTAGTGGGATAGAGATGTTTTATTTGGGATATGCTTCAACTCTATATTCATAGGCAGTTTTAGATTTTAACACATTTAATTTTTGTACTGTCTTTTAAGATCGGACTTTCCAATTCAGTGCTCTAATTCCTGTGCAATTTGACAGCAGACCAGTCCTCATCCTACACCTCCGTCACTGCCTGCTGCTTTTTTTACCCAGGCAAGGAAGCTTCCTAGGGCTTCAAACATATGATGAATCAGAAAGAACTCTGTTGGTTACTGGCTCTTACATTTATAGATTAGAAATTCTCCTTAATAATGCCCTTCTCTGAAAGTCTAAAAATGATCTAAATATTCAAAAACAAGAAAACGATCATCTCAAAACCCACATTTCACTTTCGAAATATGTTGCCCTCATTTAATGATATAATATTTCTAGTGTCTAGAATTATACCTAGCATCTGGAATTAAGTGTCTAATTCTAACTATGAATATGATTCTTCTCAATAATATAAACAATTCTAATGATAGAATTAGTGCATACTAAGTTTAGTGAAAAGACCAGAATATGAAATTGTGCATACAGCATCAAAACACTATGTTTTTTTTTTTCTTTCCTGAGTCTACATTTTATGTACACAAACTTAAGCCCTTTATGTGCATAAAAAGATACTGGAAGGACGCACAACAAAAACCATTACCACGGTTACTTCTAGCATGGATGTGAAGGACAGTGCCACTTTTACTACTTTCTTCTTTTCATTTTACTTTTAAAAAATAATTTATAGGCATTTCTTTTAAAATCAAATAATTTGAAATAAATAACAAGCAAATATTCTCCTTCCTTTTTTTTTTTTTTTTACTTTTAAGTGTTGCTTTAATCAACTTAAAATAGTTTTCTAATACATCAAGAGGGATGTCTTCATGAAGCAAAAATTTAAAGAAAACAACTACGTGAAGAATTCCGATAAAGTGGTCATTGATGTCCAGTCAGTTCCAGGTTGAATGAAGGCTGTAGCATCTGCTGGACAATGTACAATTAAATTAGACACCACATATGGTTAGAAAACAAAATTATGGTCCAGTGTGTTCTGTAGGTTCAAACATCAGAGTTTTCCAATGATACAATTTTTTTAAATAGCTTTTTTTCTCAGTGTACCTGGAACTCCTGGAGATTATATGAAATTTGACAATATTTGTTACTTCCATAAAATTACTGTAAAAAATAATAAGTATATATTTACATAACTTTTTTCTCCCTTTCGCCTGCTTTGTCATTCTTTTAAAATCACTTTTTAAATAATTACTATTATTTTATTATTATACTTTAAGTTCTAGGGTACATGTGCACAATGTGCAGGTTTGTTACATATGTATACATGTGCCATGTTGGTGTGCTGCACCCATTAACTTGTCATTTACATTAGGTATATCTCCTAATGCTATCCCTCCCCATTCCCCCCACCCAATAGACCCTGGTGTGTGATGTTCCCCACCCTGTGTCCAAGTGTTCTCACTGTTCAATTCCCACCTATGAGTGGGAATATGCAGTGTTTGGTTTCCTGTCCTTGTGATAGTTTGCTCAGAATGATGGTTTCCAGCTTCATCCGTGTCCCTACAAAGGACATGACTCATCCTTTTTTATGGCTGCATAGTATTCCATGGCGTATATGTACCACATTTTCTTAATCCAGTCTATCATTGATGGACATGTGGGTTGGTTCCAAGTCTTTGTTACTGTGAATAGTGCCACAATAAACATACATGTGCATGTGTCTTTATAGCAGCATGATTTATAATCCTTTGGGTATATACCCAGTAATGGGATTGCTGGGTCAAATGGTATTTCTAGTTCTAGATCTTTGAGGAATCACCACACTGTCTTCCACAATGGTTGAACTAGTTTACAGTCCCACCAACAGTGTAAAAGTGTTCCTATTTCTACAATCCTCTCCAGCATCTGTTGTTTCCTGACATTTTAATGATTGCCATTCTAACTGGTGTGAAATGGTATCTCATTGTGGTTTTGATGTGGATTTCTCTGATGGCCAGTGATGATGAGCATTTTTTCATATGTCTGTTGGCTGCATAAATGTCTTCTTTTGAGAAGTGTCTGTTCATAACCTTCAAGCACTTTTTGATGGGGTTGATTTCTTTCTTCTAAATTTGTTTAACTTCTTTGTGGATTCTGGATATTAGTCGTTTGTCAGATGGGTATGTTGCAAAAATTTTCTCCCATTCTATAGGTTGCCTGTTCACTCTGATGGTAGTTTCTTTTGCTGTGCAGAAGCTCTTTAGTTTAATTAGATTCCATTTCTCAATTTTGGCTTCTGTTGCCATTGCTTTTGGTGTTTTAGACATGAAGTCCTTGCCCATGCCTATGTCCTGAATGGTATTGCCTAGGTTTTCTTCTAGGGTTTTTGAGGTTTTAGGTCTGACATTTAAGTCTTTAATACATCTTGAATTAATTTTGGTATAAGGCGTTAAAGAAGGGATCCAGTTTCAGCTTTCTACATATGGCTAGCTAGTTTTTCCAGCACCATTTATTAAATAGGGAATCCTTTCCCCATTTCTTGTTTTTGTCAGGTTTGTCAAAGATCAGATGGCTGTAGATGTGTAGTATTATTTCTGAGGGCTCTGTTCTGTTCCATTGGTATATATCTCTGTTTTGGTACCAGTACCATGCTGTTTTGGTTACTGTAGCCTTGTAGTATAGTTTGAAGTCAGGTAGCATGATGCCTCCAGCTTTGTTCTTTTGGCTTAGGATTGTCTTGGCAATGTTGGCTCTTTTTTGGTTCCATATGAACTTTAAAGTAGTTTTTTCCAATTCTGTGAAGAAAGTCATTGGTAGCTTGATGGGGATGGCATTGAATCTATAAATTACCTTGGGCAGTATGGCCATTTTCACAATATTGATTCTTCCTATCCATGAGCATGGTATGTTCTTCGATTTGTTTGTGTCCTCTTTCATTTCACTGAGCAGTGGTTTGTAGTTCTCCTTGAAGAGGTCCTTTACATCCCTTGTAAGTTGGATTCCTAGGTATTTTATTCTCTTTGAAGCAATGGTGAATGGAAGTTCATTCATGATTTGGCTCTCTGTTTGTCTGTTACTGGTGTATAAGAATGCTTGTGATATTTGCACATTAATTTTGTATCCTGAGACTTTGCTGAAGTTGCTTATCAGCTTAAGGAGATTTTGGGCTGAGATGATGGGGTTTTCTAAATGTACAATCATGTCATCTGCAAACAGGGACAATTTGACTTCTTCTTTTCCTAACTGAAAATACCCTTGATTTCTTTCTCTTGCCTGACTGCCCTGGCTAGAACTTCCAACACTATGTTGAATAGGAGTGGTGAGAGAGGACATCCCTGTCTTGTGCCAGTTTTCAAAGGGAATGCATCCAGTTTTTGCCCATTCAGTTTGATATTGGCTGTGGGTTTGTCATAAATAGGTCTTATTATTTTGAGATACATTCCATCAATACCGAATTTATTGAGAGTTTTTAGCACAAAGGGCTGTTGAATTTTGTCGAAGGCCTTTTCTGCATCTATTGAGATAATCATGTGGTTTTTGTCTTTGGTTCTGTTTATATGATGGATTATATTTATTGATTTGCGTCTGTTGAACCAGCCTTGCATCCCAGGGATGAAGCCACTTCATCATGGTGGATAAGCTTTTTGATGTGCTGCTGGATTTGGTTTGCCAGTATTTTATTGAGGATTTAAAGAGGCATTTATAAAACACTGCAGGAGCTAATATGTTTTAAAAATAAAATACTAATCCAAATGCTCTTGGGAAAGGTGATCTCTGCTACAATTGCCATGTATATATGCTGCTTTCTGAGAATAATTTAAAGTTTCACATCAACTGAAAATACTATTATTTTAAAAAACGAAAATAACTGGCATTCAACTTGTTATATGGCAGATATTTTTATTTCTACTCTAACATGAATTTATCAGACTCAATTAATTTTAAATGATTGTGCATGAGAGCTCTTTTTTCAGAGAAAAAGTAGAAATATTTCTTGCATTTGTCTCAGAACACATACTTTGTGAAGTACAAAAGTCTGAACAAATAATTCACGTGGAAATTTTGATATTAAATTAAGCTCTAGGAGTACAATTCTAGCCTTTGTTCTAAGGATACAAATGCTACATTTTGAAAGAAGAATTGTAGGCCAACTGGGTATATATTTAGTTTGGTTAATAGCAGATCATGAGACTCAATAATCTGAATAAAGAGCAGAGACTATTAAAATCCTTAACTTGAGAAGCCGAACACTTCACTTGTTATTTCCCTTAATTTATTGTATTTGATTTGCTGTCTCCATTAAATCTCAAATCATCCTCCGAAATAACCTCAGAGTTTCCATTTATTAAGCTTTAAGCATTATATAAGAATTCTATATGTAAAACATCTAAGATAAAGTTTAAGGATGAATAAAAATTACCCCAAAACATACAGATTACCAAGATACCTTAAATCTCTTTGGAATATGGCACAATATAAATAAATATTTTTTGTAGAAAGGCAAATATATTAGAAAAATTATTCCTCCTAAGCAAAATTATCATTCTTCCTCAGCAGTCAGTGCTTCATGATCATTTCAGTGAGCTTTCTGGGTGAACTTCTGATTAAATGGCTTCCATGATTAAGTGCAACTCAGCTCAGAATATTGGTGTTTGCATATATTTAACAACCAAAGATGACAAGCGTTGGGATAATTCCAATTTTAAAAAAATCTACAGAACAGAAAGGGAATAATTCCCCATGAAGCTTTGCCAATTGTTCAATTCCTTCATCCAAAAAAATAAAATAAATAAATAAATAAATAAATCACAAACCTAGATAATCTTATGTCATCCTTAAAACAATAGCTATATAGATGGTCCCTGACTTACTGTGGGGTGCCTCAGGAAGTTTCAGCTTTATGATGGTGCAATGCTTTCAGCATTCTCATTCACTTCCCATGGGGTTATATCCAGGTAAACCCATCCTAAGTGGAAAATATCATTTCTGACTTATTGATTTTTTCAATTTAGGATGGGTTTATTGGAACATAACCCCATCATAAGTCAAGGAGTAGCTGTTGTATGTTTTTTCTTCTTATTCTTCATATCCTCAGTTTTAAGCTAAGAACATAGGTGTGGAATGTGCGCATATCTATGTGCATGTGTATATGACTGCTCACTGTTCTACAAGCATTTAAACATTGTAAGAATGATTTGATGATCCAGTCTTCTGTTACGGGTCTAGACATATTTCACTTCTACACTGCTAGAGAACTGGTCTAGGCTCTCTGTAACAAGCCAAAGCTAGCTGCTCACCACTGGGCTCTGTCCGCAGGAGTCACAGCAAGAAATAAGACATTTTCTTGCTTCTCAAATCTTGAATGTGTGTGGCTGCCTGCCTGCCTTCCTTCTTTCCTTCCTTCTTCCCTCTCTCCCTCCCCGCTTTCCTTCTTTTCCTTCTTCTTTCCTTCCTTCCTTCCCCCTTCCCTCCCTCCCTCCCTCCCTTCCTTCCTTCCTCCCTCCCTTCCTTCCTTCCCTTTCTCCCTCTTTGCTTCCTTCCTTCCTCCCTCCTTCCCTCCCTCCCTCCCTCCCTTCTCTCTCCTATCCAGTCTCCCCCTTTCCTTCCTTTCTTCCATCTGGTTGTAGACATGGAGAAAGGATATTTCTTATTTCCATAGATCTAAAAGACAAACTAGATGATAAATCTAAAAACCTATCTTTTCAGATACTTAAAAAAATAGGCACAAGGAGGGGGGTCAAATCATCTGATGATTTTCATTATGTACCATTGTTTGGGTCGACAAACATGAAAAGCATTCCAAGGACAAAAGAAATTAGAGGTATGGTTCCTGCCTTTGAGAGTTTTACTGTTAGATTGGAAGAAAGGGAAATACACACATATAACAATGAGAAAGCAGCACGATGGTAATGCAAACGGAGGAAGCATTGTTACTACAGCAAAAATAACACACACTGATGTACATATACATTATACATGAATTAGTACATATACAAAGGTACATATATGCATTGATATGCATTGTATGTCTATGACTGTGTGTATACAGAATGTGTCAGAAGAGCAGTCGTCATATGTGGAAAAGAGGTTTAACTGCTTCAGAATACAAGATTTGCCTAAATTTGAATAATAATAAATACATTTAGATTGGCAGAAAGGAGAAATTTAGAACTAAGTTGGGAGGAGTGACGGTTAATACTGAGTGTCAACTTGATTGGATTGAAGGAGGCAAAGCACTGTTCCTGGGTGTGTCTGTGAGGGTGTTGCCAAAGGAGCTTAACATTTGAGTCAGTGGACTGGGAGAGGCAGACCCACCCTCAATCTGGGTGGGCACCATCTAATCAGCTGCCAGCACAGCTAGAATAAGGCAGCAGCAGCAGATGGAAAGAGCAGACTGGCTGAGTCTTCCGGCCTTCATCTTTCTCCAATGCTGGATGCTTCCTGCCCTCAAATATCAGGCTCCTAGTTCTTCAGCTTTTGGACTCTTGGACTTACAGTGGTTTGCCAGGGGCTATTGGGCCTTCGACCACAGACTGAAGGCTGCACTATTGGCTTCCCTGCTTTTGAGGTTCTGGGACGTGGCCTGATCCACCCTCGGCTTTCTTGCTCCTCACCTTGCAGAAGGCCTATCGTGGGGCTTTATCTTGTGATCATGTGAGTCAATTCTCCTTAATAAACTCCCTTTTATATACAACATCTATCCTATTCGTTCTGTCCCTCTAGAGAACTCTGACTAATACATGAGGGGAGGTAACAACTCAGTTAGCATTAAGTAACACAGACCAGATGTTGAAAGTGGGAAATCACTCGGGAGAGTATTTCAAATGTGGGCCTCAAGTAAATGAATTTCACACAACAAGCAGTAATGGAGTCACTGCTGACACTTAAAATGGCTGAAAGTTAGGTTATTAGCAAATAGGTTATTCTAATAGAAACAATGGGGTCAACTGGATGAAATGTGGGTAGGAAGCTTGGTTAGGATGTTGCTATACTGACTCTGTAACACATAAGGATACACTCCGTATCTTAGCTCTTAATACTCTTCAAAGAACATCTATGACACCTTCCCATCCAGTATTAGAATCCATTTTATGATACTTCTGAAACTGGTCCATTCAGACTCTCAAAAAAAACCTTCCAATACCTGAGAACTTATGATTTCTCTAGGAGTCCCATTCCATTTTTCAATAGCACTAATTCTAAAATTTGTTGTTATTTTGAATATAAATCTGTTCCTTATTAAATTTACTTCCATATGGATCTAAGTTCTTCTGGAAGAAACAATACACATGAACTCTACTCTCTTTTCCTCTTGACAGAACTCAAATATCTAAAAACATAAACATATATCAATATCACAAATATCTCACAGATTCTCCCCAACCTCCACCATATCTGCTCCGGAATAAGGAAAACAAAAACAAAAACAAACTATTTTTGCCCTTGCACTCAGACACTCAATACAGAACACTTCTATGACCAGATGGTGGGGGGTGGGGGGACCTGCCACATATACCAAGCAATTCTCCAGTGGACACCAACTGTGTATCCTATAATTCAACTCGATTCTGATTCTATCTACCTGGAAATAGCATCAGATCCCACAGATTGAGGGCTCAGCCCCACAAGACTCGAGACGTCAATCCCAAGTTGGGGCCACCTGTACTTTGGACTGATGGGCTACAAACCAAGGTTCCCACAGTTCCCTCAATGGGTAAGATTAATTTGCTGGAACAGCTCACAGGACTCAGGAAAACACTTACATTTATTGGTTTATTCTAAGGGATATTATAAAGGATGTCGATGCACACCAGATGAAGAGATGAATAGGGTGAGGAGGGGGGTTGGAGCTTCCATGCCCTCGCTGGAGCTGCCACCCGTGCAGCACCTCTACATGTTCAGCACCCCAGAAGCTCATCCAATCTTGTTGTTCAAGAGTTTATAGAGAGCTTGGTCTCTAGTATCCCCTTCCCAAAGGTCAGTGGGTGGGGCTGAAAGTTCTAGCTCTCTAATCTTCTAATTATTTGGTCTTTCTGGGCCAATCTTGAGGCTTTCTAGGGGGTGTACCCTGAGTAAATGCATTAGCATCAATACAAGAGTTATCCAAGGGGCTAATGATGAATAACAAAATATACTACTATCACTCCAAAATTTCCAGGGGTTTTCAGGACCTCTATGACAGTAACTGGGGACAAAGACCAAATATCACTACAGCTCTTCTTCAGACTTGACTCACACATTTTTCAACTGTTCATTGTAGGACTTCACTGTCCATCACTCTCTGGCTCATACTCACTTGTTCACATTTATGCTGCTCTAAAAAGGGTGCAGCAGTTTGTAACACAGTGGTATGGTTTGACTATGTCCCCACCCAAATCTCATCTTGACTTGTAGCTCCATAATCCCCATGTGTTGTAGGAGGAACCTGGCAGGAGGTAACTGAATCATGGGTGTGGGTTTTTGCCAAGCTGTTCTCGTGGGAGTGAATAAGTCTCATGAGATTTGATAGTTCTATAAAGGGCAGTTCCCCTGCACACGCTCTCTTGCCTGTCACCATGAAAGACATGCCTTTGCTCCTCTTTCCCCTTCTGCCATGATTGTGAGGCCTCCCCAGCCATGTGGAACTCTCAGTCCATTAAATTTCTTTTTCTTTATAAATTACCCAGTCTCACGTATGTCTTTATTGGCAGCGTGAGAACGACGGATATACATAGTGATCCACAGTGGCTTGATCTGAGCAAAATGCACTGTAATTCAATATTAGCAATAGATGACAAGCAACTATAGCCATGGTGAATCTCAGATGCTGAAAAGAGGGAAAGAAAGAGAGCCCCAGCCCTCACCATCAGGCTTAGAAGGGAGTGCTATGGTTTGACTGTGTCCCCTCCAAAATCCAGGCGTTGCCAATGCAGTATTATTAAGAAGTGGCTTCTTTAAGATGTGATTAGGCCATGAGGGCTCTTACTCCATAAATGGAATTTAGATACTTATAAAAGAGGCTTTACTTTGCATTAGGCTCTCTTGCCTTCTGCCATGTGAAGACACAGCAATGAGGTGTCATCGTGCAAGCAGAGAGCAGCGCTCACCAGACACCAGTGCTGAAGTCTTCATCGTGGACTTCCCAGCCTCTAGAGCTCCGGGTGATAAATTTCTGTTCTTCATAAATGACCCAGTCTGTGGTATTTTGTTATAGCAGCACAAACAGACTAAGACAGGGAATGTACTCCATGTAAAAAACTTTTTTTAAAATGGCCATTTAAGACCGTAAACACAGAAAAGAGAAAAACAAAGACACCTTTCTCATTTACTTTCACACTTACAAACTGTTTCTCAAATGAACACACAGAGATTAATGAATGCGATACGAAGGCCAGAGATGTTGAACCTTGTTTTATTCGAAAGGATGGGAACTGGTGAGAGATGAGTTGGCTTTTGTTCCCCCACCTCCACCCCACCCCTGAAGACACATATCACGGCTTCCTTCCTTGAAATTGGCATTTTCAGGATTGGAATATCCCCACAGTAAACTTCTAGATGCCTGAACATCTTAAGGATGCCGTATTTGAATGGTATTCTTACCATTATTCTTTCCACCTGCTTCCTAAAACACTTTAATAACCAGAGATAATAACTTTCCTCATCTATAAGGCAGCTGCATGTAGGAACACAAGCAGCTGCGTACGCTGAATCCATTGCTGGGGATTTCCCAATGAAAATGCGCTCTTGGAACTTTTTATGGTTTTGCCTTCTTGGAGGTGGAGTAGCTCTGAGGTCTGTCATTCACGGATATTAGAAGGCTGCCTGTGGTAACACAGAACCCAGTGTAGCAGATAACAAAAGGCAAAGACAATTTGAATCAGAGAATTGCAGGACTGGAAGAATCAACAGAAAAAATACCGTTGTCTTCCTGACTTTCAGTGATGATCTGAATTATCTCTGAATATCTGGAATGTCACAGCAGCCTTTTCTTGGTGGTGGGATTACATGTATTTCTTAGTTCTCTTATTTTTGTTTATCTGTATGTTATTTTTATTCAGTGAATATGTATCCCTCTTTAAGACGAATATATGTTTTCATTAAAAATAGAAGAGATGAGGTTAGTAATGATAGTTTTATGTTCATTTAAAGATGTGTCCTCAAATTGCTTTTACAGAATTAGGGTGGCTGGCTAGTTATAAAGAAAAACTGACATTGTTCCTTCTTAAAAATGAGGTGAAAACCAGGGGTTCACCACTGTTGCCCAGGCCCCAATTTCCATCCAGTTGAGTTAGGACATTGCTCAGTTAAATCTTAGCTGACAGATGACATTACACAGCCAGCTGTGGCTGAGAGGATCCAGTGGCTGTGGCTGAGAGGAGCTGAGCTGAGGCAGAACCCCAGTCACTGAGGGACATGACGGGAAGCTTCTCAGTCCTCACAAGCTCCCTCACCATCCACTAGGACCCTCTGCTCTGCTATCTGCCGGAGTAGTAGCTCTCAAATGAAGGACTCCATACCAGCACCATCAGCAACAACTATAAATTTGTTAGAAACTCAAATTATGATACTCCATCCTAGACAGACTTGGTCAGAAGTGCTGGGGTGGGGCCCTGTGATCTATATGTAACAAGCTCTTCTGGGGAATTTGATCTGGCTTAGCGACACAGTTACCATGCTGTGTTGGGCCCATCTTACCTACTCCTCTCCCGAATCCCCCCAGAGCTCCTCTAAGCACCGCTATGTCTCCAGTTCCTGGTCAAATAGAACACAGAGGAGACTGGGTTAATTTGACACTAATAGCAACCTTGTCGCTGATGCTCTTTTCATATCATTGCTGTTGGAGTAATATTCTATTGCCAGATGTCAGTGCTGATAGAGAATTCAGAAATGAGGAGGAACTAGAGGCATTTGCTGGGCCTCTGCTGTTTCTCTTTATTTCCAACATGCCACTGGCATGAAATATAGCTGGCTGCATTGAAAGTAGCAGTGCTTTTTTCCCCCTAAATGTACAGAAATCTGTTTTTCTTATGTGTGGGTGGCAATTTGCTGCTGGGAGCTTGAAAACCATGGCTGCGCTATGAACAAAAAAAATGCTCTTAGAGTCTGAGCCCTGTTAACCTCTTTCTCCCAAACAAACAAATAAACCTAAACGCTATGTCTAAGTCCATCTGTCAACAGGCATTTACTGAGTACCTATTGTGTTTAAGGGATTTTATGTGCAAGGTGTCTCAAGAGGGGAAAATAAAAATACAAAGGCTATGTACTTAAGATATTTTCACCGAGGTTGGGCAGACAAGCTTTGAGAACAGTCATCAGGAAATCTATTACACCAACAATGGTGAAACAAAAGAGTGCCAAGTGGACCCTGGAAGGCAGCGGCAATGCAGTGGGGGCAGCGTGGCAGGTTAAGTGGCCCCCAAGGTGGCACGGCCAGAGCAGAATGTGATGAGAGACCAGGCAGCTGGGAAGAGGCCTTTAGCTTAGAAACAAGAAGCAATAGCGAACCACTTTGAGTTCCTGAGCAAAGAAAAGGCAGGATGAGCCTGGTTACCATAATTAGAGAAGCATCATACTGAAGTGTGGGCCGGTTATCAGAAAGTAACACAGGCATGTGTTCTAATTGCGGTGTGCAGAGCATGTCATGAAGGCTTGGCTGGCCAACACTCAGCTGTCAGGGGTCTTATGTTCTACTAGGGACAGATATGAAACAACCACGGAAAGAAAAACACAGCACAGGATGTGTTAGTTCATTTGTGTTCCTGTAACAGGCTGAGACTGGGTAATTTATGAAGAACAGAGATTTATTTCTTACAGTTCTAGACTGGGAAGTCCAAAATCGAGAGGAGGCCATCTAGTGCGGGCCTTCTTGCTGCACCAGCCCATGAAGGAATGCAGACGGGCAAGAGGACTGATCATGGCATGAACCCCTCTTCACCTCCTAAAGGTCCTACCTCCCAGCACTGGTGCATTGGAGATTAAATTGTCAACATGTGAACTCTGAGGAGCATGTTCACACCATAGCATAGGGTAACTTTCCACCATAATAAGCGCTGTGAAGACACTAGAACACCAAGTGACAGTCAAAGGGTGGGGGTCCTGCTTCAGGACACATCTGTGTTCCAACATCGCAGTGCCCTGGAAGGCACCAAGGGCTGGTCTGTCTAGGAGACTGTGGGGAGCAGGAATATGAGGAGGAAGAATTAGATCGCGGAGACGGCGGGGCGGTAGAGGGAAATGTCTTCTGGTGTTCCTGATTCATGAATAGTTTGATTCTTATTCATTTCTTCTGGTCGGAAAATCAGTATTAGTATTTGTATCAATCGTAACAGCTCACATTTGAATTATACTTTGTAGTAGCCATGATAACTCTGTGATGTAGACACAGAAACTCTTTACACAAGACGTTCTAAGAGAGGAAGGGGGTGCCTGCCTGTCACACCTGCAAGGGGTGGGGACTGGGGTCCTGCCTGGGAGTTTTGGCCCAGGCCCCCTTCCATCCCGCTGTGCTCATGCAGGCAGCTTCCCCCTTCCGTGGTGAGGGGAGCCTGCTCAGGTCCTCAATGTCACTGTGCATGAGAGTGAAGAGGATACCCAGAGGGAAAAGTGCTCGGCTGTGTGTATTTCCAGCAAAACAGATGCATGGCAGAACGCGGGGAGAAACACATCGACCAGAGCTAGCTACTACGTATCACTAAAATGGAGCAGTTTTATAAATATTTTATACTCATAAAATGTGCCCTGTGATGGTTAAAAGATACATCTTTCAAGATGGCCTTTTTTCACTACCCTTGGTTGAGCCTATGAATAATTAAGGCAACTTTCTTAAATGAGAAAATGGATTTGAGAGTCAGGCAAAGTGTCGTGTATGGGGAAGAGAGGTTTTACACATTTTTCAAGGAGTGCCCATAGCAATCACCAAGAGGTACCTCAAACCCGGGCATCCAGGGTGCAACTGCAGCAAGACTGAGACAGGCTCTAAACATCATTCGCCTAATGATTCCCACGTGACTCGGTTTCTCTACTGAGACTCTGCTCCAGTGGGGAGGAAATGGGTGCTACTTCTTTATATCCCACACTAGAGAGTGCAGGTAGAAGGTAATTGATAATATTCTTTGGAGGCATGAATGATGGGGCCTTGGGAACCAAGGAAACTAGTCAATTGAAAAATCAATGAGTCCACTCAATTTCAGGTGGTTAGAGATGTGCTGGGCAAAGGTGTGGCCTTTTCAGGGTCATTCTCCTTATTCCCTATGGTGGGCACCCTGAGAGAAACATCCCAGTGGTCTCGGGACTATCCCCAGCAGGCACCTGCCAGTAAGGCTGCACCCATAACAGACAAACCCTCTGATGGCCTGACACCTGCTGTGAACAGGTTATTAAATATTGTAAATATCACTCTTTCTGGAAACGATGGGTACAACAGGCTTTTAAATGTTCCTCCCTGTTCAGTGACTCAAGAGGTCTTCTATCCTTCAAGTGTGTTATCCTGGAGGAAAAAAGTTCAAGAATAACTGCTCCAGATCATCTTCTGAGTCTCATGATTAGAGGACCAGCAAAGGGGCTTTGGCAGCATCTCACAATTACAGATAATCTTCTCCTGGAGCAGGCTAATTACATTCCAATCCCTTCACTCATAACTAAGACTGTTATCAAGAAGCCTGACACTACTGCTGATGACAAAGACTTTCTTATTTGCTTGCTGTTTTAATTACTCAGCTTTTAAATGTTCCTGGAAGAAAAATTAGAAAATAGAGACAAACAAAATAAGAAAGGGGAAAAAATCACCCCTCATCCCCTAGTGAAGGGTACCTGTTGCTAACATTCTGGAGTCTCTCTTTCCAGAGATTTCCCTATCGTGCTGATAGGCTTTATTAATGGAGTGGTTTTTTTTTTTTTTTTTAAGTATTTCTCAAGAGTTGCAGGAGAAGTAAAGAAAGTAAAGAGAGAAGAGAGGAGGGAAAAAGGAGAAGAGAGAGCAAGCAAAGTTTCAGAAGACCACCTTGCCAGGTACCTAGTCTAGGGTGGGCAAATGTTTTCTGTGAAGGACCAGCTAACCTGGCTTTGTGGGGCATGCAGTCTCCGTAGCAACTACCCAACAACACCTTCATACCACAAAAGCTTTCTTGTCTGCGACACTGCTTCCAGATATGTGACTAGGGTTATCATGTGTGATTATGGACATCATGATATAATTTAAATCATCTCTGTGTGCACATTTAAAAATCAGGAATAGAGGCCGGGCGCAGTGGCTCACGCCTGTAATCCCAGCACTTTGGGAGGCCCAGGCGGGAGGATCACGAGGTCAGAAGATTGAGACCACCCTGGCTAACACGGTGAAACCCCGTCTCTACTAAAAATACAAAAAATTAGCCGGGTGTGCTGGCGGGCGCCAGTAGTCCCAGCTACTCGGGAGGCTGTGGCAGGAGAATGGCGTGAACCCAGGAGGTGGAGCTTGCAGTGAGCCGAGATTCCGCCTCTGCACTCCAGTCTGGGTGACAGAGCGAGACTCCGTCCCTCCTCCCCAAACAAACAAAAACAAACAAAAACAAAACAAAACAAAAAAAATCAGGAATAGAAGGAATTGAATATAATACTGTCTATTTAGCCTGTATCTTTCATACGGTGTCCCTCTTATATAAGTCTCTTGTTCACCTATCATGATAAGAGAAGCTCACGTAATGCTGCCTGATGGCCCCCACTAATCCAGCTCCTGCGTTCAAGCCATCCTCCTGCCGTAGCCTCCCGAGTACCTGGGACTATAGGCATGCACCACCATGTATGGCTATTTTGTTTTTATAAATATTTTGTAGAGACAGTTTCTCACTATGGTGCCCAGGCTGGTCTTGAACTCCTAGCCTCAAGCGGTCCTCCAGGCTTGGCCTCCCAAAGTGCTGGGATTACAGGCATAGGCCACTGCACCTAGCCCGCTGTTCTAACCCACTTCTCTGGGTCTGTGGCTCTGCAGTCTTTCTTGTGTAACTCCAGTTTTGCCTCCCCGTTCGCACTATGCTCCAGTTTTCCGTGGTTCTGCTTCCCGATCTTACTAGGATTGTAGCACAAGGAACCAACAGAGTAAACCATTGGATTCCTCTAGAAAGTTGAAAAAAATAACTAAGAATAAAGTATAAGAATAATCACAAGCCTGAAGTACTGCTGCTTGATAATTATTAACCATACTAACAATAACAAAAAAATTATCAACAATTAAAAAGTTCGAAAGAGTAGCAGCAGTCATTAAGAGCTAATCACCCACCAGGTATGGCGTGAAGGTCTTCTTGTGCATTATCATAGCAGCCCTACCACACCACAGGTAACTACTATCTCCCTACCTTATGCAGGAGGGTCACTCACAGCTGGTACCTGGAGAAATCTGAACTCATGCATCCCGAATTTGGACTCAGTGCCAGCAATCCTCCTGTGCCCCGACACTGCAGAGGCTGCTCTGAAAGCCCATCTGGAGGCACTGCAAACTCACCTGCCCCACATTTCAGAAGGCACTGACGGACACAGGTGAAGGGGGCAGGTGGGCACAAGAAAGTCATCCCCTGCAGAGAGGAGGCCTGGCATTTAGCTGAGAAGGGGCTCTGCATCCCACAGACAATGTGCAACTGTCTTCATCCATAATATCGAAGGTATTTAACACACATGTTTAAATGTATGGTTTCCTAACCAAGATGATTAAGAAAAATATCTGTCATCAATGAAAATGCACTTTGCTTTCAAAATAAAAAATTCTACAAGAAGTTAGTATATTCTTATAAGTACCTTTAAAACTATTTTTTATTACTATTTTTAAGTCCCAGATATTTCATCATTCATCCTGCAAATAAAGATATCTTGACCTTACCAATTAGCAAATGTTGTTCTCGATCAGTTCTACTCCAAAAAAGTAAAGAGAGAGTAAGTGAATGTTGTCATTTCAGAAGGATGCATTATTTCCTGTTCATAATGCAGACAGACTGTTTTTAATTAAAACTTTTGGACTTAGGCTGGATTTTCTAGAAGAAATATTATGAAAAAATGTTCCCAATGGTTGGTAATCACACTTGATATGAATAAAATGAAGGTGCGACATAACATCTGATCCATGGGCAGAGGTCCCTCAAGTTTGTAAAGTTTCTCGTTTGGGAAATATAAATTGCTATTGTTGTTATTTTTTAACTAAACAGAAAAGTCAAATTAAAATGTGATTTTGATCTAACTGTGTATGTATAAAAGTATAAAATAAAGCTATCCCTTGAAATATGACCAACTGATTTGTAAAAGCCAATTTCATTAGAATATGCAGAATAGAGAGCACATTTGAGTATTTTTATTTCAAAATTCACTTTGCTAGTGCATTTAGGACCGATGTTAGGGTGGCATAAATAGTTTCTCTAGCAGGGCAGCATCCCTGCCCTGCCCATGGCTTCCCTGGTGCCTGCATCTGCTCAAGGGCCAGCCCTCCTGGCTGAAAACAGAGATGTCAGATCTACATAGAGGACACTAAAGCTTTAAGGTTAAGTAGTGATTATTTACTTCTTGATAAAATAATAAAAAGGAATGAAAAATAAAATTTAAAAAGACTTCTAAGGCCAGTTTTTTATGCAGTCCCATCACACCAGAAAACGCGAATGGATGTTACGGATGTGCCTGTTCAGGGCCCTCTGTGGTGGGCTCTGGGGCCCCCCGTGTGCTGGGGCTGCGTGGATGGCCTGTCAGTCACGCCACCCACCACAATCTGCTGCCTTCAGAGCGCTGCTGCCTCCCTGGGTCATGGTGTCACCCCTACTCGGTGAACAGAAAAAACTTAAAACACTTAAAAATCACTGCTCCCAAACACAATTCTGCTTGGGTAAGTGGCAGAGTCCATACGAATCTCAGTTTTTAGAGATTAAGTGGAACTGCTTTGACCCCAGCTTTCAGGTCCAGATAAAATTAGAAGTTTTTGAAAAGGGGATTAGAAAAAGACCTTAGAAGCACTTGGTTTGGAAGCTACTTTCTTTCCACTCAGACTCACAAGGAGGGAATCTGTTGCAAGCACCAATTTACTCCTTCTTTCATAGTCTGGTAAACTGGCCTCTAAATCTACTCCTTCACTGATAAGTCAGGCTCAGCAACCCTCCTTAGACTTGAGTTAGACACCTTAGCACCTGCCTCTGCTCCCGACATGTACACAAACCACAACCAAACCAAAAAACTCTTTTCTGAGTATATAGAAAAGTTGGGGAAAAAAACAGGAAAACACAAATCCCCATAATGCTCCCAGCATACAAATATCATAATTAATAGTTTTGCGTGTATTGATTTTTACATAATTGGCTTCATAATGTATATGTTATTTTACAATATCATTGCACTTAGTGTAATTCATATTAGTAAATACTTATCTACAAGAAGGGTTTTGGTAGCACAGAGTACTCCTAACACTGTATTATAATTCGGTTAGCTCAGCACCTGTTGTTGGACTCTGGATTGTTTCCACTTTGTCACAACTACAAACAATGCTCTACCTGGCTACATATCTGGTAATTTTCTTAGGATAACCTTCTAACAATCTATTTTCTGATCCAAATGTGTAAACATTTTCAATATTTTGATATATCAGCAAACTTCTGCCCCAGGAAGTTGATCCAATTTATACTCCTGTCAGTATTTTTTTGTGATTCCATGAATCCAGGGCAAAATGGAACATTGCTTGCATTTTAAAATATTTTGTAATGAGATACAATGGTGTTTTATTATTCTTTTAATTTGACATTGGTTTGTCTATGCCTCTTATTTAAGGAATTGCTTGGTCTTGCATTTTTACAATTTTTCTTTAAAACATTCTCTAAGAAGTTTTTCTTTTCGAGGTCATTGGGTTTTCTCTCCTGACTTTACACTTTGAAAGATTTCCTTCTACTTTTAGCTCTTGAAACATCTCCCTTAGACCTTTAAGTTCTTCCATTCTACCAAAAAGAGTCCTCATTTAGGAGTTAAAAAGTGCATGTCTGCCAGGTGCGGTGGCTCACGCCTGTAATCCCAGCACTTCAGGAGGCCAAGGTGGGCAGATCATTTGAGGTCAGGAGTTCGAGACCAGCTTGACCTACGTAGTGAAACCCTGTCTCTACTAAAATACAAAAATTAACTGGGCATAGTGGTGGGCGCCTGTAATCCCAGCTTCTTGAGAAGGTTAGGCAGGAGAATCCCTTGAACCTCAGGAGGCAGAGTTTGCAGTGAGCAAAGATTGCGCCACTGCACTCCAGCCTGGGCAGCAGAGCGACTCCCTCTCAAAAAAAAAAAAAAAAAAAGGGCATGTCTACTGTCTACATGATTAAAGCGACACACAACAGATCACATTTTATTACAAATCCTCCTGTCATCATGTCTTTTAAAGTTCATGGTAATATGTTTATGCTTTAGCCCAAAGTCTCTGTTCCTCTCCTATTCCCACTGCTACTTAGAGCAAGGATCTTGGCGTTGGAAAGCGTTGGTGTGGGAGGGGGAAGCTACAATTTCTGCTGAGGTCACCATCTTTCATATTTTGGCTTTCTGGCTCCCGTTGTTGGGGGCTGGGAGAAATGACCTATGTAGGGTCCATGGGCAGCCCTAGAGGCTGAAGTTCAAATTCAGGGATGAAAGAAAAAAAGACAGACACTTTCTTTCATGACCGTAGACATGATCAATGGTCTGCATGAAACTGAGTCTATCACTTCACACCAGGGCGACTAGTCACCTTAGAAACTGAATCACACACTCTCTTAAAAAGAAAGCAGAGCCACAGATCTGGCTACAGTCCTCCCCATGCTCTGAGAATCCACGCAGGCTGCCTTTGCCGCTCCCTTCTTTCTCCTCTCATGGGTGTTCCCTGCAGATGCTCCCCTCAAGCTGACTCAGCAGAAGACCTGTTCTGCCCTTGCAGCCTCAACAGGGGAGACAGAGAACAGTACGGGGCTCGGTCTGCAAGACACCTGTCTCCACTGCCCTCCCCACTGCACACTCACTTGCAGCTCCTTCCATTGTGAGTGCGTTTTAGAAAATGCGGGAAGGCAGATGTTTCAGCAACGTTTCTCCATTCAGTGATGCTGGGGGAAGTCGAGCTTCTTGCCTGGTGAGTCTGCGATGTCTAGATTTAAGGGCCCCCATCTACTGTCCCTGAAAGGATGGGCACATGGAACAAGAGTCCTTATCTGCCAAGTCCTAGTAATGCTACTGCAGAGGGAAACGGCTGAAGAGCTAATAGCTCCCTTTCATGTTAAATGATTCAAAGTGATTGCAAATAGCACATTTTGATCCAAGCATATGGCAACTTTCTAAATTTGAAAGGATATCTGTGTGCTAATGCAGAAAAGCTTGTGTATGGACATACCACAAGTGATGGTCATGTTCTGCATTTGTAAAAGAGACCTGGCTGAAAAATATGGTAAGCGTTCATCCTTTGAGGAGTTGCTTCTGTCTCAGGGATGGTGCCTCTGATGATAGCGTGAATTGGAAAGCTGAAAACTTATACTCTCAGTACTGCTGGTTACATTTGCAATTTCTGCTCAAATTTTGATTTGTCCAAAGCCTGATTCATCTTGTCTGGCCATCTAATATCATTTGGTTTCTGGATGCTGAGGCTATAATAATTTTCATAGCCCCTGTACTAAAATGCTCATTTTGTTTCTCTTTGTATTTTATCATGCAGGGTGATAAATATGTATACCTTTTTATAATTCTGGAACCAATTATATAGGCGGAGGTCTGGCAATTACTAGAATTCACCATCAATGATTAGGATGATAATATCAATAACTAAAGTTTAGTTGTGGGTGATATAATTTGGATATATGTCCCTGACCAAATCTCATGTTGAACTGGAATCCCCAATGCTGGAGATCGGGCCTGGCAGGAGGTGTTTAGGTCATAGGGGTGAAACCCTCATGGCTTGGAGATGTCTTCACGAATAGTGAGTGAGTTCTCACAAGATCTGATTATTTAAAAGTGTGTGGCACCTCCCCTTTGCCCCACTGTCTTGCTCTTGCTCTCCCATGCAAGATGACTGCCTTCGCTTTGCCTCCTGTCATGAGTCAAAGCTCCTTGAGGCCTCCAGAGGAGCCTAGCAGATGCTGGCACCATGCTTCCTGTACAATCTGCAGAACCATGAGTCAATGAAACCTCTTTTCTTTATAAATGACCCAGCCTCAGGTATTTCTTTAAGCAATGCAAGGATGGCCTAACACGGTGGATAAACGTTCAAACGATTGAAAATTTTGTTTAATGCAAACATTTAAATAATTCAACAAACCAGGTCTCTGGAATTATAAAGACAATGGGCAGGTAACCTCAGACCAGGTCACTAGATCATAAATTGATTGAAGGCAGTAGACTCAAGACAAATAAAAGTAAGAACTACATTACTTGGTGCCTGATAAAGTGGGGAATCATTTATCTTCAAAGATAGTACCACCTAAATATTTCATTAGATTCCAGAAGGGTTCATGGATGATAGATGCAAAAGTGATTTGCTAAAGGGACAGGCAGAGAAGAGCCTGAATCTTTTAAGGTACAAATTTCAAAGACAACACAGGTATTCACAAAGCATCCCTTCTAGTCACTGGCTAACCGCATGGCTCACCCTGCCCATTTCCACAGTTTGTGGCAGTCATTATGCCAACACTAAAAAGAGCCTGCTGCGTTTTGGAGGTACCTGGAGCCCTGAGCCCCAAAGTCTCAGGAAGATCAATTAACTTTAATACTAGCTTCCTCATCCACAAAATAAAGAAAATTCTTTGTTTCCAGGGTTGAAGTGAGCATTAAATGAGATGATTTTGGCAAAGATCCCAGCACCATGCCTGGCACACGCTGTGATTCCCAGGGACCAGTCCCTCTTCTCCCATCCTCGGTCATTGCTCTTGAGTTTTTGATCTTCCATATACTGTCAGAGCAGGAGGTTAACTACAGCAGCTCTGAGTTTTGTCCCTTCAAATGAAATATGTCCCACATTTATTTCAGCACATTCAATGACCATTATACCAGGAGAAGGCAGTGTCGTATGCAGCTAGAAATGAGGGCACTGACTTCACTTCACAAATCAGAGGGCATGAAGTTAGTCTGAGGCTCTCGTCAATGTGCACCTTGTAAATCTGGGTCCCTGCTATGAGACACTCATTCCTGCAGAGAGGGACTGAAATAAAATTTAGTTCACTTCCTGTAGTAGAACTGACATTTTTTTCTATGTAAAAATAGCATTCCAGTGGATTCAAAGATGTGTCATAGCATTCGATGTGTTTCTGGAAACTCTGTTACTGTTAAGAATACTGAGGACCACTTCCTGTAGTGAAAATGGCATTTATTCTATGTAAACAGAGTAAATCTATAACAACATAGATCATTCAGTTGTTGCACATGGGGGAAAAAAAAAAACAACTGCCAAAGTAACCTCTGTGAAAGCACTTAATATGTTATCTGGCACATGGCAGGTGCTTAGTAAATGTGAGTTTCCCTTTTGTTCCTTTTCCTAAGGACTGATCCATGGGTTCATCTTGACCTTGAATCCAAGAATGTCCCTCTGGGACCATCATTTGAATAGTTTGTAAGAAGAAAAAGAAGTTCATAATTTATGAGTAATTGATTTAGCTAAATGATCCTCTACTTAGTAGATTTATATAAGTGACATTTACAAAATGAAAATATACCAAAACTGAAAAACCATGACATACAAATTTGATGTAAGAGGCAAAAACAAAGATAATAATAATAAAGAAACATGGAAGAAGAAAGAGATAGATGCCTGATATGTCAGATAGTGAGATGCCCTAGAGGGCCCCTAGGCCCTCCCAATCAGGGATCACAACTCATCTTCTGAAACTATGAAAATAAAATCCAGGTTTGTATTCTTTTCAATTTAGGGAAGCTCTTGTAGTTCTAAATCTTTGTTTGGCTCTTCCAAAATAGTGATGCTGGCTAGTCACATCTGAAAGCAGGCTGCTTCTGTCCTGGATGTTGTCACCAGGTCAGAAACAGGGGAATGGCCCTGACTTCTTGATTCCCCTCTTCCCCTGCCGGTGGTGGTGCCTGGACGAGGCAGATCTTTTCATTCACAAGGATCTTGTCAAGGATTCTAAGAGAGCAGGAGACACACACAGGAGAAACCACAGGTGGCGACGGACTCCCTAACTCCCAGGGAGCTGTCCGCTAGCTAGCTGTCGTTTCTCCACAATGGGAGTCCTATTTTATTGTCCTAGACAAAGGCAGGGGGAAGGAACAATCTCACACCTCTCAGCCATCCAACCCCTGCAGGGCAAATGCATTCGTTCCCCACTGCTTTCCTGAGGACTGTTTCTCCGCAGAGGGACAGAAGAGGGAGTGCTCAGAGCACACAGTGAGCCGGGTCCCCCACCTTCTCTCCTGCAACTGACTGATCCTTGCCATAAATAACAGGGCCTAATGTGCTCATGAGAGGGGATTGCTGTTAGATAACAAGGATGTAATGGAAGTAGCCTCAAATGAAGAAACATGCAAATGATTAATTATGGATCAATAAAAGATGATCCAATTAATTGTAGAGAAAGTCTGCAGCGTGACTTCCTGGATCCGCTCAATGTATGGTCTTTTTAAAATGCTTGCTGTGATCATCCTGTGTTGATGGATCAACTTCACAGGGAGGGAGAGGCTAAGTCCCCCTTCGAACCTTCTGTGTCTGCCTTTAGCAACTTAACACACAGGCATCAGAACACAGGACGTTGCATTAGCGGTTATTCCTACCAGACTTCATGATGTCAATAAAGGAGACCAGTAAAGGCTGTCACTCTGCAACTTACAAAGATGTTTTGCTTTTCTGTTCTGTTTCAGTAAGACTAGCTTATTTATTGCTGCGTATTCCTACTTATTTTTCTTTGACTAACGAGATTAATTTAATGAGAAGAAAACCCACTTCCGTACCTCAGAAAATGATCCTGAACATATCATCTTATTAAAAACAGAGTTTAAAAATTAATAAATTAATTGAGAACTGGGGCCTCTGGTATTCCAGTGGAAGATGCCCGTCATCACCCATTTTCACTTCACTGATGGGAATTTCCAAGAGCGAAAGGTTTGGCTCGTCATTACGGCGTGAAAATTAGTGCTTTGACAGCACTTTGCGTGTGCTAAAAGATGCTGGGAAAGTTTTTGACAATTTGAAAAAATGTTTATCTGTTTAAAGTTCTCTCGGTTCTCAGCAGGTGGAGCTAGATTGTTTTCTTTTGTATCAGGATGTGAGGGAAAAAAAATCCCACACCTACAGAAATTTCAATCACAGAAAATGAGTGATTCTCAAATGAAACCAATGATAGTGTCTTTAGCTAGCAAATGTTGCATCTCTATTTTGCTTTTATTTTTCAAGAACATCCAGTCACATTAGCCTACACTGCCTTCCAAAACCCCGTGTGAGGGATACCACCAGACTCGCACTGCACCTGCCAAGGTTGAGAGGAAGAGGGGCTTGTCACCTCCCCGCACCTGATTGAAAGTAGAACATACAGCAGGAGAGCCAGGCTGCACACATACTGTACAAATTGCAGGGGGGTGGATTTTTGTTTTACACAATCACATAATAGATGCTCATGGTTAAAAACAAACACAGGACAAAAAGGAGAGGCTTTCTTTGAGTGTGTATTTATTTATCTTCTGATGGAATATTCTTTTGGGGCTTTTGAATCCAGCAACGCCCTCATGAGTGAGGGGTGAGGGACATTTTGCTCCCCATGGTGATGGCACGTAGGCTCCTGGGGCACGAGGTAAAACCACCATATGAGTTCCCAGCTCCACTATTCTTCAAAACATAAACAGGCCAAACCAGGCAGAAGCCTAAGAGCAGGAACAACTTTTGTATTTAAAAATGCACAGTAGCATATACTTAACAAATCTCCTTACACAGAGGCCTCTCTTCTGCAGGAAACGTAATCATGGCATTCTAGAGTTTGCCTGCGTTCAACCAACATAAAATCAAACTAAAATGTACTTAGATGTACATCTAAAGCCTCTGAAATAATTCTAACACTTAAAAAAGATGAATGAGATAAACAGAAGGAATTAATATACAACAATTATTCTTCCTTTGTTCAACTATTCCCATGAAGTATAATTTCCTTTACTATTGTAATTCTCAAATTCAGCTTAGGCAGCTGAGAATGTGTATCACTGCTCTTTAATGAAGAAAGTTTAATATTATTCACAGCGACTTTTATACTCTCCTATATGCTTAGACACTTCAACTCTAACACCACCACAAGATAACACTAAAAGGACACCAAGCCTTACATAAAACCCAAGGTCAAATATAATTAAGGGGAAAAAATCAACCTTTTAAGAAATTCTTTGGACAGAATTCTTAAAAATTAAAAATGACAGTTTTTTTCTGCATGTGTGTGCAAAGTAATAGTTAAGTCAACTATATTTTTAAGTGAAGATATTATTACGTTTGGTTATTATAGGTTGGAAAAATATCTTTAGGTAGAAGAATAACCAATTAAAAAAATGTCTTGCAACTTTACATTTGTAGACCATTTTACAGTTTGAGGCAATTTCTCATTCCTTATTTCACTTAAGCCAGTTAAAAAACCCAGCTTTACCTGACTCATTGAGATGTCTGACTCAGATGTGATGTGTGTCAAAAGGAGTCTGTGATTACTAAGGGAGCACTAAAATTGGCAAATTAAAAAAATATAGTTCAAGAATATGTTCAAGATGAAACTTGTGAGGACTTCATTCTAAGGCTTTTGCTTTCTGGTGTGTTACATTCTGATGTGTTGCATTCTGACATCTTGCATTCTTCCTAGTATGTTGCATATTCTGACATGTTGCATTCTTTCTGATGTGTTGTATTCTGACATGTTGCATTCTTCCTGATGTTACATTCTGATGTGTTGCATTCTTTCTGATGTGTTGCATTCTGGCGTGTGTTGCATTCTTTCTGATGTGTTTTTATTCTTTTTCTGATGTATTTGCATTCTGATGTGTTTGTCTTTCTGATGTATTTGCATTCTGATATCTTGCATTCTTTCAGATATGTTGCATTCTGATGTTGTATTCTTTGTCACAGTGTATTTGCATTCTGATGTGTTGCATTCTGATATGTTGCATTCTTTCAGATATGTTGCATTCTGATATGTTGTATTCTTTCTGGTGTGTTGCATTCTGATGTGCATTCTTTCTGATGTGTTGCATTCTGATGTGTTGCATTCTGATGTGTTGCATTCTTTCAGATATGTTGCATTCTGATGTGTTGTATTCTTTCTGGTGTGTTGCATTCTGAAGTGTTGCATTCTTTCTGATGTGTTGCATTCTGATGTGTTGCACTTTTCGGATGCGCTGCATTCTTTCGGATATGTTGCAGTCTGATGCGCTGCATTCTGAAGTGTTGCATTCTTTCTGATGTGTTTTATTCTTTCTGATGTGTTGCATTCTGATGTGTTGCATTTTTCTGATATGTTGCATTCTTTCTGATGTGTTGCATTCTGATGTGTTGTATTCTTTCTGGTGTGTTACATTCTGAAGTGTTGCATTCTTTCTGATGTGTTGAATTCTGATGTGTTGCATTCTTTCGGATATGTTACAGTCTGATGCGTTGGATTCTGAAGTGTTGCATTCTTTCTGATATGTTGCATTCTTTCTGATGTATTGCATTTTTTCTGTTGTGTTGCATTTTGATGTGTTGAATCCTGATGTGTTGCACTCCGATGTGTTGCATTGTGATATGTTTTCTTGTTGAGTTTAAAAGATGGAACTGTATGCAGGGTTACAGGAATAAGGCACAAACAATGGACACACCCATGGGTGTGGAGCACATGTGTGGCCAGAACCCATCTGGTGGGTCATGACTGAAAAAACACTGTGAACTATTGCCTAGGCCCATCTCATGGTTGATCTCCTTCCTGCTACTCAGAACTCTCTGTGACTGTCTATAATAACTGTAGGCATTTCTAAACAACCAATAGCTTTTTGGAAGTAGGCTAAGATTTTATGCATGTAACATTAAATAAATTTACTTATTTTGAATTTAACATAAGACATAAAAGATTTAAAAACAAAACTATGTATTTTGAGTAGGTATTTCCTTACATTGTGTACACTGTGTATGCATTTTGAATGTTTGTTTATCTAATGAAACTTTTAAAGGCTTTTGGAAATATAAAACTGAATGATTTCCACGTTTCTGAAGAAATGTGAATGGTGAATTATGGGATGAATGGGATGGAGTACAAATCAGAAATTAAACTTTATAAACAGAGACTGAAGAAGACAGAGAAATGCAATTGAAAATGGAGGCAAATTAAACAAAAGCACTAAATATGTCTAAGCAGCAAGCTACAATTAACATGGAAGACAAATTGCAAGCACAACTGAATGGTGAATATACACACACCAAATATAAATATTATGTTAATAACTGTGACGACTTGGTAGAAAGGTGTATGTTTCAGTAGGTATAGCCATTACATTTACTGTTTTTGGTATTTTTTTAAACTTTTGTTTTAGATTCAGAAGTACATGTGCAGGTTTTTACACAGGTAAACTGCATGTCATGGGGGTTTGGTGTACAGATAATTTCATCACCCAAGTACTAAGCCTAATACCCAACAGGTATTTTTATTGTTCTTTTTTTTGTTTGTTTGTTTGTTTGAGATGGAGCCTTGCTCTGTTGCCCAGGCTGGAGTGCAACGGTGCAATATCAGCACACTGGAACCTACGCCTCCTGGGTTCAAGTGATTCTCCTGCCTCAGCTTCCCGAGTAGCTGGGATTACAGGTGTGTGCCACCATGCCTGGCTAATTATTGTATTTTTAGTAGAGACAGGGTTTCACCATGTTGTGGTCTCAAACTCCTGACCTTAGGTGATCCGTCTTCCTCAGCCTCCTAAACTAACAGGTACTTTTTCTGATCCTTGCTCTCCTCCTACCCTCCACCCTCAAGTATGCCCCAGTGTCTGCTGTTCCCGTCTTTGTGTCAATGTGTTCTCATTGTTTAGCTTATATTTCTTCAGAGTTTTTTTTTTTTTTTTCTTTGTGGAGATGATTCACTTTTATATTTCCGAAAGCCTTTAAAACTTTTATTAGATAAACAAACATTCAAAATGCATACAGTGTACACAGTGCAAAGAAATACCTACTCAAAATACATACTCTTATTTTTAAAAGTGAGAACATGCAATATTTGGTTTTCTGTTGCTATGTTAGTTTGCTTAGGATAATGGCCTTCAGCTCCATCCATGCTGCTGCAAAGGCCATGATCTCATTCTTTTTAATCAGTCATTACCTTAAAAATGTCAGAGTTTTATGGGGCTATTTGAGCTTCAGTTGGCATCCAGGGTTCTTTGCATTGTCTCGATGACCTGCGCTCATGCAACCAATATCTGTTCTCAGCCTCACATGTTAGCAGCGTGCAGATTGAGTTTGCCTCATGAGAGTTTTCTAGGGACAAATGGAGATCTCTAATGTTGCCCTCATATTCCTCCTTTGGAGCAACAGCACCATAATGAGGGCATAGGAACCTCTCAGTAAAGATTGCCTTTCTACTTCAGAAAATGCTGCTCACAGAAAAAAAAAAAAAGGATTTTTATCAAATTGGCAATGAAACACTTATTTCATGTTACCGAGTATATGAGGTATTATTATCAAAAATTTGATATCAAACAGTTACACTTCACCTCTACTAGCTATAGCTACCTAGGAAAAATATGTCCAAATTTTATCTAATTTAGGACAATATGGATTTTTAAGTTTTAAAACTGATGGGAAACTCTATGGAATCTGCTTATATGGAAAAGTACGAAAACAAGCCAGAATTAAAAGAACTGAGTAAGATAACCTCATGAAACCCTTTGCAGGTTTATAATTTTATTTTTTATTGTTAAAATGCCCGTGGATTACGAACCTCAACTTAGAGTCCTCCTGTAATAGTCCTGTTGAATAAACAACACCCAAGTATAACCATCTTCAGATATGAAAGGCAACTGCATTTGCATTTCTTGAGATAATAAGCCAGAATATTACAGGTAGTAAACTTTGGGAGTGATTACCAAACCACCTAGGAGATAAAACTCCCTCAGCTTTCAGCTGATGCCTCATTCTCAAAATTTGTCATGACATAATTACCCAGAATATAAGACTCAAGGTAATTCACTTGGCTTAACTGAAACAGCTTGATCCCAAAGAGAGACAATTTTCAATCCTTGCCAAGACTGCTGACCATTTCTTTCCAAAAATAGTGACTTGGGGTCAGTGGATCATTTAATAACCCTGCTTAGTATGGTTGAAAATTCCCAGGGGGTGAAATATGTACCTCAAAGTGAATGACACAGAATGTGTAACTGCTTATACTTTTAAACTACAAGTCTGTCTCCAAAAAATAACTTTCATCTTTTCTCTTTTAATATTTTTAAATGACCTTCCTTTTATTAAAAATGCATTTACACACACACACACACACACACAATTTGCTAATGGATAAAAGAACACAACACAACAAAGAAGTGTATCATAAGGAAAGTTTCCCTGAAGTTCATCTGGATATGGTTTTAAATCTTCCTTCCAGCCAGTGAACACACAGATGTGAAGACATGTGCAAGCCACGTTTGTTCATTTACAGACAGTACAGTACCTTGGTTTTCCTGCAAATTTTAAAGCAACTGAAAATGAACTGCAGCATACACTGCTAACATTTTCCAGCCCATACAAAGTCGTAAGATTACCAAATATCATATTTCAACCCACCGTATTCCATGCAACGAATGCTTTCACTCCAGGCCCGTGAACTAGGCTGACATTTTCCTAACTGTAATATCTCCATCCAAAAATACATTCATTCAACATGTTCATCAAACACAGTGAGAATTTCTGTTTTCATATTGAGATTCGTATTGTGTGGAGCCACCTGTACAGGATTATGAAAGGCAGAACGCAAAGTCTTGTGATGGTCAAGACCCTCTCTGATCAGAAGAGGACCTTGGTACTCAGGCCTGGACTTGTGGAAAGTGAGAGGTAATACATTTGTATGAAGTGTGTGGTAATTTGTTGAGCTGCAGCAAGAGAAAATGAATACAGTGACTAATTTCCGTAAACATTTAGAGGAAATTTCTTGGCACAGGTGAGTTTTTAATGCTAAAATTTAAAACAGTTGCTTTTTTTTACTTGATGTTTTACAAATTCCAGTGAATTGAATACATCTTCCAAGCCAATGCTATTGAGTGGGACCTGAGTGAATAAGGTACATACACTGTGTACTGAATTGAATATTTTTCATAGTTTTACCAAGTTTCTTGTGTCCCTTTCCCATTTGCCTATATCACAATGATGATGCACCTAACAGAAATAAATATTAATAGTCTGAACGTGGGTATCACCACTAATAATTTCCTTTTAATTAAACACATGCTTGCAAACATAATTTCCTTAGAAAAATATTTTCTTTTTCCAACACAAGAGAATTTTAGGGATTATAAACAAGCAAAAAAAAAAAAAAAAAGAAAAAACCACAAAACAAAACACATGCCCCATCCAGCATTAGTTGCTGCCTTGCTGCCTTCCTGTTAGGTCTCTTCTCCAGCCTTTGTTCCCCTTGTACAGAGAGGCTGAGGAGGGTGGATCACGAGGTCAGGAGTTAGAGATCAGTTTGGCCAACATGGTGAAGGGTACAGTTGACCCTTGGATGACACGAGTTTGAGCTGCACACACAAGTCCCCCTTACATGGATTTTCTTCCACCCCTACCACCCCTGAGACAGCAAGACTAACCTCTCCTCCTCTTCCTCCTCAGCCTACCCAACGGAAAGATGATGAGGACGAAGACCTTTATGATGGTCCACTTCCACTTAATGAAAAGTAAATATATTTTCTCTTCCCTATGATTTTCTTAACATTCTCCTTTCTCTAGCTTACTTAAAGATATGGTGTATCATACAAATAGCATCCAAAATAGGTGTTAGTCAACTATTTTTGTCATCAGTAAGGTTTCCAATGAAGAGTCAACTATTAGCAGTTAAGTTTTTGGAGAGTCAAAAGTTGTACACAGATTTGCAGCTGTGCGGGGGCTCAGAACACCGAATGCCTGTGTCGCTCAAGGATCAACTATATTTTTAAAAGTGAGACTGTAAGGCCGGGCATGGTGGCTCACACCTGTAATCCCAGCACTTTGGGAGGCTGAGGAGGGCAGATCATGAGGTCAGGAGTTCAAGACCAGTCTGGCCAACATGGTGAAACCCTGTCTCTACTAAAAACACAAAAATTAGCTGGGCGTGGTGGTGGGCGCCTGTAGTCCCAGCTGCTTGGGAGGCTGAGACAGGAGAATTGCCTGAACCCGGGAAGCAGAGGTTGTGGTGAGTCGAGATTGCACCTCTGCACTCCAACCTGGGTAACAGAGTGAGACTCCGTCTCAAAAAAAAAAAAAAAAAGTGAGACTATAAAAATCTATTTTCCATCCTTCTTTTAAAAAAATTATTCCTTTTACAGAAAAAAAAGTCTAAATAAATACCTGCTACCTGCTATATATAACATAGCACATCATCCCCTGGAATCATGGGAAGAAAACAAATGTCTGTGTTCATTCATTCTTTCACTCATTCATCCATTCATTCATTTGCTCTTTACTGAGGCCTGAGCCTATACAATGTATAAGGCACACACAAAACCCAAACTGTCAAAGAACTCACAATCTCATGGCAAGACTGAAGTTCACATGAATTATCAAAGAGAAAAGGGCTTTTGAATAACACAGACTTCTGCGGAGATCCTGCCTGTCCTGCTTGCAGCTGTTTATAATCTTGGCAGATTATGTAACCTCTCTGTACTCCTTTAGTTGTCTGTAAAATGTAGACAATCATATCTACCTTCCGGAGCAGCGGTAAAGGTGAGAAGAGATCATACATGTAGAACACACACTCAGGACTGCAGTTGTTCAGCAGCTAATCGGCTGGGGAAGCCCTGGATAAACACTGTGACAACACATGTCTGAGAAGAGGGAGTTGCAACCAGCTTGCCATTCACTCCCTCCTCCTTACCAGGGGCCATCCCCAGGCAAAGAAAAGGAGGCTAAGACCTGGTCTCATCTCCTTGTCAACCAGGATTGTTGGGAGGAAGAAGCCTTGTCTCCGAAGTCCTTAGCAGGACATCCAGCTAGGAATAATCTGTTAGTAAACAGAACCCAAGATCCCTAAGACATGGCTTCCCGGAGAATGTCATGTAAGATATACAACTTTCTGGGGGTACACATTAGAAGTGTTTTATATTTCAAATGTTCCCTGCTGTCTGAGAAACCTCAAGACCTCATCTATTCTGGGTCAGAAGGGCAGGCCCAATGTGGGAAGAAAGGTCCTGGGGAGCTGTTCTCACTGCTGCAAGTGTGTGTTTTGTCTGAGGCTTCAATGGCCTGAGTCTGTAACATGGTTTAGTGAAGCTCAGCACTGTGTAGTAAGTCTCTGGTTTGTGTGAGTCGGAGCTCACAGTCTGACCAGGTGTAGCTCAGCGTTCTGCTCCTGCAGGAAGGAGTACAGGGAAGGAGAGGCGGAGGCATTCACAGGCAGAAGAACAGACACAGAGATGAGAGAGGGCATGGTGCAATCAGGGAAAGGGATGTGCCGATTCTGCAAGAGCATACCGGAAATGGGAGAGAAAGAAGTGCATAGGAGTGCAGGTGCACAGGTGCACAGGAAGGGTGCAGGTGCACAGGAAGGGGAGGGGAGGATCACTTGAGGCTGGGAGTTCCAGACCAGTCTGGCCAACATGGCAAAACCCCATCTCTACCAAAAATATACAAATTCACCAGGTGTGGTGGCGTATGCATGTAATCCCAGCTACCAGGGTGGCTGAGGTGGGAGAATCCCTTGAACCTGGGAGGTGGAGGTTGCAGTGAGCTGAAATTGTGCCACTGCACTCCAGCCTGGGTGACAGTGAGACTCTGCCTAAAAATACATTAATTAATTAAAATAAAATAAGCAGGAGGGTGCCGTTTATTTATAAAATTTTAAAAATGTATTTGCATTATAAAAACTGAATAGATGTAATAGCTATTAATACTTACATGTATAATCTAATTAGTCAGGAAGAGTCTGCATGAGTTGTTTAAATTCTCTCACCATCAACATTCCCTTTCACTACTGATGGTGAGGTCCAGGCACACCTGGTGAAGTCATCTGGCCTTCACCAGGAAGGCAAGGGGAATCCACTTAAAGGGGAATGACTTAAATCAGGGGACTGCCTGACCAGAACAATGTCCCTTAAGAGGGAATTAGGATGGAGTGATGAGGACAGTGGGCACCCTTGCAAAGGCTGAGGTTCACATGAGGGACAGAACACGAATGAATGAAGAGCAGAGGCAGGGATGGAGAGGGGAGAACAATCTGAAAACTGTCTAAGGACATATAAGACTTTAAAGCAGCTTTAGTAAGGGAAATAAAGTATGGCTAGAAATAAGTACAAAAAGAATTATAAGAATATTAGACCACATTTTTGAGCTTTACATTATGGCATTCAATGCTGTATGTGCCTGAAATACATTAACTCAATAAAACCTTATACTAACTCTTTGAAGTAAGCTCTGTTATTATCCCCATTTGAAAACCATGGTAAGAGAGGCTCAGCAAGATTACAGAGCTACTGAGTGGCAGGGCCTTGGACTGTAAAGCAAAACTGCCCAGAACGAAGCCATGACCATAGCAGACGAGTCCATAAACACGGTAGGAAACGCAGAAGCCAGAGCGAGATGGCACTCAAAAAGCAATCGCTGTTCAGGGCATGACGTGATTTCTGGCTAGTTACACAAGGCTGATGGAGAAGCGGACTCAAGTTTCAGAACACTCTATGTCACATCCAGCGTGTCACATATTACTGTTGAACTCACTGAACCACTATTACCATTTGGAAAGATTCTATCTGCACTCCTCCAAAACAATAGTTTTGGAAAAGTTCATTTAACGAGCCCTCCTACTTGAACCTGGCCTGCCTTGATTGATAAGACTTCAACATCAAATTTAGCAGACTTGAGTTTTGACTCTTGTTCAAAAGTGAGTTTCAAAAGTAGATTTTTCTTAAAAATGCAGATAATTTCCTCTTCTTTAGTGTGCTATTTAAAGAATAGAAAAGAGGTTTTTATTTATCTGAAAAGTAACACCAAAGCTTCACCTATAAAGATGGAATAACTTATTACCGAATTGGTGTCTTTGTCAGGAATTTAATCCAGGGGAAAACAGCTTTGTCACCTGAAGGTGTATTCAAGGCAACATGTTTCTTGTATCGGATGTCAGGAAGGACCAGGTGCACTCCCGTCATCTTTAAAATCTTCCATTCTGCACTCCATCTTCTGAATTCACATTTCATGTCCTCTATAAAGGCTTAGCTTTTATAAACCTGAAAAGTCACTGAAATGGACCTAATATTGAAGGAAAGGAAGTAATGTGACATTATTGTCTTTAAGGTAACATAGTAAAGGGTAAAGTGTGTCCCTGAGTAATCAAAGCACAGGGACCACAGGCTCACCATGCCACCAGCTCCCACACACACGGATGCAGGAGAGGCATGGCTTTGAACCCGGTACCAAGCAGGGTAGATGACAACTAGTGTGTGTGGTCATCAGGTGCAGAGGCTGCTCCCCAAAACCCTGGGTGCAGTCACCACTGATGGGTTCTACATCCGCCTTGGACCTGCAGGTGGGGGCCCAGCATGTAGGCTGGCTGGAGCCTGCAACCACCCACTTAAATCGGAAGTCCAATGTGAGTGCTGGCCACAGTGATATTTTATTGACTGTAAATCTGCCTGAGGTTCATCTTGCTGAGGCCTACACAGGTATCTGCACTAGAGGATCCAATAATTTCACTAAGTGTTAGAGAACTGACAAAAAATAATCACAAGGAAAACTGTGGGAAACAAGTATATACAGTTTTTGTCAGATAAGATGATGTGGGTTACTGGTCAAAGCCCCTACTGGAAATAAGAAGATAATGATGTGCCAGGATCCTTTACGTGATTTAAGCTAACTCATTTGACTTCACTGGATCTGTATTTTCTCCAATGCAAATTAAGTGGAGAGGGGCAGGGGGGCCGGGCACGGTGGCTCACACCTGTAATCCCAGCACCTGGGGAGGACAAGGTAGGAGGATCACTTGAGGCCAGGAGTTCGAGAACAGTCTGGCCAACATGGCAAAACCCTATCTCTACCAAAAATATACAAGTTCACCAGGTGTGGTGGCGTATGCGTGTAATCCCAGCTACAAGGGTGGCTGAGGTGGAAGAATCCCTTGAACCTGGGAGGTGGAGGTTGCAGTGAGCTGAAATTGTGCCACGGCACTCCAGCATGGGCGACAGTGAGACTCTGCCTAAAAATAAATAAATTAAATAAAATAAAATAAGCAGGAGGGTGCCTTTTATTTACAAAATGTTTAAAATGTGTTTGCATTATAAAAACTGAAGGGATGTAATAGCTATTAATACTTACGTGTATAATCTAATTAGTTAGGAAGAGTCTGCATGAGTTGTTTAAATTCTCTCACCATCAACATTCCCTTTCACTACTTTTCCAAACGACTACGCTTGAAAGATGTTTGCCAAATAAACCATATTGCAGCAATTTTCTTTTTCTTCCTTTTTTCCTTTGCCTTCTCTCTGTACCTTTTAACTCAAAGACACATGTAACAATTTCTTTTTTTTTTTTGACACAGAATCTCGCTCTGTCCCGTAGGCTGGAGTGCAGTAGCACAATTTCAACTCACTGCAACCTCCACCTCCTGGTTTCAAGCGATTTTTCTACCTCAGCCTCCTAAGTAGTTGGGATTACAGGTGTGCACCACCACACCCAGCTAGTTTTTGTATTCTTAGTAGAGACAGGGTTTCTCCATGTTGGCCAGGCTGGTCTCAAACTCCCGACCTCAGGTGATCCGCCCAGCTCATCCTCCCAAAGTGCTGGGATTACAGGCGTGAGCCACCGCGCCAGGCCAACACATATAACTATTAATGAGGACTTCAGATCAGCCTGAGTTAACCAATGTTATCAAACGAGTTGATATAATTTCTGCCCAAAGCAACTTGACATTTCAATTAAATTGTGCAGTCTTTTCAAAGGAAAAGATACACTTTCCTTTAAGTGCTTTTGAAATATTAAAAATAACACCTGGATGCCTATGATTAATTTTATGGATCCTGGAATGGGAGCTATGCATACGCACTTTGTTCCTTTGAACCTAAGGATGTTATTGTCCTGGTCTATGTCAACTACGTCCACACAGGTTCACCCCTGCATTTCCTGAGGCCTGGACCCCATTTCCATAGCTCGTTACTGCTACTTGCCCTACCTGTTTCACTGGGACTGCAGGGCTCTTTTACCTCTGGCTTCCTGCCTCAATTTACCCCAGGCAGTCTCTAATCACCTGGTCCAGACAGATATGCCTCTGGGCCAGCACTGCTCCCACGTAGGTGGCCTCCCTTAGTCCCAGGCCCTCCAGCGATAATTCTGAATGGGCCGTTTGCAATATTGATGAACACATTTAGAAACTGGATGTGGTAGTTGAATCAAGTTCGGGTTTTACAACTGTAATGAATGGCTGATACTTGGGCAGGCAGCTTTGCCACAGACAGGTGTGGAAAAGGCAGTGGGACGGAGCTTTACAGCTGACTCAGCGCAGAGACTCACATCAAGACCTTTGACTTGTTGGTCATTAAGGAATTTATCAGGGCAATAACTTTCAGTAAAACAGTGAAGAAGAAAGTCTATCAAAAAACAGACAGTAGGCCCGTGTGGTGGAGAAACAGACACGCTAGGTTTCACTCTGATCCAAGGAATGGGTGGGCTTTCCCTACGCACAAAATTGTCTCACTCCCTGGACTGAATTGATGGTCCAGAGGCCTTAAAATACTCATGGACCTGGCTTAGGAATAACTGGGTAAATTTACAAATAATTGACAACTACTCTGTAAGCGCCAGAATGAACCCAAACAAACACATTTGCTAGTGTGTCCACAGCCATACACTTTCATTCTTAATTCAGCCTATTCTCCTGGGTTCACACTGAGTCCAACTTTTGACATTGTCCTTGCGGTCATTCATGCAACTCTGTCTATCTACTCTAAAAAGCTGAAAGGCGTCTGTCAACTAATGAGACAATTTTTCCAACGGCTGGTGTTCATGTGAGGGTAATTCCATGAATTTATTCATTGGTCATGGCATCTAATTATTTCTCCGGGGATCTGATTCAAAGCCCTCAAAATTGAAGTGTGGGGACAGAAGCACTCTCTAAGAGTAACAAGACACTGGACAGGACAAATCTCAGAGGCAGGGTAAGGAAACTGAACGGAGTTGACACCAAGGCCGAAGGTGGCTGCCTTGTACTGGATGAGGAATCTGAGGATCAAAGTATCTTGTGGCAAAGTCTCCCTGGGGATAGTGTCTGTGTGTCCTAGAGCATCACATCGAGGCGGGGGCCTCTGTCTTTCCAGAGGGGCAATCAGGTTCTTCATCCTTCAGACATGATCCCCACTGTCCCAGTATCAGCCCCATGGATGAGGCCTGAGCAGCAAACACATCACGAGGGTTCAAACTGGTCTGGGGTGGTCCTCTGTTGAATATGCAGGCAGATTGACTGCATTCAACCTCTTTGTCTTGGGAAGGACATTACTTACATCACCCCAAATTAATAAGAACTGTCCTCCAAATAACGCCCATGTGATATGGTTTGACTGTGTCCCCACCCAAATCTCATCTTGAATTGTAACAATCCCCACATGTTAAGGGCGGGGTCCGGTGGAGATAATTGAATCATGGGGGTGATTTCCTCCATGCTGTTCTCATGGTAGTGAATAAGTCCCATGAGATCTGATGGGATTTATTTATTTATTTATTTATTTATTTTTTGAGATGGAGTCTTGCTCTTGTCACCCAGGCTGGAGTGCCGTGGCACAATCTTGGCTCACTGCAACCTCTGCCTCCCAGGTTCAAGTGATTCTCCTGCCTCAGGCTCCTGAGTACCTGGGATTACAGGTGTGCATCACCATGCCCAGCTAATTTTTGTATTTTTAGTAGAGATGGGATTTGACCATGTTGGCCAGGCTGGTCTCACACTCCTGAGCTCAGGTAATTCACCTGCCTCAGCCTCCCAAAGTGCTGGGATTACAGGCATAAGCCACCGCGCCCAGCCCTGATGGTTTTATAAATGGGAGTTTCCCTGAACAAGCTCTTTCTTGCCTGCTGTCATGTAAGATGTGTCTTGCTTCCCCTTTCCTTTCTGCCATGATTGTGAGGCCTCCCCAGTCATGTGGAACTATAAGTCAATTAAACCTCTTTCCTTTATAAATAAGGGAAAGTTCTGTGTATGTCTTTATTAGCAGCATGAGAACAGACTAATCCACTGGAATATTCAGAATCTTCACGATGTTTTTAAAATAACGTTTTAGCTATCTGTCCTGAACCACCTCCAGGGTCTTCCCATGCGCACTGTGGAAAGCAAGAACTGGTTGCTTTCCTTGGTGAAGCTCTCACAGATGCAAGGACATTTCAGGCTCAAAGTGTCCACAGTTATCGCCTTGCTTATCCCCTTCACTTTTTTGAGGAGAAAACAGGATAAAGAAAGCTTGTTTTTATGGAGCCTCTCTAATCATGCCAGGCACTTTCACAAGTGAGCTCATTGAATTCTCACAGCTGCGCAGAGTAGCGTCGTGGCATTTTGACAGAGGAGGAGGCGAAGCCTGGACCACACAGCCCATGAATGCCCACAGAGAGGTTGCGCCCCCTCAACTGACATCCAGCCCCTCCCTTTCTCTTAAGTCCACAGAGTTTGAGAGAGAGGAGCCCAGGTTTCCAGTCCAACTTATTCAACTTATTGGCTTAAATGAATTTTTTCCCCAAAGATTAGATTTGGAATTAATATTTTACAATGTGGAAATTATTCTTCCCGCTCTTCTGCCCTGGCACTCCCAACCTCTACTTGCCTGGCTGTGTTGGTTTCCATCTAATCTCGAAATGATCCCCACCCTCCAACCCAACATATAATTCACATCCGTCCCTTTGTCCTCCGCCTCCACTAGCATAAGTCCCTGCAAGGCTGGGAGTGAGCTCTCCCTAGAACACTGTCGGGCACACTGTGGGCCCCAAAGAAGACCTCAATCTGATAAATTACAGCAAACAGAACTTTGAGGGGAGCTACATGCATATGTCAATGAGTATAGCCAACGGTGTCATTCTATATTGTATACATTCTGGGCAACAATTCTGACAAAATAAATCATCGAGAAGTCCGGTCAATTCTGTTGTAGGTTTGCTCTATGGTCCAAGAATATAATTCTCATGTGCCTGTGCTTTTCATGGCTGCGCCTTTGCTAGAAACAAGTGATTACCAAACTGTTCCACGGAGCCCTGGGGTTTTTCTCGTGACTTCGGGGGCCTCTGAGAGGCACAGTGTGGGCAGCACCTGACTCATGAACTTGGGTATATGTGGTTTCTGCTTCAGAGCTCATAGAAAAGTAGAGTTCATAGATTTTTATATGTACGAATATATGTTTTTTAAAAGTCACCTAAAAATATTCACTCCGTAACTCAGTTTAATAAAAGTCTGTTTTGTTCATTATTTACTGGTTTCTTTTCTTCTTTTTTTCCAAGCTGGGTATAATACTCCTCAAATTGGGAATAATGCGCCTCAAATTGGGAAACTTTCAGATCTCCAAGTTACAGTTTCCAAATAACCACACCCGCAGCACAGATGTGAACAGTGGGTCCAAAATGAGCACTTTAGATTAAGCCACACGACAAATCATTTTGCTTTCAAAAGCAGTAAAAGCCAGAGGCCATGTCACACATGGCACAGAGAAGCAACCGAGTTCATTTCTGTAATAAGCATGACCCCTCACTGAAGGCTTGCTACAGGAGATGTGCGCCTCCTGCTGTGCGGGCTGGTTCCTAGCAGGCCATGAGCCAGCACCCGTCGCTCCGTGGCCCACGGCTTGGAGATCCCTGCCCTGGAGACTATAGTAATGAATTAGGAATAATATTAACATTCCTAATAATAGGAGATGATGACCAGGAGGTGAGTTAACATGGTCAAGGACCCAAAGCTGGAACACACCCCAAGCAGCATTGACTCGTGGTCTATTCCTTCATTGTACTGATGCTCCTAGCTTCGAGAATGATGCCTGGGCAGGCCTGCTCCATAAACGTTTTGTCAAGTGACTAAATGAAATCTAAGTTCAAAAAGGCACCTTCCACCAGAGATGCTGGCTCAGGGCTTAACAAAAGCCAAGTCAATGGCATTTGGAATCATTCATTTAATTACGGTGATAGATACCAGCAGCAGTTCACATTATTACCGCATGCTTACCATTGCCAGACACTACTCTAAGCACTTAATTGTCTTAAATGGCTCTAAAAAGTCAATGTTAGTGTTATGTCCACTTGGCAGATGAGAAAGCAGAGGTACAGAAAAGCTTTAAAAGGTGTTTATGTTTACACAGCTGCAAGCAGTGGAGCAGGATTGGAACGTAGGCATTTTTATTCTAGAGCTCAGATTTTTAATGCTGAGTTCTGATTTTAAAACTTATAGGACTATGAAGATATTACCCATAATATAGAAGTTATATTAGATCTGCTTCTTCCCTTAAAAGAGTTTCTGATCTAATCGGGGAGGCATGAAATAACAAAATAAAATCAGGTATTACTGTGTACATGTTTCCAGAGGGGGCCCTCAGTGTGGACAGGTGAAGTCAGGGCAGGCTTCCTGGAGGTGGTGGCCTTGCCAGAGGCTTGGAGCAGTTCTGAGCAAGGCTGAAAGCATTTCCTAACAGGGGAACCCAGGAGTCATGGGGTGATGGAAAGGGAGTCTTTTCGGAGGATGCTGACCTAACCAGATGACAAGGAGAGGTGCAAGAAGAAAAGCAGGATACAAAGTGTTCAGTTTTATGGCCAAGGACAAGCATGCCACACCTGCGACCTGGGGCTCCAAGCAACCTGCGGCTCAGGATGCATGGTATCTCTTGCTGTTGGAACGTAAATATCTTGTAGGCAGTTTGTACACTCTCCAGTTGACCCCTAAGGACAGCAAAAAATTAACACCCTATTTAAAGGCTAGAATATAGGAAAAGGAGGATCTGAAATCTAACGGACTTTCCAGATAAGAGAGGAGACCCTGGGAAGGCAGATGGCAAGGGGAGGATTCCAGGTGGGATCAAGGCTGAGCAAATGTCTGATGTCTCTAACAGCCTGACTGGAAGAACAAGTGATCAGCATTTTCCAGCCAATTAGACACAAAGCATGATTGTTGCAGCCTGGTGTGTATTCAATTAGGACTGTAATATGATGAAGCTAAGAGCAGATTATTTTGCAGACTTTCTTGTGTCTGTGCCTGAGAGCTTGTTCAGGGGATCCTGGGTGACAGCTCCCTGCGGGGGCCTGTGGCCAGGAGGGGAGACGAGGCCTCACTGTGGCATTTTCAGGGCTGAAATGCCAAAAGAAAATGCTCACATTCATTAGGAACCTCCTATGACCCAGGCAGGTTTCTGGGCATCGCACAAGTCTCTCTACGAATTAGGCAAAAGTATCCCCATTGCACTAATGAAATAAGGGACTGGGCACACGAGTAATTTCCTAAAGTGAAACTAAGATTTAAATACAAGTCTGTTGCCAAAACCCAGGACCTTTTCATTGTGCCACACTGCCTTCTGTGTGTGCCCTGATGAAGAGCTTTTGTAGGTGGTCTTCAAGATGGAACTGAAAATTGAGTAAGACGTCCCAGAGATCCAGCTATGGGGGACTATCCGCAGATGGGGACCCTGGGCTAAAGAGGCAAATCTTTATTTTATAAGTAGGGGCTAATTGGCTGGATCTAAGTCCAGAATCCCCCCAGCTGTTATCCCCAAGCCTAATGCTCAAACAGACACATACAAAAAAGACAAGTGGACAAGAATGGAGGAAAATCAACCCAGAAAACAAAAAAAAGCTGTAATAGTTGGGTAAGGTACATTTTGCTATTTTATATATATATAGAAACACACACACACAATATTATACACACACACACACACAGACATATATGTATATATCTATATATATCTATACTATATAGGTATATGTATATATGTATATCTATGTATATATGTATATCTATACCTATATAGCATATATGCATATCTATGTATATCTAGATATCTAGATATACATTGACATATATCTATGTATATATCTATATCTCTATATATGTATAATATTGAAGCTGTCATGTGACTACCCTAGCAAAGACCTTATCCACAAATATAATTATAAATGTCCAATTATCTGTTGAGATATCAGCTCATGATCCTATTATTGTAGAAACATTTTTTATTGAGTTTCAAGCATTCATAAGCATTGGCTGAGAGACTGTGGTCCATAAAGCACTGACAGAACACAAATGCTTGTTGCGTCAAAGGGCATTTATTGAGCATGTACTATGTGCTGGCCTTTGAAGATTCAAGATTTAAAACACAAGGCCCCTGTCCTATAAGACGGCTTATTGCTTGGAATGGAGTTTTAAAAACCACGCCAAGGAGAAATTGTCATCAATGCCTCCTTCCTCTCTCTGGAGATTTCTGTGACAGGGTAACGAAAGTTATAGTCACTTTAGATATCTACCTACTTGCCTAAAGAGAAACTAAAGAGAAATTGTCCTGAATTCACATAAACCAAGGTAATGGGAGGGATATGTTTCTCTTTTTTTTTTTTTTCTCATCAGAAAACTGATTATTTTAAACAAATTGCAGAGAAAGAGAGAGAGAGGATGAGATGAAGGAAATGTGTCCACTTCAGAGTTGACTCATGAACTGTCATAGTTTATGAAACTGCATGAAATTCTGTAGTGCAGCCAAATATTAACTGAAACAATTAACTGTAGAAACCACGTGAGCACGACAATATTAGCAGTCCATAATCCTTTGTAGTTAAGAGGTCCTTACCGGATTACTGCAGAAAAGCTCTGGAGCTCTAATTACCTGTGGAAGTCCCACAAGGTTACTGCAAAACATGGTAATTAGACGGTTGTAATATAAGGTGTTAGCAGGGGATTGAGGATTTGCTCTAAGCACCATGGTGTTTTCATGGCTATTTACTGAGCAGAGTACCAGAATTTAATGGAATTTGGTAGAATTCTCCAATGACTCCTATGAGCACGTAGTTAACAAACGTATCTTAATGTGAGTTCCCCGGTTTTCTTGAAAGTGATGAACATCGCGATCTTTAACTAGTGTAAGGAGAAAATATAACCTAAATGAGGTGGATTATGTGGATTTATTTTTGGGATTTATTGCTCTTGTCTTTCCGTGGCATTTGAGTCAGGTGTGTTATAAAGCTTTGAGATCTTGGCTTCACTAAACATGACCCAGAATTAGAAAGGAAGTAGCTCGGTGCTTCTCTGCAACTCCAGCTCAGACTTCTGTGTGACAGTCCTCTTTTACAACAGAATTGGGACACCAATGCATATGTTTTTCTCAGCTTTGAAGATGCTTCTACAACCCATGCATGCACAAAGAAAGAACTATTACACATTTTAGTGATGGGCACAATGTACTTATTCAAACATGTCAGCAAATATAAAAGATGTATCAGTTGAGTGAAGGAGATACGTCTTTTTTTTTTTTTCTTTTTGTTGATCCCGAATCACTCCCTTACGTTTCTTGTCTGTGTACTACCAATGTGTACCTAAAAATGAAACTCAGACTATAAACTGTCCTATGCTCCCAGAGTAGAAAGCATAAAACTAATCTAAAGAAAATATTGGCATAACTCCCCTCCGCGCTTTGCTTTTGGCTCAGAAAATCACCTCCTCCTTCTAAAGGGTCTGCTTGGCCTCCCACAGCAGAGTCAGGGGCAGATTCCATCAGTCCACGGAAATGGGGTTCCCGGAAGTAACACTGGCTTTCTCATCTCGGTCCAGGCAAGGGGCACTTGTCGGGTCACTGACACAGGCATTCATTAAGAGTCAGTGATTTTCTGCAGGTGCCTTTGGTGAGACAACAGTGAGAAGGGAAAAATTGGGAAGACGTGGGGAGTGTACGAAGAGCCATACCCCACTGCTTCTTTGGGGTCCCAAACCTCTAAGAGAATTTCCCTTATGCTTTTGCTGTTGAGAGTTGAAAGTCTCTTTTCAAACACTTAAGCAGAGCAAGAGGGGATAGCTGCTCTGCTAAAGTTACCTTTTAGTCAAAGGCTTAAAGGAGAAATCCCCTCGCCTGTCACGTGTATTCTACAACATGAAAAGACCAGACAGAGAGAAACAAAACAAACCAACCCGCCGCCAGGGGGCAGCTGGGAAACATTTTGCAGGGATAGGAGAGATGGAGAGGTAGGCAGAACCGAGGGGAGGGGCTCCTTGCACTCGGTGAACAGATGACTCTTTGTAGTAAGGATTCAGGGCCAGGAGGTGGGCAAGCAGGTATGCCTAAGCTTCCTGAGTTCCTAACCCCCTACGGGTCTAACCCACTCAGCAATGTGTACTGGGACCAAGCCCTACCTAGAGGGGCACAGCTTCGCCTGTTTCTCTGACAAGACTGTGACATCTTGGAAGGGAAAAGCTGTGTCACATCTATCTTTGTAAGCCACAGAGCAACAAACAAAGTGCTTAGTGTATATATATATACACATATGCATGCATATATGTACATACGTATGCACATACACATGTATGTATATAATCGTATACCTTACATATAAATATAACTATAATCATGCATCATCTGTATCTGTTAAGTTATACATCATTTTAGTGCTTTTATGGAGGAAGGAAAGTAATTTGCAGGATCAATTTCTACGCCAAAGAAGTGATTCCTGGTACAGATTTTAATGCATTAAATTTTCACAGAGTCTTCAACTCCAGCAATTTAAGTTTTATCAGGGCCCTGGGTTTTGCTGGCTGCATCTCTTATCATTAAGAGGGAAAAAGAAAAATATCCTTTCCGGTAGCCCCATGGTATACTGCAGACCCCTCTGAGAAGCTGCAATGAGCTGGGGCAGCCATAGTAGGGAGGAGGGGAAAGGCTCTGTAATCCCTCGGCCTCAGGGCTGACATGGGGCACATCAGGACTCCCCTGGTGAGCCTCTGTCACTTGACAAACTTGTGCAGCTGGAGCCATAAATTCTCCATGTACTCCGTTGCTCCCTACCCACCATCCATTCACCCTGCCCCTCTCACCTACAAAAAGTGACAGTCAGAATACTTTAAAGAACAACAAAAACTTAACAGATTTTATCCTTTGTAAGAGCCTACCATTTCCACATTTGTCTAAAATGCTGATTGTATAGTCCTCTGTGTTTGCATGGCTTTTGTTATGGTAGCTAACTCCTTTCTATAAATACAGGAATAGCCCAGTTGAAGCAATAGCACTTGACTGGATATTTTCAGTTCATAGGATATTAATATATTAATGGATATAGCACACACATAGGATATATATATATATATATATAATATATATATACACACACACACATACATACATACACACACACACACACCCCCATATATTTATTAATTGGTACAAAATTGTTTTGCCTTCTAACTTGCAAGGCCTGTAAACCCATTCTTTTTTGTTTTTACACAGATATGTTGAGATTTTTACGTCTTGGCAAAATATAGGCTGCAGTTTAATTGACTTAGCACCACTACCAAATAACACATTTATTCCTGAGGGAAATTTCTTTCCATGCTTTCTACTGGAACTTCTAATTGACATCCATTTCTGAATAATTGTTGAAACTAGTAAGTTGGAAGGGCTGGTGATCTCAAATAGCTATAAATGAGGCATCATGGCATTTTTTTTCTTCCAGACAAATCCATAAGTGAATAAATATTTTAAAAGTCAGTATTGGCCGGGCGTGGTGGCTCACACCTGTAATCCCAGCACTTTGGGAGGCCGAGGCAGGTGAATCACTTGAGATCAGGAGATCGAGACCAGCCTGCCCAACATGGTGAAATCCCATGTCTACTAAAAATACAAAATTAGACAGGCATGGTGGCACACGCCTGTAATCCCAGCTACTAGGGAGGCTGAGGCAGGAGAATCACTTGAACCCAGGAGGCGGAGGTTGCAGTGAGCCCAGGTCGCACCATTGCACTCCAGCCTGGGCAACAAGAGCAAAACGCTGTCTCAAAAAAAAAAGAAAAGAAAAAAAAGTCAGTATTAAAAATTCTGTCCTTGGAACTGATTTAATAGATGAATCAATAAATCTGGTATGACCATCATAGAGCAAGCAGATAAGGCTCTAGGTACACCAAATATATAATTGTATTAGTCATCAAAAAGGAATGTAATGTGTTTCACTAGTCAGAGAAATAGTAGTGTGGAAAAGAATGAAAATGTGTAAAAACTGATGGACTTTTATTTGAAATTTGGTTGAACATTAACTGTGGTTCTCCCTAAATATCATATACATTTTCTTTCACTTCACTGGTGATGAGCCATTAATATCATAAATAATACATACTGGTGGAATGAGTTTTTAAAAAGTTCAGAAGAACCAATTAACAAACAAGGGAGAACATGTAGATTTAGAATACCTGTCATTTACTCAGGTCTACTTTTTTGTCCAAATTTCTAATTCTCTTATCTTGGTCAACATCTACAAGGACAAGATGAATAAATCTCTCTCTGTGTAGAACATCGTCTCTGTTTGGTTTCCTCCAAGTAGAAAGCCAGGAATGATTCTTCCTTCAAGTTTCCTATCAATCATAATTCTATTAGCCAGCTGAATAGCTTGGTACACTCAGTGCCTATCAAATATTAAAGCCTTCCCATTCTTGAAATTCACATAATAGCTTGGTTTGTTATCTTGCACTAAATCTGTACTACATTACAAATTTATGATTACCTGTAAATTTCACACTGATATTTAAGTTGTAAAATATGTTGATGCCTTTAAAAGTGTGTGAGAACATAAAATTACACAATCATAAAGTGAGTTAAAAATTATGGCAGCATAAATACTAAAGTCCAAATTCTTGTCTTACATAATCCAAGTGATAATTGTCGTGCTCCTACTGTGTGGCTGAGGACACTATGACAAGCATGGAGAATTCTGCTGTGAAAAAGATGACATGATCCCTGCCCTCTGGGAGATGATACCAAATAAACTCACCAATGAGTAAGTATTGCAAATTATTATATGGGGTATAAAGAAAACAAAGAGGAAGCCATAACCAGGTACCAGGCTTATGGTATGGGACTTCTCAAAGCCAAGCCTTGAAGGAGGAGAAGGAGCTATGCACACAGCAGGGGAGGAAGAGGGGGAAGTGAACTGGCTGGAGAAGAGCAGGTGCTAAGGCTCTGCACGGGAAGGTAGTTCAGCATCTGCAGGATTAGCAAGGAGGTTGGTACAACTGTCACAGGGCAGGCAAGGGAAGGAGAGATATGAAACGAACCTGCAGAACATTATGGAGAATGTTATGAAGAATTTGTATTTTTCCTAAGAAATCCATTTTGGGACAGGGAACTGATTTAATTTACATTTTTAAAAAACCCACTCGGGAGGCTGAGGTGGATGGATCATGAGGTCAGAGATCGAGACCATCCTGGCCAACATGCTGAAACCCTGTTCTACTGAAAATACAAAAATTAGCTGGGTGTGATGGCACTCGCCTGTAGTTCTAGCTACTTGAGAGGCTGAGGCAGGAGAATCACTTGAACCCAGGGCAGAGGCTGCAGTGAGCTGAGATCGCACCACTGCACTCTAGCCCGGTGACAGAGCGAGACTCTGTCTCAAACAAACAAACAAAACCCACTCAAGGTTGGGTGCAGCAGCTCACACTGGTAATCCCAGCACTTTGGGAGGCTGAGGCTGGCTGATGACCTGAGCCCAAAAGTTCAAACGACATCTGCATAAAAATAGAACAATTAGCTGGGTGCACTGGTGCCCACCTATAGTCCCAGCTACTCAGGAGGCTGAGGTGGGAGGATTGCTTGAGCCTGGAAGGTCAAGGCTGCAGTGAGCTATGATCATGCCACCATATTCCAGCTTGGGTGACACAGCAAGACCCTGTCTCACACAAACAAACAGACAACAAAAAACATTCTGGCTTGTGTGTCGCAAATGGATTGTAGTATATTCAAGAAAGGAAGTAGAGAGATCATTTAGTAGATTTTTACACAAGTTCAGTAAACAGATACTAGAGGCTTGGACTAGAGTGGTGGCCCAAAGATAGAGGGAAATGAAAATATTCCAGGTAATATTTGGGAGCAGGAATCAACAGAAATTGGTGATGGGTTATAAGGGGCATCAGGAAGGGAGGGACAGAGAATGGCATCAGTATGGACAGTGGTAATGCTCATGTGGGGAAGAGTGTCAGAGGAACAGGTCTGAAGGGTGTGTGGATTGCGGTGTGGTTAGAATCAAGACTGACTTGGAGACAAGCTAAGTTTGAGATGCCTTTGAGATGCCTTTGAGAATCCAAGTGGAGTTTTCAAGGCGTCAGTTTACTATGAAACTCGGAAGTTCTGCAGAGAGTTCGGGAGGTAAGATATAAATTTAGACAATCATGAGTAGGTAAATGATATTAACGTAATGCTGATGAAGTGTAGAGTGGTTGTTGCCTGGGAGTGAGAAGTCTGGTTGGGGAGGAGAAGCTAATAAAGGGGACAGAAGGAGCCACCACTGAGGGAGAAGGAACACAGAGAGGGCATGGAGGTCTGGAAGCCCATAGTAAGCACACAGTGAGTACTGGTGTTACTATCATTTGGCATTAAATTGTCTTATCCAGTGGAATATCCCAGTGGATGGAGGGAACAAAAGCCAGATTGGAAAGAGAGAAGAAGGAATGGGAGGCAAGTCAGTGGGACAGCATATGGCAACCACTCTTAGAAGTAGCATGAGGAAGCATAAAACATTCTGTGGGGGGCGGATAAGAGGTTCACAGCTGGGCACTTGTTTGCTGTTAAGTTGCTTACTGACTGGCTGAGCATGGGAGAGGAGAGCATGTTTGTAGGATGCAGATGACACAGGGAGGGAGGGCCCACGGAACCAGAGAGCGGATGACTCAAGAGCCAACCCCGAGTAGGGGAGCCCGAGCCCAGTGGGCGGGGGAGTGGGGGCTCAGCTTGGAGCAAGGCCAATTCTCTCCTGGTAATGGGAACACAGACACTAGAGGCTTGAACTAGAGTGGCGGCCCAAAGTGCCAGAGAAGGATGCACATGGCAAGGAGGTTGAGACTGGGTTGTGAGGCGATGAGAAAGGTCCCCTCTGATAGTTTCTACTTTCTCATTTTACATTTAAAAAAGATGTGTGCAGTGCATCCATGGAGTAAGGGAGGGAGAGGGGAGAGGTTAGGAAAGGTCAGAGGGTAAGCTATGAAGAGCTGCATAGGAGTGCGGGAAATCCAGCAGCCAGAGAAGAGGAGGACAATCCCAGACAATGCCCAGTGTGCATCTGCGGAGGAATTTAAAGTCAAATGGGTGAGCCCAGTCGTGTAATTATCTTCAGCTCTGTAAAGTGGGTTCATGGGGGGTTCAGATTGGCCACTGGAATGAAGGCAGGATTTCTGGGGAAGAGAAAGCCTCAACAGCTTACAGGGAATGCCTGGCAGACCCAATGTTGCATGACAAGGAGGAACAGCAGGCGGGTGAGACAAATGACCTGAAGCTCAGAGCAGGCCACGCTCAGGAGGGACATGCTGATCTCAAAGAGAAAACTGTCGGCTGAGAGGACACCAGCTTGACTCTGAGGGCCTAGGAGATGTGGAGGGAGGAGCAAGCAGAGGAAGGCGTTTCTTTGTGAGATGGCCTGGTTCCAGGGAAGTCCCAGCAGCAAAAACACGCGGGGCATCCGGGAAAGCGCACTGGCCACGGCGGAGGCTGTCCGAGGGGTGGGGACAGGAGGGCCACGAGGTGGGCGCCTGTGGGAGGTTGGGGTGTGTGATTAGCAGCAGGTGAGAGTGGAGAAGATAGCAGAATTGAAGACAGCTGGGAGCTACGACTGGCAGGTCCCTGCAGCCTCTCAGAGGGATGGGGGCTGGGCCTTCCCATGGTCAGATCACCGGCCCTGCAGGTGCTGGGGACCAACTCACATCCCTTTTCTTCCCTATCCCTTAGGGTCTCACCACTTCTGTGCAAAGATGACAAATACTGTGTATTTAATATCCCTAACATTCCCAGTGTTCCTCATATCTAGCTCACATACTTTAGATCCTCAAATTCTTATTTTAAACAAAAATGCAACTGTCGTGGTGCTAGATGATGGCATGTAGCCTCTTTAGTATGTTACAGAATCTTTTCCTGAGACACTTAGGAAAGCACAAACTTTTTCACCCAAACAATGTTGAAGATGGCTTCACCTTCTCAGAGCCTGGTTTGAGAATCCCCACTCAGGGGAAGAAATAGTCCCAGGGTGTCAGTATCCAGAGAGTTTTCCTAACAGTGAAAGTGCTTATGTTTCTTTCAGGAGAGGCGGTATGGCAAACAAAGTCCCAAACACATCAATATTTCATCGATCACTTGAGCCAACTTAAATGTTTTATCCCTTTGTTCATCGATAACATTGCACACCTATAGCATGTGACGGTTTTCTTAGGGGCTGGGGATGCAGCCACAGGCAAGCACAGTTTCTTGCCAGTAGGGAAGGTGCATGACGGAAAGAGTTTAGATTCTTTTTATCATCAACACTCTCTGCAATGATTCTCACAGACAACACACTCTCCCAACATACTGCACCCGTGTGACAGTGGGAGCAGCCTCCCTACACTGTCTCCACAACTCTGCTTGGTGACCTCTCAGATGACAGTACCCATCTTCACTCCCAGACAGTTCTGAAATTGTCGTGTTGGAAAGTACTTGATAACTGTTCACACAAAAGGGACTCAGTAATACGGAAGGGTTATGATATATATTCCTATTACGTGAAAAATATATATCTTGCATTCCTAGTAGATAGTAGTCCGTTATTGCTGGTACTTTCATATGTTGGGGGAGAAAACATGTACTTAAAACAGTGCCTCGACTACTGTTCTAGGTAGGCAGAATTGAAATTACTATGATAATAATAAAAACAGCATTACTTTCATTATGAAACACAGCGCAAAACGGACAGTAGACAAACACTATCCAAAATTCAACATGGACAATTCAACGTGAAGACACTGGAAGTAAAACAGTACTTTGAGGATCCAGAACTTCCTCATTTCACATTCTGTTAATCGGGATTGAAGTGTGTTGCTGGCTGGCTGTCTTCATGTCAGCCAGTTCATCGAAAATGTCTTATCAAGCAGGTGAGTGGGAAACAGATTCTCCCCTACAGGCCAGCACAAGCGGCTACTGCCCTCTGTTGCCAATAGATAGTGGGCAGTAGGTGTTGGAAAAAAACGCCAAGGATATTAAAATGTGAGCCTTGAAAAAGGACTCGTGAGCAATTGAAAATCAGCAGTCAGCTGGGTTGAAACTGATCGATGAGGGATTCAAAGTAATAAAAAATAATGAGTCCGATTAAAAGCAAAGTAGCAAAAAAAGCTGGTAGCTTCTACTCAGAACTCATAGTTCATGCAAATTACTATACCTAAACATTGTATTAAAGCACACTTTCTCGGCCGGACGTGGTGGCTCACGCCCGTAACTCCAGCACTTTGAGATGCCAAGGCAGGCAGATCATGGGAGGTCAGGCGTTCGAGATCACCCTGGCCAAAACGGTGAAACCTCGTCTCAGATACAAGTACAAAAATCAGCCAGGCGTGGTGGCGCGCACCCATAATCCCAGCTATTTGGAAGGCTGAGGCAGGAGAATCGCTTGAGCCTGGAGGTGGAGGCTGCAGTGAGCTGAGATTGCACCACTGCACTCCAGCCAGGGTGACAGAGTGAGACCCTGTCTTGAGAAAAAAAAAAAAGAAAAGAAAAAAGAAAGAACACTTTCTCTCAGCTTTTAATTTTTATTGCTTATTGTTCCTCAAATTATTATTTCTTTAGAATTCTTTATCATATGACAAGACCAAAAGATCTCTTTTCTTTCCTTTTCCATTTTCCTTTCCTTCTTTCCTTCTCTCTCTCTCTCTCCCCCTGCCGCCTCTTTTTTCTTTCTTGCTGTTTGTGTGTGTGTGTGTGTGTGTGTGTGTGTGTGTTTTTAAATACAGATTCATGGCCTGTGTGGGCTAGTGAAACACATACTGGGTTAGGGGTTGAAAGATATGGAGGCAAGTCCCAGTCACCTCACTTCAAACTCTGAATCATAAGGTAATGACATGAGCCTAGAATAGCTAAGATAACTTTGAAAAGGAAGAACAAAGTGGAAGGATAAATACTTCATGATTTCAACACTAACTGTAAATCTACAGAAATCAAGACAGTGTGCTATTGGCATACAGATGCCCAGATAGATCAATGACACAGAGCACAGAGAACAGAAATAGACCCTCGAGTACATGGCCAACTGACTTTCAACAAAAGTGCAAGGTCAGTTCAGTAGCAAAAGGATACTCTCTTCAGTGGATGCTGTTTGAAAAAAATAAATACCAATATATAAAAAAAAAACTTTGATTCCTAACTTGTATCATACACAAAAGATAATTCAAAATAGATCAGATATCTTAATATAAAACATAAAGCTTCTAGAAGAAAACATAGGGGAAAGCCTTCATGACATTTAGTTAGGCAAAGATTTCTTAGGTATGCTACATAAGCACAATCCATAAAAGAACAAATTGGCAAATTGGATTTAACTGAAATTAAAAACTTCTGCCCTTTGAAAGACACTGTTAAGAAAATGAAATAATAAGCCACACACAGAGAGAAAACATTTGCAAATCATACATCTGATAAAGTACTTGCATGTAGAATATATAAAGAACTCTTACATTTTTATAGTAAGAAAGCAACTCATATTTTAAAATATGAGCAACCACTGCACTCCAGCCTGAAGGACAGAGTGAGACTCTGTCTCACTATAAAAATAATAATACAATACAATATGTGCAAAAGATTTTAACAGGCACTTCACCAAAGAAAGTAAGAGAATGGCAAATAAACATATAAAAAGATAGTCAGGTCAGGTGCAGTGGCTCATGCCTGTAATCCCAGTACTTTGGGAGGCTGAGGTGGGTGGATCACCTGAGGTCAGGTGTTCAAGACCAGCCTGACCAACATGGCAAAATCCCATCTCTACTAAAAACACAAAAATTAGCTGGGCATGGTGGCGTGTGCCTGTAATCCCAGTTACTCAAGGGGCTGAGGCAAGAAAATCACTCAAACCCGGGATGCAGAGGTTGCAGTTTGCTGAGATTGTGCCACTGCACTCCAGCCTGGGCAACAGAGCAAAACTCCATATATATATATATGTATGTATTTTTTTAATATCATTAGTCATTAGGAAATGCAACATAATGCCATAGTGAGACACCACTACACACTTAATGGAATGTGAAAACTTAAAAGATTGACGATATCAAGGGTTGAGTAGGAACTGGAGCAACTAGAACTCTCGTACATTCTGGGTGGGCACGTAAAATGGTACAACCACCATGGAAAGTAGTTTGGCAGTTCCTTAAACTAATGATTTGCACTTATAGGTATTTACACAAGATAAAAAGAAATATATCTACATGTACAAAGATTTGCATAAAATTTCATGGATGCTTGTTGGTAATGCCGGGCAACTGGAAACAAGCCCAGCGTTCATCAGCAGTGGAATGGATAAGCAAATTGTGGTTGTATACATACAATGCACATAATTCAGCAGTAGAAAGGAGTAAACTTTTCTTATACACAACAATGATGATAAATTTCAAAATAATTTCGCTGCATCAAAGAAATCCTACAAAAAGAGAGTACATACTCTATGGTAGCATTGATATACAATTCTAGAAAATGTAAACAAATAATTGCTTGGCAGGGAGACATGGGAGAGGTTAATGGCTATGCTCCTTATATTGATTGTTTTACTGGTATATACGTGTGTAAAACTTATCAAATGTTTTTTGATAATGATAATATCAAATTTATTTTTTATTTATTATTTATTTGATAATAACCAACATTAGCCATTTAATGAACACAGGCCCACTTAAAGATGATAGTTTAGGAAGTCAAAGCTCAGAGAAATAAAAGGACTCGCCTAAAGTCACAAAGCTGAAGAGACTTGAAATTCAGTCTCAGGTCTGTCTGGGTATAAAACCTGTCTCTTCCCTACTATACCACACAAACACATCTTAACCTCTTTTGTTTTGAAAATCTCTCATTTCAGGCCAGGCGCAGTGGCTCACGCCTGTAATCCCAGCACTTTGGGAGGCTGAGGTGGGTGGATCACGAGGCCAGGAGTTCAACACCAGCCTGGTCGAGATGGTGAAACCCCGTTTCTACTAAAAATACAAAAATTAACCGGGCATGGTGGTAGGCACCTGAAGTCCCAGCTACTAAGGAGGCTGAGGCAGGAGAATCACTTGAACCCCGGAGGCAGAGGTTGCAGTGAAATGAGATCGTACCACCGTACTCCAGCCTGGCGACAGAGAGAGACTCTGTTTAAAAATAATAATAATAAAATAAAACATTAAAAAAAGAGATAATCTCTCATTTCAGAAGACACCAAAATTCCTTCAGGTTGTGTAATCAGGATGGCAAGCATTTTAATGTATGAATTCACGATATGCCCGCATCTTCCCCCTCAGTAATTAGGATCTAGGGGCTTCCTAGGTCGGCCCTTAGGATGCATTGGATTGGAAAGGTTGGCCAGTCACTGTAAATTTAAAGATGTTTTTTGGAATGCTTCAGAAAGTACCAAAAAGTCATTGAAAATGAAAGACTAATGGAACAATTATGTCCCATTTTGACTTCTAAAAACCAGAATTCTTTGTGTCTTCAGGACTTCTAAATGCTAATTATTCCAATAAAGCTGAATTGCATGACAGATTTTCAGCACCTATCAGAGTGGCAGCCATTTCCTACTTCTTTTTTATTCTATATACTGTCAATATCACTAACATAGATTATATTTCAATTACCTTTTTCTGTTCACTGACTCACATACATTTAACTTAATTGCTAGATCCTTCCACGCTGTTTTCCCATTGTCTGGCTTCCACAACCTTATTTCTATTATAGGTTGACAGCCATTGGTGACAGCCAGTGGTCACCACATTCCAGACTATATATCTGGTCTTTCAAGTGGGTTTTAGGGTTCCCCGGATTTAGAAATATGTACACCTGAACATAAAACTGGGTTCAGTTTTCTGAAGTCTGGCCGATGAGCTGACATACTAATAGTTCACTGAGGTAAAAGAAGCTTTGTGATACAACTGAAGGATGTTTGTACTTTCAGTGAACAAGGCATAGCAGCCTAAATGCAACTGATTGAACCACAAATAATACTTGTCAATCAAATGGTGTTTTATCTTTCTTGTCTCTAAATATACCCTTTTACCACACAGCTCATTCTTTAAAAAAAAAAAAATCCTGTGGTTGCGATGTCGATTGCTAACTTTATTTTCTATTGACATCGTCCACTTTATGAATACCCTTTTCCTCAATTTAATTAATTAGTGTCACTCACACTTTAATTGGGAACATTGTAAGACTGAGCTGAATTTGAAAACGATGCCACGATGTCAGACTGAGTCACGTCAATTTTCTAACTGCACACCACAGCCAGAGCACAACTAAATGACACCCACACAGGTATCTGTGTCCTGAAATTGGACTTTCACATTTTTATTTTAATGAAAATGATGTATTAAATATAAGTAAAACAACACCTTTAAAGATGGAAAAGGTCCTTTTTTTCAAACCTCAATCTCAGTTCTAGTGAGACAGCCAGGTGGGAGGGGTCCCTGGAGAAACTCCAACCAGCCTGCCCTCTGCAGTGGGGAGGAGCCTGGCCCCTTCTGTGCGGAACCTACGATTCAAGCTGAGGGCGAGCAGTGCTCTAGCAGGGACTCTGTCTGGCCTAGTGAGAGTCCCTGTTTCCCCCTTTTCTTCCTTTTCACCCAAAAAAACTCTGTCTTATTCACCCTTCAAATTGTCTTGCGAGCCTGAATTTTTGTGGTCGTGGGACAAAGAACCCCATCTATGGCTGAACTAAGGAAAAGTCCTGCAACATCGAATCGTGAGTTGAAGCACAGTCCTTTAAGAGCATAAATAATCAAGGGTTGCTGATGTTCCCTAATATTTGTGGGTTGTCAGCCTACACCTGCACACATCTAAACTGTTATCAATGGCATGAATGAGTCAAGGCTTCAATGAGGCAGCACATATTTCAATCCAATGCAACTTCGTTGGCCACAAACAATAGAGTGCTTTTCTCTGTGCCGTTCTTTGAGTGTTCGGCAATCGCTTCAGAATGGCAGACTCCCTTAAAATAGAGGCCGAATCCTACCTAAAGAAATTTTATGGCTTAAACAGATGTTCTAGAGAATTACTGAAAATTAATGTTCCAGTCCTAAGGTATTACGGCCAGTGTTATTAATAATAAGTAACATCGTGAACTATTATGTTGCAACAAAACATAGGAGGTACTTGCCTTGAATAAATCAATTATTTGTTGTCATATTTTTGTGTCTTTTCCCAAATAAGACTGACTGCTCTTTGAAAGTAAAACGTGTGTCTTTTTGCTTTGTATTTCTATGATTGGCACTGTGTGCTGAGCTAGTGTGTGCAGTGGGTGGATGGATGGATGATGGATGGACAGATGGATGGATAGATGGTGGATGGATAGATGAATGCATGGATCAATGTGTGCATGCATGCCTTTGTGCCGCATGGTACAATGTAACAGGAGACCTTGGCCAAGGGTTGCAAATGCTCACATGACAAATGACAATCATCAGATTTATCAGATGCACAAGTTACAATCAGAAATAGGTAGCATCTGATAATATCAAGATATGTAACAGGTCTCAAGAGTTAAATAGATTAGAAGACCGACTTTACAAAAATGGAATCTCAACTAGCATAAGACAGTGAGCAAATGGACAGCAGTGGGAGAACCTGACAATGAGGAATTTTGAGGTTCTTGTAAATCTCAGGAATAGAATAAAGTATGAATGCTACTAGGGACCAAGTTACAACAGAAAGCAAACCAAAAAGACAGATGTACTAGAAATGTGATTGAGAAAGAACCAGAAGGTTTAAGTCGGGGTCTTTTAATTCAGAAGTTATTTTCAAGCTATTAATGAACAAATTAAAGACTACTTAATGTCATGCTGTGCAATGGAAATTTCTATGACAGTGGAAATACTCTATGCCTGAACTCATATTGTATCCACCAAACGTATTTACATTGTTTTGTGATTATGAGAAACTGAAATTTAATTTCATATAATCTATATAAATTTATATTTAAATAACTACAAAAACCAGTGGCTACACATGAAATTTGGCATATAGTGCATTCAGTGTACTATAGAGCTATGAAACGCCTGAGGAAAAGCAATAAAATTCTACACATAATATGTTTTAACCTATTATATTCGTGATGCATAATTGCTATATTCTAGGCCACCACTGTTCTCAAATATACTGGCACCCAGAAATTCTATTTCCATTTTCAAGTTGAAGTTTTCAATTATCCGTCCTTTCCTGTAACATTCTAGAAAGGATGTGAGACAATTATACAAATGTATACCAATAACATTTAAGTAGACAAAAATGGAGAGAACATGAAATAGTAACAGACTACTAAGGACAAAAAACAAAGAGAGCACATAGAAATAAAAGCCAGAAAAGATGACAGTTACTTAAGATAAGTCCTGACCTTCCTAGTGGCCTAAAGAGAGTCAACATTATGCTCTGTGACCATTGTATTACCTACAGCATAGAAAACATATGTGTCATTCAGGGGAACCAATGTTTTTCCTGAAGTTTGAATCACACGAATGTCTTTGAATCACACAAATCATTTGACCAAATTGTCTGACTCTCTGTAAGCTTGTAAGCCATGAGTTGGCATGTTCCTGCCTGGAGCTGGAGAAGCAAAGGAATTTGTTTATAGCAAAGGCTGAAAGAAGCAGGCAGACTGAGAGGTGACCACAGATGCATACAGACAAACAAGGGGTCTTTGGACCAATGGTTCTGTTGACCCTGAGGCCCACTCCTGTCCCTGGGAAACAGGAGACACCCCCATCCTTGATAATAACCCCCTCCTCTCTTCTTATATTAGCTTTAGTTGGTTCTGTTCCTCTCAACCAGACAAGTCTTAGTGCAGAGGGGAGTGTCTTTCAGGAGTTGGTGAAGAGCAGAGCAGTGTTAGTGGCTGATTTCCTCGGTGACGGTGCTGCAAGAGGAGATTGTGCATCTGTTTCTGTGTTTGTTTCTTGCATTGCCCGCTCTTGTGAGCTGAGAGTTTAAGGCTGAGGCACATTCAGCAAGGGTCATTCACAGAATTTCACCAACAGCACACTCACCAGCCCCTTTCTCCCCCACAACATGAAAAGTGCAATATCACCCACATTAAATTGAATGAAAGTTAAGTTTTTGTCATGGATTCCATGATACTACTCATGAGCATTTGTGAGCTAAAATCTGAAGACCTACCCATCCTGTGCTGAATCTAGAAACCTAAGCACTACCTTCAACACCTGCCTGCCCTTCCTCCACACGAGGTCCATCACAAGTCCCACTGAATTTGGTCTTTCACCTCTCCTCTTGTCCCTTTGCAACCATTTTCCTTCCTCCAGCAGGAGTAGTCTTTGAAAAATGAAGTTCTGATCATGCCACTTCTCTTATTTAAAGCTTCCAGCATCTGACTTCCAGGACTGCAAGTCTGGCGTGGGCTTGCTGGGCCCTGCCCATTTGGCTGGTCTCCTTTCACTCTCCTCCAGCCACTCCGGTCTCTCCACGCTGCAGACATGCCTTGCTCTCTCCTGTCTCAAGGTTTTACCTCAAGTTGTTCCTCTTTTTCCCTGTCCTGCCCCACTTCCTCCATTTCTTCCATCTCTTATCTAATCAGTAATTATATAGCTGCCTGGTTTTTTCATAAATATCTGAAACCCCCACTGAATTGCAAGCTCCTTGAGGGGAAGAAACTTATCTATTCTACAAACCATTGCCTCTCCCTCTGATGCAGACAGAGCCTGGACTGTAGTAGATACTGCCTATAGATTGGACATGATGGTTGGATTTGCTTTATCTGACATTTTAAGGACACACTTTATAAACTGTAGAGGCCTATGCAACTATCTTTGTTTTTACTTAGAGGATATAAATTATATCATTCAACAGGATGATTCACAGTTCAATATATTTCTGAAAATGTGACTAGATGTGCCATTTTTAATGAAAATTAAGTCCTACTTCCAAGTTAACGGAAAATTATTTTAAGCTACTTATACAACTTTTAAGAATTCAGTAATTAAATTGTGCATTTCTATGTGAAATAAAAACAGGAAACTTATTAGGGTGTTTTCTGCAATGTGAATAATTAATATTTGCAATTTAGAAATCTATCTCCCTACATGTAGCTGTAGTCTCAGAAGGAAAGTGTATTAAACAATAGCTAAATGCTTTCGATTCAAAGTACTTGGTATTAAATCCCTCAGGCATCAAAATAGCTCTGTCGTCTTTTCCAGAATAGTCTGTCAAGCAGTCTTAAACACATATTTTATTGGCATCAGAAAAGCAACTGCAAATGTTGTCTCTTGTATTCAAAGTCCTTTAAAAAAAAAAGATTCCATTGCTGAGCTCTGACAAACGTGCCTCCTACTACCACATCAGGTTCCTTTGCAAACACACAATTCACAATTATAAGCAATTTTGTAAAATGCACACTATTTCCCCTGGAGTCCAGAATGCCTTGGAGTGGTTAAATATATAATTGGGTAATTTTCTAAAATGCGTATTATTTACTTCAGCCTCATTTCAGTCTCACTGGCAAACAGTGTATTCCTGTTAAGTGTTATTATCCCCCCCAAACGCTTCCATAATCTTCAGTGTTCCTTTAACATTCCTATAAACACATCATATTACTTGGGGACGTGGATCATGAAACACAGAAGCTACCCATGCCAGTCCCTTATTTAAATGGCACAGTGGTCTTCCTCATCCCTGAACTGGGGTTTTCTAAATCATTCGCCTAGTGGAAAATGAACAACAGGACTTATAAACCTTCTTATGATTTAGATTATGTCTTAGCTGGTTGCAAATCTCGTTATCAGCTTTACAGCTGTTTTTCTACCTTGATTTATTTTTATTTTTGGATCAGAAAGAAGAATGGCAAAATTACAGCCTAGAGGTTTGCTTCGGAAAATGAAGTTTGAAGTTAGCTGTTGTTGATTTATACGCAGCATGCTATACTTAGCATGAGTGTACAGTTAAGCGTACTTTATAGGTAATTACTCCTTCCACTGATATGATGATAGCTACAGAAGCTGTGTATAACCGAGAACAACACCCAATTCTTGAAACAGTACCTTCTAAAGTGGTATATAAAGTAGGCAAATATTGTGATGATGGTGGTGGTATTTCATCCAACAAAAGATATTAGATAAATAAATTTTGATGATGATGGTGGTACTTCATCCAACAAGGGTCTTACTCCCTCTGAAACCAACATCTTTTACTACTTGCTTAGTTCTATACGAACAATAAAAACTCACCAAGATCACTGATTTTGTTGAAATGAAGAGAAAGTAAACAGTCTCTAACTGAAACGAGCATGTTCAAATTAAAATGGGGAGTAACAAATCAAAAACAAAACAAAATGCTTTGAGTTGTTTTTGAAGGTAAAGTGTCCCAAATACTTTTACTTCCAGGCTCTATTATTTTAGAGCCTACGTTTCTACTCCATCACACAGTATTTTAATATTAATAAACTCAAGTTTCCCTCTATGCTAATAAGAGAGATCAATTAAAATTTGGTCTTTGTCATTTTGCAATTAGGTTATTTTAACTAACAATACAACATGTACAGTTATTTTATTTACTCTTCAAAAATATACAGTATCAAGAAACCTAAACCATTTTAATCAAAATTTCTGCTATGACTTGAGGACTACAGAAGCCCCTATTTTCGCCTGTTGTTACCTTGATAAAGTATTGACATGGAAGTCTCAATTACTAAAACAGAAAATACTTACACATGCTGTCACTGACCACATTTTTTTATTTTTTTAGACAGAGTCTCGATCTGTTGCCAGGCTGGAGTGCAGTGTTGCAATCTCGGCTCACTGCAAGCTCCACCTCCTGGGTTAAAGCAATTCTGCCTCAGCCTCCAGAGTAGCTGGGACTACAGGTGCACGCCACCATGCCCAGCTAATTTTTCTGTATTTTCAGTAGAGATGGGGTTTCACCATTTTGGCCAGGATGGTCTAGATCTCTTGACCTTGTGATCCCCCCGCCTTTTTTGTTGTAAAATAATCCTTGATATGCTTTATGGACAACCCCTCCCCATGGTTCCACAGAACACAGTTTGATAAACATCCATCTAAAGGTACGGCAGCGAGACTGAGATGCTAGTGTGTCTTGCAGAGCCATTAGGAGGCACCGTCCCCTCATATTGATTTGATTGAGTGGGGGGTGCGGGGGTGGGGGGATGGGGGTGGGAGTGCAGGGAGGTAGGGGTCTTCCGGACATTGCATCAGGGGAGGTAGCAGCCCCTCACCCAGGTGTGACTAGGCTGGGATAACATGGATACTCTGGTATCCCTACAGTATCCATGTTATCTGGCTTTAGTGAAGGCATTCCTGAAAATGAAATGTGTATCTGAAATGTGCTTTCTGTTAAGATGTATCAAATATTTATGTTTTCCTGAATTTTAAAACTGATTGGTTTAGAAAAATGAATGGATGACTTCATTTTTTCTACTTTGTTCAAATCTAGTCTAATTAAGTTTTTTCCTGCAGTGTAAGACATGAGTTATATTTAAAAATCAGAAACAAGAGGTTCTGATATTTGAAATGACTAAACACGAAGTGGGCTCCCAAGGAAAGTTCGGGTATTCCTCCTGAAAGTCCTTCAAGACAGGGTTAATTTTTACGTGTTTGGGATGGTTTGAATGATCTGAAATAGATTAAAACTGAAAATATTAGTGCATCACATATAGTAGGAAAGTATTATTTTGTGAAAGGTTTTTCAATTACATGCATGTGTATATTTTATGTGTTTATACCTTTTGATGTAAAATTTATCTCTTTCCATGGGTAGCAGGATAGTACGTATGAAATCTACTGGTCTAGATCAGTGCTCTCCAAAATTTTGGTGGAGAATCCCTATTAGTAAAAATAAAGAATTGATTATGAGTACCAATATTGATTCAATGCAAATACTGCTCCTATGTTATATACATTTAAACATATGGAAAACAAAACATAGAAAAACTAAAAAAAATTCAAAAGAAGATACAAAAAGTAAATCAAACACGGAAATTATAGTTTTCTTCCTGTACGCCAATGAATCATAGTCTGGAGTCCACTTCTTTTAGTGTACCTCCCAATTCAATTAGAATGCTGTGACTCCAATTTCAGACTACATATTTATTTAATATTACACTTGATTATAGTCCACAAGCACTAAATGAGTTTTACTCATTACTCATCTGCAGCCTATTTAGAATACAGAATTTTCTGGAAAGGACTTAGAAGTTATACTAACAACCCAGTTAAAGCAGCCTACCAATGCTATCAGTAAGAAGAGAAAAATAATACAGAATGGTAGCCTCAGTAATGCAGCTATTTATCCTCCTTCATATACCTCTTTCTGGAAAAGACTAGTTTAGAAACTCTGGTTTTGTGAAATAAATCTAATACAAGAATTTTACAAAGAACTATCAATAACTTTCCAAGTTATTTGTTTTTACAAGCACATATTTGTAGAACATTTTACTTTTCTTATAATGTTAATGCCTGATTCAAAGGAATCAATTATTCCCATATCAAAGTATTAATGTAGAAACTGTCAAAAAGAAAATCAGATTTTTACTTTTCAGCTATACGACTTCAATTAAACCTACATCGCAGCTTCAGGCTTCCCGTGAGTCACGCATTTCTAGAACGTATTCTGAAACTGGTGTATAGGATTGGTGGTAAGTTGGTACCAGGTACTGTGTCAGTCATTTTTATATACCATCTGATTTAATGACTTCTGAGTTCAGAATTCTCTTCATTTTAAAATGAGGAAATCAGCTCAACATCCAGTTGAGTGGGCTGGTCATTGAATTGGCACCGTCTGACTACAGGGTCCTCACTTTGCCCAAGGTTCCTGAAGCATGAACATAACCAAGGCTACTGCTTGGAAGCTGAGCTCCCAGTACCCCTAGAGGAATATCTTTTTGACAGAGACTGCCAGATGTCTGCCTAAATTCCTCTTTTCTCTGTTTCCTAGGCCTCTACTCAGGGTCCATTACTGAGGCTTCCTCGAAGGTATGTATGGCCAAATGACTAAGGCCTAGCTTAAGGATCTTAGGGGTGTGTACTATTTCTGGGCTGGGATTATATGAAAGATGCATGCCTAGTTTATAATTTCATTCCCCTCTGCCGGCTGGATCTTGAATATGGGGATTGAACTTGACCATGGAGATATGGACGAGGCCCAGTGGGATAATAAAGGTGAAAGATACAAATAACCCTCAGAAGGCAACCACCACCCACCTGAAATGCCCACCCCAGGCAAGAATTACGCTGCAGTTGTGTGTGAGCCACTAATTACATGGTTGGCTTTACTGTTACTATTGGCAGTTTAGTCTACAATAACCAGTACAAAGTTTTTTGGAGGCCTCAGATCCTGACAATCCATCCTAGGAGAGCCAGGGCCTGAGACATGACCGCAAATGCTGTCCTAGCCACCTCCACCCCCAAGAAGATGACTGAATCTTTACATTTACAAAGCACAGGAAAGTTAGGAGGATCCATCCTGAAACATCTGCTAGTGAGTCTAGATTTTCACATCAGAAAACTGGCAGAAAGAGCCCTGTATTCCCTGGGGACACTGTGCTGAAGCTCAGGAAACCAGCCCACATGGAGCATGGGGAAGGGCTTTGGGGAAGGCTGGAGGACAAGGCATATCTTAGGAACATCCGGTAGTTTAACTACGGGGAGCAGAACTACGTACAGAGGGCTCATGTTCAATAGGCCTTTTCTGAACTTGGAGTGCTGAGTATTTAAAAACTATTTCAGAATTGAGAAAGTGTTTGTTAAAGGATGAAATGTGTACTCCCAAATTCATACATTGAAGTTCTAATCCCAGTTACTCAGGATGTGACTCTATTTGGCAATAGAGCCTGCCTTTATTTATTTATGAGATGGCGTTTCGCTCTGCTGCCTACGCTGGAGTGCAATGGTACAGTCTCGGCTCATTGCAACCTCCGCTTCCCAGGTTCAAGCAATTCTCCTGCCTCAGCCTCCTGAGTAGCTGGGATTACAGGCGTGTGCCACCATGCCCAACTAATTTTTGTATTTTTAGTAAAGACTGGGTTTCACCATGTTGGTCAGGCTGGTCTTGAACTCCTGACCTCAGGAGATCCACCTGCCTTAGCCTCCTAAAGTGCTGGCATTACAGGTGTGAGTTATCGTGCCCGGCCAGCAACAGGGCCTTTAAAGAGGTAACATGAGGCCATTGGTGTAGATCTTCACCCAATCTGACTGGTGTCCTTAGAAGACAAGGAGATGAGGACACACCAGAGGGAAAATAGACCATGGGAGGACACAGGCAGAATGAGATCTACCAGCCAAGAAGAGAGGCTTCAGGAGAAACCAACCCTGCTGACACCTTCATCTCAAACTTCCAGCCTCTAGAACTGTGGGAAAATAAATTCCTGTTGTTTAAGCCACCCGGGCTGTGGTATTTTGTAATGGCCGCCTGGGCAAACTGAGACAGTGGTCGATTCCAAAAGCACTACCGTGCTTGAGCCAGAAGAAAGAGCTGTCACAGGTAAAAGCTTGGGGAGGGGTTAGGGATGATGCCGAAGAAGTAAATAAGATTACTTCTTTGAAGGCTGTTCTTATTCCTCCTTCCTTGTGTTTTTCCACTGCCTTTCATACAGTGTTTCCCTCTATAAATATGTAATTCCAAGACTGGTGATGTCTAGTAATGGTCTGAAAAGCAGAAAATATAAGAAATATTATTTTTTCCAAACACTTGAGTAGAATCAGTGATAGAACATGTGAGATCACCTGGGGGCATTCAGACTTTACTGGAAATAAATAATACAATTACTTGGTTTGGGTATTAGATGTTTATGTTCATCTTGACATTAGAATATTAAACCACTCCTCCTCTTGCTAACTTGGTATGCATTTAAAACATTAAATTCTCTCAGCCTCCTGCTTTGGAGCCAAACAGTATAAACCCTCATAAATATGTAAATCAACCCTTCTGAGCACATTATTAATTATTTCAAAGATAGTTGGAGGTCACTAGCTCATAGCAATTTCTATGCATGAAGTCTCATTAACACAAGACATCACACAGGGAGGAAGAATAAAGTTTTATCGCAGTTACCGAATATGTGTGCGTGTGTGTGTGTGTGTGTGTGTGTGTGTATGTGTGTTTGTATGTAAGTGGCCAAAGTAACATACAGTATCGAATGCAGCAACACCAGGCTCTGAATAGACGCCTGTGGGTGGTGATGATGGCGGTCGTGATGAAGGAACGGAATCTACATCTAGAACAGTATTTTTTTTTTAACCTGTCTGAACCAGGAAGAATATATTTAAAATCCAAAGGGATTTCAGCCTCAAATACACTTAAATTTTTCTTGACCCACAAGGCCCTGCTTTCTTCTGGAATAAAGTTCTGACTAGTTGCAAAAATCTGTAGCTCAGGAAGATCTAGCAGGCATCTCGTTTCCTGTGACTCTGCAGGGATCACAGACTGTGTTGCTCAATGTGTCTCTAACGTCGCACATTGCTGAGCGGCTCTCTGGCCGCTGTAAGTCAGCTTCGTTTAGGTGATTCTCAGCAATTGACATGTTCTGATACAGGCCATGGGGCTCGCTGATGTGGAACCCAAAACACCAAATGTGAAGCAGTTGAGGGTGTTGGATACAACCCTGACTGATGATGGAGGATATTTAACACAGGTAGTGAGCTCTGCTTTTTACAATTCATCAAACAAATACAAGACTCACTCTCACCAAAGTGCAATACACTGATCTTGTCATCCAAACAATTATTCCCAGTCACTAGTCCAGTTTGCTTTTAAATCTCTGATTGTAAGCTCAAAATGTATCTGATGAAAAAGATAATAAACTGTTTTCACACCCAATAACACACATCCCTCAACCCAATGAGGAAGACAGCCATGATCTAGCGTAATTAACAAAATATATATAACAAAAATAAGAATGAAAAAACCTTGAATGGAATAATTTGCACATATATTCAGAGGTTCAGGACTAGGAACATTACTGGAATTTAGATGGTTCTGGAGAGGGACATTTGGCAAAATCTTTCAAGCACCAGTTTGAAAGTTAAAAGCAGGCAAATACTTGTATTATTTAGGGATGTATATATAGGTGGTAGTGCTATAAAGAAAAGCAGGGTTAGGAAAAGAAGAAGTCAAATTGTCCCTGTTTGCAGATGACATGATTGTATATTTAGAAAACCCCATTGTCTCAGTCCAAAATCTCCTTAATCTGATAAGAAAGTTCAGCAAAGTCTCAGGATACAAAATTAATGTGCAAAAATCACAAGCATTCTTATACACCAGTAACAGACAAACACAGAGCCAAATCATGAATGGACTTCCATTCACAATTGCTTCAAAGAGAATAAAATACCTGGGAATCCAACTTACAAGGGATGAAAAGGACCTCTTCAAGGAGAACTACAAACCACTGCTCAGTGAAATAAAAGAGGACACAAACAAATGGAAGAACATACCATGCTCATGGATAGGAAGAATCAATATCGTGAAAATGGCCATACTGCCCAAGGTAATTTATACATTCAATGCCATCCCCATCAAGCTACCAATGACTTTCTTCACAGAATTGGAAAAAACTACTTTAAAGTTCATATGGAACCAAAAACAAGCCCTCATTGCCAAGACAATCCTAAGTCAAAAGAACAAAGCGGGAGGCATCACGCTACCTGACTTCAAACTATACTACAAGGCTACAGTAACCAAAACAGCATAGTACTGGTACCAAAACAGAGATATAGACCAATGGAACAGAACAGAGCCCTCAGAAATAATACCACACATCTACAGCCATCTGATCTTTGACAAACCTGACAAAAACAAGAAATGGGGAAAGGATTCCCTATTTAATAAATGGTGCTGGGAAAATTGGCTAGCCATAAGTGGAAAGCTGAAACTGGACCCTTTCCTTACTCCTTATACAAAAATTAATTCAAGATGGATTAGAGACTTAAATGTTAGACCTAATACCATAAAAACCCTAGAAGAAAACCTAGGTAATACCATTCAGGACATAGGCATGGGCAAGGACTTCATGTCTAAAACACCAAAAGCAACGGCAACAAAAGCCAAAATTGACAAATGGGATCTAATTAGACTAAAGAGCTTCTGCACAGCAAAAGAAACTACCATCAGAGTGAACAGGCAACCTACAGAATGGGAGAACATTTTTGCAATCTACTCATCTGACAAAGGGCTAATATCCAGAACCTACAAAGAACTCAAACAAATTTACAAGAAAAAAACAAACAACTCCATCAAAAAGTGGGCAAAGGATATGAACATTTTTCAAAAGAAGACATTCATACAGCCAACAGACACATGAAAAAATGCTCATCATCACTGGCCATCAGAGAAATGCAAATCAAAACCACAATGAGATACCATCTCACACCAGTTAGAATGGCAATCATTAAAAAGTCAGGAGACAACAGGTACTGGAGAGAATGTGGAGAAATAGGAACACTTTTAGACTGTTGGTGGGATTGTAAACTTGTTCAACCATTATGGAAAACAGTATGGCGATTACTCAAGGATCTAGAACTAGAAGTACCATATGACCCAGCCATCCCATTACTGGGTATATACCCAAAGGATTATAAATCATGCTGCTATAAAGACACATGCACACGTATGTTTATTGCGGCACTATTCACAATAGCAAAGACTTGGAATCAACCCAAATGTCCATCAGTGACAGACTGGATTAAGAAAATGTGACACATATACACCATGGAATACTATGCAGCCATAAAAAAGGATGAGTTTGTGTCCTTTGTAGGGACATGGATGCAGCTGGAAACCATCATTCTCAGCAAACTATCGCAAGAACAGAAAACCAAACACCGCATGTTCTCACTCATAGGTGGGAACTGAACAATGAGATCACTTGGACTCAGGAAGGGGAACATCACACACCAGGGCCTATCATGGGGAGGGGGGATGGGGGAGGGATGGCATTGGGAGTTATACCTGATGTAAATGACGAGTTGATGGGTGCTGACGAGTTGATGGGTGCAGCACACCGACATGGCACAAGTATACTTATGTAACAAACCTGCACGTTATGCACATGTACCCAAGAACTTAAAGTATAATAATAATAAAAAAATTAAAAATAAAAATTAAAAATTAAAAAAAAAGAAAAGCAGGGAATGATAATTATTAAGATCAGATAGTAGTTATATCTAGATAGGCAGAGGAGGTGGTTATGGAGGAGGTCACACAGAAGCTTCTGGGCTGCTGGCTCACATTGTCTGATCCAAGTGGTGGTTACAGAGGTTTTCTATAACTATGCAAATCTACAACTATACAAGTGCTATAAGCACTCTTGTGTATGCATAATATGGCTCATATTAAATTTAAGAATACATCAAACCATTTAAAATGATATATTTAAAGGTCAATTAGTATTTTATCGACTACTGTTAAGAATCCTCCCAGTCTCAGGAGGTGCTCACTCTGCTGATAATGCAGAATGCACACATTCAAAAATTGCGCCAGCTGCTGATGAGGCAGGGGAAAAGAATTCAGGTCATTCTACTATCTGTTTATCTATCTATCTATCTATCTATCTATCTATCTATCTATCTATCTATCTACCTACCTACCTACCTACCTACCTATCTATCATCTATCTATCTATTATCAATCAATCAACCCATCCATCCATTCATCTATCCATTTATCTATCCACACATACACAGCACACAAACACACACTAAAAAGAAGAAATCCTAAAGACAGCTGTTTTGAGCAACTTTTGTAGCTATCTTAAGCACTGACAGACATCTTTCTACATCTCTTTGAATAAGTAATAAATTTATACTTAAAAATTGTGTTAGCCCCCATAAAACAAAGGTAGAATGTGCTTTTTAAGAGTTTTTGGCAGAAATGGGTGGAAAAAATTGTTTTATTCTCTCTGCTATTCAGAACATTCCCATCTTATTTTTGAATGTTATTTTATCTTTAAACACTTAATAAGATGCAGAAGAAGAAGAAGGAGGAGGAAGAGGAGGAGGAGGAGGAGGAGAAGGAGAAGGAAAAGAAGAAGAAGGAGGAGGAGGAAGAGGAGGAGGAGGAGGAGAAGGAGAAGAAGAAGAAGGAAGAGGAGGAGGAGGAGGAGAAGGAGAAGAAGAAGAAGGAAGAGGAGGAGGAGGAGGAAGAAGAAGGAGGAGGAGGAGGAGGAGGAAGAAGAAGGAGGAGGAGGAGGAAGAAGAAGGAGGAGGAGGAGGAGGAGGAGGAGGAGGAGGTGGAAGAAGAGGAAGAAGAGGAAAGTCATTCGTTTGGAGAGTAGAAATTCCAGGAAAGTAAGAACTGGACAAAGATCTCTTGGTGTTCCTCCCAGAGAGGAAGGCAGTGATGCTACTGGTGCTGTTTCAAATGGACGGACAGAATCCCTTCATCCGTAATCCACTAAAGACACACGCGTGCATCAAGCAAACATAAAATTCTCTTGTCTTCTCTGCAGTAGATTTTATAAAAGCAGCACTTCCAAGGCCAAACAGATGACCGAACAGACAGTGCCTTGTTGATCCAGCTAGAATGAGCTCTGCAACACCATCAATTTTGTCCTACAGCTCTTTTTCTGGTCCTTGTCCATGTACCAGTCACTCCTTATAATGAAGTCTCTTGATTGAGTGTTGTTCCTGTTGCAAGCAGGAAGAGGAAAGCTGAGAAGCCATTCAATAAATTTTATGTTTCATCCTCCTCTCCACCAGCGTGAGAGACTGCTGTGTGTTGACAGCCTGTTTGCTTTTTCTCCTTGGCACAGGGCCAGACCCTGTTTCCTACCCCATCCCTTCTACTCCCTGAACACACAAACACATACGGCGTGGCAAGGCAGGGCCATGTGGCTGAGTTCTGGTACAAGGAACGTGGAAATAAGTGACATGCTCCATGTGCAGGCCTGGGATCTAAACCTGACTCTCCAGTGTGGTGTGCTGCTTGCTCTTCCTCCGCCAGCTGGCCCCATGAAGAGGATCCAGCCGAGACACAGGGGCTGCTGTGGGTGACAGAACCACAGGACGGCAGGAGTCGGGGTCTGGGTCCCTGAATAATGAGTGATCAGAGGCCCCTCGGCCAACCCACACTGGACCATGGCATGAGGGGAAATCAACCTTGACCCTGTTCAGCCACTGCGATTCCAGTGTTGCTTTGGTTAGAGAAGTTAGACTATTACCCTGACTTTACACTACCTCATGCATCCAAATCAAAGGAAAACTGTCAAAATTGCTAAATCATTCCCAAAAATACAACAGAAAGGAGTTTAAACTCGGAAGCTTAGGAAATCTGATTTAATTTCAATTAATTTGGAGGCAGAAGGAACTTTGAACTTGGACTGCAAGCACATCAACAGTTCGTGTCAATGGGGATTCAATCCTGGTGCCACCGTTTTCACAGTGGCAATTATAATTACACAAGGTCCAGGAGCTAGAAAGAGAACGGGCTGCCTATTTCAGCAAGGCAGGCAAACAGACAGGCAGATACATGGAGACTGTGTGTGGGTAGGCTCTGGGTAGTTTGTTAATATTTTAAAGCTTATAATATGGATTGCCAGATTGCCAAATTGCTTTTTTGAAATGTATGAATTTATATTCTTACCTCTTTTGAATGTGTGTCCATCATTTTATATTTTATGTTAACAATTCTTTTTTTTTTTTTTTTTTTTTTTTTAAGACAGGGTCTTAGTCACTCAGGCTGGAGTACAATGGCATAATCATGGCTTGCTGCACCCTCAGTCTCCCGAGCTCAAGCAATCCTCCCACCTCAGCTTCCCAAGTAGCTGAGACTGTAGATGTGCCCCAACACATTGACCTAATTTTTAAATTTTTTGTAGAAAAGCGGTTTCCCTATGTTGCACCAGGCTAGCCTCAAATTCCTGGGCTTAAGTGATTCATGTAGTCCTCCCAAAGTGCTAGGATTACAGGCTTAAGCCACGGCACCCAGCCTAAGTTAGCAATTCTGTAGCAACTAATTATGTTGAAGTTTTAATATGTGTGGAGTCTTTTTGCATATATTCTTTTGTAATTCATCTTTTAATATATTTCCCTAGTTTCCCAATGTGTTTTAGGAGTTATACTGACATGATTATTTGTATTTAGGAGAGCAATGTTCAAAAGCCAAAAAATGGTCCTTTGTATTATATTTGATGTTTTGCTCCCTAAATAGGTGTCTGCAACCCAGGTTTCTTGACTCCCTAGGCATCAAGAATGTCTCTGCAACTGAAAAGGATCAGAATGATCTGTCACATACTGCGCTATGACTGACAACAACCAAGAAGCATAATGGATTATAGGTGGTGAGCTGACGTATTAGATGGAAAGGGAATTGCATTCTAAGTTAGGTAAAAGCTGGAATTACATGAAAAGTGACCTGGGAGCACAACAGTAAAAACAAAAAACAAAAGGCAAAAACAAAAAAACGGACGGACTTGAATGGTACTAATGGTGAGGCCAATGGCATGTCATAGGGAAGGTGGGAAACTACTTCCTCAGCCCCCTAGAGCTACAGAAAAATCTGTGCTGCCAGGGCTTATAAAGGTCAAGTAGTAAGTGCATTTTGCATAGTACCCATCATTCTACATCAGCACTCTCAACAAGTCAACCTAAACACATGAAGCTCCAACAAGTTGCGTGGGTGCTACTCGGTTTTAAAAGGAGATGCAGAGGGTGCTTTGTCATTTGAAAATAATTCCGAGCACAGACTATTAGTAAAAGCCGGTAGAGCAAAAAGACAGCAAACCTTTCAGGATAATTATAAAGTTTTTACCAAAGCCCATATCTTTAGGTAAGAGTTTGTCAGAGGTTCTGGAAATAGGCTGTTTTGGCTATGTTTGTCAATCTTATTTTCAACTTCATGAAAATGTATTGAAAAATCCATGCTAGCTAGGGAGTCAAATCACTTACAGATGAAATAGACATGGGCAAAGGGAGTATTTTTGCATTTACGAATGCTATAGACTCCCATTGAAAATACCTTGTTGCTTACAGAATGCTCACCCCTGCAGTAGTTCTCAAATGTTTAAACCTGAGAACTTTAACAAACCCTAATGCCTAACCTAAAAGGTTAGCATTTAATTGGTCTGAGGCATGACCTCGGCATTGGGATCTTTAAAAACTTCTATGTGACTGAAAAGCATATATGGGGTTGAAGACCACAGCCTAGGGAGAAGCAGGCAGCAGGGAAGCAGGAACACGGAGCTCTGGAGCCAACCGTATCTGGGTTGAACTCTCAGCTTTCCTCCTCCTAACTCTGTGATCCTGGTTGCTTAGTCATATCAAGGCTTTACCTCTTCCTCTGTACAAATAAAAATAATAATTTCTACCGTATAGTTGTTTTAAATATGAAATAGTGCTAATAAATTAGAAATATTCTTTTCTTGGCCTTCTTCTCATAGAACTTTCAAAGGTATGTTAGTTTAACTGTTGATGCAGGCTTATCTATTCACACAGTGATTAGGAACACAGGTGCTAGAGCCATAACTCTCTGGCTTGTACACCAGCATGTGCAATTTAATGAACTTCTGAGGTTCCATTCCTTCATCTATAAAAGGGAGAAGAATAATAACATCCATCCCAACAGGGCTTTGTGGAGATTCAACAGATGTTTATGAGTAAGCACTAAGAATGGCACCATATTTATAGAAAGCGCTCGCTAATCATTACTCAGTTTTGAATCTTAGGGAAATAGAATTTCATATCCCACCCTTAGAAAGTATAACACAATATCTGGTCAAATAATGAGTTCACACTAGGAGAGCAGGGTTTTTACCTGGATGGTATTTTAAGCCAGTTTTAATTATTCATCATCATAATTTTGTCAATGAAAAAGATTGGCTCATTGTTGCCTGGCCCTACCTTGAAGAATGTATATGTCCAAAATTGAGCTTTGAAGGTGTTTACCTTCATAATTTTGAAAGAGACACAAAAAACTAGATGATAGAAACAAAAAAGACATCTTATTACATACATCTTGATAGTAAGATAGTAGAAATGAATATATACAGACACTGTTAACAAGACATTTGGTGCATGAGACCAGTGTAATTTGGAAAATAGTTTCTTAACTCTCTCTATATATACATATAAATATATTTAACAGTTCCAGAAAACTGATCTCAGGGTTTTAAAAATTATTGTGCTCTTATAATGTCAGTATTCAAATTCTATTACATGATTTCCTAGGCCAAGGAGACACTAAATAATGAATTTGGGGGAAAGGGCCATTTGTATGGGTTGGGGGCAGGGTGGAGAGGAGGTAAGGGCTATATTTGCATTTACAGCAAAGCACAGAAGAGCCAGGAACAGTGCCATGCATAGAACAGGGCTTCTTCCCACGGGTTGGGTAGTGACCATGCTACCCCAGCGGGAGGAGTCATTCTAATTTGTGGGGATCAAAGTCCTTTGGAGCACACCAAGATAGAAACACACATTCAAAGAACATATTTACCAATGAATCTACCCCACTTACAGCTTCATTCACACCCCTACGTTCAGGAAAATCAAGGAGTGGATTGGATCTGTGGATTTCAGTACCAGAGTAATCCATCTTTTCTGATTAGATACAAACTTTATCATTGAAAGGAACCGATGGCTTTAGGGATAAAATGTCCTTTGATTGCATAAATAAATCTTGCTTTAATTTTATGGGAGGAATTACAATCCAAAAATAGCCAGTAGTTCCCACGGGGGCTCAAAACAATTCACACAGGCATTTTAAACTGGGATGGTGGAGAGATCAATGGACCGCTCTTCAGAGAAATCAGCAAGGGCTACTCCCGAGATTCCATAAGCCAAAGACAACACTGGGGTCTGACTCTGGAGGTCCAGTCATTTTATACCATTAGGATTGCTGAGGAGGTCAACCAAGAACCTCCAGAGAGGCATTCCACAGCATTGGGAGTGCACGATCAGCAACGTGCCCAAAGTGCCCATCCTGTTGTCAGGTGCTGCGCTGCATCTGACCACAGACAGAATCAGGCCTGGACTCTGACGCCTTCCTGTGGCAGTCCAGCTTCCATAATTTCAACACAGTCTTTGTTTCTTTACAGAATTAACTGTCATTTCTGTTTTCCATACATATTATTAATATATGTTATTTGTTTGTTTATTTATTTATTGAGACGGAGTCTTGCTCTGTCGCCCAGGCTGGAGTGCAGAAGCATGATCTCGGCTCACTGCAACCTCCACCTCTCGGGTTGAAGTGATTTTCCTGCCTCAGTCCCCCGAGTAGCTGGGATTACAGGCACCCGCCACCACGCCTGGCTAATGTTTGTATTTTTAGTGGAGATGGTGGCCAGGCTGGTCTCAAACTCCTGACCTCAGGTGATTTGCCTGCTTTGACCTCCCAAAGTGCTGGGATTACAGGTGTGTGCCACTGCGCCTGGCCAATACAGATTATTTACAAGACTCATGGACATTGATATAAGCTTTCACCCCAGCATAGAAGAAAGCGGTGCCCTGGGAGTAATATGGGTTCCATCAGCTCTTGTTCCTGATCATCTGTTTTGACTTACAGTTTGATAAACTTTTGATTTCTTTCCTTCTTTTTTCTTTTTCTTTTTTTTTTTTTTTTTTTTTTGAGACAGAATCTTGCTCTGTCACCTGGGCTGGAGTGCAATGGTATGATCGTGGCTCATTGCAGCCTCTACCACCTGGGTTCAAGCGATTCTCGTGTCTCAGCCCCCCTAGTAGCTGAGATTATAGGCATGCACCACCACACCCAGCTACTTTTTGTGTTTTCAGTAGAGACAGGGTTTCATCATATTGGTCAGGCTGGTCTCGTGCCTAGCATCAAGTGATCTGCCTGCCTCGTTCTCCCAAAGTGTTGGGATTACAGGCATGAGCCACTGTGCCCAGACTATAAGCTTTGATTTTCTATTTCTATTTTATTATCATTTTATTTTACGTGTCTTGTTCTATGCTCCACGAATCAAGGCAAAGCCAAATAAACCAAGAAGACAGATCACCAGATAGATGGGTAATTGGCTGATTTATGCATTGAGTTATAGGAAATCCCAATCTACAATTAAAGAATGTCCAAATGCGCATTTCTCTGTAAATATACACATACATGCAGACATAGGCACAAACACAATATGTACATGTTTACGGGAGTACATGCTTAAATCACAACCAAAACAACAAAAGCCACTATACACTGCGTGCTTACTGTCTTCAGCATGTACCCTAAAGGTACTTCATAAGGCATTATTTTAATTTGTCCACATAAAATGATGCTATTACATTATCCCCCTTTTACGTAAGATGAAATCAAGTCACACGAAGGTGAAGAATCTTGCCCTATATTATGTATATGGTAAGATTCAGAGCCAGAATTTGAACTAGGGTTTTCTGAGGTGCCGTATATAACCCAGGATTTGTGCAAAATGGTTCACTGGTTTATGGGGGTAATATTAGGACTTACAGAGGTATTCTGCAAAATATGAAAAGAACTGACCTCCACGAAGACTTTATGTATAGAATGATACGTGTACCATCTCATACCCTAGTCTGTATATTGGATGATTGTATGTCATGTACTGCATGCATAGAATGATACGTGTACCATCTCATACCCTAGTCTGTATATTGGATGATCGTATGTCATGTACTGCAAAGGGGTTATCCCAAGGGAACAGGGAGTCCCACAACCACCATTGGAAAGTGGAGCCCTCTCTTATCAGTTACCTTTCAGCGGAAGGTCATCTGTGCTTGGCTAAAAGAATAATGGATAACTTATCTCATTTTAATTAAATTAACCCTATTAAAACAGATAAGTGACTTAAAAATAATCCTTCAAAGAAACTATTAATTAAAGACAGAACTAATAATCCAAACATGAGGAAAATGAGAAAATGGCAACACTGACCATGTTGGTACATATGTGAACATCAATGTGATTATAAAATAGGCTCCGAGATAGAAGCTAACGAGAGTAGGGAGCCATTATATTTAGCAAGACATTTAAAAACTAAGCAAGTAATAAACAAAATGAGTGTCTCGGTTGAGCAAATATTAAAGAAAATCCAGTTTGTTCTTGACAAAATAAAATCTATGACATCTGAAAGTTTCTCTTTGCATAATATAGGGAAACATTATAATTGGATATACAGTTTTTTAAAAGGCTGAAATAATACATGCTAAACAATCTTGTGACAAACCAAACTATATTTTCTTATGAGTGAGTCCTTACGGAGATGCATACTAAAACGTGGTTGAAGCTATGAAGAAACAGGGACGGAACCGAACCTGCCATGTGGAAGACTGACAAGTTGAATGACAGTACAGTTGTTTCTAGCCTGTCTCAGCGTCTGGTTACTAGCTCATTTTTTTTTAAACAGCAAAATACACAAATATGTAACTTTTGCACTTGTTGTTATTAAACATTAAAGAAAAGAGGTGCCAGGAAATATACATTTTCAATAGCAACTGGTATTTTAAAAAATAAAAGCAAATTTCTATGAGTATTATATTTAAGTAACCAGTGATGAGGTGGCCACATTCACAAAAAATATATAAAAGGATTCCAAAAAAACTTTGCAAAGCAACATCTTTCAATCCATTCATCCCCTGCCTCATTCCCTATTAAAACCAAGGAGTTGAACCCAGCAGTGCATAAGATTCTGAGGATGGCATTGGCATATTGAATTTAAAAATAAAAGTCTCAAAGGTATTTAAAACACAATTAATATATAGTAGAATCCATATAATGCATTTTAGCAACACAGAGCTTGACCACTCAAAATTCTTTTCAAGGAAGTTGTTAGTTATCTCATGGCAAAGAACTACCAAAATTAAAGTTAATTTATGCCCATTCTTTACAAGTGACCCAACTTTGATAACTTTTTCTGTATCTATAAGGGGCTGTCAACAGTGTGCTATATAGAAAATATTTTTGAAAATAATATATTTAACCTGTCCCTGAAAGAAAAGGTGATGTTTTCAACATGACTGAGAACAAGAAACGCCAAAGGATCCTAAACATATGAAAAGACGCTCTTGTTTAAAATTAAAAAGAAAAATACAGCCAACTACATAGAATACCATTTCTCAAATATGTAATTAGAAACAGAGCAAAAGCCTTTCAGCTCCCCTGTTGGGGAGGAAGTGGAGAGCCTGATGCTGCACTTTGCAGTTGACATTGCTGGTGGGTATGGAAAGCGCACCACTACTGGGAGGGGAATTTGGAAACAGTAAAATAAATACACATTTTCCCTTTGGTGCAGTAACCCCTCTTCTAGGGAGCAGATCTCAGTAATACTCTGACAACAATATGAAAATGTGGGTGCACACAAGTCTATCAGTTGTAGCAATAGTTAGAGTAAAAAAATGAAAACTTAGCATTTGCCAATAAGGAGAAAGTAAGCTATACCTACACAAAGGAATTCGATAATGCTATATATTTTTAAATGGAAGAAAATATCTATAACAGACTAGGGAGTGATCTTTAAAATATAATACATATATACCTTAGAGCAAAAAAAGGTGAAGAAAAATGTGCATAATCTACGTTTTACTTAAGAAGGTGACACATCTATATCATTATTGATATCGTCTATAGTGTGTTTACTTATTTTTAAAATAGGTGATTGTTTTTAATAAAGGTTTACCTTTGGGAGAGAAAAGGAATATTATTTACCTTTATTTATTTATTTATTTATTTATTATTTACCTTTGGGAGAGAAAGATAATGTAGATTAAAGGGTATATTTCTTTGAATATAGCATGTTTTGTAGCTTTAGCTTTGGAATAATGGAAATATTTCACATACTATGAAAACAAAATAAATTTAAAAGCAATGAAAGGCCAGGTGCAGTGGCTCACGCCTGTAATCCCAGCACTTTGGGAGGCTGAGGCAGGTGGATCACCTGAGGTCAGGAATTAGAGACCAGCCTGGCTAACATGGCAAAACCCCACCTCTACTAAAAATACAAAAATTAGCAGGGCATGGTGGCATGCACCTGCAGTCTCGGCTACTCGGGAGGCTGAGAGAGGAGAATCACTTGAACCTGGGAGGCCAAGGTTGCTGTGAGCTGAGATCATGCCACTGCACTCCAGCCTGGGCAACAGAGCAAGAGTCCATCTCAAAAAAAAAAAAAAAAAAAATTAAAAAATTAAAAAAAATAAAAGCAATGAGAAATATGTATTCAACTGATGACATAATTATACATTAACTTGTATGAGTTTATATCCCTATAAGGATATACTCTAATGACAAAACAAACTGCAAAAATCTGAACACTGTTTTCAGTAATCATACTTGGGTGATGGTGTTAATATTGTAATACTGATACTATTGTGGGTGCATTCCAAAATAAGGCAAATGAGTAATTTTGTTGGTATCACTCAGTAACAGAATTTTTGCCAAGGGTGAAAGAAACAACAGTTGTAACACTGGTGACTTGTCAATGAAAATTTGGTAACACTGGATTTGAACTGAAAATGTTAGTATAACTAATATTGCAGTTTGCACTTAAAACACAAAACAAAACATGTCTCCTAGCTTGTTCCCTTAGGCCTAGAAACAGTAATCAACATGGTGCCAACGAGCACTCCAAGCACCAAGACTTCTAAATACTATTTCCTACTAAAGGGAGCCAGAGCTCCTGAGAAAAATGGCTGATTACAGGTTATTGGGCGAGAATTACAAGAAAGGTCTAGAGTGTCTTGATACACTACAAATCCTGACTAATGGGTACAGGAAGGTTCACTGTAATATTTTTCCTTACATTTGGATGCTTGAAATTCTCTGAAATAAAAAGATACACATTAAAAGGAAATGACTTCAAAATGAACTGATAATTAAAAAGATAGAGTATGAAGAGAAGACTTGAAAATGTGTGTTTAGAAATGTTTCCATTGTTTGTGGCTTTGTGAAGGAAGAAAGCTAACCAAAACAAAATTGTCACATTAAAAGCATTACAGAGTTTTCCAATCTGTAAATAATTACTTCACTAGATTTTGAATGCTTTTGTTAAAAATAAAGGCACAATAACTTTCAATAGGTTTTCCTTAACAATATGTTAACATGTATTATGCAAATCTTAATTTTAAAAATTCTTGCATTATTGGTAGATATGCTTAAAAATGAGTATCATAATTTATAAAGTCAACAAAGCAATTAATTTATTCCATTTGCATCTTTTTATCATTTCGAGGTATGTTTTTAGCTATAATTGACATCAAAACTAAGTCTTGAAATAAATTGAACTTAAAACCTCACCACTGAGTCAAGGTATCCCATAGTTTCAAATTTAGTTTTGAAGAATTAATGAAACATGTTTAATCACACTGCAGTCATTTATACATAGAGAGAGATAGGAACTTTTACTTCACTCCAGGTACATAAATAACGTCAAAGAGATCAATGACTTAAATATTAGAGGTAAGCTATTGGAAGAAAATATGGAAGCAAATCGTCATGATCTTAGATATGGCAATGAAGTCTTATGTTTGACACCAAAAGTATTAGCAACAACAAAAACAGATAAATTACATTTCATCAAAACTAGAAACTTTTGTTCATCAAAGGACGTTATGAAGAAAGTGAAAAGACAACCTACAGAATGGGAGAAATACGTGCATATCCTGTATCTGATAAGGATCCAGTATTCAGAATATATAAGGAACTCTTACAACTCAACAACAAAAACATAACTCAATTTAAAAATGAGCAAAGAAAGGACTTGAACAGACATTCCCATAAAGAAGATATATGAATAGGAAACAACCACATAAGATAATCAACATCACAATCGTGAGAGAAATGAAAATCAAATCCACAATAAGACACCACTTCACCCTTACTAGGATGACTAGTTAGAAACAGTAACACGTGATGGCAAGGATGTGGAGAAATGCTCCTCTGCTGGTGGCAATATAAAACGGTATGGCAGTTGTGGAACACAGTGACCAGTTCTCCTTAAGGTTAAACTTCGAATTCTGCTTCTTGGTATATATCCAAGATAAACGAAGGCAAATGTGCATACAGAAACTTATATATGTTTATTCATAATAGCCAAAAAGATGGAAACAACACAAATGCCCATCAGCAGATGAATGGACGCACAAATTGCGGAGTATCCACACGGTGGAATATTATTCAGCCATAAAGAGGAAAGAAATACTCATACATTTTACAACTTGAATAAACCTCAAACACGTTATGCTAAGTGAAATAAGGCAGACATGAAAGGTCACCTATTGTATGATTTCTTTTACAGGAAATATCTACAATAGGCAAATCCATGGAGAAAGGAAGTGATTGGTGGTGGCTGGGGCTGGGGCAGAGGGTCAAGGGCAGTGATTACCTGGGTAGGAGGTGTTCAAAGACTTTTGAAGCCGGATAGAGGTAGTGGTTGTGCAACATTGTGAATGCACTAAATGCCACTGAACTGTACACTTCAAAATGGTGAATTGGTGACATGTATTTCACTTCGATTAAAATGTATATATGTAATAACGGTATAGTACAAGTAAAGGGTTCTTTGTAATGTTAAAAGATGAAATATTAAGCAGTTCAGGTTGATCTCACTCTTCTTTCTTCTTCATATATGTTACTTTATATATATTGAGTATGTGTTCAACATTTTGAGTGACAGAGGCATACAATTTAAAAATTTGGTAAGACTACTCTAGTTCCAGGTAACAAATCTAGAACATGGGGAGTGACTCTAACCCACAGAAAAACTTAGTATACCTTGGCTGAATAATATTGAAAACTTATTCTCAACGCCTTTATGCAAATTATGCATTTTCCAGTTCAACACAATTCCTTTATTCCCCAGAACTTTTATCTTTTGTGATCAAAACATTAATGTTTCATATCCAGCAATGATCAAATTTAAATTTTCAACTCTTCTGCTAGGGTTTATATGTATCTAAGTCAGTTTTAAATCAACGGCTCTTCTTCTGTTCTTTATTGGTATTAGAAATGGAGAGAAAACATGCTAGACTTACCCACACAAGGCAGGGAGTAGCCCAGTTGAGGGTCATGAACAAACTGCCGATCATTGAGTCTTGTCACACAGTATAAGTGGAAACAGTCTAAGCAAATCACGTGGCGGGAGTTGCACTGGAAAACCAGGACGGGGCTCCTGCAGAGAGAAAGGAAGATGTTTCCTCTGGTACCTGTCAGTGTGGAAAGGCAGCATGTGATTTAGGCCAATTTCTGTAATCCTGGAGGGTTGTGTAGAGCGTGCTCTGTGCAAAGACGGGAGCTGCTAAGCATTAAGCTCATGTATAACAACACTACAGCTTAAAAATTGGAGGCACTCAATGAACTACACAGAACATTGATTCTCCTAATTTTATTTTTTTTTATGTTAACACGTTTATCAATCTTTTTTTTTTTTTTTTTTTTTGAGACGGAGTCTCGCTCTGTCGCCCAGGCTGGAGTGCAGTGGCCGGATCTCAGCTCACTGCAAGCTCCGCCTCCCGGGTTTGCGCCATTCTCCTGTCTCAGCCTCCCGAGTAGCTGGGACTACAGGCGCCGCCACCTCGCCCGGCTAGTTTTTTTTTTTTTGTATTTTTTAGTAGAGACGGGGTTTCACCGGGTTAGCCAGGATGGTCTCGATCTCCTGACCTTGTGATCCGCCTGTCTCCGCCTCCCAAAGTGCTGGGATTACAGGATTGAGCCACCGCGCCCGGCCACGTTTATCAATCTTTTGATTAAACTTGAGCTAAAATATAATCTCTTTCTGGAAGTCTTCCCTGACTCAGAATTCCCAATTAACCTATCAAATCATCCCATCTGTTTGTATATATTTCTATTGATCCATGATTACATCATAATATTCACATCTTTTCCTTTCTCATAGACTATGATCTCCTTGAAAGTAGGTCGTATGTTTATTTTGATATTCCCATAGTACCAGACATTGTAATATTTTAAATGAATGTTTTAAAAATTGAAATCTTTAAAACATTTTAAATTTTTTTTCTACAAAGTATTTTAAGGGCATCAAAAAATTTAGGATGTATATAGTGATTTATTAGTAACCCCATAGCCATAATTAGAGAAAATTCAACAGTGAAATAACAGATTTTCAAAATTCTGCTATCCCACTTATTTTAAAGCAATATGTAATACAAAACAAAGAAAATAAAATTCCTTGGTAACTTAATTATAAATATATTATAATAATAGGACCTGAGTTTCTCCACAATCAAAAGAAAAATTACTATTGCATCAAAGTAAAAATGTTGAACATTTTCTCACATTTTACTGGCAAATAAAAAAGTAGAATTTAGGGATAAAAGCTTATCCAACAGGGATTCTTCTACTGCAAGATTTTGCCATTGTGCCATCTCGAAATCATCCAAATATTCAATTTCTCAAAGTATGGTTATAGGATTACTAATAAATCAATATATGCAAGTCCTAAATTTTTTTTATTCCCTCAAAATACTTCGTAGAAAAAAATCTTAAAAACCATGTATTTTTGCTGGAAAATGAACCACACAAGTTTATGTCAAACAGGAGACAAGCTCAATATATGAATCTGAAATCAGCCCCAAGGTGATTTTAATAGCAAGAAAGTTATTGGAGTCTATTTAGATAATCCAATTTCCTATGTAATTATAACAAAATACAAAATAAACATGTTCATTCTATACCCAATCCTTAACACCTATAGGAGCTCTTCAAAAGCCCTTTTTCTAGAGAAAGTAATAATAATAATATAAAAGATAATTTCTTAACACCTAAAAGATTTTCAAAATTCTTCTCTCACTTACTTCAAAGCAGTATGTAATACAAACAAAGAAAATAAAATTCCTTGGTATTTTAATGCCATGGGTGTGTAAGTAATCTGTCAACTTAATCCGAGCAAGGGCGCACCTAAAGGTACGGCTTCTCCTTTCTCCTCTTGGAACCTATCCAAGTCCTTCATAATGCTTTCCTATTTCTAACCAAAGAGTTACTCGCATACAATGCTCAAGCACACACATACTTTTTTCACTTTGTGACCCTGTGAAGCTGCTGTATTTTGCCTTTTTCTCTCACAGCTGTTATGTGAAAAATATTCTCCATCTTGCTTTCAGCAACACGGTAGACTAAAACGTTTATAGACCTCGCAATCTGCTACTAATGCATGGAGAAAATATTAGAACATTTATGAAAATGTGCCTGTATATAACAAAGTTATAAAGAAAGCTTAGAAATGACCCTGTAGAGGAAACATAAAGAAAACATATGGAGCCTAAATGGTCAGCCCATGAACCCCTGCCACAGTGGCCCAGAAAGGCACGGCTGCATGGTCTGCGGCCATCGGTGTAGCTTCTGCAGGCTTTTCCACTCCTGTTAGCAGAGTTCTCTCTCGCATGGATGGACAACAGCACACATTTACAGTTTTCTCCTTCAGTTTGAATATGATCCCAAATGACTCGTACCACCTAGACAATACACGGAACATCAATTGTCCTACTCTATTAATGACATCCTGCTGTTTGGAGAAGATTAACAAGAAACAAGCACCACATTGGCGGCTGTGGTGTGAAATCAACCCTGTGCAGCGACAGGAGCCATTAGGGACATTAGGGAAAGTTTAGAGGTCCAAGTCTTGGGGCCTGGAAGTACACACCTTCCAATATAAATAGTCCATCTTACCCATCCCGCAACTGGGAGTGAAGCACAGACAGCTGCAGACGCAGTGGGTCCAGAGTTCTGGTTCCCACAGAGTGAACTGTATCTTCCTAGCGACACAGGAAGAGTCCTGCTGAAAACTAAGCCACAGCTGCACCAGGCCAACTCAACCTCCTTGAACTGAGAATGTCTACCCTGAATAAAAAATAGAAGTGAGCACCAGGTAACAGTGGGTTACCAGATAGTGAGCAGTGAAGGGACTAGGGTCTGACACACAGAGGCATGGTCAGCACTGGGAGTGAGGACAGAGACTCATGTAACTCCCTTGAAGAAACGCCACTGCCCAGACGCAGGTGTGGAATGCAACCTGGGAAGCTGGAATGTCGTGTGTGTTTCTGCATGTCCTCTTCAGAAAAGAAAGAAATGTACAAGTTACAGGGCGTCAAAAATGATAAATGAGTCACTCAGGAATTCTGATTGTCTATTACTATCTATAAACAGTCAACTTGGATATACACCTATATACAGATATAGATAAATGATAGATACAGATATCAACAGATGAACATATGTGCTGAAATATACAGATGAAGATATAGAAAAATATACACACTGTTTTATACACACACACATACACAGATAATGTTATAAAGGTAGCGTATATGTGCATTTCACATAGAATTATCAGTCACCTGGAATTCTTGATATAGTTATGAGCTAAGATTGCTCATCTCTTATTAAGATATTCCTTGTAGTTGTGCAAAGTTAGGTGAGGAATAAACATGACACCAATAAAAAGGTTATTAGATTAATCAGTTGAGAAAAGGAGTAAAAATCTTTTCATGGCTAGAAGGTCTACATCATTAACTTCCTAAATGCTAAATCAAAAAGGAGGGGAAAGCTAGTGTTTATGGGCACCTACTTTGGGTTAGGTGGCTTGCTAGGAACTTCACAGACTTCCTTTCATTTTATCCTCCTAAAACAAACTGCCCTTCCTCTACTGTCCATCCTGTTCTCTCCGCACATCCATCCCTTCCAGCTGGGAAGGTCCCTGCGTAGCCTAGGATTCTTCTAGCTCCTGTACACCTAGATGTGTGCTCTTTGCCATCTATTCTCACGGTAATACTCACCTTCATATTCAAAGCCAAATCCCAAAGTTCTAGGTCCAGTTCAAGACTAAAGATCTCCAAGGAACTTTCTCTGGAGCCTAACACCTCACTGCTTCTTCCCTTTTTCTTTACCTTTCTTCCATACTTAATTAAAAAGTTCATCCGTAATGTGCTTCAATACTAGCCTGACTTTTGTTTAAGGTGTTTCATATACTCCTACCTTAGCTATCAACATTAAATGAAAAGTCATGAAATGGTAGAGACCCTACTTGCTTAACCCTTTCATGACCCATGCCTCACCAAATACAGTGTTGAGCACCTGATAGTTTTGTAATCAAGAGTTATTGATTATTTTAGTGGACAAATGAATGGGTCACTGTTTTTGTAGTTTCTCATACTTTTATAATGTCTCTGCTCTCATTCACATGTTGTTCACTAAATTTCTTATGGAACATCTACTTTGACTAAAGTAGGCACTTAGTAAATACATGTGGACTATAGCACCCAGTGAATGGATAAATATCTTATACTTGGTTTACACAATCACAGGGCATGGTTGAGAGACACAAGATGCCCATGGAACAAGTATTACAAAGAAGTATCTGCAGTCCCCAAACTCTGGGAGCCTGAAAGTTAGGAAAAGAGAGAAGTATTGAGTCAGGATAGATCCATTAGGGAACCTGAATTGAATTTAAAGAAATGGGAGGGTTGATATTTGGTCACTGTAAAGAAACGTTGTTTCTAAGCAGGAAGGAATCACAGACATGCAAGTATGCTAGGAACAGAAGAGCAATCAGGTGGGCTGATCAAAACGATGTATCAGGAAAAGGGTGGGGGACAAGATGAAAAGGGTTGAGGACAGAGCAGATTCCGGCCAGGGATCGGGGTTGACTCTAGGAGACACACCTAGCATAAGGCCTCTAGATTGTGGGATTCACTAAAGGTTTCTGCTATGGTCTGAATGTTGTGTCCCCTCAAAATTCATATGTTAAAATCCTTATCTCCAAAGTGATGGTATTAGAACATGGGGTCTTTAGAAAGTGAATGTTGTGAGAGAAGAGCCTTCATGAATAAAATTAGTGCCCTCTTAAAGAGACCCTGGAAAGCTCCCACACACGTTCTACCATGTGAGGACACAGTGAGAAGCCACCAACTATGAACCGGGAAGGGGTGCTCTCACCAGACACTGGATCTGCCAGTGCTTTGATCTAGGACGTCTCAGCCTCCGGAATGGTGAGAAATGAATTCCTGTTGTTTATAAGCCACCCGTTTATGGGATTTTGTTATAGCAGCCAGAATGGACTAAGAGAGTTTTCAAACATGGGAGGGGAATGACGTTTTAGTAAGTTTAGCTCTGACAAAAGTATGGAGGGAAAGAAGCTGGAAGTAGTGAGAACTACTTGAGGTCATTTTGGTAATTTAGACATGAGTTACTAAGAACTGGACTATGATGTGCAAGTGGCTCTGGGAGTGGAAATGAGAAGAAGAACGGGTGACATTTCAGAGCAGGACCCACTAGGACTTATCCTCTCATGGGTCTTTTGTTCCTCCTGACATTCCTGTGTGCCCTTTGCTCTAATTATCTACATATAAATGTTAATTGATCAATCCAGAGATCATTTTATCCCAATGGGCCAGGTTAAAGAGCAGTAAATTAAAGGTTAAGTAAAGTTCTCAATCACATATGAAAAGACTTATAAATGCTTTTCTTGATATTGCCAAAGAGTTATTTGTAACCAATGATTTCTCTGTTTTGATAAAAAGTGACCCTTTTTTGCAGAATATTTAAGCATAATTGAAGGAGTTTTAGTTACGAATAATGTGGCAAGTCATTCACATACATTAAAAAAGTAGAATATGGTTACACAGTGTTCCAAATATTTAAATTCTTATAAAGTTAGTATTCTAGCATCTACAAAAATAGCATGTGAGTTTTTATGTTTATCTAGTAAAATGTGCAATTTAATCTGCTGTCTACCTTGTTTGTTCTCTCTAATTTGCCCTCCTTCACACACTCTGGCAAAATCTGTCTGTTTCTCTTTCTCTCCATTTGCCTGATTCTTTCCCATGTGTACATCTTCATTTATACTCATTAACAGAGAGGCTGTGGATGAATTGTGACATATATTGAAAGCAATGTGCCAGATATTTCAAGCTATGTAAAGACGAGGAAGCAAATGTAAGCTCTCAAGGACATATAAATCCAGTAGAGTGGGCAGGAGAGGGAAACAAATAATTATAATACAGGGCAGAATATTTTAAGTGATGTTAGAGAGCTAGGATATATTGCCATGCTCACGCTCTGGGGTAAGCAGCCTTCAAGATGTTCTCCAGTGAGCCCCACCTCCTCTGTAGTTCCTCTCCACATTGAGCGGATTGACCCACGTGCAATAGGAAAAGTGCAGAAATGACCAAGTGTGACTTTCAATAGTAGGTCAGAAAAGACACCGCAGCCTCTGTCTGTGCTCTTACAGATCACTAGCTCCGAGGAAAGTGAGCAGCCATGTTGGGAGGACACTCAAGCAGTACTATGGTGAAATCCATGTAGGAAGAAACTGGGGCCTCCTAACAACAGCCAGTATCTACTTGGCAGCAAGTTGGCAAGCCCTAGGATGACTGAAGCCCTGGCTGACATTTTGACTATAACTGCATGAGATACCCTGAGCAAGAACTATCCAGCTAACCTGCTCCCAAATTCCTGACCTGCTGAAACTGTGAAAGGCAATGTTTATTATTTTCTTCAGCCACTAAGTTATGGGGTACTTTGTGATTCAGCAATATCTAACTAATTCAGGTTTAGAGGAGGAAGAGGTCATATATAGGTTGAAGACCAGAAAAGAATTCATGAATGTAGTGGCATTTGAAAAAAGGGTCAGGATTCCAGTGCATAAAGATGTAGAAAACACCTGAGGTCAAGAGAAAAGAATCGAGTCGTGAAAGCACAGAGCAGAGAAAGAGAATGCTGAGTTATCTAGAGTGGCTGGTTTCTTCATTCTCCCCAGTGGAAAGGAAAGTTACTACATACATATGAAAAGCAGCAGTATCTGAAATGCAATGAAAAGCAGCACAAGTTAAAGTAAAAATATTACCTGCAACATCCTTGAGGAAATAAAAACAAAATTCCCTCACTTGAGGGAGAAAGTCCTGCAATTTAGCTAACACTTGACCCTTGAAAATTCACACATTGTTTCCACTGTTCTTAGTTTGTGCAACAGTAACAAGGAAGTTATGCCTCAGTTAGCAATCTTTCAAAGCTTTCTGAAAACTCCGCACATGGAGAACTATGACTCCTGGGCAATTAACACGGAATTTGATTAGATAAAAGTAATTAAAAGAGGAAAGCTACACCATTAAAAAACATGAATTTATCTTCTTAACGACTGCCACTTTAAGCCCCTTTTAGTTAGAGATGGCTTATAAACAATGAAGAAATAAATGACTGAAATCTCAGAGACCAAATGCATTTTAATTTCATCTATATTTGGCAAAATTACATACTAACTGCCAAAGTGCACTACTGACAAAGAAGTGGCCAGCACAGCGCCTGCCCACAACCATGCCAGAGAGAGCATTTCAGCCCACGTGGGTCGTGGGAGTTCATTATTTGAGTTAGCCAAGTGAGCAATCCCTCGCTGGAGAGGTGCCTGCTCCAAGATACTAATTGATAGACTCAACTTTTAGAAATTAAAATAAGCTTCAACAGTTGAATGACCTTCAAAATTCCTTCCAGCAGCCAAGTCTAAAATCCTGAAAGAAGTTCATGTGTCCACTGGCCTGCTTGGAATCAGAGTGCTATTAAGGCACTGGCAGATCCTGAATCAGCTCACGAACTGCCCCTTCTGGTTTTTCTTGCCTCCTCTGCTCATGTTCTCCCTGTTTCATCCAGTCCACTCTGCTGTATGGAAGAGGGTTTACTTTGGTTCTGTCAGCTTCTTTGCAGAAGTCCCATATTTCAGCATATACAACGTAGCCAATGTAAAATTCATTTATGTCTATATTTTTGCATCACTTTTATTCAACCATTCTGCCAACACAGTGGACTGGCCACTAGATGCCAGGCACTGTCATGTCACATCCTATAAAAGTGAACAAGAATGTTGCATCTCTTCAGGAGGTCACAGTCTATAGAGTTGAAGACAAATAATCAATCATTCATAGTGTGGTGGTAAGCACTACCATAAGGATGAATTTAGAGACTACTTAGCCTGTCTTGGGTTGGAGGAAGGGCTCCCAAGATAGCTCATGGCTCAGTGCATCCAGTCTATATAATGAGAAGAGGCTGAACAAACTAAATGGCTTTTCCTGTTTACAAAGGTTTTTTAACAAAATACTACATAAAATAATACTGTAAATATGTCACAAAGGATTCTGAAAATATAAATTCTCCATCTCCTTTCCTAAAAGAGTTCCCTTTTCCTCTTAAATTCTCATCCAGTAAGTTGACATCCCATCTGGGGTCTTACATATTGTTAAATTCAAGAGAGTTTCTAACCTCGGGGTTTGTTTCCAAGTTGGACTCTGCTGCTGTCTGCCCTCGGCACTCTGCAGACCCTCCTGTCAGGCACGTTCCCTTTCACTCCTGGGCAACAACTTGATTTTGTGCATCTTGTGGCATTGGCTTGTGGCTACCTAGAACTTTTTTATTCAAAAGTTCCCTATCAAATTAATTATATTTCCACTGATAGGTTAACTCATTTTACTTACTATCATGAAAGGAAATAGAAAAGTTTCAAATAACGGCCACTTTTTCTGTTTCAGACATATTCTCTTCAATATATACCTGCTGAGGTTGAGAGCCTGCAACACAGGCGCTATAAAAATAATTGAGTAAAGAGTTAGGAGTGGCCACAGTGCAGTGTCCTCTGGAGCAATGGATTAGGTCTCACGAGTGTTGGCAGAGTTTGAATTCTCATGAGTGTCTCTCTGGCCAAGACCTACATCAGCACCCAGGCTGTCTCCATCCCCTCTTCTCTCCCTCAACCCCCTGCCTGATCCCAGCAGCCCACCCCAGCAACACTGTTCTAAAGAGGTTTCCATCCTGACAGTTCTGGACCCCAAAATATGAACCAGTTTTTCAGTGCCTATGTATTAAGGCCTCAGGCTTTTTCTTCTGTCTTTTGGAGCCTCCATAAGCTGGATTTGCCCTGCGAAATGTCTTTCCATCTTTCCCATTCACGAATCCCTCTGTTTCTCTCAAGTCTGTCTCTTTGCTGCTTTTTTCCTTATGCTGCTATCCCTACAGGCAAGACTCCTCCTCTTAGTCCTTATTTCCCCCAAAACTTCAAGGTTCAGCTGAGGCACAACCTCTCCCATGTGCTTTTTCAATAAAACTCCAGATAACATTGACGTGCTATTCACTGTCTAATTTCTTGTAATGTTTATATTTAGAAAGTATTGCTTTTATATTTAACTTAGTAGCTTATTACATGTCATTTGTATTATTGTTTTCTTTCTTTCTTTCTTGTTTTGTTTTTTTGTTTTTTGAGACAGGGTCTCGCTCTGTAGCTCAGGCTGGAGTGCAATGGTGTGATCTAGGCTCACTGCAGCCTCTGCCTCACAGCTTCAAGCAATTCTCATGCCTCAGTCTCCCAAGTAGCTGGGACTACAGGCACATGCCACCATGCCCGGCTAACCTTTCTATTTTTGGTACAGATGGTAGAGATGGTGGCCAGGCTAGTCTTGAACTCCTGACCTCAAGTGATCCGCCCACCTCAGCCTCCCAGAGTGCTGGGATTACAGGCATAAGCCACCGAGCCCCGCCTCATTCATATTGTTTTCTACCTGCTTTATGAACCTGCACCAGGTCTCTCCAACCCAAATTCAACACATGCTAATTGGGAGGCTACTATGCACGGGTTCCTGTGCTAGACCTGAGAGGAGGATGCAGCTGTTGCTCTCAGGAAGTCTGTCTGATGATGAGAAAACTCAGTCAGGGACACCTTGGGAAAACTAATAAGAGGCAACTCAGTCCAATGTCGGTCACGCACAGGATATTTCCGGAAAGAAGGAAAAATATAAACTAAGGCTGAGAAAGCAAAAATAAGTTAGCCTGACCAAGAAACTACAGGGAAGTGGAAAAAATGTGTGAAACACTTCAGATGGAGTAAAATTAGGTAAGATTAGGGAACCATGCTGTGTACAGTATTTTCATACTATCTTCTCAGGCTTTATTAAAGTCCCAAATTCCAGAAATTAAAAATTAGATTAAAATATAATGATAATGCTTCTACAAGCCACATACATAAGTCTGCGTTTTAGGTTTATATAATATCCCAAGTGTGATTGAACTGGGTTCTATTGTTTATGACATTTTGAGCCACTGACAATAAACTGGCTATGCAAAATAGAAATACAAAGCCACAGTTATAAGAGGGAATTAATGTATTATTAATTTTCTCCAGATGATTGCAATCCTGGAAGATACCCATTTGGCTTTAGTCTAATTTATGTATTGTATTTCTAAATATAATTACTGTTGACAGGTTGAACCCACACATAACCCATTAACTTTCCAAAGTGCTAAACTGAAAACATTACAATGTAACAACAGATATTAGAAATAAAAAAATAACTTCTGTTCTTTTTTAAAAGTAAGTTAAAAGCAAGATGTCAGTCCTATTTTGTAGTAATTTGTTAGAATGATTTGGTTTACCTAGCTTTCTTGCTGAGGCATTTATACTAGAAAACAGACACTGACATGTAAATGTAAATAGTGGATAAATCATAATGAAAAAATTGTTGCATGTAAAAAGAAAAGAAACTAAAAATTCAAAAGGGTATTTGGCCCATGGGAGAAAAACGCAACTCATAAAAATTTGTCACAATACTTTCCTATCCCCCAATTAGTAGAATTATTTTTTTCAAGGATGCTCAAAATTATGTTTATAATAGTCCAAGTTCTTCAGACTCTAATTTCGGGTCACATTCTATTCAGACTGTCAATATGTATAGCTAAAAAAAAGCTGAAGCCAGATTTAACATAAAATAGTTTCTGGGTCATATCATTTGCATAGAGCTGTTATGTGGCACTACTATTTAGCTGTTGGAGATGCCATCTGTAATATATACTAACTCATGCACATATCTTGTCTTTGTTTTTTCCTCTGTGCAAAACAGCTAGAAGCAGATAATGCCCAGATCCACTGCAAAAGCATTCTGCTAAATTGAGAAAGATATGAAGACAGATCTTGTTTGGATAAGAACCCCACTGTGAAATAAATTGTTCTGGTGTATCCCCAAATCTCATGACAGGAAGAATTAATGTGCTAAGAATCAGTACAGTGGCCATAAATGTTAGAAGCTATTTAACATAAGAAATTATTTCAGACACAGAGTGGTGTTAAAAAGATACATCTTTTGCTGTTGACTCACCAAAACCCTCCACAAACAATTGTGTACTGGTTTTTCATTCATTCTTAAAATGAATGAATGTAATAGTATGCTGGGTCTTTTCTTTCTCTTTCTCTTTCTTTTCTTTCCTTCCTCCCTTCCCTTCCCTTCCCTTTCCTTCCTTTCCTTTCCTCTCTCTCTCCCTCACTCTCTCGCTCTCTTTCTTTCTTTCTTGACAGAGTCTCACTCTGTCACCCAGGCTAGAGTGCAGTGGCACTATCTTGGCTCTGCAACCTCCAGCTCACTACAACCTCTGCCTCCTGGGTTCAAGTGATTCTTGTGCCTTAGCCCCCTGCATAACTGGGACTATAGGCACACATCACCATATCTGGCTAATTTTTATATTTGTAGTAGACGAGGTTTTGCCATGTTGGCCAAGCTGGTCTCAAGCTCCTGACCTTAAGTGATCCGCCTGCCTCAGCCTCCCAAACTGCTGCGATTTAAAGGCAAGAGCTACTGTGCCTAGTGGGTCTTTTATTTCTTTTGTTAGAGAAATATTTAAAAATCAGGTTGTCTGAAGTAGAGTGGTTTGAAATGAAGAGCCTGCCTAAAAGATTGTAGACATCTTAAAACAGTTCAACAATGAAAATGTCTCAACATGAGAAGGTACTGTGAAATTTCTAAGGTATCCTTAGATGAATTCAGCATTAAAATATTGACATAATATATTTGTGGCATATAGTAGATAAAATTATTTTCTCAATTTAGTTGTTTTTGCTTGTTCTACATGTGTCCAGAAAAGCACTGTATACTATCCCAAAGTATTTTCCAAAATATAATAAAAATCAATATGGCATAACAGTGCAAATCAAAATGAATTCAGAGCCAGGCACAGTGGCTCACGCCTGTAATCCTAGCACTTTTGGAGGCCAAGGTGGGTGGATCACGAGGTCAGGAGATCAAGACCATTCTGGCTAACATGGCGAAACCCTGTCTCTACTAAAACTACAAAAAATTAGCTGAGGGTGTGGTGGCACGCACCTGTAGTCCCGGATACTGGGGAGGCTAAGGCAGGAGAATCGCTTGAACTCAGGAGGTGGAGCTTGCAGTGAGCCGAGATTGCACCACTGCACTTCAGCCTGGGTGACAGAGGGAGACTCCTTCTCAAAACAACCAACCAACCAAACCAACCAAACAAAAAAATGAATTCAGGTGCAAACCCAAGATAAAGGAATTCATGCAAAGACGTGACTGTCCGCCCAGCACATGGGATGCAGTTGGTGGTTGAGGGGGGTTTGTAAAGAGCCCTAGGAATGTGGTGTGAGCTGGCTGCAGCACCAGCTGGCCTCAGAATCCCATTTCTTTGAAATGAGGACCTGTGACTTGAGCAGGTTAGATCTCTAGAGACCTTCTGGATATAGAGGTATTGTCATCTTCAGTTTACATGATCACAACATTTCTTCTTTATTGAAAGTTTATAGGACTTAATCCTCACTGGAAAGCACATGCAAAGCCTATTCATATCTTAGATTTCAGCTTTCTTGTATTAATGTGTATGCTGCAAGCAAGGGTGAGAAACCGGAGATTTCTAGAGATTTTACTCCCTGGAAGACTTATGAGAGGGAGATCTTGATGCAGAGTATTTCAGGAAAATCAGAAAAGATGTTTTGGTGTTAAAAACAAAAGAGGCAACAAAATATTAATATATGGCTTTTAGTTTTAAAGTTCCTTTGTTCTTTTTTCAACAAAGTCAGCTGATCACCGGGGCCAGACACAGCTACATGGAAGAAGAGCCTGTGCAGACAGAGGGCTGCACGGCCTCCGTGGGTCAGGCGCCCCTCCACTGTGCTCGGGGCTCCCCCATACACTGCCCTCGCCCTTTTCATTACAGGTCCCCCGTGTACTCACCCACTGGCTTGAATGTCTATGTTCTCACCAGACTAGAAGCCAGAAATCTGGGATTTGGCCCTCAGACTGCTTTTGCCAATAAAGTTTTATTTGAAGCCAATCATTTTACATATTACCCGTGGCATGGTTGCTTTTGTGCCACAATAGCAGCAATGACTAGCTGTGACAGGTTCTAGATGGGCGACCAAGCCTAAGCTACTTCCTATTTGGCCCTTATCAGGACATGTTTGCTTATTCTTGCTTGAGGCTACTGACTTCATAAACACAGGGCTATCTTTCTGTATTTGCAATGCCTGGCCTGTGGCTGGTGTCAGGAATTCAGCGCTTCAACAATGGTAAGTCAGGACAAAATTTTAAGTAGGGATGCAACACAATGTCATTTACGTTTTAAAAAATCACTCTAACTTGATGTAACGAATGGACTGGAGCAGGGCCAAAAGGGAAGGGAGATGCATAGACATGGTGAAAGCCATCCTGGAAAGAAAAGAGCGCCTTGGATCAAGCAGTGGAGAGGGAGAGGCAAGGACAGGTAGACAATATGTTGGGGGCGATCGAGCACTTGAGGTCTCCTGTCGAGCTTTGCTTTCCTACTACCATTTGCAGATTTCTCCCTTTTTAGGAAATCTCAAAATCATGCCCCAACATCCCTGGGATCATGGTTCTAAAAGTCACACCTTTCATATTACTTTAAATGGAAATGAAGCCTTTCTGGTTCTAAGCAAATTTAAAATCTTTGCTTAGAGCCCAAATTCAACGATAATGAGCCTGGTCACAAAATACTACGTTAACACAGCTTTAAAACTATAGCTTCCTTTAAAAAAAAAATCCACTGGACTGACTGATCCCCTCTACCATGCCCAGGGCTGGGCACAGAGCAGTGGGCATAGAATGCATGGGCTCTGCTCCTACTGATGACCTGTTGTGGGCAGTGTCTGGCCCATGAAGCCCCGTGAGGCTGTGTGGGACCATAGCTGTGTCTTCAACAGGGGAGTGACAGCATTGGGGGAGAAAAATGGGAGGTGTCAGATATTTAGGAAGTAAAATTGTCAAGATTCAGAGACTCATTAACCTGAGACAGAAAGGTGACTCCTTTCATCATGAATGCTTCTAATGTGCCATGTTTCCTGCTAAGTGCTTTCTCGGCATCACTATTTTAATCTATGGAATGATCACTGCTTCTGGAGGGCAGGGCCCGCTCCTGCGTTTTCTTTGCAATCTCATTGCCTAATGCTGGGCCGGTACCTAGGAGGGCTCCAAAAATAGTGGTTTAAAGAATGCATGCATGGCTCCCCCACCCCTCCTATGACAACAACAGTGAAATCTCTACCATAGAGAAGGACACGGGAAGAATCGGAGGCCACACCCATTGTCCACAGCCCACCGGTGACGGAGCAGGCCCCAGAGACAGCGCTGCGTGGGCCCCACTCACATTCCTCAATTCCGCATGCCAGGACCCGGCCTCTGCGGATGCTGCAGACATTTGCTGACACAGGACAACGACTGGAGGAGCAGCAGGACTAGAAACTGACTCTTCTGGTTCTCGGCTTGCTGAGTTTGAGATGCCTTTGCGATGTCCCAGCGAAGATGTGCAGGAGTCAGTTTAGTTCACGGTTCTTTCGGGAGAAGGGTGGGGCTCTAAAGGGCCTGAGGACCCATCCATGGAGAGATGGCAATTACAGCCATAGGAAACACTGCGATTATCATGTGACTGGTTTGATTATGGGGCTTTTAACTTATTCAGCTATAAACATCGAACAGTGTCACGGTTTCTAATACCTGCCTCTGTGCATCTGTCAAACACGGTGGGCAACAACCTAGAGCCCACGACGTTCAGCCACTTTTACCTGTGGCTGCTTTTCAGTGATGAAAATAATCGAATGGGCCTTAGATCAGCCTGTTTTAACCTTCCATCTCATACCGCACTGGAAGCTCTTTCTTCCCCACAGTCAAGACCAGGACCAGCTCCAGCTGCTCCAGATGTGCAGCGCAGGGAAGGCCTGTGCAACTGCATGTGTCCAGGACTGGGTACCCCAGGTTTCGGGTGAACAATGGGATGTGATGAAGGGACCCCTCTTTTTCTTCCCTCCCACTGGAATCTGCATACAAGCAGGTATTTCTGGTTTTCCTTCCTTCGTTCAGCTAATGGTTGTGCTGAAGGTTAAACAACAGGCAAGGCAGAGAGAGTTTCTGCTCAAATGGAACTTGCAGATTCACAAGGAAGGTGACATACACAAAGAAGGAATTCGTGCTAAATGAAGTGTTACCGAGAGTTGCAGGAATGGGGAGGAGTAGAGAAGACCGAGGAACTGGCTGACCTAAGCTAGTGTCAATCTCAGTGAAGGCTCATTGGAGGAAGAGTCATTCTCCCAACAGCAACCAGAAGATGCTTTCAAAAACAAAGTTACAGCCTCTCACTCCTCTGCTCAGTCTCTGCAATGGCTCCCCCTGGTCATTCAGAAAAAGGCCCAAGTCCTAATGATGGCTTTAATCCATCCTCTAAGCCTGCCACACTGCCCCTTCTCTGTTCCTCAGCTCCTTTTCTTCTCCCACTCGCTGTGATCCAGGCTCAGTGAACTCTGTGACCCTCCCCACACATATGCCCCACATATGCTCCATGCCTGGCTCCCAGCCTTTGCTCCAGCTGCTCCTTCTGTGTGAGTGTGCGTCCCCGATGGTCATGTGGCTCACACCCTGCCCTCCTGCAGCTCTTCCTTCCAATGTCTCCTTTGCAATGAACCCCTCTAACCACCACCTCCTCATGTAACACGGTAGTGACCCCACCCTACATTCCCAACTCCCATGGCCTGTTTTAGTCTTTGTCTCTACAACATCGATCACTTCTTGTTATTCCCAATGCCTCAACCCTCCCTGTTCTCCAGCCATTGACTTGACTTTGTCCTTCCTCAGTTAGAAGCTGCATATATTTCCCCATCCAGTTGATGGTGAGATGAGCCACGTGGCTTTGTAGGGTGGCCGAATATGTCACCCCAAAATAGGCCATTTTGGCACATAATTACTTTAAGCTAAAGGCCCTTGAAAAAAACAGGTGATGTGAGAAGGGTGTTCTGATTTCCCCTTTTCTATCTGAAAACGGGACATGAAAACTCTCATGTGAAAGACACCCTCCCTGCAGGAGAAAACCACTCTTCAACAGGGACTCATAGCAGAATGAATTCTGTACAAACAGCCCTCGTTAGGGTATGCCTTATCTTCCCTTAGCCTCCACACACTTCTGTTACTTTTCCACAATTGCCACCCCTGGTTCAACCCAACACAAAAGAATGTTGGGTCTGCCACTTCTTTGGGTCTTCATTTTCTAATGAGGGTTCCTATGTCACATAACACTTTTATGAAAGTTGCATGCTTTCCTCCTGTTCATCTGTTTCCTGTCTATTTCATGCTCAAGCCCAGTTGGGACTCGGGGTAGAGGAAAAGCTTTGCCTCCCTTGCAGCTTCCTTTGCCAATAGGATTGTAGTGGATGTGACATAATCCAGCACATGGCATGTGCTTGTTTGGTGAGGCCTGCCCTTCTGAATTCCTGCCTTTCATCATGAGAAGAACTGTCCTTGGGTAGCCACTGGTTCAAGGATGATGGGCTCATTGAGCAGACCGGAACCATCTACATCCACTGCCCAAAGCTGGGCCAAGCTCAGCCCAGCCCCAGCTAAACTCAGGTGCAGCAGAGAGGTGTGAGAAGGCTGGACGTAGTGTCAGGTGCCAGTGAGCTGCCGGGTTGCTTAGTACTCAGCAGTGACCTTCTGTACAGTTACCGATTTATTAGATGCACGACCTATTGTCTGTCTCTTATCACAAGAATGGAAGCTGCATTGGAGCAGAGAGCTCTTCCGCACTGCTGCCTCCTAAGTTCTTGGCACGTGGCAGGTCGGCAACACAGATGCATTTCATAAAGGAAGCAAAAACCTCAAGTCAGAACCCCCACCAAAGTGAGAAGCAGGAGTTTGTCAGGTTCTGTTTTGCTAAAAGGAATGAACGAAGATGGATCCAAAAAAGGAGGCGGTGTTGCAGATGTGCAGAGGTCAGAAGTGGGCCTGCTGGCATCAGATGCACGGGGGGTGGCACAGCCTCCAGGTGACCCGCAGCTGCCACAGCAGGAGGACACTGATGGTAACCATAGCAAGTGCATGGATGCCTCAGGGACAGGCTTCAATGTCAGTGAAGTCATTATTGGCTGAGCAGCACAAGGGCTCCTTAATAATCATGAATAATGATGAGCGCAGAGTATCTACCCGTCTCCCAGGACACCGAGCCACCTGAATGCAGCCTCAAAACCCAAGAGGAGAGAGGACAATGGGGCCTGAATGAATTTGGGGTAATGCAGCAGCAGAACTTGATCTATGAGGCTCTGGTGATGAGCAACACAGACGCTGATAGGCAGGTACTCAGAGGCTGCCATCTGTTTTTTATGTTTCAGAACAGAATCTTTGGGGCAGCTCCACTAACATGCCTCGATGTAGGAGGAAGGCCAGGCTGGTGGCCTTCAGCTCTGGATCCTGCAAGGACATCTGAAATCTGCCTCTGCCGTCTGCCTCTGAACTCTCCGTCCCCTTCCTTCCCCTCCACTGGTAACGTTGGACAGGTGCCAGTGAGAAGGAGAAGGAGAAGATAACTTGGAAGGATTGAAGCAAATTCTGGTGTATCGAAGAGATTTGGAGACAAGGTTGACAATTCATAGAAAATAACTCATATATCTATTTTAATAACACTTAGCTATAAAATAATTGGCAAACTCTGTTGCACCTACACATTGTCCCAACAATGTGTTTTAGAGTTTTGCAACAGTAATAACCACAAAACACTGATAAAGTTTCAAACATCTTCCAGCACTTGGAAACAAATTCTAGATTCTATTTTCCCAAGCAATTGCTGTCTCTGAGCTGTGCTATGGCAGAAGGGCCTAATCCAGTACTCAACTTTCCAAGCCTGACATTTTCCACATATGTAAATAGGTCTTTGTGAATTTCTATTAACACTTTTATAGATAAGAAAGTTGGACTATTAACTGAGACTAAATAACTTGCCAAAGGTGATGGAGTGGTTTGGCATCATTCAGGCTATGAGTTTCAACTCACAAGTCATGAGAATCTAGGTTATCGTATGGCCGCTAAACCACATTTCCACTTTGCCTCCCACTACTAAAGAATGCAAATTGAAAAAATTTAACAGTGGGAGGCTTCTGAATACAGTCATGAATTTTCTGCCTGGGCTACTGAAGAAACAATGTGTCTCAATTCACAGCTGGTATGTTAAAAATCATCTTCCCCAAGTCAATAAATCCCCTCTGTTGCCTCAACTTGAAACTGCCTGTTCTTCCTTCTTCGTGTTTACTCGATGCTTATTTCCATATCGTGTCACAGAAGCAGTGCCTTTTCCAATATCCATCCTTGTAGACCCTATACCCTCATCACAACTGGAAGCATTCTTCTGGATAAGCATCTGAGTATGCCATCGAGTTCCCGTTAGGGAGCCCTCCTTCTGCGACCTTCCTGAGTACACACACACACACATGCATGTACACACGCATGTACACACAGAGCTCCCTGTTTGTGCTTTCATCTTCTGATGACCAGATCCTGTCTTTACTATTTCCTGTTGCTCTAGTGAGTCTCTTCCAGGGCTCCAGTGCAGGCCCTCCGATGGCCATCACTACCCTCGGCTCCTTTCTGTGCGTCAGTTTGCACTCTTCTGACTTCATTTGCTTCACAATGGGGCAAGGATTCTATTTTCTACAACACAGAAGGATCATCATTTGATGTGCCTGAAGGATCTTTACTGCAGGAGAAACAGCTGTTGATGAAGAGCTGGGGGGAGGGGTTTGGGGGGGTGGGGTTATGGTGTCCATCTCAGCTCCACCTGGAACAGATGCTGTCCCTCCTATTTGCCTCATGGGTCCACCTGGGCTGGAACACGCTGAATGCAGCAAGTCCACGTGCACCTGTGCTGCTTCCGCCTGTCGGCAGCTCTGCTTAGCCAGCTTAGCCAAGAGAAAGGCTCTGCTCCTCACTAGGGTTGATGAGTTCTTCTCCACAGAGCAGCCTACTCCCTGGCATAGGCCTTCTGGGATGAACTATTCCCCAGAAGCAGATCAAAAAAGAAATTCCATCGCAAACATTGGAGATTCATTTTCTGTCCACTTCAAAATCAAGGCCTCTGATGATCAACATGATTGGTCATCCAAGCAACCATGCCGGTGCCAACCCTACAACACAGTTGCTCACATGTAACCAGGGGCAGGTGTTGTGAGTCCTACAACACAGTTGCTCACACGTGACCAGGGGCAGGTGTTGTGAGCCCTACAACAGTTGCTCACACATGACCAGGGAAAGCTAGACACCACAGTAGTGAAGCAGCCTGCCCATCTGCAGCAGAGGGTCCCAGGGAGGCTGCTCCTGCTGGAACTGACAGGCCCTGATATCGCACACAGGAACAGCACCATAGTTGCGGCTTCCCTTACATGGGACAGAGCCAGCGCATGACGTTTTGATCGAAAGCTCCCGCCTCATTTATCCTTCCCCAACTCATACTGAACTCTGGATGGACAGGTTCCCTCCTTAGCAGCAAAGCTTCCCCAGTCAGACTTACGAGCCAGACTTACCCAGTCTCTCTTGTTTCTTCAACAAGAGAGAGCTCGGACCCTATGTGGCTGTGAAGCACCTCACCAGGTCATCCCTCAAGGAGGCTGGAGGAGGAGAGAGGCGGCTCTCCACTGAGCTCTGATTCTGGAGGAGCGAGCAGGCTCTCCACCTCCACCCAGCTCTTATGCTGCAGGACAGAACACTCCAGTGCAGGATGCAAGACAAGACTCATCACTAAGCTGTTGCCTAAATGTCAATTTAGCCTTTACTGAACATCCATCTGGTATTTGAATACGCATTGGGGATCTGGGGGAATTTTGTTTAGAAATAGAAAACACAGACCCTTCTTCAAGAGGCCAAAATCCACTTGGAGAGATGTTTGATATTAAACTGTAAAGACAGTCATGCAGGATCAATTGAGAATATGTGAAATTTTTTGCGAATAGTGAGAAATCATCCGAACACTACCTCCATGAAAACCCACCTAATTCCCACTGTAAGCTCCATCTGAACCCAATGAGGATGGTAGTTACCGATTTCCAAAAAGGTTGTCTTCTTTCCTTTGATTTGCGCTATAAGTGTTAAACTTTAAAAATAGTCTAATTTAAAAAAATGATTTCATGTTTTTCTCAGTACAATTTTGTGAGGTTTATGTTTAATTAGGCAACTGTTACACTGAGGATATGAGAACAAGTAATGTTCTGTTGTTGTAAATCCTTCACTTACTAAACCATACGGAGATTTCAGTAAAGAGAGGTGGAGGTAACAGTCACACGTGTGCACACACACAAGAATACACACCCATATGCACATGTACAAACACATATGCACACACATACACACATAAACATGTTTATACACAGATGCACACATGCATACAAATACATATATACACAAAGATACACACATGCACACATACACATGCATATACACAAAAACAGGCATACACACACAGAACTACATGGACACATGCACCTGCATATGCACATAAACAGACACATATACACATACATATACATATTAGTTTGCTAGGGCTGCCATGACAAAGTACCACAAACCAGGTGACTAAGAAAACACAAATTGATTTTCTCACAGCTGTGGAGGTAGAAAGTCAAAAACCAAAGGCCACGCTTCATCTGAAACCTTGGGGAGGAGCCTTTCTTGCCTCTTCCTGGTTCCTGGTGTTGCCAGCAATCTTTGACATTTCTTGGCTTGGCCATGCCTCCCTCCAGTCTCTGCCTCTGTGCCCCAGGGGCAGTTCCCCTGTGTCTCCTCACATCAGACTGCCTCTTTATGTCTTCCCTCCCCTCCCCTTGTCTCTCCTCCTATAAGGGCACCAGTTAGATTTGATTAAGGCCCTATGCTACTCCAGTAAAACCTCATCTTCACTTAGATCTTCATAACATCTACAGGGATTCTATTTCCAAATAAACTCCCACTCACAGGTACCAGAGATTAGGGCCCAACATCTCTTTCTGGGAACACAATTCAACCCACAGCTACACACACCCTCCACATATAAATCATGTTGATTTAGTTGTTAATTAATTGTGCTGAAGTGATATGTCATCTACATTTTCTGTCTGAGTTCCTGTATTTTGTGATCTTGAATTTTTCAGAGTAATTGACTTAATCTATTCATTTCTAAGATACAGAATAAGGTATCCCTAACTTTTACCATTGCATAGCTCAGGGAGGACTAGTATAAGTGATGAAGAAAGGAAGATTATTAATATTTTTATCACAGACCTCTCATATTTTCATTATTTAAATGAACACATAATAATCTTCTAGGACTATTAAATCTTCTAATAATATTTAAATTTTCAATTGAAAATATAATTTTTATTCTGCAAAGGACATCATTGGGTAAGCTGACAAAATTGGAAAGCAGCTGGTAGCTTAGATAAAAGCACTGTATCAATGTTAAATTGACTTGAATAACTACTGTCTTAATGTAAGAGAATGTAAGTTGCTTAACTGAACACTCAAGTATTTATTAGTAAAAGGCCATCATATCTGCAAATTTCTCTTAAATAGTACAGCAAATTGTAATGAATCGTGTGTGTGTGTTGAAAGACACAGCAAAGGAGATATAGCAAGTAGGGTGAAATATGAACAATAGCTCAACTGCGACAGATGTTATAAAGGGTGTTCTTAATATTATTTTTGTATCTTATCTATAAATTTGAAATTTTCAATTCAAAGCTTAAAGAGATTAAAGTGCATTTTTAATTGCATTAAGAGAGAGGAGTATAAGAAACAATAAAATATATTGTCCAATTTTCAAACCATGCTCCTTATCTTGGTGGGAAGGCTTCAAAAAGTTGCCACAGTCATATGACAAATGAAAAGTCATTAAATTTAGTTTACTCCACTATCAACGTTGTGATAAAAATCATATTCTGGTATTTTGTTCGGTTCTGTTTTGTTTTGTTTTTCAGACAGGGTCTCACTCTGTTGCTGAGGCTGGAGCGTGGTGATGCGATCACAGTTAACTGTAGCCTCAAACTCCTGAGCTCACTTGATCCTCCCATTTCAGCCTCCTGAGTAGTTGGGACCACAGGCATGCACCACGACGCCTGGGTAATTTTTGTATATTTTGTACAGACGGGGTTTCTACCTGTTGCCGAGGCTGGTCTCAAACTCCTGGGCTCAGGTAATCTGCCCATCTCAGTCTCCCAAAGTACTGGGATTATAGGCATAAGCCACAGTGCCTGGTCAGATCATACTCATTTAACTTTAAAGTTGAAAGGATGACACAGATAGAAAATATTTTTTAGTTATAAATACCATATTGAGTGTACTCTTCCCCACACAACAGCAGCTCTCAAACAGGGAAGAAGAAAAAAAAAAAAAAAAAACAGGGATAACTCAGAAATCCCAAGTCCTGAGAAATTACCACTGTGGGGCTGGGTACTTGAACATAAGAGAAGGGTAGGAGGTGGATTCTGGACTTGCATTTATGGTGACAATGAATCTAAAGTACAATGTCAAGGGTTTAGATAACAATGTTAAGAAAAAGATGTTAGGGAGACATTGGATCAAGAGATACAGGTTTTGGAATTATTGGTTCTATGTGTGTGGGCTCTAGAAATAAAGTGACCAAAAAAAAAAGCAAATATCTCAGTTGCTTAATTGCTTATTGTCCTGAGTAGCAAACTTTTTTTTTTTTTTTTTTTTTTTTTGAGATGGAGTCTCGCTCTGTCACCCAGGGTGGAGTGCAGTGGTGCGATCTCAGCTCACTGCAAGCTCCACCTCCCGGGTTCAGGCCATTCTCTGCCTCAGCCTCCCAAGTAGCTGGGACTACAGGTGCCCGCCACCACGCCCGGCTAGTTTTTTGTATTTTTTAGTAGAGATGGGGTTTCACCCTGTTAGCCAGGATAGTCTCGATCTCCTGACCTCGTGATCCGCCCGTCTCGGCCTCCCAAAGTGCTGGGATTACAGGGTTGAGCCACCGCGCCCGGCCGCAAACTTTTTTCTTAAGGGAAATATCTATTTTTTGGATTTAACATTATTTAACATGTAAGTCACCTTATTCACTCATCAGTTTTTGAAAACTGAAAATATAAAATGTTCCATTTTGGTGAAAAAATTTTAATTTTCTACATTGACAATAAATTTTTCCTCGACAAATGCACTTACGGCACCTTTCACACTGAAAAAAATACAAGAGACAAGTCCCATATCATCAATAGAATGGAAGAATGTAGGTGGATGAAGGATACCACCTGAGACTCGACATTTCTGTTAAACTGGCTTCAATTATCAAGTAGCTAATCTAAACAAGTGCGCCTGTTTCTACTCTATAGCAATGTGGAATTCTTTCAATCCCTTAGGATGTGTTTTTAATAATAAATTTTAAAAAATGTGTTTGATAAAATATAACAAACTTTATAATGAGTATTCATACTCATACATACGTAGTATTATGGGTTGAACTGTGTCCCCTTAAAATTCATGTCCTAACCGCTAGTGCCTCAGAATGTGATTGTAGTCAAAGATGGGGCCTTCGAAGAGTTAATTAAGGTTGAATGAGGTCAGATATGTGGACCTTAATCCAACATGACTGGAGTCCTTACAAAAAGCAGAGTTATGACACAGACATGTACAGAGGGAGGCCCATCTGGAGATACAGGGAGAAGACAGCCATCTGCAAGCCAGGAAGAGAGGCCTCAGAAGAAACCAACCTTTTCAACACCTTGACCTTGGGCTTCTGGTCTGTGAGGAAATAAATTTCTGTTACTTAAGCCACCTGGTCTGTAGTAGGCAGCCTGGTCAAACTAATATATATATATATATATTTTAGCTTTGTCTAAGAAAACTCTTGAATGGAATATGACAGACTGGAATTCTAGACTGATAATAAATTCCTGTGTGACCTCCTTAAAATTTAGAGATAAGAGGAGGTCCTAGACAACGTCTAACATTTCGTCATTTTATATAAATATACAAAAGCTTTTTTTCTGAAATAGAAAGCATCACACCTTTGTTGGGAAACTGACATTCCCTTGGATCAAGATATAGCTGCTAACTGTAGGAGTAAGTGACTACTATGTAACAGTCATTCAAATGAAAATACCTACTCTAAAAATGATTATTTGCAACATTCGTGTATTTACTTCTTAATTTATTAGACAAGTAATTATTAAGCATATGGCATATACCTTATACTAGGCATTAGAAAAATCAAAAAATAAAATACAGTCATTACCCTTAGGATTCTAATTCAAATTCAACACGATGTATGCTATAGCAGAGACATAAATATAGCTAAGGTGGTGTCTAACTTTACCTGGGGAACTTGAGGAAGGCTTCCCAGAGGAGGAAAGTCTTTGGAGCTGTATCTTTAAAGATGGGCAGGGGTTCTTCTGATGGGGAAGAGGGAGATAGGGTACTCTAGGCAGAGGGAAGACTATCTGGTAAAATGGTAGTTCTCACACTGATCTGTAGATTCGAAACGATCCCTTTTGAAATATCATCAAAGTTTTTAAAGAACTAGACAAAGTAACTCTAAAATTTATATGGAAATATAATGCTTTATATTAGCCACAGCAATTCTGAAAAATGAAACAAAAATCTCAGGCCTTAAACTTCCTGATTTCAGGACTTGCTATAATGCAGCACATAAGCCAATAAACTAGGCCAATCAATTGTCAGAAAGAAAGTTGTACTGGGTTTTACTAATGATTCCAAGTAGTAATTGTCCTTTAGTTTCTTAGAAAAAAAAAATTGTTTAATTTTCTAGTTAACCTGTAAAATGAAAGACAGTTTTAGACATCATCATACACAGTTACAGAAATCAAGCCAGTGTAGTACTGGCATAAGGATGGATAAATAGATCAATAGAACAGAAGAGAGAGTCTAACAAAGATGCCAAGGTAGCTCAATGGGAGAGGGCTGGTCATTTCAATATATGGGGCTTGGACAAGAGGAGAAACATACGCACAATAGCAACAGTAACATAACCATTGTCCCTTATATCACACCAAACACAAAGATTAACAAGAAATTGATCAAGGATCTAAATGAAAGAGTTATCACTTTAAATCTTCTAGAAAGGGCCGGGCACAGTGGCTCACACCTGTAATCCTAGCACTTTGGGAGGCCAAGGTGGATAGATCACTTGAGGTCAGGAGTTCAAGACCAGCCTGGCCAACATAGTGAAACTCCATTTCTACTAAAAATACAAAAATCAGCCAGGTGTGGTAGCATGTACCTGTAGTCCCAGCTACTCAGGAGGCTGAGGCAGGGGTATTGCTTGAACCTGGAGGCGGAGGTTGTAGTGAGTTGAGATCGTGTCATTGGGTGACAGAGCAAGACTCTGCCTCAAAAATAAATAAATAAATAAAAATTTAAAAATCTAGAACAAAAAATGTAACATTTTCTTTGTAACCTTGAGCAAGACAAAAATTTCTAGATAAGATATACCAAAAAATGAACAGCGAAAGCAAAAAATCCATATATTGGATGTCGTCAAAATTAAAATTAAAATGTTGTTGCAGTCAGGCATGGTAGTTCACACCTACGATCCCAGTGCTTTGGGAAGCTGAGACGGGAGGATTACTTGAGCCCAGGAGATTGAGGCCAGCCTGGGCAACACAGGGAGACCCTGTCTCTAAAAAATATAAAAATAAAAATAATTACTCAGGTGTGGTGGTGTTTGCCTGTAGTCCCAGCTACTCAGGAGGCTAAGGCAGGGGGTGGGAGTCCCTTGAGGCCAGAAGTTTGAGGCTGCAGATTATGCCATTGTACTCCAGCTTGGGCAACAGAGTAAGAGCCTGTTTCCAAAAGGGGGGAAAAATAGGTTGAAAGGCATTATAAAGAAGATGAAAAGGCAACCTTCAGAGTGGCAGAAAATACATACAAATCATCTATCTGAGAAAGGACCTATGTTGAGAGTAGACATAAAAAAAAATCTTACAGTTTGTATTAAGAAAACAACCAACAACCCAATAAAAATGGAAAAAGATTTGAATACATGCCACCGTAAAGAAGATACCGGAATGTCAAATATGCACATGAAAAGATGGTGCATATCATTACACACCAGAGAAATGCAAATTAAAACAATGTAAGATGTTATCAGGCACCTACTAAAATATCCAAAATTAAAAAGACTGACAATACCAAGTGTTGGCAAAGATATGGAGAAACTAAAGCCCTTAAATATTATTGTGGAGATACTTTAAAATGCTTTAAAAATAGTTTGGCAGTTTCTTTAAAACTGTAAAGTTTCTTTAAAAATTGAATATATGCTACCATAGAGTTTGGCAATTCCACAAAGTCTGCTCCCAAGAGGAGTGAAAACATACGTATACACAAAGGCGTTCACACGAATGGTCACAGCAGCATTATTTATGATAGTCAAAAGTAATGAAAGAATTAGAATAAAACCTGAATAGGACATGGAACCAGAAGTTTTCAAGTAGGAAGTAATAAAGTGAGGCTTGTTTATTCAAAAGATAAATCAGACGTGGAAGTTGGACTGAAGCAGGTGAGAGACTTGTAACAGGAAGACCAGATGCTGAACCTCCTTGGATAGGTTCTATTTTAACTGACAGGAAGACAGTTGGATTTCCTAAAGGAGATGCTTAGCTTATGGGAGGAAGTGCAGTGGAAAGGATATGAACTTCTCATCATCTGGTTCAGTATTACAGGTGCGCACCTGAACATGTGAGTTCCCCTTTGCTCAACCTCCAGTCTCAGGCACCTCACCCACCACAGGAGAGGATGTCCCCAGCCTCACAGGGCTGTGGGGAGGTGGTGCAGTATCTGTTGACAGCTTCTGGCTGACTGCCTGCCACATGGCTGTGACTCAGGGTAGCTGAGTTTCCTTTTGCTTCTCTTCTAGCTTCTTATCCAAGGAAATGGAAAAGACCTGTCTGGACTTCTATAATCAGTAAGATAAATTCATCCATCCACAGAGAAAAATATACAGGAAGCCTACGGTGCACATTTTCTCTCTGTCCACACCCCCTATGCCCATGCTGCATCGCCATGACGACTCTCTGCCCTGCCAGGCTTGCTCTGCATCCCAGGAAGTTGGGCCCTTGGGGCCATACCCACAAGGCTCCCAATCTCTGGTTGCCAGCTGCCACCCAGCTCTGGGCCACATTTTCTGACAGTGGCTTCAACCCTCCCTGCTACAGATCCTCTTGGCCATCCTCTTCCTCTCCTCCATGGCTCCTGGAGCTGCGGCAGTGCTAAGCAGGCCACTCACTTCTTAAAGTCTGGGGTCCTGATGGAACTGGCAGTTTCTGGGTTCCTCACTACCACTGCCCACATCTCTGCAAATTCATCTTTGTCATTAAACATCTAGAATTACTTGGATTGATTCTGTTTAATACTCAGACCCCAATTCAAAGGGTCTAAAACAGGTAAAATGGACAGAGGTCACACAAATATATCCAAATAAAAGAGGATCCTTTTATCTTATGCTCAGGGCCTTGCTGACAGAAGGCAGCATCTTTGGTGATGTGATGTTTTTTCCTCTCCAGGAGCAAACATCCAAGGAGCACAAACTGCCAGTCCCTGGTCATAGTGAGCCACGTTGGCTACCCCACTTTCTATTCTTATTCAAGCATTGTGCTGTGACTGTATTAATATTGTGCTGTTTCCATCCCTGTTAAAATATTCTTCATAGTGACAAAGAACTCACATAAATGCCCAGACTGACTTGATGGTGCCACTTGAAGCATAACTCTTGCAAGTCAAACATGCTGTGGCCAAAGAGGTTTCCAAAGAGACACAGTGTATTAGTCCATTCTCGTGTTGCTAATAAAGACTCACAGTTTCACACAGGTAGGGAGGCCTCACAATTATAGCAGAAGGCGAAAGAGGAGCAAAAGCATGTCTTACATGGCAGCAGATAGGAGAGTGTGTGCAGGGGAACTGCCTTTTTTTTGTTTTTTTTTTTTGTTTTTTTTTTTGTTTTTGTTTTAAGATGGAGTTTTGCTCTTGTTGCCCTGGCTGCAGTGCAGTTGCCTGATCTCAGTTGACCACAACTTCCACCTCCTGGGTTGAAGTGATTCTCCTGCTTCAGCCTCCTGAGTAGCTGGGATTACAGGTGTGCACCACCACGCCTGGCTAATTTTGTATTTTTGGTAGAGACAGGGTTTCTCCACGTTGGTGAGGCTGGTCTTGAACTCCCAACCTCAGGTGATCTACCCACCTTGACCTCCCAAAGTGCTGGGATTACAGGCATGAGCCACCGTGCCCAGCCAGGAACTGCCTTTCTTAAAACTATCAGGTCTCATGAGACTTACTCATTATCAGGAGAGCAGCACAGGAAAGACCCACCCCTATGATTCAGTTACCTCCCACAGGGTCCCTCCCATGACACATGGGAATGCTGAGAGCTACAACTCAAGATGCAGTTGGGTGGGGACACGACCAAACCATGTCACCCAGTTTCTTCTCTAAAAATGACATCATTTATGGGTCTCTGAGGTACTTTTATGACAATGAAAGAAACTCTCTTTAGGTGTGTGCAATCACATACCAGGGAACTAAGTTTAGGGAACAGACTGTGAGCGTCATTTCATCCCCAATTCATTGCTTCAGCCAGGTATGCTTGTGCAGTATACAACTTGCACAACTATGCTTGTGCAGTATACAATCTGCACAACCACAAGTGGCAGCCGTTACTTCATATGATTCTAGGACAGTTGCACTGACTCCTTGGATTCAATTTTCATATGTGTAAAATGAATAATGTTATACACTTTTCACCTAGCTTTATATAACTAGAGGTATTGTACTTTGAATTCAAAGAACTATAATTTATCTAAAAATGTTCAGGTATACAAAGTTCAACAGTCCAAAGTGTCCAACTATACAAAGAAAAGTTACCATTCTTTTCTGGGCTGATTACAGGGTATTTAGCAGGGGACTTTTTGTTCCTGGTGGTTAACGCAGATCCTAATATCCAACTTAGTCAACTTTCAAAACTGCTTTATCAGACTTTCACTTCTGGCTACAATGGAGTAACAAGCACTGAATTTATCTCCCTTTCTGGAGCAACGTAATAATTTGACAAAATAGATGAAACAATGGTTTTCAAGATAGTGACATGAGGCAACGCGGGACAAAGGTCCGTAAGGGACAGAAAGCAAGCACGCTGAGTCCTGCCTTCAGAGTGGCAGGGCCCTGGTTCAGGAGGGAGAGCCCAGGGGGAGCTCAGCAGACTTGTGGAATTGAAGAGACAGGTCTGTGTGTTGTGGGGAAGATGGGGCAGCTGGAGTTAACAGAACTGAACAGAGGAGAGAGCTGCACAGAGAGCATTAGAGAAGTCTACGAGAGGTTCACTTGAAGCGTCCGGCTGCTGGTGTAAACCTGCACTTTGGAAAATGGTATGCACACGTACACTCACTATGGAAAAAATAGTTTGGCAATTTCTTAAAAAGGTGAACATATATCTAACAGGAGATCCAGTCACTCTTCTCCAGAATTTCTAACCAATGACGAGAAAAGCCATGTGCACGCAAAAACTGGTACACAAATGCTCCTGGCAGCTTTACCTGAAATAGCCCCAAACAGGAAGCCACCCAAATGTTCCTCAACTGATGAGTGCATAAACTGGTGGATGCCTGCAATCCATGTGGCGGCATGCTACTCAGTACCAACGAGGAGGGAGCTGGGACATATGCAACAGCATGAATGAGTCTTAAAATAATGATGCTGTGTGAAAGAAGACAAGCAGAAAGAAACACACACTGGATAACTCCATTTCCAAAACCTCTAAAAAATGGTAACTAATCTACAGGGAGAGAGAACAGATTAGTGGTTTCCAGGAGATGAGAAGGGGAGGAGGAGAGGTGTGGGAGGGAGAGAATCCAAAGAAACCTGAGACAATTGTGGGGGTGATGGGTTCATTGACTGTGATAGCGGTCTCACTGGTGTATACGTGTATCATGACTAATTGAATTGCACACTTTCAATATGTGTGTTTTATCACACACCAATTATACCTCAGTGAAAAATTTCACGCACAGAAAAAAGGTTTAAGAATACAGTGGCTTGCTTAATAAAAGATTTTCGTATGTGGCTGCCTTCTCACAAAGCAGTTGGAGGGACGCCACAAGAAGAATTTGTTCACGCCCCAGGAAGTGGAGGTTGCAGTGAGACGAGATCATGCCACTGCACTCCAGCTTGGGTGACAGAGTGAGACTCTGTCTCAAAAAGAAAAAAAAAATTGTTCATGCACGTTCACTTAACCCCAATTTTGCTATTGAGCAATGTGTAAAAGGATTGTCACTACACTGCATTTGAAAGCATGCCCTGTTTCAGATGTCCCAAATGGCAACAGGGTCTCTCACAAAAAGAACAGGGTTCAGTATATGCCTTGATTCCTGTCCTCCAAAATGGTGCCAACGGGTAAGTTCTCCCTGCAAAAGGGAACTAAAATAATGAAGTCTTGGCTTTGGACTTTAATTACTTTCATACACACACGCATGCAAGCACATGTACTCACATATACGCACACACACATAAAGTTTTTGTTCTGTTTGTTATTATAATTTCTGCTTCGATTTGCCCAGGACACTGGGTCCTAGAACTTGATCAATTCCACCTTCCTGGTTCTCTGGAAGAGAATTAATCCGGAATCACATTAAAAACTCTTGGAGCCCCCATCACTATAGCTTCTGAGGGAAAAGAATAGGAAGAAAAATCAGTGTGCTTTGTGTATTCACAGACTTATGATAAACTCTGGGCATTAATCCTGTCTTAATTTTCAGAGGCTCTAAATGGTAGTGAGTTGTGAGTCACACTGCAGAGCTAAGAAATAAACCCCTCAGAACTGGAGAGTAAACAGGGCCACGTGGGTTTCCCATGCCCAGTCCCCAGGGATTTAGACCTAGTGTATGTGTGTCACCACCAACTAGTGACAAAAGACAACTTTTCCAATTCGAAGAAAGTCCTTTATTTGAAACTATATATTTCCCAGTTTTCCTGTTAAAATGATTCCCTTTTATTAAGTGATGTTGAGACTAGATACTTCTGTTACTGTGTTTTTAAACATCCTGACATGGTAACATGAAATATTGTAAACCTATATTGCTCAGTCCTCCTCTTTATTTTTAAGAAAAGTTAACTTGTTAATAAAACTGAAAAGGCCTGGATGTATCAATACTTCTCAGCGCATGTGGAAAATTTTATCGACATTTTGGTTTTGGTTTATATAGACTACATTACAACAGAAACAAAGAATTGTGAACAAAATCACACATGATCATGAATGACAACGCTACTCCTATAGTGTGAGAAATCTCATCTTTAATTTCCTCAACCCAGTATTTTCAAAAATAGCTTGATCTGCCAAACTTCCAGAAAACACAAATAGGGAGGCCGAATAATCACTTCCCACTGTTGCTCTAAAGAGACGCCCGAAGAGCCTGACGATGTGAAGCTCTGATAAGGTAACTAATAATTCCTTGGATAGTCTACTGGCATAGGATCCATGCAAACAGAGAAACAGCATTGGCACCAATGAAGGTTAATCAAATCATAACATAGACATGCATTTTATTACTCTGAAGGCACACAGCAATACAGAGTTATCAGGTGCAGATGAACCTAATTAGATTGGATAGGGGGAAATGGACAGCTGTGAGGTGACTGCTTTGAGCTCTCCTGAAAGACAAGGTCAGATTTACCAAAGGCACATAGGTGGAAACTCAAAGAGACCAGTTTTTGGTAGAGGGGCAGGTCCCTGTGAGACTCAGTCCTACTATCCTGAGGTCAAGAAGTTCAAAACAAAGTGGAAAGACTGGACATCCGATTCACTTGTTTAAAATTATTTTTATTTTTTATTTTTAGAGATGGGGTCTCACTCTGTCACCCAGGCTGGAGTGCAGTGAGTGGTGCGATCACAGCTCACTGTGGCCTCAATCTCCCATGCCCAAGTCTCTCCTGCCTCAGCCTCCTAATTAGCTGGGACTGCAGGCTTATGCCATCATGCCTGGCTAATTTTTGAATTTTTCTGCAGAGAGAGGATCTTGCTATGTTGCCCAGGCTGATCGCCAACACCTGGAATAAAGCAATAATCCTGCGTTGGACTCCCTAGTGCTGGGATTCTAGGTGTGAGCCACCATGCCCAGCCCTTGTCACTTTCAAACAGAATTTAGCAAATTTGGAAAGGTTACTTGATAGCAAGGAAAACCATTTTCACATAAGGCAGTAAGATAGTAGCAATGGTGTAATTTTTCCCTCAAATAACTAGAAGGCAAGAGATCTCCAACAATAAGGGCATGGGAATTTGACACACTTGTTTCCACACACTTCATAGAGTTACAAACTGGAGAAGTTTTCGAACATGGGGTAAGGTGGGGAAGGTCAAGCCCTGTAGGTATACAGGTGGGCATGGGAGCCAGACGGAGTCAGTGGACAGGTGAACAGGGCCTTATCCATCTAACATGTACTTTGGTTAGGCTTGAAGACATTCAATCAGTGGCATCTAAATGCATGAATGCTTCAATACCCTCAATGTGCTGCAGTTATGTTCTTGAAAATGTACATTGCATTCAAACATTATAGTCCGAACCTAGGTGCCAAATTGAACAGTATTTATAAATGGAAATTTCATTTCTCATAGGGTCCCTGACTGTCCTCTCAGACCATAAAAAATAAAGGGGATACATAGGTAGATGAATACAGATGTGATACCCTTTAAAAATAACAGCAGGCCAGGTGCAGTGGCTCATGCCTGTAATACTTTGGGAGGCTAAGGTGGGCAGATCGCTAGAGGTCAGGAGTTCAAGCCAGCCTGGACAACATGGTGAAACTCCATCTCTACTAAAAATACAAAAATTAGCCAGGCATGGTGGCATGTGCCTGTAATACCAGCTACTAGGGAGGCTGACGCAGGAGAATCACTTGAACCTGGGAGGCGGAGGTTGCAGTGAGCAGAGATCATGCACTGCACTCCAGCCTGGGTGACAACAGCGAAACTCATCTCAAAAACATAAAAATAAAAATAATAGCAAATAATAAGCATAAAAATAACAAAAATTTATGTTAAACTCCTAAATGTTTCTTGTATCCCTACAGGTACTACCCCCAACCAAACTCCCAAGTTAAATAAATTCTATAAAAATACATGCAGAGCGGCCGGGCGCGGTGGCTCAAGCCTGTAATCCCAGCACTTTGGGAGGCCAAGACGGGCGGATTACAAGGTCAGGAGATCGAGACCATCCTGGCTAACCCGGTGAAACCCCGTCTCTACTAAAAAACACAAAAAACTAGCCGGGCGAGGTGGCGGGCACCTGTAGTCCCAGCTGGTGACCCGGGAGGCAGGAGCAGCTGAGATCCGGCCACTGCACTCCAGCCTGGCTGGCAGAGCCAGACTCCACCCCAAAAAAAAAAAAAAAAGAAAAAGAAAAAAAAATACATGCAGAGCTTCTAATCACAGAAATTCCACTCTACTCTGAGGATGCAGCAGTACAATAGTGCTATTAAAACATATCGGCTGGGCGTAGCCTACGCCTGGTAATCCCAGCACTTTAGGAGGCCAGACGGGCTGGATCACGAGGCCGAGATCGAGGACCATCCTACACACGGAAACCCCGCCCCAACTCAAAAAATAGAAAAAAAAAAAAAAAAAAAAATAACTAGCCTGGCGAGGGCGGCAGTCCCAGCTACCCTGGAGCTTGAGGCAGGAGAATGTATGGAACCCGGGAGGCGAGCTTGGTGAGCTGAGATCCACACTGCACTCCAGCCTGGAGTGCAGAGCGACCCACTCCAACAACAACAACAAATAAATAAATAAATAAATAAATAAAACATACACATTTGGTTTATAGTCAAAGGCTACCTTTCAGAGATTAAAGCACATCACATTTTAAATTGAATCTCAAAGGAAAGGTAGAGGAAATTTATTTTCATCTACCACTGGTCTAATCTCACTAAGTAGGTATTTAATAACATGTATTAAAAATATTTTTTCAAATAAAAAAATCATTTATCAAAAGTCGTAAGAGATCCTTCAAAGCATAATATCCAAAACAGCACAAAATTAACTGGGCTAAATTTAAACTTGTAAAAATATTAGGGAAGGCGGGGCCATTGAAAGATATCTTGCATGAGAAGATTTTGCAATTTAGTAAAAACATGCCATTATCAAGCCACAGAAGACAGGCCAGTGGCATAAACGCAGCTATCCCAGTAAATGCTTGAAACTGTTTAACCTCATTATTAATAGTAATTTAAACTTTTTTACCGGTAAGATAGCATTTTGCTCATCAAATTTACAATCTTTCTAAAAATAAGAAAATTCAATGGTGGTTAGCTCTGGCAAGACGGGTTCACTCATACATTGCTGGTGGGAATATACGTTAGCAAAACCTTTCTGAACAACAAACTGGTAATATAATTTGTGTCAAGAGTTTTAAAAAATTTATAACTTTCAACACAACAACTCCTAGTAATAATCTCTCCTGTGACAATAAAATATATGGGCAAAGATGGTGTATAAAGATGTTTATTATAAATAATTAAAAAATATTTATATTTTCATTTATAATGTTAAGTTTATATATGTTTATATTTATATAATATATACTATATAATTTTTATAATTTAAAAAATAAAAATTTTATTCACATTTACTTTATAAGTTACAAATAAATATAAAATATATAAACAAATATTACAAATATAATTACATAATATATAGTATACAATATACAAATATTTATAAGTATTTATAAAAAAGTATTAATAAAATTTTTATTTTATAAATAGCAATTTTTATAAGTATATAATTTTATTCATAAATAAAATTATATAATTACATATTCATTTATAGGCTTATATATTTATAAGCATAAATATATAAACAATTATTTACAAATATATTTTTAAATTGCAAACAACTTAAATTTTCAAGAATTGGAAGTGGTTATATATAACATAGTATTTGTATGAAGAAAATCATTAAAATAAACCTTTGAAGTGTAAATGCCTTTGGAAAATACTCCCAAAATGACACTATGTAATAAAATCAATACAAAACTCTCTGTATAGCATGATTCTATCTATATTATCTTATTAATACAATAATTCACAAACAGATATGCATACACATTTATGCAGCTAAAAAATGGACAAAAAGCCCACCATATGGTTAATAGCAGTGAATGACTATGCGTATTACATGTTTTCATTAAAAATATTTTCAGAGAAAATATTTTTTGTAAAAATACTAATAATAATTATATAAAGCAAAAAGTAAAATCCCCCAATTACCAAAAACCCCCAAACATACTCACTCTTTGTCCTCCACCAACATAGCCATTGATACCAGTCTGAAGTATAGAATGTATTTAAACATAAAACTTTTAAAAGTATAGGCGGAATTATTCTGTGCATATCGGTCCATCTTGGAGATCTTTCCAAGTCAGTACATAATCATCATTCTTATTAATGTCTGGCTATAATTATATGGCTATATAAAAATGTGTTTAGCCCATCCCGAGAAAAGGGTTATTTTTTTAATCCAGACTTTCACTATTACAAATAACGTTGTATAAAACAGCTTAGTACACTTCTTTCTATCCTCTTTAAGAAACGTATCTAGAAGTGTTAACTTTCAGGAAAAAGTGATCATACATTCATTTTCACAGGCAATGGCAACTTTTCCTCCTAATGATCCCTACTACTCTATATCCCCAAAATAGCACAGGAGAGAACTTACATCCCTACAGCCTTGACTGAATATTTTCTTTCTGCTTCACTGTTGGAAAATATTTCTACTGGTGTTCTCTTTCTTTTCTTTCTTTGTTCTCTTTCTTTCTCTTCTTTTTTTTTTTTTGTTTTTTAGAGATGCAGTCTCGCTCTGTCGCCCAGGCTGGAGTGCAGTGGTGCAATCTCGGCTCACTGCAATCTCTGCCTCCCAGGTTGAAGTGATTATCCTGCCTCAGCCTCCCCAGTAGCTGGGACTACAGATGGGAGTCACCATGCCCAGCTCATTTTTGGAATTTTAGAAGAGACAGGGTTTCACCATGTTGGCTAGGCTGGTCTCGAACTCCTGACCTCAGGTGATCCACCTGCTTGGCCCCTAGTATCTTTAAAATTACTAGTGAGTTCACTTTTTAAGTTGCTTGGCTGTTGACATTTCTATTGATAATGGTTTATTTATGTCTGGAGCTCAGACCATTAGCTGTTCCCTAATATTCACTCACTCAGTCTTTCTTAGCAATAACACCCCAATTTTTAATGGTACATGTGGTCGGTCATACAGGATGAAGACAACATTGCCCAGTCTCTTTTAAAGTTAGGGATACTCATGTGACTAAACACTGGGCAATGGGACATGAGGAAAAGGGTTTGCTATAACACTTACAGAAAGTGTTTTTAAAGGAAAAGTGCGTATCTTTCCTAGTTGTTGGAATGTAGGATGCAACAGCAGAAGCTGAGGCATACATCTTGGATGATGAATAAAAGACAGATATGGCCGGGTATAGTGGCTCATGCCTGTAATCCCAGCACTTTGGGAGGCTGAGGCGGGCGGATCACCGGAGGTCAGGAGTTCACCAGCCTGGCCAACATGGTGAAACCTTGTCTCAACTAAAAATACAAAAATTAGTCAGGTGTGGTGGTGTGTGCCTGTAATCCCGGCTACTCGGGAGACTGAGGCAGAAGAATCTCTTGAACCCGGGAAGTAGAGGTTGCGGTGAGCCGAGGTTGTACCACTGCACCACTCTAGTCTGGGCAGCAGAGTGAAACTTCGTCAAAAAAAAAAAAAAAAAAAAAAAAAAAAAGACAGATATTTTAGATGCTACAGTAACAAACCAGAGGGGTCTCAGATCATGATAATGTTACAGAAACCAACTTACCAGTCATTGACCATTTACCTCTGGACATTGTTTACGTGAGAATTAAATGTTTGTCTTGTTAAAAATCCTTTTACCATAAATTTTCTATCATCTTCAACTTAACCTAATTGTATCCTTTGCCAATTTTTTAATTGGTTTGTTTACTTGTATCCTTTGACAATTTTTTAACTGATTTACTTATTATTTGTTTATTTTTTGAGACAGGGTTTTGCTTTGTCATCCAGGCTGGAGTCCAGCAGCATGAACGTGGCTCTGCAGCCTTGACCTCCTGGGCTCAAGTGATCCTCCCACCTCAGCTTCCCAAGTAGCTGGGACCACAAGCACATGCCACTATGCCAGGCTAATTTTTTTTTTTTTTTTTAGAGATGGGGTCTTGCTATGCTGCCCAGGCTGATCTCAAACTCCTGGGCTCAAGTGATCCCTCTGCCTTGTTCCCCCAAAGTATTGGGATTGCAGGTGTGAGCCACTGTGCCCTTCCTAGGGCTTTTCTTTCCTATTGGCATGTACTTCTTTATGAAATAAATAGAATTTCCTCCGTCAGCAGAAAATCATGAGATAAATTCCATTCATTCATCTATTCATAAATTAGCTTAATAATTCATTATCCTATGCAACTTTCACCCAAAGGCAATGCGTGGGTGTGGTTGTGGGTGTGGTGGGGTGGGTGCATCATGGACACTAGGAGGAATCCAAACAAACCAATCTTACAAAGCCTGTCCATAAGTATATGAAATATTTGGCACTAAAGTTACCCTAGGAGAAGAAGATATTTTTCTCATTTTCAGTAAAGAAAAATAAAAACCTAACTTCTTGCTGCTTTCGTTGGCCGAAAGGATGGTATTACAGCTTTGCTTTAATAGAAAATAATCTCAAAATCTCATCTTTTAAAATGTGAGGGTATCCCATTAAAGCCACATTTGGCAAGTCAGGTTGCATGATTGCAGATACAAATATTTAGGTGCACACTCCCTTGGTGTGCAAACCCCACGCCCTGAGGAAGGTTTTCTGTGAACTGTTGAAGCTGAAGCTTCAGGGCTGTTCACTTGCTTAGGCCTGTCAGGAGGACTAGTGAGGACTGAGCAAGGTGATCACATGGCTATGTATTCCCCAAAATTTAAGAAGATATTTTCACAGCTGTTGCTTAGGACAGATGCCCCTTTCCACTCCAGCACTACCTCTGGTAGAATCCCCATGTATCAGGCAGCCTTGGAGTGGTAATGGGTATTTGGGAAGCTGAGCTGTATACGGGCAGTTTGCCTGCCATTTAGTGAGGTATCACATGGAGTTTACAGTTATTTCTTCATTGAAATAACATATTCCCAAGTGTTTCAGTGTAAGAATGGCTTCCAGGGATCCTCCTAGCACAGACTGTGTCAACACACCCACCCAATGCCACAAAGTAGGGAGGATCAGAGTTCTGATGTGGCACCCAGCACCTGAAATGTGTGGATGGAGGAAAAGGAAGAAGGTTTGAAGTTTAGGGAGCCAGAAGCCTGTCTGTGGATAATTCTTTCAATCATTAGATGTGCCAAGTCATAAGTGCAAGATGCAATTCTCATCAATACCTTGTCAAATAGAAGTTCGTTTTGGCCAAGAATATACTTGATAAGGCCTTGTGCATAAACACAAATGAATCACGTATGCTTTTTGTTTCTTTTAATGGAAACCACTTGAGATAGAATTTACCAGTATTCCCACACTTAAAGTGCAGAAACCTGTAGAAATAAATACTACAGTGAATGTGTCAGTTATGAAGTTGGATGATTTATACACCCTAATGTACTAGATCACGTCTTACTGTATCTGAAACATCTCAAACCAAAGAAATCTGGGCTCCAATTAAAACAGTACACAAATTGCCACATCCTAACAAAATGCCTGCAGAAGCAAGTGCCATATTCCAGTGACTAAATTGCTACATTTATCCATTAATAATGAACTGTATCTAGCAATGAACAGGCCATTCAAGTATTTGCTAATTAACTAAGAGAAATAATCATAGGGCCACACTGAAAAAAAGATTTAAATGTTTTCCTGATTTGACATGATATACTAACATTGACAAAGATAACATTCATTTCATAATATGCCAACACAAAGGACATATTGAAGACATATCCATTGAAGAGTTTTGTCAATTCATCAAATATGTAAGAGCAGTCACTATGCAATAAGACTTGAAATGCTCTGCAATGTTACACACCAGAAATAATGGAAAATTATTAGAGGTCACCTCAAATTTGAAAACAAGCCTCAAAGTTGTCATATTTCCAATCATTTGTAAAACTAAAAGGTACTTTTCAAAACCATCAATAAAAATAAATTGTAATCGACTATGCTTGGAAGACTAAATTATTTTCTATTTTTTTATACACAGCAATATAATAAAAGTCATATGCCAAGAGGCATATGACCAAAAATCATAGGAAAAAGAGTATTAAAGGGAATATCACACAGCAAGAAAATTGAAATATGTTATTTTTCTAAAAGTATGATTTTCCTGGTATCTACTGAATTTTAAAAATTTATAATCTGTTGTAATTTTCTTATACTCAATTATAATAATACTTTTGTATTCTGTTTCTTAAAGAAAGTCTGGCCAGGCGCAGTGGCTTACGCCTGTATTCCCAGCACTTTGGGAGGCAGAGGCGGGTGGATCACGAGGCTAGGAGTTTGAGACCAGCCTGGCCAATGTGGTGAAACCCCGTCTCTACTAAAAATATAAAAATTAGCCGGGTGTGGTGATGCACACCTGTAGTCCCAGCTACTTAGGAGGCTGAGGCAGGAGAATGGTGTGAACCCAGAAGACGGTGCTTGCAGTGAGCGGAGATCGTGCTACTGTACTCCAGCCTGGGTGACAGAGCAAGACTCTGTCTCAAACAAACAACCTCATTAAAAAAAAAGGTCTCCCAAATGGTGTAATTTAAGATTCCCACAAAATCTGAACTTGTTTCTGCTTAATTAAGCACTTCCTTAGGACCCCTTGGCCTCGTCAATATTTCTAAAATCCTTCTGGTCTGGTCTACTCACGGCCATGTCCCTTTCTAGGAAGTGTCCTTGTCAAACTCTTAAGAGATTTAACTTTACGCAAGTTAGTCCTGGGTTTACTGGCCCTCAGCCCCACACAGGGGCCTTTTCAGCATGGAGCTTCCCCTCTACTCCCAAGCTGGAATGAAATCTCTTGATCTTTTGGGCATGGGATTTTGCTTCCTGGGCAAGTGTAAGGAAATGTGATGTGAACTGGAAATGCAAGAGCGTCTGCTCCCCCGGGACACACCTTGATCCATAGTAATGGAAAACGGGACGATTCTGGGTAGATAAAGGCCTCCTTCCCTTCTCCTTGCCTTCTGAGGGCTGGTCCAAGTTGTGGTTTCTTCCTCGCAAATTTTCACTAAGAGTCCTCGGTGTCATACAAACACACCTGCCAAGGACCAACTGTGGCTCTTTAGGGACCCTGAAGCTGCGGCTGGCAGGAATGCATCGGATTGCTTCTCATGTTTCCTTGCCTTCATTCCCCTCTATTTTTCACCCTAGCCATCCCAGGCTTCCACTTCCCAAAGAAAGTGTCAGCGCCTCTCACTCTTGCCTCAAGCTCTGCTCTCTAGAGGACCCTGGCTAAAATGCAAAGCACCTGACAGAAATAAAAAAGCCTAGCAATCTAGCAGGTAGGAGCCCTCATTAGTGTAGCTATTATCATCACCACAAAGATTCATATCAAAATATGTCAGTATGGATGACCTTGGGTCACTGCTCTGAAACTCAATACAAGGAATTAGAGAAATAAATGAAAGTCATGTAAAAAGTAGAAAAATCATATTTAAGACAAATTTTAAAACAAAAGAAAATTAAAAATAAATTATTAGCTTGGAAAATGATAGTATAAAAATGAGCTTTATTTTGATAAGCTCCATTTTGAGTTAAGCTTGATAAATACAGAATACATGCATCTATTTATACACACATAGGCATACGCATATGATGACTATAGCAAAAATAGTGTATTTCTGCTTATCATTGCAGAAAACCCATTAATGTACAAATGCAAAAGTGAAGGTTCCTAAAAGTTCTATTTGTGGAGGTCTGCACCCATATTTTATCCGCTGCCATTTTTCTCCCATGGAAGGTGGTGACCAACCCATCTCAGATGCAGGGCAAGCTTCCTTGTTCCATCCAGTCAATTCTAGACAGATGGCCACAACGCACATTTTTGAATCATGCCAAAACAAAGATTGAATCTGGCAGAGGCCTTAACCCATAACTTCTTTCCCCAAAGACATTAAATACATTTGCTTGGTAGCCTTTCTGACAGCACCAATTAAACAGAGAGGCACGTAGGAATGGCCACGCTGAGCGAGGTTTAGAGGAGAAAGTCATGCAAAAATGCATGATTGAAATAGCCTCCCAAACAGGAAGACTTATGTTCTTCTCTCTTCTGGAAATCCAAATCCCACAGTGTGTAATTTTGATTTGCATTGGCAGGACAAGAATATAGCTCAATAAGACGACACAGCACCACGTCCAAGTGGACACCTGATACCTGCTCTTCACAATGGGGAGGCTGAATTGTAGGTAGGGAATGAGCTTGGAGGACTATGGCATATATAAAAGAAGCCAGAAAAATTCCGTCTGCCTAACTTACATGGATTCATGGCCAAACCATTTTCCTTTAATTAACACATCTTATCACATCTCAGATAAGGGGGTCCTTAACAACGCCACATGTCTTCCCACTCACACTTGATCACAGTGAGCATGAGCCATGGAAGGGGCTCTGTTCATCTGAAGACCCTGCAGATGCTGTCGTTTTCACATGTTATTTTCCTCTCAGATCAGACAGAGTCTAGGGAACTGAGATTTTCCAATGGGTTTGAGTTTTACTGCAATTACCAGAAGGCAATTGAAAGATGGGTTTTCAGAATCTGAGCAAATCATCACTGTAGGTAGGTATTCAGAGGATACTTGTATTTATATAACTGTGTCATTGAATTTTTTAAAAAATATAATCAGTTTAGACTAGAAATTAGGGCTCTATCTTGTATTCACCTCAATTGATTTTACTTTTTTATTGATTTTTTTTTTTTTGAGACAGAGTCTCACTCTATTGCCCACGCTAGAGCGCAGTGGCATGAAACCTCTGCTTCTCTGGTTCAAGCGATTCTTGTGCCTCAGCCTCCCGAGTAGCTGGGACTACAGGTGTGTGCCACTACACCTGGCTAATTTTTGTATTTTTAGTAGAGATGGGGTTTCACTATGTTGGCCAGGCTGGTCTTGAATTCATGACCTCAGGTGATCCACCCACCTCGGCCTCCCAAAGTTCTGGGACTACAGGTGTGAGCTACCACACCCGGCCCTTGATTTTACTTTTTAAATTGTAGTCCATTCACTCAAATTTGGAAACTAAAGGACAACATAATTTTATTTCTACCAAGTTTTGACTATTTAGTTACCAGCTTTACTGATCACCACCAAGTTTACTGACTTTGCCTTTTCTAGAGTGCCACTGTTCTGTTCATGAGTTTGAAATTACACTGGTTTTCATTCACATATTATATACATAATTATTCTGTGTGATGAACAGTTCAAGACCTTAGGAATAAAGGAATAAACGACCTCTGTGTTTTGAAAATAAGAATCTGAATAAATAGAAAGATTCCCTTTCAATCAAACCTTATTTACCACACAACTTCTGAGTAACCTGCAAAATACTGTAGGCAATAACAGAAATAACGCACACTGTTCCTTTCCTCAAAGAATTCAAAAATCAGTCAATTAAGCCACAATAAAGCCTTACCAATAGCTATTTAGCTTAATAATTTCTCATTTTTCTGGCACTTTCAGAAAATGGACCCTATGTAAAGCACCAAAACATTTTTAGTCTTATTCGAGTGAACCTTTGATGTGACATCCTGTTCCCAAGAGTATTACAAATAGGATTCTGTGGTTCTGTGTTCACTGTGGTGAACAGTGATGCACAAGAGCGCAGCATACCCTTGGGAGCAATCTAGTGCTGGCTGCTTCCTATGGGCCCACCGACCTCACGCCGCTATGCTTCTGCCCAAAGGGGCTGCTGGTTTGCTTTTCCTGCCCCTCCCACAGGTGTCAGCTCTGCTTCCAGCCCCTCTGTTTCTCACTGGCTGCCTCTCACTGTGCTGGGTTGAGACAAGGCACTAAAGAATACGCAGAACAGGCTGGGCACTCTGTCTCCCAGCACTTTGGGAGGCTGAGGTGGGTGGATCACCTGAGGTCAGGAGTTCGAATCCAGCCTGTCCAACATGACAAAACCCTATCTCTACTAAAAATACAACAACAACAAAAACATTAGTTGGGCCTGGTGGCAGCTGCCTACAGTCCCAGCTACTTGGGAGGCTGAGGTGGGAGAATCACTTAAACCTGGGAGATGGAGGTTGCAGTGAGCTGAGATCATGCCATTACACTCTAGTCTGGCAACAAAGTGAGACACCATGTCAAAAAACAAACAAACAAACAAACAAACAAAAACAAAAAAAACCAAAAGAGCCGGTTGTGATGGCTCATACCTGTAATTCTATCACTTTGGGAGGCCAAGATGGGTGGATATCTTGAGGTCAGGAGTTCAAGACCAGCCTGGCCAACATGGTGAAACCTGTCTCTACTAAAAATACAAAAATTAGCCAGGTGTAGTGGCGTGCACCTGTAATCCCAGCTACTTGGGAGGCTGAGGCAGGAAAATCACTTGAACCTGAGAGGTGGAGGTTGCAGTGAGCTGAGATCGCACCATTGCACTTCAGTCTGGGTGACAGAGCTAGACTGAAAAAAAAAAAACCAAAAAACAGTAACAGCAGCATAGTAAGAAGCACTGGCGGCAAAGTGCAAGAACTTTCGCACCCATAAGCTCCATTGCCAACCACGGTCTAGTCTGCAGGGCTCTCCTCAGAGTAAACTGCACTGGTGGCATTGTATTTTGTGACAGTTTTGTTCTTGTTGTTGTTGTTGTTGTTGTTGTTTTTCCCTTGGAGACATTTTGATGAATCTAAGCTTTTGGCAGTTCTCACTTATCTTTAGGTTCTCTGTGCTCCCTGCAGTCTAAGGATCAGACAATTGGGTTATGTCAGACTGACATGAATTGAAACAGGTTTCCTGAGGTTGCTTTGGCCTAGAGAGCCCTGTTGGTGGCCTTGCCCTGTGCCAGGTGGATACTAAGGCTCAGGAAGCCCCTCTCAGGGTAGGCCCTGCAAAGGCCTCTGCAGAAAGCTTTGTGGAAAGACACCGCTGCAGGTTGCCCCGGAGAGCAAAGAAAGCAAAGGGAAGCTGCAGCCCAGCTCCTCCACTCCCAGAGCCTGGTGAAGATGCAATCTGAAGGCACCAGAGCTTTGAGGACCTGTGTATGAGGACCCCAAGTCTTTAACCTTCATGCCACTTACCACTAAATGCCAAAAAAAAAAATGCCAATACAAGAACCAAGGATGGGAATATAATGTATGTAGCAAGTGAACAAGTTTGCAGAGCTAGGGATCTGCCTCTCGCCATGTCCGTAGCTTGGCCAGGAGCTGGGTCATATTCATGTTGGTCTCCTGCTTCGGCTACACTGGTCACTTTGTCCCTACTACCATATCTCTTATTCACCTCCCATAGCAATTCGTACAGGTTACACCTTACTGTCCCACTTGTAGGGTGAGGTCAGTAAGGCTCAGCAAGGTAAAAATCAATTTGCCCAAAACCATGCCCCGCAGTTAAGGACTGGGGTTGCCCCTTTGGCCCCAAAACCAGAGTCTCTGCTGCGTGTTCCTGTCTCTCCTAGTGTGTCACTTACCCTTTTTTTTCTGAGACAGAGTCTTGCTCTGTCGCCCAGGCTGGAGTGCAGTGGTGCGATCTCAGCTCACTACAAGCTCCACCTCCCTGGTTCATGCCATTCTCCTGCCTCAACCTCCCGAGTAGCTGGAACTACAGGTGCCTGCCACCAAGCCCAGCTGATTTTTTTGTATTTTTAGTAGAGAAGGGGTTTCACCGTGTTAGCCAGGATGGTCTCGATCTCCCGACCTCGTGATCTGCCTGCCTCGGACTCCCAAAGTGTTGGGATAACAGGCGTGAGCCACTGCACCTGGCCTACCTTTGTTTTACTAATAAAAGATGTCGTTGGGCCACTGCTACTTGATACAAGGCATTTCTTTTTACATTTATTACATTTTCTTTTTTAAATTGAAACATAAAAATTGTATATATTCATGGTATACAACATAGTGCTTTGATATATATACCCATTGTGAAATGGCTACATCAAAGCTAATTTAGCTAACAAATGTATTACCTCACAGACTTATGAGTTTTTAATGGTGAGAATGCTTAAAGTCTACTCTTAGCAATTTTCAAGTACACATTATATTATTATTAACCACAGTCACCATGATGTGTAGTAAACCTCTTGAGCTTATTTCTCCTAACTGAAATTTTGTGCCATTTGGCCAACATCTCCCCAGTCCCCCATCCCCAGCCTCCTGTAACCACCACTTTATTTCTTTGGGTTCAACTTTTTTAGATTCCACATGTAAGTGAGATCATGTAGTATTTGTCTTTCTGTGTCTGGCTTTTTTCATCTAACATAGTATCCTCCAGGGCCATCCATGTTGTTGCAAATGACAGGATTTCCTTCGTTTTCAAGGCTGAATGGTATTCCATTGCATACAAATACCACATATACTTTACTCATTCATCCACTGAGGATACCTAGGATGGTTCCTATCTTGGCTATTGTGAAAAATACTGTGTGACTATGGGAGTGAGACACTGCCAGAGTTAAATGTCTCTCTGCTGCCTGAAGAACAAATACAAACTCCTTAGCACGGGATTCTGTTTGCTTTGTCCACAACCTCCTTCTAATGACATCCATTATATCAAGGAGAAGAAAGAAGTGTAGCCTGGAGAGGAAGGTGGCCAAAAGTCTCCCTTTCCTATGACCCTGCTCCCCAGCCACAGCAAGGGACCAGATCAACAAAACACAGGCTGGCCAAGTTCCACATTCTGGTTCATCTCACTGTTATCCAGATCCCTTTTTATCAACAGGAAGCATCGGCTCTGCAGTAACTGTTATACGGTCCTGCAAGAACCAAGAAAGAACAGCTAACTGGCCCATAAGGGGATTGAACTCACATATTCAGCCTCATTAGGAACTACTTTCTAACCAAGAGATGCAAACAACTAGAGAAACAGCATTAGCCAAACAAAACACAATGAAAGAAAAATAAAAGCACTGTATTAAAAACTGACCTCTACCACAAGAATGATGTTGATTGGACGTGAAGCTGTTATTTGTCCAGAGGTATTTCTAAGTACATGTGACATGTCAGCTGCTTACAGATCATTGGCTTCCTCCTCACATATCCAGCACAAAATCCACATGAAGTGACAGAGGGAAGAAATAGCATTGTCTTGGGTTCCGCTCCCAAAACCACCTTGACAAGTCAACTGATAGCGGAAAAATCCCAGGCTCCGTGGAGGTTCCTGATTTTCATAACATTAGCCCTGCATTTCAAGCAAAGGCATTTCAAGATGATCAACAGTGAACTTGGCGAGGGAGCAGTGGTTCTGTGCACAAGCAGCAGAAATGCTCTTTGCCTTTCTTACATTTTGTGGACTCTTACTGTTCAGTCTCATGAGTGGGAATTTAAGTGGGAATGAAGTATAATCTGGGTGGATTCCTTTAATCATATTGTGCAGGTAAATGTCAGCTGGCTTGGTACCCTATTCAGAATCCAGAAAAAACAGAGGCTCAGGAAGGGAAACAGGGAGAGGGAGGCGGAAGAGGGTCTGCCATAGCCGTTTCCTACCACAGCCCAAGTCTGTCCCTGGTCCAAGTCCCCTGCAGAGAAGGCTTCCAATAGCAGCAGCCACTTTGGGCCATGCCAAACGACTGGGGAGACACAAGGGCCTCTTGGGACTCCCTCAGGAAGGCCCCCATGCTCTGGGATCCAGCGACCTGTCTGGCTGTCTTGATTCCATCCTCATGTGGAACCTTCTCCCGTGTATGATTGGATACATTGGATACATTTACCAATTGGACACATTACTAGATTCACATGTTTCTTCCTTTTCAAGACATTAGTGCCCCATTAGTTACTCTTGACACTTATCAATTAGCAACCATTTCTGCAAAAAAGCAAGTTCAAGAGAAATGCAAATGTATATTAGGGATGTCTGATGTTTTAAAACTCAAAATAAAAATAGCTTTATGGACACCCATAGAAACACATATTTTGAAAATATCTTAGTACTTTAGTGAACAGAAGTGTGATCGTGAGAATAATAGTGTTGCTTTTCAGATGGTAAAGATCCACATCGGCCGGATGCGCTGGCTCACGCCTGTGATCCCAACACTTTGGGAGTCTGAGGCGGGCGGATCCCGAGGTCAGAAGATTGAGACCATCCTAGCCAACATGGTGAAACCCTATCTCTAGTAAAAATACAAAAATTAGCTGGGCGTGGTGGCAGGTGCCTATAGTCCCAGCTACTAGGGAGGTTGAGGCAGGAGAATCGCTTGAACCCAGGAGGCAGAGGTTGCAGTGAGGTGGAATCACGCCGCTGCACTCCAGCCTGGGAGACAGAGTGATGCCAGAAACAGAGATCACGCCACTGCACTCCAGCCTGGGAGGCAGAGATGCCATCTCAAAAAAAAAAAAAAAAAGATCAATATGAGTGTATACCCGCAGAGCTGTAATACAGGCCGATTTCTAAGGCCTTCATGTGGTGCCTTACAGCCACACAGTGTGACACAATGACATGCGCCATCCTGGAGCAGGGCGTCTCACCCTCCCCATTCTCCACGGTCTGGCTGGAGAAAGCTTTGTGGCGGCGCCTGTGCCCTGCAGGGTCTCCAGCAGCATCTCCACTCCTACTCACTAGATGCCGGCAGCCTTCTCCCACTTGGGACAACCAAAGATGACTCCAACCATTGCCAAATGTCTGGCTGAGGGTGGGAGGTGATGACGAGTGTCCCCCCACACCCAGCCCATTGAGGACCACTGTACTAGAGGTATTATTATGATCCCCAGGCTGCAGTCAATATGAAACCTAATGAGATAGACATACTTGCCCAAGGTCACATAGAATTAGTTCACTGCAGACAATGCAACATGTACCGTGTGCTGTGGAACAACTGGTAGGTAGGAGATGGAGCCCGTGCCCACTCTAAGAAGAGCCCCCCTTTCTGATTGACCTGGTAGCACTGAAAATGTCTTATAAAGCCAGGGCAGCCTAAGAAGCCGTGATCCCTGGAATGGGGCACCACCCAGATACAGTCTCTGGGTGGCCGAATGACTTCTCACTGAAGTGCTTGCCCGGAGGCCTGAGCGATTTCCTAATCCTCTTGCCTAATATCTTCTGAAAGGCTCATTTTAATAAGGGAATGAAGCTGTTTTAAGATTAGTTAGGTAGCTTATCATATGAGGAGCTAATCCCTAGCCTAGAAAAATGCAAAAGAAAAGGTTTTGACTAAAATCTAGTCTCCAGCTATAACCTGATGCTGTTCTAGGACCATTAGTGTTTTTTTTTTCCTGGCCTTCAGTCTTGACACTTCCATATCTCCCTTCATTGGTGCGAACAGTACCTGAGCTCTCCCTCACAGCAGCCATCTCCCATAGACTGCCCTCATCTGACCGGGTGAGCAGGTGCGGGTGGAGTGAGCAGAACGGGCTTGGAGTTTGGTTATGCAACTGTTAAGAAGTGAGATAAGTCTGCAGCTTCTGCCTCATTGTATGGATAACTAAGTTGTGTCCGAGGCTAGCACCCACGACAGTGGACACAGAGGTGGAGAAAGGGTATGCGGGATGCAGCGCGCCAGCTCAGTTACTATCCCATGGGCCCTGAAGTAGCCTTTCGGTTTCCTACTAGATTTTACATAGAACTATTTAGATTATAGATGTACTTTTGTAGTAAATCTAGCAACTTAAAGGAACTCATGATTCATTTTTTATTTTGGAAGCTATGTCTCTGAAACTATGGGAAACCAATTACTTAGAAAACATGGAACTCTGGACTTTTTAATTGATCAAACACTAAAAGACAGTGAGCGAAAGTCCCAATCTAAGAGAGTGGCACAGACATCGTGTAAGAGCAGCGCTGGGATTCGGGGTCTCCAGCACACAGTGAGGAGAAGCCATGTCTCAGCTTCTCCATCCACTCAGTCAGACCATAAAACTACCCAGCTGTATGCACTGATCTAGGAGCCAAGAAGTTTGCTGTATAAATGCAAAGTATTAATCCAAACACTTCTCCCTTAGTAGGTCTACACAGCCAAATAATCCCCCTCCAGAGAGGCAGTGGGGAAAACTCCTTCTTCCTTTGCAGGTAGGAGGACTGCACACGTTCTCACTCTTAACATGGGTCAGGCTTCTAACGCTTCCCATAGACCATACCTAATTTATAGGGAAAAAAACTAGAGTGCACAGCCCTGGTCTCCACAGTTTCAAAATAGCCTGCAGTAACTGGGCATTGTTATTTTTAACAGTTCTTATCCATAATTTGTTTGGGAAATTGTAATGAACTGATGCTCCGTTTGAATAATACCGTCAATGAGATAAGATACTTTGTAATTATTCTTCTACCTGGGGAACATTCTCATTAGGAACAAGCCTGCTGTAAGCTTCAGATTGCTACATTGTAGACACTGCACTCTGCAAACTGCTGGAAGCACTGGGCAGAGGGAGGTTCATGTGTGAAATGAGGATGATGATACCCACAGGCGGAACAGTTTGAGGGTTTCAGAGAACACAAGAAAAGCTGATGCCACAAACGCCCTGGCTCTCAAGGTGGCGGCAATGGGGAGGGGTCCCTCCCAAGCCAAGGCAACCATTCTGGGAAACAGTAAGTGTCCCTTGTTGTATACCATTGCCTGCCTGGGATTTACAGAGGGTTTGTGGGATGAGCCACCCCATCTAGCTATGTGATAATTGAACATGTAGCAAATAAGCCTGTGAGCACCTCCACCGCACCCCATCCCGGAGCACCCCCTCAGCAGGCAGAGCTTGGCCTATATTCACTAGGCATCACTTCTGCCCGCTGTGGCCAAGTCGCTCTCCAGGGTAAGTCTGTCTCTTACTGATTTCACTAATTCTTTCTTCCCTCTGGAGTTGCAGGATACTGAACAATACTCAGCAAATTCTTTAAAATCTGAAATATGAAAGGAGTTAAATATGCTCTCAGGAAAAGGGGGAATCATTTTTAATTAGTATTTTCATATAAATTAAAGATCTGGCTTATTTAACCCACAGGACGGGATGCTGTGACTATCACCAATCCTTGCGGGCAAAAGGGAACTGACTTGACCATACATATGGTGAGAAGGAAGGGGGGCTTCCTGGGGCAGGGAGAATTCGAAAACAGATTCAGGCAGAACCCCCACTCCACACCCCCTGGGAAACGTGCTCACCCCACTCTTCCATACCCTTGTTTAATCTGTGACACTGCGATTGAAATTTGTCACTCTGGGAGTTACATCTGATGTTACAGCCCGAAGCGGAGCTAAACCAAAATAAACAATCTGCTCTATTCTGCTTAGACTAATACGACAGTGATGTAAGGCCCGAGACACTGGCAGCGGCAAAATGCTTTTCTCACACCGCATGCTGCAGCTGGGCCCCACGCGTTTCTATGGCGGGGATGGGTGGTGCCGGCTTATCCACGCATGGGGAGAGTTGGGGAGGGGCTCAGGCAGAAATGGAAACTGTCCTTGCATGCAACTGAGTTACCCTGTTTCTTCTGTCAGCCGGCAGCCCCCGCTCTTAAGTTGGACTTTTATAATCCTTTTTAATTTTATTTTCCTGGGCGTGGGTGACCCCTGTCTCTCTAATCCTGGAAGTTTTGCAAACACGTTAACTGGTGGTGGGAGTGTTCATTACAGTTCACATAAAGGGTGTGTGGCTCCAGCACATACCGATTTCAAGCTGCCCACACAGACGCATTTTCAGTTGTCTTACATTAAATACCCAATTTATTTTTTGGTACATATTCGGTTGCTTGCCAGCAAATGACTCTCTTGCTATATTCAATGGCTTTTTGCCAGAAAGACGACAGTTTCTTTAAGAAGGGGGTACCCCCTAAATAGCTTCCTTTCGGAAGAGCTCTTGGTGGGCCTCTGGTTTGTAGGCAGCTAACTTGGAGAGCGGCCTTTTTACAACCAGGTTTGGGGGTGCTAAATCTGTGCATTTTTCAAGCCCCAGTATTTTGGGTCTGAATGTAGTAGTATTCGCTTTCTTTCTTTTCTCTTTTTAAATTTTCACACGGGGTCCCAAGAGCCCTGCCATATGTAGGCTACTCATCCCAGCAGCACACGCAGGTTCTGTGATGCCAGTGGTCACAGTGAGTCCCTCATCTGGTCATCCTTCCATCCAAGATCCCTGGCTGTGGATGAGGGGGAAATTGCCGTACATAATTCAGTTAAAATTGCCAGCCTGAGTGGCCTGGCTTAAATCTGGCATCCTACATGCAATCAATTTTCAATTTTATCACCTCATACGAAGCAAAGCGTGAACGAGAGTTCGGGGAACTTGGATAGAGATAAAGCAGGGTCCTCTTTAATACACAGATGCTTGTTAAACCTGCTCATTATTCTACACTGTGATTACTGTGATTTTCTCCGTGTGAACCAGAGACAGTCTTAATTATCATATGCCTCTCCAGGATTTCTCCACGGAACAAAACCTAAGAGTAAGTTCATCAAAATGGAAGGTAGAAAATAGGAAGAAGCTAAAATGTCCTGTCCAGTTGCAAACTAGAAGTTCCTCCTCCACCCTGGCCATGAGTTCCCTCCCTTCCTCTACTAAAGCATCCCCTGAGCCGGGAGACTCCACTTCCCGGTTCTCCGGCCTTCACTGCTCCAGAGCGAGCACTGGCCATAAAATAACGGGAGCTGTGTGAAGTGCCAAGGTCTAAAATGAATGCGGGCAGCAGCACCTGTGAAGCTGATAAGACATCATTTTGCATTTGGCTCACTTTGCAAAAGGGGGTTTTTATGCCTCTCGTTTCGCTCCGCTCCCACACTCCTGTCACCCAGCAGCTCACATTGTAAAGAGCATGCCCTGTACTCTGTCTTAAGGAATGGGTGCTGCATAAAAGGGGAAGCATGGTGCTGTTAATTTTTCAGCATAGGTAATGCTCTGCCTGTGACACCAGATGGAAGAAAATGTCCTGTAGCCGCCTCCTCCCCTCATCAATGCTCAGTCACACCTCTCTTTAAGCATCCTTCAGCTTTCCCGAATGATGGAAAACGGTCTTATCAGAAAATCTGGGAATTTTTCCGTTCCTCCTGCATTATGGCCTGGGTTGAATAAACATTGAAGAGGAAAACTGAGAAAAATGAAAGAGAGAAGGAAAAAGCTCTACCCCTAGGTGGGGCTACTGTCCACAAGCAGAGTGTGTCTGACTTTTAAAATTCAGTTCACTTAAAGTGAGACGGAAATTAGGTATCAACAGAGAATTTACAATTTAAATCAAACTTGGACTCATTTAATTAAGTCTTTAGTCCTGTGAACCTCATTCACAGCCTTAGCGTTGAGCTTCTCTAGGACTCCGATTGATGAACTGCTTAATTTCCTGGGTGCCGTTGTTTTTTTTTTTTTTTTTCTAAACCCACACATTAAATCCAAACTGTTGAATAAACTAGAAGGAAATAGTAGCCAGCAGTGAATGTTTATGTGTTCCAGGGTAACAGATTATGAATCATAAGAGACTGAGGGTGAGGGGAGACTTAACCAAAAGCTTGGTAAAGCCCAGGTGAGCTTCAATCTGTCCACTTGGGAAATAAGTCTGAAGAAGCAGAACTGCATTCCAATTAACATCTGTAATTTGCGTTGTAATTTGCATGAAAGCACTAGAAAATAATAGTTCTGAGAGAGCTTTTTTAAGGTTTCCAGAGGTAGGAGTACAGATAATCTTATTTAAGAAGCAAGAAAAAACAGACCGGTGCGGTGGTAAAGCCTTAATCCAGCACTTTGGGAGGCAGTGAGGAGTGAATCCCACACGAGGTCCACGAGATCAGGAGACTATGCAGCTAACATAGTGAAACCCCGTCTCTACTAAAAATACAAAAAACTAACCCGGGCGTGTGGTGAGGCGCCTGTAGTCTCAGCTACTTGGGCTGGCCGGGAGAATGGCGTAGGCTGGGAGAAGCGGAGCTTGCAGTGACAGATCTACCTGCCTGCACCTCCAGCCACAGAACTGCTTGAACTCCGTCTCAAAAAGAAACAGCATAATACGTCTTTTCTATGTTCTGAGATGTTGAATCACAGGAGGGACAGGAAACTCCACCTCAAGTCATAAGAAAAAAAGGTTTGCATGTGTCTCCTTAGCCTTAACCCCCTTGCCCAGGACAGAAAGTGGCTGAAGGCGGGCTCTGCCTCAAGTGTTTCTTAATCATTCCCTTCAGCAATGGTGCGTTCTTGTTACATGACTGCTAAAAGAGCTGACGTGTCTGTATTGCGTACCGGGTACCATTTTACATACATTGACTCATCTGCTCCTTAAAACCATGCTGTGATTTAAGTGTTATTATAATATTTACTAGAAAATTAAATAACTTACCCAAACTCATGACCCAAATTTTTAAACCTTATTTTAGATCCTTCTAAGACCAGGGCTGTTGTGAAAATTCAGTGTTACCCATAAATAAAACAGCGGGGCACTCTCCTCATCAGGAGGCAGTGTGCCTTAAAATAAGCTTTGAAGTCAAGACAGACTTAGTGGCAACTCCTCCTCCATCTCTGCAGGCTGCATGCCTTTGGACAGGTCACTTCAGCTTTCTGAGCCTCCGCTTCCAAGTCTGTCAAATGGGTTAGCATCATTCCCATCTGGCAGGATTGTCGCGCGGCTTAAATGAGATAACACATAAAAAGTGTTCAGGCCTCAGCCTGGATGTTAACCCAGGTCTCGCAAACACAAGACCAGGCACCTTCCTCTTCCTCATCCTTAATGCTTCCCAGTATTCTCTCTCCCCTCCCACACTAGCAGCACCATTGCAGGAACTGTCCCTGTCCCACTGTGGTCACTGGCCCAGTGCCACGTATTACAGGGAAGAGACACAAGCCTGCGGCCCTGGGGAGCGCTGGTCCCTGCACAAACATGGTTCTCGTAGCTTTCACCCTGAGCTCGCCCTGCGCCAGGGCAGCCAGTCACCTTGACAAGAGCAAGGACTGAGTTACAGGTCAAGGTAAGTGGCAGAAGCAAATCACTTTGATCTGTAACTAAGAGCCCAGGGAGTCCCATTCAACCCTGCAAGGGGACTGACAGGCACAAGCCCCACCCAGGAGCCAATGTGTCTTAGCAGTGCTTGGTCTAGAGCTGGAGGGACTGGACGAGGTGGGGGATGAGCAGCCTTTGGTTCAGAAGCAAAAGAGTGAGAAGAAAAAAAAAAAAAGGCTGAAAAAGAAACAGAGAGGGGAGAAGAAGCCCTGTTAAATGACAGAGCTACACACAGAGCTCTTTCGTCTACTGAAGTGATGTAGAGGACCTGAGGTGGCGTTGGAGATAGGCCTCCCACGGTGAGAAAGATGGTACTGGGAAGAGATGGAGCGAAAGATATCCCTGAGGGAAGGGGGTAAGCCGGGCACTGGGACAAGAAACCAGGAAGGCTGAGGGAGCACCTGGAGCTGGGATGGGCTCACTCCAGGTGTACAATGTGCACGTGGCGATAAGGCTGCACTAAGTCGGGGGCCACAGCTAGGAATAATAAGTGAATCACTGGGCATTACTCTCTGGGTAGGCACAAGTGAGGCCTCTCAAACCACCCAGACATTCAGGGCGAGGCCTGGAGCTTTCTGCTCCTGACAGGGGCACAGCACTGCATCCTCACAGCCCAGGACAGTTCTGGCCCATTCGAGGAGGTGGGGGCGGGGGGGGGGGGAGTCCCACTGACTCTGGAATGCTTGGGGCTCTATCTGAGTCCTTGGAACTTTGGGAGAGTCAGATCCCTCATCTACAAAACTCTAGATATCTCTGTCCCTTGATTTTTCTTGAATCTGGACTGTCCTCTGATTTCAGAAATTCATTGGAACAATGTAAAGCCTTCTGGGATTCAGAGGAGGCAGCTCGGATGCCACAGGGAAAAGCAGGAGGGGCACAGCCAATCAGCCACTGGTCTCCACTCCTCAGAACACAGGGAAAAAAGTCCGCTGAGCAAATCAGAAGGCACATACCCGTGTGCAAATACACAAAATGTATCCTATTATAAAATTTTATTAGCAGTGACAGTTTTAAGGGAGCTTTAGCAATATTTCAAGCTCTGGCATCAAAATCTGACATATTCAATTTTGCTTTTATCAGGTTATCTGATGATATTTCTGCAAAAGAGGCACTCGCCCCATCTCAGGCTCGCCTCTCCTCTGCTGGGCAATGCTTGCCTACAGTTGGCAGAGCCAGCATGGACAGCATCTCTCTTCTTCTGCTAAGGAACAAAGAAGGGTTCAGTCCCCCAACACACACAGACCACCAGCACTGCTTACTCTTTCTTTCTTTTTTAGACAGAGTCTCGCTCTGTCACTCAGGCTGGAGTGCAGTGGTGCCATCTCAGCTCACTGCAAGCTCCGCCTCCCGGGTTCACGCCTTTCTCCTGCCTCAGCCTCCTGAGTAGCTGGGACTACAGGCGCCCGCCACCACGCCTGGCTAATTTTTTTTTTTGTATTTTAGTAGAGACGGAGTTTCACCGTGTTAGCCAGGATGGTCTCGATCTCCTGACCTTGTGATCCGCCCGTCTCGGCCTCCCAAAGTGCTGGGATTACAGGTGTGAACCACCGCGCCTGGCTGCCCTTTCATTCTATAGCAAGCTCATGTCTACAGAAACCCCTAGGCTTGTGGGCAGGGGACCAAATGGCAAGTGCAGATAGTGATTACAGTGGACTGGTGAGCTCTGCAGATGGCATCACAGGTGATACGCAGGCTGTTGTGGGGCCCTGTGTGTTTGTGCATTATTGCAAAGACCAGGAATCAGCAGCTAAAGTGCATCTACCTGGTTAGGGAGCAGCCTGCTCTGGACAGCCGAGAGCTGGGAAAGCCATCTGGAAGATCACCACATCACAGGCGGAAAGCCCCATCCATTCTGCTCGTTCTTTTTAACTTTTAAGTTCAGGGGTACATGTGCAGGATGTGCAGGTTTGTCACATCAGTAAATGTGTGTCATGGGGGTTTGTTGTACAGATGATTTCATCACCAGGCATTAAGCCTAGTACCCATCAGTATGATTCCCGATCCTCTCCCTCCTCCCACCTTCCACCTTCCGCCAGGCCCAGTGCCTGTTGTTCCCCTCCAGTGTTTGTGTCCACGTGTTCTCACCATTTAGCTCTCACTTTTAAGTGAGAAAATGTGGTATTTGGTTTTCTGTCCCTGTGTTAGTTTGCTAAGGATAATGACCTCCAGCTGCATCCATGTCCCTGCAAGGGAGATGGTCTCATTCTTTTTTATGGCCACATAGTATTCCATGGTATACACGTACCACATTGTAGAAATGCAAATCAAAACCACAAAGAGATACCATCTCGCACTGGTCAGAATGGCTGTTATTAAAAAGTCAAAAACAACAGATGCTGGTGAGACTGTGGAGAAAAACGAAGGCTTATACACTGCTGATGGGATCGTAAAAGAAGTTCAACCACTGTGGAAGACAGCGTGATGATTCCTCAAAGACCTAAAGACAGAAATACCATTTGACCCAGCAATGCCATTACTGGGTACGTACCAAAAGGAATATAAATCTTTCTGTGACAAAGACGCCTGCATATGTTTGTTGCAACACTATTCACAAAAGCAAGCCATGGAGTCAATCCTTTTTCTTGATAAATGAATCCAGGAACAAAAGAGAAGTCTCCATGAAACCCATTAGGTGCAGAGCAACAGGCTGCGTAGACTAAGGGGGAATGAGCATATCTCCTAATGACAGAGTCTCTCTTTGACCGAATGTTAGTCAGGCCCTTCTGAATCCTCTTCCTATCTGTGCCGTGACTTGTAGGCTTTCTTTCTTGTTTATTTTTTTTGAGACAGGGTCTCACTCTGTTGCCCAGGCTGGAGTGCGCTGGTGCAATCTCGGCTCACTGTAAACTCCACTTCCCAGGTTCAAGCTATTCTTGTGCCTCTGCCTCCTGAGTAGCTGGGATTACAGGGATGTGCCATCACTCCCAACTAATTTTTGTATTTTTATTAGAGACGGGGTTTCACCATGTTGGCCAGGCTGGTCTCAAACTCTTGACCTCAGGTGATCTGCCCACCTCGGCCTCCCAAAGTGCTGGGATTACAGATGTGAACCACCATGCCTGGCCAACTTTTAGACTTTCTTATCCATCTTTGCATCCCTCAATTTTAGCAAGATCTGGCTAAGTTGGTTTAGTGAAAATCCCCCACCTTCAATATCTGATCACCCTTGATATCTGATTGGGTTCCTCATTCTCCACCATCTTCCAGGTGACATCTGACCACCCTGGCCTGCCTACAGCAAGAATCCTGTTGGCAAAGAATTACTTTGCCCTCTGAGTAATTTTCTATCCTGCAACCCCCCACCACTCTGTCCCATCCCGCTCTTGGACTATAAATCCCCAATTTTTCTTTATTGTATTTGGAGTTGAGTCCAATCTCCTTCCCCTACTGCAAAACCCCATTGCAGTAATCCCGTCCAAATAAAGCCTGCCTTACTGTTCTTTAACAAGTGCCAGAAATAATTTTTAAGCACTAACCCAGGCTTCTTTCCCGTACTCCTTACAATGAGATGTAAGGAACACACTGAGCTTGTCCTCAGGTTGCATTTATTAAACAAAAGCTAAAATCACCATTTCAAATATGAGAAAATAAGGCATATAAGAGAGAAGTGTTTCCTGGGTGATTCAAACTAAAAATAAGAGCCATGGGCCAGGTGCTGTGGCTCACTCGTATACTCCCAGCACTTTGGGAGGCCGAGGCGGGCACACTTGAGTTCAGGAGTTCAAGACTAGCCTGGACAATACAGTGAAACCTCATCTCTACTAAAAATACAAAATTTAGCCAGGCACCTATAATCCCAGCTACTAGGGCGGCTGAGGCGGGAGGATCACTTGAACCTGGGAGGCAAAGGTTGCAGTGAGTAGAGATCGCAGCACTGCACTCCAGCCTGGGCGATAGAATGAGACTCCATCTACAAAACAAACAAAACAAAATAAAACAAAACAAAACAAAACAAAAGCCATGGGCAAGAGAGACATGGCCTTGTTGATTTCTCCCCTTGAATCTGCCCCACTGAGGACTCTTCTTCCTTCACTTTTTTTTCCTTTTTTTTTTTTTTTTTTGAGACGGAATCTTGCTCTGTCACTCAGGCTGGAGTGCAGTGGCACGATCTCAGCTCACTGCAACCACCGCCTCCCAGGTTCACGTGATTCTCCCGCCTCAGCCTCCCGAGTAGCTGGGATTACAGGTGCCCGCCACCACACCTGGCTAATTTTTTATATTTTTAGTAGAGATGGGTTTTCACTATGTTGGCCACACTGCTCTCGAACTCCTGACCTTGTGATCCACCCTCCTTGACCTCCCAAAGTGCTGGGATTACAGGCGTGAGCCACTACACCCCGCCTCTTCCTTCTCTTTATTCTGCCTGAGGATGCACATTCTCTTCTGACAGTTTCAGCGGATTGAGGCTGAATGTTAAGTTTTCTGCCAAAATGGGTTCAGTATCTTGTCAGCTATTTCCTCTGCTGAAACGCACTTTCATCTTTAATCTACTCAGGAGTGCTATGTATGACAGGTGATCCTTGGAGGAGAGAAGTCTGAGGGACAGCCTGCTACTGTATTTAAATTGGCTTCACCCAGACAGATAAATACAAAGATAAGGTTAATAAGGGTTAATAATTTATAGTCAGAAAAGTTTAAGAGGATTGCATAATTTAAGCCTCCCATGAAGGCCCCAAACCAAACTCTACATTATTATCCCGAAGCCGGGTCTACTCCGTGACTCTCCTTCCGAATAACAGCCCATGATTCTCCCAGATACCCGACCTCAAAACCATAGAGCCATTGAAGCCACCTTCTGTCTCCTTCTCCATCTTCTCTGAGAGACAATTGGTTAATCAGGTCAAATTATTCTTATCTGATTATTAGTCATTAGTAGTTATAATTATTCTCTAGTACCTTTCACACCTGTTCTTATTTTTTTTTCTCACTTGGACACTTAAGAATAAAATTCTTTGCTTAACTCATTTTGTTTGAATCCTTGGATTTTAAAAATTATTCCTGGCTGGGCGCGGTGGCTCACGCCTATAATGCCAGCATTTTGAGAGGCCCGGGAGGGCAGATCACTTAAGGTCAGGAGTCTGAGACCAATCTGGCCAACATGGTGAAACCCCATCTCTACTAAAAATACAAAAAGAAATTAGCCAGGCATGGTGGCAGGCACCTGTAATCCCAGCTACTCAGAAGGCTACGGTAGGAAAATTGCTTGAACCTGGGAGGCAGAGGTTAGCGTGAGCTGAAATCACGCCACTGCGCTCCAGCCTGGGCGACAGAGCAAGCCTCCATCTCTAAATAAATAAATAAACAAATTCATTCATTCATTCATTCATGCATGCATTCCATAGTACAGCTATGATCATGTTGCTGCCACATTCAAACTCAGTTTGCCTCTAGGGTGAGTCTCACTCCCCTCCCTAGGATCCCTGTTGGGATCTCTGGAGATGGTAACCTGCTTGGAAAGCTCAAGACTCTGGTCCTCACCCTCTCTGTGAATTCCACTTGAAAGCCTTTCTGCCTAAGTGAAGATGCAGATGAAGGACCTGAGGCTTAAGGGAACAAGAAAATTTAGAATAGTTAGCAGCTGAGATAACGAATAAGAATTATCAGTAACTTCTGGGCAACATAAAAGTGGAGTGCTCATTCCGCAATTTTCGCCCCATCACCTTTAATAAGCATGAAGCAAAATGAACAAAAAGAATATTAAACTTTTAGACTAAAAGATCTTTCAAAATATATTCCTCTCTTATACTGGTGGCAACGACCCTTTCCCTTTGTTACCTAGCTGAAAAAAAAATTACAAAGTAGCAGCAAATGCAAAAATGAACGTCGAGGAGTGGGAGTAGAATAGTTTGCCTCCAAGGAAAGTGATTGAAAGTGATTATCCAGTTTGTTAAACAGCTAACATTGAACCTTGTGGTGCGGTTTTGGGTGAAGACTCTAAGACTGAACAGCCGTGGTCAGGGTCTCTCTACGGAGCTGGACGGCTGGACTTTCTGCTGAGGTGGCAATGTTCTCTATGTACTCTGTCCATATCCTGGCTACTGGCTGCATGTGGCTGTTGAACCACAACTAAGGAACTGAGTTCTTGTTTTATTGAATTTTAATTAATTTTGAATACTAATTTAAAGAGCTACATGCTGCTAGAAGCTACCACATTGGACAGCACAGAATAAGGAGTTCGTGCTGCTTCACCTTTCCCGGATTCTTGTTCACAAGGTCAGAGGCTGAGGAAATGTCAATGCAAAACAGAAGGGGGTATAAGGTAGCAGGACAGAACCCCAACCTCCACCCCGGAAGCAGAATCGCACACTTCAGGCCTGCCTGCCTCCTAGTGTACAATGCTGATGTCAGTCGTGGAGCTGGTGAAGGCGTTCTGTGCAATATCTCATAAGTTAAGGAGTCTATAATTAGTATTGGGAATCTAAATAATAATCATGATAACAAGAACTAACCTTGCTAGAGAGTTTACTAATAGAAAGTACTTTACACAGGTATAAACCAGCTTTACGTAAATGAGGAGACAGAGGCCTAGAAAATTAAAATAGCTTGGCCAAGACCATAAGATTAATAAGTGGTAGAATCAGAACTTGAACTTACTTCTGTCTGACTGAAAATCAATAAACTCTTAAACAGGAAACATTTAAAGTGGGATTATAGCTCAGCTGCTCAACCAGTGGATCCAACAACTAATTCTCTGAGACCCTGGGCCACCAGTGTATGCCCAGGACAGCCAGAGCCCCTGGCCAGTAGCCTCTAGGCTGGCGGCCTCTGTCCAGAAGTAGCAGTATCTCTCTACCACAGTGTGCCCTACAAATACCATCACTTTCTTCATGTGGCATGAGGAAAACATGTCTCGAAAGCACTGAACGACATTCTAAGGAAAACCACTTGGGCCATTCCCAAAGAGCTGGTCACGAACAAAACACCAAGGATGCTAGCACGCCATTTGACTCAATCCAAGAACAGCATTGGAGGCAGTAAGATGTCCTCATGTGCCACAAGATTTTAAATTCTAATTTGCAGTAGAAGGAATTATAAATAGGACAAAGTCAGAAATCACCCCAATTTTTGCATAGCTAGGGTCGGTTAAATTCATGAATAATGATGAGAAAATGAAGACCCTAGGATTAAAGTGGTAGCTTAGTGTCCATAAAAACATTAAAGATATATACATCTCAGTAAAGAAGCTTTGCAGCACTGTCATTCTCAGACAACGGCCAAATCAGGTGTTTGCACATCACTTCCTAGAGCAAAGTTTCTTCAGGACAATGGACCCGAGCTTTGATCTGATCCATGACAGGGAGGCTGCCCGTATTCACGGAGTCTGTCGCCACATCAACCTGGCGAAGACTTGGGCAGCACCTGTCAATCCGACAGGAAGAGGTGTTCCATGAGTTTAATGGACACCGTGTGCCAACTCCATTTTAGGTGATTAACGTCAATTGGAGGGAAAAGAGGAAAACTAGGGGAGAGATGGATCTATTGTGGATTTTAAAACTTTTCTTTTTTTTTTTTTGAGACGGAGTCTAGCTCTGTCGCCCAGGCTGGAGTGCAGTGGTGCAATCTTGGCTCTGCCTCCCGGGTTCATGCCATCCTCCTGCCTCAGCCTCCCGAGTAGCTGGGACGACAGGCACTTGCTGATTTTTTGTATTTTCAGTAGAGACGGGGTTTCAGCGTGTTAGCCAGGATGGTCTCAATCTCCTGACCTCGTGATCTGCCCACCTCAGCCTCCCAAAGTGCTGGGATTACAGGCGTGAGCCACCGCGCCCGGCTAAAAGTCTTTTGTTGCATCTTCCTGAACTTGGTCCCAACTTCTCTCATCTAACAAAAAATAAAAATAGGCTCCAAGGCTGTTATTCTGAGTTAAAATGAGGGAGGACTCATCCATCATTTTCTTGATATCTATTCTATGTGAAGAGAAGTTTTGTAACTGTGATATGATATATAATACGGGTTCCAATATAGAAACAAATTTCTTCCAATGTCTCACCCTTCCTTTCATTCGAGCGACCAAGTCCTGCTCACATATAATTTTATTAGAACTTTTCTCAAGGGTTACTATTAATATTAAGAATACCAATAACGATGCTAATGTATTTACCATATACCAGGTAATAGGCTATTTTACATAGATTATCTTAGAATTTCCCTAAAGTCCTTGAAAGATAATTACTATTCTCTTTATTCAGCAGATTTGTTCACTCATTCATTCAACAAATATTTACTGAGCACCTGCCCAGCAGCAGTGGGCATTTCTTACCCATTGCTGTTTGTTGGAAGCACACGGCCCAAGCTGGGCTTCCTGTTCCCAGTGAGGAAAATTCAGGTGTATCCAAAGGATTACATCATAGTTCTTACATAAAATTATTATGGTACCATATGCTCACATGATGCTACTGCTTCTTTACAAAATGGTATATGCATGAGTAAAAAACAATTCAGGGTGGGTGGGTGGGAAACTCAGGTCTGGAATCTCCAGATTTGGGTGCCACCTTACCAAATTCTATCATGTAGAAAAAGAAAATTCCTAAATGCAATTGCTCCTGTGTTGATATAATTGATATCCTTCCAAAGGAGGAAAACCTAGTTTTTAATCTATTTTGCATTGTTCACCTTCTTAGCACCACATGCTTCGGATAAGCAGGAATGATGGCTCTATCACTGTACCATGAGGAGATGAGATTACGGATGCTGTGCTAGGGTCTGTACAAGTTTTGAACAAGGAGCTTCTTTTTGATTCCATTATTAGCCTCACCAGAGAGAGGCCCAAAAGTCATTTAAGATTTGGTCACTGCGCCGGGCGCGGTGGCTCACACCTGTAATCCCAGCACTGTGGGAGGCTGAGGTGGGCAGATCACTAGGCCAAGAGATCGAGACCATCCTGGCCAACATGGTGAAACCCTCTCTCTACTAAGAATACCAAAATTAGTCAGGTGTAGTGGCGGATGCCTGTAGTCCCAGCTACTCAGGAGGCTGAGGCAGGAGAATCGCTTGAACCAGGGAGTCAGAGGTGGCAGTGAGCCGAGATGGCGCCACTGTAGTCCAGTCTGGCGACAGAGCAAAACTCCGTCTCAAAAAAAAAAAAAAAAAAAAAAAAAAAAAAAAAAAAAAAAAAGATTTTGTTACTGAATATGGGTTTGAATGGGTTGAAAAGCTAGCACAGAAATGCAAAAACTACCGATTTTCTCTAAGGAGACTATCAGGAGAAATGCAACTTTGTCCTGCCTTGCCCAAGGGCAGAAAAGTTTGCAGATATCATCTCCCCTCCTCAGTTGCCTACATCAAGTGGTTGAGGGGTGGGTATTTTGTTGCATGAATAAAAGGATTATTGTGCTAGCAAACACTTGATTTCTAAGCATTTTACCTGTACCTTTTTAGATTTTAGTCTTTGCCTTTTTTTCCTCATTTGTTTCCCATTTAGTATTGCCTTTTTAATACAAAATTAGGATAGTAAAGAAATGGAATAGGGGCTGCATCACTTAGAAAAGTTAAAGAAGATTTTCAAAATTAATTGTTGACAAGACTCAGCAAATATTTGCTGAATACCTGTCATGTGCCAGGTAATGTCATAAACCCTAGGCATAGGATTGGGAACCAGGTCCTCTCTTCTTAGAGTTTACATTCTATTCCACGAGGGCTGGGAAAGAGGAAGAAATTCAGAATAGAACGTCTGCCCTGAGCACAAAAACTGTGCATTTGGTTAGAAGAAGGCTGGTGCTCTGCACACAGGAGTCTAAGAGAGGCATATGAGGCAGTGGAGCTCTCAGTGACCTTGCTGTTAGAGCTGTAGGGAAGATTTAGGTCACTCCCTTATCTTACGAGTGAGGAAACTGATACCAAAAGAGACTGGAACTATTGCCTGAGGTCACCCAGGCTGTCCCACTGGATGTCAGGTACCTTCTTCCCGACTATTCAGTAGCATTTGTGAAAGTCAAGATATCACAGCATATTTAGCCTTCTTTCTTTCTTTTCCTCTTTATGTTGTATTTTTTTTTTCTGGGTCGTTGTTTTGCATTAAATTCATGTTCTTAGGCAATTTTTCACCATTAGTGTAAGATGAGTTCTTGTTGAAACTAATCTTGTTGAAAGATTAATTCCACATTTTCAATAATGTATATGATTTGATGTCACAGATATCTGGATAATTTGATACAGCATCAAAAAAAGGCTTTCTCTACCTTCATATATCATCATATAATGCATTTTCTTATCATAGGGAAATCAAAATATGTCTCTTTAAATCTTTTTGTTTTTTTAAATTTTATGAGTTTAACATGCGTGATATATAAATCACAGTCAAACATTTTCTTCTTACCTCATCTGATTTAGTTTGATAAAATCAACTCCATCTATATGTACGTCTTTTAGAAATATGTCTCAGTTTTTCCCAAATGGGTATGTCTTACATCTAATGCGTGAGGAAAAATTCCAGTAGCACCTCCCTGGGGAATCTGAACTAGCCCCTGATTATGCTAATAGAAGCCAAGAGGTTTTCAAAGCAAAAGAACTATAATAAATTATTCATAAATAGGTCTCTCTTTTGATGGTTTTGGTGTTTCCGAATTTTCCAGACCATAGAGGATATGTGAAATGATATATGCACGCTAAGCTGAAGATGTTACAGAGGGAAATGGGAATTGAAAATTAATTGGAATTTTACAGCATTGCATTTTTGCATTTGGTATACTTCCTGGAGCTGGTCTGGGCATGGACAAGGCCCAGGAGTCTGCTTTTCTGGTGGTCCTCGGTGACTACAGATATTTTTAACAGGCAGGGATTGGTTTCTGAGGAAAGTGTGGCCCAGTTCCCAAAGGAAAATGACTCCTCAGTGACTGCTAGCCCTCAAGGCAGTTGTACCTGAGGTACTAGGTTTAATTCAGGTTGCCAGTCCACAGAAACGCAGACTTCATTTGGCATACTGCTCGTTTGCACTTGCTTTGTCAGATTTTCTACCTCCTCTTCCTTCTTTTCTTTAAACTTGTTTTTCAGTTTGTTCCTCTGGGTATCTACATTGCCAAACCCAAGGGCACCTCCTAGTCTGTGTGAACGGACCCCACACCTGGTTCAGTCCACAGGTGGCATGGTTTTGCAACTTACACATTTTGTTGTACCCGCCAACATTTCAACAGTTTTAGAATTCTTTTTTGTCCTAATGGGTGTTGACAGGTTTTAAAACGTTTCCTGTTTATTTCTACTTGCCATTTTCTGATCTCTGTAATTTAAACTACTTGCATCTACTTTGTTATTTATTCCATTTTTCTTTTTTTTAAATACCCATTTAGTAGAAAAAAATTAATTTCTTCAACTTCAGTCTTTTGTGTTTGCTGAAACCCACCCTGGCCTCACATGTTCAAGTTAAGCCCTGCCCCACCCCTCCTCACACTCCCGTAGGTCACAGATGATGGGCTGATTTATCTGCCTTTAGGAACCCCCAAACTCCTTCCTTTTGAGATTTTTCTTTGGAATGAATGTCCTCGCCATGATCACAACCCAAATAAAAACTCCTCAGTCGTCTGCTGTATTTTGTCTTTAACAGTGACCAAAATTCAATTCAAATTTTGGGTTCACATTTAGTCTTATAATTTAAGAAAGAATAGGAAAAAATGGAGAGCAACTTGATTGGAAAAAGACAAATCTGAGACGGGTGAGAGATTCTAAGTCCTGATGTGCTTGGAACAGTTCAGACATCTGTCAATTGTCCCAGCATAATTATTACCAGCACCCCCCTTTTACAAGATCCTGGTCTAGATGAAGAATCATATGTGCATCGGCTACTTTTGCTACTGTAAAGCCCACCCGGCACAGTCCCGAGCATGGAGTAAGCAGCCAATACACATTTACTGAGTTAGGAATAAAAAGATGCCAGCAATCACCCTTTTTCCCCTCCTGGTGGGAGCCAGGGAAGCTGGAGCTACTACAAGGCTATGGCATCACAGGCACTGGACACTGGCTAGTCACATATTTATATGACTCCTGGCAGATGGCCATGCGTAGATGTGTATTTTCCATATTTTAATAATATCTGCTAAGAAAAATAACAATTTTGAGATAGCACTTGTAGAATGAGTCCTCCATGGTTAATGAACCAGGGAAACATAAGGGAAAGGTTAAAAAACTCGAGGCCAGGCGTGGCGGCTCGCGCCTATAATCCCAGCACTTTGGGAGGCTGAGGTGGGTGGATCACGAGGTCAAGAGATCGAGACCAACCTGGCAAACATGGTGAAACCCCATCTTTACCAAAAATACAAAAATTAGCTGGGCGTGGTGGTGGGCACCTGTAGTCCCAGCTACTCGAGAGGCGGAGGCAGGAGAATCCCTTGAACCCGGGAGGCAGAGGTTGCAGTGAGCTGAGATCACGCTACTGCACTCCAGCCTGGTGACAGAGCGAGGCTGCATCTCAAAAAAAAAAAACAAAAACAAAAACAAAAAAAGCTGGAAAAAATCACAAAAAGCAAAAAAAACCCTCTATGAAATAGGAGAAAAATCTAAAAGTTTTTTTCTTGTTTGTCTTTATAAATAAACAACCTTTCAACAGGAAGACAGAGAGGAAGTATAAAACACAATCACAGGGGAGGCTGAGATGGGAGGATCCCTTGAGGCTAGGAGTTTGAGACCAGCCTGGACAACATAGTGAGACTCCATCTCCAGAAAAAACAAACAAACAAACAAAATGAGCCAGGTGGTGGTGCAAGCCTATAATCGTAGCTACTCAGGAGCCAGAGCGGGGAGGATCACTTGAACCCAGGAGTTCGAGGCTGCAATGAGCTACGATCACACCACTGCACTCCAGCCTGGGTGACACAGCAAGGCTCTGTCTCTAAAACACACACTCACACACATACACAATCACAAAGCATCAGTCAGGAAGGCCGGCAAGAGCAGAACACAGAATGTTAGGATTTCAAGGTGGAATCAACACTCAGTTCAAGGTATGTTTGATAAGAATTTGCAACAGGACCAATGATCTGCCAGGTATTATAATGAATAGAAAAGCAATATGGGGCTCTGGCTGTAAAGCAATTGAGTTTTACTGGAGAAACATTAAACGCACACACACAAAAAAACCCCTGCACGCATGTCAGCAGATGACGAATGCCTCTAAAGTGGTATGGAATAAAAAGGAAAAACCATGAAAAAAGGAGGCCTGCCAAATTGGAACATCTACTTGGAAAACTTGAGAAAGAAGAGCTTTGGTTGGGAGTCCAGTGCAGTTAACAGGATTCAGAGTGAGCACTGCGTGGGCCTCCGAGGTCAGAAACCAGAGGGAGGCCAGGGAAATGAGATGAGCTACAAAGTGCCTGAGGAAAGAGACAGCTGGGACCAGATGAGACACACACCATGGCCTGCTTTTATGTTTTATGTCAGTTTTAAGGGAAACTGGTATTTTCCTAAAACAATATATATTTGATGGAAAAGTGCTGTCCATTTCAGTAGCAAAATTACTTTATTAAATTGCTGGGAAAACTTGAGAATTGAAAGTTGGAAGACAGCAGGTGGTTACAAATTTTATATTAATATGGCAATATGGAGTGAGATTTATGAGCTCTGATATAATGTGATCTTTTACTGAAAACCGTTTTACTTTCTTATATGTATCTCAGTGATTTGACCCTGGTTTTATGTGAATATTGTTTTAGGGGATGTAGTTTTCTGAATACAATTGATTTTATTCAAATGACTGCTTACGGATAGATAGCTAAGGACTAGTGGGGCTACAGTTTCAATAAACAGTCTAATAACATTGGAAGATAAGTTTTCAAAGACTGTAAGAAGCCAAAGAATAAGTTTAGACAATTACATATTTGGATATAATTGTTTTTGAAGTCAATATTCAATTTTAAACTGTGTAAGATAATATGTTTTTGCTTTTATCTAAAGTATATGAGAGACTTAGACCAAGCACTAAATTGAAATTGTGCTATGCAACATGACTCTACTTAATAGAGCTAGGAATGCTGTCAGTTTGCAAAGGTAAAATTACTTAAGACTTTTTCTCTGGAAAACTGAAATGACTTCCTTTGGAAATTAAAGTCCTCGTTGCTTTACAACATTATTTCATTATGCAGGAGATCTTTACTCACATTCATATCACACAATGTCAGAAATATGACAAAGAGAGAAGACCCTGGGCTGTGGTCAACCCACAAAAGACAGGCTTTTATCCTCAGCTCTAAGAATTTCCCACAGACATTACTAGCCCATCATGCCCATTCAGGGCACACAGAGTGACAAGGTTTCAAGTGGTGCTGCAGTGAGAGAATCCTATGACAACGAACACAGAAGAACAGACATTTTAAAACACTAAAAATTAGCCTGGCGTGGTGGCTCATGCCTGTAATCCCAACACTTTGGGAGACCGAGGCGGGTGGATCAGCTGAGGTCAGGAGTTTGAGACCAGCCTAGCCATCATGGTGAAACCCTGTTTCTACAAAAAAAAAAAAAAAAAATTAGCCGGGCATGGTGGTCGGCACCTGTCATCTTAGCTACTTGGGAAGCTAAGGCAGGAGAATCGCTTGAACCTGAGAGATGGAAGTTGCAGTGAGCCGAGATCACGCCATTGCACTGTAGCCTGGGTGACAGAGCAAGACTCCATATCAAAAACAAACATACAAACAGACAAACCACTAAAAATTAAGATTTAAAAATATTAAAAATAAAAAATAACAAAAGGAAAAAAAATAACTGAAAATTTGAAATGCATATGTGATGAAATGTTAGGCAGGAAGAATCAGCAGGAGGGACAACCGCCAAAAATGAAAACTGCAAAAAGTAATTTTTTCTGTCTATTCAACCCACAATCACCACAGGCTATATTTGAAAAGTAGGTAGGTGTACTTACCTACATATAGTTGCATGTAGGTTATATTTGAAAAGTAGGTAAGGTGTACTCACCTACATATGACTGCACTTACATACAGTTATACGTATACCTACATCTAATGTAGGTTACAGTTTTTTAAGAGAGTAAAGAATAAAATGGAAGACTACCATTACTGACAGTCTTCTAAAAGGTAGTCACGATAGCATGATTAATTTATTCCTGGAGCTTTCTCTTGGTCCTCACACACTTGATTCTTCTTGAAACCAGTGAACAACTCTCATGTCCTATGGCTAGATCTAGAAAAATGGTTTTTGGCCGGGTGCGGTGGCTCATGCCTATAATCCCAGCACTCTGGGAGGCCGAGCCGGGCGGATCACAAGGTTAGCAGTTCAAGACGAGCCTGGCCAACATAGTGAAACCCTGTCTCTACTAAAAATACAAAGATTAGCTGGGCATGGTGGTGCGTGCCTGTAGTCCCAGCTACTCGGGAGGCTGAAGCAGGAGAATCGCTTGAACCCAGGAGGTGGAGTTTACAGTGAGCTGAGATTGTGCCACTGCACTCTAGCCTCGGTGACAGAGCAAGACTCCATCTCAAAAAAAAAAAAAAAAAAAGGAAAAGTGGTTCTCACAATCCATATCTTGCACCAGAACCACCTGGAGAACTTTATAAAAATGCAGCTGCTTGCTCACCACCCCCAGAACCTCTTTCTGCGATGGTCAGGGTGAGGTTTTGGGCACTGATATTTGTAAGATCCCCATCAAGTGACTCTAACATGCTTTCAGAGTTAAGAAAGGCTGGCTAATAAGGAGACACATTGGAAACATCACATATCAGACATCTAACCTATCCTTATTTCTTTTATTCTCAAATCTCCATCTCAGCTTTCATCTTCATTTAGAATCTGGATAGAAACCGTAACTATTAAAATTGACTGAAAATATCTAAAATCATTGATTCATTTACTTATTGCACACATACATAATCGACCATTTATTTGATGACATTACAGGATTTAGAAGAGTACTCCAGACACAGACTGCTAAATCCTCATCTGTTGATTGGGTCTTTAAAACATTATTGTTGTTCACTTTCATACTGACAATAATGTTATGCTATAGGGTAATCTCGAATTTAATTTTCTTTCTTTACACGGTTCTTTATTGTATTTTTTCCTTTCAAATAATGTTTAACAGATAATCCTTATACCTGTTGCTTCAAATAATAAAAATAACCTAACTTATTTTATGAGACTAATATCTTGTTACCCAACTGGATAAGAATAATGTAAGAAAAGAAAATTACAGGCGAATTTTACATAAGGCTACAGATATAAAAATCCTTAGTAAATATTCTCTAACATAACAAAGTATACAGTTAAAAAAGCAGAATCAGGCAGGGTTCATCCCAAGGATTTAATAATAGTTTAACATCAGAAAAATGTAGTTCATCAAGTTAACAGATTAGAGGGGAAACTTTTCATGCTACTTAGATGCTTGGAAAGAATGAGTCCAAGCACAGGGCCTCTGTCTCTTCACCTCAATAATTCTGCAGATTAAGAGAGAAGATCTGGTAGGTGCGGTGGCTCACACCTGTAATCCCAGCACTTTGGGAGGCCGAGGCAGACAGATTACCTGAGGCCAGGAGTTCAAGACCAGCCTGGTCAACATGGTGAAACCCAGTCTCTACTAAAAATACAAAAATTAGGCAGGCATGAGGGCGGGCACCTGTAATCCCTGCTGCTCGGGAAGCTGAGGCAAGAGAATCACTTGAACCCGGGAGGTGGAGGCTGCAGTGAGCCAAGATTGTGCCACTGCACTCCAGCCTGGTCAACAAGAGTGAAATTCTATCTCAAAAAATAAATAAATAAATAAATAAACAAATAAATAAATATTGAAGATGAACTGTTTCTTCTACAGAGCTTCTGTAGGATAAAAAAAGGTGCTGATATATGCTTTCTGTAATCTGACTCAATGGGTTTTTGAATCCTTCATATAAATTTATAACATCATATTTCATTTACTAGAAGGTCCATATACTGTTTTTTTTCTTTTTAGTAGTACATTTTTACCATAAATGGTGACTGTAATTGATAAAACAGAGTATTCAACGTATTTCTACAAATGCATATTCCCTTCTCCCCAGAGAAGATCGTAGTATAAGGTGATCTCCAGTTTTCTTCTGATTCTATGATTCAAAAGTCATCCCTGTTCTGAAGCTCTTAACTATTTTGTTTCTTTTAGGTGCATTGGAACACCAAAATCACTCATCTGTTTATCTGTTTCTTTGTTCTTGCTTCCCGCTACTCAAGAACATAAAATAAAAGCTCTCAAGTACTAAAATACTGGGCTTCCTATAAACTAGAGTTTATATAAATACTGAAAAATATATCTTCCTAGAGGTCAGACTGTCTTCAGGGTCATGGCTAATACTAACAAGCATTTGCTTACATCAAAAGTTGACATTATTTTTTTTTGTAAATAATCAGAGAGTAGCCCTGGCACAGTGACTCCTGCCTGTAATCCCAGTACTTTGGGAGGCCAAGGCAGGTGGATCACTTGAGGTCAGGAGTTCAAGACCAGCCTGGCCAACAAGGTAAAACCCCGTCTCTACAAAAATAAGCTGGGCCTGATGGCAGGTGCCTGTAATCCCAGCTACTCGGGAGGCTGAGGCAGGTGAATCACTTAAACCAGGAGGCAGAGGTTGCAGTGAGCCAAGATTAGCCACGGAACTCCAGCCTGGGTGACAGAGCTCGATTCCGCCTCAAAAAATAAAAAGAACCAGAGAGTAAGTGTTTTGGCTTTGTGAACCATACATTCTCTATCAGAACTGCTCAACTTGCCACTGTAGTGTGAAGCAGCCACAGACAATGCATATGAGCAGGGTTGCATTTCAATACAACTTTACTTACAAAACAGGTGGTGGGCTGCATTTGGTGCATGGATTCTAGTTTGCTGACACTTGGCTTAGATGCAGTTCACCCACTGAGGAACAGGTGTGTCCTATTCTGAAAGCAGCATAAGCTAGTCTCTGACTACTTATTTCAAATCAATACTATAGTTTTTAAATGGCACACATTTTTCAATCTAGCAAATCTACATTAGGGGTATGTGGATATGTGTGCCCATATGTCTATATCTGTTAAATGTATCAATTTGCTTTTAAAATATTTAGACACAGCTCACATAAGCAGAATATCAGTTCAAAGCAGTTCTGGCAAACTCAGTTTAAAAAATGACAACATTGGTGTGTTACTAATACTACCATTTCTATACGTAGCATGATTTCTCCTCTCTAGTTTAATAACAGTCATCCAAGTGTGACTTCAAGTAATGATCACTTCCAGTGAGCTCGAGTTTACTGCCAAGATGTGAAGTTGGAAAGATGAACACACAACTTCATGGAGATCAAATCACTCATGACCTTAACAGCCAAATAAGTATTATATGGCTACCAGGTAACAGGTAGGCAAGGTTTGTTGTAGCATCCAATTATCATGTTGGTGCAAAGTCACTTGGTAGACAAGTATCTAATGGCCAAGGAGCTGAAACTTGTGAATTGGCTGTTTAAAAAATATATTTGCCATAATTCCTTCTCATAATGTAAGTTTCCCAAAAGGAATGCATAAAGCAGGTACTAATAATGGAACAAAAATAATAAAGTGCTTGCCAGAGTAGCTGATTCCTTTGGAAAACTGATCACAAGTAGGAGATTTTAGCTACAGCTTCCTTTTGCTTAAATGATTTGCTAAGAATCCATACGGATAACCTGTTCAGAGACTATAATCACACGAGACATATGTGAAGCAAAAACTGTTACGGGAATTTCTGCTGTATGTACACTTGTTATTAGGTTACAGAATAGAAATAGGATTCCTCTGCATATTTAACGTTGGTTCTCCATTTGTAGCCGGACAACCAGATAGTACTGATTACAAAGTCACTGTTAAGAACTCTAAAAACTTAGATTTCAGTAACATGTCATCACCTTGCATGAAGACTGGACCTGCCACTAGGCTTGGAGAAGCTCTGATGTGCTATAAACAGCCCTAATCATCAAGATGGAAAAGGCTAGTGTGACCCAGAGGCTTCTGCTCTCTGAATACCCACCCCTGCCTTCACCTATTCCCTTTACAAATGCTAACAGAGCCCGTGAACTTTCCGTTCCAGAGGGAGCCTGCAACAGCATTCTCTTGGGTGAAATGCTCTTCCCATTGGCGGTGAGAATCCTTCCTCCTTATTGTAACCCATGCTCCCCACAGCGAAGGAAGAACCCTGCGCTTCTCTTAGGGATCATGGCAGAGGGTTGGAGGCATGGAGGCAGCTCTGCATGGCCTTTTAAACGCATTAAAATGTTTAGTATGCTCAGGGTGCCTTTCAATTAACTGGCACAGCTGTACTTTTTTTGAGACAGAGGCTTGCTCTTGTTGCTTAAACCGGAGTGCAGTGGCATGATCTTGGCTCACTACAACCTCCGTCTCCCGGGTTCAAGAGATTCTCCTGCCCTAGCCTCCCAAGTAGCTGGGATTACAGGTGCCCACCAACATGCCCAGCTAATTTTTGTATTTTTATTAGAGATGGGGTTTCACCATGTTGGCCAGGCTGGTCTCGAACTCCTCACCTCGTGATCCACCACCTCAGCCTTTCAAAGTGCTGGGATTACAGGCATAAGCCACCGCACCTGGCCACAGCTATACTTTTTGAATAGACTAAGTAAGGCTTCTGTAAGAGTTTTCACACACATGCCCCAAATCCTGGATTACATGAGGCAAAAATAAATAGGCCATGTGTGTTAATTGTGTACCTCTCTCTTCTCACCTTTCGGTTCTTTAGAAACGAGAAAGCAGGCCAGGCGCAGTGGCTCACGCCTGTAATCCCAGCACTTTGGGAGGCTGAGGCGGGCGGATAATGAGGCCATCCTGGCCAACATGGTGAAACTCCATCTCCACTAAAAATACAAAAATATGCTGGGCATGGTGGCGCACGCCTGTAATCTCAGCTACTCGGAAGGCTGTGGCAGAATTGCTTGAATCAGTGAGACGGAGGTTGCAGTGAGCCGAGATCATGCCGGCACACTCCAGCCTGGGCGACAGAATGAGACTTTGTCTCAGAAATAAAGAAAGCACATTTCTTGTGTGTCTCGTGACAAGACTTAACAAAAACAATCCTGCTTCTTACCTGCTGGTGACATTTGTAAAGGTCCCATGGTTATGCTTATTCAGTTGCATTCCGTCTTCTTGCATGTCTAATGGTGTTAGAAGGCCTGAAACTATGCCTAAAACTACGGTATTATCACAGAGAGAAAAATAAACGCATATCAAGAAAAATACTAATATTTATATATAAAGCAACAATAATTCTATGGTATAATTCCCCTGAGAAAAACTGAACAGAACAATGGTTAATCTTAAAATATTCTACAGTACAGCTCAGGACTTAGTATAATTGCCTATGACTATTCTCGTGATAACTGTCAAAGTTAGTTTTGTGGAGGTTTTTTTTTTTTGTTTTTTTGTTTGTTTGTTTGTTTTGATGCTTCAAAATTATCATGTTGTCTTCAATGTCACAGATCCAAAGTCTTATCTATTAGTGTATAAGGGTAAGTTTACAGTTTTAAAATATTTTATCATTAAGAAAATATTAACTGCAAATTTAAAAAAAGTACTAAGTGGAAGTAAGTGAAAAGACAGATATTGTGATGAAAAGAAAGACCATCTTTCCCTGTCTTTTTCAGTTTATTGATTCATTCATTTAACTAATACTTGTTGAGTGTCTCCTTTGTGATGGTCCTTCTGTGAAGCACCTCCATTCGACAGACCCTTTCTTTGGGTAAGTGTGTATAAGGTTCAACAAGGGAAATCCATGTGTGCATGCAATTGTAGAGACTAGGACACTTGGTGAGAAAGGACTTGAAAAGGAAATTAATATCCCACTGAAATCTTCTTTTTCAACACAGTTTTTACAATATTTGCCATCTCATACTTACTTTTTCTAAAACAACTCATTGGACACCGTTGCCTCATTATAGCCCTAAAACAGAACTCCCTCTTTCTGTCAGTAACACTATCATCTTCCTAGTTTTAAAACCCTGGAGTCTGTTTTTTTCTTGTAAATTTGTTTAAGTTCCTTGTAGATTCTGGATATTAGACTTTTGTCAGGTGGGAAGATTGCAAAAATTTTCTCCCATTCTGTAGGTTGCCTGTTCACTCCAATTATAGTTTCTTGTGCTGTGCAGAAGCTCTTTAGTTCAACCCCATCAAAAGAGGGCAAAGGATATGAACAGACACTTATCAAAAGAAGACATTTATGCAGCTAACAAATGTATAAACAAAAGCTCATCATCACTGGTCATTAGGGAAATGCAAATCAAAACCACAATGAGATACCATCTTACACCAGTCAGAATGGTGATTATTAAAAAGTCAGGAAACAACAGATGCTGGCAAGGCTGTGGAGAAAAAGGAATGCTCTTACACTGTTGGTGGAAGTGTAAATTAGTTCAGCCATTGTGGAAGACAGTGTGGTGATTCTTCAGGAATCTAGAACCAGAAATACCATTTAACCTGGCAATCCCATTACTGTGTATATACCCAACGGATTATAAATCATTCTACTACAAAGACACATGTACACGTATGTTTATTGCAGCACTATTTACAACAGCAAAGAACCAACCCAGATGCCCATCAATGATAGACTAGATAAAGAAAATGTGGCACATATACACCATGGAATACTATGCAGCCATAAAAAAGGATGAGTTCTCATGTCCTTTGCAGGGACATGAATGAAACGGGAAAGCCATCATTCTTAGCAAACTAACACAGGAACAGAAAACCAAACACCACATGTTCTCACTCATAAGTGGGAGTTGAACAATGAGAACACATGGACACAGGGAGGGGAACACCACACACTGGGGCCAATTGGGGAATGAGAGGTAAGGGGAAGGAGAGTATTAGGACAAATACGTAATGCATATGGGGCTTCTAACCTACAGGATGGGTTGATGGGTGCAGCAAACCACCATGGCAAATGTATACCTATGTAGCAAACCTGTACATTCTGCATGTGTATCCCAGGACTTAAAAGTAAAAATTTTTTTAAAAAGTATAAACATTCAAAAAAAAAAAAAAAACCTTAGAGTCATCAGTTGCACCTTTTTCTCCTCCCCGATATACGGACAACCCCCAATCCTACCAACTGTCCCTTGAAATGTTTCGCAATCTGTTTTTTCCATTGAGCTGAGATATAAATGTGAGGTATTTTACAATTACCTGATAGTAATTGTAAAATATTCTAAGAACTTCAGCTTGAGCTGATATTGAAGCTGGGTGACTAGATTTGTTTCCTGTCACTTCCGCAACTAATGATCACAAACTTGCTGCCTTAATACAACAGAAATTTATCTCCTACCAAGGGGAGGCCAGAAATCTAACAAGACTGTGCTTCCTCTGAAGAGTCTATGGGAGAATATATTCTTTGTCTCTTTCAGTTTCTGGTGGCTGCCCTGGCATTCCTGGATTTGGGGCACATCACTGCAATCTTTGCCTTGTCTTCACATCTTCTCTTCTAAGGACATTTGTTATTGGATTTAGGGCCCACCCAGATAATCCAGGATGACTGACTCGAATCAAGTGCCTTCATTTATCTGCAAAGACACTTTTTCCAAATAGGGTCATATTCACAGGTTCCAAGGATGCAGACACATGATTTTGGAAGCCACTCTTCAACTCACTGCAGTGAATTAGTTCTTCCTTTTCCCTGACATGAACGCACAAGTCTCCTGGCCATTTTTGAGTCAGGCTTGTCGGGGATTGCTCAAATAGGAAATTCCCTAAATTGTTCTAGCCTTGGCACCTCTAAGTGGGAGCGGAGAGAGCAAGGCTGGTGGTGAAAGCAGTTTTCCTTCCTACTGCAACTTTATTCACCTCTGCACTGGCTGAGCTTAACATAATGGAAGGTTGAATACAGAAATAAATGAATGAATAAGTGAATAAGCACAGGAATGAAGGAGTAATTAATGAATGGACTAAAGACCAAAGGGATCTGAAGAGTATAAATTCCCATGAACTCCCCTACTGCAACCTGAGCCTGGGGCAATGGGGTAAAAAAAAGATTCCTTTTGGTCTACTGAGCCCCTGGAAAAGAGAGGAGTGAACCACCATGGCTGTGACGTCAGGCTACAAATGAGAGGCTTGTTCCTTAGAATCAAAAGTGGGTGGCAGCTTCCCTTCCATTCAGAGGTGAGAAGGAGTCCAAGCTACACAGAAGCAACGAAGAGCCGTCTCTCTCTGAAGTGGCCAGAAGTAAAAGCTATTTCCTGTTTGGTTTTTTAAGAGAAAGACTATGATGTCAGAGGTACAAGACACCATGATCATATTGCAACAGTCCTAAGATAGTCACACATGTTAGACAATCAGATCTTCTCAAGCTCTTATAATTATTATCCAGGATAAACTGATTTTCACCTAAACATAAAGATCAAGAAGAATCAAGCTACTTTTGTGTTCATATGATCAACAAAATGTCTCAAAATAAGCAAAACCTCAATTGAAAGAGAGGCTTGAGATTACAAGGTGAAAACTGTTTCTTGCAGTTCTGTTTTGGGATGTTCTTCTCTATAACACATTTATCCCTGAAGAATATTCAATTTTTGAGACAGAATAATAACATAAAAGACTATTCCACAAGATAAAGAAAATGCCAATTTGACACAGACCTCTCCTTTTCTGTTTATCATTCCCTTGACTTTGTAAAAAAAGGGAAACCATGTTCCTTGGGTTTATAAAACAAAAAAAGGGAAAAACGTTCTGTGTTGTTGTGTATAAGTTTTTAAATTATCAGTCTGCTCAGGACTGACAAACATGAAAAGAATTAATTTAATGCCAAAAAATCTGAGAAATAATTTATGTTTAACAAGTATGCCCGTTTATTCATGTGTGTGTACTGTACAACAGTGTCCTTCTCTTAAGAAAAGTGAGTTCAGAAAGATATTTGCTCACGTGGCTTTTCAAAATTGAGTATGACATTTCCTGAAAGTGATGGTGAAGGTCATCTCTGTCTGACAATTAACCCGGTCATCGGCACCATACACCTGGGCAAGGGGCTCAAGAATGAAAATCTCTACGCTTCCTGCCTCTACTCCAGGTGGAAAGTCACAGGATGGGAGGGCAGGCTTGAGATCCAAGAGAAGACTTTTAACACTTTAAAGTATATAGGCATAGCTCATAGCTGTCATGGGCTTGGTTCCAGACCACCATAATAAAGGGAATACTGCAATAAAGTGAGTGGCATGAATGTTTTGGTTTCCCAGGGCATATAAAAGCTATGTTTATACTACGCCATAGTCATATTAAGGTTACAAGAGCATTATGTCTCAACAAAGTATATACCTTAATTTAAAAATATTTTATTGCTAAAAATGCTAATGATCATCTGAGCCTTCAGCAGCTTTTAATTCTTTGCAGGTGGAGGGTCTTGCCTCAATGCTGATGGCTGCTGACTGATGAGGGCGGTGGTTGCTGAAGATTGGGGTGACTATTGCTGTTTCATAAAATAAAATGAAGATAAAGTTGGCCCCATCATTTGACTCTTCCTTTCATGAAAGCTTTCTCTGTAGTAGCACATGGTGCTGTTTGATTATATTTTACCCACAGTAGAATTTTTTTCAAAACTGGGGTCAATCCTCTCAAATCCTGCTGCTGCCTCATCAACTAAGTTTGTGTAATATTCTAAATCCTTTGTTGTCATTTCAACAGTGTTCACGCCATCTTCACCAAGAGTAGACTCCATCCCTAGAAGCCACTTTCTTTGTTCATCCATAAGATGTGATTCCTCACCTGTTCAAGTTTATGAAATTACAGCAATTCAGTCTTAATTTGTCCTTAAAGCACAGACTTGTTTGTAGAAAAGCACAATCTTTAGGCCTGTTAATGATTTGTAGCATATCATCATTAAGCATACATTTTGAAAAAGCTAAGAAAGATGAAATCAAAGTAGACTATAAATTATGCATCATATAAGTCCCATTACTAGGAGGGAAAGCAATATTTGGATGCACATGGCCTACCTCTTGCTGTCATCAAAAGCACTTGTCAGGATGAGGCCCTTGCAGCAGGTGCTAGATTTCTACTGGTTTAGACTTCAGTGGCTGGTGTGTTGCATTTTATAGTGTAAAATAATTGCAATTACTTTAAAAATCGTTATGGTCCAGCATTCACAGGCCCTATAAATGGCATATAGTCTATAATAGTCTATAAATAATAATGTGAACCTCACTGGAACTAAACCACATTTTTGCATTTTTCTAAAGTAGAACATGCTAAGAAATAGAAAACATTAAAAAATAAAGGGGATGGCTGGGTGCAATGGCTCATGCCTGTTATCCCAGCAATTTGGGAGGCTGAGGCGGGTGCATCACCTGAGGTCAGGAGTTCAAGATCAGCCTGGCCAACATGGTGAAACCCCGTCTCTACTAAAAATACAAAAATTAGCTGGACGTGGTGGCGTGCGCCCGTAATCCCAGCTACTCAGGAGGCTGAGGCAGGAGAATCGCTGGAACTCGGGAGGTAGAGGCTGCAGTGAGCCAAGATCGCGCCACTGCACTCCAGTCTGGGCGACAGAGCAAGACTCCATCTCAAATAAAAAATAAAAATAAAATAAAATAAAGGCGATGGTCAACCCATACACATGCTTTTAGGAGAACTGTGCTACGTCTTGAGCTGATGAATATGAGGCCCAAGAACAAATTAACCTCAAAATGATTATATTTTTTAGTATAATGGTTTCTATTTAACTTGAGCATATCTAAAACTAATGCATCACCTAGAAACCACATCACCCTGCTTCAACGCAGACTCTGCTGTTTCTGTCAAGAGAATCACATTTCTTCCACTCACAACACATAGATGCTGTCCTTGACCCGCCCTCTTCATCGTCTTAGTCACCAAGCCCTGCAGATCCCTCCTTTGAAAGAGCTCTTCAGCTGTCTTCTCCCTTTTGTTTTCCTGCCAACTTATACATTGCCTTCTTCCCAGGGCAGACCACAGTTCTGGCAGACACAGGAGATCCCAAATTTTCTCTGAATGGGAGATGTGAAGGTAGTCCTCAGATAGTTGATGTGCCAGGACAAACTAGCTACACGTGGGAAGATAATCTGCAAAGGCTGAATTCAGTTGATGGGGTGATTTCAGCCCATTTTATTATTGTGTTCCTTCCTTTTTTACTTAATCAATAAACAAATACATATTGAGCATTTATTATGTACAAACAAAACAACATACAATACCAACCATCTACTTATTGAGGGTAGAGGACAGAAAAGGACATTTTCTCCTATCTAAGTACTAACCAGGGCCGACCTTGCTTAGTTTCCAAGATCACAGGAGATCAGGCAGGTTCAGTGTGGTACGGTCATAGGCAGAGAAGCATGTTTTCTAATATTAAGATATTGGGGCCGGGCACGGTGGCTCATGCCTGTAATCCCAGCACTTTGGGAGGCCGAGGCGGGCGGATCACGAGGTCAGGAGATGAGACTATCCTGGCTAACACAGTGAAACCCCGTCTCTACTAAAAATACAAAAAATTAGCCGGGCGAGGTGGCGGGCGCCTGTAGTCCCAGCTACTTGGGAGGCTGAGGCAGGAGAATGGCGTGAACCCGGGAGGCAGAGCTTGCAGTGAGCTGAGACCGTGCCACTGCACTCCAGCCTGGGCGACAGAGCGAGACTCCATCTCGGGGGAAAAAAAATATATATATTGGGCTGTTCTCAGAGTGCCTACAATTCAATTGGGAAGAAAAGTGGTGCAAAGAAAATGAGAAAATCAGAAGCCCCCCCAAAGCTCAGCACATACTCTATTGCCAAATTAGTGATACGGATGTCAAGTGCTGTGGGTCATGAAGAAAAGGGGATGGCTGTGTTTCAATGTCCTTTAACTTTACGTGCACTCAGACACGTGGACTAATTCAGGCCACACAAAACAAAGCTAGGTGAATCTTGCTGTCTCCTACATTCTCAAATCAAACACACCTTACATAATTATCTCATGGTCTTCTTTTTAGAATTATTTATGCCACTGTTTCCTTTCGTCGCCATGAGTCAGAGTAAATTTAACACGCCTTATTTACTTCTCTACTAAAAAAAAAAAAAAAAGAATATTTTAAATGTTTCATGATCAGAAGGCTATCAATATTTTATATTAATCACCGAGAAAAGATATCAGTAGAGCTATTTGAAAATCCTGCTGGCCTGTGAAGGAAAGGCAATAATAGAGAAATGATTAATTATTAATTGATAATGATTAATTATTGACCATATATTATGTGCCAGGGACAGTGCTGTTTTCATGGACTTCCTCTTCTTTAATTCTTACAACGAACATTGGTGATAGGTAGTTCTCCTTGTTATGAAGAATGTTTTTACAGGTAACTAGAGAACTCTGGGGAGTTAGGCTGGGAATCATGGAATAGTCCTTCTGCCTAAATGAGACACGGGGAAAAATACTGAAGAGAGATTTTCTTGGGGGATGAAATTAGAGAGAGGGTAATCATCTACTCTCCAGAGTCAGAAGACAGACGCAGAAGACAGAGAAGGGGAGAGAAGGGAGGAGGAAGAGGAAGAGGAAGAGGAAGAAGGACAGGAGGACGAGGAGACAGAGACAGAGGGGGAGAGGAGAAAATAAGAATTAAGAGGGAAAATAAGATAGATACTTTGTTGCAATTTAAAAGTATAGAGATTATTTCTAGAGTTTTCAGTAAGCTATGAGTTTTCCTGGGAGCTGTTTTAATCATTTCTTTTTTGGAAAATACACCATCACAGAATGTTTCTTATTTTACATCATTAGATGTATGGTGGTATCTCTTCCAGAGACATGGCCCCCAGAAGTCTGTGGTAGAACAAAACCATATGGTACTTTTGGTGCAGTCGTTAAAGGAATATGAAGAAAGAGCCCCACTTTGTACTAATTTGGGGTCTACCTGGAAAGGTCCTTCAGAGAGAAACTTGTGTTCCTATTGCCTCGGCGACCCTAAAGCCATGCACACACTTAGACCTCAGGGTGCAGTTTTTAGACATTATTCAAAAACGATGATGTGGCACTCTACTTTAAAAAGTATGATAAAAAGTGTTCTATTTTACAATCCTAGACTCTACAAAGAATGATGGGATATTCCCAGGGATCGCTTTGTGGCGGAGGGAATTGGACCAGCCAGAGCCCTCTTCCTTTGCAGTTGGACAGCACAACACTCCCTGTACACTCATTTTAAAACATAAGTAACTACATTTGAAGGTATTTGGTGGCTATCATATGAAGTTTAAGGTGTGTGGCCATCTTTCCCTTCCATGGATATGGATAGGGAATCAAACACGGGTTTTTAGCGTGTATTTCTCAGCTGGTATAGTCTGTCTTCCGAATACTTAACATCTGTGCTATAAAACTCCAGTGTATATCTGCATATGGGACACACCACAGGCATGAGGAAGAAAAGGACTCTGGCATTCACTGTCTTCTGTGTGCAAAGCCTCAGGGGGGCACTTTAAGAATTCCCTCATTTAATTTTCACAGAAACTTATAAAATAGGTATCTTTATCTTTAATCATTATATTTCAAATATTTCAGTGACTCTTCACTGAGCAATGACTTTTGCCAGGTGTTCTTGCAGGGCTCATAGCAGACGCATTTCAGCCGCATTTAGCTTACATTCTAGTGGGAGAGAGACATTAAATAGACAAACAGGTGCAGGAAGATGCTATGCAAGGGTGAGTGCACGAGGAACGACACAGCAGGATTGGGGACAGAGAATGTCAGTGGGAGGATGCAGCAGCTGAGTGGGGGTCCTATTTTTCAGAATAAGGTCAAGAGATGTCTCCTGCACAGATTCGAAAAGGTGAGAGGATGAGCCATAAGCCATTGAGTAACTTGACTAAAATCACCCTGAGAATGCATTTATATATTTTGAATACAGGGCAGCATGTGATACCTCTAGGGATTATGTAGGACACTTGTATTGCTTTATCTTTCTCAAATCTTCTCCATTGCATCAAGTATCCAATCTGTTTATAAATCTGTCTTAATTAACGCCCTCATGTCAGACATATCTCATAGCCCTTATCAGGTGCTCCTGTCCTCAACTCCGTGTGGTCCCTGATCAACCCTGGCACTTTGCCTCCTGTGCTGGGCTTTCCTGGTCACACAGCCAGAGGGCATTTCCTGATACCCACAATGCTTAATCCATGGTCCCTCATATCAAAGCCATCTGCAGGGCTTAGCAGCAACCGGCTCCATAAAGTGTCCTAGTTTCCCTGCTTCAGCCCCCGGCCCTCCTGCCTGTGTCCTGGGACTATGACTGCCATGGAATGAGAGCACCTGAGCCCTCTGCCTCAGGTTCTGCTTCCTGGAGAGCCCAGGCTCTCATATTCCCAAATCCCAGAGGAGAAGGAGCCTTGTCTTCATTTTTCATCTCTCCCAGTGTCACAAATAGAGTTATTCTCCTGAGGGTTAACCAGAAGCTCTTCCAATTTTAGGTCCAATTTTGTGAACTGATGGCTGTAAGACATACAGTAATGACTTTTTTTTTCCCAAAAATCCTAGATGCGAGCTAGTATACTGCTGGTTGTCAAGCAGGAAACAGGCTGATAACAAGGGAGGGAGCTGGGAGCTTGGAACAGGGGATCGATGAAATAAATCGGCTGAAAATGCAGAATGAAATAAAGGCATGTTCTCAATGAATCTGTGCTGAGTCCCCCAAACCCCCACCCACACCCCAGTTGCAGTCAGCGTGCATCTCTTCCTTCGAAGCACGCGTGAGTCTCGGGGGGTCCATCTCTGGAGCCTTTCCCGGGCCTGCCTCTCCCGGTCCTTCTCTGTGGAAATGGTCTTTCCAATCCCAGACACTCTCACTCTCGATCCATGTTTGGAACATGCTTACTCTGAAGTTAGATATCCCGGGGCATAAGTTATACTGTGGCGTGTTTGGAAACTATGCAAGCATGAAATGAAACATACACAGTCACGAGAGAGAAGAGGAGGCACGAAGAACCACTCCGATACCCAGCTTTTCCTGACAGGATCTAAATAAAATGCTAACCCTCCTCGAGAAAATCCAAGGAATGGAAAGTAAAATCACCGGTAGCATCCACCGCCCATCAGACACAGTCACACTGACAGTCAGAAAAAAATGGAAATCCCCTTCCTAGAAAGAAAAGAATTATTTTATATCCCAAACTACAAAACTAAAACAACAACAACAATGACAAAACAAGTCTGCCAGTTGAGGCATTTGATTGTAGAACGGAGGCCGTTGTGATAAGCATTGGACTCGTCCAAAAAAAGTTCCTATTTCCCTTGAAATCTTTGCCCTATTTCCACTACTATTAACTTGGCCATAGTCATTCACTTTCCTCTAAGCTTTCAAAATTTCCTAGAGGCCTTGTGATTATTTTATATATCTAAACAATATATGTAAGATTTTTAACAGCCCTGTTTTTGTTTATAAATACATATATATACTTATATTTAATATATATTTATATTATATATATTTATATATTATATATTTGATATATATAATATATATTTATAAACAAACATATATATATATATTTTGAGACAGAGTCTCACTCTGTTGCCCAGGCTAGAGTGGAGTGGCTTGATCTCGGCGGATTGCAACCTTCTCCTCCCAGGTTCAAGCGATTCTCATGCCTCAGCCTCCCCAGTAGCCGGGATTACAGGTGCGCACCACCACATCTGGCTAATTTTGTACTTTTAGTAGAGATGGGGTTTCATTATGTTGGCCAGGCTGGTCTCAACCCCTGACCTCAGGTGATCTGCCTACCTCGGCCTCCCAAAGTGCTGGGATTACAGGTGTGAGCCACCGTGCCTGGCCTGTTTATAAATATATTCTCATCAGCACCTGTCAACTGTTGAAACTATCAAAAATGGCCTAGGAGCTCTGCTCAGCACTATGACTATGGCAATAAGAGGGATCATGGCAGTCCTCAGAAATGTCCCTCTTGTTGGATGGGGATGTGATGAGAGACTAACATTTAGAAGAGGCTCTGTCTGTTTTGACATAGGAGGAACTTTTATTACATCATGTGGGACCCCAAGGCCACAATGGCATGGGAAAGACTGTCACCATTCACCTAACTGCTCTGAGGAAATGTGCTCGTGGTGACATAATTAGTAAAGTGAGACACAGGATCTCGACCTCGAACTCATGTCCTGTGATCCTCCTCCCACTGGCATCCCACTCATAAGTACTGGGGCCATGCAGGATATTACCAGATGTTCCATGGGTTCCATTATTTAACCCATGACTTTGACCTTCACTCAACACTGTAGGACCTGAGACTTACATTCCCAGGGGGTGAAAGACTCTCAGAAGGGAGCCCCTCCCAATCACCATCCCCTCTCATCCCAGAGCCGACCACTGTCCTCATTTTCAACACTAAGGATTTATTTTTTCTTCTTTTTGAAATTGCCCAGTTTGAATTATTTTGTGTTTGATTTTTCTCATGCAACACTGAGTGAGATTTACTTCATAGTAGGATCAGTTACTAATTTGCAGGGTCCATTACAAAATGAAAATGCAAGGCCATTGTTCAAAAATCAAGAATTCCGAGATGGTGACAGCAGCACATTAAACCAAGCCCAAGGTCCTTTTAACGCAGGGCCCTCTGCTACTCCCAGGGGGCAGACCCCAAAGCCAGCCTTGTAGAGAAGTCCAAAGCATGACTGTACCATATTTGTCCATCTTACTTTTGATGAACATATTTGTGAGATTTCCATCCTTTGGTGCCCCTAAAAACATTCTTGCACATCTTTGGTGAAGACATGGATGCATTTCTAATAGATATATAGTTGTGAGTGGAGCTGCAAGGTCCTAGGCAGACAGATGTTCGGTTTTGGCAGATGAAAGCACAAATTTATTGTATCAACTGACACTTCTACCAGCAGTCTTTGAGAGTTCCAGTGGCTTCTCATCCTTGCCACCATTTCATGTCTTCTCTTTTTCAGCCTAGGCATGAATTTAAAGTGCTGATTCCTACACTCTGCTCCAAACCTTACTAACTCTGTATCATTAGCATTTCTCTCCAGATTCTATATTGTCACAGCTCCCCAAGTGATTCTCCATTAAGTTAGGAACCACTGCTACTTAACTGAGCTACGAAGCTATGAGAACATCACAAGCAATGTTCTCATTGCACCAGAGTCAAATATGGGTTGAAGGACTAAGAACACTGAGCTCACACTTTCACCCTCTAGGAAAATCAGCAAATGACTACAAAGTGTATGGGAAGTGGCCAGGACAGGGACATTCTGTATGGTCATTATGATTATGACGTTTCTGGTTTTTTTTTTTTTTAAGATGGAGTCTTGCTCTGTTGCCCAGGCTGGATGGAGTACAGTGGTGTGATCTCAGCTCACTGCAACCTCCGCCTTCCAGGTTCAAGCAATTCTCCTGCCTCAGCCTCCCGAATAGCTGGGACTACAGGCACCCGCCACCACAACTGGCTAATTTTTTGTATTTTGAGTAGAGACGGGGTTTCACTGTGTTAACCAGGATGGTCTTGATCTCCTGACCTCATGATCTGCTCACCTCGGCCTCCCAAAGTGCTGGGATTACAGGCGTCAGCCACTGCGCCCAGCCCATTTTGATATTTCTATGAAATTGAAGGGAGTGGTGTCAAAGGGTTTATAAAAGAGCACTATGGACTTTTTTAATGTTACAAACTTGATACCCTGAAAACACACTGAAACTTATTGTCATAGAGTCATTTTCATTTTCAACCTTCTAATTTTTATTTTAGATAATCAAAGTAAAATCCCACCATTTTACATAATTACAGTGTATTTTAAAGCTTTTCTTTTTTGTTTCAGATCTGTAGGACATCCACTTAGCAACAGCATGCCATTTTCTTCTATTTTCCACACTTTAGGCATATGCACATTAGAAGTAGAGAAAATGCACAGAATAAAGGAAATTCTGTCAAAATATATGGTTCCTCAGCAAAGAAGCTTGGAGTCTGATACTATGTGAAATATAAACAGTAACTTGGGGATTCAGATGTATCATATTTATGCTCTTTTCATGTTTAATTTTAGAAAAACACATTCATGGCAATGGTATATGTAGATACTGCTATTTCTAAAATATCTTATTAAAATGATAATAGACAATGAATTTCAATATTTTATATTTTCAGAGCAAAAATCATTCACAAAACAAAAATTCCTTATGCCACATGCCATATGTGTATGGTGCATGTGTTCTGTGTTCAATAACATGTGCTAAGATATATAATAAAAATTTCTATTTCTGGCCATCCTTACATAATTATATTTTGAACATGCACATTTAGAACATAAATGTAAAGCTCTATGGCACTGAGAGATATGATCATATTCATCTTCATTTTAGGAAATGTAAGTATATGGGTAATTTATATAACCTCAGCTATCTACATCTCTGCATCGCGATTTCCCCCCCCCACAGTATTAGGGTATTCTTCTCTGCAAGTGGGGTATCAGGGCATTACCTTAATACACGTTCCTGGAAAGACAGTGCGGTCACAGCCAGCATGCCTGGGTAGGAGCACCTGCCCACGAGATGGGGTAGGAGGTTCAGTTGCTCCTGGCTTGGTCTCCACTGGCCACGGGAAGCCAGCTTTTCCTACAAGGAGGCCTACTTATATTCCTCAAGCCCAGCGCATCATGAGAAGAACGCACTTCCTGGGCACTACCTCCCCTTCCCCTACTTTTCATTTCCATCGAAGAGTCGTTGGTGACCCAGGAAAAGGAGAGAGACCTAATCTGTGCTTCCAAGACAGTCGGAAAGAGCAGCAGCCCTTGTTCTGAAAAAGCACCCAAGAACCCCCTTTAGATTCCGCCAGCATGTTCAGGATTATAAGCACACGGGAGATTGCTTCCCCAACACCTGATTAGTTAACTCAGACAGTACCTTGAGAAAACTAGTTGTGTGGGGTTTGTTTTTTTCCGTTTCTAAGCTTTCTTATTTAAAGATATGTTTTCATGTAAAAATGAAACCTTTAAACTGCACCTGTAGGACCTACAAAGAGTAGTAAGGAGGGTCCTACCAATGCCCCACCAATGCCCCACCAATGCCCCACCAATGCCCCACCAATGCCCCACCAATGCCCCACCAATGCCCCACCAATGCCCCACCAATGCCCCACCAATGCCTCCCCCGCCACCAACAGCCCTCCACCACGCCCTCTAACCGGGAGGCCTCCTACCTGGGCCGCCCCACCACGCCCTGCACCACCCCACCAATGCTTCACCAATGCCTCACCAATGCCCCACCAATGCCTCACCAACACCCCACCATGCCCCAACGCCCCACCAAAGCTCCAGTGCCCCACCAATGCCCCACCAGCTTCGGACATTTATTGTTTCTATTTTATTGTTTCGGATTATTACGGGATGACAAGTCCTCTAATTTAGCCTGCATTTTAATGTTTTATTTAATGTTTTATTTTACTCATTTATCGTTTTACTTATTACTCATTTAAGCTGTATTTTATTATTTTATTTATTGTTTCATGACAGCTTCGAAGACAGGCCCGGACACCCAATGCCCCCACCAATGCCCCACTAATGCCCCAATGCCCCACCAATAGCCCACCAATGCACCACCAGTGCCTTACCAATGCCCCACCAATGCCCAACGAATGACCCACCAATGCCCCACCAATGCCTCTGCACCTCTTCTGCCCTCCACCCCATACCTTGCGGGTCTCACAGAAGTCAAGACCTTGAATAGCGTCCCCGGCACGAGACGCGACACCCAACGCCCATCAGCAGCCAGGGAGCTGCTGAAAACGGATGCGGAAGTTGGAATCCAATCCCGGCTTGCCAGGGGAGTAGGAAGTTCCGCCCTGCCACCCTTTTTATTTGCGGGAGAAGTGGTACGCAGAGTGCGAATTATGTGTAAACTACAAGCATCGGAAAAATGAGAGGCTAATGCAAGGATATCGACCTGTCCAGTCAGTGCAGTGTGTTTCCAGAGTGGGGCTGAGTGGTTTAGGGCTGTGACCACCACAGTCCTCCTCACACATGACCAGATTCCATGAATCCCACTGTAAATATGCATTCCCTCCTGCATTCGGTAAGGGGCCAGGACAAATGGCAAGAGCGCTGCAAATATGTACGATCCCCAAGGGTCTGATGGTCAGCAACCTGGAGCAGTGGCAAATGATACTTAATCGTCTCTAAGAAAACAGGAACTCATTTCACAGACTATACACCTACAGCACCTCATTAGAGCCTCTCGACACTGGGGTGGGTGGAAAGGACTAAGGATGATTGTCCCGCTTTACAAAAACGTTGGACTCAGAAAGAGCAACTGAAAATGGACAACATAGAAGTCGTGGCTCCTTTGCTCCCAATGGCAAACCCACTAGTGTCCAAAGGTTCTGCAGCACCTTCTAGGTCTTTTTATTTTCTGATGGTGAGGAGGAATGCAGTGGCCAGCTAAGACAGGAAGGAATGCAGAGCGGGAATCTAAAACTGCCACAACTGGCCATCCCCCCACCTGAGTTTTAAAATTTAAATACTGTTGGTGGGCAAATGATGAACCAACCATATAGCTAGCAGATTATTTAGAATAGCTACATAGAGCCTTGGTAGTTGCCTCAATTCTAGAATAGAAACAGCAAACCTAAAATTAAACACAATACAACATCAAAACACAACATGTCCATTCCTGTGATTTGGAACTTCAGCTCAACACCTCACCTTGATTTATGTAAATAACAGCATCACCTGCTATTCTCGACTTCCTTTTTGTTTGTACTTTTTATTCTATTTTATTATGTTGTCATTTTCCCACATGCGAAAGGGCATCATTTCTGATGTCAAAGCCATAAACACTTTGAGCACAATGGGTGGGGGGCCGGGGGAGGCGGTGCAAGAATCAGGCAGGTGGTGCAGCCCTCCAGGGAGGGGAGGCTGGGGCGGGCAGTGAGCCCCTCCCCAGCCCAGGCGGCAGCCTCTGTCCGGGCCTTCCTGCAGGAAAGCGGTACTTCCACAATGAGCTCATCCCCTGACCATTCTTGTCAGCTTCTCACAAATTATCCCAGTTTTGGGGGCTCTGAGTTTGGGAGTTAAACTACATAAAGATCAAACTCAGGCTTCTCAAGTTTCAGTTACTCTAGGGGAGAGTATAGTCACTGGAGTCAAACGTGTTTTAACTGTTTCCTCTCATTTCCATACCAAAGCAAAACGATGTGAAGATGAAGAAGGTTGAATTAAGATGTAACTCCAGGGCCAGGCAAATAAATAAATAAAAATATAAATAAATAAATAAATAAATAACTCCAGGTATTCATTTTTCTTTAAAACTCACTTTACATACAGATAATGATACAGAAAGACAGAAATAGAGGTAAGAGAGATAACATTTTTGTTAAAGAATATAATTGAATAAAATAAATTTCCTAAGCTTTGATTTAATCATGTTTTAGAAAGGAGACATCTGAGGTTGGGCATGGTGGCTCACACCTGTAATCCTAGCAGTTTGGGAGGTCAAGGTGGGCACATCACTTGAGGTTAGGAGTTTGAGACTAACCTGGCCAACATGGTGATACCCCATCTCTCCTAAAAATACAAAAATTAGCCAGGTATGGTGGTGCCTGTAATCCCAGCTAATCAGGGGGAGGAAGTGGCTTGAGCCCAAGAGGCAGAGGTTGCAGTGAGGTGAGATCGCACCACTGTCCTCCAGCTTCGGTGACAGAGCAAGATTGACTCAAAAGAAAGAAAGAAAGGAAGAAAGAAAGAAAAGAAAGATAAGGAAGAAAGGGAAGGGAAGGGAAGAGGAGAGGAGGGGAGGGGAGGGAGACATCTGAACCATAACACTGCAGACTGGTTACCTAGATCTACCTATGATTAGTAACCAGAAAACAGACGCAACATGCAACAAATAATAATTTTTGATTAATTAATTTATTTTTAACTTTTTTTTTTTTTTTTGGGAGATGGATTCTCACTCTGTCACCCAGGTTAGAGTACAGTGGTGAGAGTTTGACTCACTGCTGAAACCTCTGCCCCCTGGGTTCAAGCAATTTCCCTGCCTCAGCCTCCCGAGTAGCTGGGATTACAGGTGCCTGCCACCACATCCGGCCAATTTTTGTATTTTTAGTAGAGACGGGGTTTTACCATGTTGGCCAGGCTGGACTCAAACTCCTGACCTCAAGTGATCCACCCGCCTCAGCCTCCCGAAGTGCTGGGATTACAGGTGTGAGCCACTGTGCCCGGCATAAAATGATTTTCTTTTTGTTACTTTTGTTACTCTTTTTGTTACTTTTGTTTAATTGTTACTCATAATTAAAAGCTAAGCATTCAAAACATGCAAACAAACTTCTCCAAAGTTTGTGATGCTGGCCTTGGTGCTTTAAAATCATCAAGAATATTTAATAGGCTGGGTGTGGTGGCTCACGCCTGTAATCCAAGCACTCTGGGAGGCCGAGGCGAGCGGATCATCTGAGGTCGGGAGTTCGAGACCAGCCTGACAAACATGGAGAAACCCTGTCTCTACTAAAAATACAAAATTAGCTGGGCATGGTGGCGCATGCCTGTAATCCCAGCTACTCAGGAAGGCCGAGGCAGGAGAATCAGTTGAACCTGGGAGGTGGAGGTTGCGCTGAGCCGAGATCATGCTACTGCACTCTAGCCTGGGCAACAAGAGCAAAACTTGGTCTTGAAAAAATAAAGAATATTTAATAATAAAAATCTAGAAGTCTCTTTTGAGTTTTTCTTGTTTCATTTATTTAGTTTCTTAATCGTGAAAGAAGAAAAGCTAGGGAAATTTTAGGGAACTTTTTTAGGGAAATTTTCTTCCTATTACAACAAAATGATTGAAATCACACAAAGAAAATACAATGGCAATAAATTGGGATATGCTTGTTTGTCAAAAACTTCTGTAGAAAGATGTGTAGAAATTATTACTAATGAAGTAAAGAAGCAAATATTAGAACAAATACATTCCAGGTTTGACACATATGTGTCAGCTGATGGTATTTTATATATTTATTCTCTTCCAATAATGAAGTACATGAAAAACTTATTTTTCATAAAGCATTTAAGTTGTACTGTAAGGGATGTGGTCTCAACATAGTTTCTTGCATTAAGAACTATTATTTGATGGTTGTGTTGGATTACTGTAGCACTGATGGAGTAGCTATCTTGATTTGAGAAAAAGACTCAAGCTGAATGGTAACAGAGGTAGTACTGGAAGAGTATTCACTCATTGTATGACTTACAAAAAAGATGCCGAGCAAAGAAATTAAAGCCAGAAGTAAAAAGTGCCAAAAGTGTTATTGATGTAGTTAATTTGATAAAAACAAGCCTTCGATAATGCAGACTTTTCTCTGCTAGTTGGAATAAAATAGGGAGGGACTATAAAACCTATTTGTACCACAGAATTTCACTGCTAAATTCACAGTATAAACCTTGAAAATATTGTGAACGAGTTACTCATTTTTCCTTTCAGTAAGTTAGTGAAACTTTTCAAGGTCATCATGTATGATTATATAAGAGATGCATTCAACAATGTTAGGGGTCACCAGTTATATTATTTCTAATGTATTAATTTAAATATCTTTACCCTAAAAACATTTTCCAGCAGATAGCAATGTGTCTTGAAAGAAATTTTTAAAAATTTGCATAAAAGTGCTACACGGGCTTGTGTAGAGCTTTGATATCAAATGACTGCCAGTAGAAATGCAATCTAGCAGATATTTTAGGAAAAAAACCAAAAACAGTTATTTCGTCCCATTAAGGTAGATGCAATTTTTACCAGGTATAGAAATATCCTATTTATAAAAGGAAGTTGAACTCTGGAGCAAACACTTTGAAGACAGATGTTTGGAATACTTCCACTGTTTTATGATTTTGTTTTAAAAAATAATTGTGTCAGTTATGAAAACGCATATCCTCACCCTTCAAAGAGCTTGGAAATAAAAGTGCATATTCTGTTTAAAAATCTTTCAAATAAAATGTCTTAGTTTGGAACATATGGTTTAAAAATGCAATAATGGCCCACCTTCTAAAATTGCTTGACATCAATGGAGAAATTTATTAATTACATTTCAGGAAAAATTTGACCATTTGCCTAATTGTCAGATGTGATTTGAACATTACTATCATGTTTCAGTAGGCAGGAGACAATGTGTCCTTCCATTTGGGGGTATTATTTTTGCTCATTAACTCCCTCCAATATCAGCATATGACAGCTGAATGTCAGCGCTTACCTTCTACCCATTCATGCTAATGAAGCATCGAGGTCATTTTCTTACTTTCCAGCACTTCTGTTGTCATGGAGTACAACCTCAATGTTCTCGTAACACATTCATTCATCCAAAGTGGCCTCTATCTTTTTCTTCTTACACCACATGGTCTTGCCATCCTCTCAACTATGCCCACCCCCTCCTGGGGTTGCACCACGTATCAGTAGTTTTCAATCTCTGGTAGTTGCTCTCGCATCCAAAACTAACTGAATTAGCCTTTCTAGGAGTGGGGCATGGGGAACTATATTTACATTTTTTCCAGTTGATTTTCACACGCTGTGACAGTTGAGAACCACTGGTGTAGGCCTGTCGTTACCAATAACTGCCCATAATCTTCATAATCCTCAAGCATCCTTTGATCATCGCTTCGTACCCTCAGCCCAATCCCTTTAGTAACCCCACTTGAATAATTTTTTAACTTTACTAGACCCTTCCATCCATTAACCCTGCTAACTTTTCATTATTCATTACTCCCTCCTGTCCTCAGCTCCCTCCTTGCCCAGCTTAGACTTCATGCTTCCTCAATCCCATCGCTGGATTTCTTTTTTATAGTACTTACTGAGAAAGTCTCTTCCAAACATGGGAGAATAAAGTTCATTATCCTGTTCTGTGCCTGCCTCAAGAAGCTGACTCTGGGCAGATAAAAATTTACATCCTTACTAATTTAAATATAATTTAAACATAAGAACCTAAACTTCAAGTTTATTTCCGTAAAAACTGTACTTGGATATATGATCGGCAAGGAAATCAAATTAAAAGATATAAGAGAACTATGGAAATAAAAACGATCTATTCCAAGGTAAAAAGAAGAAGAACCCAGCAAAGCAACCAAGAAGTCAGAGACGCGGAGATGTGGGATATCTGAGGGTCTCAGAAAAAAGTTTTAAGCATGAAGAATGGACGAAATAACTCAATTTTGAAAATAGAAATGGGATCGATGATCACACAAGCACTGTATATGAATGCACACAGCAGGTCCAATCGCAGTTGCCAAAAACGAGAGCCCAAACGACCCTTATTGAGTAAATGCTCAAATACACTGTGGTGCCAGCCACACAACAATCACCGCTGAGCAACAGAAAGGGATGAACAATGGGTGCACGGCAAGGTGGATGCATCCCAAAGGCATTGCCCTGAATAAAGGGAGTGCCTTAAAGGTTACCTACTGCATGGTTCCATTCATCCAGCATTCTCAGACAGACAGACTGGAGGGATGGAGGCCAGGTCAGGTGGTGCCAGGAGATGACCACACAGCCGCAGTCGCAGGGATTTGCGGCGAGGGAAGAGTTTTGAATCCTGGTTATGCCGGTGGTAGCCACACTAATTTCTACAGGTGTTAACATTCCAGTGTACATCAAAAGAAAAAAAGACAAAACAACTGTAAGACAATTTAAAAGTTTTTAAAAATAGTGTTGGTTGAGAGAATGCATTCAATAAATGTAAACTTTCCTCTTGGGAGTTTTGTTAAAGAAACTGCAAAACTCTTCAGAGAATATGGTGCTAATGAAAACGACAGCTTCCAATTACCTATAATTTTTTTTAAATGTTTTCAAAGCACTTATTATTATTTATTGCTAAGAAGCTTAAAATAAAATGCAGTAAGAATAGAAACCAAAAGAAGCCCCATACATTTAGTAATCAGTATATATTTGAATGTACATGCATGTGAACAGCAGTTGGGGTCTGAGGCCTCTCACTTAGACCCATGGGGTCAGAACAGGTCTCGTATCAGCTCTCCAGCTCCCAGCTTCTATTATTCTGCCATCTCCCTTGTGTGACTCTAAAGCAATGAGATGATTTATTCATTCGAATCCTATGAAAATCAGTTCTTATTTTACAGTATTCTGAGAATGTTATCTTACTTCCTAGCTTTTTAAAAGGCTTTCTTCCTGAGATGCTATATTTCAAAATCAGATTTATTTCTGAAAGAGTCCCTATTCTCTTTGCCAACCTCCTTGTAGCTGGCAAACTTTCCTTTTTCCCTTCAGGATGAAAGAGGCCTTAATCCATCTTACACAAGATTCTGTGTACGGCAGCACTGGGTCTTGGCATTGCATCACACTCAGTAAATGACATAGAGCTTCCCAAGATTTCAGACTCAGGGGTTCCACACTGGAGATGAGAGCAAAAGGATGCAGTCATTTAATTTATGCTCTGTGTTGAGAAAAGCTCACTGAGTTTGGGACTCATAGGCTGAAGATGAAGAGGAGCCATGTGGCTGTATTTCAGCCTTGGGGACGCTGGAGAAAAGGTGAATGCTATCTCAGATTTAATGTGGCCCTAACAGAGTTGGGAAGACGGATGTCTGTCTGTGCCATGAACATAACACTCTGTCAGGGATTTACCCTGGGAAAAGTCTTGTCTTCCTCTATTCTAAGCACTGTTGATTCATTTGGGGAACAGAATTCTACATTCCAGTCAATGAACCTACAAGACAATTGGGAAAGGATCACATTAGTTTTTAAATAGAATTTATTTTCCATAGTGTTATTTCACAGCAAACTCTGTTCCATTTCCTGCATTCTGCCTCCGGGGTCTGAGAACAATCACTTCTTCAGAGGAGGACCTTGCCAACCAGTATACTAGACGCCAGGCGGAACTTGCCTTTACAGCAGAAAATGAAGTGGGCTACTATGATCTATCGTTAGACTTTCTCAATCCTTTCTCAATATACCCTGAGGGAGATTTCACTCTTGCTACAAAGCAGGAAATAACAACAATAACAATCACCGCTGTAACAACACATTATGAGGGGGCATTCTTTTAAAAGCCTTTAAAATGCTACCAGGAGAGTTTTATGGCTGCTCCAAGTCAGAACTTGGCCTTGCTTAAAAGCAAAGGGAGAGGGTGTTCAGGAGGCAGCCCCAGGGGGGCCACAGCGTCCCCACTTCCCCTGGGGGCTCTGCCAGTTTTTTGGCTGATAGGATCACAGCCAAGTTCATGGGCGCCCCGAGGAAACACTAGGCACAGCTTGTGCTGTTCAAAACAATCTTACCATAAAAGTGACTTTTCTTTTTAATCTGAAAAGCACTTTTTGTCATGAGAGGTTCAAGCTAAGATATCAGTGAGTTCCGCTAGCTTCTGTTTACTTCCTCCAATTTCCTATTGTTCGGCGTATGACTGAAAATTGGGTATCAAATGTAAGTATTACGGTCTTTTTGCTGGGTCCCTATTCTCCTAAACGTGAGGCTTCGAGGTCTTACAGGATTGAATAATTCTTCAGAAACTATAGCAAGGTTGTTTTTAGAGTGTCTTCCAAGTACCAGCCCTTTGTCTAACATCTCTAAGCCCTAAACATTCCTCCCAAACTTTGAAGGACTCCAAATTGCAGCCAAACTACAGTAGATTTGTGAAGTGCATGCATATCTACAGGGGATAAGACAAATACATCTTTATTCTGACATCATCTAGGTTTTTCAGAGGTAAAAGATGTAGAGTGTCTGAGCGACCTACGGAGAAAGCAGTTAGATCTAATTATAGCTCTTGGGATAGAGGAGCTGCTGTCTTAGGAAAAGCAAATATGTAGGTTAAGAGTCCTGTTCGACCTTCAGAGATCATGCTGTTGCATGCTTGTTAGAGTGATGTCCTTGTTTAGTCCTTACCTAGACATCTCACAAATATTCCTGTGAAGTTTTCTTGGAAGTGGATGGTTTACAAATTCCCAATACATTTCCTTTGCATCGTGATGGACTCTCTGGGTGATCACTCTAAGCATAACCTTTCAAGAAGCAAATTTTTTGAAGTTTGCAATCAGGCAAACAATCCTCACTCTTCTTATAAATTTTCATCTTCCCTAAGTGTCTATATCTGAATATTCTTAAAATAATGGGCTGGATGTGGGGGCTCATGCCTATAATCCCAGTGCTTTGGGAGGTTGAGGTGGGAGGATCTCTCGAACCCCAGAAGTTAGAGGTCAAGTTTAGGCAACATAGTAAAACCCTGCCTCTGCAAGAAAACTTTGGAGCAGCCACAGTGGTTCACACCTGGTATCCCAGCACGTACAGAGACCAAAGCAAGAGGATCGCTTGAGGCCAGGTGTTTGAAATCAGCCTGGGCAACATAGCTAGACTCCATCTCAGCCAAAAATAATAAATAAATAAATAAATAAATAAATAAATAAATAAATAAATAGGTTGGGCATGGTGGCATGTTTACTTCCTCCAATTCCCTATTGTTTGGTGTAGGACTAAAAACTGGGTATCAAAGAACTAGGGCCATTTTGCTGGGTCCCTATTCCCCTAAACATGAGGCTTTGAGGTGTTACAAGCTTGAATAATTCTTCAGAAACTACAGCAAGTTTGTTTTCAGAAACCAAAGAGGCTGAGGCAGGAGGATCTACTCAAGAGGCTGAGGTGGGAGGATCTCCTGCCCTCAAGAGTTCGAGGAGGCAGTGAGCTATGATCGTGCCATTGCACCCCAACCTTGGTGACAGAGCAAGATCCTGTCTCTAAAAAATAAAAATAAAAAAATTTTAAGTTAAAAATTAATGGCTGTTTTGTGAAATTGGTCAGAGTTTAAGGTTTTAGAGAATGTATCTGGTGGCAGAAACCAATATTTAGTTTTGTTTGTTTGCAGACAGAGTCTCACTCTGTCACCCAGGCTGGAGTGCAGTGGCACGATCTTGGCTCAACCGATTCTTCTGCCTCAGCCTCCCGAGTAGCTGGGATAACAGGCATCCACCACCACACCCAGCTATTTTTTGTATTTTTAGTAGAGATGGGGTTTCACCATCTTGGCCGGGCTGGTCTTGGACTCCTGACCTCATGATCCAAGTGTCTTGGCCTCCCAAAGTGCTGGGATTAAAGGTGTGAGTCACCGTGCCCAGCCTACCAATATTTAGTTTTAAAGATGCTTAAGAAAGATCTATTTCTACATTCCCCTTCCATAGTTAAGTCAAAAGCTGCTTTTGGTATGCTCGGTCAAGGCAAAGGTGTGGATTATCCCAGCCATCAGGATTGTACTGAGTGATTGAAAGTAGAGGGGTACCATAGAATACTAACGTATCAGTAATTAGCTTAGCCAGTTAAAGCACAGAATTGAGGGCTGGTTATCTGTTCACATGCCATGAAGTTGAGTTAGCTTTGTTCTCATCAGGAAACAAGGTACCCTATAGTTGCCTAATGTTAGACACAACAATAATAGAGTTTAAATAGACACTGGCCTCAAACCTTACATACTGTCTGTGCCTTCACTATGATATCACTGTGTCACTGGTGCAGGAACAGAGGCCGACTAGAGGAGTGGCCTTGGGCCAGTTCATCTTTTCTGAGCCTCAGTTTCCACATGTAAAATATGGACCAGTCAGTAGTATCCACCTCAGAAAGTGTCTCTGAAAGCTAAATAATAGTTTCTTTATACACACTGCTTGGTGCCTGGCAACTAATAACTCAACAAATATAAGATGATAACAATGATCCCATCTAGTCAGTCACAAAGTGAGCAAGAAATAATGATTCAGAGTTTTGAAGGAGCTGTGTCTTTCTTATTCTGTTACTCTGCAGATTCTGAGACTTGCTCAAGATGTTTCATGCCTTTCTCCTTAAACCTATCTGTGTTCTCCTAGACAGATCTGGGTAAGTCATCTCTGTACTGCCAAACATTTAGCACACGATTTGTCACAAAGATGAACACAAAATTATTTTTGAATGAACAAATGAAGTAAAAAGCCACATTCATTATCGATCCTATTCCTTTCCCCAGCTAAGTTATATGTGCTATGAATAGTGAGTTCTGTTTGCATTAAATGGTGTGACCTTTTCCTGTGTCCTCAGATGGAAAGTTCTCACTGCTGGAGACTTTTTTGACACTACTTCATTAGCTCCACTACCCACCTGCCAACCTCTTCGACCTACCCACCCCACCATGAGCTACTGACAATCTTTCTGTGGACACTGCCTTCAGTGACTTTCCCACGAGTTCCCTTGCTTTTCTGCTGTGGGCACTGACTTCATGCGAGTCTCATTATTTCCTTCCTAGACCACTATGGTATTCTTACAACATCTCTCTTAACCTCAGTTCAGACTATAAATGACTGACATATTAACCTTCCTCAATCATAGCTGTAAACACATTCCTACTTTTTCCAAACTTTTCAGCAGTGTCCCATTCCCTTTTAAACTAAAACCAAACTCATCAGGATGGGATTCCAATCAGTTGTCACCATGGCACCCACCTGCCTTTCCAAGACTCATTTCCCGTTTAGTGCTTTGCTTGGACCTTAAAGTATCTTAAATACTTTCTGTTTTCAAATCGTGTGTTGCTCATGCATTTCTCCATGTCTGGAAAATGCTCCTTGTGATATACTTGTCTTTGAAATTCTCCCCGTGTTTTTGTCTTAAGTGAAATTAGCCTTTGTCTATGGGAACTTTTTCACATGCCCTTCCAGGTGGTCACATTTCCTAGTGATCTCTTTTGTATGCGCTTCCAGACACATTGTTGATATCTGGCTTGCCATATTGGCAGAATTATTACTTACAAGCATTAAAATGATATGCATGTTGGGCAAATGTGGTCCATCATGTATAACTGTATTTATTTAATGAGGATATGATTTGGTCCTGTTCTAAAGTCTAATTATGTGTTTATTCTACCAATGCTTAAGACGGAAAATTTGAAGCAACTCCAAAATCTGAGGTGGGAATAGATGTTATTTCTGAAGATCTGACCTCACTGTATTATAACAATATTGCATAGACCACTTATTTGTTGCTGTTTTTAAAACTTTGTATTGACTTTCCTTATATTTGGTTGCTTTCATGACCAGTGAAAAAACTTCCAAGTGAAAATGTAGCTGAGAAGAATGGAAGAGAAATGGTAATATAAAGCTTCACATTTAACTGCCACAGCAGGAAAACTCAAAATTGAATTCCAACCATAGCTACTAAACATCCTGTTAAGACCTTGCTCCAGCTTCACTGAGCCAGGAAATTTCTCTCTTTTCCCCTCTGACACCAGAGTCGGCAAGAGGAGACCCATACGGTTGGCATAAGAAAGTAAATACCCCTTCCATGAATGGCTCACAGAACTAGAGCCTGCTAACTGTAGCTTGACTTGCTTGCACCCTGAAGGTGCTGACAAGGTGTGCAGGTGGCCAGGAATCTAAAATACAATACTGCGGGCTTCCCCTGGGGAGCCAAACCCCCAGTGAGGCTTCTGAGATTCAGGAGCATGCCCACCCCAACTGCCATTATGCTCTTTTTCATCCATAGTTAGCTGGGGTGCCTATGAGTGCCTCAGTAAATATCTGCTGAACAAACAATTGAATGGACACATGAATGAATGGATGAGGGCACAGTGGGGGTAAGGAGCAGGGTGGGAGGGAAGAATTCTTAGAGAAGTTGAGCAGTGAAGGAAAAATAGGAATTACCCAGACAAAGGGAGCTGGAAAGGATCGAAGGGCACAAAATCAGCTGAGCTGGTGGGAAGTGAACAAGTAAAGCTAAGGGGCTAGAGACCACCTTGTTTTCAGTAGGAAGGGACAATCCCCTAGGCAGTGTTGGAGGAGAGACTACAAAGTGCGGGTGAAGCAGGGCAGGTGTGACGGGTGATGAATAATTATGTGAGAGAAAATACAGCTGTCAGGTGTACTTATGAGACACTATGTTTATGTGTAGAAAGGACTATGGAAGAATTGAAGGTGGCCCTGAATTCTTTTGCCCTCCTCCTATTGCAAGGTGGGGTCTCCCCTTGAACCTGGGCAGAGTCTGTGACTACTTTGCCAGTGGAAGACAGTGGGAGTACTGCTCTGTCAGTTTCAGGACTCATGCCTAAAATGGGCAGCTTCCATTCCCTGTCTTTTAGACCGCTCTCTCTGGGTGCCCTGAGCTCTGACCCTGCCCATTTAGGAGAGGCCATGTGTCCATCTCCCATCAACAACCACAGTGGAATCCATTCTTCCAGCCACACCTACCAAGATGCCAGACATGTGAGCCCCTCCACCAGCTGAACACCACCAAGTGACCTCATTCAATGCCATATAGAGTAGAAACATCCCCCAGCCTAGACCTGACCAAACCCATAACCCACACAATAAGGCAATAGATAAGGAAAACAGGGCATATAAGAACTAATGGCGATGGGAGGAGCTGGGGGAGCAGGGGAGGTGACGTATGCTCATTTTCACAGGACCAAGCTTCATAAGTGTTTACAAGATGGTGTTGGCACTGTTGGGGGCCTTTTCCAACATTATACTCTTGCCTGTGGTTCCAGGTTCATTTCCTGTTGCCATATCTCAATTCCTGATGCTGAAATTAAATTTGGAACAATGAAAAAAAATTCCACTGGATGTATTTTCTGGTCATGTTCTATTCCTAGATAATACAATATTCAGAGGACTGAACAAAAACCTGTCATTGTTGTAGGAAGGCGTGTTCGGCATGCACAGTCACATACAGCACATTGTGGTGTAATCTCTTGGGCATGACAGAATTAGAGGAGAGGAAGAAATGATTCCAGTAACTCCATCAATGAGATGATATACTGTTTTCTGAGTATTCCCAGTATCTTCTCACTTTCTCTTCTAGGTGTTGGGCACTATCACTGTCCCTATCCCTTGGCCCAGATAGCCGCTCACAGCTGATAGCAGAGCCAACATTGTTCAATACTCATATCCTCTTCTTTGTTCAGGCTCAAGTTAACACGTGGCATTCATTCCTAACTGCAGCCTCCTCAAGCCCAGAAGCCTGAATCTGTTTTTTAATTTAGCAGTGAAGAATGTAGCTACATCATATGCTATGAGAGCAGCTGGTGTTTCATGATTCTTCTCTCCTATCATTCCTCTCACTCAACTTCTCTACTTTTTCAGATATGCGATCATCTTATTTACGTATGCTTTGAGGCTCCCTTTCAAGACTCCAAAAGGTCTAATCCAAAAAATAGATGCTAAAGTATTATCTCTTTTTTAGACTCATTTTCCTTCTGTAAGAGAAGAATGCTTTATTGCGATTAGGGAACATAGCGGTTTGATTGATTAGATTGCTTACCAAAGCAATACAATTTTAAATGATAAATAACAGATGTGGGTACCCTATATGGCAACTGTTTAAAAATAATTTTGCTTCCATAGTACATTTTGGTTTAGAATTGTGTGCTTCTACCCTCTCTGATAATTGATGTTGTTCATGGCATACAAAATGTCTCCCAGTTGTATAGAAAAGGTTTTTCTCATCTGCTACATCTTCAATTAAATCAAGAACAAATCTCTGATTATTGAGTTTTGAGAAGGATGACTATAACGGAACTTGTAGGAAAGCAAATTTTCCATAGTAAAGCAAAATCACTCTAATTGATACTTGTAATTGACACTTTAAGATGCCTTATATTTGCCAATTTTCCAGTTAAAATGAATCTGTAAAACTAAGATGTTACAAATGAATTTCAATGAGCAATCAGATCAGTTTGGCACAGTGAACCCTCTGAATTACAGAAGTATTTTACTGAGAGTTTCATGTGGAATCCTGATGCCTATAAGGTAGAAGGGAAACGAGCTACAGGTTCTGGGGAATCATGAAGGTCCCACAAGCAATAATATTTATGCATTGCATTTGTATATTGCTTTCCACTGTTCATGATATCCCTTCATCTACATGATTTTTATGTATACTTCACAACAGTTCTCCAAAATGGATATAATTATCTTCATCTTGCAGCTGAGGAAACGGAGGCACATACAATTTGTGCTCATCACAGTCATTGTTTATGGGAAAATGCTGTGGCTGAAGTGGGTCATGCATATGATTACTAAATGGATGTTTTCAAAGCTAAAGTCGTGGGCATCTTTGCTGACAGTGGAATGTCATTTTGGTACTGGGCGAAGCTATCTGGGTAGACAGAACTTCCAAAGTGATAGATGGCAAGTTTCATAAAATGTTTGAGTTTCTGAATAAGAGTTAAAACATGGTTGAATCAGGTGATAATTTTGGTGATTCCCCCTCCCTAGGTTGCAACAGCTTTAATTTTAAGACACCTGAGGTAGTGGTCTAATTCCTATTGCAAATTTATGCTTGTGGCTTCCTTGTAATTTGCAGTGAAGAATCTAGAAAAGTGACTGGGAATAACGTCTAAAAGGCCCGGAATGCGTATAAACCAGCATAAAGCAGGCTATCACAGCTCAGTGGCATATCATAGGTTGAAGTCAAGGGCAAAAGGGCAGGGAATCCAAGGGCTCCTCTGCCCAAATCATCGCTTACTTGAGGTTGGCAGCTGGCTGCACAGCAGCCCTTGGCTGCCTGCAGGGCCCGGACAGCATCAGCATCCTCCACTCCACAGTTAATGTCAGCGTGGCCCAGACAGTGACTGTGGAGTGGGGAGGCCCTGGCTAGCCAGGCACACATTTCACAGATGAGGCTGAAATGAGAAACTTCAGGGAGATATTTGCATAAATATATTTCCCATTGTCCAAAAAGAAGGTCAGACGGAAACATCTTTCAGTATGTTCCGATGAGAATTACAAAATATTATACAAATCCATTTTTTACAAAGGTTATAATGAGGTTTATTCTGAGAGAGGACAAAGCCTTTCCCCCCTTATTAAAACTGTTGCTGGTATCACTCTGAGGGAAGTCTTGGGAAAAACCAAAAATAATACGTAGGTTTTATAAGGGAATATTTTGCGATTTTATCAAATATTTACCAAAGGCTCAGATAAAGGATATCCAGCCACAGCTGAGGGTGTTCACCACTGCGAGGTGGGGTTGAGGGGAATGTTTATTTTCTCACTCGTATTTTTCCATTTGCCAAGGTAGCACATCCTCCCTTTATAAACAGAGATATTTCCCACTGCCTTTCTCTTCAGCTTATTGATGATATCACCTGCTTATCTTCAATCGGGTCAGAACCAACGACTACTTATCAAACATACACTATCCATTCTTCTAACCAAGTATTTTTTTCCAGTCATCTATAAATAGGCCTTGAAGGCATATTTTCCAGACATTGTACTATGTGTGTATTGTGGGATTGAGTACAGCAGGGAAGTCATATATTTTAAAATACAGACAACCGGGCCGGGTGAGGTGGCTCACGCCTGTAATCCCAGCACTTTGGGAGGCCGAGGTGGGCAGATCACCTGAGGTCAGTGTTTGAGACCAGTCTGGCCTACATGGGGAACTCCTGCCTCTACTAAAAATACAAAAATTAGCTGGGTGTGGTGGTGGGCGCCTGTAATCCCAGCTACACGGGAGGCTGAGGCAGGGAGAATAGATTGGACCTGGAAGGCGGAGGTTGCAGTGAGCTGAGATCGCACCACTTCACTCCAGCCTGGGCGACAGAGCAAGACTGACTCAAAAATAATAAAGTAGAATAAAATAAAATAAAATACAAATATAGATAACCAGAATATTTTAGGTGAATTCAGAGGAAGCAGAACAAATTTAAAGCTGAAATTATTGAGAAGGTCTTTCTGAAACAGATAGTATGTAAATTGGACTATGCACCGTGCAGGTCAGATGTGAACGTGCTGAAATGGAAGAGAGAGGGAGTCCACTGAGAAGCAACAGCAGCAGTACCAGGAGGCAGGATGTGGGGCCCTGGGTGATGCCAATAACACAGGAGCCTGGATGCTGCTGCCACTGAGTGTGGGATCAAATTAGAGAAAAATAATTGTCTACCTATCTAATCTATGTATCTATCTTTTTTTTTTTTTTTTTTTTTTGAGACGGAGTCTCGCTCTGTCACCCAAGCTGGAGTGCAGTGGCGTGAGCTTGGCTCTCTGCAAACTCCATCTCCCAGGTTCAAGCAACTCTCCTGAGTAGCTGGCACTACAGGCGCATGCCACGACGTCCGGCTCATTTTTTTGTATTTTTAGTAGAGACGGGGTTTCGCCATGTTGGCCAGGCTGGTCTCAAACTCCTGACCTAAGGTGATCTACCTGCCTTGGCTTCCCAAATTGTTGGGATTACAGGTGTGAGCCACCGTGTTTGGCCAATAATCAATAAATTTAATAAGAAAAGTCAAAAAGCAGTTCAGATCGATGGTCCAAGGAACAGACATAATGTACTGAGTGCGAGGAAAAGCATGTCTCTAATACGTAGTTAAACTGCAGGATAAATCAGTCCTGCCTGGGGGAGAGAAAAAGTAGGGCAGATGATGGGCAGGCCAGTCTGCTTTACCCCGTGCCTGGAGTGAGTAAATTCGTCTCAATTTCCACATGCCCAAATACTCACATCATAAGACATTACAAAGCTGCTAAGACAACACACCTCAGATTTTCTGAAATGGTCTAAATTTCAAATATTCCAGTCCACTCTGCCCATAAAGGTTCTAATGTGGAATTTTCGGTCTGGTATACAGAAACAATGGCATTCAGACAACGGATTACAAACAGTGGAGCAGGTCTGATTTAAACAGGGAGAAGGATATAAAAATGTAGATGTTTGCCTTAAAACAAATATTGACAAGAACAGGTTTTGTTTGTTACATTTTGCAAATTCATCGTGGCTGCAGGAAAGACTCAGTGATTTATGCATTTGAACAGAGAGAGGTATGATGGCAAAAGGACGGTGATTTTGTCCAGGAGGTAACTGGAGATTCTCAGAAAGGGTCCTCTGACCCTGCTGCTGCAGCTGTGAGGGCTTCAGCCAGCCGGGGCTGCGAGGCGCAGGCTCGCCTGGAAAGAGTGGGATGCCGAGTCATGGAGCCGGCAGCCAAACCCAGCCCGCACATTAAGTGATGAATCAGAGCGTGTGATGCTGACACACGGGGCTTTGCTTCCGAACGGTGCTTTCTTCCCAAACGGAAGGCAAATTCCTGTACCTCCGTTTCACTGCAATGTTATCAAAAGCAGACTCTTCCTTTGACTTGGGAAAAACAGAACTGGGGTTTCTAAGTTAACATTTCCCTAAAGACCCTGGTTGGGCTTATGCCGCCTCTTTCCAGCAATGCCTCAGGGCATTCCCCCGGCCGGCCCTGTCCCAGCACTGCCTGTCCCAGCACTGTCTGTGAGCGTGGTCTACTTTATCCTACTTGCAAGATGTCAAAACACCAGGCTGCAGAGGCTCAGAAAAGACTGGCCTCTGAACTGGACTTTTGATTAAACCACAACAGAAGACTGCTGGGTAGTCTTTTCAAACTGTTGCGATTCAATAAAAAGTCTAACCTAAATGGGTTAAGATTGTCTAAATATTTCATATGGTTTTGCTTATTCATTCAAACTAATTATATTTTTAGGCAGAGAGTGGTTTAGAGCCACTGGTGTGTCTGTGGGTGTGTGTGTAAATGTAATAGACGTACATCTATCTATCTTTTTTTTTTTTTTTTTGGCAACAGAGTCTTGCTCTGTTCCCCAGGCTGGAGTGCAGTGGCACCATCTTAGCTCACTGCAACCTCTGCCTCTTGGGTTCAAGAGAATCTCCTGGCTTTGCCTCCCAAGTAGCTGGGATTACAGGCACCTGCCACCACGCCCGACTAATTTTTGTATTTTGAGTAGAGACAGAGTTTCACCATGTTGGCCAGGCTGCTCTTGAACTCCTGTCCTCAAGTGATCTGCCCACCTTGGCCTCCCAAAGTGCTGGGATTACAGGTGCGAGCCACCGCACCCAGATCGTCTACGTAATTCTTATGTAGAACAATAGCACTAAGGCGTAATGTTAGGGAAACAGCTTACGCTGCCTGTATAAACCCCTGCTCTCAGAAAGTTGTGTTCTGCAAGACAGGCAAGACGGTGTGCCATGGTGGAATACCGGCTTCTGCCTGGTTCTCTACTTAACAAGTAGGGCAGTAGGTCATCTGCATCCTCACCTTCAGGGGAACTGTTCGTCGCTACCATCTTTAAAGACAGATGTCAGAAGTTGCCCAGCACCCAGGGTCTACATCTAGTGAGAGGGATTTAGAGGAATCTCTCCAAAGGAGACAAGATGGAAGCAGTGTTGTGCTGGAGGCGGCCGCACTGGCTCTACAGCCAACTGTGTCTTTCCTTTGCAAGTCTGTACTCAGTGAGGACACATTGGTAGCTTGAAGCTGGCCCATATGGGTGTATTTACACCACAGAAATTGGCAGCAACTACAAAGCAGGGCTCTTTTGTTTACCTCAGAGATCTGCTTACTAAACTTTCACCAATAATTGGATGAAAGCTAGTTGTGAGTCAAAAAGATGAAAATGTCTTGACCAAGGAGACAGAAGTCAAACTTCACAAAGGCAAAGAAAAGAGGGTGGGACCTTCGTTCCTGAACTGACAGCTGCCATCTACTTCTATGCAGCCTCTGATGGGAGAAAAGCTGTTGTTTTTAGGGTGAACGAACATTAAATCTTATGTGTTGGGTTGCCAACCAATTTAGAGTCAGAAATACAGGGAAAGACAGAGGACATGAGCTCATATTTTGTTCCTAACAAAACCTATATAACACAGTGTTTTGGATTTGTGGTCAAAAGGGCTGATGAATATTTTGCCTGAGAATGAAACAGATATACCCACTTAAATATGAGCAAAGAGATGAAGAAAGTGTGCAGGGAGGAGCCTGGGAACACAGAGAACTTTTTTTTTCCTTTCTTTTCTTTTTTTTTTAAAATAAATGTTCCCTTTTATTGTGTGTATGCACAGCGCTGGCCTGGCTTTGCAATGCAAGTCCTCAGTTAAGATACAGTCAAATAACTATGGCTGCAGTTTCGTTTGCAGGATCCACAATTCAGATACAAACAGGGAGCTGGGGTGAGCAGGAGAAACAGGAGGGAAGCAGAGTACAGACTGTCCCGAGCGCTGGCCTCTTCACACAGGGTTGGCCCAGGCAGACACACCCTATGGTATGACGAGAAAATGACAGCATGGTCCCTTCCCACAGCAAGCCTGGGGCTGCTAGGAAACCGCCCTTCAGAACCTTCGTGCCCAGGTTGTCCTGGAGCCCCACAACTTTTCATCTGGATTAATTAAAAAATAGTAAGTTAAAATTAAGCAACAGCTGGGTCCTGAGGATGCTGAGCCAGCACGCCCACAGTTTAGGGGGAAAAATAGGGTCTTTTTTGAGGGGGCAAGGTATGTTGGCTTGTTTTCAAATTTGTTCTTAAAAACACATTCCCTGTGAGGTAAGACCCCAGTGGGTAGGACTCTGTGAGAGCCTGAACCTGGGATGTGCCGAGTCGCAGATTCAGCCAACACCACGTCTGTGTCCTTTTGGGAAACAGGGACTGGGGATGGGGGTGCGGGCCAAGAAGAGCATGTGGCCAGCAAGATGGGGTTGTGCAGAGGCCGAGCTGCAGAGACAGACCTTGAGGTGCAGAGGATAAAATGCAAGGGAATGGGAGGTCTGATGTAGGGGCCGTCAGGATAGGACTGCAGCCGTGGAGGTCAACGTCCCGCTGTGGATGGCTCTGCTACTGCACCCTTCCCCTCCCAATTTCTAGTTGACATTTTAATTTTTAACTCTTACACTGACTTAAATTTTGTTTAATGCTTAGCTACATCTCTACTGCGAAGTTTGGTCCCCACCTTGCATATACGCCACATAAAATAAAGAAACGGGAGCCTGGGCAGTATTTTCACCTCGTCTCCCTCCACTTCTCAGTTTTTTTCCAACTATACCATTATTGTTACATTTTCAAGATTTGTAACATTTACGTTTCATTCTGTAACAACCATAATTACATGCCTTGCTTCTGAGTGGATGCTGGAAGTGAAATAAACACATTCGTGACACTAACTACATTGGCTGGTTGCAGCCTCAAGGTACAGTCTCATTCTTGTGTTCCTAAACCTGGGTCACCCCAGGAGGAATTTTCTGAAATTCAGCTCAAATGAATCATTATTCCTTACACTAACTTTGAGAAATCTTTTTGCTTTATGTCTATGGACAGGTTTCTGGTGCACACTTTTGCTTTTCCTGAGTGTCAAGCTGCCTTTCCTTCTTCTTGTTGACAGAAGCAGCACACGGCTTCCTGATGAGAGCGCTCAGCAACCCCAGCTCATTCAGCATCTCATTCACTGACTGTTCTAAGCTGACTCCTTCTTTTTCAGGTCCGCTTCCAAGCTGTCTTTCTGGAATTTTCTTACTGAACCCCCTGCCTTCCTTTATCTTGGGTTTCATTTATTTATATATTTTTTAAAGTACATTTTCAGTTGGGCGTGGTGGCTCACACCTGTAATCCCAGCACTTGGAGAGGCCGAGGTGGGCGGATCACTTGAGGTCAGGCATTCAAGACCAGCCTGACCAACATGTTGAAACCTTGTCTCCACCAAAAATACGAAAATTAGCCTGGCATGGTAGAAACACCTGTAATCTCAGCTACTTGGGAGGCTGAGGCAGGAGAATCGCTTGAACCTGAGAGGAGAAGGTTGCAGTAAACCAGGATCACGCCACTGCATCTTAAAAAAAAAAAAAAAAAAAAAAATTCCTTTTTCAGGTATTTTTTTCCTCCTCTGGGAATTCTTTTTTAAATTTAATTTAATTTTAAAAGAGAGACAGGGTCTCACTATGTTGCCCAAGCTGGTCTAGAACTCTAGTCTTTCAGCAGTCCTCTTACCTGGGCCTCCCGAAATGCTAGGACTACAGGTGTGAGCCACAGTGCTCGGCCTGGGAATTCTTTTTATTCATTCTGAATTGCATGTCTCTTCCACATTGTTGAGTCTCCTTGTCCTTTACTGGAGTCTGTATCATGTAATAATATCATTGTGTATTTTCAGAAAAGTTGCAGGGAAGATAACAATTTCTGGATCCTCCATGTCTGAATGTGACTTAACTTGTTTACACATTTGATAAGAACTGGAATAGGTACAGGAATCCATGTTGAAAGAAACTTCTCCTCAGAACCTTGCTGGCGTTTGCCCAGCTTCCACCATCAGCATCAGCAAGCTGACAGCAAGCTCTGTGCCTGGAACAGGACATGGCTTCTCATTACTGCAGCTTAAGGGACCTCTCTAGGAGACAGCCTGGGTCCTGCCCAAGGCTAAGGAGAAGCCACTGACTCTGGGACTCCATGTAGCTTTCTCTTGGTTAGATGATTTGCAGTAGCTTCTTACGCTCCTTTGGGTCCTGCCCAAGGCCAGGGAGAAGCCTCTCCAGTCTGAGACTCCGTCTAGCTTTCTCTTGGCTAGATGATTTCCAGTAGCTTCTTTTGTTATTAATTTTGTGATTGATTTTTGCAACCTTCTAGGGATCAGGGTGAGTTATACCCAAGTGTATTAGTCAGGGTTCTCTAGAGGGACAGAACTAATAGAGTATGCACATATATATTTCTAGTGTAGACTTTTGCTTTTCCTGTGTCAAGCTGCCTTTCCTTCATCTTGTTGGATATATACACATATATTAGTCGGACTAATATATATATATCAGGGTTCTCTAGAGGGATAGAACTAATAGAATATATATAAAATACATATATATATAAAATACATATATACACACACACATATATATATGACTTTATTTAGGAGTATTGACTCACAGGTTCACAAGATAAGGAGCAAGGAAGCCAGTCCTCATCACAAAACCTCAAAAGTAGGGAAGCAACAGTCTAGCCTTCAGTCTGTGGTCAAGGTCCAAGAGCCCTAAAGCTGAAGAATTTGGAGTCTGATGTTCTAGGGCAGGAAGCTTCCAGCATGGGAGAAAGATAAAGGCCGGAAGACTCAGCCAGTCTAGTCCTTCCACACTGTTCTGCCTGCTTTTATTCTGGCTGCACTGGCAGCTGATTAGACTGTGCCCACCAAGACTGAGGGTGGGTCTGCCTCTCCCGGTCCACTGACTCAAATGTTAATGTCCTTTGGCAACACCCTCACAGACACACCAGGAACATTACTTTGCATCCTTCAATCCAATCAGGTTGACCCTCAGTGTTAACCATCACACCAGATCTTCCTCTGAGATGTGAAATTTTCAGTACTATTCCTATGGATTTGTTCTTTTCTCTGCCCTTATGGATAAAGGATAAACTTCTCTATTTCATTTTAGAGAACATTATTTAATGCTGGTTCTAGAAGAATTTCACTGGTTTATGAGAAACTTCACTGTTCTTTGAATAAAAATAAGGCAAAATTTTCAAGGGTTTTGATACTATTTGGAAAAAAAAGCTTGAAAGGAATGGGATGCACAAACTAGTTATTGTTGAGGTAATCAGCATCTCAACTCCTGTTACACCTTAAAAATTATTTCTGCAACATAACCACACTTGCAAATCTCTTCATTTTTACACATGTACACACATATTCTATATTTGTACTGGAATTTTGCTAACAGCTCACATTTGCCAAGTTATTCTAACTTGTCTTATTTATGTTCATGTTTTCATCTTTCCCCTGCTGCTTGAAATAAAACTTTGTGTCATTGATTTATTTTTGTGAATGTGCACTGGGGACGTAAGACAGAAAAATAGCAGGAGAGGTGTAAACAATGACATGAAAGTGACATAAGATGTGAGCCAGGATGGTCTGTAGAGTTTTGACTGTATTTGCTGAGATCGAAAGGACCACAACAGTGCTCTCAGCAAAGGTGCAAATTTAAGAAGTCCGCAATTATTAGAACATAAAGAATTTTGGGCAGGGTGCAGGGGCTCACGCCTGTAATCTCAGCACTTCGGGAGGCCAAGGTGGGTGGATCACCTGAGGTCAGGAGTTCAAAACCAGTATCTGGGTGCCTGTAATCCCAGATACTCGGGAGGCTGAGGCAAGAGAATGGCTTGAACCCGAGGCAGAAATTGCAGTGAGCCAAGATCAAGCCACTGCACTCCACTCCAGCCTGGGTGACAAAGCAAGACTCCATCTCAAAAAACAAAAAACAAACACACAAAAAAAAAATTAAAAAAAAAAAAAGAACATAAGGAATTTTCTAGGAAAGTGAAACTCAAAACTTGAAATTTGTGAAATAAATGTGAACAGCAGTATTCAATCAATTTAGCTTGGAACCATCCATGACCTGTGGAACATGTGAGGGTCAGTGGGGCAGATTTCCGGTACATGGACCATACCTAGAGAGGTCCTGGTCTGAAAGAAGAATCTTCCAGATGGAAACAGGGCATCTTGTTTACACAAGCCCAGGTCTCTCACAGCAAATTCATCTGTATGTTCCTTCTCCTCTCCTGCCAGATTGCCAGTTACTTTGAGGGGAGGAATATCTTCTACATTTTCTGAAACACCTCCTGGAATTTGACATACCAACTGTATTCTAGATGTTTAATGAATTCTAGTTGATGACACAGGTATAGTAAAATGGTCTTAAATCATTTTGACAGAGGTAAAAAACATTTTATTCCACACTTTAGTTATTCTGTATCTGCCTGAAGTGATTAAAAGAAAAAAAAAACTGCCTGTAATCCCAGCACTTTGGGAGGCCGAGACGGGCGGATCACGAGGTCAGGCGATCGAGACCATCCTGGCTAACACGATGAAACCCCGTCTCTACTAAAAGATACAAAAAACTAGCCGGGCGTGGTGGCGGGCGCCTGTAGTCCCAGCTACTCCGGAGGCTGAGGCAGGAGAATGGCGTGAACCCGGGAGGCGGAGCTTGCAGTGAGCCGAGATCGGGCCACTGCAATCCAGCCTGGGCGACAGAGCGAGACTCCGTCTCAAAAAAAAAAAAAA